>NC_134111.1:97759375-99188750 GCF_040939455.1 Microcebus murinus
TTCCTGTCCATATTCACATCAAGGACTTATTTGAGCCAGGTAAGCCATTTCAGAACAAATGGCCTTTAATTCCTTGTCATCCTTTGCCCTTCATATCCAAGCCATCAGTGACACTCTGCCGGGGTTTTTTCTGGAGCCTCTCGCAAATCTTTGCCCTGCTTTTCTTTCTGAGACCACTACTGTGATGCCACTGCCTTGTGCCTGGTGCAATACCGCTCCTGGCAGTAGCGTCCTGGTTTCCTCTCTGCAACCAGGGGTTGAGTGAGCTTCCCTGGCTTTTATCACTCCTAACAAACCCAGGATGCATGTTAATATAAAAGATCAAACCAATCTAAAGATTAGCCTGAATCTGGTAATTCTCCTTCACTTGGGTGTATATGGTCTCTTCTTCCAGAAGTCTCTGTTTTTATTTTCCCACAGATTCTCCAGTAGCACGAGCTCAACTGAAGGAATAAAATGCACAAGAGCCCTTTCTTCTTCAAAATATTGATCACAAAACAAAGATTCGCATATTTACAAGTTCTCACTGGGCTGATCGATGGGAGCCAGGTGAGAAAAAAAGGCTTTCAATTGTAACAGCAATACAACCACCACCTAAGTTCAGAGATGTCCGAAAGCCTAAAAAACATTTCCAATAGACCTAAAGTAAAAGGAAGCAAATGATCTCCACTGGGTTTCTAGTAATACAGTAGCCAATAATCAACACATTAGCATGCAAATTACTGTATATTTATTTATCTATTTTCCTGGTTGAAAAGCAGGAGCATTTTTCAAACAAGGCTGAAAAGCAAATTCTAGGCTAAATATTTAAGCATCTTGACCTTAAAGTCTTCAATAAAATAGATTTGATGAAAACACCCAAGATAATAGGCAATTTCAATCTTTTGGGTATTTGGGTTGGGAGGGTTGGCAATCCTTTTATCCCTCGTTATTTCTCTTTTCCAAAAGATAAGACATTCGGGCACTGAACATCCAGTGAGAGGTTTCTGGCAGCAAGACTGTACGAAAGCTAATCTTCATGGAAACACAGTTGCTGTGAAGCAAGGTGGTGTCCAAAGTCCCCAGTGAGCACTTTGGTTACCCCTGTTCCTATACTCTAAGCCTTGCTATTAATAATCCCTCTGTAAAAATATTTGTCATATTGCTCAGCTTGTCATTAGAGCTGAGCATCTCTAAATACAGAAAGTAGACAGCCATGGACTCTATCGATGTGCCCAAAGGTCTCCATTCAAACCCTTCCCTGTGGCCCCTGGGCCCCACCTTCCCACCCTCCTCAGTACTCCCCAGGAACTGAGTCTTGGGCTGTTTCCTCGACAGGTACACCTTGTTCCACCCTCTCCCCAAACCTGGTCTTCACCTGGCACTGTTTAACGTATCTGCCCAGTCCCCATTCAAATGCCCTCTCTCTGGAAAGCCGAACCTTGACTCTCCCGAGACAGACCTCATTCTTCAGCCATCGTGCACAGAGAGCCCAGCGGGATTCCCATGGTTGCAGTTTCCCGTGCCAAATCATAACTTATCTGCTCTCCTGTCTGGTCCCCCCACAAATCTCTGAGGTCCTGTAGAGCAGAGGCCGTATCTTAATGCATGGGAGAAATTATGGCTACAACCCCAGAATCCTGTCCTTTCAGGAGGGGCGACAGCCAGTGTACTTTGGCTGAGACACAGGTGAGACTGCCAGAGGCGAGAGAAGCCATTCCAAATCCCAAATAGGCCTCAAAAACACCCTATTTTGTCAGGGACAGCCAGGTCCACACTTCAAGCTAGGCCTGTGGAATGACATATGCATCAGCCATTGGCAAAGGACGTAGCACGCACTATTACGAAACTTATGTTTAGTCTCAGGCAAAAATAAACTGTAATCCAGTCAAAACTAATAAAAATTCATACTTTTCATATTAAGGGACAGAGAAGCAATGTTTCTGAAAAGATTTCTATTCCAACAGGGCTCTTTACATAAGTTAATTTCAGCACTGAAATGAGGAAGGATTCAAAGAGCAGCGCACCAATTATAAATCGTTGTTGTCATCACAAAGGTAATCACATTTAATATTTGAAAACTGAAAATCATTATTTTATCTCCAGGAAAAGTAAGCCAGGTAAAGAAAATTAATCGGAAGTGTTCTTTGTGCTTACTATTTACTTTAAGATATCATTTTATTTTATTCAAACTTAACTTCTTCCATGAAAACTTTCCCGGTATTTCCACCTCCAGAGAGCTCAAGATTTGCTAAAGCAAATTTTCAGAAATTACTATTGACATCTCAACCGTAGCCTCATTATTCTTTGTGTGTGTCAGACCCAGTCTGCTCTTCTGGTTAAACAATAGCGTGAAGAAGGAAGGAACCTTGACTTATACATTTTTGTATCTACTATAGTACTCGGGAAGAGCCAGGCACACAAAAGTAACCAGAAATTCTTCATCACTGCAAAAGCAGAATCTAGCAAAGGAAATAATTTTATCCAACACAGGAAGAGGTCTCATCGTTTCAATTAAAATTTCTGTAGCCTTTAAAAATAAACAAGTAGGTACAACATGATCAACCCTATAATCCGGTGATCTCATTTCTGAGACTCAATCCCTAAAAAAATAATCCAGAAAGTATGAAAATTATATAAATAAAGATGTTCATTTCAGAATTATTTGTAATAACTCCACATCAGATACAACAACAAGGCAATGAATAAATATTCCCTCATGGGAACATCACGGAACCATTTAAAATAAAAATAGCAAGACTTCCTAGCAATATATAAATCAAACATAATAACCTGTTAAGCACACACAGAACATAAAATTGTAGGTATACTCAATTTTAATTATAAAAACATAGATATTTTAAAAGAATGGAAAATCACCATGGCTTTTGTGTTATGCTATAAAACCAGGAGCAATTGTGAATTTCCTCTTTTTTCTAAATTTTTATTATTATGTTAGTCTCATAATTAAAAATTGAAATTTTTTTCTAAATTTTGACATCAAACATTTCAAATGAGGATATTATTGATCATTCAATTTGTTCTGCTAGAAATAAAAAAAGTCAATATGGTACGGGGCTATACCTTGACTTTTTGACAATATGAGGTTATGAACATTAACCAAAAGTCCTACACGTTCCATTGTGAACCAGCTTTGAACTAATTTTGAAGGAACTATCAGAATTTTGATATGTCTGAAGGGAGGTCCCTTCACTGAGTCCCTCCCTACATTTTGCTTTCTAACAATTTCATGATCTACAGTGGAAACGTGCATCCTAGGAAAATGTCCGAGTTTAACTTGTGTGTTAAACAGCAGTTTTACTTCATTAAAGATAACTGTGGAGCATTTGCTTTGTGCAAGCCACCATATCAGAAGATGCAGCAAATTAAAAGGAAAAAAAAAAAAACCTATACAGTCACTGCCTTGCAGGAGATTATAATTTGGTTCAGGGAAGAGGAAAGTCTGGAGCCAGAAAGAATCGAATACAAAGCTAACTAAGCATAATTGCCACCGCAACATAAAGAAAACCCTGGGAGAGTTCAAGGAGGGAGCAGTCACCTCCACCTGGGGATCGATGCTTCACACCGTGGACACGGCCACAGGAGCGGATGAGGGCAAAGGTGGGTGTGGGCTGAGAACGGAACTCCAGGGACAAATGTCATTCATGGTGTCTAGGGGACAAGGACTCGGTGAGGGCAGGGAGACTAGAGGCAGGAGGTCAGGAAGGAAGCTACAGAAGACAAAGTGGGGTGATTTTCAGGAGGGGACCCTGAGATCAGTGGGGCAAAGGGGCGGGAATGGAGTCAGCAGTGAAAGGGAAGTCTTCACAGAGTTCACTAAAATGTCTTCACTTAGTTCACTGTGGATCTTCCTGAAATCCATCTCTGTGGAGCGGCGTGGACAGGAGCCCAAGAGAAGAGTGTTAAGAGAAGAAAAAAAATTAAGGAAATAGATGTGCTGTCTGTTCCAACTCTCAGGAAATTTGGTTGATAAAAAAAAAAAAAGGCAGGAAAGAAAAGACTTGGAGTAAGTAAAGGAGGACACAAAGCCAAAGAAGAGGGTTTTCAATTATTATTCACATGGAATTTATTTAAAAGCATAAGCATTATTTTTCTGTTTAACAGCCCAATTTTTTAGCACCATTTATTTAAAAATAATTCTTTTCTTATTCATAGTAATTCCTCTTTAAGAGTCACACATTATTATTACAGATAATGGTTTGGGGGCTATTCTTCAGTTTTGATTGTCCGTCCATCCTTCCACCTGTAATGTGTGGATGTCATAATAACTGTGGCATTATAATGGGTTCTGACATCCGGCAGAAGGTTCTGACATTCCTCTCACTGCTTTCCTTATTCAAAATGTTCTTAGCTATAATTGCCTGACTTCCTCTTGCACTTACTCTTAGGAGGTTGTATTTATTTAAGTTTTTTTTAAAAAACGTGAAATAGTAGAAATCACCATTTAAAAACTACATATGTAAAGTAAAAAGTTAAAGCCCACCCTACTCATAACACAGTACCCATTATCCAAGTGCTAACTCCAGATACAAACTAGTTTATTTAGGAATGGATACCTACCCCTCTGATAGTTTCCTAAATTTACATAGACATTCTATATCTAAATATGTGTTGGCAGAAATGCTTCCAAAGGGGGGAGAATGTCCATCCCCCTAAGGAGAGAAAATCACAGGATCTTGTGGCTCTCCCCTCCCCTCACTCTTCCTCTGTCCTGGAGAGCAGGATCTAGTTCCTTCTGTCTCTTTTTGTTCCTTCTACCTACCCTACCTGCCTCCCACCACTCGTAGACATTCTACCATTTACTGCTACATTGATGGGGTTTGCCTTCCTGTGCTCAGCAGCCTTATTTAAACCTAAACCTAAATGTCTTTGTAAAATATACTAAAATTAAATAAACATTTTACCTGCCCATTGGGATGAAAGCTTTAACACATTTGTATGCTTTCCAATCCTTACCATCCCCCACCCCCTTCCAGTTCAAATAATATGAGTGTAAAATAATATGAACTAGTTTGGTTGTTTTAATTTTTCCTTAAGAGCAGAAGTGTTGGACACTCCATAGGGCAGGGGTCCTCAAACTTTTAAAACAGGGGGCCAGTTCACTGTCCCTCAGACCATTGGAGAGTGCGGCGCACATTCCACACATGCGCACTGTGGACCTGGGACGATTCAGCTGCTAAGCAGGACAGGCAGCAGGTGGCAAAAACACCCGGTGGGCCTGATAAATGTCCTCAGGGGGGCCACATGTAGCCCGCAGGCCGTAGTTTGAGGACACCTGCCATAGGCGGACCCCCCCCTCAGTGAGTCATATCCATGTGTAATTCCTGTCCCTTAGTATGAGCTTCTAACCAAGAATATATGGCAGTTTAGAGGTTTTTAAAGATGTAATGAAGGTCTCTACTCAGTTCACTCCGAGTTCATCCTAAGTAAGACCAACCTAATCAGGTGAGTCCAGTAAGAGGGTCCAGGCGTTTCCTGAGGTTAGAGACATGAAGCAGCGGGGGCTCTGTCATGGTTGTTGGCCATGAAGAAGCAGGCTGCCATGAATTCTATGGCCACAGGCATGTGAATCCTGCCAATAACCTGAGGGGACTTGGAAGTTGCTCCTTCACTATTTGAGCCCCAGATGAAGCTCAGCCCAGCCAGCACTTTGCTTCAACCTCGTGGGAGCCTGAGCCTGGAATCCATTAAGCCATTCCTGGACCTATGAACCTGATAGATAATAAAAGGGTGTTGTTTTAAGCTACTAACATGTAATAATTTGTTATGCAGCAATGGATAACTCATAAGGCAGGTATACCTATTTTTTCAAGAGACTTTCCTTCACCATGAAATTATCATTCATAGTCATATTAGTGTCATGTATTTATGCATTTAACGAAGTCTGCCCAACCCTCACTCCCATTCTCCATCTTTCCCATCCAGGTATCTTCATTCTGACTTCGTTCCTATTTAATGGTGAGCACACCTATTTAAATGATTATCTTAGAGAAGGTGTGTGGTGTTATCATTTCTGAGTCCTTGAACGTATAGCAATGTCTCTCTTTTGCCCTCAAATACAAATGATCCTTTTACTCCCAGATCTTCCACTTAAAAGTCTGAAGCATTGCTCAACTATTGTTTACTTTCACTATAGAGACGAGCAGGACAAAGCTGGTCTGACGTTCTTTCTTTTTTATGTAACCTGTACTGCCCGTGAAGAATCTTATAAAATTTTCTCTTTATCTTTGCAGCTAAAAATTTTACCAGGAAAGCTCAAAGTGTGTATCCTCTCCTTCATTGATCCCTCTGCTGCCCTGTGAGCTCATTCTATTTGAAAGTGAGACTTTCTTTTCCTTCCAGCAATTAGTTGATTCTGGTTTTATTTCCATGTGCTCCTTCTTCTGGAGCACTCTCTGCTCAGACGGAAACAGATCTCTCTGCTCCTTGCTCCGCATTTCCTATCTTTTCACTCGTGGTTTCCATTTCCTCATATTTCCATGTCTATCATGAGATAGTTCCTCCTTCTGCCTTTCCTGTTCCAAATTCAATTTGGAGCAGTATACATTACTTTTTTCACTTCTCTCTTGAGTATTTAGAGTTGTTGTTGCAATTTTGCTTTTATTTCCTAAAACTTTTCTGCCTCTTTGAGTTGCTGGCACGGGCTCACTGTCCCAGCTGGGCCAGAAGGTAGGAATCTGAAGAGGAGCAAGAGGAAAGTAAGAGGTTGAAGATATGCAGGGAGAAAGGTAACGGCTAGAGAAAGGTCTCAGAAAGATGGAGGGTGGAGAATTGAGAGCATATCGGAAAGGATTAGCTTTGAGTAGGATGGGGAAAACATGATCAGGTAATACAGAAGAGAATAAAGCTGTAGTGGCTGTGGCTGAAAATAAGTTTGTAGGGCAAGAGTTCTCAAAGGGACTCTTTGAGAATCCCATGGACCAGCACATCAGTATTACCTGAGAACTTACCAGAAATTCAGATTCTTTGGTCCCACCCCAGACCTAGTGAATTAGAAGCTGTTAAGATGGGTCCCGGTAATCTATTTTAACAAGCCTACCAACAGATTCTGACGCACGTTCACATTTAAGAACCACTGCTTCGGGGTGTGGAAAATTAGATAAGTTCAAAGACATCTACAAATGATAACTCTTTTTTATCTCATGAAGATGCAGAGGAAGTCAGTTATATTGTAGGAGTGAGTGATTCAATATGTGGCTTGGGAGAAGTAGCAAAATTTTGAAATACCCATTGAGAAAAAGGGAAGAAAATGGCTAGGATCATAGTCTTATGAATGTGCAAAGATACTAGTGAGTCATCATCTGCAATGATATTTTTCATTCCTTAGTAATGACAGCAGGAGCAAAGGTTCACAGATAGAAAAGTAAGAGGCATTATTCAGAATATATCCAGCTAATAATTTTGTCATTTATAAAGATGAAATCTGCTTCATAAAATTTATGATAAAGAATTTTGGCATTTTTAATTTTTGAAGCGCAATTGCCATTACTAACTCTGTTATTATTGAACAAATCTCAAAAATCTCTGTAAGTATCGTTGTCCTTAATTCATACAGAGAACATGAAGACAGTCAGTTTGAGAGATTGGTCTAGGCTCAGCAGGAAGCCAGTGGCGCAATCAGAATAAGTTCCCCAGGTATTCTGATTCACTGCTCCTTTATTCTTTCTTCCAGAATTGAACTAACTCCCTATTTCCCAATGTTCTGATAGACCCGGAACTGAGAAACAAACCACAAGGATGAAGCCAGCACGTCTGCTCTCAGACCCTTGTGGAAATCAGTGGAGTTTAGTTCTACATGAGCAGCACAGTCCAAAAGAAGCACCTGAGCTGCTGGGCATAAAGGAAAGATTTGGCCTGGCGTCAGCCCTTCCTTCCACAGGGGTTGATCAGCTTCCTCAGTATGGCCTATAAGGCCTCAAAGCTTGTCCAAAAGGTCACCAAATAAAGGTGGGTCTATCCAAAGAGAAGCCACAGCGGTCACAATGCAAGGTCACCAGGCAGGCGGATGGTATCAAGTAGGCAGTGTTGGGAGCAAGAGGCTAAGCGAAATGGCTATAAATAGAGCCCACAAAAGCATTACAGAGTCTCAACTCTGCCTGAATTTAGGGCTTAGAGAAATGTGTGCAACAGCTGATAAGCAGACTCTCCTGGCACAGCCCCGTCTGAGGGTGACCGGGCTCGATGAAGCCACGATGCCCACGAACCACGGCCAGAGGCCAGCGGAGAGGCAGGGAGAAAGGGCCCTGGGAACCGCGCCGACCAGGCCGTGGGGGCCAGCACTACCGCCCACCTCGTGCGGCTGCTGGGAGGATTTAATGAGCTGATGCACATTAGCAGAGAGAACAGGGGCTGCACGTTAGAAAGGCTCTGCCAACGTCAGCCGTTTTTCCACAGTGACACTTGACACTCGTCCATCCAAATGAACTAACATTTCCCTCCCGACAGAGTCACGTAATGCGAGCTAACTTCTTTGGCACCACCTGCCTCCTCCCCCAGAAAGCGCAGGGTCCCATCCTCACCCGGCAAGCTTCCTAGAGCGCCAGGCTTTCCTCTTCCAAATCTTCCACAGCCATGGCCTCTGCCCTGCGCCTGACAGCCCACCTTCATACCGCCTTTTGTTTCCAGCTTCTTACACATTCAACAGAAAAGAGAGTGAGGGTACAAGAAGAAGGAAAAAGGGCAGGAGAGAAATTTTTCAATCTATCTGGAGGAAACCTGAGCCTGGCAAATTGGTCTCCTTGGACCCATTAATCACCCCAGCTTCAGCGTTTGACTTTTATTCCAAACAAATGCATGCTCCAATTAGAGGTTTATACAGTTCAGAAATCCGTGATGTCATTTAGAGCCACTCTGGCACTCTGGCACCAGAAGGCCAGGCAGGGCCTCTCTTACCTTTGTATTCCGCCAGGCATACACACTCATAGCCGTTCACCAGGTCCCTGCAGGTGGCGGCATTCAGGCACGGGGCGGAGAGGCACTCGTTGTACTCCTCTTCACAGTAGAGGCCGTGGTAGCCTGAGGACAGACAGAAAGGCCTGCTGTGAAATGTGTCCCGTTTAACACCCACCCTGCCCGGCCCGCGAGGAAGGCGGCTGGATACTCATCGGAAAGTACAGCACAGGCAGGCAGGATTTCAGGAGCTGGGCCTCCTGGGAAAATCTTGAATCGTGGATTTGAGGGAAGGCTCCGAAGAAAGAGCCTGTTCGTACCACATTTTTTCATGACCCCAAGTATAAAAGGAGTTGATCCCATTTATCCACCAGATGGTCTTATCGTCAAGTGTCCAGCGGTTCCTGCGCCGGGGAGACCTGGCCACTGAGTGTGGCTGCTGTGGCCACTGCACACAGTGAGCCTGGCAGGATTTATAGCCAGGGAGTAGCAGACAGCTCCTTCCAAGCACAAGAACCTTGCTTTTCCTTCATATCAATTAGAAAAATACATTTCACTAAAGAAAATTTTATTAAAGAAGAAAAGCATTAATATATTTCTTTTTTGCTTTTCAAGTCAGAAAAGAAAATTAGTCCAAAGGGCTTAACTGAAATCCCTGATGAAATGTGGGTTTGGCTTTTTTGTTGTTGTTGTTGTTGCTTGTTTAAAAATATGATTATATAAATTACAATATTTTAAATCGTACTTAAATTTCTTATTTATTAAAAATATAATTATACAAATGAAGAAAAAAAAGAAAACAACAATTTCCTGGTAAAGATAGCTTTTATCCTGCCATTTGCAAAACAGGTGTTTATTCTAAAGGACAAGAAGACAACATTCTTTGAGACTCACTCGTGAGTGTTACGCTGTTTTCAACTTTCAAAAACATGTGTAACTGCCAATTTGCAGTGAAATCAGGCCATTTTTCTCTGGCCCTGTCCAAACAATGAAAAACATATGAGCGCTTTCAAAAATCACCCTGTGTTAGTTCTGAATGCAGATAAACAGAAAAAATAAACACTTGCCCAAGTAAGAACTAGAACTACTAGCTTTCCCCAGCCTTTCCAACTCACAGCCGACTCGCAGACTCAGAAAGTCCCACTAGAACATGCCAACACTGTTGAACTGTTTTGTCCCTTGGGCCCATCAGAAAAGTAGGCTACGTTCATATTTGTATTATTAACAGGGCACTTTTCACGGCTGTTGCTATTTCACTGGTTTTGAACTGCTTTCCAAATTGAGGTTGTGATGATGGCCCCTTTGAGGAGACCTTGACCTACCTAAGAAAAATATACCATGATTTTCAACTCTTCAATCTGACCCAACATTTTGTAGTTTTAGGGAAATATTTCCTATTACTGGTTCAGATGATTTCAATCATTTAGATAAGAGGTTCTGACTAGCAGCAATTTTGTTCCCTGGAGCACACTAGCAATGTTTGGAGACATTTTTGGTTGACACGACAGGAGTGGGGGGAAGGGGTTGCTATTGGCATCCCATGGGTAGAGCAAAGAGTACCTACCGCTCCTGCAATGCCCAGGACAGCTCCACGACAAAAGACTATCCAGCAAAAAGTGCCACTATAACCAGGTTGCTAAACTCTGCTGTAGATCAGAGGTTGGCAAACTATGGTCACAGGCCAAATGCATCCCAGTCTATTTTTGTAAATAAAGTTTTATTGGGACACAGCCACACCCATCAATTTGCATATTGTCTGTGGCTACTTACACACTACAACAGCGGACTGAGGAGGGGCAACAGAGACCCTGTGGCCTGCAAAGCCTAAACATTTACTAACTGGCCCTTAACAGAACAAGTTTGATGACTCTGACCTAGAATAAATAGAAAAATCTTTCTTTTTACTAGAGTTTTGGGCATTAACTCCCTGATCGAATATATGGTTTGCAAATATTTTCTCCCATTCCATAGGTTGCCTTTTCATTCTTGGGTTGTTTCTTTTGCTGTACAGAAGCTTTTTGGTTTGATGTGGTGCTACTTTGATGTTTTTGCTTTGGTTGCCTGTGCTTTTGATGTCATAGCTAAGAAATCATTGCTAAGACCAATGTTATGAAGCTTTTCCCCCAATGTTTTCTGCTAGAAGTTTCATAGTTTGAGGTCTTACATTTAAGTTTTTAATCTATCTTGTGTTGGTTTTCATGTATGGTGTAAGACAATACAAATGGCCAATAAGTGTATGAAAATAACATCATTAATCAACATCACTAATCATCAGGGAGATGCCAACTGAAACTACAATGAAATATCACAGCATACCTGTTAAATTATTAAAAAACAAAACAAAATTTAAAAACCCAGAAAATATCAAGTGTTACCAAGGATGTAGAGAAATTGGATCCCTTGTACATGGTTGGTGGGAATATAAAATAGTGCGGTGGCTTTGGGAGATAGTTAGTGGTTCCTCAAAAAATTAACAATAGAACTACCAAATGATTCAGCAAGCCACTTCTGAGTATTTATCCAAAAAAATTGAAAACAGGACCTCGAATATTAGCACTTTCATATTCAATGCAACATTATTCACAATAGCCAAGAGATGGAAACAAACTACATGTTCATCGACATACAAATGGATAAAGAAAATGTGGTACCTACACATAGTGGAATGTGCACAGCCTTGAAAATTTACACAGCCTTGAAAATTAAGGAAATCCTGTCATTTGCTACAACATGGATGAGCCTTCAGGACGTTTTTCTGGGTAAAATAAGCCAGTCACAGAAGGACAAATACTGCACGATTCTACTTATATGAGAGGTTCAAAATACAGGGTGTCCCAAAAGTTGCCATACATAGATAACTAAGGTACATTTAGCTACAATTTCCCATCTTCCCTATGTATGGTGACTTTTGGGACACCCTGTAGTCAAATTCATAGAAGAAGAAAGTAGAATAATGGTTGCCCAGGGTCTGCAGGGAGAAATGGAGAGCTGCTACTCAAGGGGAAAGAGTTTCAATTATGCAAGATGAATAAGTTTTAAATATCTGCTTTACAACACTGTGCATATGGTAAACAATATTGCACTTAAAAATTTGTTAAGAGGGTAGATTTCAAGTTGTATGTTTTTTCATCACAATAAAATATATTTATATATAGAGAGAGAGTTAAGTATCTTTTGGCTTTTCCTCCTAATTATAAGAACCGTTTTGAGGTTAGCATGGAGTAACAAATTACCAGCAGCATCTTTTCAATTGTATTTGCTCTCCTAGCAGATCTTTTAACAATCAACATAGAAAGATAATATATAATACTACATGCATCTTTGACCTCTAAATTGAGGTGTTATTTAAATAGGCAAAAATCAAAAGCAAGTTTCATGACATCATCTATAATTGCCTTCATTTTTTGAAAACAGTATCATTATCTTTTTCCACTAGCACCACGAAAAGCAAATGAGGAAGTTATTTTACAGAGATAATTAAGCTGGTGATGTTTCTCTTCCCTGGGGGAAAAAAAAGATAAAGGTTTCGTATTCTAAAACTGTTTCTTCAGAAACGGTAACATTTAAATGCCTTTATGGAAATGTCAAGGCACCCTTTACACTCAATGCCAAGGAACCTAAATCGGACTGTTGGAATAAAAAGGCATTCCTTCCAAAAGAGAAGGCTTCTGTGAAAATGAGGCTGTCACCCCCTGCTGATAATTAATTCGGGCAAACAAATTAGCTCAGGGCAGTATGCCCAGGATCTGAAAAAAAAAAAAAATTAGGCTAGTCCAAAGACTTTTAAAAAATAAAATAAAATAAAAGATGAGAAGGGTGGGATCCGAATGCCCCCTTCCCGGGCACCAATTTTATCAATACTTTTCTTTCATAACTAGTTTCTGAATAATCAGCTCCAATCACTTCTTTAAGAATTGACACAGCCTAGAAACCAACCAGATGCAGAGGACACAGCCTAGCAACCAACCAGATGCAGGGGACACAGACTAGAAACCAACCAGATGCAGGGGACACAGCCTAGCAACCAACCAGATGCAGGGGACACAGCCTAGCAACCAACCAGATGCAGGGGACACAGACTAGAAACCAACCAGATGCAGGGGACACAGACTAGCAACCAACCAGATGCAGGGGACACAGACTAGAAACCAACCAGATGCAGGGGACACAGACTAGAAACCAACCAGATGCAGGGGACACAGACTAGAAACCAACCAGATGCAGGGGACACAGCCTAGCAACCAACCAGATGCAGGGGACACAGCCTAGCAACCAACCAGATGCAGAGGACACAGGCTAGCAACCAACCCAGATGCAGGGAGTGAGAAGGAGCTGTCGACAGGGCCGCCATGTTTAGCTGAGTGAGTGGACAATGTCATTGACGCAAAGAGATACGGCCAAAGGAAAAACAGGTTTGGAGGAGGAATACCAGTTTAACTTTGGGCATGGTTAACTTGGGCTCACTCTGAGAGGTCCAGCTGGCAGTTGGAAAACATGGGTGTGCAGGGCACAGAAAGAGCCCTTAGGGAACTAGTTGTCTGAAGGTGGTACTAAAGTTTTCATCAAAGAAGAGAATAGAAGGGAAAAGAGCAGGGACCAAGGTCAGATCCGCACAGGTGGGCAGGTGAACGACAAGGAACCGGATCAGGACGCTGGACAGGTATTGGTGGAAAAGGGGAGAAAAGCCCAAGGCACACAGTGTCATGGAAGCCAAGGGAGGAAAGGAAATCAAGAAAGGCTAATTCATGTCAAAGGCTCTAAATAATGAGAATGACAATGGGATTAGAAGATTAGGGCATCACAGCAGATCCTCAAAACCTTGTGTCTTAATGGGACTTGTACTGCCTCTTACAGGATATTTTGGAAATTAGAGGTGGGAAGGGTTCTTACCACAATGATTAGAAGATTCTACTGGAATTTAGTCCCAGGGGGACAGGTGATGGCACAGATATGAAACATTTTGCAATTTTCCAGGATATTCCTGCACAATAAAGAATGGTCCATCACTCTTCACAACTTTGAATTTTCCCACTGGACATTCATGTATCTGAAAACCCTGTTTATAACTTTCCAAGACTAAAACCTAACTGCCTTACATGCGCAGCCCAGTTTTAAGATATACTGAGTTTTCCTGGAATGTGCTACTGGATAAATGGATAGAAGACTATACTAAGAGTTGTTCATCATTTTGGAAAATTATCTCATGAGAGCAACAGCTCTAGTGAACTTAAGTCACCCATAAAGAACACTTGTAACAGAAAGACAAAACAAGGAAGAAAGGAAAACAATATTCACTTCTTTAGATAGTTTTCTGACAATGCTGTGTGAAGTGGCTCTTCACACCGGTTTCTCATCGCAACACAGTTGATTTCCTCAGTTCTTTACTTGATTGTCATTCCTCTTCCTCCTCTGGAGGATAAGCTTGAAGGTAGAGGCTGCAACTACAGTGTTCACAGCAGTGCGTGCAGCATCTGTTACAGAAAAGCTACACAAACAATAGCTATTGAATCAGCACCCAAAATGCTATTAATTAATTCAACACACTTTAAAATGTGCCTATGGTGTTCCAGGAGCTCCTGGGGGCCCCCGAGTACAAAGCTGAAAAACAAGATCTCCTTCTGAGAGGAGCTTCCAGTCTAGTAGTAAGTTAGTGGCAGCTGCTTTGTGCCAGGCCCTTTGTGTGTGTTAACTTGTTTAATCCTCATGAAAACCCAAAGCCATGGGCATGAATAGACCCAATTTACAGATGAGGAATTAAGAGTCAGAAAGGTAAAGAAATTTGCCCAAGAATTCCGCATCATGGATCCCGCATGTGCTTCCTACTTTCCCATGTTGTCCCAAAATCGCACCGCTCAGTGTGTTAGTTTGCTGAGACTACCATAACAAAATGCCACAGATTCATAGCGTTAAACAACACGGTTCTGGAGGCTGGAAGTTCAAAATCAAAGCATCAGCAGGTTTGGTTTCTCCTGAGGCCTCTCTCCTTGGCTGGCAGAGGCCACCTTCCTGTTGTGTCCTTGCGTGGCCTTTTTTCTCTGTGTGACCACTCCTGGTGTGTTTCCTCTTCTTGTAAGGACACGGGTGCTACTATACTAGAGCCCCACCCTTATGACCTCATTGAACTTTAATTACCTCTTTAAAGCAGCGGTCCCCAACCTTTTTGGCACCAAGGACCAGTGTCGTGGAAGACAATTTTTCCACGGATGTTGGGGGAGGAGGGGACTGAGCTCAGAGGGGGATACACAGCCCTGTTCCTAACAAGCCTCGGACCAGTACCGGGGTTGGGGACTGCAGCTTTAAGGGGCCGTCTCCAAAGACATCGGTGGTTAGAACTTCAACATATGGATCTGGGGGGACATAATTCGCTCCCTAACACCTAGAATCAGAGTTCTCCGTCAGACACACAGCTGACTTGCTCAGCGGAGGCATGGTGGAGCCAGGACTCTGCCCAGAGTCGGAGCTGCTCCGGAACGGGGCACCTCGCTGCCTCCCGGGGTTAAGAGGCCCTTGATTTCATCTCCCCAGGGAAAGGCGGGGCAGGGCCTGCCATTGCCTCATCCGTGGCCTCCTCTCTCAACACTGTCTCAAGACAACATCACTCACATGTCACTGTGAGACCCACCAGCTCCGTCCCCAACTGTGTTCACTCAGGGAGCTCTTTCCTCCCCTCATCCATCCCGTCATCGTCGCACTCCAAAAAAGCCCAAACTGTAAGACTCTGGCTGTCGCCAGATGGCTTTCACACTTTGTGCAACAAATTCCCGGCACCCGAGCGTCTGTATAGCCTCCAGACGGCTGTTTGTGCTTCCTGCTGCCTCAGAAAAAGAGGGCTGGCAGGACCCAGACCACGAACCCAGGGCGCCGTGCTCCGGACAGCCAGGGCGAGGGCGCGCCGCCTGCCCGCCTGCCCACGTGGTGCAGACTGCGCCAGGGCAACAGCGGATTCAAGTGTTTGGGATTTGTTTTTTTTGTTTGTTTTTTTTAACATTACAGTCAGGCTGAAGTAAGTGTGGGCTGTGGGGAGCAGTTCCTTTAAGGGTGTGTTGCAACTCAAAGGATGTGTTTTCCCTCTTTTCAGCACGAGTGGATAAAATGTGAACACCCAGGACTCCCTGATTCAAGTCTAGGCCAGTTCCCTGGAGATC
This sequence comes from Microcebus murinus, assembly GCF_040939455.1. NCBI lineage: Eukaryota > Metazoa > Chordata > Mammalia > Primates > Cheirogaleidae > Microcebus > Microcebus murinus. The sequence continues at coordinate 97,775,410 of NC_134111.1, forward strand.
AAATATCTCACCTCGCCCATGGCAGTTACAGATGTGGAGAAAATAATCCTATTATATTAACATGATTGTCTGGGCGCTTTCGGATTCTGGCTAAACTCACTGGTGGTCACAGAGCCCTTCAATGCTGTGGAATGTCAGGCAATGCATCCGTTTTACTGTGCGGAGCTTTGTTTCAAGGGAAACTCTGTGTGTGTGTGTGTGTGTGTGTGTGTGTGTGTGTGTGTGTGTGTGTGTGTGTCAGTCTCTCTCTTTGCTGGTGGGCTCACAATAGAAATCGATTGCAGAACAGAAAAAATACATAGGCAAGCATCCCTGCTCACATTAATCCTATTAAACATTCAGACGCTCTTGTTCTAGAAGAAACTGCAGATGTTGGTATCTGAGCAATTATGCTTCTGTTACACACACACACACACACTAAAGCAAGAAATATGTGTGTACGTGGAGGCAGTTGTGTAAGCAAACACAGAGCATTCCCGGGTGTGTGGAGGACAGTGGCTGCAGAAGGTGCTCATTTCTTTTACTCCTTAATTTCTTATCCTTTTATTGCTCATTGCACCTTGGCCAGGAGAGAAAATATGAATAGATGTCAAAAGACCCAAATCAGTCAATGTTTCCATTTGCTGTGGTTCTTATAAACATTAAATTGGAAAGGCTGAAGACAGAAGCTAAATTAAAGCTTTAGACTATAAAACCTCCCTGTTATTTATATATGACTGAGCCATCTATAAATTCCCACCTCCCTCCCTGGGTTTCTGAGAGGAGGGGACAGTGAAGAGCCCACTTTACATCACATCCTAACTGTTCGTGCTATGAGTTTGCATTCCCTGTCTTTGCAGAGACTCGCCACCTTTAATGGCCACCTGGGGAAGGTTGGCAATTCTCTGTGTCTCATGTCTCCCCCCTCGATTGATTCATTCTTTAAGTCAACAATAGTTATTAACTGCCTACTGTGTGTCAGGCACTGTGCTAGTTACTGGGGCTGTATGGTGAGAAAAACAGACTCAGTGCCTCTGCTGGGACACTCACAACAATTGACATCAATCAATCGTCCGAATGGACAGAAAATCATAACTGAGAAAGTGAGCTACAAGGGGTGTAGGGGACTGACATATATTTTCCTAGTTTAAGAATTAAAGTTAGTGAGTAATGTAGTGTTCTGCCCAGAGCTTTTGAAAGTAATCTGTTCTGGACAGGCTCCCTGTGATAAACAAAGGTGTTGCCTAGAGGCATAACAAAGGACCTAAGCTGCAACTAGCAAGAGCAGCCCCACCCCACGGCATTGGGGGTCTGGAGGCCACATGATAAACATATTGTTCCTGTGATTGCTGTGTACACCCCATAAGATGGCTGGTTAGTCAATGACAGGTAAGACCCCTCAAGGGAGGGGCGACCTAAGCCAGGCACAGCCTCCGGGGTTCGGCCAAAGATCCTAGGGGGTCACCCTAAGAGAAGCTGGGGATGAGAAATGCCCCCTGTGGCTCACCTTGCCCATCCTTGCTAATCTCGGTTCTTTATCTATGCCTAGTGCCTAGAGCAACCACCTTGAAATTCTGAGTCAGGGGATATCTGCTTCCCTAAGGCTATTCCAGAATTTACAGCTATCGCTGCCACGCCTGGGTGGTTATGTACAAGGAACTAACTTTAATCTTTTAGAGTATAAAAATAAAACGGACCCAGTGTATTATTACTCGAGTCAACCGTATGTGACTTGTTGACTTGAATGTGTGTCTGCGTTTTTCTTTGTGTTCTGCATTTGTGTTTTATGTTCTGTGTTCATCCTCCATCCTGCAAACGGGCCACAACAAAGGGGAGTGGGGTTCCGGGTGGTGAGAGAAGCAGGACAGCCAGCCATGCCCTCGAGAGGCTGCCCTGAGTGGGGACAGCAAGCTGAGAGTGTGCAGAAGAGCAATGAAAAAATTCAAGCAGGAAAAGCAAAAGACCCACAATGGGGGGAGCACAGCTCATGGCTCATTCTGGAGAAGGGCTGGGGCCTCGGGAAGCACAGGCAGGAGAGAAACGAGAGCAGGCAGGAGCCAGGCCTGCTGATGCCTCTAATGGGCTTGAAGGTGGGGGGACAAAACCAGATTTGTATTGCAGAAAGATCACTCCAGATCACCTTTTGGAGACTGGGGTAAGACCTGCAAGAATCAACATAGAGAAGCCAGTGGTGACGCTGCTGCGATTGTCCTGGGAAGTCACGCTGGCATGAGGGTGGTGGCGGGGCCAGCTGGAATGTACATCTCAAGAGCCACTTACAAAGCAGCCAGAAACACTTGGTAATAACTAGGACCTGAGGGATGAGAAGGGGGAGAGGGGGAGGCAGGGGCGGTCCAGGTCCCCAGCTTGTCTTTTACAGAGATACTGCAATTTGCTTCAGAGGACTGGAGGGATTGACACTTACTGAGCTTCCTTGTATGGGCCAATTTCTCTTCTAGGCACTTTCAAATACAAATCTCATTAGTAGGGTGGGGCTGGGCTGGGGAGATAGAGTGGAAAAGGGTGTGGAATCGCTTCTAGGAGAAGGAGACCTTAACTGAACAAAAGGAACTAACAGCTTCTCCCAGGAAAACGGAAGTATTTTGAAGAAAAAAACATCAGTCCACTTTAATGAGTATTTGCTGGATTCTGACTACATTACCAAGCACTAGAGATCAATTGTGCCATAGTTTAAAAAGAAAGATTATACATAAGACGGCATGAGAAGTCAGAGGTGGAGGGAGGGGAGAAGGGAAGAGACAGGAGAGAGAGGGGAGAACATGGGAGAAGGAGAGAGAGGAAGAAGGAGACAAAGAACCAGAGGTGTCAAGATGGAAACAGAAAAAAAAAAGAAAGAAAGAAAGAAAAAGAAACAAACAAAAAAAGACACACAGAGAAAAGCCACAAAAGATAGAAAGAGAAACCGGTCCAGAACGTGACAGAGTTACAGTGGGCAGAGAGCAGGGTCCCTGGCAGGAATGTTGGGTCCCCCGCAGAGTCTTGTCCTGCCTGGTGTGATGACGACCTTGGGCACTGCCCTTGGAGTGTCACCAAGATGGTGGGGCCATGGGTGGAGCATAATTTGATAGTTTGAGAGACTGTAGGGTTCTTGCTCCTCAAGTTACCCTTTATGAAAATAAAATGTATTTGACACCATTTTCTTCTCATTAAACACTTTGTGTGGCCCAGTACTGACAGTGTGTCTGGTGGGCAGTTCTGCACCATCAGGTGTCCAGCTGCAGACCAATGCCCGTGTGTCACATCTTCCATCAAGGTGACTCGTGGGCACTTAAGGCAACGAAAGGCACTTATGAAAGGAAGGGCTCTTGCTCCTCCCTCAGGGGAACATGCAGATGAGGTGGTGACACCAGGAAAACATCTTAGCACAATGCCAGGCACTTAATAAGTACCTAATAAATATGACATGTGGTCACCAGGCCTGCAATGCAAACATGATTTAAAAAGACAATGTGGGTACCAGACTTCTGAAATAGGCGCTTGCAACACATACACCAAAGGCCCTGAGCATCACGCCCGGAAGCATGCCACTGCCCTGAGCCACTGTTTCACGTGGACAGCAAAGACCACTTACCGGAGAAACACAAACAGCACCAGCCCAGCGCTTCCATGGTGCCTGGTTGATTAGCCCAGATTTCACTAACCAGTAACTAAATGATCTGGATTTTTCTAACACAAAATAGTCTTTCTATGCTTGGCTTTTTAAAAACCTACCCTTTTCCATAGCCTCATCCCCTGAGGCTAACCTCTGGGCTGGATCTGGTTTCCTGCTTCACAGTAAAACTTTGACTCACCAATCAATATCTAGTCCTCAAATCTGTACTATTTGCTTAACAACAGTCCTTTCTCCTACCCATTCCTTAGCCTGCATGTTGATGAATATAGAAGACACCTGATCAAATTGGGTCAAATGAATTTGCTAGAAAAATAGAATCAGAGGGCAGAATAACCTTTGCATCCATAAACACAGATGAGTTCTTTTCTTTACAAATGTCTGTTTTATACAAATATGAATCAAAATGCCTGGGAAAGTATTTTCCAAAATTGACAATGATTTTGTTAAAGGATTATTTTATAAATTTAAATATGTATGTTCATGGCTTCTAATTTTCCACAATGTAAATATGTCATTTGTGTAATACAAAGGGATAATATCATCCATGCTCTATGGGTATTTTATTTGTGGTATCACAACTCTACAATCATGTTGCCAATTATGAGGGAAATGATAACCATGTTCTATGTCTAATATCTGACTGGACAGTAAGAGAAAAAGTAAGATTAGAAAAAGCCTAACTTTATTAAGAATTTTTTTTTAGGAGGGGAGATGAGGACAATTCTTATAGTCTCTAAAGGGGAAGGGCTAGTCTTATTAGAGGAGACTTTTTAAGACACAAAAAATAGCTATCACAGTAAGAGGTACTCACAGAGAAAATGCTTTTCAAAAGAAGTGTACCCTTTAATATGTAGAAAAGAAAAACGTTGAAGATATTAAAAATCCTGAAACTTCTCTAGATTTATTAAGAATATAAATTATACTTAATTCATATTAGAAAGAAAAACTTCCTAAATATATGGTAGAAAAGCAAGCAACCACTATTCTGAGTTACATCCTTATAAATAGTTAGCATTCTTCTTCAAAAAATCTCGTAAGCACAAACTAGAGACTCTATTGTAGATGACAGCGGAATCGTGACTGTGCTTATGAAGGTATCAGAACCAAGGGGACTCAACAGAGAACCTGCTTTAACAGAACCACTTGTATGTCTAAAGGCATTTGACCTTAAATGTGTCCGTCATTTGAGGAATTTTTCTAATCATGTTGATCTGTACATTTCTAAACGTCTTCTCTTGGCACTGCCTTCAGAATTAGGTTACAAACTAGTCTCATGAAAAAAAAAATCCATCTCTTGATAATTTTTTAGCCTTGTCTTATGTCTTTTTCTCATGTTGCTTTTGGCCACTAGAGGGTAGATTCTACTTGTGATCTATACCAGCTATAAGAAAAAAGTTACTCCGGAGTTTAACAAAAGAGGAACTCATAAAAAGATGTCTTTTACAAAAGAAAATAGATGACAACACAGAGGGATGCAAATCAATCTGCCAGATAATATTTCAAGAAATACCATCCCCTTGAATAATAAAATTTTAAATTCAAATGTTTCTTTACAGTTTACAAATAAATTCACCAACATGTCCTGTAAACATGAAGTATCTACAATTAAAATTTTGCATCAGAAAGTGGCCTACTTTTCTTACCAATTCTCTATGAAAATTATTTTTTTAAATGCAAATGCTTGTAAAACCATGATTAAAGCACCAAGATTAAAGATTAATGACAAAATAATATTTCACAACTTGATGTTAGGGACTGTTGTGCTATGTGTGTTTATACATGAATAATGGTAAAGCATTGTAATGACATACACCCATACCCTCAATTGATTATCCAGCATGTTTTTAAACACATAAAGTGGCTTGGTTTATAACTGTGGTAAGGAGGATGATAAGGAGATTTGGAAAAGAAAAGTTAGGCTCAAACCCTCACATTTCAGTCATTTTTGACAATGAATTGCACCAATTTATGAATACTCGCCTGGCATGGCAGCAAGTGAGTGGTGGGCAAAATCAAACATTTAGGCTCCATTACAGAACTTTGGAGAGAAAATAAAACCCAGGGGGCTATTTTCATGCAAGTATATATATTAACAAAAAGAAATTTTAAAAGGTTAAAAAGCACAGAAAAGTGTTTTAAATGTTTAATTTGTTTTATTTCACAACTGATTAAATTTGATTTTAATTTAAATCTTACTTATACTATTTTGAGGTGTCTGCATCCATCACACTACATCAGTGGTTCCCACAATGTGGTCCCCTGACCAGCAGCATCAACTTCCCCTGAGAACTAGTCAGAAATGCAAGTTCTCAGGCCCCATTCACAACCTGCTGAATCAGAAACTCTGAGAGTACAGTTCAGATCTCAGTGATTTAACAAGCCCTCTACATGTGTCTCAGGTTTGAGAACCACTAAGCTATAGAATAGCAAAGTAAACAGTATCTCCCACAATTTCTGACTCTCAAAAATACATAGAAATGAGGGGATTGTATATGGTGAGTGCTACATAGTTCATGCTTATGTACTTTAATAGCTATGGCTTTGCCTAACCGTGTAACTAAACCAACCATAGAACATATGGTCAGAACATGTTGCAGTCAATGACATACACATAAATGGACAGTGAAACATACAGTCAAATGATCTGCCACCCATAGACACCTGGACTCAATGAAACTACTCTCCTATCAAGATTTACTTAAGGGAAGAAAGTAATATTAATAGAATAAGAAAGGAATATCTTTTCAAATGCTGAATTTGAAAAGGAAAGCCAAAATGAGGGAAGGGAATAAAGATATAGAAGTGACACACATTTTATAATTCCTCACTGTATGATTAGGACTCGTGTATACCTAATCAGGGAAGAGAATCACGTGTAAATTCAGATTAGTGAACACAATTTTTCCCACATCTCTGATCCAGCTTCCTTGACTTGGGAGGAACAACATTTTTGCTGAAAGGAATGTCAGAAAATGAAAGATAATCTAAGGCGATAATTTTTACCGAAAAATGGGAAACGTGGTCTGACAAAGTTGTGCTATTATTTCTGGTAGACTTGTAGATATATAGTTTGTTACCAAAGTATTTATGTGATAGAAAATAAAACATTGTGATTGGAATTATTCCAGAAAACTTTGGTACATGGAATCCATAATGCAGAACACGATTTTCCCCCCTGGGCATATTTAACTCTCATATCACTGGGGGAATTCACAGGTATAATGCAAATGAGCAATCCTCAAGCTTTCTTGTTAGCCATTCCCATTTTCAAGTAGATAAACTGAATCCCCCAAAATTATTACACCAAGGAAATTTCTCATAGTCATTTACAAATGGTCTTAGAAACACACACCTCCCTCTTGGTCATCATCTCTAAGGGCTATAAACTCACAAGGGTTGAAGTTGACTCTTACAGTCAGGACTTTAGCTACAGAACTTCATGGAGAAATTTAACCACCAGAGCTGTGCCTCGAGGCAACTGCACTACAAAGAAAATTTCAGAATGTAAATAAAGTGGATTTGCAACTCAATTATATTAATAAATCACGAATTGTGTTCCAGCTGCCTCTATTGAATTAAGAATGCCTAAAACAAAACATTTGTTCACTTAAGAGATCATAAAGTGGTGAAAATCAAAAGTCTTCTTTTATTTGGTGACTTAATGTCCTAGGAGAATATGTATAGCAATAATCCAATGAGAAAAATGAAACTTCTTTGAAATAAAGCTCATGAGCCTTTGAATAAGGCTCATTCTATACAGAATTATGAGGTAAGGAAAAAAGTTGTCTCCTAGACATTTCTCATCACTTGAGCAGGCAAGTTCAGGAGGGCGTCGTCTCTTCAAGTAATGAAAGACTATACACATATTGTTTTTGTTTTTCAACTTTCTTTTCCCTCAAATCAGCTCTTTCATAAATAGAGAATATTTTTATATATGTAAACACATACATGTATATATATTCTTCACATATTTAGGTTTAAGGTTGTGGTAGATGAAAAAAATTGGCCACAAATTCTTTGAAGCTCTCACATCAAGAAATAAAACCTTTAAGCTTTGCCCTGTGACTTGCTCATGCCAATGGGACATCAACAAACATAACAGAAGAAGCTTTGCAAAGCGCATGCATATTGGGCTGTCACTTGAAGAAGCCCAGACTGGTCTGCCAGGCAACAAGAGATGCGTGGCACAGTTACCCCTGTCACTCCAGCCACGTGAGCAAGGTCACCCAGGACCAGCCAGTGCCCAGCTGACTTGCCAGCTGACCACAAAAGAATGAGTGAGAACATGAAGCAGGAAAGAGACATCCCAGCTATGCCCTTCCCAAATTATCAACCCACAGAAACAATAAATGTAAACAATAAATGGTTGTAAACATTAATTAATAAATATAATAATAATTAATAAATTATTGTAAACAATAAATGGTTGTCATATGCCACCAGGTTTTGGAGTGGTTTGTTACACAGCAACAACTAAGTGACACAAAGGTTTTATTACAAGTGGCAGTGCCTAATTTAAAGGAATAAAACCACAGAGACAAACTTTTAAAGGAATAAAACCACATTTAAAGGAATAAAACCACAGAGACAAACTTTTAGGTATTAGAGACCTGGGAAGAAAAGTATTTCTATGGGGTAATAGATAAAGGAGAACCTTTCCAAAATCATACCACCAGGCACTAGAAACTCCTTAGTTCACATCTACTTTTATTAATAGTTGGGCTTAGCTAACCTAAAAGCAACACCACCTTACTAATGAATTAGACCTGGTACCTTCACTCTGATCTGTGCCATCAGAAACCATCTGGTAGAAGAAAAATGAAGCATGATCCTGTAATCATCAACGTGTCATTAAGACTTCCATCCAACTAGCCAAAGCAACTTCTATACAGCCAAATGGGATTTTAAATGGAGCATTGTTGCGCTGCGTAAGGAAGCACTTGGGTGAGATGGAAGAGGACATGCTGTTCTGCAAAATCAATATCTGCTTTGAGTTGACAATGTGCTGGGATTAAAAGAAAAAGAGGTTACATATCAATCTGCTTCAGGCAAACCTAAGAGCTCTGAATCTTCATTAAAACTGAAGCAATTCTATAAGAGCACTCAGTGAATGCTGCAACTTTCACAGTGTGCTCTCAAATTGAAAATTAATGGGCGTGATAGAAAAACCAATGGAAAAAATACAGGGCATTGTCCTTAGGTTTTTGTACAAACCCAAAGAAAGAAAGAATTTAAAAGCACATTGAAAGCTAGAAGGCCAGAAAAAAGTAGGGCATGCACACAAATCTCCTTATTGGTTGTCTAATTGGGACACAGGATGCAGGCTACCACCACCAGTCACAATGTGTCTCAGACATCAACTGTAACAGCGCATTGTTACAGAGTTTCCAATCCTGGGGCTCCAAGGCCCCGCAGATCCTCCATTATTGACGCTGATGACAAATCATTTCAACTGAGCCAGTCTCGTTGCCACTGAAAGTACAGGACATCAAAGCTATCTCAAAGCAGACAACTAAAAATAACAAAAGTCAAATATGAAAAGAAAAGAACACTTCAGGAACTGTGATATAACCGGAGCCAGGTGAAAAGAAACAACATCAAAAGAGTCCATGGTGTACAATAATCAATACAGGAAGCTTTCAGGGATTCAGGCATTAAAAAAAATTGCTAATAGGCATCGGGGACCCCAGAAGTTGAGAAGCACTAATCAAGAGAAACTACCTAAGCTGAACGGTGGCACAGCTGTCATGTGGCCTTGTCTGCATTGCTCTTTTGAGTCACAGGCAAGACAGGTTCTTTAATTAGGTGCCTCCAGCAGATATCAGGTCAAATGAAATCACAAGCCTCAGTCCCAGGAAACCCTCAGCATCAGTTTCAAAGCAGTGGATTTCTAGGTCTCCAGAGTGAAGCAAAGATGGAAGAAGGGCCCACCTACCCACGAGTGGGTCAATTCCCTTGGAAGTCAGCCTTGCACTTCTCTGTGCTGGGAAGTGAGAAACTCCTATTGGTTAAGAGTCACTCACCGAACGACAATCGAGGCCACTTTTCGAGTCAGGCTTTGAGGCGTCCATGTGGAGACCCATCTCAGCAGCAGTGCTGAGGCAGGGGAGCCTGGAAGCATATTCTCGTGAGTGGCTCAAACGTAAACGAGGGCCCAGGGTCACACCTAATTTGGGGGGCCACAGCCAGGTTTCCAAGAAGTCTAGTTCATTGGTTGAGAGCAAGAGCTTTATATTAGTCCAAATCTAGGCTAAAACCGGGGTTAAAATAGTAACTCCAACTCCTTTTCTTTGGACTCGCCATGCCTCAGTCACCTCACCCTTAAAAAAAAAAAATAGAAATACTATAACCTGGGAGTAAGCAAGAGAGAAGATGTGTCAGGTGTTTGGCACGCAGTCTAGATGCAGTGAGTTCTCGGAGACTGAAGCTACTCTAGGCAAAGCCAGACCAGATAAAGGCATTTCCTGGGTCTGTAGAGCTGAATCAATGAGGCTGAAGAATCCCAATGTAATATGTCGCTTTGAAGTGGCTATTAAGACAACTGCCACTTAGAAAATCTGCAGAAATGTTTCAGCTTTCCATCAGTTATTTGCCCTTGGTCAGTTGAGGGCACCCTTTGATTCCAATTCCAATTACTCTAAGCTAACAGAGGCTCTGGATCCCAGTTACCTGGGTGCAAACCCCAGCTTCATCCTTAGCCAGCTCTATAGTCATGGGCAGAGAAATGGCAACAATCATGGGTCCCCTTCCTAAGGACTGTGGGGAGCTCAGAGGCCAATGTAGTCCAAGAGCTTTGCCCAGCACCTGCCACTTACATATTCATCACTGCAGGCACAAAAAGCCACGGCCGAGGTGGCAATTCGTTAATCCCTTCAGAAGTTGGACGTGTACCCATTATTCAAGCACGCCCACCATGGCCATGAAAATTGATCCCACCTCCAGGCCAACTGTAACCTTGAACCTCATATGAAAAGAATGAGATCACACATTTAATAATTTCCTCAATGGTCTTTCCCAGGAAAAAGAATATCCGACATTTGTACCACTGCTCCATCATTTTACAGGTTTCAGAGTGGATGGCCGCATATATATCACTTCTGAGCTGCACAAGCCAGCTGTGTTTATCCCAATTGTAAAGAAGAGAAGAGTAATGCTCATAGAGGCCAACTGCACAGCTGTTTCAGAGCAAAGCTGGGACTTAAATTTTCCCCTTCTCAAGTCTAAGCTCAGGCCCTTTCCATCACACCGAGGAAGAAAGACAAGGCATGCAGGATTTCAGGTCTAAATTCCAGATTCTCAGACATTCCCAACAGCTGAAAGGACATTAGCAATTGGATCAGAATAATTTCCAGCCACAAAACAAGAGCCGATGGCTTCGTTACAAAATATTTTTAGATAGGTCCCCATCTGACCTCCAGGGCCATGAGTCTGACAAGAACGTTCTGCAATTCTGTGCTGGCAGGGCTTCGAATAGAGCTGTCCCCAGAAACGCTTAGGTTAGCGACTAAGTTGTTATCAGCTGCCATTTGCAACTTTCATTCCAGCTAAGATGATGTAAAATGGTTTCTGCTGTCGTCACAGACTACGCTAACTCCTATTTTTAGTAGGTAAATCTCATGCCTTTTCAACATAAGGTCAGCTAAGAAGACTGAGTTCGGAAAGGTTTGAGCGTTGAGGGGAAGTCAGGGTGCAGTGGGAGTAGCAATCCCCAACAATTAAAGGCCAGTTCATTAACACTGTCATACATATGGATTAGCCACTTCAAGTGAGGTGAAAAAGCAGCCCCGTGAACAGATTTTTAACATCAAGAATCTCATAAAAATGCCGTATGCTCCACCAGCCAGTGCCCTTGACTCATTAGCAGTGTCCTTCCTCCCCTTGTATGATCCCTCAGGTCAGTGGCCCAAACAAGGCAAATGTCACAGATTCCACCTGAATTTGTGAAACTTACCATCAAACTAAGTAGAGATGGAGAATGGCTGTGCAGCGGTTTTGGAGCACTCTAGGGACAGGCACCTCAGCGTCCCAGAGTCTGGACGAGCCTGACTCAGCCCCGGCACACCCTGGGCAGCGCCCTCCCTCCCGCCTGCCCCACCCCCCACCACAGCGCCCACACCCGCACCTCCCGGGTGACCGCTCCTCCACCATCTCCTGCGGCTGCTTCTAGCTCCCACCCCAAAGCAAGAACTGTCCAACTCTCTCCTTAGCTTTTTCCCCTTCCTTTTACCCTCACCAATCTGGATATTTCCATGACTTTCTCCAGCACCCATACAACAAGAACTTCTTACCCATTTCCCTGGTTTCAGCCTCCTTCCCTCGTTGGAGCCCCAGGTAACAACTCTAGTGGCGTCTCCATCTTCCTTGGCGGGCTATGCCCAAGTACCTAAAGAAGCTCCTTTTGCACATTTCTTTTTTTTCTATGAATTACCTAAATTAGATCCTGAGGGGTCCTTGGACTCCTTTCTCACCTTTATTCTCTACATTCAACTGACAACTTAACCCTGATGATTCTACTCCTCGAATAAATGTTCAATCCATCCTTTTGTCACAAATTCAAGCCCCTCCTTCCACTTGCTAAAGATCTCCTATCTTTTACACTCTTCTTCACTATGACATATACCAAACACTGTGAGAACAATCTGTCTGAAACACTTATCAGTTCGCATACACCCACAAATGTGAAACATCCCCAGCTCTTCATTGTCTAAACTCCTTAGCATCTCTGTTCTCCTCTAGTCTGCCCCAGGACCATTTTGGCCTTACTACCCATGACTGCATCTGACACTTCTTATCCTGCAGCCAACTACTCTTCTCTGAATTCCCCACACCCAGGGCTTCCATGGTGCCCTTCCACATATAAATCCAAACAGTATTTCAATGTCCAACTCATTAGAAATTCTGTTTGAACTATTGTTAATATGAAATTCAAACAATTGCTATCCTCAATACTCTTTGAGCATTTTAGTCAGTTAAAATGATTAATTATTTGGGGAGGTTACTTGGGGAGGATTCACTCTGGAATGGGAGGTTGGATGCTGCCAGAAAGCAGGAGCAATTCTATGCTTGGGTACCTCGAAAATCCGTACCTACAGAGAGGGCAAGCTAGAGCAAAGAGAAGCTATAATTGGTAAAGAAGCAGCTGTCACTCAAAGTTTTTGACACTAAGATCTGAGAAAAAGGGGGATGTTTGGCATTTTGTGGGTCGCATGATGACCTTGTTTTTGTCCTAGACCAAATTATAAAGTGGTTTTGTTTTGTCTTGATGTCAATGCAGACATTTAAACGTACAGATTATGAAGAGTGAAGCAACTGATATGTGTTTCAGATAGATTACTCTCATAGTATTTGGTATATATTATTGTCAAGAGGAGTCTAAAAGACAGGATATCTAGCAAGTGGAAGTAGGGGCTTGAATTTGTATGGTGGAAGGATGGATTGAACATTTATTTGAGGAGTAGAATCATCAAAGTTCAGTTGTCAGTTGAATATAGGGAACAAAGGTGAGAATGGAGTCCAGGGACCCTTAAGGCTTTAATTTGGGTAATTCAGAGAAAAAAAGAAACGTGCAGATGCAGCCATGCAAACAGGATTCCACTTGGGATCCAGTCGGTGAGAACAGGTATCATATTCTAGAATCTAAAAAAAGGAAGGGTATGATAATGGGATTAGGATCTGGGGAAAGGAGATAATATATTCAATTCAATCTACAACTCTCAAAAATAATGTGATATGCAGATCAGAAACCTCCTAGAGCATGTTAAACACCAGAATGTCTTCATCCTGGTGAACCAGATAAAATTTTCTGGTTAACAAAAGATGAAAGTTGTCCACTGTACTTATCCAAGAATCTGAATGCATTTAGGCATTCATTAGTGAGCTAAGTGGTTTCATATCTTTGTAGGTGAACTTAATTTCTCTATTGCTGTTCAATTGCTCTTAAAATCTTGACCATTAAGTCTACCTTTGATTCTGTTTAAAGCAGATACTGTCAGAGCACTGATGCTGCCTGGTCTGAGTTTAAAAGAAGGAAGAAACGCCAGCTGTGTCATTTGGGCCATACAGACCAGCAATGCAGCTCACATGCAAGGCATATGTAGAAAATAGGGGGGAAAAATAGTATATACAATTCCAATAAAAATAATTTCCTTTCAAAAAAAAATCTCACTTGGAAAAAGTCTACACTTCTTTCATTCTACAGTCTAGTATATATCTGGGTGACCTAATGGAGTTGCCAGCCATTTGGTGGAGAAGAATTGGCAGAGGAACTTGGCTGGCAACTGTCCCGTGTCTAGTCTTGGGACCTCAGCTGCCACTGAATTGACCAGCCTCTAAGACATTATTTGTAAAAATGAAAACTGACACACGTTTTTCCATGTAAAACTCTTCTAATACATTGTACCTTAAATACCTTTAATAGTAACATTTAAAGCACATTCTGTAATGGCAGGCTTAATGCAATTCAAAGAGCAAGTTTAGAGTAGATAACTGAAGTGCATTAGGCAGGAGTCAAGACCAACAGACTCTAGCAAACCATCTCCCCTCCTACCAGATATTCCTTCCAACACCAGCCGTGTACCATGCTCATTCTCCAGCTAGCCAACTCCAGACGCCACCGCTGTATAGAGAACGCGTGAAAAACCATGGCTCCCACCTACGAGAGCAGGGGCACGTTCCGCCTGACAGTATTTGTATCAGCTCCAAGTTCTCAGTTTCTCCAGGCTTCAGGACATTTTAATTTGTAATTTTTTAGAAAACGAGTGGCCTATCACTTAGCACTGTCACCGGAAGATAACATTTCAGTGATTACTCAGTGCTGACATTTTATCATTTAATATTAAAATCCCATCAGAAATCCCTAGCCTGATAAGCTAAAAGATGAGGTTTGAAAAGAAGGCACCTGGCAAATCTGATTTGTCGTAATCAAAATGGCACTTTGTCAGATGGGAACTAATTATCAACCTGACACCATTTCAATCTGCTGCCATTTTATGAAATGAGATCTGTTTGCTCTCTTTTAAAGATGCTCAGGCTTGCCGCTCCTTAGCTAGACACCCAATTTCACCTGTTCTCGTGAGAGTCTTCTCTTATGCAAACCGGTGGGAAAGCAATTACGTGCTCCAAAAGACTAAGAGGAGAAATTTCCCATTCACAGACCTGTCATGTTCACCTCTTAAAATATAACTTCTTGCCAAATGTTAAGATGCCTTTTTTATTTTATACAGTCACCTAACGATCTGAGAAAGCATCCTCTCTGAAGGCAGTTTCATCTCCCAAGTTCAAGGCGACAGCCCATACAGAACTCCAGGGCTCTACCCGGAGACTGCCTGGTCAACGAAGGCAACACGCTCATTTACAGAGCGGAAGACGCGTGTCTTTGGGCTGTTCAAGGCTACTTAGGGGCTACTGCTGGACCGTAAGCAGTTGCCAAGTTAAATGCTCCAAGCAGACACAAATGATGTTTTAGCAGAGAACAGAGAGAGGGGAAAGTGGAACTTAAACAGGAGCTATTTCACCCCTTTGTGGCTTCAGGACGCTGTTGGAGTCTCCATGGGTGGGAAGAAAGGAGAATCACTTTGACTACCTCATGCCAGGAAATGCACTACCTGCCTCTCATTGAATGCTCTCACACATACCTCCCTTCTCTTTCCTAACAGAGAAGGAAACTGAGGCCCGGGGATGCCCTATAAATTTCACGCAGTCTTAGTGAGTGGGGATCTTAGAGACAGGTTCTTTCTACCATTCTTGGCTACTTCTCCCATCATGGAAAGAAAAACACGAGGCAGTAAATTTTCTATTAAGCTTCCTCTCACATGTTGAAAAACTCCACTTACTATTATTAAAGAGCAATGCTTATCTTTAAATAATGAAATTCAATTTAAAGCTTTAAAAATAAATCAGTGATGGTCAGGTGTGGTGGCTCACGCCTGTAATCCTAGCACTCTGGGAGGCCGAGGCGGGCGGATTGCTCCAGGTCAGGAATTCAAAAACCAGCCTGAGCAAGTGCGAGACCCCGTCTCTACTATAAATAGAAAGAAATTAAATTGGCCAACTGATATATAGAGAAAATATTAGCTGGGTATGGTGGCGCATGCCTGTAGTCTCAGCCACTCGGAGGCTGAGGCAGGAGGATTGCTTGAGCCCAGGAGATTGAGGTTGCTGTGAGCTAGGCTGACGCCACGGCACTCACTCTAGCCTGGGCAACAAAGCGAGACTCTGTCTCAAAAAAAAAAAAAGAAAAGAAATCAGTGACATACAAGGAAAAAAGTTTCATATGGTTAAGAAAGGAAACCAGAGGAGAAGGGGAGGGGAAAACAAAGTTGTTTTTCTAGCCTTGCAATATTTGGTTCTTCTCTGTGCGGCTTCCCTATGGGAAGCAGAACTCTCAGGACACAGGTCGTGGAGTGCCGAGGAAGTCCCCGAGGGAAAGACTCAGCTCTGGATCGCTGCTGCGGGGAACGACGCCACGTGTCACGACATGCAGAGCGGAGCGCGGGGGACAAGCGTGCCCGAGAGTCAGTACATGAGCGAGGCATCATCCTCCCCAGCACAACCGCGGCCCGTTTACCTTGCAGGCACCAAGGTGTCCCAGTGACCCGCACGCCCAGCTGGCCAGGGCCGCCCTGCACCTCCCCGCCTCCACCCTCAGCACGCACGGCTCCGGGCACCTGCGCCCCGGTCCACGCGGAAGACAGCGGGGCCCTCCAGCGGGGCGCGGGGAGCCAGCCATTCCCAACTCCGCCAGGGCTCTGACCCGACAGGACGGCTGTAAACACTGAAAAGTAGCCTCATGTCCTATGTCGAATTGGAGAAACTCCTTCACTTCAAGGTTTATGAGAAACCAAAAAAAAAAAAAAAAATTGCTGTAACGGTTCATTTCGGGTGTCAAATTGGCTAGGCCAGGGTTTCCAGCTATTTGCTCAGACACTAGTCTAGATGTTTCTATGAACATGTTTTTCAGATGAGATGAACATTTAAATCCATAGATTTTTTTTTTAACAAAGCAGATTACCCCACCGCAGTGCGGGTGGGCCTCACCTAATCAGCTGAAGGCCTGGAGTGCAAAGAAGCAAAGGTTGAGGTTTCCTGAAGAAAAAAGGAAATTCAGCCTCCAAACACAACACAGAAACCCTGCCTGAGTTTCCAGGTTGCCGGCTTCCCCTAGGGATTTGGGACTTGCCAGTCTCCACAATTGCAATTGCATGAGCCAATTCCTTAAAATAAATCAATCTCTCTCTCTTCTCTCTGCCCCTCCCTCCCCTCCTCCCCCCACCCCCATCCTGTTTCTCGGGAGAATCCTGACTGCTAACACTATTACCAAGCAGATTAAACAGCCCATTCCCTCTATTTCAGAGCAAAGAGGAAAGAGGCATTTGGCAAAATATCAATTGCTTAGAAAATCAGAGAATTAAGAGTCTATGTGGAAAAAGGGTTTTGAACACCCTTCAAATGCCAAGTTGCATTTCCCGCTAACTCCTTGAAATGATGCGTGAGTATGAGACACGCCCTTTGGACGTTCTGGGCCAGGACTGGGGCGGTGGGGCCAGGGGCACCTGCATTGGAATCTGGCCTCAGCCCCCTCCTGAGTGTGTGGACACAGTCACATGACTGCACCTCTAGAAGATTCCCAAACCTTGGTTTAAATGCAGCAGTGAAAGCACCCAGCTCAGACCCTAGAAAGATTCATGCTCACTACGCGGTAGCTTAGGGCGATTGTTGTGGATACAAAAAGCTGATAATAAAACGCACTTCCTCCCAGCCCTAAGGGGGAGAGAGACACATACAAGGATAATCAATATAATGTTTCAAATGACCAAGAAAGTACTCATGTGGGTGATTATTGGAACTCAGGGGAAGGGAGGCTGAGTCAGCCCAGAAGGAGAAGTTTGCCAGGTGACCGGGAGCAGGCAGTCCAGGTAGCGGGCACTAGGTCACTGCACAAGCGAAGCCAGGTGCTGGCCAGCACGCCGACTGGCCAGGGACATGTGTGGGGACTCATTGTGCTAGAAAGTATTCTAAAGGGCCAGCTCATGCAAGGATGGAGATACGTGCAGAATACAAACGAGAGGAAAGAAAGGCTGCCCCGTGCATCCTGTTCAGCCTGCACTAGTAGGTTGTGCAGACACAAATTTTGACTGGTAATCACTCTGACTTCTGGGTATCCAAACTTCCATAATTAAAAATCAGTAATACAAACGCAGAAGGCATTTGGAAAATAAATGATAAAACGTTTGAGTGTTTACACAGGGAGCCAGAGGGGTGACATACTGTGCACCAAGTAAGAATGTTAATAGATGACACAATTCTGAATGGACTGCATTGTGCTTTTCATGCACATTAAACTGGAAAAATATATTCTGTTAGCGTAAACATGCAGAAGCAAAAGATATGGACTACGGTAAAAGCTGTGCAATGGCATGGTAAATTGTTAAAAAGATATTTTAGTCTGTTATAAGCTCCAGCTTGTCTTTAATTTCCTCCATTTTACTCATATTTTCTTATTTTTCTACAATGAATGTGAACTGCTCATGAAAAGGAGGAAGGGTATTTTTAGAACCCTGCCAAGAATGAGTCTAGAAGAGAAAACTTTGTCATAAGTGAGTAGTACGAAATCGCTTCTATTTACACATCCTGTGGGCTGACATTTGCACAGATGCAAAAGAAAAACTAACAGTCTTTTGGGATTGGCATGGGCGAGAGATTTGCAGTCTACGGGTGAGACCCACCTGGGTCACAGAGGCATTTGTAGCTGGTGCCCACGCTGCGACACGTGCCGTGGGCGCACGGGCTGAGGGCGCAGAAGTCGACGAGCTGGGCGCAGGCCGGCCCCGTGAAGCCGGGGCTGCAGCTGCAGGTGAAGTGCACGCCGTCCGCATAGCAGGTGCCGTTGTTCTGGCACGGCGACGACGCACACGGGTCCACCTTCTCCTCACAAGCAGATCCGAAGTATCCTGTGAGAAGACGCACAGGGGCTTAAAAACATGAAAACACACTTGCACATAATGACTAACAAACTGAGTCTGCAGGTCTTTTCTCCATTGTGTACTGATTAACCCATTCGTCCATTCACAGTATCCAGATATGTCACAACCCAGCATGGTAGGCAACTTGTTTTTCTTAGCTTTGGTAACCTAGGGTTAAAATATTAAGCCCTGTAATTCCATTTTTTGTTGACATATAAAATACATGACTGATTTAGAAATATATGTGTGTGTGCATAAATATATTTATATGTACACATGTGTATGGACATACAGTCTAAAAGGATACCAAAAATTAATTAATGGCAATTACCTAAAGGAAGGTAGTATTTTGGGTCAGCAGAGGCTGCTTTTTATAGACATTCCAGGGGAATACATTCCTTACCTTGCTTTAATAAATAAGACATGATGCTGAGTTTTAAAAATTAAAACCATATAAATTGGCAAACAATGAAGAAATCTCTTTCCATCCCATCCCTTTGTTCTGCATTCCCTTCTCTACAAGTAGCCACTGTTAACAGTTGGTTACTGTGATGGATAAACTACCTGCACAACGGAATGCCATTTAGCAGTAAAAAAGTACTAAGTACTGACATGAGTTACAACATGGGAGAACCTCAAAAACATTATGCTAAGCTGAAAGAACCCAGATACAAAAGATTACGTATTGTATAATTCAATTTGTGAGAAGTGTGCAGAAAACGCAAATCTATAGACACAGAAAGTAGATAAGTGGTTGCCTGTGGCTGGGCTGGAAAGAGGCTTGACTGCAATCAGGCATGAAAGGTCTGCTGGGGTTGATGGAAATGTTTTAAAATTGGATTGTGGTGATGGCTGCACAACTCTGTAAATTTACTTAAAAGCAATAAATTGTACACTTCAAACAAATGAGCCAGGCACGGTAGCTCATGTCTGTAATCCAAGCTACTGGGGAGGCTGAGGCAGGAGGATCGCTTGAGCCCAAGAGTTCGAGGCTGCAGTGAGCTATGATCACACCACTGCAATCCAGCCTCTGTGACAGAGCAAGACTCTTGTCTCTTAAAAAAAAAAAAAAATTCGCTAATAAATTTTATGTAATATACAATTATGAAAGGCTGTTAAACTTTTTAATTTTAAATGTAGTTATTGTATAGGTAATTTTTATTTTGTTTTCTGTATGATTCAGTATTTAAGTTAAAAAATTATACATATGTATACATGTGGGTCTATATGGCTGCATACGTGTGGGTATGTGTATTTAACATAGTGCTTTGGATTAAAAACTATACTTCTTTTAATACTTTAAGAACAGTTTGAATATTAAATAAACATTATTCAAATTTTAGAAATAAAAGTTAAATATACTCATATGCAATTTGTATTCTAATAATCTATTTCACTTTTCTTATCTAAATTTAAGTTTATATTTACCCATCTTCATACAGAACTCCTAGCAACAGTCCCAATTTTTGTTGTTATTGTTAAGGACACAGTGAATATTTAAAACAAACAAAAATAAATCCCAGATTTAATTATCGGTAGCACTACTCATAAATTGGCATAATCAACTTGGTATTGCTCTGTACAGTATAGAAACACAGATATAGAAAATTCTCCTCCAAGAAAATCCAGTGCTATTCAACATTTTATAAAGTTCCTGGTAGCTTTTAAATTTTAGAAATCATACTAAAAATGCCCCATACAGTCAGTTTTAATAATCCTGGAATTCTCCAAAGAGTCTCTTGGCAGCCTAGTGTGGAATATAATTCTATCCTTTGTCAGATATATTTCATCTTACTCTGATTGTCCTATATGTTATCAACATTATTTAACATGTTACTTCAAAAATAGGTTTTAATATCTCAAATCTCGGCTGGACATGGTGGCTCACACCTGTAAGCCTAGCATTCTGGGAGGCCAAGGTGGACGGATTGCTCAAGGTCAGGAGTTCGAAACCAGCCTTAGTAAGAGTGAGACCTTGTCTCTACTATAAATAGAAAGAAATTAATTGGCCAACTAAAAATATATAGAAAAAGAAAGTAGCCGGGCATGGTGGCGCATGCCTGTAGTCCCAGCTACTCAGGAGGTTGAGGTAGGAGGATCCCCTGAGCCCAGGAGTTTGAGGTTGCTGTGAGCTAGGCTGATGCCATGGCACTCTAGCCCGGGCAACAGAGTTGAGACTCTGTCTCAAAAAAAAAAAAAATCTCAAATCTCTTAATTTTAGAACAAAATAAAATTAATTATTATCTGTCTAGAAAGTGTGGCATAGCCATTTAAAATATAAAAGGTCCATTTAATTTGTTCATTGAATTTGACACTGAAAGTAATTAATTTTTTTTCCCTAGGTTAACGACTGTGGACGTACACATGTCTTTACAAGAAATTCAGGTTCAGGATAAAATCCACATTCAAGGCTTGGTGCTAATTTACCCAAAATAGCAGCTCAAGGTGAATAAGAAAATTCTAAGTTTTAACACTTAGAATCAGAAATCAAATTCAAGAGGATATTTCCATTATTTTTTTTCCCTGCAGGAGAACTGAACTAATGATCACAGAAGGGGACAGGTGTCTTTTAGTAGAGAACACAGAGAATGATCATAGGAACTGGGTCCTTGAAAACCCTCTGAGATTAAGATGGGTAAGAACCTGATTGAAAGAATATCTAGGGAGGATCAAAGATAAGAAAATTTGAGAACAAAAAGTTTACACCTAAGTTGGGAGCATACAAATGAAAAGTATTCATACTAAGAACTCCCAGATCCCAGTAGAAGGGTTGAATATTAATATGCTTCTCAATGATGTTTAAGCATCAGATTAGCAATGGCATGGGGTAAATTGCTCCTTCCAAAATTCATATTTTTTAATCAGCTTTCTCAGGTTGAATAAAATTCCTATTTTGAAGCCCTGACTCCCAATACCTCAGAATATTACTGTTTAGCATCACGGCCTTTAGAGAGATGACGGAGTGAAAATGAGGTAGTTAGTGTGGCCCCGATGGAATCTTACCAGTGTGTTTACAAGCAGAGATTCAGACACACACAGAGACACCAGCAATGACTGTGCAAAAAGGAAAGAGCACGAGGAGAGGCAGCAAGAAGGTGGCCGTCTGCAAGCCAAAAAGAGAGGCCTCAGAAGAAATCAACCCAGTCAGTACCTTGATCCTGAACTTCCAGCCTGTGGAACTATGAGAAATAAATTTCTGTTGTTTATATTAACCAGTCTGTGGTATTCTGTTATGGCAGCCCAAACAAACTCCTGCATACAAGGAACGTGCAGAGATAGGGAAGCAGGCTTGGATTCTTGTGCTTGAAATTCTGTATTTATCATGCCCTGCAAACTGGGAGACCCTAGCATACATCACAAGCCCCAATCTCTCTCATCTTCCATGGCTTCACGTGGTAACGAGGGCTGAAATTATCTTATTTATAAGATAATTGTGGGTTCTAAAAAGATACGTATCAAAATTCCTACAAAAGTCCCCAGACCAAGGCTGGATGAATGAATGAATGAATGAATGAATAGAATAAAAATAATAATAACAGCAACAGCTAATATCCACTGGGCGCTGACATGTACCAGGTGGTTCTAAGTCTTTATGTGCATTATTTCATTTAACCCTACTGTAATAGTAGGATGTAAGAACTATTAGTAACTCTGCTTTACAGATGGGGAAACAATGAAACAAGAATGTGAAGGAGGCTGCTCAAGTTCATAGCTAGTAGATGGGAGAGCTGGGATACCAAGGCCAAGCTCTTACTACTCTGCTATAATGCACAGAAGAAAAGTGACTGATGGACCAATTAAGAAGATGCTGTGATGCATAAGCATAACCAGGACGTATGTTTCTATTCTGTTTGTGTATTGGTAAAAGAAGAAATTCCTATTTGACATTGATTAAGTCAAAATAAAGGGAAAAATGAATTTTAGAAAGGTAATCATTCCAGCTTTATGTCAATATAACCAGTTATAGATATTAATATAATCCACCTAGAATAGTTCAAGTAGACAGGTAAAAAGAAAAAAAGACTGGTAAAAAGAAAAAAAAAAAAAAAGAAAGTGGGGGGGTACATAAAGGGTCATGACTTTGCTCTGAGAGAGCCAATATTTCCATAGGGCCAAGAGGAGTGTGGAAACTGAACAGAAGCGAGGGCACTGGTCACAGGCCAGATCATGAATGGTCCTATATGTTGCACTAAGGACTTTGCATTTTATTCTGAAGCTACTGGATATCATCTATTTGCATTTCTTATCTCCCTAATTACAGGCCACATGGAGAGTAAATAGAGGAGGTTAAGATTGGAAGCAGGAAACAAGGTATTCACTAGAGTAATTGAGGTTGTGAAGGCCAATTTGTAGCAATAGAAATAAAGAATGTGAAACAGATTGGAGAATGAGTTTACACTGTCAATTCAGGGACCACCTGGACTGTAGAAGAATGAAACAGTCAGAGCCCAGGGAAACAATGTAAGGGAGTCAAAAACTCAAATGCCAGCAGTAGTTAGACAGATAATCTTGATAAGGAGAGTGGGCCAGGTGTAAGACAATAGGGAGTGTCAGGGACTGTGGCAAATTCCAGAAAGCATGCCCTTTCCAAAAAGGATGGCTGCCATCACCTGCAGCTAATTTGAAATGTGGGGTCAGTTACTAGATATTCTGAATTTTCAAGAAAAATCTGAAATCCAGTTTCTTATTTGAACCTTATCTATTTTAAAGCATTTATAAATTATTTCTCTAGCAACTAAAACATGTCTGTGGCCCTGTGTACATGACTCCTCTGTGTGACTTAATGTTTAAAAGCATGGGCTTTGGAGCCAAAGTGAATTGGGTTTAAATACCATCTCTGCCTATTCAAGTGTAGGACTTTGGGCTAGGACTTACTCACCTTGGCCCTCTGCTTCTGCATTCATGGACTGGAGACACTAATGCCTACAATTTATGTCACTTATGATGCTTAAATGCAAAAATCTATGCAAAGCACTTAGCACAGTGCCTCTCCAATAGTAAGTGTTCATAAGCAGCAGCTTCGATTATAAAGTGATTCCCAGGTTTCCAGATAAGAGATCAATAGGAATGGTGGTGTTGCCAAATGCAATGGAAAATACGGAAGGAAATTCCCAGTGAAAGGTTATGAGTTCAGCTTTGTGTATGGTGACTTGAGATACTTGGACAGTTGTTCAGTAGTATGAAGAGAGAGAGGTATGAACTACAAGATATGAATTGGGAGTCATATGCATATGGGTGGGAATTGAATTCACGGGTATACATGCTACCACTGGGGCAAGTGAGCAGAGTGAGAAGAAAGTTCAAGGCTGGAATTCTAAACAACAGTAACATTTAGGAGCACAAGAAAGCAAGGAAACCCAGAGCCCATCTCATCTAGAAACCCCTCATCTTGTTCTGCAGCTCCCTGTGAATTTCTCTCTCTCTCTCCCCTGGCACTTACCACACCCCATCTGCCTCCTCCATAACTGGTCTCGGATTTCCTCGAGCTCAGGGAACATAGCTTATTTGTCTTTGTCTCCCTGTTGCCTAGCACAGAGCCTGGAAATGGTAGGCATTTGATGAGGGACAGATGGATGGACAAACAGGCAGATGGAAGGATGGATGAATGGATTGATAGCTAAGTTTCAAGAAAGATAGGAGGGAAATCAGTGGAGAAAGGTGTCCCTGAAAATAATGGAAGAGAGAATGTAAAAAAATGTCACTGAACCTTGCCCATGAGTCATGTGAAAAAGCCCACACTAGACTGCAGCAACATGAGAGACCACACAGAGCAAAGCAAGCCAGCCCAGCTGAGACCATCCTAGACCCATAGGCCACCAGTCTACCTGGAGTGACCAGCTGAACCTGCCCAAATTGCCAGCCCACAAGGACCATGAGCTAAGTAAGAGATTATCATTTTAACCACTAAGTTCTGGGGTAATTTGTTATGCAGCAGAAGCTAGCTAATACAATGCAATAGGAGCGACATGACTGTATCTAAATGAGAATGTACACCAGAGGGAGACTTTTGTTTTGCTTTATGGAAAAGACTTGAAAGAGTAATTGATCATGTACTAAAGGAAAATTTCATGAAAGAGGTGATCAGTAAATGTTTGTTGAACTCAATATCAAAAAGGTCCACTGCTGTTGAGTCAAAAATTCTGTTTTGTTTTTATTAAAATTTTTCTTTTTCTTACCAATTCAAGAAAATATAAATGCAGGATGAGAATACAACTATTATTTTACACTTTCAGAGTATGCCAGTATACCTCAGTATATATTGAGGAGAGAATACACCTTTGGCATATTATCCAGTCCAAAAAAAATAATGGAATGTAAAATGCTATTCTGTTATAAAGAATGACAAAGCAAAAAATGAATTCAAAGTTTATCAGAATATTCTTTATGGAGATATATGTGAAGTAGGATAATTATAAGATAATTTTCTTGGTTCACAAGATTATAAATGGCTATTAGAAAAGGAGTTTGCAGATATAAATGCTCAATTTAAAAAATACTATTTCTTTGACTAATCAATTCTCTATTTCCTTCTATCACCTATACAATTGTTATCCTCTTATTCATATGACATGCTTTTGCAAATGACTCACATCATCTTCAGCCACCCTCTAAATGACCTTCCTAAGAGAAGCAGGAACATAGTTTTGTAATACAAAGAATGCAGAGCCAGAAAACCAAAGCGTGAATCTTCTTACTAGCTTATGACCTTGGACAAGGCACTTAATCACTTTTTCCTTTAATTTCCTTACCTACAAAATAGTGTTGACTCCAAGGGCATTTATTGAAACCTTAAAATCTGTACCCCCATAATATGCCAAAATAAAAAAAAAAAAGAAAGAAACAACACAACCCACTGAAAACTCACACACACACAAAAAATGGCACATAGTGCTTGGTAAATATCGAGTTTTCCTTCCTTTAAGCAATGGTTCTAGGGAAATTTCAAGTTGCCTGTACACTTAGAAACTGTGGTTAGGGAAACTGGAAGGAAGCTGGCCTGTCAATCAATCACTGGAACACAATTGACTTTTACATTTGCATGAATCCCTCAGGATCATCACCCAGGATATATCTAAAAGGGGGCTTTCTGGAATCAGGAGGGGCTCACACACTGTCTAAACACATGCATAGTTACTGGGCCACCCAGTGATGAGGTCTTGGGACAGACAGCTGAGGGAAGAGGTGGTGGGTAGAAGCATCCCTGAGAACATCTCTGTCTGGGTTCAAAAGGACAGTCTGCTGAAACAAAGTTAATGGCAAACACTTGCACATACTAGGCACTGTTCCAAGAGTTTAAACTAAATTAACTCATTTAACTCCCACATCAATCCTATGAGATAAGTACTATAATTTTCCCATTTTCAAATGGGGAAACAAGCATAGAAAGATCAAACAACTTGCCCCAAGTTACAAAGCTAGTAAATGGCAGAGTGGAGATTTGAACCCAGGCAGTCTGACTGTCAAGTCCAAGCTCCTAAACAGTATTCTCTGCCATAACACTCAATAGCTGGGGGGTGGCAGAAAGGCCAAGAATGGGAAGACAGGTACTCCAGGGTCTGTCAGAACTCTGTCACTCACTGGTGATGTGTAGCAGAAACTACCTATTGTCCTGATATCCACCTGCCCCACTTCCCACGGCCATATACCCACACAGAATGATGACTATATTTCCCGCCTCTTCTGTGGCTAGAAGTAGACTTGTGACATGACTACCTTCTGGATAACAGAATACAGGTGGAAACGTCCTGAAGTAGTTTCTGAGAAACTTCCTAAAAAGAGAGTTGCATGTACCCTTTGCACTTTTACTGCTTTATCCCTGCATCCATCCTGCTGTCTGGACCACAGATATGATGGCTGAGTTTTTCCTAAGTTTGGTGGGAAATCTCAACCCATAAGCAATATGTTCAGTGAACCTCAGAAAGAATAAATTCAAAGAAAACACACAGGAATATCATAGTCAAACTGCTGAAACCAAAAATTAAGAGAAAATATTAAAAGAAGCCAGAGGAAAAAGACACAAGACAAACATCAATCAATATAAGAATGACAGATGACTTGTCACCAGGATCTATGGAGGCAAAAGGTAACAAAATGACATCTTTAAAGTGCTAGAAAAATAAACCTGTCTACTGGAGTTTTACTTGCAGGGAAAACAGCTTTTAGTAATGAGGATAAATTAAGGAATTTTCTGATAAAAACAGCTGAGGAAATCTCTTGACAGCAGATCTCCCCACACTATAAAAATATTAAAGAAAGTTATTTAAGCGGAATGGAAGTGGTAATAGATGAAAACTCAGATCTACAGGATGAAATTAAGGGCCCTGGAAATGGTATATTTGGGGGGGTAAATATTCATTTTTTTCTTTTTTTTTATGAAGAATTTGGGAACATTAAAGTTTTTTTTAATTTTTGTTTTTATTTATTATTCTTTTTCCCCTTCCTTTTATTTCATCATATTATGGGGGTACAAATATTGTTAGGGTTACATATGTTGCCCCTGCCACCCCACCACCCCCTCCATGCCAGAGCTTAAAGCGTGTCCAACCCCCAGGTGGTGCACACCACACCCATTATGTAAGTACACACCCCTCCCCTCCTTACCCCTCCCTACCTGCCCACGACCTGATAAAATTTTGTTTTGTTTTGTTTTTGACATTTTGGTTACATTGTATATCTTTGCCTCTCCCTAAGAAGAGTTAGAGGTATTCCCTTCTACCCAAAAGAGCATAAGACATTCTATTACAAAGACATCTGCACCCGAATATTTATGGCAGCACAATTCACGATTGCATGGTCATGAAAACAACCCCAGTGCCCATCAACTCTTAAGTGGATAATTAAAATTTGGTATATGCTCACAATGGAATATTACTCAATTCTAAGAAACGACAGTGATCTTGTGCCCTTTATGCTATCCTGGATTAAGCTTAAGCCCGTTATCCAAAGTGAGGCGACACAAGATCTGGAAAATGGGCTCCACATTAACTCGCCATCAAATTGGTACTGACTGACTAAAACTATGGTGCTCAAATGGTGGTAGTGCTCACCAGGGATTGGGGGGTGGGGGGGCCCCACATCTTAGGGAGTGGAGAGCATTTGTTTTCTTTTATTAATTTCTTTTAAAACTATTTAAAACAAAGAAAACAACATTGAATTATGATAATGTAACATACCTAGAAGGAAGATACATGAGAACAAAGAATAAAGGGGAATTAATAGAATGATACTATCATTAGGTTTTTACATTTTGCATGAAGTGATTAAATGTTAATGCCAAGTAGGCGGCCGGGCACGGTGGCTCACGCCTGTAATCCTAGCACTCTGGGAGGCCGAGGCAGGCGGATGACTTGAGGTCAGGAGTTTGAAACCAGCCTGAGCAAGAGCGAGACCCCGTCTCTACTATAAATAGAAAGAAATTAATTGGCCAACTAATATATATAGAAAATTTAGCCAGGCATGGTGGCACAAGCCTGTAGTCCCAGCTACTCAGAAGGCTGAGGCAGCAGGATTGCTTGAGCCCAGGAGTTTGAGGTTGCTGTGAGCTAGGCTGATGCCACGGCACTCACTCTTGCCTGGGCAACAAAGTGAGACTCTGTCTCAAAAAAAAAAAAAAAAAAAAAAAAGATGTTAATGCCAAGTCACTGATAAGTTAAGGGCGCATACTGTAATCCCCAGAGAAACCATTAAAAATAGAACAGAAACAACAACAAAAACAAAAAACCAAAACCACCAGAAGTAAACCAAGTGAGAAAATAATATATATCTAAAATATTCTATTTACCCAAAAGAAGATAGGAAAGGAGGAATAAAAGAAAGAACATTTGAGACAAATAGAAAATAAATGGCAATTAGGTAGACTTAGATCCAACCATATCTATAGCTATACTAATGTAAATGGACTACCATTCCAATTAAAAGGCAGATTGTCAGACTATATTTTTAAAAAGCAGCCAGGCACTGTAGCTCACTCCTGTAATCCCAACACTTTGGGAGGATAAGGTGGGAGGATCACTTGAGCCCAGGAGTTCAAAGTTACAGTGAGCTATGATTATATCACTGCACTCCAGCCTAGGTGCCAGAGCAAGACCCAGTCTCTAAAAAGAAAAAAAAAAAAAAACAAGATCTAAAAGAAAGCTACTTTAAATATAAAGACACATAAAAATTGAAGGTAAAAGGATGAGGAAAGATACATTATGAAAAAGAAAGCATAAAAAATCTAGTACACTTTATTAATATCAGAAAAGGTAGACTTTAAGACTAGGAATATTATCTGACATAAAGAGAGGTACTTAATATGAAAAAGTAAGCAACCCAACAGGAAGATCTAACAATCTTAAATGTGTAGGAATCTAATAAGGGAGCTTCAAAGTCCATGAAAGAGAAACTGCTAGTGGGAGAAATAGAAACAACCAGAGAAAGATGCTTTCCTAGTAACTGACAGAAATGACAAAATGAGCTAGTATATACAATATTTGAATAACCTATTCTTTCCATGTGCACATTAAATAACTCAATCATTTCAATAGATGCATAAAAATTATTTGACCAAATTCAATACTCATTCATTATTTTAAAAAAACAAAGAAAAATTCTCAAAAAACTAAAATAAAGGCAATACTTTCTCCATCTTATAGGATATACACAAAATAACTTATGGGTAATCTCACATTTAATGGCAAAATAATGAAATTTTCCTCCTAAGAGAGAGAGAACAAAACAAGGATGTCTATCTAGCCTTAGCACTTACATTCAATATATAAGTACTATATATGAAATAAGAAAACTACAAGAAATAAAAAGTATAAAGTGAAGAAAGGAAAAAATAAGACTTGTTATTCACCCTTCTGTGGTTTTATACAAAGAAAATCCAAAGAAATCTACAATAAATTATGGGAACTGATAAGTAAATTTAGCAAATTATCAGGCTAAAAAGTCAACATACAAAAATCAATAGTATTTCTATACAGTAATAAGCAACTGGAAATAAAAAATTTTAATGGCATTTACATTTAATAATATTATCAAAAAGCATAAAATAGAAAAAAATTAACCAAAGATACAATTAATAAAAGACCTCTGCACTGAAAACTACAAAATATTGTTTAGAGAAATTTAAAATACCCAAACAAATGAAAAGATATACCATATTCATGGATTGCAAAGTTCATTGTTGTTAATATGTAAATTCTACTCAAATTGACTTACTGCAATACCAATTATTTGGGGTGTCTGATGTTTGTAACAAAATCAAATTCTAATTGATAAATTGTGTCAGCACAATCAAGTAACTAGCTCTTTTATATTTCAGTTACCTCATTCACTAAAAACAGAAATAAGAGGACAGCTGTGTACATCAAGTGGCTATAGTTGTACTAGCAGAAATAAGAGAAATTGTAGTGTTAAAACTGATAGCATTTCATTTTCACTGTAGTTAGCTAATAAAAAAAAAAAAAAAAAAAAAAAAAAAAAAAAAAACTGATAGCAAATATTTACTGAGTTCTTTTTATAACCCGACACCATGCTGAGCAATTGGTATTCATTACCTTTCACTTTTCACAACCACTAGCTCAAGTGTGGTCTACTATTTTCCACTTTTACAGAAGAAGGCTTAGAGACTTGATATTAGAAAACTAGTCCAAGAACACACAACTAATAAGTGTGAAAGGCAAGATTAAAACTTAGGTATGTCTGACTCCAAATCTGTGCTCTTAAGCCCCCATGCTATATGTAGCCTCACGTAGGAGAGTTAGTGTAAAAGCATTCGACAAATTGAAGGTGCTATATGCTAGCATAAAAATTATGGTCAGAGTAACCCATAACTATTGTCAATTCTGTAATTTAACACAGCTTTTAGAAAACTAAAATAACTTAGCAATTATAAATTTTGAACTCTGCATATTTGCATACATGTCCTGAGCCTGATTTGCCTATTGGTTCTCTGTATTTCCAATACCACGTGGAAGATATTTTTTAAAACAATTATGAAATTTGAGTCCTAAGGAAGATATATTGTTATCAACAGAAATCAGAAGTCATCAGTAAGACAATCCAAATAGTAAGAGCCAAGATTCCAACAGAGGCAAGCATGGCCTACTAACCTGCTGATCAAGGCCAGGTGTTGGTTGATTGATGGCTCTTTGCTAAAATGCATGTTACAGCTGTGTTAATGTATGCTTTTCAAAATGTTGAATCAAAACTAGCTTTTAAACATGATACTGATCACAGAAATATTTAATATTACAAACATAGTTTTAAAAATTAAACCGTGGCCCAGATATTAAAAAAAATATTAATATATTCAATAGCTAGATATATAAATAAGCACCTATATATGTGATCCCAAACTCACATATTGTGATATATGAGTCTGATTTTCCCTTGTAAAAATATAGAGGTCTGTGACTCAAAGCTAAAACAAAGATTGGTATGAAACATACCTCTATGTTGGATTTACTGAGTGTAGGGAAGTATGATGAGTGCTGGTAATAAGATATTTTACAACAAAAGGTGAAAAAAGGCCCTAGGTTATCTGTAGCTGAGACTCAGAACAGATTTCCTCTTTCCAAGAAACATTCTAAAACTGAACCAAGATTCTCATTCATTCTATGTTCTCCCATGCCTCCTCCTCCACTCTCTCTCTCAACATATATACACAAACACACATTATATAGAGAGAATTTTAAACTCCATCTCTAATACTAGAAATCTCTCTGCTTTCTCCTGTTCCTACACAATGTTACAACTCTAAAATTATTTTAGATAGCTTTCGGTAAAGTTTCTCTTTTTATTAACATAGCTCTTTAAAAGCTTTGACTAGTCAATCTCACGATAATGATCTCCTAAGGTAAATGTTTTTGAAAATTCCCTTTGTAGAATACGCAAACTAAATTAGTTATGGTGGCAAAGGCAAGAGTATCGGAGAGCAAAATTTAACATTCTTGGGTTCATGCATATTGATGGACACATTCAAACTCCAAGACACAATGAGCTGCACATAGGAGAATAAATGCAATATCTCTATGTGGAATATTATAACATAAGTAATAAAAATAATAGTAGTGTTTCTGAAATAAATAAAAGATTAATAAACTATAACAGAGGAATAATATATAGATCTAACTGGAAGTAAATGAACAATCTATCTGGGTTTACAATCCTCTTTGAAGAATAGAAAATGAAAATGAAAAACTATTTGATCATGTTAACCAAAAAGTATGGAGAGGATGACGAACATAGTGATAGCTCTTGTGTGCAATGGTGTATTTCAAATGATACAGGCCTCAGATGATGGACATAAGGAAATATTGGAAAGAAAAAATTAGCTCCAGTGAAAAATTCTATCTCAGACACATGGAGGCAATGTCAGCAGCCAAGAAGAGATTTAAAACAACTGATTGCAACAAGGGAAGAGTCTAGAAAAGGATGAAAGATTAAAGGATTAAAGTGAAAAATAAACTAGAACTAGATAAAATAAAATAAACTAGAAAAATAAAATAGAACTACAAAAGAAACCTACTAAAGATGAGGGGTTAATGGAAAAAAAAACATAATTTAGCTAGTTTACTCCCTTCAAATATTGTATTTGAACCAATATTTATATTAATATGCCTGCTGAATATTTATTAACATAAGTAAAAAGAAATCGGCACCCTTGAGATACACCCATTATGGAAATCAGATATCTAAGGCCAAATGAAAATATTTCTGGAAGATTTTAAATTTCAAGACAATGAAGTCACTCTGCATATTATCAGAAAGCTATCTAGAGGTCAGAAACTTCTGCAATATTAATAAGGGGAAATATGGAATAAGGTGATACTGGCATTTTCGCTGACAGTGTAAAGATCATTCACATGAAAGAAATGATGTGTCCAGGCATTTAGAACAGAACTCAACTCGTGATTTCACTGCCCTGGCAAACAGTTCAAGTCAGAAACCTGGGAGTCACATCTGACTTGCTGTGAACAGAAATGCTTTGTTTCATCTCTGCTGCCAACATCCTACCAAAGCCACAATTATTTCTCCCTTATTACAATAGTTTCCTCTGATAAGATTCTCTGTTCCATCTTACCACTATGACCAATTCTCCAAGCAGCAGTGAGAATAATTTTCTTAAAATGTTAATATTATCATGGCTTCCAATCATTCCTAAAGTAAAAGTTGACCTCCCTTCCATGGGCTACAAGTACCGCGTGCTCTGAGCCCAGCTGGCCAGTCGGCCCCTCACGCTCTAGGAGCTGGCCCACTGGCCTCCGCTCAGTTCCCAGTAATGGCACGCCATGCCCCACTTGGAGCTTGCTGCATGCTATTTCCACTGCCCGGAAGCTCCTGATCCTACCTGCTTACACAGATGACTCCTCCTTACGTCTCCGTTCTCAGCGTAAATGCCAGACAGACAGGCCTCCCCTGATCACCCCACTCTAAATGCGTGTCCCGTTCTTATTCTGTGTCACAAAACCCTACACACCGCCTTCACAGCACTTTTCTACGTTTGTAACGACACAGTTGGGTATTGGTTTACCTATCATCTGTCTCCCACCCGCAATGAGAGGGTCCTGGACAAGGGGCCACACTGATTGGTTCCTCAGCACATGGCACAGCGCCTGAGCTAAGGGGGGCACCCCGTAAATATGTGTGGGATAAATGAATAGATGAGTGACAAAGAACATATTCGAATAGGTTTGTTACACAATGGGGTAGTGAGAAAAGGCAAATTGATAAATATGGATTAGGTTTGGGGAGGTTCGATGAGAGAATATGAAAAGGATGAATATTTGCCATCAGATGCTTTGATGACAAATATATAAATGAGTAATCGCTTAGATCAAAATGAAGGTAGAAAATGTAATTCATGAAGTGTTCTCTTGAGTAGCACAAGGAAGCAAGGACAAGGTAGAATCATGACTCGTAGAGAGTTCACTCATTAACAGGGGAGACCTGGAGGACAGATCAGAGACATATCTCATTGAGCATAAGTTGAGGCTATTTTTCACTCCTGCAAAACTTAAGGGATGATTCCAGATGGTGTGAAGGGTTGGAAGGTC
Organism: Microcebus murinus; assembly: GCF_040939455.1. Lineage (NCBI taxonomy): Eukaryota > Metazoa > Chordata > Mammalia > Primates > Cheirogaleidae > Microcebus > Microcebus murinus. The sequence continues at coordinate 97,809,027 of NC_134111.1, forward strand.
CAGCCCAGACTGTCAACACGGGCTCAGCACATGTAGCTCTGATTCTAAGTATGGCAGAGATTCAGAAGAAGGAAGGACTGTTATAGGGTGGGCAGGTCAGGAAAATCTCCTGAGAGAGTTGGGTTCTCCACTGGGCCTCAAAGAAAGCCTGTGATTTGGCTCAGCAGACAAGAAAGGGGAATGATGTTAGAATCACAGAAGGGGTTTTGGCCAATGTCTATGGAAAACTTAATTGGGACCACATTTGTTTTGGTTCTAAGAAAGCATACAGTTATGCAAGATAAAGAGAAAAGGGAGTATCTAGGAAAATCAATTACAAAACCATCAGCTATAAAAGACCCAATAGGATTATATTTTAAACATAACTTTTAATTTTTAAAAAATCTATTTGAGAAAATAAAAAAACACCTAAAGGACTTTTTTCTTTAGCAAAACAGAAAGACAAATTTAGACCTAAAATAGGAAAATGAAAAATAACTAGGAAATAATCAGAGGAATGTTAAATCAATTTTTCCCCAGTTTAGACTAAATAGATAAAAGGGCAGAAGAGATCAAACCTAAAGCATATAGTTATGTGAGCAAATATGATTGGCTATTAACGATGGAGATTTAAAGGTCGAGTCAGAGGTCTGCATTTACCCTTGGGTATTCATTTATCTAACGTAGAGTAACTGAGACCAACTATGCATCAGGCCTGCTTCAAGACCTTACGTTCAAGTGACTAAAACATACAATAGAAAAACACAGAATGGGACTATGATGGCAGCCCAGATACACCAGCTGCTGGATCGTCTTAGAAAGAAGGAAAAGGTTCAGATGAAAAAGAAACAAACAAATAGAGATCAGGTGTAATTCTGAGGGAAAAGTGCCAGAACCTACAAGAGATTCTGCGGGAAGAAGCTGTGGAGCAGAACAAGAAGGAGCAGGATATCAGCAGAGGTCAACCTGGAAGGGCTTGCAGTCCAGCATGAAGGGTAAGTGGGGCGGTTTGTTTCTCCCCCACTCACATCTCCAGCAGTCAGCAGGCTCCTGAGCTGCCTGAGAGCCTCTCTACCCTCACGAGCCCAACAGCAGCTGATGCCGTGAACTGGGAGCTTCCTGAGGACAAGGCACCAGCATGCCAATGCCCTCGGGGTCACTTCCTGTCACTGCAGACCTGAGCTTAGACAGCAGGCACCACATTGGTTCTCCACCACCGTGCACCTTTGTCCTCCCCTCGGGGGGTTCAGCCCCTCAGTTTTCATCTTGCTCGTTCCCATGCAAACATTTCCCAACTCCAGCCCAACTGCAGGAGCCACGGTGGCCAGTGGGCCCCTGGGGATCTGTGTGACCCCAGAGCTCAGATATTATAGGCAGGCTGCCTTCCAGAGAGAGGGACAGAGATGACCAGAGTGCCAGCTTTAATCCATCCAGATTTTTTCCCTCTCCTTCCCCTCCCCTGCCAGCAGCTGCCCAGAGAGAGGAGTGAGCTGGGCTCTCAGGAGTGGCTGCTTCCCCTGTTGGTGCATCCACCACACCGAGGTTTGCACACAGAGTGGGGCTCAAACCTTTCCTCTTAAAAACTTGCAGTGGACTTAGAGGTGCTTGGACTGTGAGCTCCCAGCTCACCAGTCCTCCCCGATGCTGTTGGCTCAGCTGTTCCATCACAGCAGGGCACAGTCAGAAGCAGGATATCAAACCTGCTTGAGCACCCCATAGGCACCTCGGGGTTCTTCTCCTTTCCACAGTCAGGGATTGCTTTTCAGGGACCAGGAGACAGGTCCGAAGGCCAGATTCTGTACCCTCAGGATTTGATCATGTTGCTCAGAGGCACGGAGGGGAGATTTGTGAACTAACCTAGGGAGGCGAAGGAGCCCACTTGGGCATAACTGAGAGGAGAGAGTGTGTGGGTCTCAGCTGCGGCACACTCATGGAGGACCCCTCCCCCCACAGGAAGGCCTTGCTCCTAGCCCAGGGCAGGCTCCTGGACAGGGAAGCTCCCAGCCCAAGCACCGTCGTGGGGAGCTCAGCTAGTTTGAGCTGAAACCTGCTCCTGACAGCCAGATCCCGAATCAAATCTCAGATAGTCCCTACCCTACAAATAGACTTTCTGGCTGGATGGAGCCACTTCAGCCCCCTCCCAGGTGGCTTTCCCCAGAAACTGGGAGCATACCTTTGACTGCTGCTGAGACAGCTACCTTGCCAGCTTTGATGAAGCCTGAAGGCAGGCTCACCCAACCCAATTCCACCCAGGCTCATTCTCCCACCCACCTCCACTGTGGCAGAGAATAAGGACTCACCTGGAAGTTCCAGGGCCCCACCCACCACCTGGGGCATTTGAGTGCTTCTCCTGAGGAGCTAGAGTCAGTCATAGGTCCCCAAAATAACATTGCAGCTTGTTCATTCCAGCAAGCACCACCTACTGACAGGGAAGCCAATTTGCACAGCCCTTTAGTGCATTTATTGACTCAATCATATAGGATGTGGTTGATTCTTATCCACAAGCACCACCTACTGTCTTAGAGACTAAACGGGGCGTGTCAATACAATTCACACTGTTAAGACGACCACAGGACTGGAGAAAGAGAAAGGATTTCAAAGACCTCCATCCTCTCTCATCAAAGAGAGACAGGGAATCCGCCCACACACGTAGCTCACCACTGCTACAGCCTACAAACAACTAGCAACTGAGAAAAACACCACACTAAGGATATCTATAACCAAGGCATCCATCCAGAAGCTAAATCACTGTCAAAGAACCCACAAGAAATGCCAAAGGTTCTTACTCAACATATGCTACACTCAAATTCTACAAGTGAGGGAGGAAAACAAAAAGCCCCATCTAAACAAAAGAAAACCCAAAAGTAATAAGAAACAACTGCTCCAGATGAGAAAGAATCAATGAAAGAACTCCAGAAGTATGAAAAATCAGAGCAAACGGATACCCACAAAAGGGAACACCAGCTAACTAGCAGTGGATAATAATCAAAATGAAAAATTTAAAATGACAGATAAGGAATTCCAAATATGGGTTGTAAGGGAGCTCAAAGAAATCCAAGACATAATGGAAAACTAACTCAAAGAAACCAGAAAAACAATTTAGAATATGAATGAAAAATTCACTGAAGAGATCAACATATTTTAAAACAAAAACAAACAACGTGTGTGATGCACACCACCGGGGGATTGGACATATCAGGGGGAGGGAGGGGGGGCAGGGGCAATATTTGTAACCCTAACAATATTTGTACCTCCATAATATGATGAAATTTAAAAAAAAACAGAACTTCTGGAAATGAAAATTTCATTTAAGGAAATATAAAACAAAGTGGAAAGTTTCAAGAATAGACTAGATTGGGAAGAAAGAATCTCAGAGCTTGAAGATAAATCTGTCCAATTAACTTAGTCAGTCAAAAATAAAGAACAGAGAATTAAGAGGCATGAACAAAGCCTATAAAGCCTATAAGAAATATGGGATTATGTAAAATGGCCAAATATTAGAATCATAGGCATCCCTGAGGGTGAAGAAGAAACACATACGGGTTGGAAGAACTATTTAAGGAAATAATTGAGGAAAACTTCCCTTGTCTTGCTAGAGATTTAGGCATCCAGATACAAGAAGCTCAATGAACACTTGGAAAACTTATTTCAAAGAGGCAATTGCCAAGACACATAGTCATCAGATTGGCCAATGTCAACTTGAAGGAGGAACTCCAGTGAGCCATGAGATAAAAACATCAAGTAACCTACAAAGGGGACCTAAGGATACAACAGGGAGAGCCATGCATGGGTCCAGAGGAAAAAGGTTTCCAGAAAAGTGCAAATGTTCCAAGTAGCATTGGCTCTAAGGTGGACAGCACTCCCTGGAGGATACTCTTCATGCCCTCGAGTTTGAAGAACAGCAAGAAGCCAGGGGCTATAGAGAAGAAAGAAAAGGAGAGAGTGGTAAGAAATGAGGTTGGAGAGGTGGCCAGGGACACGTTGGCCCTGGACCACACTTTGAATGGTAAATCAGCAGAGGTGTGAGGGACAGGGAATGAAAGCATGTCATCTACATTTAGAAGGATCACTTTTCTCATCCTCTTCTCTCAAAAAGGCTCACCACCCAATACCACCTCCATACGTCAAGTGGACTAGAACTTGCTGAAAGCTGGCTTGTCCTCCACTGGCCTCTCCTTCTCCTCTTACAGCCAAACCCATCCACTTCTATCTCCATTGTCACCACCCTAATTCGTCCCCCCATTACAGCCCACCTAAATTACTATAACAGATTCCGAACAGGCTTCTCTAATTCTTGCCCTCCCTAGAGTCATTCTTCCCCCTTCAGCCTCAGTAATTTCTTCCAAGTGCTGAAATCTTCCCTTCCCCTGCTAAACCCATCTGCGATGCCCTCCCCCACACTCTTGGGTGAAGTCCAATCCCTTTAGCATGCTGTTTAGAGGTCTGCTAGAGCTTCCCCCTACTTGTCTGTCTAGCCTTCTATCTTCCCTCTATCATGTTCTGCATTGCAGCTCTTCTGAACTTTGTTCATTCCTCAAATAACTCTCTCTTCCCACCCCAACCCCCTTACTCTTTCCTCCTGGAAGACTCTTTCCTCTGCCTACAGCCCCAGCTTATTCATCTTCTTGCTACTTGTCCTTCAGCTCTGTGTAAACATCATGTCCCTTGGAATGCTTCCTGACTCTCCTTCCAGTCTCCAGCTGGGAGAGTGGTCCCTCTTAAGACTCTGCCACCTGATTGCCTGAGAAGGTCCTTGTCCATCTCTGATCATACTGTCCTCACTGTCTCTCCTACTCACTATTCCATAAGACCCATGAGGCTGAAGGCACATCTGTCTCGTTCACTACTGAATCCCTTGTGATTAACACAGTAACTGCCACAAGGTAGGTAATGAATAAATAGTATGTGAATGATTAAGTCTTTTATTAAACACATTATGCCATATTCATATGATGGAGTTAGTACCGCCACTAATAACAATTCTTTAGAAATATAATTACCGATACATGAGAACACCTGGAGCATGTTGTTGAGATAAAGAAGATCATTACAAAGGAGCGTGCACAATGAGATCCAATTTTAGTTTTCTAAAAAGGACATTAATAAAGAGACCTCAAAGATGTTTGCCCAAAATTTAAAGTGATTCTCTCTTAGGGATGAAATTATAGGTATTTTTTTTCTTTGAGCTCATTTGAGCATAGATTTCTTTGATAAACAGGGAAAAAATTATGAAAATGGTTTAAAGTGCTATATAAAGTCACAGGCTGTCACAGAAAAGAGGACCGTGGCCAAATGCAGCAGCAACGGCCCATGGAGAATAGATAATCCCATGCGAATGCCCTGGGTCACAGTGACCAGAAGCATTACTGCGTGTAGATTATTTGGGAGTAAAAAGTGAGGATGAGACTTTAAAAATGATGAATTCTTCATATAAATTATAATCAAATATAATAATTCAAAATAAGAGAGTGGGAAAATATCTCAAAAGTGGGCTAAATTAACTAAGGAGAAGCATGAATATCTTTTTATCAATATTGTATTAGGTCACAGGAGATGAAATTAGGTTGGAAAAGCTGTCAAAGCAAGGTTTATCTAATCCAAAATAAAATATGATAAAGCAATTAACAAAACATTCTCTTACTTTCACAGCTTTATGTTTGTTCAACTTTGTCTTAGGCCTGAGTCTCTGTGTATGTCCCCTACTGTAAGATGCTCGTACCGTCAGACCCTCCACCTGAATAGTTCAGAATAAGACCCAGGGCTGCATCTCACGATCTTTTGGTCCAAGTTAAAGGCAAAAATTTCACTCTCGCCTCCTCCTTGTTGTGGTCTAAAAGACGGATATGTGTAAGGAGATAAATTCTGCAGGAGGTAAAAATGAAAATTATATTTACTTTTAGTTTATTTCAATTTATATTATAAAGGATCTTGGTTGCATTTAAAACAATGATATGAATGTTCTGTTTCTGGTGTGGAGAAGTAATCTTTTATCAAATAGATCTTTCCACAAACAACTGTAAACTCCACATAAAAAAACAAAAAGCAAAAAACAACTACCTCAAGGCTCTGGAAAGCGAATGAAAGCAGGTTTTGCGGAGGAGTCAAAATATGGTGGCAGCGGCCAGCATGGGTTGGGTTTCATGTTTGTGGAGTTCTGACTGTGGCCCAGAGAGACTAAGACACCAGCACTAACACTGTCCTTTCTGTCCGGAAGAACCCAGGAAGGAGTCCAGGACAGGCACCCCATGGGTTGGGCATTCCTGAGAAAGGAGAGAGCCAGAGAAGGGGGTCCCCAAATTCTGTATATAAACTCTGAGTCTCTGGATCACCCCTAAACCAGGCACCCAGTGCAACTGAATGAGATCCAAGCCCCCACTCCCTGCTGGCATTACTGAGTTTGCAATGAGTATTGCCAGTGAGATTCACCTGTTTACTTTAGTGAGCTTCGGTGAATGCATCTTGGTTAAACGGGAATTTCCTCCCATATATAGTGTTACTATTGGAACAGTTTGAGATATTTAATCATTCATTCATTCAACAAATGTCTCACTGGTACTTAAGCACTAGGTTCTGTAAGGGATACAAAAATGTCCAGCATCGCTCCCCTCTAGGAGCCTGGAGCCCCTGGGGGAAAGTGGATGTGCAACCGAATAGCCATACATGCAGCAGAACTTGGTCAGTGAGGAGCTGGTGCAGCAAAAAGAACACGAACTTCACAGTCAGGAAATCTGGGTTTATATCCTGGGTCTACCAGGACCTTAGAGCCTCAGGATTCATCTGTAAAATGGTATAATAATATCTACCTTGTGCCATTGTGCAGATTAAATAGTGACATCTATTAATCACTTACTCTCTCACTTACTCACTGTTCCAAGCGCTGTGTCATTTAATCCTTATAACAACCCCTTTGGAGGTACTAATGCTACCCTCACTTGATAGATGGGGAAAATGAGGCATAGAGAATTTAACTTGCCCAAGGTCACCAGGGACTAAGTGGTCAAACACAGATTCAAACTCAAGCAGCAAACTCAGTCTGCTTGAGCCTCAGCTATTAACTGCTAATTTGTGCTGAATAATAACTTCAAAAGTGCCAAACACAGAGGAGGCACTGAACAAACTGCAGATATCATCATTACTCCTATTGATACTGCCGACGCTGTTATTACAATGGGCCATAAGAAAGAAAAATAGTTGAAGTTCAAGACATATGCCTGATTTTTTAAAGCTAAAAAATTATAAGAATGCTAAATAATGGTCGTGTGCAGATCTAGAGACACACCTTAAAAAAATCAAAGTTTGTGTTCATCTATTGGGTATATCCTACCTCTTTTTAAATGAAATGCATCAAGATATCATTATTTATGTATTCATTCATTCATTCAACCGTAACTTCTGACTGCTACCTGTCAGCACCAAACTTGGCACTAGAACAGTTTCCAAAGATGAAAGACAGCTGAAGCTAAGAGACAGGAACCAAGTCATTCACTAAAAGTTAGTGCAGCTGCTGTGCCCATTGCTAATAGAAAAAAGCAGACAACCAAAATTCCTTGCAGTATTTTTATTTAAACAATCTCAGAGAAACTGTGCTATGTAAAAAAGAATAAAAAGGGAAAAAAATGAACTTAGTTGTAAAACAAAAATGAATCAGCATGCACCAAACATACAAATAAAATTTTCCTCACACTTAATAAGTCTTAATACCCTGCTTTGTTTCCAAATGGTGAAACTATATACTACTCAGAACTCCAAGGATCATAACTGCTATGATTCCTAAATAAAGTGGCCATTTAAGGACAATGCCAAATTGTAAAAGAGCAAGAACAGCATTTTATTCAGGCTTGTTAATTTTATGAGGACATGTTGCATGTTTCTTATGTAAATACATGCAGTTTTATATGGTCCTAAGAGAGTGCTTTCACCAACATCATACATATCAGGATATTGGAAAAACAACCAAATCCCAGAACTATATCACTCCTAAATCCTTATCGGGTAACATGCCCAGTTTCTGAACAATACACATTATCTCAGAGATAACTTTTATGACATGTGCTGCTATTGCCTGTAAATCCCTTTGAGATGAAAAGCATTACCACTAAAATTTGAGTTGGACAAAAGGATTTATATGGCTAGATTACTCAAGGCTATAAAACGCAGAAAAACTAAATAGTTTGGGTAAGCCCTTGGAGCTTGTTACAGTGGGATTTAACCTATAGGAACTTTGGGCTGACAAAAAGGTTTATATCCCAGGCCTTCCCTAGAGTTGCTTAGAGGTTATGAAACTTTTCTCTATAAACATGACTTAAAACAAGATGGATTTATTGCCTCAGCAAATGGCTCTTAAACTGACATATCTGAATTTAAAGACTTTTAGGCATAGTGTCTCTTAAAGGTAATAGTCAATCCTCATCATTTTCCAACAAGGAAACCAAGGCTCAAAGAGATAAAATTATATGAGTCACCCAGGGTGATATAACAATCATCATAATAGCTAATATTTATTCAGCAGTTATTATTTGCCAAGCACAATGCCAAGGGCTTTTTCTGTTCTTCACACCGACTTGTAAAGGTCTGTACTAGTATCACCTCATTATATAAATAAGCAAAATGAGCCTCAAAGAAGCAAAGAGCTTCTCAAAAGAGGTGGGTCCAGACTTTAAACCTAAGCAGTGTGACCCTGAAATCCATATTCATAACCAATCTGCTCTGTTGCCTGATACCTGGGCCCAGACTACTGACCTCCAGGCCAAAGAAAGACACCAACTCTTCACACTTGGCTATGGGAGTTTCCATGTTATAAGATCTTTGATGTCTGATAGCAAAATCCAATGTTGCATTCTAACAGTTACAGGACTGAGAGAAATAAGTCCCCTACCCAGCTGAATACTTGCCTTCATAATTATAGTGCAAGAGCAGTTAATAACAAATCCTATGTATTTGTACAAATCCTATCAGTAGGAATAACAGAAGAAGATATCTTTACATTAATGTTTTTAAAATGCATTGGATAAAATAATATTTTCTAAAAATAGTACACAAAGCCCCATATTCTTACTTTGCTCTCTGACTGCCATATGCCTCCTGTAATAGGTAGATGCCAGGAAGGTGATTTCATTCTATCAGGTGTGCTCTGCAGGATGTGAATTGTCACACCTGCAGAACCAACAGATGCCCGTTACTGCTGAGTGCTTTAATCACTATCGATTTCTTTTTATTTGTTATTAGTTTATGTGGTATTCTACTTCAAATCCCAAGGGGAGGGGAATAAAAATTGAGATGCTGATGTAAAGATAGTACTATTCATATTTTATTTGTGTTTGTATCTCAATATATTCATATATTTAAATTCCAATATGCAGTGATTGTTAAGTATATACAATTAGACATCTTCAGAATTAAAATGCATTTAGTTTTAAAATTTTTAAGGATCTCAATGTTCTCAAACAAACATAAAGACAATCTCAGGGTAAAAAATAAACTCAAAAGCAATAATGCCGAGTTCCAGTTGGCTCTCTTTGGTGTTGCCGTTACCCAGTAAGGTAGATAAGAGCAAACACTCATGATAGTTTTCCTTTTATTTCTCGTCGTCCCTACTGTCCCCACTGTAACTAGAATCTGAAATTACACTTTTCCAAAATGAAACTAGTAAAAGTTAAGTAGAAATTCAAAGAAAAGACGGAGCCCGCCGATGAAAGGTAAAGATCCCAGCGTAGAAGCAGCGCAGATGCGTCCCGAAGGAGCACGCAGGTGAGGTCTGAGCTCTCCTCGCAACTTTGGGCAAGGGCAGGGGCCAAAGAGCCGGCACCCAGGCGGGAATCCAACCTCTGAGGACCTGGCCCAGACCACAAGGAAAAGGATCCTTGAGGGAAACAAGATGAAGATGCAAGGGTAGAAAAGAGGAAGGCCATGGACGGTGACGTTGAAAGCGCTATCCAGGGGGAAAACCCAGTTTTAACAGCTTTCTAGCCTACAAGGGATTACTGTAAAAGGATTTCACTATACTTACTGGGAAAAAAATTTCTCACTTTTTCCAGACTTCAGAATTTAAATAGCAGAGACATTCAGAAGTTTTCTTCGCACGTATTTTACTCATAATTATGGTGACAAAGATAATCTTTACAAACAAACCTTGTGGGATTCCTTTTAAAGAATATTTTCAGAGATAGTATAGGACAGTGTTAGGATCACGGGAGCCAAGCTGCCTGGGTTTCCATTTCTGGCCATGTGACCCCAGGCAAGTCGTTTACTCTTGTGCCTCGGTTTTCCAACCTGTTAAGTGGAAATATTAATAGTGCTTGCTTCATAGGGTTGTTGCGAGAATCACAACAGTTAGTTACCAGACATAGTAAGTGATGTCTAAGTGTTGACTTTTAGAGTTAAATTATTTGCCAAATATTAATTAACCCTCCAGCTAACATAAAACATGATCCATGAGTAGGTGTGGGAGAGTAGGCAGGGCAAGATAAATAAAACACATTTCCTTCCCTCAAAGACCAACACAAGGAAGCAGGACAGAAAAAATCAACGCAAAGGTGCGAAGGCGAACTGGCAAGGAGGCGGGCAAGGGGCGAGGGCGGGCCCGGGACTCCAGGGCACCTTGTGGCTGTGAGACGCGCTTTCACACTGTGGCTGCAGTGAGAAGGATTCTGGAGACACAGGCTCTTCTCAAAGTGCAAAGTGCTCTATAAATACTACTTTCTGCCAATCCGTGAAAACGAGCACTCTAAGAATGAGCCGGTGGGAGGAGCTGCTTTGAAAATGCGACATGCTCCTGCTAAGTGGCTTCAAGGCACTGCCGTGAGTTCTTCTCTAAACTTTCCTTACAGCCCTTTCCCTGGTCAGACTTCAGTGAAGACAAACCTCTGAATGAGAGTCCTCACACTGAGAGAGCCATCTTCGTCTTTTCACTTCTAGAGCGCCGCATTTTCTCTAGGCTTTATGCAGGCGGCATGGAGGGACTGACAAGCCACTGGAAAGGAGTGTCCTCAGACGGTCCCATTGATCTGTAGGCCAATGTCTCTGTGTTTACACTGGGCCCAGGCTTCTTCCAGATTCAAACAGTGACTGCCCAAACAGTTGACTTCTTCTCTTGAATGTCGCAGGGGTCTCTCAAACCCAACATGCCCCAAACTGAACACGTCTCCTCTATTTTTCTGCTTCCCCACGAACGGCACAACCAACTACCAAGTGGCAGAAGCCATGAACTTGCTGCCTGACCCTCCACATCCCAACCTCCTCCAGGCACCCTCCACGTTGCCTCCAAAGTTCTCCCAAATCCGTCAGCTTCTCTCTTTTTCAGATTCTACTTTCTCTCCCCAGCAGCCAACGTCTACTTCCTAGACCCCTGCAACAGCCCCCAGACTCCTCCTATTCCCACGCTTGTCTCTCTCCAAATTATGTGCAACCTTGTTCCAGAATGGAAAGTTCACATTCCCCTGTTTTAATGTATCAGTGGTTTAATAGTAATTGTTATTATGGAAGCAATAATGGTAAAGCAGCTAATATTAACTGAGCACTTAGCCAGGTACCGTGCCAAGCATATGGGCTGGGCATCATCATCGCCCCCATTTTACAAATTCAAACGCCAAGACAGAGGGAGGTGTGACGTCACCTGCCCCTGGGACAAAGCTGGTGAGAAGTGGTGGAACCAGGCAGGCTTCAGACCTCAGCTCTGACTTCCTCCCCTCTAGGACGAGGACGAAAGGCCCCGCTCTACAAGCCTCGCCCTGCACGCTTCCACCTGCCGTCAGCACCACCCTCCTCATCCTCTTAGCTCAGTCATGCCCTCCCTCTCCTCTGTCAGGGTCTTTGCATGTGGGTGTCTCTCCCAACACCCCAAGGCCACGCAGAGCCCTTCTGCACACCCTCAAGGCACCTATTCCTGCACGAACCACATGCCTGTCTGTGTGTGCACCACGGGAGGGGCCACCTTCACTCGGCATTACACCCAGCACCCAGCACGGTGCCTGGTGCACAGGAAGTGCCCAGTGAATCCTTATCGAAGATAGGAAATGGAAGTGTGCGTGACAGCAAAAATCCTAGGCTCCAGTTCAAGGGCCATCTTTTATTACCAGTGTTATTTTGTGCAAATTAGCCCCTCTCTGAGCCTCTGGGGTCTCACTGTAACTTTCTGGTAACAAACACAGCCATAATAATAAGTCGCTTTGGAGTTCCTAAAGCTCTTTCACAAAATTCCCGTTTGATCCCAGAACGACCCTGAAGCCCACCCTTGACTGAACAGCGAAGCCTCCAGCCAGAGTTAGGTGGCAACTGACTCACGGAGGCTGTGACAGAGCTTTATAAAATTGCAAAGCGCTCTACACGTGAGTGAGGATTGGTGCTGTGCCCTCAGCCACCAGCCCTCAGCAACGCTTCCAACCTTCCCCACTTGTTTAAGAGCCGAGCTGGCTCTGCAAAAGGAGGAGAAGAGGAGGGTGAAGAGACACTCAACAAGCACGCTGAACTCTTCCCCAGCACGCACAGCGGGGCAGGGGGGAAGCCAGGTGGGCCACAGCCAGCCCGCCCCGCCCCTGCCTTGCCCAGGTGAGCAGGGAGACAAGAATCTGCTTGATGTCCCCTCCTTCAAAAGGAGGCAGCTCCTGGGGCCCCCAGCACTGGGGTGGTCAGCCCCCATCCAGCCCCACCGCCCTGCCCCAGCTCTCGGCTTCAGGCAGTCTGGGGAAACTGAGTACAGAGATGTTTCCTCAGGCACACGGGCTCCACAAGTCATCTCTGTGGAGGATGTGACTCTATGTAGCTGTCAGTGTCACTCCTGTGCATCAGGAAGCTTTAAAAAACTCTAATATCATGTTAGTCTTACAATAATAAAGATTTAAAGTAATCCCTTCCATAACAGCCCCTCAAGCAGAAATGAGAACTAACTTCCTCAAAGTACAAAATAATTCCTTGAACACTGGCTTGAGAGCTGTGATTATCTGCCTGCTTCTTCCGGTAAAACTATGCCAACAATAAAACTGGTTTTTTTTTGTTTGTTTGTTTGTTTGTTTTTTAAATAAAAGCAAAAGTGACTTGAATTTTCTAAGACATTATACGGTTCACTACGTAACAGAACAGTGACCCCTCCTCCCATAGTTATGGAAGCATAAAATTGAGAGTGGGGAATATGCAACCGAGGGAATAGCCGGAAAAAACAGCTCTTTAAAATTTCCCCCATTCTTTGTGGGAACTCCAGCCTGGCCTGCACCTCGGAGGCAGGGAGAAGTTCTTTTGTTCTTCAGGTTACAGGAGATAGGTAGCTCAGCTCTCCCAGGCCAGCGCCTGGGTGGGCCCAGGTGGGGCTTTGTCTTTGGCAGAGACGGGATGATTAGAATCATTGGCACAGTAGCCTAGAACCGAGGGCACACTCCTTTTAAAGGCTCTGTAGTTCTGCTTATGTTCAGGAAATTTGGATTTTGAAATGAGAAGGCCTACCATTTTCCTTCCTTTGCCGGCAAAGTAACAAACTTCTCTTTCCTTCTCCTCAAACCACTTGTTCTCGTTCTACCGACGTGGCCTCAGGAACAAGTGCTGAGCTTTTGGTAACAATTTAAAATCAAAAGTAGATGAACTTTATGTTGAATTTTTCAATGCGAACTCTTATCGAAAACCAAATAACTTAACAAAACAGGAATTTGAACAAGTAAAATTTCACCATTAGAAAGAGATTCCATTTTATTATAGCTATTTCTTTAAAATGTATAAATAAAAATCACAGAAATTCCTAGATTATGTCTAATATTTGAACATAATTTTCAAGCTACTATAGCATAGAGCCAAAAAAAAAAAAAGGGAAACATTTTCTGTTTTTGTTTTATTAATGGAACAAAATAGGAAGTTTTCAGAACTAGTGGAGTTTTTCATAAATTTAAAGTACAGAGCTAACCAAATTAGTTGATGGTTTAAAATGGAAAGCAAAAGGTGTTCCTGCAGTAAAGAATTATAGTTACCTTCTGGACACTGGCAGGTGAATCCACTGAGGCTAGAAATGCACGTTGCTCCATTTCTGCATGGGTCTAGGATGCAATAATCAATCTTGGATTGGCAAAGCTCTCCAGTATAACCTGAATAAAATAAGATGTATATTTTATAAAGCATGCTATTCCAAACCACCCCATAAATTGATGGACTCAACTGGTACCCACCCAACGAAAGCAGCAGCCTTCAGCTAAACTCTCCCAGCCACTCCTTGATCTAATTTAGTTTTATAAATTATGAGAGCTTAGAAACAACCATAACAGTTGGGAATTAGGCCAGGCATGGTGGCTTATGCCTGTAAGCACTCTGGGAGGTTGAGGCGGGCTGATTGCTCAAGGTCAGGAGTTCGAAACCAGCCTGAGCAAGAGCGAGAGCCCCGTCTCTACTATAAATAGAAAGAAACTAATTGGCCAACTAATATATATAGAAAAAATTAGTGGGGCATGGTGGCGCATGCCTGTAGTCCCAGCTACTCGGGAGGCTGAGGCAGAAGGATTGCTTGAGCCCAGGAGTTTGAGGTTGCTGTGAGCTAGGCTGCCGCCACGGCACTCACCCTAGCCTGGGCAACAAAGTGAGACTCTGTCTCAAAAAAAAAAAAAAAAAAAAAAAAAAAAACCAGTTGAGAATTATAGCTCAAAAATAATTTACTTTGCAAAAATCTTTATTGCAAAGGCACACTTTTCTTCAGCACTAAGTGTGTGTTTTATCTTGAAATACTAATCCGAACCTTCAGAAGCTGAGACTGGATATCACTGTCTGCATGACAGTCTTCTGACATAAGAATTTACAATGTTCCGCTTGAGCTAACTGAGATGGTGGCCACATTCCCTTGGTCACCACAATAGCTCTATAAAAAGCACTAGGAAAATATCCAAGTATTAAAATTTTTAATTTATAATATTTTAGAGCTAAAAAGCCCATCTGGGTTAATTCTATGCCCTGTCCCCTCATTTTAAAGATAAAGAGAGGCACATATAATGCTCAGCACATTAATATATTTTTCATACTTATTTGAGTCACAAATCCAACTCTAAATTCTCTGTGAGGCAAGGATCCCATGGTGATTTTGTTGGACTGTAGCATAACCACACATATGTGAAGAGGAAATAAGGATATAAATCTACCGGAACACCTGTGCAGCTAAAAAGCGTTAAATAAATTCCAGAATTTTTCATTAGTTTTGAAAACAAAGCCCCCCAAGAGACAAGTTTAAAAAATAACATGCTAATATGTTTCTCATCTTAAAGTGGGAAATGGTAAAGAAAATTTGGAAAATATAAGACATAAGATAGAGAAATCAAAGTTGTCCTTCATTATGTTATTTGAGTGACAGAACTATCAGTACTTTGAAGATAATTCTAATCTGAAATTTTTTCCTACATACTTATCATACTATAACACTTTATTTATTTCTAAGATGGTTTTAACTACATAAAAACTTGTCTTTCTAAATTGTTAGCTTTGAAAGGCTATCATTAGCACATGAATCTGAGATTTGCAAAAATAAATTAATAGTATTAGAAGAGAGATGATTCGCCAGAGCTTTGATTACCTGCCAAACTAGTATAAATTACAGATTGTGAGTGAGGAGGCATTCATTTTCAATCCTACTCTCCCTCACATGATTTTAAACAGTCCAGAAGAGTCTAGCTAATTCATAGTATAAGAAAAGGAGTAAGATGAACATGTGAACTAAAAATCCAAACACCAGGACAAAAGACTATTTTAAAATTCCAGTACAGAATATTTTAATATAATAATATTAATAATATATTTTCAAATAAAGGCTCTACATTCAAAATGAAAGACAGTGAATTGTTATTAAGAGGAGCGCTATAAATAATTTTTTGGCTAAAAATAATAGCTAAAATGTATAATGGAGCACTTATTTTTTTTATCCACACATTAATTCATCCTCACTGCAACTCTATGAGGTTAGCACCATTATTAATATAATCACCCCATTTTATGAATGAGGAACTGAGGATTAGGAAGTTTACACAATTTTCACACAGGGAGTCAAACCCCTGTAGACAAGCCCTTAAACACGTTATGCCTAAGGCATCATGCATCACCATCATCAACAAACATGTATTTAGTATGAAGGAAAAACAACAGAAAATTAGGGATAAGAAAATATGTAGACAGAGACACAGAGAAAGATATAAAGTATTAATAAAACCATAAATATTAATCCATAACTTACAGCTTATGTGGGGTTGCTTATGCTTAGGATGGAGGTGCCAACGGTTATTTTCTCAAATCCCTGCCTTCAACAGTTCTACCATATGGCTAGAAAAGTACAGTGCACTTACTAAAAAGATAACTGATCGCAGGGGTCAGCATCTTAGAAGTGGTGTGGCTTAAAGGATATGATGGCATCACGAATCCTGTCTCCTTGAAAAGACCTTAGAATTGTGACCACAGAATCACACAAAACCATGAAAAACAGGCTACGGCCAATTAAGTAGCATCTGTAAGAGCTATATATATATATACAAGACAAAAAGAATATGAGAAGGCTGTAAAGATTCTGTGAACTTCAAAGTTCTTTAAAGAAAATTTTAATAAATCACTTTCCTTGAAATTTTTATTTGAGAATTTTAAACATACTTAAACATAGAAAGACTAAGATATAAATCTCACATATTCATCACCTAGCTCCAACAATTATTAACATTTTGTCTGTTTAATTTCATCTGGTCTCCTCATATTTTCATATTTTCCCCATGAGGGTATTTTAAAGCAAATTTCATTTCACCTATAAATATTTTAATATGCATCCCTAACAAAAGGAGATTTTTTAAAGATCACTTTTAATGGCCCCTTTGATTAATGTTCAGTTCCACTTACCAATTTAATTAAACAATTTAAACCATATTTATTTTACTTATTAATGTTTACTAATATCAACAGTTTCCTTTTTAAGAACCACAATTGTCTGATAATGCACAAATCTTCCCATGCATTTAATTACTTCTAATAGATCTAATAAATTAAATCTACAAGTAAAGTGAATCTTAAGTGTTGTCAAATTCTCCAATACTGTGTGCGAGTTTGATAAAATTTCAACCTAAGAGGCTAATTCACATTTCTAAGGCATGGAGTGTTTGAGGTTATCATAACCATCTGGAGGTCCCACCAACATTTTATGGGTGAAGATACTGAAGTCATTCACGACTGGAGCTGGGGTAATGGGATTACGGGATCACCCAGCATCCTTAGTGGCAGTTGCCATCACTACTGGCAGTGGCCAGCTGTGGAGCTGCAGTGTAGTAGCTCAGGACCAGACCCTGCTCCACGCCAGGCTCATCAGGAGGAACCAGCTATTACTGTTGGCCTCAAGGGAGTCACCAACTGAAGTCCCCAGAGCACCATCATTGACTGCGTTACTCCCACCAGCCCACTGGGGACAGCTCTGGGAGAGGAAAGGCAGAGGACAAGGAACCACAAGCATCCTGTGGGCTGGATTGATTAAGGGACTCTTAAATATCAGAGGGTCATTTCTTGGACCCTCCAAGAGCAGTGGCTTAACTAAAGTTGTCGGACAAATCATTGATGTTGATATATATGTGACACTCTGAACTAAATAAAAAAGACTTACACAAATCATGCTCCCTTGTGTCTTTTGTTTTTTATTTGATCTCATAACCAAGGACTCAAACCTAAATGAGTGATTGGTAGAAATGTAAATGAAAAAGACCATTAAAGCTTTGCCTGAGTTCTTCCTTCCATCCTGCTGAGAGTTATTCTCTTCTCTGGGGAATAAAGTAACCACACCAACCATGAATATTTCCTTCTCCTACTAAAATGACAGACACCCAGAGGACCTTGTAGAAGATGTAAAGAATTTATGAAGACGACCCCAAAGGCAATCACATCAGCAACAAAAATAAATAAATGGGACCTGATCAAACTAAAAAGCTTCTGCACAGCCAAAGAAACAGTCATGAAAGCAAACAGACAACCTACAGAATGGGAGAAAATTTTCACATCCTACACAACTGATAAGGGGCTGATAACTAGAATATACTTAGAACTCATGAAAATCAGCAAGAAAAAATCAAACAACCCTATCAAAAAGTGGGCAAAGGACATAAACAGAAACTTTTCAAAGACGACAGAATAATGGCTAACAAACATATGAAAAACTGTTCAACATCTCTAATCATCAGAGAAATGCACATCAAAACCACAATGAGATATCACTTATTTCCAGTAAGAATGGCCTTTATTAAAAAGTCCCCAAATGATAGATATTGGCATGGATGGGGAGAGATAGGAACACTCCTACACTGCTGGTGGGACTGCAAATTAGGTCAACCTCTGTGGAAAGCAATATGGAGATACCTTAAAGCGATACAAGAAGATCTATCATTTGATCCAGCAATCCCATTACTGGCATCTACCCAAAAGATCAAATGACACTCTACAAAAAAGACACCTGCACTCGAATGTTTATAGCAGCACAATTCATAATTGCAAAGCTGTGGAAACAACCCAAGTGCCCATCGATTCATGAGTGGATTAATAAAATGTGGATATGTAGACCATGGAGTACTATTCAGCTCTAAGAAACAATGGTGATATAGCACCTCTTGTATTTTCCTGGATAGAGCTGGAACCCATACTACTAAGTGAAGTATCCCAAGAATGGAAAACGAGTGAGATGTGCACCATCTGGGGGATGGTCACACTTGAAGCTCAGACTTGTGGGGGGAGGGGGAGCAAAGGCATTATTTGAAACCTTAAAATCTGTACCCCCATAATATGCTGAAATTAAAAAAACTTTACCCTTTAAAAACTAAATTATGATGCAATGGATACCATGGTGATTGTCTATATCTCAGTTTTAAGCTTGAAGCTCTGACTCGAGGCGGGAGGGGGGCATGGGCAATATACATAACCTTAACATTTGTACCCCCATAATATGCTGAAATAAAAAATAAGTAAATAAATAAATAGAATGTAGAAATAAAAACTCGAGATAAAAAAAGAAAGAAAGACGGTGGCCGTGCCAGTGCCGCAGATACGAAAGGCAACACTTGGGGCCGCACTGTGTGTGTTACGGGAGAATTTGCTCTAGCACACACGCACACACGCACACACGCACACAGGTGGGCACTTCAGCCTTGCAGATCTGTGCCGTAAGTTCCCAAGTGGATACCAGCACAGCACAGAGAAAACCCAAGTGAAGGCACAGAAGTATGCAGAAGAGGTGTGTTGTCATTTCTACCTGACTAAAAATGCACAACAGGGATAAACTTCTTCATGCTGGCTCCCAACTAACAAAAGCCTATTCCTAACTAGGGAGGCAAGTATCAGTAATTGTCGAAGTCCCCTTCCTTCTAGCTACTGATATGCCCCCACCATAGCCAGACCACAAGCATTCATGCACCACCTTCCCAATTATTGTCACAACCATAGAACACCTGTCCTACTGTCCAGCCCCAGACAGCACCACCACTCCCCGGGACTGCGGCAAGGGTCTCCCAGCCCCTGTCTTCACCACAACATTTGCTTCCTTACAATCCATTCTCCGCATGGGCGCAGTCAGAAGGATCTTTAACTTAAAAACCCCCTGTAGCTTCCCAAAGGGTTTGGAATAAAACCCAAACACTTTACTCAGGGGCTGAAAGGCATGATCTGGCCCCTGCCCTCTCTCCCCACTGAGGACAACTCCATGGCCACCTTGGCCTCATCATTTTCATGCTGTGGCCTTAGGACCACGGACATGAGAAGGATGCAGAATTCAACAGAAGCAGTCCTAGGCCTGCCCTACAAAGAGAAGTATGGCATGAATCTAAAATTGTCATGTGGTGGAGAAATTATTGAGAAAAGTTAGCAACCAACTTCTGGGGGTGGCAGGCAGGGTAGGGCTCATGGAGGTGTGGTAGAATTTCATCTGTACATTCAGGAAGTGAAGAGAGGAGAGGTTAGAAATGAATTCTATAACAGAGTGGAAGATCTAACAGGATGGTGTTTTAATGTCATCTCTAGAACCAGGTGGGGAGACAAGAAAATGTCTTCAGAGAGCTTGAAAAGAGTGCTAAGTCCATGTAAGCAGGGAAGGAAGTTACTACGACAGTAGTGGGGGTTACAAGTAAAATCACAATGGTTAAGTTATGATGTTTCTTGGACCCAGGGCTGTGAAATCAAGCCCGTTTGGAGAGGATGGGCTTGGAGGTTCCCGTGGCTGGATGGCAACAGTAGACAAGGGTGGCCTGTGTGTGTGCATCTCACTGTGACGTGATAAGATAAGCCCTGGTTGCCCAGGTCTTTTGAGACAGCCAAAAACCCTTCTCCCAGAAACAACCTCGCCCCTCTGAAAACCAACGCCAATTCATCTGGGTGAAGAACCACAGTTAGCTTAAGAAAGCTCTTCTTGAGTGGTATGAGTCTTCAACCTCAGGAAGAGATAGAACCAAATATGGAGATAAACTTCAATCTTATCCTCCAACTAGTACTCAGCACCTCCAGCAGGTCCCTGCAATATGGGCAAATCAGCAAGGTTGAACCGGAACTCTTCTTCTTTTTGTCCTGCACCAGCTCCTATGAACATTTAATTCCTTAGGTCAGTGGTTCTCAACTGGGGTGATTCTTCCCCCAGGGGTCATTTGGCACTGTTTATTGTCACGCCTCTGAGGGTGCTGCTGGCATCTAGGGGCTAGAAGCCAGGGATGCTGCTAACATCCTACAAGACACAAAATGGTCCCTTACAACTGTAGTCCCCAACCCCCCTGTTAGGAACTGGGCTGCACAGCAGGGGGTGAGCCGTGGGCAATGAGAGAAGGTTCATCTGTATTTACAGAGCAGAGCTCTGCTTCTTGTCAGATCAGCGGCAGCATTAGATTCTGCATTATGGTAAACTGTATAATTGTTTCATTATATTTTACAATGTCATAATAATAGAAATAAAGTGCACAACAAATATGCACTTGAAGCATCCTAAAATCATCCCCCTACTCTGGTCCGTGAAAAAAATTGTCTTCCATGAAACCGGTCCCTGGTGCCAAAAAAGTTGGGCACCGCTGCCCTACAACAAAGAATTATCCAGTTCAAAAGGTCCCTGAGGGTGAGAAACCCTAGGTTAGGTCAATGGAACCTTAGTACCTTCAAACTAAAAACCTTTGTTTTTGTCCCAAGGCCTCTTACCTTCCCTTAAACAGAAACCATCCCTTTACAAAGCAGAGGAACAACACCTCCAGAACATTTGCATTGATAAAAGTCAGAATCCTTAGGAATATTTATAACCCCTAGCAAATTGAAGACCATTTTAAAATAAAGTGTTTGACTCAAAACTTCAGCTGACTAAGAAATGTATGATTGTGGTATTCAGTGAATAAGTAAAACAACTGGTTCAAAACCAGATGACTATTGGAAATACTGACCTCTCCTTTTAGGGAATCACAGAGGTTTTATTGGTTCTTTGGAGAACATTCTATTAACAGTATAACAAAGATACAAGAAGAGTTGTGACTCAGGATGTATAATAAGGATGCCTTTCAAGGACATACAAGTTAACTGGAAAGTTCTAAACTGAGGAAATGCATCTAACTATGAATCTATTCAGTGGGCATGAACAGATTACATTTGGTCTAATATAGACTTGGAGTATTAGATTTTATACTATTTGGCATTTAAGTATAAAATATAATTTAAAATGTATTCGTGTATGAAGAGAGCAGAATAGCTAAGTTTCCCTGTACATGTTTGAACAGCTTGGAGAAACTACATCTGAGTGGTATCTTTGGATTTCCAACAACAAAAAGTCCTGCCCCCCACCCATATATTATGATCTATACTTTCCATGCCCTTCAAATGAGCAAAACCTTCCAGAGGTCAATGATAAATTACATAAGGAGTAAGTGAAGTTGGCCAAATGAGTCAGACTACATCAAAAAACAAGGTAAACGATCAGTCATGTTTTTTAAAAAACATTCTCCTTCCCTGTATAATTGTTTTTGTGTAGGATGTTTATTTCATGGTTTCTCTACAAAAGACATAAAAAATATTCCTCTGTATTGCTTTGGCTCTGTGAGGTAGAATCTAATTGTTTCTTTGGAGAGCTGTTCTGAAAGCTTCCAAGGTGGGAATTGTGGTGAGAGCTATTTTTAACTCTCCTGGTCTTTTAATAGTCTGGTCTGTGCAGTGAGGTGAAGCTACCAGATTTAGATTGAAAGCCCAGTACTACCAAGAGAACCCACCAGTCTCAGCCCTTACCCTGGGGAGATGTGAGCAGCCGGTACCAAGGCCTCAGCCACTGCGGCTGAGATGGCATGCCTAATATTAGCACACCGAAGCAAGAAATATCAGGAATCTGTGCACCATCAAGACATTCGGTCTCAGAGGCATCCAGTTTCAAAGTCAGAAGGCAGGCATTATTTAACAGAAGAATACAAGTAAGATTCACTGGCAGGGGGGAGCAATCACATCTGGACAAATGCAAACATGACTGAAAAACCAAGGACAAGGAAAAGAGGATATATGAAACCCATCTGTAAAGACAATCAGTAAAATATAATTAAAATGGGAATATGTAATAAAAAGCAAAAGCATGATAGAATGCCGACATTCAGCAAAAATCAGAAAAGTTCATCTCAAGGTTAGAAGAAAAAGTAACCACATCTAACAAGGAAGTAGGCAAGAGGCACAGTGGAAGGGACAGTGGCTTGGGGAGTCAAAAGTCTGGGAGGGTAATGCAATGATCATCTGAGTGAGCTCCTCAAAGGCTTGACTTTGACCTTCATTTCCCTCATGGATGAAAGGAAGATAATGATAGCTAGCGCCCAGGCACCTCGTGCAGAGATCAACACCCCAGAGGCGTGGAGTCCAGCGAGAAAGTAAGTGAAGTGGTTTGTTTCTCCCTCCCTCGCATCTCTGGACAGTGGGTTCCCAACTGAATGAGACCAACTCCAAGCAATAGGCGCCATTTCTATCAAGTGTACCCACAATTGCATGCACTGTGCCTGGCACCTCCCAGGTGGCTCAATATTTTTTGAACGAATGGTTTATGGATTTTAAAGCTGCAAAACAATATGCTAGTATTGTTTGATCTCTCCATTTTCAATAGGCAATTTAGGGCAGTGGTTCTCAAAATGTGTTTCCCATACCAGCATCAGCGTCACCTGGGAACTTCTTACAAGTGCAGATTGACCAGCATCATCCCAGACCTACTGAAGCAGAAACTCTGGGGTAGGGCCTGGCAATTTGAGATTTAAGGAATCCTGCTGGTGATTCTGATACAAGGCACATACTAAAGTTTGAGAGCCACTCTCTGGAAAACTAGCAACAGCAGCAGGCTTTTAACATCAAATATTAATACCATTCATTTGAGGATCACACATATAATTCAAATAACAGAGGATAAAGATCAGAGGCTAATGGGTGAAATTCAAATATTATGTCACATGAAAAAGGCTTTAGTGAACACAAATGAGAAGATGGCTGACCTGAGACACCAGCTGCCAGAGCATCTCAGTAAGAATAGGAGAAGTTTTAGATGAAAGAGAGAAAATGAAAAAACAGACAGAGGTTGGGTGTGGGTCTGAGGGAAGGGCTCCAGAACCTTGAGGAGATTCCACAGGAAGAAGTTGGGGAGCAGAACAGGAAGCAGCAGGTATCAGCAGAGATCAACCCCCAAGAGGCTTGGGGTCCAGTGAGAAAGGTAGGTGGAGCAGTTTGTTTCTCCTTCCCTCGCATTTCTGATGGACAGTTCCATCAGAACTTGGGTTCCCAAGCTGCTGGAGAGACCTTCTGCCCACATGAGTTCAGAGGCTGCTGCCACCAGTGAGCTGGGAGCTCCTTGTGGACAGGACACCAGCCCCCCTGGGGGGCCTCCCATCTCCACAGACCTGAGCTGGGACGGCAGGTGCCATGTTGCTTCTCTACCCACCGTTGTCCTCCCCTGGGGGCTCCGACTCCTCAGGTTTGGTCTTCCTCATTCCCACACAGACATTTCCCAACTCCAGCCAAGACCACAGGAGCCACAGGGGCCCAGAGGGGCCCAGGTAATCTGTGTGACCCCAGTGCCTGGACATGCAGGGTGGGCAGCCTCCCAGAGTGAGGGATGGACACAACCAGAGCTAGCTTCCCTTCATTCAGACTGTTTTTCTCCCCTTCCTCTCCTCTGCCTGAGGCTGTCAAGAAAGACAATTGAGCCTTCACTCTGAGGCTTCCACAAAGAGTGGGACTCAGACTTTTCCTCTTGAGGTCCTGCAGTGGATTGAGGGGTGCTCAGACTGTGCTGCTTGTCCAGCAGCTTCATCAGAGCAGGACATGCCCTGAGGCAGAGGGACATTGATCTTGCCCAGGCACCCCATGGGCAACTTGGGACCAGCACGCTTCTCCTTGGCATGGTCAGGGCTATAGTAACCAAAACAACATGGTATTGGCACAAAAACAGAAACATAGGCCAATGGAACAGAACAGAGAACCCAGATATTAAACTAGCCACATATTGCTATCTGATCTTTGATCCACATATTGCTATCGGATCTTTGATAAAGTTAATTTGATCTTTCCCCCAGCAATATATGCTGGGGGAAAGAATCTCTGTTCAATAAATGGTGCTGGGAAAATTGGATAGGCACATGTAGAAAATTGAAACAGGATCCATATCTTTCACCGCTTAATTCAAGATGTATAACAGACTTAAATCTAAGACATGAAACCACAAGAATTCTAGAAGAAAATGTTGCAAAACCCTTCTAGAAAATGTTGGAAAACCCTTCGACCTAGGCAAAGAATTTATGAAGAAGACCCCAAGCACAATCACAGCAACAGCATAAATAAATAAATAGGACTTAATTAAATTAAAAGGCTTCTGCACAACCAAGGAAACAATCAACAGAGCAAATAGGCAACCTACAGAATGGGAGAAGTTACTCTCATGCTATACATCTGATAAAGGGCTAAAAACCAGAATCAGGAGCACTTATACACTGTTGATGGGACTGCAAACTAGTGCAATATCTATGGAAAATATTATGGAGATTCCTCAAAGAACTAAAAGTAGACCTACCATTTGATCTAGCCATCCTACTACTGGATATTTACCTAAAGGAAAAAAGTCATTTTATCAGAAATACACTTGCACTACAATGTTTATTACAATTCTAGTGCAATAAACACAATTCACAATCGCAAAGATGTGGATTCAACCCAAATTCCCATCAATTCATGAATGGATTAACAAAATGTGGTATATGTACACCATGGAGTACTACTCAGCCATAAAAAAATTAATAACTTTTGCAACAATCTGGATGGAACTTCCTAAATGAAGTATCACAAAAATAGAAAAACAAACACCACATGTACTTACTATTAAGTTGGAACTAACCCATCAGAACTTATGTGCACAAATGGAAGTAAAACTCAATGGAAATCATGCAGGAGGATGGAGGAGGAGAGGATGGGCAAAATCATACCTAATGGGTACAATGTACACTATCTGGGTAATAGGCACACTTACAACTTTGACTCAAGCAGTTCTTTTTGTGAGTTGGAGCTCCTAAGCTCAATGATTGCAACTGTCGTTGCATTCTTTCCACATCTACTTCCCTGTTCTTTAAGGTCAGGTATTATTTTTGTCCCAGCCTCTAGCCCGGAGCCAGAGACACTATAAATACTCATTGTGTAGTAGACTAATGACTGTATTAAGCACCATGCATTACTATTTTCAGGATAATCCCTTTTATTCCATTTCCCTAGCTCCCAAGTAAGAAATTGCAATATTGATATAGGCGAGACTTATATGTGACAGGTAATCTTTTAATCTGGTGATGACAAAGGGGAAGAGATTTTAATAAAGTTGCTTTCATTAAATGTGTCCTGATAACTACCCCTGAGAAACTGAAATCAAAAGGAAGAAAACATTAAGTTAATTAAGAATTTATGCTTTGGGACAGACAGGTTAGAGGAGTCAATTAAAGATATTTATTAGGTGAACTCTAAGTCTATGTAATAAATCAACCTATAGAAGAGGTATTCATCCACTCTTTAAGGATGAATTTTATGTGAATAAAAATTCAGACTTAGGGACTGTAAAAGAAGTGAAGGAACAGTTCCTGCCTTCAGGGAGCTTACACTCCAGAGGAGGAGGGAAGACACATACGTTCATAGGAAACGTGAGCAAGAGCAGGGGAACGGTACCAAGGCTGGACTAACTGATGTGCAGGAGAAGCAAGGCTGTGCTGGGGTCCCCAGTCCTCGTGCAGAGGAGTTGGAGGTCACCTACACAGCATCGCGGAAGTTTCTGCACAGAGTGGAGATGCGGTGAGGATGTGCTGTGGGGTGGCCACCTCCAGTCCTCATTCACTTTCACTGTGGAGGAGAGTTTAAGTCTCTCCTCCCTTCTCCCGGTCTGGACAAAATTAGGGAACTCCACAGGGGCTGTCGACACCAGGCATGGGGTGGGGAGTGGGCAACGCCTTTGGAGACAGAACGAGGAGAATGAAAGCTCCAGTCCTTCCCGTGCTTCCTCCTCTTATAGGTGTTTAGAGGAGGAGGTATCAGCAGACACATCGATGCCTTGGCCAAGCAAAGTGCAGGAGCTGAGGTGAGAGGCTAGGCTGGAAGAGGGTCTGGATGCCATCACTTAGAGGTGACTGCTCAAGAGAGAATGCCACCAAAGGCAGAGGTCAGCAGCTGAAGAGGGAGGGGAGGAAGGAGAGGTTCTGGCAGGAGGGACACAGTGAGATGTTCTGTAGGCCAGGCAAGAAAGCTTTGTGGAGAATGACCAGCATCAGCTGGACGAGGATGAGGAGAAAGCCCTGGAAAGGATGCTACCAATGACCTTGGGGCACAGTTTTATGATATATAGAGGAGAGCAGTGTGAATGAGTGGGTGTGTGGATCAATGTGTGGTAGCATGAAGAAGAGAGAGAGGAGGAGAAGAGGATGAAGAGGAAGAGGAGGAAGAGGCAGAGGAGGTGCACATGTAGAAACAGCAGGGAGGACTTACCAAATTCTTGCTTGTCTGAGGGACTGGTTTTAAGGTGGAGAAAACCAGGAATCCTGAACACAAGATGCCAGGGGAGAGGTGGGACGGGCAGGGGCTGTGGCCAAGAGAGGGAGCTGGGCAGGGTTGGCAGCATGTGGTCCTGGAGGGGGCTAAGACGGAGACTGGAGCCCTCACACCAGGTGAGGTTCTCAGCTACAGGGTTCACAATAGCTGAAAGGTGAAAGTAATCCAAACGTCCACTAGGGGACACGTGGATAAACAAAACATGGGGAAGCCACACAATGGAACATCACTCAGCCAGGAAAAGGGAAGCTGGACTGATACAGGCTGCACTATGGATGACCTTGAAAACATTAAAGAAGAAACAAATTAAAGAAGCCAGTCACAAGCTACATATCCTGTAATTGAACTTACATGAAAAGTCTAGAATCAGCAAATCAATAGAGACAAAATGCAGATCAGAAGTTGGGTAGGGCTGGGGGTGGGGAAGACAGTAGATTCGGGGTATAATAGCTAAAGGGTAGACAGTTTCTTTTTGGGGTGACGAAATGTTCTAAAGTTGATTATGGCAATGTCTGCACAACTCTGTGAATATACTAAAAGATATTGAACTGTACACTTCAATGGTATGTGGATTGTAGCTCAATAAAGCTGTTATTTAAAAAACAAACTCTGGAGTCATCCACATTCCATAATTCCACTCACATCTCACATCCAAGCCTCCAGCAAGTGTTATCGGCTCTACCTTCAAACAACAGCCCAAATCCAAAACTTCTTACTACTTCCAGCACCACAGGGGTCAAGCTGTCCTTCTCTCT
This sequence comes from Microcebus murinus, assembly GCF_040939455.1. Classification (NCBI taxonomy): domain Eukaryota; kingdom Metazoa; phylum Chordata; class Mammalia; order Primates; family Cheirogaleidae; genus Microcebus; species Microcebus murinus. The sequence continues at coordinate 97,836,764 of NC_134111.1, forward strand.
TGCCTGGATAGTAAATCACCTCCTAACTGGTTTCCCAATTTGCCCTCCCTGGGTTCCACAGTGATCCTTTTTAAGAGGGAAATCAGACGGCCATGGCCCCACCCAGGTCACGCCCAGAATAAACTCCCTGTCCTTCCTCCGTGGCCCAGTCCAGCTTCCGTCTCAGCTCACATCTTGTTGCTGGTTCCTCCAACACGCCAGGCATATTCCTGCCTCAGGACCTTTGCATGTGATCTTAGTCCTTTTAGGCTGCTAGGACAAAATGCCTTGCACTAGGCAATTTATAAACAATGGAAATGTATCACCCGCTGTTCTGGAGTCTTCAAAGTCCAAGGTCAAGGTGCCCACAGATCCAGTGTGTGGTGAGGGCCTGTTCCTCATAGATGGCACCTTCTATGTGTCCTCACAGGGCAGAAAAGATGGCGGCTCTCTGGGGTCTCGCTTATAGGGTCACTGATCCCATTCACGAGATTGGAACCCTCGTGACCGAATCACCTCCAACAGCTCCACCTTCTATTAATAATACCATCGCCTAGGTATTTGCGTCCCCACATGAATTTTATGGGACACAAACACAGACCTCATACCGTTAGCATTATTCACAGGCTCATTTTATTCAGGCCTCTTCAAAAACATTTCCCCTCCTGGGAGAATTCACCTAATTACCCTACCTACAATCCTGCTCCTGTTTCCCTTCATCTCTGCACCCTGCATTTTATTTCTTTCTTCATAGCACCTATCAACACCTGGTCTTTTCCCTGGACTACACAACACACACACACACACACAACACACAAATATGCAAACATACACACACACACTCAAACACACACCACAGAGACTCACACATGTGTGCATAGCTTATTCATCTCCCTCACTAAAATACGACCTCCGTGAGCCCAAAGAGCCCAAAGCCCTTTGCTTTGTTCACAGTTGTATTCTCGGGGCCCAGGAAATGCTTGGCACGCAGTATACATTTGGCGAGTAACTGTTGAATGAATGAATGGTCGTTACAACAGCTCCTTACTTTAAAGATGAGGAAACTGGCGCGGCTTTGGGAAAGGTTAGGAGATCATAAGAGGTAACATAAGCAGTAAGCTGAAGAGGCTGGATTGAAACCCCGATGTGACACATGACAACCCTGTCTTGTCCCCCTCCAGCCCCAGCCGGTGCTACCTCCAGTGCTGAGAGGGGATGAGTGACACCAGGGAATGCATTCGGAGACAACACCTCCCACTCTATCCATAACGAACTCTTAGTGTGTCACAGTGAGGCACACACACTCTCGGACTCAAAGAAGGACCCAGAGTGAAGGGGCCTGAATCCCGGTTTCCCTCACGAGCTTTGTGACCTTGGCCACGTCCTTCAGCCTCACCAGGACACCTGCGCTTCACACGCAGAGGCACATTCTACCGTCTCTTCCAACCTGAAACTCCAAACCAACCTGCCTTTTAAAAACGGCATTCACGATCTGCTCGTGCACTCACTTCTTGGGTTAAAAAAGGCCAGGTTTGAGAACTCACAGCAAATTCTAACCAGGATTTGATTCCAAGAGAAGGTGACCCATTTCAAACCTACAGCACAAAGGGGTTGAGGCTGACTCGCTCCGTGTGTAAAAGAGTAGAGCTGGGGTGGGAACACGTGTGACATTCTCCCTGCCTCGGAAATGACGAGTTTTTAAAAATAGGCTGAGATCGCCAATTAGTTGGAACAATGTAGTGCTTTGAAGTTGAAAAATGCTTTGCATAATGCTAATAATATTTTGGCAGTGGTGGTTCTGAATGCATATCAGAGCTATTCTTTTCAGAAAAAAAAATAGCTCCTTTGAGGAAAAGTTACATTCTTGAAATTAGAAAGCTTTCATAAAATAAATCTGATGAAAGAAGTTAAAATTCAACTTAATCGTGCATTGCGTGACTACTATCTGCGAGGCACAGGTCTCGGCACCAAGGTGATGGAATAATAAAGGGTAACATCATATAACTGTCGCTGCTCACAAGCTGGCCACGATCTGATGCAACAGGCAAATAACACAATTTGTGTTTCAGGGAAAAGCCCAGGGAGAGAGGGGAAAGGGAGAAGCAGCAAGGGAGTTGAGCCCCCACTATAGCTATACCTGCATGGCTCATATAGAATGTTACTTATTCTGTCACTCACTCATTCATTCAGCAAGCCTCGACTGAGTACCTACTATGCGCCAGGCTCCAGGCTAGGTGCTGGAGACACATCAACAGAACTGACCGACTGACTCGCGTTCCTGGAGTTTGCGTTCTCAGTCTGCGCTCAGCACTCAAGCTGTGGTCAGGCCTGTTCTAATCCAAGAAGTGGGCCCAGAGGAGTAGTGTCATTCGCACAGAGAGCTCAGCTAGGAAATGGTGAGGGTGGAAGCGGGATGTAGACTGCTGGCCCCAGAGCTGTGGCCAGGTGGGACAGGTAAGGGTCCAGGTCCAGGGCAGATGTGCCAGGTTTGTGCCTGACTCCGGCATTTAGGGCTCACGCGACGTCGGGCAATGAGCAGGGTCTCCAGGGACCTTGTTCTGAACCAAACAGTATCGTACTGCGGCTCCATGGAAAACAAGTAAGAAAAACAGTCCACATTTAAAGTCTACTTTGGGCAGGATTTATGATTATAATCTGTGTATTCTGTGCTATTAAACTATATGCTATTATTTTTTATAGCAGCATAAAAGAGATTGTATTAGCTCAGGTTTCCATAACAAATTACCACAGACTATGTGGCTTAAATAACGGAAACGTATTTTTCTCACAGTTTTAGAAGCTAGAAGTCTGAAATCAGGGTGCCCGCATGGGCAGGTGGTGGTGAGGGCTCTTTTTTTTTTTTTTTTTTTTTGCTTATAGATGCCTGTCTTCTGGCAATGTCCACACATGGGAGAGAAAGAGATATCTCTCTCTCTCCTCTCATTTCCTCTCCCTCTCCCCTATTCTTATAAAACTATATTTCTTTCAGATTAGGGCCCTACTCTTATAATCTCATTTGACCTTAATTACCTCCTAAATACCCTATGTCCAGATAAGTCACATTGGGGGTTAGAGCTTCAAGATATGAATTTAGGGGGAGACAAAATTCAGTCCATAGCATTCCACCTCAGGTCCTCCAAAATTCATGTTTTTCTGGCATATGAAATGCATTCATTTTGTCCCAACATCTCCAAAAGTCTCAACTCATTTCAGCGTCACATCTAAAGTCCAAATGGTACATCTGTGTACATCTATGTACATAGATGATACATCTATGTACCATCAAGGTCAGATGGGGATGATACTCCAGGTAGGATTTATCCTGAGGCAGAAATTCCTCTCCTGCTGTGGACATGTGAAACCAGACAGGTTCTGCACTTCTAAAATGGTAAGACAGGTAGGACATCCCCATTCCAAAAGGGAGAATTAGGAAGGGAGGAAGAGGTGACAAGTCCCAAGCAAGTCCAAAACCCTAGCAAGGCAAATTCCACCATAACTTAATGTTCAAGAATAATCCCCTTTGCTTTGATGCTCTGCCCTCTGGGCCCCTGGTGTGGCAATGGCACCCCACAGCAGCCCTGTCCCTGAGGCTCTGGGCCGGGTGGACAGGGTGGTCCTGGCCCATTGAAACCTGAGAGGCTTCCTCACCCTTTGAAACCAAGAAGGAGATGGCCTTGGCCCCTGGGAACCTGGGCTAGAGGTGGGAGTGACAGCCCTGATTATCTCTGAGTTGCCTTTGGGGTCCTTCTTCCCTTTCCCTGAAGAATAGCCCATGTTCATAGCTGAGCAGGTCCACATTTCGTTCTATCTTTACTCAGTCTCCCAACTCCAGTGTTAATCTTACCCAGAAACACCCACACAGACACGCACAGAATAATGTTTGACCAGATGCCTGGGCACCTCATGGCCCAGTCAAGGTGACACATGAAATTAATCATCACGGAGACCTTGCCCTGATTCTACTCCTCATACTAACAACTTGCCACTAAACTCACCTTCAGAGCAGTCCATGTTTGCCATTCATTCATCCTCACAACCTGTCTACATCCTGTTCAGCCATCACTGCCAGCTGGTGTCACTTGGCGGGCAGGGGGGCAAGCAGAGGTTAATAACTTCTCAGCCACATGAAAACCCAGCGATATGACAGCCGCAAACCCAGTGTTGTCCTTCAGAGTGCTTGGTCACTCCTAGCTACCCTCCCTTGCTTCTGTCCTTGCAGTCTTTTGATGAGACCTGAGCTTTTCTTTGATGGGAAACTTTTTATTACTGACTCAATCTCCATACTCATTATTGGTCTGTTCAGACTTTCTGATTCTTCTTGATTCAGCTTTGGTAGGTTATATATTTCTAGGAATTTATCCATTTCTTTTAGGTCATCCAATTCATTGGCAAATAATTGTTCATAGTAGTCTCTTATGGTCCTTTGTATTTCTGGTATCAGTTGTAATGTCTTCTCTTTTATTTCTGATTTTATTTGAGTCTTCTATCTTATTTAATAGTTTAACTAAAGGTTTGTTGAGTTTGCTTATCTTTTCAAAAAACCAACTCTTAGTTTTATTGGCCTTTTCTATTGTTTTTCTATTTTCTATTTTATTTATTTCTGATCAGATCTTTATTATTATTTCATTCTTTGTACTAACAATGGGCTTAGTTTGTCCTTCTTTTTCTAATTTCTTGAAATGTAATATTAGGTTGTTTGAGATCTTTCTTCTTTTTTTAATGTCATTGTTTATTGCCATTTACTTCTTAGAACTAATTTTACTGCATCCTTTTGGTTTTAGTATGTTGTGTTTCTGTTGTCATATGTCTCAAGATATTTTTAAATCTCCCTTTTGATCTACTCTGTGACTTACTGGTTGTTCAGGAGTATGTTGCTTAATTTCTACATATTTATGAATTTTCTGAAATTCCTCCTGTTACCTGATTTCTAGCTTCATACCACTGTGATATGAAAAAATACTTGCTGTGATTTCAATACGTTTTAATGTGTTAGACTTATCTTGTGGCTCCACATATAATCTATTCTGGAGAATGTTTCACATGCTTGACAAGAATGTATATTCTGCGGCCGTTGGATGGAACATTCTGTATTCGTCTGTTAGGTAAAATTAATCTAAATCTATTTAATCTAAAGTATATTTCAAGTCCAGTGTTTCCTTACTGATATTCTATCTGGATGATCTATATTTGAAAGTGAAGTATTGAAGTCCACTTCTATACTGTATTATAGTCTAACTCTCCCTTCGGATATATTAATATCTGCTTTATATATGTAGGTGCTCCAATGTTAGCTACATATATATTTATAATTGTTAATCCTCTTGTTGAATGATTCTTCTATCATTCTATAGTGACATTCTTTGTCTCTTTTCACAGTTTTTGATTTAAAGTCTATTTTCCTGGGCGCGGTGGCTCACACCTGTAATCCTAGCACTCTGGGAGGCCGAGGAGGGTGGATTGCTCGAGGTCAGGAGTTCGAAACTAGCCTGAGCAAGAGTGAGACCCCCATCTCTACTATAAATAGAAAGAAATTAATTGGTCAACTAATATATATAGAAAAAATTAGCCAGGCATGGTGGCGCATGCCTGCAGTCCCAGCCACTTGGGAGGCTGAGGCAGCAGGACTGCTTGAGCCCAGGAGTTTGAGGTTGCTGTGAGCTAGGCTGACACCACGGCACTCACTCTAGCCTGGGCAACAGAGCGAGACTCTGTCTCAAAAATAAAATAAAATAAAATAAAATAAAATAAAATAAAAATAAAGTCTATTTTATTTGATATGAGTATAACTATTCCTGATCCAGCAATGAATCCAGCAATCTCACTACTAGGTATATATCCAAAGGAAACAAAATCAGTATTTCACAGAGATATTTACACTCCCATGTTCACTGCAGTGTTATTCACAATGGTCAAGATATGGAATCAAACTAAGTGTCCATCAACAGATGAATGAATTTTAAAAAGTGGTGTATATAGGCCAGGTGTAGTGACACATGCCTGGGAGGCATGCATTCTGGGAGGCCGAGGTAGGAGTATTGCTTGAGGTTGGGAGACCAGCCTAAGCAAGAGCAAGACCCTGTTTCTACTAAAGAGAGAAAAAATTAGCCGGGCATGGTGGCACATGCCTATAGTCCTAGCTACTTGGGAAGCTGAGGCAGGAGGATCACCTGAGCCTAGGAGTTTGAGGTTGCAGTGAGCTATGATGATGCCATGGCACTCTAGCTGAGGCAACAGAGCAAGACTCTGTCTCAAAAAAAAAATAGTATGGGCCGGGCGCGGTGGCTCACGCCTGTAATCCTAGCTCTCTGGGAGGCCGAGGCGGGCGGATTGCTCAAGGTCAGGAGTTCAAAACCAGCCTGAGCAAGAGCGAGACCCCGTCTCTACTATAAATAGAAAGAAACTAATTGGCCAACTGATATATATAAAAAAAAAAAATTAGCCGGGCATGGTGGCGCATGCCTGTAGTCCCAGCTACTCGGGAGGCTGAGACAGAAGGATCGCTCGAGCCCAGGAGTTTGAGGTTGCTGTGAGCTAGGCTGACGCCACGGCACTCACTCTAGCCTGGGTAACAAAGCGAGACTCTGTCTCAAAAAAAAAAAAAAAAAAAAAAAAAAAAAAAAAAAATAGTATGTATATATATATATATATATATACACACACACACACACGCACACACACACACACACACACACAATGGAATACTAGTCAGCCTTAAAAAAATAAGGAAATCCTGTCACTTGCAACAACATGGATGAACTTGGAGGACATCATGCTAAGTGAAATAACCCAGGCACAGAAGGAAAAATACTACATCAGACCATTTATATAATGAATCTAAAATAATCAAATTCATAGCAGCAGAGAGTAAATGGTGATTACCAGGGGCTGGTGGGCAGAGGGGGAGGGAAAGATTGGGGAATTGTTGATCAAAGGATATAAAATTTCACTTAGACAGGAGGAATAAGTTAGAAAGATATATTGTAAAAGACAGTGACAATTATTAATTACAATGTATTATATACTTGAAAATTGCTAAAAGAGTAGATTTTAAGTATTCTCACCACACATAACTAATAAATATGTGAGGTTAGAAAAAAAAAAAGAAAGAAAACTAAAGGAGAAGGCTTATTACTTAAACAACCCAAAACCCATTCTGCCATATTTATATATTTCTAGATTACCCATGGCTCAAAAAATTCTTTTTGTACTGACACTTGAAATAGAAATTAAAGTAAAAGATCAAAAATATTAACAAAGTTAGAGCTGGATATTTTTGTTGAAAATATTTCACTTACCCAGACACTTTGCTGGGAGTTTTTATTCAACAACCTAGTTTGAGTTAATTAATTCATCAAACAAGATAATTTTGCAGGATCAAACTTGTAATAATCAGAGCACAGTGGGAAAAAATTTCAAAAGGAATATACACTTCCCACTGTTCGAGTGTTCTTATGTATATATCCAGTGCTTCAGAGGTCAATTAATTGATGTTAATTAAAGTGTAAATAGTTCTTCCACAAGGAAATGTAATTTTCCTACAGAAAAATAATTTTTTCAAGGATATTCAGAACTAAATTTGGTAGAAAACTCCTCCTTTGGGGCATCTGGCCCCCCTTTTAAGAAAAATTGCCTAATATTTCTTCTTTTAAAAAAATGACCTGTTTGACGTGAAAAAGCTGAAGGGATTACGTGGTCTTGTTACACATTTGTAACAGCAAAGAATCCAGCACACCATTTAGTTGCACACATAGAAAGAAGAGTACAGTGAAACGATCAATAACATGAGCCCCACAGGCCAGCAGGAAGACCTGGGTTCAAATCCCAGCCCCAATAGTTCCTGCCACTTGCGCCTGGCAAGGCAACCCAGACAGCAAAAGGCGTTCATCCTACCGTTTCCTCTTCCTAGGCAGAGCCTCTGAGGACTGGTGGACTGAATCTGGCAAATGGCATGTGGTGGAAGTGCCTCCAGGCCACAAGGGACCCTCCAGCTGCCCCTTCCCATCAGCAGCATCTGCAAAAACCACCTCTTGAGGATGGTGTTTTCACAACGTGCAAAGAACTGGAGCCCTGAGTCTTCTCCCAGAGAGCAAGTGCCCCCATCAGACTATGACACAAGCACATATTAACCCTTTCTTGGAAGCCACCAAGGCTTGGAGCAGTGCAGCCTCCTGTTGCCCTAACTAATATCCTCAGCCAAGTTATAAAGCTTCCCTGTGCCTCAGTTTTCTCATCTATGAAACTGGTATAAATTAAGAGGGCTCAACTCACACATGTTCTAAGATTACCCTTGGAAAGCACTTAGCACAGGCCTAGCATGCAGTAAACACTCAATAAACATCAGCACCGTGTGTATGCGTGCATTTTGACTACAGTAAAAAGCTTACTGAGAGGCAGAGCTAGAAGCTAGAAGGGAGAAAGAAACCTACGGGGGAAGGGTCCCTGCAAGGAATTGGAACTGGCTAAGAAGAAAGCTGCTTAAGAGAACGGGAACATATCCCTGGTGCCAGAGTAACGTTTCCTAAATCTCTTCCACCTCTGATCAGGATTTGTTCTAGAGCTTAAGGAAGTGCAGGGCCTATGAGGGAGGGGAGTCCCATGGACCCAGCTCTGCGAAAGGGGAAGGAAGGAAAGCTACAGCTTCAAGGAGAGCAGAAAGGATTTAAAAAGCTGCTGTGGTTCTAAAGCTGCCTTGAAATTCCATTAAAAAAGAAAGAACTTCTTTCACATGGAGGGACTTTTCTCACACATGGACAAATCCAAGCAAACCACACACCTTTCAAGAAGAACCTCAGAAAACAGTGTGATGTGAATGTCAGTGGCGATTACTAACATTATTTTTGAAACGTGTTTGAACTGTGACGAACACAAAAAGACATCTAGATCTGAAATAAAACCTCACATCATTTCATGAAAGTTTGGGAGTATTCAATCTGTAACAGTCAGGAAATGATAGAACTACTGTTAGAAAGTAGCTTATTAAAATAATAATTTGCCATTGTTTACAAGTGTGGTGCTATAAAATAGTTTTGTTGCTTTAATAAAAGAAAAAAAAGATGATCGTTTTATAAATCAAGATCAATTTGCCATCTCTTGAGTTCTACTCCAATGATGATGGATTTACCAACAATCACCAAACTGTCCCTAGGTCTGTCTAAGTAGAATATCAAAATTCACATACTTGTAATGCAACAGCTTTATGGTCCTGATGGCAATGGAGAGACAAAGCATTATAATCATGTACCACTTAACAACAGGGTATGTTTTAAGAAATCCATCCTGATTGTATTATGTAAACATCATGGAGTATATGTACACAACCTAGATGCATATCAGTCTCTGTCCGTAAGAGAATGGATGAATGGAATTTTATCTAACAGTCAAAAAGCATGAGTTCCAACAGTGCGGGTATATCTCAATATATACTATTAAGTGGAAAGAGTACCAGAAAATTATATGGATGATATCATGATGTGATTCATGCATGATACCATTTTTATAAATTTAAAAACATGCTTTCTCCAGTAGTCTTACTGGTCAAAAAAAAAAAAAAAAAAGGAAAAACATGCTTCCATAAAAACATGTAAATATCGAAGCTATAATAAAGGAAAACAAAGTACTGACCAAGTCAAGATACAGGGTAATATTACCTCTGGAAGGGAAGAGGAGCTGGAAGAATGGACAGATGAGGAGACTCTGTGGTTAGTTACCAGGTATAACTGTTTTGGGTGGTGGTTTCAAATATATAAAAACTTAGCAAATATATAAAAACAGGTTGTGCATGGACAAAATGAGAGAGTGTCACAAACCAAGGATTATGAACAATCCAGTTCTGTGCACATGAGATCCTTTAAAAACATGGAGAAATCCCCTCTGAGAACAGACCTGGATTAAAAATCAAACCGAAATCATTTCAGTCCAAATAGAAAATTTCAGTCCACCTATCAACTCTGATTGATACTATTTGTAGGAAGATCTTTATTTGTATTATCACTACTTATAAAAGAGAAATTGCAAACATCTCAAAGATCCATCAGTAGGGGAATGGCTTAAAACATCAGTCTACTTTTATACTCCTTCACTAATTCATCGCACCAACACACTGACCGAGCGTCCACGATCTGTCAGACACTAGGATATAATCACGAACAAAATGGATACGGGCCCTGCTCTCACGGGGCTTACCAATCCGGTAGGGAAGACAGGCCGTAATCAAACAATCACCCTTGCACACGAAGCTGGAAACAGGGCTGTGAAGGAAGGAACGTGGGGCTATGAAAGAGAAAAATGAAGGAAGATCTATCTTGAAGCATTTAGTTAAGACTTCTCGAGGAAAAGGGACCTTTAACAGGGTCTGAAACAGAAGTCTGAGGGTAACTAACCAGGCAAAACAGAGACGGGGAGGGAGGGCTGTCAGGCACAAGAAAGAGAGGGGGAACCCTGCAGCAGAAGGGAGCCCAGCGGTCAGGGAGGTGAAGGGCCGAGGTGGCTGGAACCAGAGTTAGGGGGACATGGGTGTCAGATGAAGCTGGAAAGAGGCAAAAGGCCCCACATCATGGGGGGAGGAGGGGATGAGGCTAAGGATTTTGATCTTCATCCAAAAAGCAATAGGAAGAAGGGGTTTAAGCAGGAAAACAATGACATCAGATATCCACCGGAAAATGATCACCTGCCACGTGGAGAATGGAGCGTCCCGGGGGAAGGACGTGATGAAAGCTGATGCTCCCTTCGGCACGGTCTCTCTGGTCCCAGTATGTGGCAGTGTCAAGAGTGGACGGAGAAAGAGTGGAGGCTATCTCAGGAGTGGGCTGCAGAGAGGGTGGTGGGCTTTGGGTGGTAAAATGGAGGACACTGGAGGTAGAAAGAATATGGACAGAGAGGGAGAACGAGGTGACTAGGACGGCTCGCAGATGTCCGGCCTGTAGGAACTGATGAGCCCCTGGAAGATGAGCTGTGTGCAGCTGAGGCATGAAGAGTTCAGTCTAGGATGACTGAGCTGAAGGTGGCCTGGGACATCTAAATAGAGATGACATGTAGGCTATCAGGGAAGTGGGTATGGAGGGCAACCTGACCTGGAGATACAAATGTGGGAGATGCACTATGCAACTGTTAAAATGAATGTGGCTGCTCCATAGGTACTGACGTGGTAGGATGTCTATGATCTACTGACAAATGCACACTGAAAAAAGCAAGTTATAGAACAATAAGCATAACATAATCACTTTTTACAAACTTGTAGAAAAATACTTAACCATCTGAATTGCAAGAGAAATATATATACTGAGACACACACACACACATACACAATGGATGGTCTGGAAGGAATATACCAAACTATCAACCTATCCTTATGATTTCGCAAAGTTTGGGTGGGAATAGATGAGTGAACGAATTTCGCCTTTTAGTTTCTAAACTTCTACATGTTGGCTCTTGTTTCTCACTCTGAGTACTTTAGCACTTCACTCCACCCCCAGATCCTAGCACACCCTAATCCCCACACAGTGGCAGAAGTTGGCAAAAGAATAAGATGGAAAGAGGAAAGATGTCAGTTTTGCACATTATTTGATAATAAAAAAAGGAGTAACTTGGTGTTTGCTTTTAAGCCGCATCGAAACAGCTGTACCAAAATGTTCACTGATAAAATGCCACTCCTGCTGCTGAAGGGTTTATAATCAACTCTCCTGGGCAGTAAGTCAATTAAGAGGATTGTCAGGGCATGAAAGTCTGCAGGCACATTGCCACCGGGCTCTCCTGAGAGCCACTCAATGTGCTCTGAGGATTTCAAAGTCTCATGGAGCATCCAAGAACACCCCATACTAATCAAGGAATGCTAAAGACTCCCCCACTGTGGAAAACAGTATACCAAGGACTTGTGCTAATGAACATACATGAACAAAAGGAAATTAATAAAAATGGGAGGATTAGGTGGCTTTACATAACAATTTGTGTAGTTTATTCTAGATTTTTCTTAAGTTACTTAACATAATCACCCAGCACAGTGCCAGTCCAATGCTCAGTACAAATCTGCAAAATTGTTTTCGAAACCTCCAGACCCCTATCTGACCAAGAATATCATTATCCCAGAACAAAAATGGTGGAATGCTAAAACGGAAGCAACCATTCTAACGTCAGAAAGCAAGCCAAGGGAACAGTGACGTTCATCCTCAGGGGAACTTCCTTCTTCCACTCCCTCATTACCTCAAGTGAGATCTTCAAGTTCCTTCATGCAACAGCTTGACAAAGTATTGCTTAACCCTCTTTAATCACCAAGTGCACCCTGTACAGAGAGAGACATACTATGAATAACCATGAACTACGGACACCCTACCGGCAAGGCAGATGCAAGTGAAATTGCTCCCATCTTGCTTTTCGTTTGCATCAATACAGCTCGCGTTGTTGTAGCAAGGTTTCCTCTGGCAGGCGTCGTATTCTTCGCAGAAAGCACCCACATACTGGTCCTCACAGGTACACGAAAAAGTTGCCTAAAACACAAAAAATACAGTGCATGAGACCAGAGCCTCCCAAACATATGCTTTGGCCATGAGCCTCGAAGTCCAAAAGCACCACTTCCTTTCTATGATGATACCAATCCTGAGTAATTTAATCATATCTCTTACACATCATAATCTGGTTAAAATCACAGCTTTAAGAGAAATAGCGTTGTGTCTCTTTACAGTTTAAATCCAAACATTTATTTTTGTATTTATTCATATCTATCCCAACCATTTTCAATCTTCCTAAAATAGAAATGGAAAGAACAACTTGTTGTTGAGGTAAAATTGAAGTTCTGCCAACCAGACACGGAAATGGCAATTTTGCTAGAGCAGACAGGGCTGTGCTGCAGCCATTAAATTAGATGTTACTTCAACCAACTAAAACCCTTCAGCATAGACAGCACCTGCAACAAAAGTGTCATCAAATGTCCTGCCCAGACCATCCTTCCCGAGCACTGAGAAAATGTACTGAATCTCTCTATAACCAGGCCTCAATGCACAGCCATGCAAATCACCTGATTGCAAGAGAAACTGAAAAGAGTATAATTCAAGTAACCATTGTGTTGGGTTTATTGGATTAACATTATCTCAGTAAATGACCACGACTCAGACACAGAGAACTGAATTTGATGTGAAGCTTCATTGTTCAGGTAGTTACAAAATCTAAATGAAACCGGGCCTCCCCGCTCCCGTCTTAATGCTAACCTAAGGGTAGCGACGTATCTGAAAAAGCCACAAATCTGGCTCCAAAGCCCATGCAAGCAGTGTAGACTGTTACAGAGGATTTTCATGAGGAAAGGAAGAGAAGCAATAGAGAATGGCGATAGCAAACCTTACAACTTAAAAAAATCTAAACGAGACAGACAAAAGCACCTTTCCCAGGTGTCTCCCCAAGCCTGACGGGTGTCCAATCTCTACTGCTCCCCAGCCACACTGTCCCCTCACTCTCCCTGCCCCTCCCGGGCCCCAGCCTCCTGCCCTAATCTCAGAGAGAGACTCCCTCCTCCTCCAAGTACCCTCAGCTCAGGGTCTCCACCCCTTCCCCCTGAGCACTGCCAGGTGCCTGCCTCCCTCCTAGAAGAGGAAAGGGTGGCCCATTCTTCTCCCTTTCATATGCTTTTGTCTCTCAATCATGCTTCATAGTTATTGTACATTTCTTAACACATTTGCTCCTGCATATTTAGATTTTTTTGTAGCTATCAGTAATGAGATATTTTCCTCATCCCATTCTTGTAATACCATAGCACTTGCTGGTGATTAGTAGTCACATATAAGATGACTGGTTTTGGCCAGGCGCCATGGCTCACACCTGTAGTCCTAGCACTCTGGGAGGCCAAGGCGGGAAGATTGCTCGAGGTCAGGAGTTCGAAACCAGCCTGAGCTAGAGCGAGAACCCCATCTCTATTAAAAACAGAAAGAAATTAATTGGCCAACTAATATATATAGAAAAAATTAGCCGGGCATGGTGGCGCATGCCTGTAGTCCCAGCTACTGGGGAGGCTGAGGCAGGAGGATCGCTTGAGCCCAGGAATTTGAGGTTGCTGTGAGCTAGGATGACGCCACAGCACTCACTCTAGCCTGGGCAACAAAGCAAGACTCTGTCTCAAAAAAAAAAAAAAAAAAAAGAGATGACTGGTTTTCGTTATTAGTCATCACACTGAGCTTTCACTACAGGTCAGAGATTTTAGTTGAATCTCTGGTTTTCTAGATACTTCTCTCTCTCTCTCTCTCTCTCTCACTCTCACTCACTCCTTATCGAATTACAAATAATGACAATGTCACCTTCTCTTCTCCAGCTCTCAAGGGGATATTGGCGGCTCAGTCAGAATAATTTTGACCTCAAAGGGATGTTTGCAGAATTCACCTCTAAGTGAAAGCCGAAATGATTCCTGAATCGTATCCCATGCCATTTTAGCTTCTGTAGAAATTATCTATTGTTTTCGTGTGTGACCTTTTAATACATGAATGGCATGTCTAGATTTCCTAGTACTGATTCAACCTCAGGTTCCTTGAAGGAACGTCCGTTATGGTCATTATGTAAAACGGTCATTACGTAAAACGGGTTAGGTCATTATATAAAACAGTTTCAATACGACTGATCTAGTTGTAGTTATACTTCTAGTGTTTTCCATCTAACTCTCCCCACCTCTTCTCCCCAACAGATTTCTTTTCTAAGAAAAACTGTCCCTTGCCCATAAGATCGTGTTTTACCCCATAAGAGGATACCCCCTGCAATAAGTGACTAAACGAGGAGTGAGCAGACAGACCCCTGTCCTCAGACACCAGCCGAGAAGCTGGACAATAAAACATGCCATGCAGCTCGACCAAACTGCCACATATTATGTAGATGTGTTTCTTTTAACTGAATATGCTTTTCTTGAGGAAATACAACAAGTTCTTGTAATCTGCACGATCAAGTCTCCTTAAGTTTAAGAACACATTTTGCAGTTACATCTTAGAAACTAGAACAATTGGAATAAAAGGAATAGCCTCTCTTCTTAAGTTAGAGCTACATTTCCTGCCTTCTACTTCTACCATCTCTCAGGCCTCCTTGCGGCACATGGAAATTTCCTATGCATTCGAGCGAGAGGTTGCGGCCTGTCTGGTTTTTCATTATGTCCTGGGTTTTTCCCTTTTGTGTGTGTTTGCACACGCCTTGTAGCTGCAAGCTGGGAGATGCCGCATCAAGGGTGGCTTGGTAGCCTTTTAAACCAGGACGCTCCTTTTTCTAGAACTGTCATCTAAGAAAATCTCATCCTTGCTCAAATGCACAACAGCGTACACGTTTGATATTTGCAGGAGTCGTGTCTGGAGCTCTTTGTGCCTCCAAAGATTTGTGGCCGTCTTTGAAATGTAAATGCTGTGCACGCCCAGCGCATACAATTCCAGAGTGGGCCTCCGCATCATGATGAATTACTGTGTGTCATTGGTTTTGGCAGCTGTCCTCTAAAATTTACTTGGTTTGTATCCAGACATTCCATATTGCAGATAAATTTCCTTGGTTATGTGAGGGACACATTTAGCATGTAATTCGTCTCGTAGAGTTCCACGGAAAATATGCTGCTTGTGAAAATAAATTATTAAAAACCCCAAATCAAATATCTTCAAGTTAGCTTTGATTGAGTTTAGAGCTAAAACAGAAGACACACATTTTGTTTTGTTTTGTTTTAAGCAGGAATCTGAAATTTTAAGAAGTTGATGAAACAATTGCTTTAGACAAAGCAAAACACTGAATTGATTCTTAAAGTAGAGTTGATGAATGAGGAAGGAAATTAACAAATGTTTACATATCCATGACCATAAAATTTTAGTTAAATCTTTGTGTATTCTCTTTCACATCACCCATAAAGTTAGATTTTTCCCTGTCTATTTTCTAAGGACAAAGAGATTTCCTGTAATAAAAAGTTTGTTTTGATTGTTTCAAGACTATTGACTTGTAGGAGATCATGGATGTTTATTATAGGAAATGATGCTTGTTAGCATATTTTTTTGTGGAAAGCTGTGTTTGACCATTGGAAGTTATAAACTGTTATACCACCATTGAGAAGCTTAACTCACTACCTATGAAATCACTAATCTAGGTCTAATTAACTCAACCAGCATAAGGGACAAAATAAACTTACTTAAAATTGGTAGTTTAGCTAAATTGCAGAAAGATATTTCCTCGTAAGAGTATTGTGTAAGTATGTATAAAAGTATTTTTCAAGTAAAATGAACAGTGACCCTTAGAGATTAATTCTAAAACCCAATACAGAATCTCAATTTTCCTCAGCAGCTTGAAGTCAAATATTCCATTTGTACATTAATGAAACTTTCACAGTCAGTGGTGAGAAGCTTACTTTGAAAAATTCTAGGTTAAAAAATTTCAGTGCTACACGCATTCATTTATTCACCCACTCAACCAATGTTTACTGAACACATACCATGGTCCAGGCACTGTTCTAGAAGCTGGGGGTCACAGAAGTGCAGAAAACTCTCTCCTGGAGATCATATTCTAGTGGGGCTGACTAATGATAAACAAAATGAACAAGTACATGGTACAATAAACTAGGTTATAAATGCCATGGGGACAAACATAGAAGGGGGACAGAAAGAGGAGGCAGGTTATGGAGAGTGCAATCTAAAACAAGGTATCCTGGGAAGGTGACAATTGGGCAAAGGCCTGCTAGTGGGGAGGAAATGGCCATGGTAATCTCTGAGAGAAGATATTCCAGGCAAAGGGAGCATCTAGTGCAAGGATTCAAGGTGGAGCATGCCTAGCACATCCAAAAAAGACCCAGAAGCCAGTGTGGCTAGAATAGACCAAAGAACAAGAGAGTCATGGGCATGGGGTCAGATCATGCAGGACAGTGATCTTCAACTGGGAGCCATTGTACCCCCCAGGAGATGCTTGGCAATGTCTGGAGATATTTTTGGTTGTCACAACTGGAAGATTGCTACTGGCGTCTAGTAGATAGAGTTCAGGATGCTGCTAAACACTCTCTAACGAACAGGACAGGCCCACGGCAAGGAACCATCCAGTCCCAAATGTCAACAGTGACAGGTTGAGAAACCCTGATGCAGGGCCTTATAAGCTACAGTAAAGACTCTGGCTTGGTATAAAACCTTGGAAAAGGGAGTTCATGTGCCAAAAAAGACCCAAATGTATCATACATAGCAATATTGCTTTATATTACATTACCCTTTCCATTACCACAGTTTATTTTATTCAGATACCCCCTTGACCCTGAGTGTGAGTGATCTCATGGCCATCTCAAAGCAGAAGCTGGAGAGTCATTTATTCAAGCAAGTTTTGTTTAGTTCTTCTATTTTCCCATTATGCTGCCAGTCCTACCATCTTGGATGATCTTCCAAGTATGACAGGTATCTTTACTGGCATCTTTATCCTGAGCTGGATATTCTCCAACATTTATTCATTGATCCCACTCACTCAAAAAACATTTTTTGAAACTTCCATGTGTCAAGCAATATTGTGGGCACTGGAGATGTGGTGAAGGTCAGAAGGACATAGTCCAGGTTCCCATGGACCTTGTGTCCTAGTGGAAGAGATGGACACATTCTATGGAAGACAATATCCTAGAGGGATAACACATAGATCATTTCCTATCAAATGGAGTGCATGCTATAAAGAAACGTAAGTCTATATGAGGGGACAGAGTGACAGTGGGGTATAAGTTGACTTTTATCTCAATAGAAGTCTAGCTGGAAGGACCAATGTCTTTCCTTTGCACATATATAGAAGTCAACCTTTCTGCCATACGTGAAGTTTTTTGGTACACCTAAATCAATCCCAACCATCAGAAAACTGAATCCTGGACCATATTCTTTTACTCCCCTGGAGGACTGCTTTCACTGAGTTGCTATCTCACCTTATACTCTCAACTAAATAGTAAAGGGCCCTGCAAGAAACACTGCATTTACTATGAGGATGTTGTTGAGAATACCATATACCATACATCATTTTGTGCCACGTTTATGAAGTCTTACCCAAGAAAAATCACTCATTTAGGTGTCACTACTTTTGCTAGTCTTGAGAACTGATGTTTTGTCCTCATGAACAATGTAAATCATGGGACTACCCATTTTTTTTCCTTTTTGATTTGCCTATTGTAAGCTCAGAGTCAATGTGAAGTTCAGCTTTAACAACTATATCGGGATCTATAATCTATAGGACTATTTCCCCCTTCTAACTTGGATATTTCCTTCTAATTTATATATTCCCTGACTCTGGCTTAATTTTCTGGCATTTTTATATTTTAATATTTATGAAATATAGATTCAAATATGTAAATGAGTAAGTCTAAACTCCCTAGCATGGTGTGCAAGGCCCTTGACAATCTGGACCCAACCTCCCTTTTCTGTCTTATTCTCTGTAACTTTTACCTCTCAGTGAAGTCTAATTGTTTGTGAAAAATCATCCCAGGTAGATAGGTTCTCTAAGCAGCTATATTTCTCTCTTTAAGAATCATAGCTTATAGGCCAGGCGCAGTGGCTGCTGCCTGTTATCTTAGCACTCTGGGAGACCGAGGCATGCAGATCATTTGAGCTCAGGAGTTTGAGACCAGCCTGAGCAAGAGCGAGACTCCATCTCTGCTAAAAAAAAAAAAAAAAAAAAAAATAGAAAGAAATTATCCAGGCATGGTGGCGCATGCCTGTAGTCCCAGCTACTCAGGAGGCTGAGGCAGAAGGATTGTTTGAGTCCAGGAGTTTGAGGTTGCAGTGACCTAGGCTGACGCCACGGCACTCTAGCCCGGGCGACAGAGTGAGACTCAGTCTCAACAACAAAAAAAAGAATCATAGCTTATAATTCTCTGGTACTCTCTCCCTTAAAGAAAATATATTTACCTCTTTTTGATATCTCAGTGACATCAGCATGAACATAAAATCCCGCCTGACTAGAAATTGAATCCCATTGCTTATAAAGTTGCTTACATGAAATTATCTCATTAATCTTCACCACACCTGCCAGGTGGGCACTGCAAGATCCATTTTATGAATTGAAAACAGACTCAACAGGAGTCAGATAAACTGTTTAAGGTGCCCCAGCCAGCAAGCACAGGTCAAGGCTGAAGCTTGTGTTGTCTAATTCCAAGTCCTTTTCTGTTCACAGCTGCATGCTGTCCTCTCCTTTGCTCTGATGGCCTCAGGTTCAGTAGACACGTGTGGGGACACCCTTTACCCTCACTCTAAAATAACCCCAACAACTGTGGCATTTAATTCTTGCTCCAGATTTCTGTGATTTCTCTACCTCCTCCCTTGCTCTCAGGCTGCCTTCCTTAGCTCTTGCGTTATTGACCGTCCTTTGGGTTCACTGACCCTAATTTCCTACAGTCTTGAGAATATTACTGAAGTTATTCAAATATGGTATCCAGGTAGAGTAAAAATATCCTTCCTGACGGTCAACAGTATCTCTTAAACATAAAGTGCCTAATCACTCTTGAACGGTCTTAGAACTCTGGGCAATTCTACACCAGAATTTGAGGTCCTTGACATCTTGGACTTGCATTACTCAGACATAATAGATAGTTCCGTGTTCACTGAAGGGAGCTGACTTTATTACAGACTGCTTAAAAGTAATCTTGCAGGAGGCTTCTATGCTGGTACAGGGCCTTCTCCTATTTTCTTGCCTATCTCTGATATCTTAGGTTTTGTTAAAACAGCCTCATTCTTTGACCACATGTTCTTACTAAAGGGACTACCTGGGACAAGGATTAGGAGGACAATCCTAAACCAAAAGGAGACTAATGGGCCCCTAAACCTCTGAAAATGAAATGGAGATGATTCAAGCCACTCCTTGCTAAACAACTCTCCAGGCTAATGTTGATTTCCATCAGGGGCCAGCCTCATTCCAGATAACATCTGGGTTATTCACAGTTAAATGTCCCAACATCTGCAAGGTAAAAACAACACAGGCTGAAGAGTAGAGAATGGTTGAAACCAGGTGACGCAGACATGGTTTTTGCCAAATTACTCTATTCATTTTTCTATATACGTTTGAAATTTCCCATAATAAAAAAAAATTGTTATTTTTATTTTAAGGATCTGGCTGAGCACCAGGAAGAGAAAAGATAAAACTTTGAAACATTAGAATCTCCTCTCGACATCCTGCGTCTAGCTCCTCCCTGTGGAATCCGCCATTGCATCTGGGAGAGGAATGTGGTGGAGAGCGACGTGTGTGCAGCACTGAGCCCTCACATGCGAAATTTCACTGCAGAGATTAATTTCATATCCAAGTGCCAGGAAAGGCTCTGCCTGCCCTAAGGGACTGACATGTTTTTCTCCTTGTGGACAACATGAATCACAAACCGGAGCGTGTTTCCCTCTAAACAACCCAGTCTGCTTGAAGAGAGGGCTCAGCCCATTCCTACGCCAAGGGACAACTTGGCGGCCTCTCAGCCTCCCCGGCACGCTGGCTGGGGTCATGTGCGGGGCACGCCCGGCCCAGGCCTCGGCGGGAAGGGAGGAATTCCTGCTTACAGAGCCCAGGGGGGAAAAGTCAGAAGACCTCTCTAAACTAGTTCCCCATACGCTAGCAGCGTCAAAAAGTCATCTATTTCCTAACATTGGAAAGCTCTGGAATCCCTTTTCCTTCCTAGTTAATGGAGGAGCAACTATCTGTGAAGATGATTCAGGAGCAAGGGCTTTCTGCAGCCCCTCTTGCCCACAGCTTGTACGGCTCTAATAAGACGCAGGGCGAGGGAGGCAGCGAGTCCTGGATCACTCACGTAACAGCACAGCCTCGGGAAGATTCTAGCCTGGTCTGTCCCTTCGCCCCAAAGGCACTGACCCTGAAACTGTGGAGACCAGGGCCACAGAAAGCTTGTCCTGATAATCCACACCTAAGGACCTATTAACCCAGCTCCTAGGCCTTGATGGTCACTTGGGTCTGAAATTACAAAGTTAATAAACACTAAAACCCAGGCAGAAAACAGTAACCACAGCGCACATTTTTATCTGATTAAGCACAGGCCAGCTATAACGAAAGGGTCAGAAGATCAGCCTAGCATGCTCTTTTAGATAGAATTCCCACTTCTCCTAAACTCATATTTAATATTTTAAAGAGGCAAAAAGGATTTTTGGTGTAAAATTTAAGAGACTATCTGAGAATTCTATTTATAATGTAAAACTGACTATAAATGCTGAGCGAGGACCACACAAGAACACCTGGAATCCAGCCACAGAGACAAACTGTTGTCTCTTTTTGGGAACAGAGTGCTCAAAGGAAAACTATGAATTACATTTTTAAAATTCTTGTCCACTGGCTGGGTCACACTGTTCTATTTCATCAGACATGTAATTTAAACAACATATTCATATTGCTTATAATTTAATTCTCCCATTAGTTTTAGACATGCTATTGCTCTTTTACTTGGGTTCATTGGTTGGAAATTGCGGTACCTTGTCACAAAAAAAGAAGCATTAGAAACATGCGGATCATCTCAACATTAAATTCAAGACTTGGCATTCATGAATTCATAGAATTCATTCCTTTGGCTTAAATGTTAAATTTTAAATAATAGTAACAATAATCAGAGTCCTGCTCTTTCCTTTCAAGGACATTGATGTTTACTTTACTACTCAAGGGAGAAGAAAGTAAATGTCTTTTGGGGAATTTTGTGCAAGCTTTTCTTCCTAAAACTAGATGTATGGGTTGGCAAAATGGAGGTGTTCAAAAGCAGCTTCCAGCCATATCCTAGCAACTTACGTGTTCTTGGCATTCTTGGAGTGCTTATTGTTAAGCAAAAGATTTCCATATAATCAGCCATGATCTTCAATTCACTAACATCTGTGTATTTATTTGCTGCAACACTCTAATCCATTAACAAAAGTTTGGCTTTTGAAAAAAAAAATGAATGTCACTGAAAATTCATCTTTTATTGAATTTCCCTGAAAAGAAAAGCCTGTTCCCTTAAGTAGCTGACATACCATTCTACTTTCTCATTTTAAAAAATTCCATCCAGCCCTCTAGTTATTTCCTCTGCTGTATCAAAAGAGAATGGCAAGAAAAAACTTTAAGAAAATGGAAATTTTTATGTACAAATTACTAAAGAGAAGGGGACTTGTTGATGAGTAGAGATCCTTCCCAACATCCTCCTCAAGTTACCTCGCCTGGGGGCAAAAATGATAAGCCAGTGGCAACTTTTTCTAAGGATGGAAAGCAATGGGGACAGAGCACCGTCTCTTAGACAAAGCCCTGCCACGTGCCAAGCATCACGTGAGGCTTCTTTCACTCAATCCTCCCAACAGTCTGGCAACATAGGCGTTATTTTTCCGTGTGACCAATGAGGAAACAGATCAGAGAATTTCAGTACCTCGCACAAGGTCACACAGAGAGGTGGGGAGGGGGCACAATTTGGTCTCATCGTACAAACGTCCTTACGAGTTAAGATACTCAGAAGTGCAAGGAATTAAGTGACCAGCTACAAGGGTCAGGGTTCAAACAACACTCTGAGAAACGTGCATAAGGCGCTGAGTGACAGCTGGAGAGACGGGACCTGCAGAGGCCTTGCCCACCCTTCCATCTGGCGGCCCCGGGTTCCAGTCCCATGGAGGGCACAAAGCCCCACTGCCCCTGTCCTAGTCCCGGAGAGAGACTTCACATCTCCCCAGAATGCTAACAACCGCTTCGTGAGTTCCTTTCCTACTCACTGGATTGGCTTCCTAGGGCTGCCGTGACAAAGCATCACAGACTAGGCGGCTTAAACGACAGAGATTTATGGCTCACAGTTCCGGAGGAGGACACGCAGGCTGAGACCAAAGTGTCGCAGGCAGCCTTGGGTTCTCCTCAGGCCTCTCTGTGGCTTGCAGATGCCATCCCCTCCCCGTGTCCTCGCCTGGTCTCCCCTCTGCGCCTGTCTGTGTCCTAATCTCTTCTTATGAGGACACTGGGGGTTGGGATTTCAACATACGAATTTGAGGGGGACACAACTCAGGCCATGGCACCTCTCCCTCCCCCTTTCTGCTTATTCCTCCCACTATTTTCAGAGCTGCCTTCAGTCCTCCACAAATATCCGGTGCTTGCCCTATCCGCCCCTCACCCCAGAGGATGCACAACAGTCCCTGAACAGCAGCTGTGTGAATGGGCTGGCATTGCGTATACAGAGACATATGAAATATAACTCACGTGCCCCGAGAACCGACAGTCTAGAGGAAAAACACCTGTGTCGTCGTCACCATCACTATCATCTTAGCTGCGAGTATTTGCCGGGCCCTCAATAAATGCCGGGCACTGTTCTAAAGGCTTTGCAAAATGTAGTTAGCCTCATAGCTACTCCGGGGTGGCTCTTGTTGTGACTCCCATTTTATAACTGAGGCACAGAGAGGGTGAATAAATCAACCAAGGTCCACCAGCTTATAAAGTGAGAAATCAAAGTCTGAGCCTCAGTCATCCGCCGGCAGGGCCCGGCCTGCACCTTAGAAGCATGTGAAGCTCAGATGACAATGGAGAACAGTAAGAGGACACACTGCCTCTTGCTTGCTGGGACCTTATTCCTGGTTCTTCCCCCCTTTCGACCTTGGGCAAACAGTTCAGACTATTCATTGCTTTGTTTCCTGTTGGGCCTCACTTCCATAGAAGGAGGAAATGAAAAGAGATGTGCTACAGCCCAAAGATGCCATTATTTATGTTGTGTTTTCTAAATTTAACGGTCGAAAGCTCTAAAATGATACAGCTGATATTCAAACACACCTACCCAGTAGTAAAGAGGTCAGCACAGACACTCAGGGATACAGTGGCTGTTTCCATGACACAGGATGGTTGGCTGATCCCTTCCCAGTTCCCGACTGAGTCAGGTAATGAAAATCAACAGATTAAGTCACAGGCTGGATTCAGAGACCAGTCTGCAATC
Organism: Microcebus murinus; assembly: GCF_040939455.1. Lineage (NCBI taxonomy): Eukaryota > Metazoa > Chordata > Mammalia > Primates > Cheirogaleidae > Microcebus > Microcebus murinus. Next base: position 97,860,582 of record NC_134111.1, read on the forward strand.
AGAGATTAGAAACTGGCCTCAGGCAAGATCACCAAAACCCTTAATCGCTTTTTTCTTATTAAGAATGCCCTGGCACTTCTTAAGTGCTGGAGACAAGAAAGAATCAGGTGTTCAAACAGCTGTGGAGACCAGGCGAGAAGGAGCTGCACCTGCACCTGGTCCAGGTAAAAGGTGCAGCACCTGATCCCGTACAGAGAACCCCCCAGGTCACGGTTTGACACACTCTGATTGCTCCGGGTTGATCCTGGTTCAATCCTAAATGACAGCCCGAGAAGGAGCTGCACCTGCACCTGGTCCAGGTAAAAGGTGCAGCACCTGATCCCGTACAGAGAACCCCCCCCAGGTCACAGTTTGACACACACTGATTGCTCCAGGTTGATCCTGGGTCAATCCTAAGTGACAGCCTTTGTCCTCTTGGGGCTGAACCATGGATTTCTCAAGACCTTTGTCGCCATCTAAAACTCAAGACTCTGAGATAGGGAGAGAGACCCGAAGACCCCACCTGTGTGACATCCCCATGAATGACGAGGCAGTCTCAGAACATCACTCTGATGTGTGGTCCTTCTTTCTCCTGTCCACCTCCATCCCTGTGTCCCTGACTCTCCACACGCCCTTTGGGCTCTTTCACACGTGCTGCCCCATAACATCATGGGCCACAGCTGGAACTGTGTGTGTGTCCAACGTCCATCTCTGGCCCGCATGTGGGCCGCCCTCTGTGTATTTATGACTGTGACCCAACTTCACTGTCCTGTGTAACCTATCATTCTCCTTTGCCTCAGTCTTCACGTCTATTTTCCTCTTAATAGGCTATTTTATAGCTTATATATTTTTGTGGCTAATCTTAAATCCAATAGAGAGAGAGACTGTAAATAAACAAAAATGTAAAAACAGCATAGAGCTGATATGAAGGATCATGTTAGTCTTCCTCCTGGAGGGTGAATACCAAATTTTCAGCCCATTGTTCTCCCATAGAAATAAAAATATATATGTAAATCTAGAATATTGATATCACAGCCTAAATTCCAAGAGGTTTGTATAATCCCTGATACTGTGGAATTTGACTAAAAATATTTCTTCAGTATTTAGGGGAAAACCACTATCTTTCCATGTTATTGTAAAGGATTTTATTTCTATAGAGTCCCGGATCTAACCAAGCCATTTCTTACTTTACTAAATCATACCCATACAAATTAAAATAGCACCAGCAAAGGTGGGAAGTTTTTATCATTCATCTTAATTAAATCTTATCTCATTAAATGCTTGTTGTTTTCATCATTTTAAAATTGAACAAAAGGCAGGTTATAGCTAATAAATGTGTTTCTCCAGAATAATTAGAAAATAATCATTTTAATAATCTCCAGAAGACACTCATCAAAATATCTCACTCAGGAGTAGCAAAAGAATCAGATAAATTCGCAAACAAAATGAATCTTGCTCCCTTTTGAACAGTTTTTATTAATCTATAATATTCACATAAAGCAATTTCTTTCATGTGATAATCTAATCCTCCAATTCTGAGTAAGAAAGGGAATCTGCATAGAAATTTGAATGGAAGGACATTAACACTGCTCGTATCTGCCTCTCAAAAATGTCTTGGTTAACGTATCACATTTTAACCCTTGTGGTGCTTGTCGTTTCTTTTCTAGCTCCTTTATGATCGCTAGATGAGGATATTGAATTTAGGTTCTTTACTCAGAGAAAAGGAAGCCCACGCTTAATTCCCGAGAGCCTGCGTACCTCCCTCTGATGACGGGGGTGCCGAAAATGGCTGTGTCGCGGGGCTGTCACAGGGTGCGGAAGTCTTTGGGCCAACACAGATCCACGTGTGCTTGTGCTAAGAAAGGACATCAACCTCACGTCCTCATTCAGGTGCACAGCCCCTGGCAAGAGCGGTACACACCGGAGTGTGGCTGCCAGGTACCGCAGTCCTTGTTACAGAGGCCGATCTCAAATTCTTTTTTCTAATTATAATTTCTAGAGGCTCGTGTTGAAAAGAAAAAAAAAAAATCCTATGAGCTGGCCCAAATTCCTGTCTTCTCTGAAAGCTGCATCACTGGGCTTTCTCTATGGAATGAGGCTCAAGGTCATTCCTACTGTCAGGTGAGGGTTTCACCTGGAGTTTCTCAGGCTCCTCCAGAGTAAGAGTTGTTTGGATTACCCGGCATAACATCTGCCTCAGAAGAATGACTCAAATGTCACCAGCCTCCCCTGTTTCTGAACAGGGAAGAGATGAAACCCAAACATAAGGCTCAGATTTGCTGACATACCTGACAAATCTCACCTCCCCAAACCCAGACCCCTATTCTCACTGCCAACACCTCCAAACAGCACCTGCATTCTAGAATGAGCTATGCTCCTACTGAAACCAACCCCGGACTAAACTAAGTTATTCCCACGTTAATGACAGAGAACACCTTAATGTGTTACTATATTGGGTACATTTGCATTTAAATAGAAAATCATGCCTTTATTATATGGGAATTAAGCTCAAAGAACAGGAATCCAGGCACCCTGCCAGGCTGGTGTCTCCAGGAAATTTAGGATGAAGAAACCTCCCTAGATAGCTTTGAATCTTCTACCAAGTAGGGCCTCCCAGCCCACTGCCTTCTGTCCAACAGCATGAGCAACTGGATTGTATCAATGTTGAGTTACTTTTATTACTTAAAAGCATAAAAAGAATATTTAGTTGGGAAGCACAGACCTTCATGATAAAAAAAAAAAAATTTTTTTTTAAGTTGTTATCTCCTACTACTATTCCTAGCTGGTAACTATGGCTTTGCTACTTTTAAAAAGTAGATCAGGTTTATTCTTGGGGAACAATTATATATTTGTGAGTATTTCTGGCTAACATTGATATTTGTCAACAACTTTATAGTTTATCTGTAAAACCGAAGTGCATTTGGCTGAGTAGAGCTTCACAACAATGGCTAAGAAGCAAGGCAAAGGCACATTTGTGTGGCAGCTGCACCAATGCTTGCCACAGGACGGGTCTCTTAAAAAATAAAAATAAAAAGCAGAGTGAATGGAGCATATGCCAGTGGCTCGGAAATTCAAGTATCAACTTTCTCCCAACAATTATCCTGTAAAATTAGAACTCTAAGAAGGAAACTAAACATGAGTCTAGCCCCAAATGATTTCCGCTAGAGTCCAAGTCAGTGGTGTCGGCCAGGAGCGTCCTGGGTAGTTCGAAAGAGGATGGGTGTAGGCAGCCACTTCCGAGGACGAAAGTCGGGATGCCATGTGCAGCAGGGGCCACGGGAAGTCGCTGTTGACAGAAGCAACAGACGCCCTCTTTAGAGGTTTGCACATTGCATGTACCACCTTTTATTTGTAAAACACTTTACAAAGTGCTTGCACCTATGTGATCTCATTTCAAATTCCATTAGGATTTTTTCCAGGACCTGTACGGATTTGTGCTAGCCCAAGGCCTTCCATATGCCTGGACAGTGGCATGGACAGTTTCATCATTCCCAGGACCAGATGGGCGTACTGAAGCCCTGGGAATGAAGTAATCCAATTTCAGCAAGTGCTGCAGTCAGACCTTGACCCTGGATCTCTGCCTGCAAGTCTGCTGGCCTTCCCCGGGCCACAAATCCTCGTACTCCACGAGACGGTGCTGTACAAATATGGAAGCCCCCTCTGACATCACCTGGACCACATACAGGAACAGCTGTCTCTTAACACACAGGTGTTTGCCGTCACCTTGAATTCTCTAGCTAGGCAACAGAAATAAGGCCTTCGTGTGCTTCTGTTACTGATCTAAACAAAACTAAACATGTGAGTACTTTGGAAGCACTATAAAATTCTCAAATTTTAACACTTGCTGAAATTATTTCACTTAATTCCCTAGAGCCTCAATTGGATAGATTATTTCTATCCAATAATCCCGTAAGAAAATGTCCATGTCACAGGACTGTGGCGTGTGGAAGAACCTTCCTACCAGGGCCCAGTGACACGCTAATGTCTCATCAGCACCCTGGAAATTTAAATCAAAGCTAATACCATGGAGTGTATCTGACTAGATTGCAAAGCGGATTGTTTTTAATGGTAGAAAATGGGCATATAATATTATACTAATCTAAATATGGAAGCCCATGCTTCTCACATTTTCATTTATTTTAGCAACCTGAAAAAGCCCTTCAGGCAAAAGTCAAATTTGGCTGCTGCTTCTGATTTTAGCTACCACAACATAATATCATTTTTCAAATCCCCAAATCTACCATGTGGAGAAATTCTAACAATAGAGGAGCAAGCTGTGGTTGAAAAATCAATGAAAATAATTTCAATCTTGATGAAAAGTACCCAGATTCCACTACAAGTTCCCACTGTCTGTGGTTAAGCCCCACCCTTAATCTCCTCCAACTCCAAACGAACCAAGACCCTGGCCACTCACCCACTCATCTGGCCAAAGCCTCTTTTTCCATTCAAAACCCCAACAACCCTTCCTCGGAAGATTGTTTTATTGTCATCTCAGTTGGTGCTTTCATGACATATAACTCATCCCTTTAATATTTCAGTTTTTACTGACCATTAATACTTCCAGTATCAACAATTTGCATAATGTTTCGTTCAACTTTGTTATTTATACCTAGTGCACTTTGCTTACCAGCATTTACATATATACAAAACCAAACTGAGACCAGAGAACTACAAAGAAGAAGGATAAAGGTAAAAATGCAATAAAGAAATCGTGAAAAAGAATGAAGGTTAGTAGAAAAGAAAAATAAAAAAAAACATACTAAGGAAGTTAGGAAAGCGCTTCTTCAACTATATGTGGAGACACAATGAAGAGAGAAAAAGCAAAATTTTTTAAAGTTTTTCTGTAGATATAGACCTAAACACACATGCATAATCATTTATGAAATGTATAAATAGTATCCTATAAGCAGCTATGGGTGCTTCCTCTGTTCATATGTTTCAATTTTCTCCCAGATTCCTGCCTAAATACTGTGATGGTGTAAGAACAAAACGTGCAAATGACAGTTCTGATGTTCTCCATAGTTAATGACCTTCAAATACTGGGCAGCTCTAGCACATTCCATATTTGCCTGGGCCTCTTCAGATTGCTGGGGAGACTGTCATGCTAGAGTCCTCTGTGCCCTTCTCTCTACATCCAAGCCCTAAATGATACCCCACTGCACATATCATATAACCACCTCTGTCTGCGGTTTGGGAAACTGCTCAAATTTTCTGCCCAGAAATTGTGTGGAAACTAACTGCAGCCGTGCAGAGGAGACATGATTGCGTTCATGGCAATGGCCCTTGAGGGCCTGTGGTAACCTTGCTGGGTTTATCCATTACCGAGCAGCTGTGGTATTCCGGCGAAGTTTTCTCACTCCCTCTGGAGTCAGCTTCTCTATTCCTTATTGACTTGGAAATATCCTGTTCAACCACAGAATTATCATTAAACTAGAAACTCTCCTCTACTGTGAACTTGGAAAGGACTGATGTCTGTGGCTCAATTAAATGCTGATCTTAGCCTCAACATGCCCATTATGTGAAAGGAAATTGAGAACGGGATGAGTCTCCTGCGGCCAATCAGTAACAGACACGCAGGTTTAGGCCGAATTTCTTGGGATTATTCTTGGAGTACAGGGAAAGGGCAACCTAGAGGAAGAAACCCACAGGAGAGCTCACGACCATCTGGCAGATGGCTGGGGTGATATTTGTTCTGCCTCTTCCCCACAAAGGTGGTGGGTTCCTGGCCAGTTTGGGGTGAAGGCAATATCAGGGCACCATCTTCTCTGAATCTGCCTTATGACACATTCCCTAGAAACAAACCAAGCTTGTAAAAGACTTTGAGGCAAAGGATAACCTGGGGCACAGCAGATATCCCAGCTCTCACCTAGCCTAGACCAATCTTCAAGGCGTCCCAGGCAAATGGAGTCAGCTGCCTGCAGAGGCAGAGCAACCCAGCACGCCCGGGAGTGCTGCTCTCAAGCAATTGGACACAGCGGTATCTGCCATTATTTCTTGCCCCAAACCAAGATCTGCCTCATGGACTAATAGGATATGATTAGAAATCAGTTTTCATACAGAAATAAAACACATAATAATATTTTTTAAAAACTTTGATCAATATCCATATCAATCTTCATTAGAGAAATGCAAATCAAAACCGCAATAAGATACACGCTAGGGTGGCAAGAATCTTAAAAAATGGAAAATAACAAGTGTTGGAGAGTATGTGTAGAAATCGAAACATTCATACATTGCCAGGAACGTGAAATGGTCCCGCCACTGTGAGAAACAGTTTGGCAGTGCCTCAAGAAGCAAAACAGAATTACCATGTGATTCAGAAATTCCACTCCTTAGGTATCCACCCAAAAGAACTGGAAATATTAATAGGAGCTCAAACAAATACTTGTACATGCATGATCATAGCAGCACTATCCGCAATAGCCGAAAGGTGGAAACAACCCAAATGTCCACCAGTGGTAAATGGATAAACAAATTTTGGCACATCCGCACAATGGAACGCTATTCACACACATAAAGGAAGGACGTACTGACACATGCTATAACATGGATGAACTGGAAAACAGTACACCGAGTGAAAGAAGCCAAACACAAAAGGTCCATTTACTATGATTCCATTTGTAGGAAACGTCCGGTATAGGTAAACCCACAGACAGAACGCAGACTGGGTTGACAGGGAGAAGGGGGAGTAGGGAGTAACTGCTCAATGGATATGGGGCTTTATTTTGGGGTGATGAGAATGTTTTGGAACTAAAGGTGGTGTGAAAATATACTTAATGCCACTCAATTACTTACCTTAAAATGGTTAATTTTATGTTATTTGAATTTCACTTCAATTCAAAAAATTTAAAATACCTCTGTCAAGTCTTTTGCCTAACATCACTTGCTCGGAGAAGGAAGTTTTCTTCCTCTTTCCTGCAGCCTTCCTCGCCTCTCTTCCTGCAGCCTTCCTCGCCTCTCCTGATTCCATCTCCTCCGAGACCGTCATCCATGAATGACACCCCACTCCCAACCACTCCGACGCATCTTCCATCTCCCCACCTGACGGTTTCTTTCCCTTGGCCTATTTCAATGCGATCCATCCTCTGCTTTAGGAACAAAAGTCCTTCTTTTGTCCCAACTCCTCACTCAGGTACCATCCCACTCTGTCCCTCCCTCCAGTGCCAAGCTTATCAAAAAGGCAAGCCACACAGCTACCCAATCTCTTCTTTGGTCCCTGCAATCTGGTTTCCTCCCCACCACCATCACTGTCTTCCTAACAGCAAGGTCCAGGGGTGAATTCTCAGAACATCTTTTAAGGAGAAGATTCCAGGCCACAGATAGAGCCCAAAAAGTGAAGCCCAGGGAAGCAGGCCAATTTTCTGCAAGGCAATTGCTCAATTTCCTTGTTTCTTTTTAGTATCTAGAAACTGAGAACTGAAATAAACATCCTAAACCCCTCTAACAGAATAATGGACCCTGCTTTGGCTTTAAAAAAAACCCCAAATTTCTATTTCCCAGCCATGGCAGGATGGAATAGTCACATTCCATTTGCTTTCAACTCTCCCTAATTAATCATTACTAGATTTTAGCAAAGACCAGCTGGAGAGAACAAAAGGCCAGAAGACCCCTCCACTTGCTTCATCCAACCCCTAGGGCCCTCCTCCCGTTTTTGTGGTTCCAACACGATAGCTATTTCAGAACACAAAGAGAGTTTCTTCTTAATAAATGACTGCTGGCCATGGACTGGTTCTGGCCTCAGAAGACACAGTTCCTGGACTATGTATTGTACCTTTCTATATATAGGCCTAATTATAATGCATTTAAACATTAAATCTCTACCTCAAAATGATCATGGAATGTATGTTACATACATGTAAACTTCATATGCATGTGCATGGGTCTCCTTCATGAATATTCATAACTCCTCCTGTAACCTGTTGAATATGTATACTTGGCCAACCTGTTCAGCATAAATTCAGTTCTCAAAATGCAGTTTCTAGACTTCTGAGGGGTCTCTGAGACCCTGTCAGGGGGTCCATGAGGACAACCCCGCCCCTGAAGTGCTTGTCTCTCTGCGCCTGCCAAGGCGATGCTTCCCAGCTTGCCAGGAGGACCAGCCTGCAGGTTGTAATTCTTTATAAAATAAAGTCTCCTCTCTAAATTTATAGACCTGGTGGCTCTTTTTCAGTTGACAAAAGCTTGCAACAATGTTTAACAGAAAGGTTGGTTTTAAATACCTTAGAAGATTAATTCGAATTGGCCAGCTTTCATTTTATCTTTTTGATAGGATTTTAGGGAATGTTCAGTTTGTTTCTGTTCTGGCCCCTGTGGGCTGCTGGCAGAGAAGGAAGCAGGGAGAAGGTGCCTTGGGTATAGCAGGGGAGACTAGGCTACAGATCCTGGGGCAGGCATGGAGGTGGGGTGCTGAAGAGCAGACAAAGAGGGAGAACTTGCAAATCAGCTTTTAGCAAATTGACCCAGAGCTGTTACAAAGAAGCCATTCAGGCGGGGCACAGTGGCTCACGCCTGTAATCCTAGCACTCTGGGAGGCCCAGGCAGGCGGATTGCTCGAGGTCAGGAGTTCGAAACCAGCCTGAGCAAGAGCGAGACCCCCCCCCCCCCGTCTCTACTATAAATAGAAAGAAATTAATTGGCCAACTAATATATATACAAAAAATTAGCCGGGCATGGTGGCGCATGCCTGTAGTCCCAGCAACTCAGGAGGCTGAGGCAGAAGGATCGCTTGAGCCCAGGAGTTTGAGGTTGCTGTGAGCTAGGCTGACGCCATAGCACTCACTCTAACCTGGGCAACAAAGCGAGACTCTGTCTCAAAAAAAAAAAAAAAACAAAGAAGCCATTCGAAGAATCACCCTAGAGGAGAGAGAAAAGCTGCAGAATGGTTTTCAAGGTCAAAGAGAAAAAAAACTGAATTATCCAAAACTAAACTTGGGATGCTTAGAATAGTAGGTTAAAAGTATAGAACATTAAGACAGAGCTCCAGAGAACAGGATTAGAGACAAAGCCTGGACCAGGGCAGAGGTTTTCAAAATGTGGTTTCCAGACTTCTGGGAGGTCCCAGGCAGGGGGTCCATGAGGCCAAAACTATTTTATAATAATATTAATAAGACATGATATGACTTTTTCCTTCTGTTGACGTTGGCCCTAAAGATGCACAAACAATGGTGAGAAACTGCTGATGCCTTGGTAAAAATCAAAGCGATGATTTGGATCTTCACCACCCTCAGGCATTTGCAGAAGGAAAAAAACGTTAGTCTCACTGAGCATGTCCTTGATAAAGCAGTAAAAATTAAAATTTCATGAACTCTCAAGCCCTGAGTGCACATCTTTTTTAACATTCTGTGCGACAGAATGGGACACAGCCACAAAGCACTTCTGCTGCACACGGAAGCTCAACGGTCATCTCAAGGAAACACACGTGGGCGATTGCTTGTCCTGACCTGAAGTAGCCTGTTTCTCACGGAACACCACTTTTCCGTAAAAGAGTGGCTGAAAGGCAAGCTACGGTTATTCAGACTTGGCTATTTGGCAGACATGTGCTCTCAAATAAACGAAGTGAGCCTGTCACTTCAAGGAAAATAACCAACAGGTTTTGCTGTCGGAGATAAAATCTGAGCTTTCAAGAACAAATTAGAATTTTGGAAAACTTTTATTTTCTGTTACAAGCTTGACAGATTCCCAATACTTTATTAAAGATGTTTCTGATGAAAGTGATGGTGATATTAATCACAGATGTGATTTTTTTGATACTGTATAATGAAATGTGTCAGCATTTGGAAGCTCTATATAACTCAGCGATCCAATATTTTCCAAATGACTGATGCATGATGTTACAAAACCCATTCATGGGTAAAAGATCCAAAACACAAGAGAGACCAATAGATTGTAATGTAACAAAGTACAAAAGTTTACTGATATGGCTTCAGATTCCACATTCAATTAACCTTTAAGAATCTACCGCTTGTCAAGTTTTGGAGTGTTTTCAAGAATATCTACAATTATCTGAAAAGGCTATTAAAACATTTCTCCCTTTTCCAACTAAATATCTGTGTGAGGCTGAATTTTCTCCTTAGACTTCAACCAAAACAACATATTGCAACAGATTGAATGTAAAAGCAAATGTAAAAATCCAGCTGTCTTCTTTTAAGCCAGAGATTAAAGAAATTTGTAAAAATGAAAACAATGCCACTCTTCTTACTAATTTTTTTTTTGTTTTGGAAGATATAGTTATTTTTCTTTTAAAAGGTGTTGTTTATGTTAACATGTGATGTGTTTGTCAATCAAATGAATTAATGTTTTTTAATTCCTCAGTTTTAATTTCATGCAATAATATAACCCAATCAAGGAAAGTTCTTTGGGGTCCTCAATCATTTCTAAGAATATAAAGGGATCCTGAGCCCAAAATGTCTGAAAACCACTGTCCTAGACAAAGCCAAACATTTTTTTACAATAAAATTACTAACATGGTATCCAATGGGCAAAACGTTGATGAGTTTGGAACACAGTATGCAGAAAATGGGTCAAATTCTAAAGACCAGAGCACTGTGGGAGGCCAGGGAGGGAGCTGATCTTGGTCCTGAGGCCCAGGAGGTCTCAACTGCTACCACGAAGAAGCCCTCCAACTCTGCCTGCTGTTAGACACGCATTAGCAGGCAACGCCCAGAGCCCAGGCGTGTTTCTGTCCAGTGTTGAAACAGTGATGCTGTCCTAGCCCCCAAACAGCAACTAACTCCGACCCATATGACTGGTCATTCGGAAGCCACTGGACACCCCACAACTTGGAAGGAGGTGCTGCAAAGCCGGGCTGATTTTTGGACTCTGAGATGAGTTCCCAGAAGGAATGGAGCAATTATTGTAACAAACTGAAGGTCTCATCTTGTCAGACACAAGGGAAACAGAAGAGTCTCTTGATACCCCAAAGCCGTATTTGGAGTGGGCACAGAGAACAGAAGACCACAGTTGGGGAACGTCAGGAGGGGTGTTTCCCCTCAAAATCTGAAAGAAATACCAACTGCCGCCAGTGGTCACGGGCTATGTATTTAATTAGAGGCTGAAGAAGGCTGGGGAGGTTGCTAGCCTTTTAGAGGAGGCTCAGATGAGAGTGGAGTTCAATGACGCCCAGTGCCAGCTTTCTAACCAGAAGGGCCAGGAGAGCAGGGACCACATCTGTGTGCCTCCCCGCCGGTTTGATGACAGTACAACTGGTGCCCAACACAGAAGAGGTGCTCACAGAACACTGGAAGAGGGAATGAAATGTGGAAAAGTAAATGAATCCTTCAGAATGATAAGTGGAACAGACCCCTTCTTTGGGATCAAGCAGTGCTGGCAGGTTGTAGGCCCTAAAGAAGAGTGATGACACAGTGCCCCACGGAATGCCCTCCGTGGGCACAGCCCTTTAGCCATACTATCCCAGCGGCTCGCACGGGGCTCACTGACTTACAGACTGAAGAAAAGTCCAAAGAGATCAGTATTTCGGGGAGAAAGGCAACAAGGAAAGCACACCCACCACACTCCAAAGCAATGGTTTTCTTCTCTCAGGTATAAAAGTCTAGTCAGAGCCTATGTTTGTATTTTAAAAGTTATGAATTAAAATCTAAGAATTATAGTGATCTGGCTCCAATACAGTTCTGAAATGAGTCTCTCTCCTCTCCATAAAGACTCAGGGTTGTAGCCAGTGCAGTGGGAAATCAGGAGCTGCACGCAAACAGTTCCTGTGGGCCATGAATAAAAAGGCTGCGTGCTACATCTGTAGGAATTCTCCTTCCCTGAATTACTGATTTCACCTGTACCGCCATTTTCTCAAACTGTGCTCTAGAGAAAGAAAAACACAAGGAGTTTAGTCCCCCCAGTTCAGTATATTTCAAAGAATATCATGGAAGAGTGGTTGCTGAGTCTTCCAAGTCTCTGAGAGGTCACTAGAACGGTGCCTTTAATGCGCTTTAATGGCCTGATGTCAGTGGCCAGCAATGTCAGCATCATCTGCGTCTCATCTCAGGCCCCATCCCCAGACCCTTGAAGTCAGGTTCTGCATTTTTACAAGATCCCCATATGATTTGTGTGCACACTGAAGTTTGGAAAACGCTGCACTAAAATGCCATAAGTTCAAACCACCCCCTCCCTAAAAAATCCCATTTCCACCCCATACCTGATGTTCTTTGTTGTAAACAGTAATACTTTTTACATGAGGACGCCAAATGGGCTCCAAAGGCTGCTAAAATCCTGAAAGTCCTAACAGAGGACACTGTTGAGGAAGGTAGAGGGAATTAGAGGCATGTTGCTCAGCAAGAGGACGCCCCAAACAGAAAAGTCCAGAAATCGATCTTGCCTGCCTCTACCATGAATTAGCTCTCAGGCATTGAGAAAATAGCTTAAATCTCTCTTAGACCTTGATTTCTTGGTGTTCAATAAAATAGGTAGACAGGCCTCTAAAATCACTTTCCACTCTAAATTCTATGACCCTGAAAATGTCACCAATGACACAATCCTCACCCTAAGACATTTGACATTTCACTAATATTGCACAACACCTCTACGACAGTTAGCATGGGAGATACACTCAACCTCCTGGAAAATACTGACACGGAATAGAAACATGATGAAATGTCTATCCTTCGGCATGTAATTTTAGAATTTTTTTATTTATAATAAATGATTCAAATATGTTGTATTTTTGTGCAGGCAATGATATGATCATCCTTCTGTTCTAAAAAAAAATTTATATACATGCACATAGAATTTTGAAGATTCAGCATAAAAAAACAATGTGAAATATTTCCCTAATAATTTTGTATATTGATGACATGTTAACATGATAATGTTTTGAATGTATTGGGTTAGGTAAAATATTAATATTGATTTTTTAAAAAAATAAATAAATAAAAGGCAGCAATGGCTTTCTAATTACATTAGTACCAAGAATGATAATTTAAACACACGTCAATGAATTCTAGACAGGCTGATGCTTTACGCCTTAAAAAAGCAACAGCTGGGCTGCGCTTACTTTTATGATCTCAGTGACTAATGTGTTTCTAATAATTATTATTGTGTTTTTTTATTATTCGTAAAAGCACTTTATCTCTCGCAGGTCCACAAAGCAGTTTCTGCAAGTAAAATCTGTGGAAGAGATCACCCTTCTCCTATCAGCAAATAAATATATCTCAGACACCTTCACTTTGGCATTAAGTTTAAAGTATCTCTATTCTCTGGCTTCAAAGTTTTTTAATGAGCATTGTTCTAAATCCATTTATTTGGTCAAGAGAAAGGGTTTTTCCTTTCTTCTCAGAAGAATAATTTCTTAGCATAAGTTAGTCTTTTTTCTCTGTAATGCCACTTGCCACTGGGTCATCGAGCATTTCCCACGCACTGTTCCACTCTGCACCCTCCGTCGCTGCGTTTCATTCCCTACTTAAAGGAGAAATTCCTCTAGAGTGCGGGCCGAGCCATGAGGCCCCAACCCCACAACACACCGAACAGAACTATTAAAAGGCAACCCCACGTCTGACGTCCCGACTGCCAGCTGCTGTCTGGATGCTGGAAAGGATGCACTGAAGGTCCTTCCTCCTCTGCCTCTCGCGGCCTCCCCCGTCTACCCGCCCATCTTGCTCTTTTCATACAAGCCGACCAGATCACGGTGCCTTTCCAAGGTTCCGTGGAAAGGAACCTCTGCGTTCGCACTAATGATGTGGAAGAATTAGCTCTCGGAGAAGTGAGGGATGAAGGAAGATGACATCTTTCCATGCCCTCCTGCACGTCGCCACTACCTAACCTAGAAAGAGTTCACCGACGACCTCAACCCGACAGGAGGGCAGCATCAAAGATCCACGGGTTCAAATTATCCTGGCCTACTTCTTTTTGAAATGATGGGGAAAGGATTGGCGATGCTGCTTTACAGTGTTCCTGGGGGCCACCACAACCTTCTGTCCCACACTTTCTGTGAAGCAGCCTTACTTAGAGAATATTTTCCAACTCATTATTTTGTAAAACTAAATTCACCATTTACTTTCCATGCTCCCATTTTCATCAAGCATAGGACTCCCATTACATATCTAACTCAAAACTCAGAGAATTGATTTCCTATCATATTTGTGTTCTCTTATTCATTTTTCTCATTCAGTTCATAGGCGGGTTCTGAGCATCTCCTATATGGAAAGCACCAAGCTAGTCATTACGATGGACACAGAATGAACCAGACACAGATGCCAGTGATGAAGAGCTCACCACTGGAGACTCCTGGAGAAGCTCTCTGCGATCTCACGCCTGAGTCGGACATGTCTCTGGGCCTCCAGAGCTCACCTCTGCAAACCTCTCCCGCACTCACCACACTGTGCCCGGATCCATGAGCTGCTCGTCCAGCACCCATGCTTGCAGCCCATCCAGGTGTGTGATGCCCAGAGCACAGGGAAGTGCCAGACACACAGCAGGTGCTCGATAATGCTGCAATGAAGTGAACGCAAAGAACAATGGACATAAAGAAATATAAGCATAAATCCAAAGTCACGTGTCTTGTAAGAGAAGAAAAATTCTACAGGACTTGAGAGGAGGGAGCTACTTTGTACTGGGGAATCAGGAACAGCTTCTGGAAGCAGAAAGATTTTGAGCTGATCTGAAAAATATCCAAGGAGATGGGAGGGCAGGGGACGAAGGGCAGGGGAGCAGGGGTGGTGAGGCAGGTACTTGCTCCAGGCAGGGAGTGACATGAACAAAACCACAGAGATCGGAGTGGAATCGGGGTTGCAGGGGTGGTGGGAGGGGCTGGGTCGGGTGCTGGCGAGCTGCTCAAGCGTCAGCTCAGTGCACGTGTCATTCTGCTCTGCCAGTGAGCTCCGAAACCCGCCCAAGACATGAGAATTTACTGGGAGCCCTAACAAAGAGGCGCACATTTTTGGAACAGGGAAAAATGGGGAGAGGGGAGCTGATATAAGGCAGACAGGGTCCTGGGAGGATAGTGTCTCCCAGCTAGGCCACATGGGACAGGGTATTATTGAGCAATGGATAAAGCAACTGGTTCAGGTCAGTGATTTATTTCCAATAAACCAAATCCAACTGAAAGAACTCAGTCATAGGTAGAAAGAGTAGAACTTCCTGGAACTCAAGCCTTCAACTTCCAAGGGTAGGGAGAGAGGTAACAGAAGGTTAGGACTCCTCAGGGGCCAGGCACAAAGCACTTCAGAAAGGGTACAGGCCCACACCTAGGGTCTAGAAGGGCCTGAGAATGATGCCAGTTCAATTCTCGCTCAAAGCAAAGTCTCAGTAGTCAGCTCTAGTACCCAACCTGTTTAGCCTAACGGTGATGGATTCCTAAGGCAAAACCTAGAGAGATTTCTAGGAACCTTCCAGGAATGGAGGCATGATCCCATTTACCTACCAATATAGACCAAAGCCAACAAACCAGAAAACTATGGGATATTTATTGAATCATGACATCACCACCCAGCATTTATCTTTTACTATTAACTCCATGTGGCCTTGAAATGATTAACAATGCAATCCTTAAATAAAAAGATGTCGTGTATTTGCTTTAGGAAGTCAGCAAGAATGGGGAGATGATAAGCACTTTTCAGAGGCCAGTTTCCAGACATGTTGTCTACAATCTACTTTTGCATCAGAATCGCCCGGCTGCCCAAAAAAGGCATCAAAATCTGAGTGATGGGGCCTGGAATGGAACTTTTTACCAAGGGCCTCAGGCTATTCTTAGGCAAGTCAAAATTCTGATACTCCCTTAACTTTGTGGGCAAGGGAATGAATCGGGCAGAAAGGAGGCAACAGAGAATTGGAAGAAGAGAGAGAATATTATGATGGTTAATTTTATGTATCAACTTGGCTTGGCCACAGTGACCAGACATTTGGTCAAATATTATCCTGTATGTTTTTGGATGAGATTTTCATCTAAATCAGTAGATTGTGAGTGGATGGGCCTTGTCCAATTAGTTGAAGACCTGAAGAGAACAAAAGGCTGACCCTCCCCCAAGCAAGAGGGAATTCTGCCCACAGACGACTTTTGGACTAGAACTGTAACTCTTTTCTAAGTCTCTAGTCTGCTTGTCTCCCCCAGAAGATTTTGGGCTCACCAAGACACCAAAATTGCATGAGCCAATTCCTTAAAACAAATCGAGAGAGAGAGAGAGACACATGTGTGTATGTGTGTACATGTATGTACATGTGTGTGTGTATACACACACATCTCATCCCATTGGATCTGTTTCTCTGGCAAACCTGACTAATACAAATCTCTTGTCCTTGATGGACAAGGTCCAGAATCTTCTTTGGATCTAAAGAGTGCTTACAGCCCAAGCTAACGAACAGCCCCACGTGGACTCCCTGACAGTTACCCGTAAGATAATTAAGGAATTAATCACCAAATGGGCAGCAGCTAGTAGCCTAACAACCTTGGTGACAAAGGTCAAAGAGAACTAGTGGGCAACAGTTTAGGGCTTTTTTCATAAGGAGAAGGAACGATCAGAGTCAACTCCTGTGACAAAGGCAGTTTTCAGAAACAGAGAGCTCCTTCTAGCGTTGACGTCAACATTTACAAAGACGCTCCCGGAAGGAACGGTGTGATCTCAAGAACAGCAAGCTTGAGCCTCATCACGAACCCCCCGTCACTTGGAACTGTGAGATATGCCCAGCCAAAACACATCTGACAGAAAAGAAACGAGCTCCATTACCAAATGAGAGTGGTTTGGAAATAGCAGAATTGCTTTTATTCTGATGGATGATCTAATAAAAAGATATAAAAATGATTAGAAACAATAAAATTAAATCACAAAATACAGATCTATCTGTTTTGTGCTATGGAATGGGATTCTTACATTGGGTAGAAGGGTGCACTATGTAACTTCTAACTTTAGGAAACAGTAAAAAGAAAGAAACATAATCACAACAGTCTTTTACTGCTAGCAAACTTCTCCTAATATGCTGAAACAGGGACAGCCACTATCATAAAGAGTCACAAGTAGACACAAAAAACATCAACCACCCTTCCAGTCCCCTGCCCCTCCCACGGGGAGATCAAGTCCCACCAGACCCTTCTCTCCAAGATAACAGTGTGACCCAAGGTGACAGGTCTTAGACTGGAGGTGGTCATTCCTGCCTCCTCATCTGCTGAGAGGCACCAACAGGCCATTAGATAAGATTACTGGCCACCACTCCCTTCACTGCATTGAAGGTAAAAGCAGCATCAACAACAGCAGAGGCTCTACGTTCCACAAATGCAGGTCTCAGTGGTGGAGCTGAGAGGTAGGAAGGAGAGGTGTTATCTCACAGGCACTAGAAGCTCCTCGGAGAAATTGGCACCCCCTGATGAAGATGTGCTTCCTCTGAAATGATCTGCTAAAATTAGTAAGGATCCTCCACCAAGGCTTGTGAGTTGCTTTTTTCACGTTGACAAGGTTTGCCAAGTTACCTGCAAGGTACTAAATACCTCTATTGCCTTTGCAATGAGTCCAACCTAAGCCCCCAGGCAGAGTCTCCCGGCCACAGCTCTCGCTGGGCAATCTGTCTTACAGGTTCAAGGTGTCCCCAGAAGGGTCAGGCATAATAACAGAAAGCTCACAATGAGTCTTCCTCAGACAAGCATTCGGAGCACAGCCCTCGGTTGCTCATTTAAGACACTTCCCTTTTGCCAATATTATCTTTTTCAGAGCCAATCAGACCTTAAAATTGTTCACTGGGAATGGTGAGAGTGCACCGGGGAGGGTCTCCACCTCCCTGCTGTGGGGGCTCACCCAGAAGGCCTCTGCTTTTCCAGTCTCTCACCCTTCATCTCTTCTGGAACCTTCTTATCAGATAAGTTCTCCATGGCGTCCACATCCTTTCTCCAGTTATTCAACCCCTCCCTGGCCTTGGCTGTCACAGGAGAACACTCAGTATCCTTTATGGGTTTTTTTGGGTTTTTTTTTCCTGTAAAATGCATTGATAAATGGGGCTTCCCTCAGGAAGGGGAGCAGAGTGGTCCAAACTGGCGCGGACAGAAAACCACAGGATGGAAAGGGCGGGCGTGGCTTTGTAAAAGGAACCTCCTCAGGCTCCACCTCCGGGCTTCATTCCAGTCTCTCCTCACCCCTGAAAGCAGGGATACGGTTTTGGCTTTGGTTCACATTCATGCCGAAACTATCATTCCCACTACTCTCTTGGGTCCCTGGCCACAGTCTGGCCCCTCCAGGGAATGTCTTACAGGAAAAAGGTGCATTCCATCAACTGCGATATGACACCTCAGACAGAAAGTCACACGTTTTCCAAGATGACAAGGGCAGTATTTGCACGTGGCTTCCAACATTCCCTTTGTCAGCCCCGTTCCTTTCCCTTGTCAAACTTCACGTCAACTAGCACCGAATGTGCTAACATTCCCCCAAGAAAATTCACCTGCGCTACCCTCAAAATCGGTCTAAAGCAAATCACACTCTTTGGGGGCTTATTAGGGGACCCACTTTTACTTAGCATTAATTCAACATTGTGCAACAAAAGCATGTGTGTAACTGGCGAGAAGAAAATTAAGGAAAGGGTCCTGGAGACCGAGCAGCAAGTGGCGAGAGGAACGGGCGTCCCCTGGCAGCAAGGCGTGGGGTCTCCCTCCTCGGGGATCTTCAGGCGGAGCCTGGGGTCCGTCTGTAAAAACGTCTCAAGGGAGCCCTATGTGGATGGAGACCAGCCTCAGTGACTGCTATGATCCTCTGTTCACCTGACTCCTAGACTCCTGTCATTACTCAGAAAACAGGAGGCCGAGGAGGAAGCTACACTCGGGCGACTGCCGCGTGGCCACGCCACCACAGCTGCTCAGGGACAAGGGGGACAGGGCTCAGGTCTTCCAGAGCGACGCTGGCTCCACAGGGAGCTAAGCCTTCTCGTCCCTGCCTCTCCTCTGATGTCTGTGACCCCATTATTGCGGCCACGGCAATGCAAAGCCTGAGGCGGGAATGACCACATCGCGAGCAACTGTCCCCAGAATGGGTAAATAAATGACTATGCTCACCATTCTTCCTTCCATTTCTTTTGATCTTATCATCAGATTTAACGAATGACTATTTCTTCTTACAGAATCTCTACTTCAGACCAAAGCAAGAAAATCTATCACTGCACAACTTTATTACAATTACTTTAAAAAGCATGTGGAGAGTTATATGTATTTATCAACATGCCACATACTAACATCTCATGGAAACCAGAAACGTGAGCACTTTTTCAGCAAACGCACTTGTTCTCTCCCCTTTCATCCTTGCTGTATGTCCACGGGACACTTCTCCTGTCCCAATGGTTTTAATGCCATCATATTTCAGAGGAGTCCCAAAGTGAAACTTTCAGCCCTGATGTTTCTAACTACTCATGTTCTAAGTCCGACCACCACTAAAATCTTAAAATTACTCCCTTAATTCTCTGGGCAAGGGATTTAATTGGGTAGAAGAGAGGCAACAAAGAATTAGAAGAACAGACAGGATCTTGGGATAGTTAATTTTATGCACCCATTTAGTTTGACACATATATACAGCCAAGATGCTGTATATACAGCCAAGATGCTCCCAAGGGGAGAGAACACACACTTACGTATGTATTTATTTATTTAGATATTTACAAGCTGCCAGGCCTCCCCTTACCTCCGATGGCTTCGTGGTGCATTTTCCTTTTCCTGAACACTCCAAGTCGCCTGCGTGGCTGTCCCCCGGCACACAGGTGCTGGCCTTCACCACCAGAGTTAAGCGCAAAGCCACAATAGATTTGGTAACAGAATCATTCACAAAACCTGAAAGAAAATGGGACAATAGAAAATGTAAAGTAAAACTTTCCCAACAGTCTTTCTACAAGACCACAAATTTAGCTGAGGCAGCATTCAAGTCTGACAAACAAAACAAAATACACAAAGGAATAAAGCACATGGCTACTGTCCATTCAGACCTCAGGGCTTCCCAAACCTCCAGAGGAACCCCTAAGACCAAGGAAAAGCAGTGCCAGGCACCTGTGTTGTCACCTCAGGTCCTCTGGCTTTGCTCCCTGAAAGCCGTCGTGTCTTCCAATTCCATCCCTGTGCTCGCATCTAAGATTCAATCTCTGCTTTGGATCCCCAGTCTTCTCCCAGGGAGCGACTTGCCTGCATCACCCAACTCTTCCTCCTCCTGACTACTCTGGATAGTACAAGTGCTGGGAATCCCCAGCAGCCCCACCCAGTTACCTGCCTGCCCCAGCAGCTGTTAGTCCCCTTACAGGTGGGCGTGCAATACAGGTACGCATTCTACACTGGGTTTATTAATGACTTTCTTACTTGATCACCAGTCTGACTGCATGGTATCAATGCAAGTCATGTGGGTTTAGCCATCTAATAAAACAGGACTGGTCATAGTTAAATATGGATTGCAATATCATTGACACGTCATATTTGTCATTGAATGATCTCTATGTCTGGTGCAGCCATTAGTACAAATAGGTTGGCAATAAACGTGGAATAAACTGATGAATAAATAGAGCCTCTAACAAACAGAGAAATAGATACTATAAGTATTTTTGTATAAATGATTAAATTATTTCACTAAGTGAGCTTTTTTCTAATAATATCCATTTATGTCTAATTTTTAATTTTAGAACAAAATATTCAAATGTCTGAATGTGACAGACTATTCAATACGATTTTCAGTTCTGTCTAAAAGTAAGATTAAGTGGAAAAAGTCTCAATATCATGAAGCCACATCCACAGATATTTTTACGAAAGATTTTTAGGACTAAAGTGGTACCAGGAACCAGGAGGGGAAAGATAGAAGTGAAAGCAATTGATTCCAGGGCAACTGAAATGACTTTCATTATCAGGAAAAAGTGCGTTTGGATCCCTGCCTTACTCCATACACAAAAATAAAGCTAGATGGCTTAAAGATTAAAATGTGAACTAAAAAATCTTAAAACTCCAAATGGAAAATATTGGGGACTGTTTCATTCACCTTAGGGTAAGGTATTTTTTAAACAATAACCATAAAGATAGATTAGTCAATTTAACTTTAAATTATATATAAATAACCATCATAAACAAAGATAGTAAAGACGACACAGGCTTTTCACAGGAAATGAAATCTATAATGCATAAAACCAGCCAATGATTAGCTATCAGGATATATAATTTTTTTGCAACTTGATTTTTTTCAACTTTATACTTATATAAGTATTACAAGCTATAAATTATTAATAAGCATTGTTATGCATTGATATGTACCCAGTAAAAGTATATAACAGTGTATGGAAAGAAACACATCAACCTCAAGCGAAAGAGGAAAGGAAATGGGGGTGGGCAGGGAGAGAGTTTCTGGCTGTACATATAATATTTTATTTTTTCATTAATAATACATAAAGCAAATATGGCAAAACATTTACTAAATCGTGTGTACAAAGAAGCCTTATAATCATTTCCACAGTTATTTCATTATGCATATTAAGTACTGTGTAATGAAATTTCTAATTTATTTACTTTTTATTTCAATAGATTAGGTGGTACAAGTGGCTTCTGTTACACATATGAACTGTGTAATGCTGAAGTCAGGGCTTTTAGTGTACCCATCACCAGCACAGTGTACACTGTACCCAAAAGTAGATTTTTATCCCTGATCCCCTTCTTAGCTTTTAATATCCATTATACCACTGTATGACCATATATACCCATCATTTAGCTCCCACTTGTAAGTGAGAACATGAGGTATTTCTGTTTCCATTCCTGAGATATTTCACCAGGATAATGGTCTCCAGTTCCATCCAAGTTGAGGCAAAAGTCATCATTTCATTCCTTTTTATGGCTGAGTAATACACCATGGTGTGTGTGTGTGTGTGTGTGTGTATGTACACACACCATATGTATATGTATATATGTATATGTATATATCACATCTTCTTTATGCGCTCACCAGCTAATGGGCACTTAGGTTGATTCCATATCTTCACAATTATGAATTATCCTGTGATAAACATTTGGGTGGAGGTGTCCCTTTTATAAAATGACTTCTTTTCATTTGGGTAGATACCCAGCAGTGGGATTGCTAGATGGAATGGTAGGTCTACATTTAGTTCTTTGAGGAATCTCCATACTCTTTTCCATAGAGGTTGTACTAATTTACATTCCCATCAATAGTGTATAAGCATTTCTTTTGACCACATCTTTTTTTTTTTCTTACTTTTTCATAATGGCCCTTCTGACAGCAGTAAGGTGGTATCTCATTGTGGTTTTAATTTGCATTTCCCTGATGATTAGTGATGTTGAGAATTTTGTCATATTTGTTGGCTATTTGTCTTTATTCTTTATAGAAAAATCTGTTCATCTCTTTTGCCTACTTTCTGATGGGGTTATTTGGTTTTTCCTTACTGATTTGTTTGAGTTCTTTGTAGATTCTGGATATTAGCCCTTTGTCAGATGAATTGTTTGCAAATATTTTTCCCACTCTATAGGCTATTTACTATGTTGATTATTTCCTTTGTTGTGCAGAAACGTTTTAGTTTAATTAAGTCTCATTTATTTATTATTGTTGTTGCTGTATTTGCTGTGGGGATCCTGTCATAAATTCTTTGCCTAGGCCAATGTCCAGAAGAGATTTTCCTATGTTTTCTTCTAGAATTTTTATGGTTTCAGGTCTTATATTTAAGTGTTTAATCCATCTTGAGTTAATTTTTGTATATGGTAAAAATAGGGATTCAGTTTCGTTCTTCCGCATGTGGCTCTCCAATTTTCCCAATCCCATTTATTAAATAATGTGTCCTTTTCCCAGCATGTTTTTGTCTGCTTTGTCAAAAATAAGTTGGTTGTAGCTATATGGATCTATTCTCTATTCTGTTCCACTGGTTTATGTGTCTACCTTTATACCAGTCCCATGCTATTTTGGATACTATAGCCTTGTAGTATAATTTGAAGTCAAGGAATGTGATGCCTCCAGATTTGTTCTTTTTGCTGAGGACTGCTTTGGCTATTTAGGTTCTTTTCTGGTTCCATATGAAGTTTAGGATTATTTTTTCTAGATCTATGAAAAATGCCTTTGGTATTTTCATGGGAATTACATTGAATCTGTAAATCACTTTGAGCAGTATGGACATCTTATCAAAACTGATGCTTCCAATTTAAGAGCATGGGATGCTCTTCTATTGTGTCATCTATGTTTTTTTCATCAGTGTTTGGTAGTTCTCCTTGTAGAGATATTTTACCTCCTTGATTAAGTATATTCCTAGACAGTTTCTTTTATTTGCAGCTATCATAAATGGCATTGAGTTCTTGATTTGACTCTCAGCTTGACTGCTATTAGAATATAGGAATGTTACTGATTTGTGTACATTGATTTTATAACCTGAGACTTTACTGAATTTATTTATCAATTCTAGGAGTCTTTTGGTAGAGTCTTTAGGGTTTTCTAGATAAAGATCATATCATCAGCAAACAGTAATAGTTTGACCTTGTTCCCGATGTGGATACACTTTATTTCTTTTTCTTGCCTGGTTGCTCTGGCTAGGACTTCCAGCACTATGTTGAATAGAAGTGGTGCCAGTGAACATACTTCTCTTGTTCTGGTTTTTAGGGGGAATGCTTTCAACTTTTCCCCATTCAGTATGATGTTGGCTGTGGGTTTTTCATATACAGTTTTTATTATTTGTAGGTATGTTCCTTTTATCTTGAGGGTATTTATCATGAAGGATGCTGGATTTTATCATATGCTTTTTCTGCATTTATTGAGATGATCATGGTTTTGGTTTTTAATTCTGTTTAGGTGCTGAATCACATTTATTGATTTGTATATGTTGAACCAACCCTAGGATTTACTTGATTATAGTGAAGACAATTATCTTTTTGATGTGCTGTTGGATTCAGTTTGCCAGTCGTTTGTTGAGGAGTTTTGCATGTATATTCATGAGGGATGGATATTGGTCTGCAGTCTTTCTTTTTTTAGTTGTGTCCTTTCCTGGCTTTGGTTTCCAAGTGATACTGGCTTTGTAGAATGAGTTAGAGATAATTTCCTCCTTCTCAATGTTATAGAATAGTTTCAGTAGGATAGGTTCCAGTTCTTTGTAGGTCTAGTGGAATTTGGCTATAAACCTATCTGGTCTGGGGCTTTTCATTGTTAGGAGATTTTTTTGTTGATGTTACTTTTTCAATCTTGCTACCTATTATTGGTCTGTTCTGGATTTCTATTTCTTCCTGATTCAAACATGGAAGGTTGTGTATTTCCAAAAATTTATCCAATTCCTCTAGATTTTCTAATTTGTGTGCATGAAGGTTTTCCTAGTAGTAATGGATGATATTTTGTATTTCTGTGGTATCAATTATAATGCCTTTTTTTAAATTTCTGATTAAATTTATTTGAGTCCTTTCTTTTCTATTTCTGGTTAATCTAGCTAGTGGTTTATCAATTTTATTTATCTTTTCAAAGAATGCCTTGTTTTGTTGATCTTTTATATTGTTTTATTGGTTTCAATTTTGTTTAATTCTGCTGTTTGTTATTTCTTTGTTATTTCTGAGCTTTGTTATTTCTTTTCTTCTGACAGCTCTGGATCTGGTTCTTTTTCTAGTTTCTTGAGGTGTGACATTAAGTTGTTAATTTGTGATTTGTTTTTTTTGATATAGCTATTTAAGGCTATAAACTTCCCTCTTAGCACTTTTATTGTAGACCAGAGATTTTAGAAGCTTCTATCATCTTTGTTGTTCAGTTTTGAAAAATCTTTTGATTTCCATCTTGAATTCATCATTGACCCAAGGATCACTCAGCAGCAGGTTGTTTAATTTCCATATATTTGCATAGCTCTAAGAATTATTCTTGAAATTGATTTCTAGTTTTAATTCCACTATGGTTTGAGCAGATACACAGTATGATTTTGATTTTTCTTAATTTACCAAGACTTGTTTTGTGGCCTAACATGATTTATCTGGGAAAATGTCCCATGTGCTGATGAGAAGAATATATACTCTGCAGTCTCTCAAACTTTTCCTTCTTTCTGAGATGATCTGGCAGCTGGTGCCTCTGGTCAGCCATCTTGTCTCTTGACAAATGTCTCTTGTTGTCTCAGTAAAGACAGGTACCACAGGGCTAACACAGAGTGGTATTTTATGTCCATAGAAAACTAGTTGCTTTCTTCCTAAGTTTTCCTATTGAAAAATTTCTTGTAAATTAGCTTTGAAAAGGAAGGAAATGAATGGTTTAGGCAAAAGTGTCTCTTTTATAGAACTTTCTACTTCCTTCATCATGGCCCAGCACTACATAGACGCCTTACAGCTCCCATCTGCCTTCGCACAGCCTGCTCACCCTGTAAACTCTGTAAACTCTCCCACAATGCCCCTTTTGTCTGGAATACTCCTCCTCTTCCCAATATTATAGCCACAGAGATCCAGTTCAAGTCTTATCTTACTCATGAGATTTTCTTCCATATTCCAGGCCACTTTGGGCTATATCATGTCTATCTGTGCTCAAGTCTGTAACATCATGTACCAGTCCCTGATTATTTTATGTCTTGGATGGTTTCTTGTCATACCTTCTTACTGAAGCTTCCTTGATGGCAAGGAACAAGTCTTAGAGAAGCAGTGAGTAGGAAGTCAAGACACAAGTACATTTATGGCCAGAGCAACAAAGACAACTCTGAAAGAAGAGTTTCCAGAATGTCTGATCATCCAAGAGTCCACTTGGAAGAACAGAAACCATTTGAAACAATTTAAAAGTTACTTATCAACTTGTGATTATCTTTGATAGAGAAATCAAGCCTCACAGAATAGTGGGATGCTACCAGCTCTTGTTCCAAGTGACATTTTTACACATAAGATAATAGAGACAAAATCAGATATCAGTCATTATAAAAGTGCTTTTCATACCTTTGCTCTAGTTTCAATTTAAATTCTTTTTAAGATTTATATCATCTGTCTATACACTAAATATTTATTGTCTATTCACTAGATATTTAGACCACATAATGGTCTAAAATTTTATAGACAAAGCTTCCTTCTAAAGGTTATTTTTAAAATTCTATTTAACCGTTAAATATACTTAGCTGGCAATAAGGCAAATAAAAGTGTAGTTAAAAATATACAAGGTACAGTTTACTAGATAATTTGCTTCTATTAATATTTCCTCAATGAATACTTACCAAGCTCACATCTACAAACTAGGCACCATAGTAGATTCTAAGGTTACAAAAATAAGTCACCCTTGGTTTCAGTCAAAAGTAGTAGTTCTTAACTTGTGTTGAAACTAGTAGCTCTTCAAAATCTTACAGGAGCTTTTTCGAAGTTTGTGTTCCTAGGCTCCAACACAAGTGATTCAGAATCAATGGTGTGGGATGGGCCCCTGGTAGGCATGATTTTGAAAAAGACTCCCTAAGCAATTCCGATGTGTGCTCCTAGCTGAAAAACCACTGGTCTGGTAGAGAAACTAATTTAAGTCACATAAGTAATACATGCCATTATTTAAGGTAACAATCACCTTAAATTAGACATAGCCATATGAACATCTAAAAGCACATGTTACTTATCTATTTTTGACACCTAGGTGAGCTGTGATATTTAGGCAATGTTTATATTCCGAAGCTTGTCAGAAGTCTCTGAAGTTCTTGGAGATAACTCTGAAAGTTAGCTTTATTTGCTTAATGAGACTGTAAGTATTTGGGCCCTAAAATCCCTTAGTAATCTATTAAAGAAATCAGTCTTTGCAACAGTGTGTCACACATTTCCATGTAACTCCTAATGATGTTACTTAATCCCCTAAAGTGAGTCCACAGGACAAGCATACTATTTTCGGCAATATGCTGTTCACACAATACGAACGCTGGCTGGTGACTCCTTCTAGATACGAGTGTAATTTCTGTAAGCTGTTTGCACCTCCCTTTGATCACATCTGGGGGACAATGCCTGTGTTTCCTCATAATGAAAACTAATACTGTCCAATTTAACTTTCATCAAACTGCAGCTGGGTCAGACCAAAGTAGCCCTCAGGAAATCCCACCTGCCAAGAGCAGAAACTGTGGCCCCTTACAAAGGGGCAGCAGGAAGAATCTTACACGAAATAGAATTCATTCAAAAGAAGGACGTTCTCTGGGGCTTCATACGTGATCCTTTGAGAGTTGTTGAAAAGCAAGTGTGATTTCTTTGACACAGCCGTCAAACCGAGAGACACTCCTAACACACTCATCAGAAATGCAAAGCATATGGTCACTATTCTCCTCTTCCTCAATAGCATGGAATCAAGATATGCAGCACAGTCCCTGATACAGGCCTGCATGGAAAGGCTTGTCCTCATATTCAGAATTGTAAGATCCACAGGCCAATTGATCAACCACAGACAAAAACTGGCAAGGTAGGAGTGAGGAGGATACTCTGGTTGCATTTACAAAGCTGTTTCAGAAAGAGCTTTGACTGCAAACAGGGCCCAGGATCAAGCTCTACAGCCTGATCGTCACAACATAAACAGTTCTGTGTAGATATCCTGCCATAGCCATAATAGAAAAATCAGCTAATAAAGCTAACTTTCAGAGTTGTCTCCAAGAACTTCAGAGACTTATGACAAGCTTGGGAATATAAGCATTGCCTAAATATCACGGCTCACCTGGGTTTCATAAATAGTCAGATGAGTAACATGGTCTTTCAAAAACTAAAGAACTGATGTTGCAGAGGAAGCAATGAAGGCTCCACAACTAAAGCCTGGTATAAATAAAATCAAGAAAGAAAAAAAGAAAGAATGTGTTTATAAAAGAGAAAAAGAATAAAAAAAGGAGGGAGGGAAGGAGGAAAGAAGGAAGAAAGACTAAGCAGGGTAAAGAAGAGAGAAAACTGAAGCGTAAGACAGATATTGAGTCAGACAAAAGAAAACACTAAAACACTAAAATTAGTAAAGTAGAAATGGGGAAAAGAAAATGAAGGCTTTCCGTTAAAAGTTCCAGGGGCTCTCACACCTTTTGTTATAAAAGGGCATTTTATCATCTCATTTTCATGATGATATACTCCTCACTCCAACCACACAAAAAACATAAGATTAGAACTCTGTGAAAATTTTCATGAGTAAAATTTTGTTAAAAATTTTTTTAAACAAACATTTTTTTAAATCATAAATTCATACAGTCCAAGTCTGGGATTATGACTATGAGGACACAGTACGGAGCCACCCTAAGTGGGCAGATGATGCCGTGGGTGAGATTACGCGGGTGGGGCGGGGTGGGCGGGCTGGAGAGAGCAGTGCAGGATGGGAGGGCGCAGGCCATTCATTCTATACTCAGCAGCCGCTTGCTGAGCTCCAAGTGGGAGGTAGCATCTACGTTGAGCCCCGAAGGCTGAGAATGAGCCACCAAAGAGAGCTGAGGAGGTCAGTGTGCTGGACGAAGCGCCAGTGACCAGCATCTTAGAAGAAGATAGAGAAGGAGTAGGTACTACGAGGCTTACCCATGAACCCTATATAGATCTGGATTCCATGCCAAGTGCTGTGGGAATCCATCGAAGAGTTTTAAGCAGAGGACGAACATATGATTTATGCTTTTTCAAAGATTACACTTTAGAGAAAAACCTACAAGACTTTTGTATAGATTGGCTGTGGGATATGAGGGGTATGTGGGGAAAGGGAGGAGTCATATGTAGATGGCTTAGGCAACTTCATGGGGCCAAGGTGATAGGCAAGCAAACCGGGGTTTCCATCGTGGAAACATTCAATTTGAGATGGTGACAATACCACAATTGGAGCAGTCGAGTTGGCGGCTGGACATAGGACACGGGTAGCTAGAAACATCAGGGCTGAAGATTTCACTTTGGGACACATCTGAGTGTGGATGGCATTAAAACCATGGGGACAGAGAAAGTACACTTGGGGAGAGAAGAGACAGCAAACAGGGCCCAGGACCAGGCTCCACAGCCAGATCGTCACAGCATAAAAAGTTCTGCGTAGATATCACACCATAACCATAATAGAAAAATCAGCTAAAACAGAAATAGCCATACAATTTTTCCACAGTGGAATTGATAAGAAAAGATAAGATCTCTGCAACATGAAGAGCATAAACAGCTATATGATGACAGAGCTTTGGCAACTTTACCATTGAAGAGGGAGACTTTGGTCCGTGAGAAAGAGAAAAGTCTCCAGGACTCTACACAGTTCAATTCAATAATTAGATCCTGGAGGTGGGGAAAGAAAGAAAAAAAAGGAGGGGAAGGAGCAAGGAAGGGGAAAAAAGGTACCACTGGACTTGAGAGACCCACTTCTGTATACTGCACAACTGGGTGATTTCCCTAATGAGTTTTAAAACTATAATGAAGGAAAACTTTCTCCAAAGATTATCCAGGGATCTGTTAACACCCTCAAGTAACTAGTTATGATAACAAATAAAAGCTGGGTTTCCTTCTCCCTCCCCTCATTTCTCTTCCCCTCCATGCCCACTCCCCTAACACAAAAATACACACTCTGCCCTTTCCCACAACTGCAAACCGTGCTCATTAACACAGTAATGAAATGTTCTGCCATCATTACAGTCCTTTTAAAATAGTGACTTTGCCAAACTCTCCTCCCTTGGTGCAAATGAGAAGCCGAGAGCAACTGAACGGGGCTCCAGTCATTATCTTTGGCATAGAGTGGGCACTGAAAGCACACAAATGGCTGGCTGCAGGCCATTAACTGTTTATTTCACTACTTGTCTTCCTTAATATTAACGCTAAAGAGTCTTAAATGGACTTTGTAGTTAACACCTCATTGGGATTAATAGCAAATGGGATTTGCATTTCTCACTTCGGTCGTTTGGCTAAAGACCATTTTCTTTCCTGTTAAAGGGAAAGCATACGTGGAAAATAAAAATTCTGACCATAAATACTTGAGCAGTAGGTGTTGGAAACAGGCTGTGCTGAGTTTTCCTATTAAGCCTGGGAGAGTCGCTTGGCACAAACCTATAACCTATAAAAGTTGTTCACAGTCCATGAAGTCCCACGGCTGGCACCAGACAGGCACGAAAGGTTTGAAACGTCACGGTTTCCAGCTCCAGCTGGAGACCCAGTGTTTCTGCACTGACTTGGGCACTAGGAGAGCAGACACCCACGCTCCCTGCATCTCGACCCTCAGAGGCAGGGATGAAATGGCACACCTGTGCCAACTCCTTAAGGTGAGGTTGGTGCAAAGCTTAGTGAACTAGTCAGGATGCCCCTGGATTTGTGATGCAAGACATGTGGGCTACAAAGCAAAACCTAAGAAAAAAAATGATATTTTTGACAATGTCAGGCCAGGGGCAGAAAGAGCTTGATGCAGGAACTGAACGTGAGACCGGACCAGGTCCAGGCAGCGTGACAACAGCTCTGGGCTAACACCCCTCAGCCGTGCGATGCAGCTGTCCTTCATCTCACGCACACATGACCATTCCAGACCAGGAGGGAGGGGATTAAACAAGCACTTAGAGAGATGTCACCATACCCGTGTGCTAACGCAATTGTGCCTTATTCACGGGGAACCTGCCTGGCCACACTGGCTAGCCCCAAACCTCGTTTAGGGTCTTTTTAGCTTTTCTAAACAAAGCTTTTTCAAGAGTTCCATCTAAGAGGTTAGTTGTTGTTGTTTGCTTGCTTGCTTGCTTGCTGATAAGTTTTGATGCTTAAAAAAGCAAATTTCCTTTCGGAAAATTCAGGTATACAGAATATCTCATTTCCAATGGGTTCTCAAGGAAGGGATGAACAAAAACGCTTTCTGAATTAGGAGACACAATGGCACATAACAGCCACAGTCCAAATATTTTTGCCTTTGTCATTCATCTAAGCCATTAGGTAGATTATACCCAGCCAAATGACTATGAAAATTACATATTAAATAATAATATTTGCTCTAAGGAAAAAAATTGTAAAGATAATGCAAAGCTATTCTAAAAAATATGTAGTCAACTTGCTATCACCTGAAGATTTATTTATTCTCAACAAATCTTACTGTCAAATATAATGATTCTTAACAACTACCTTTCCACTTTGTCAGCTTCTTAGCAGCACTCTCTGTGTATACATCCTGCACAGGAAACTCTAAAAATTTAATATCAATATATAGGCTAAAAAAAAAATTTAGATTGAGACTTATTAAGTCAATGTTCTACACTTTTTCAAAAGAACTTTCTATTCCCACAGTAAGGGGTTACTAGCCCACAGTACTATACTACATTTTGTTTAATTTTTCATTTACCCTGCCACACTGCTCTCTCCATATTAGACTTAATTATTTGTCGTAAGTCAAATTGTTTGTCCCACGCTGAATATTTGAACTGTGAGAGTGACTGCTAATTACCACTGACAACCATTCTCCCCGCATTCCTTTAATAATAGAATGTGGAGCTTTTGCTGCCCAACAGTATGTTTCCCGCCCCCCATGACTAGTGAAACAATGGGTGGTGATGCTATGTCGTCATTTAAGAGACCTGAGCATGTGACCGCTTGCCCTGGTCCCCTGCCCTGGTCCCCTGCCCATGTGCCAAAGTGATGGTGACAGTCAGTTCGGACCCAGGGATGGAATCTGTGTGCTGAGGGTGCAGAAGTGCACTGTCAGGCCTGGACTAGCTGGCTCCACACTGTGCCACGAGGGAGAAATGAACTTGTAGCTTGTTCAAGCTGCTGTGTTTGAGGCCTCTCTGTTACAACAGCTTAGCCTATTCCCTACACAATACAGGCCTGCAAATGAACCACCTAGAACTCCTTCTCCTGGGCCACATCCCACCACCTCTGCCACCTGGCCCAGGAGGAATCACCATCAAAGTCATCAAAGTGGCTCACCTTATACTGAACAGGGAGGAGGAGGACACCAGCTTAGGAAAAATATTTAATATTTAATCCTCTGATTCTATAAGGATATCTTAAATATTTACATAAATAAGTATATTCTATAATTTGATTTGAACATTTTATGTATTCCGTATAGAGTGTATGTTTCACATTACAGAAGGGGTAATTGCCCACAATATCCATTCATTAATTCCAAATGAATGCCTCCTGAGGAGCAGCTTTACTATGAAAACGAAAATGAGTAACCGGGCCCATGTGCTCACAGGAGGGTAATGGGAGGTGACACCAGGCTCTGCCACCAGATGGTCTGAGTTCTCTCCAGCTCTGTGGCTTTGGAGAGTTAGTTACATCCTTCACGCCTAGAATTCCTTCTTTCTGAAACAGAGATCATGACACCACCTTTCCTGGGGCGGTTGCCATGATTAAAGGTCTTAACGTTGGCAAAGCTTTTGGGACAGCACGAGCATATGGTAAGGACTATATAAATCATCATCATCACCACCACCACCAACAGCAACATCAACCACCGACATCTATTTAAAACAGGGTCCTGTCTTCATGTGTTTGGGCTGCTGTAACAAACTACCACAGACTGGAGGCTTTTAAACAACAGAAATGTATTGCTCATAGTTCTAGAGGTTGGGAAGTACAAGATCAAGGTGCCAGCAGATCCGGTGTTTGGGGAAGGCCTGTTCCTGGTTCATACATGTCATCTTCTTGCTCAGTCCACACATGTTGGAAAGGGTGGGGGAGCTCTCTGGGGTCTCTTTTGCCAAGGCACGAATCCCGTTTCTGAGGGCTCTATCCCCATGACCTAATCACCTCCCCGAACCCCACTTACAAACTCCTCACATTGGGTGTTAGGATTTCGACACATGAATTCAGAGGGCACGTAAACATTCGACCTATAGCAGGTCCTGAATGGAACTTAGAATTGTGTAAGTCTGAAGAAAAAGGCTCTGGGATTTTTAAAACTGTTTCCCTGAGAAAACAGCACTGCCAGGATGCAGGCAGAGAGGCCATGTATAAATAAGAGAGTCCCCTGAACTCAGCCATCAAGTCGAACTTTTGAATGGAATTTTTTTAGATGATTGCTACTTTTTAAACTTATTGCTATAATTTAAAAATAACATCCAAATAAAAATATACCATACGTTCATAATGCCAATAAATTGACTTTTACTACCTGACATTTTGAATAATTCATATCTAGTCTCTACTTTAAAAAGCCTAGGCTCTAGGCTTTATTTAAAGTTGTAAAAAATACATGAATAAACAAAGTATGGCTACAATTCGTAGGCTTTAAAAGGAATTTTTTTAAAAAGGTATAATCAATAACTAATACAAGAGAGGTTGGCTAGTATAATGGACATAATGGCATAAAAATATTTAAATTATAAAATTATTTTTTTAATCAAAATTTACAATAAGACCTGTCAAATCTTTCCATGTGCCTATTTCTGACAGTAAGTAATCTCCATTTAGAAAAATATCTTTTTATTGCCACATCATAATTGGACACCTTTTTAAAAATGCCAGTTTCTGAATATACATCAGTAGAATATGAAAATTAATTTGTACTTTCTTTTGAAATTTTGTTGGCTCACACAGAATACACAATTAAATTAAAATTCTTTAATCTCTTTTTCAATGTCTATTTGATCACCTATTTATAATCAGTTAGCATTGTATCGCCTTATCTCCCTCTAGTACAGTTTCAACTCATCAAATACTAGTAAATCAATTGCTAAATTACTGTAGCACTCATATTCAATTGCCTACCACATCCAGTCATTAATACCCAATGAATGCCTCCTGATTAATGGCATTACTATGAAAGCCAAAATAATTAATCACTTCTCTGTGTTGATGTAAGGGCAATGGGAGATTATAAATGCACCACTAATTGGGCTGTGAATGACTTTATAAACGTTAGGGAGTCAGGGAATCAGGCCTAAAATGAGCTAACATGAAAAGCTGTTGATTGACATGTTTACCTTCCTGGCTATTGCAAGCATTGTGAACATGATCTTTCAATTACCCTTGTTCTAATACAGCTGTTTGCTCTGCTTTAAAAATCCCAAGTTTATTTAACTCTATACAGTAAGCCTGAAAAAAATAAAAAATAAAAATCCCAAGTTTAAGCGGTCACCCACAGGCCTGTCTTGTAACTTCAAGGTCATATGAAAAAAGTTACCTGAATTTATAAGTGTTTGGTGAGATTTCTAACTTGAATTGCATTTGCTTCCTGAATTGTGCATGCCAACTTTATTTTTCAGTGCATGTATTTATTGAGCTAAAAATAGAATTAACCGATGTATTGCAATGATGCACCATGATTGGAGAGAAAAAAAAAATGTAGGGCTGAGTGGAGACTGAGTCTCTGATTCAGCATGGGTTATTTCTAGCTCATACTAGCATTCTCATCCCGGGAGCTGTCATACCCTTAGCCTGAGGCCTCAAGAGACTTTGCCCCTCTCCCATCTGGCTTACAAAGGCCTAGACTCTGCAGCAAGTCAGAATTGCCTAGAAAGTTTACTTAATAAACTATTGCTTAGGCTTCCAGACATCTATGGGTTTACCAATTTCCCCAGATGCCTAACAGCCAGGTAAGAGAGCTGTTGACTTAGGGATGACATCTTTTCCACAGTTAAAAAGCATATATTTCAGCAGAGATCCTACACCAGAAGGAGTGTTTTTTCAGCTCCTTCCCTCCAAGGGTTCCTCATTGCCACTAGGATCCATTTGAGATCTCTGTAGCCCGACACGTCTGCCCCAGCCTCCCTCTTCCCCACATCTCCACCACCCTCCGCCTTACTCTATGAGCCCCAGCCTCATGGCCTGGTTGCAGTTCCTCTAACAGTATGCACTCTCTCCAGCCACAGGGCCTTTGCACATATAATTCCAGCCTTCTGCCTGGAAGGGTTTCCCCACTGCCTGTATCTTAGCCTAATCATCTTACTTCACGACAGTGATCTCCCACCCCAAGGTTATGATATATTTTTATTATTAACCATAGTGTGCTGATCCACTTGTAATGTTCACTTTATTTGTATAATTATTTATTTAGTACCTGTCACCCCATTAAAACATAGGCTCCATGAGGGCAAAGATTTTTGTCTGATTTGTTCATTGCCCCATTGCCAGCACCAAGCAGGTGCCTACCAAAAGCATGTGTGAGAGGGAGGAAGGAATATGACAATACAGAAATACACAAGCGCAAGTGAGCTGACTGCAGCGACAGCACATGTGAGGATGTGACAGATACAGAGCAGCAGAGAGAGACAAGGAACCCAGAAAAGAAAGCTGGTGGCGATGAGAACAAACTCTGGCTGACAGCTCCAGTGGGGAGTGATCAATAACAGCTCTGACCAGGGAGCAAAGTGGCTTCACCCTTAGCTAGGAGACACCCTCATCACAGCGCCCCCGGCCAATTAGGTGGAAGGCCTCACTGTCAACTGTGCCTCACTGCAGACCCTGAACGATGCCACCAACCCTGCTTTGAGGGCTTACCAAGAAAGAATGAATTACTGATTGTCCCGTTCCCAATCAGCTCGATCCCGAAATGCAATTCTTTAATTCAGCGTGACTGTCAGCTTGGTAGGCTGAAAGGAGTTTCCCTTATCTGTCCAGAACAGATTTTATTTAGGCTTCGTTCTTTTCAGAAGTCTTGGGACTGCTATCTGATAATCGATTCTTTCTGTAAGGGTCAATGTAGCAAATTAAAAATTCGATCTCTCTCCCTTACAACCTTTACTGTCCAAAATCCCAATCTGACTTTGTCTGAACAGACGGTCTTCGCTACTGGAATATCTAACAGCGATCACGGTGAATCAGATAGAGGTCCAAAACAAAACAAAAAGGAACCTTTGTTCATATGCTAAAGAAGGGAAAAATTGTCAAGCACATCAAGGATCTTGCTCTCTTCTAGTTTCCTTTTCTAATGCCGAGGGTAAGCCCTGCCCTGCCTGCCACCACAGGGAGACAGACGCCCCAGTGTGGAATGCGAGCTTTGCAATCAGCTCATTTATAGAAGTCAATCACACTTTAATATTCTAAAGGAAATGATTTTTAAAATACAACCATCATGCTAATAGAAAATTAATTTGCTGTTTTGCTGATTGTTTTATATTCATGAATATTAGCTATTTATACTACACCCTCCACATTAATAATTACAGCATTATTTCTTTTTTATTATTTCAGCGTATTACGGGGATACAAATATTTAGGTTACATATATTGCCTTTGGCCCACCTGAGTCAGAGCTTCAAGCATGTCCATCCCCCAGATGGTGCGCGCTGCACCCATTAGGTGTGAATAGACCCATCCCCCCTTCCCATCCCACCTGCCCGACACCCGATGAATGTTATTACTGTATGTGTACTTAAGTGCTGATCAGTTAATACGAATTTGATGGTGAGTACATGTGCTGCTTGTTTTTCCATTCTTTTGATACTTTCTTCACTTAGTAGAATGGGCTCCAGCTCTATCCAGGATAATACAAGAGTTGCTAGATTACCATCGTCTTTTATAGCTGAGTAGAACTATGTGGTATACATATACAACATTTTATTAATCCACTCATGTATTGATGGGCACTTGGGTTATTTCCACATCTTTGCAATTGTGAATGTGCTACTATAAACATTCGAGTGCAGGTATCTCTCTTATAGAATGTCTTTTTTTCCTTTGGGTAGATCCCCAGCAATGGGATTGCTGGATCAAATGGTAGTTCTACTTGTAGCTCTTTGGGGTATCTCCATATTGCTTTCCACAGAGGTTGTACTAGTTTGCAGTCCCACCAGAAGTGTATGAGTGTTCCTCTCTCTCCACATCCTCACCAATATTTATTGTTTGGGGGCTTTTTGACAAAAGCCGTTCTCACTGGAGTTAAGTGATATCTCATTGTGGTTTTGATTTACATTTCCCTGACGATTAGAGGTGTTGAGCATTTTTTCATATGTTTGTTGGCCATTAGTCTGTCTTCTTTTGAAAAGTTTCTATTCATGTCCTTTGCCCACTTTTTAATGGGGTTGTTTTTCTCTTGCTGATTTTCCTGAGTTCTATATAGATTCTAGTTATCAGCCCTTTATCAGATGTCTAAGAACTGTTTCCAAACCAATTGTCCTCTCTTACACATCCGTCTAGACCTACCAATTGCCAAACCAACTGCCCCCTCTTACACATCCCTATAGACCTACACACTCACTCTTGCACACTCCAAACTATACTCTTGTAGTTATCTCTTTACCAAATCTCTTGAACCATATCTGTGCATATACATGTCTGTGCATCTCTGTATGTGTGGGTCTATGTATGCATGTGCATCTGTGTATGTGCATATACACATGAACATGCATCTGTGTGTGTATATACACTTGTCCCTTGGTATTTGCAGATTAGTTCTAGAAATCCACCTGGATCCAAAATCTGAAGATGCTCAAGTCTCTCATAAAATGGAATAGTGTTTACACATAGCCTATGCACATCCTCTTCATATACCTTAAATCACTTCTCGTTTAAATACCTAATACAATGTAAATGTCATGCAAATAGTTGTTATACTTATTGGATTTCTGAGTTTTATTTTTATTGTTCTATTTTTACTTTTTACTGGGTTTTTTCCCCAAATGTTTTCAATCGGAGGCTGGTTGAATCCAGGGATGTGGAACTCACAGTTAAGGAAGGACAACTGCACATACATACACGCACCTATGCATGTGTGTATCTATATATGGTGGATGTATAGATACAAGCATGAACATCTATGTACCTCAATAATGTATTCTATAAAATACGATCAGGTGCATAAAATCTAAAACAAGCCCAAAGCAGACGTGCCAGACCACTGTCATTTTCTTGCAGGAGCTCTGTCTGATTCGGGTTGGCTGTTGACACTGAAACCAGATTCACCACAGGACTTTCAATTACATGAGACTCTACCCACCATCTTTGCTTGCTGGTTTTTAGGTTGTTTTCCAGAAGCAAGTTTGAGCTGGGTTTCCACACTTACAAAATAATCCCCCTCTGATTACTCACCAGCAGCTCAATATCTGTTGAATTTATTTATTCAGTAAATATTTATGGAGTGCCTACTATGAACCAGGCACCACATTAAGCAATTGTGACGCAACATTAAACAAAACATACCGAGTGCCCTGCCTTCCTCATGCTCACCGTCTAGCAGGACACACAGGTGATAATAATGTACACGTTATTCTCTATATTAGAAAGTCACAAGTTCTATGAGGCAAAAGAGAGCAGGGTACAGGGGTGTGGAGTCCTAAAGGCACGAGGAGAAGGGAGGTTGCAGCTGTCAGAGAGTGGGTGACAAGTTAGCAAAGACACAGAGCAGGTGAGGGAGGGCCCAGGTGAGGCGTGGCCAGGGCACAGGCCTAGAGATGGGAGGGTGCCTGAGAAGCTCCAGAAGTGGCGGGAGTAAGAGGGAGAGGGGTAGGAGACACGATCAGAGAATTAAGGGGCAGACACCTCAGGCCTTGTTGGCCTTTAAGTCTTGGCTTCCACTCTAAGGGAAATGGGAGCCACAGCAGGAGCAGGAGCAGGAGCAGGAGCAGAGACGGGACACGCTGTGGCCCTCCCTGAATACAGCCCAGCTGTGGGGGGCAGGGGTACAGCAGGGAGGCCAGACAGGAGGCTCCTGCAACAAGCCAGGTGAGCGAGGCTGGCGCTGGGCCAGGCTGGTGGCCGCAGAAGTGGACAGGTGAGGTCAGATTCAGGATGTGCTGAAGTTTGAGCACAAGGGGCCTCCTGTTAAATGGATGTGGGAAGTGAAAGAAAAAAGGCAGGCGTGATGCCAAGGCTGGGGCTTGGTAAACTGGAAAATGAAACCTCCTCGTCCGATAGGGGAAGCCCCACTCAGAGTTCTCGGCCTCTCGAAATGACTCTCCTGCTAAGATCTCAAGCATTAGAGTTCCCTCTGCCATTGGCTCTTCCTGCCCCGTCCCACTCCCTCTCACCATCTGCCTCCCTGCTCCTCCTCGCTCTCGTACTCCTCCTTGGCCGGCTCCCTTTCTCCTCCCGTGTGCTACACTCGGCTACACGTTAGCACTCCACAAATCCCTTTCTCTCCACCCCTGCACCTCCTCTCCAAGTCCTTCCCTTTCTCCCAGTAGCCTCAATTCTAACATCCAAACGGAAGAGGCCCAGTCTCACTTTCTAGCACCGGCCTCTCCCCGGAACCTGGGTGCTGCCTTTCATCTCAAACTGCCTGCTGAATACCCAAAATACATCTAAACTGAACGCAACCACTCTTGGCAGAAAGGAGCCTTTCTTTTCTGAGTATATTCCCATGAATAAGACCCCCAACTTGAAACCCTGGTATTTGTCACTCTTGACTTCACCTTCCCTTTTTCCCGGCTTCCCTCCTGCCCAAACACATCTAACGGACTCAACGTCCACAACATTCCTGGCACCCAAGGGCCCCTGCTGCCATATCCACCTGATTCTGACCCCTCCATTTCACCTCAAGACACAGTGTACCAGCTCCACACTCACCACCTGCACCCTCGTCACCTAAAACCCTGGACCGCCACTGCCTGCAAACTGAACAAAACCCACACCGCCACATGCAACTGCACAGCCTATGCCCTGCCTACTTTCCCATGACTTACTTATTGAAATCCACTGCCCCAGCTAAATTGTCCTATTATTTCTGAACGTATGCATTCTCCCTCTTACCCTCAACACCTTTCCCTCTCACAGTACTCTTCAGCTCAAGACCAAGCTCAAGACACATCTCAAGTCTAAAGCCTTCACTTGCCCCCTGGTGAATACTACACCATTGCGCATTCACATAGACCTTAAATTGTATGATTCATCTAATTTTTTATATGCACTCCTTTATCCTCTCATTTACGTATGTGCATCATTGTCTCAAAATCATTAACATCTAACACCATGTGAATGTTGACAGCCACCCCTTATTTCAGCTTGGAAGGACTCTTGCCCTCTGGGTGAGTTCTCAGTCAAGTTCTCTGTCGCGGAGAATCCAAGTCATGGGCAAGACAGAGAGAAGAACTAAGAACAAACCACCAACAGAGAGCCACACTGACATACAAAACACGGTGCTAAAAGAACAGAACAAGAAGTGAAAGGAAGTAAAAGCCTCAAAGGCTGAGACGTTGGGAAGGAGGCAATGAGCGTTGGAGGGAGAATTTAAGGAAGCAGGTGCCAAACACATGGAGATTATTAAGAGAGCAGAGAGGATGAGATGAGATGGACACAATTTTTGTTGCACAATAGGAATTCACTTTTCCCACAAAGTTCATATTCCCTCAAAAAGATGAATAAAGACTTAAATTGTTTTAACTCATTTTTTGGTTACTGCACTGTGTTTACTTGCATGAGACTCTATAAACAAGATGGTGCCATTTTACAACAAAATCCATCTGAGGTTGCATAATGAGTAGGTCCTGTCTTCTTGGAGGATGAAATATCTTAAAGTTCTGGGACCTGATATTTCTTTGTATCCCCGACGCTGAGAACAGTGTTCTACACGTAACAATTAGTCAACAAATGTGTGCTGATGATAAACAGGGATACAGGGAGAGGAATAGATGATGCAGACCTTGTTTGTTTATCCTAGTGGCATTCCAGAGGCTGTCATCTGTTGGCAGTGATGTGGCCAAACAGTATTTGTCAGTGTATGTATTTAAGGAGATTTTCCATTTGTCTACCAAGCAAATATAACTTTTGTAGGTCAAACTCACAATTACAGCATTAAAACAGGACAACCGTGAGAGCGTGTGAGGCTTGTTAAGGATGCATGTGAATACCAAAAATATCATGGCATTCAAAACCCAAATGTCAGGGAGAGCATCAGAGATGAGGAAGAAAGAGAGTCTTTTTGAAATGCAATCCTAATTATTTATATTCCTCACCAAAAACCAGACAATTTTCTCCTGCTGACAGGCCCTACTTCCAACCAATTACTTGCTGCTCTGAGTTTTACACCCAAGACCTTTGCAAAAAGCTATTAATATTACGACTGCCATGATTTTGTGTCAAAAGTAAATGATCATCTCTAAAACCTCCCTGATAGGTTTTCAAAATATTTGTCTCTTTTAGAAAATCCTTTGTCCCGTTCTTATGAATCATTCTGACCTCATAAAAAGTCTACGATAAAAGGGACTTAAATGTCTACCTTCAGGATATTGTAGTGGAAAAGCAAAAGAATCACAGGGAAGGAAACGGAAATGAAATCGGGCATTGCAATCCCTTGGAATATGAATGTTCTCTGCATAACACTAGGTGTGAGAAATGTCCCCGGACCTTAGCAATGTGACAAGGACCATGAGAGCAACGACCACTTGCTTATTTCCTATCTTCCTTTTGCCAGCCCACATTTACTCTAACGTGCAAATGCACATAATCCAATGGAACCGCTGTATTTACCATCACTCTGATGTGTAAATGTAATAGCGTGATGGAACAACTTGAAATACTTTCTGCTTAAAGAGATTTGTGCTGTCCTTTTCCTGGAAACTGTCGATGACCACTTTTCTCCCCAAGGAGAACCCTCAAAATCTCAGATCCTTAGGGAAGTTGCTAAGAGGTATATGTAAATTTCCAGTTGAATCTATTAACAGTTAACAGCATCTAGCTGAAAGTTAATGGAAAAGGAATAATGAACAATCCTAAAGATAAAGTGGCCATTCTGAGTGAAAAGTGGAAGAAATGTAAGGGCAATTTGGTAGTATATATAAAGGTTGTCATTAAAATGTACAATACCCTTTGATCCAGCAAATTCCGTAGCTGGACTTTAACCCAAATAAATGATCAGAGAAGACACACAATGTAGTTATAGCAATATTTGAAATTCTGTCCAAAGAGGCAAAATAAAGGATAAAAGAAAGGAAAATGCTAATTGTTTAAATTATATTAATAGCATATTGATTTAACTGAACACTATACAGCCATTAAGAAGAATGTTATGGACTTATATTTG
Source organism: Microcebus murinus (assembly GCF_040939455.1). Classification (NCBI taxonomy): domain Eukaryota; kingdom Metazoa; phylum Chordata; class Mammalia; order Primates; family Cheirogaleidae; genus Microcebus; species Microcebus murinus. Next base: position 97,902,230 of record NC_134111.1, read on the forward strand.
TTTATTTTTTACTTATTTAGTTAGTTATTTTTTGGAGACAGAGTCTCACTTTGTTGCCCAGGCTAGAGTGAGTGCCGTGGCATCAGCCTAGCTCACAGCAACCTCAATCTCCTGGGCTCAAGCAATCCTACTGCCTCAGCCTCCTGAGTAGCTGGAACTACAGGCATGCACCACAATGCCCGGCTAATTTTTTGTATGTATATTTTTAGTTGGTCAATTAATTTCTTTCTATTTTTAGTAGAGACGGGGTCTCGCTCAGGCTGGTTTCGAACTCCTCACCTTGAGCCATCTGCCCACCTCGGCCTCCCAGAGTGCTAGGATTACAGGCGTAAGCCACCACACCCGGCCATGACTTATATTTATTAACATTAAAAAATGTCACTGAAACATTAAGGGGAAAAAGCAAATAACCAGATCATACATGAGTGTGTCCTTCTTTCAAAAACACATATGTGTCTATATGCATGCATCATCATACCAAGAAAAGGAAATACCACGAAACATAAACCCTGGTTGTCAGTAAAGACATGGAGGTTAAAGGAAAGGAAATTTCCATTTTTCTTCTCTTTCTTGTATATACTACTTTCGTAATAAGAAATAGACCATAGAGCCTTTTTCATTCTTTGAAAGAAAGTAAATTACCTTCTGCTGAGAGAAAACCATAGTCCCAAAGGTTTTTATATTTAGTCCTAAGAAACTTTCTTTTCCCTCTCTCTCTACCCCTCTCCAGCTCTCTTCCTCTCTCTCCCTCCCTTAGAAAAAAGAAAGAGAAGAGATGCCACAAGTAGCAGAAATTTGGCTAGAAGAAAGGCAATTTAAAAAATTACTTTCTTAGTTGAAATGCACACTGTCAGAAGCTAAGAAAAGCTTTTGACAGAGCTGGCAAAGCCCTGAGAAAGTTTGTCTCTAAGTTAAAAGGAGCAGGGAAGGCCTTACAGAAACATCTTAATCAGATTCCATGGACAACATTTGGGTTAAATTTCACTAGTATTCACTAAATAGTAAGGTATTTCTTTCCAGAATTAAGAAGAAATTCTTTAAAATATAAAAATAATTTTCTTCTTTATCTAATTCTTACAATTAACCTATAAATAAAATGTGCTAGCTTTAGTTTTTAAAATAAAGGGCCCAGGAAGAGGTAGAGAATCAGGCAGAATGGGGAAGGAAAGAAAGGGAAAATTCATGGTTATAAAGGCAAACCTTGAATTTGTTTCTCAAAACCAGGCAAACCCCTCCAATTAATGCATCAGGCCCAATTTATAGAATTATCTGAAGCTGCTTTGTTCTCTTAAATTCTGAAATTGATGCACAAGAACTACAAAAGCACTTTAGTAACTCACAACCATGCCCTTACACATGTACTTTGACTGGTTTTCCTCAACAAAAGGGTTGTCCTTTATTTCTTAAGTAGTTCCTAGAATTTGCACAAATTATAGCTTTCAAAAGAATCACCTGAGGACATTGTAAAAAATTATCCTAAGAACCTACTGGGTCTGTGGGTAGACCAGGAATCTGCCTTTTTAAGGAGCCTGATTCCAGGGACATTGCCTGCCCCATCTCACAGCCTGGGCAATGGATCCCCAGTGGACCACTGAATCTTAGACTGCCAGCTCTAGGGGCATGCCCAGAATAAAGTGCTTTTAATGATGCTCAGTTTATTGCCACAATCAACAGGTACCAATATATAAATGATGCTGACCATGACAACATTTAGTAAGATAGAAGTAGGGCATGGAGTTCAAGGCCAACTAATAAAAAAAAAATCCTGACACTCATTAACAATAATAAAAAGAAGATCAAAAAGAATAATCCTGGCTGGGAACAGTTGCTCATGCCTGTAAGCCCCACACTTTGGGAGGCTGAGGCAGGAAGACCACTTGAGGCCAGGAGTTTGAGACCAGGCTGGGCAACATGGCAAGATCCCACATCTTAAAAATAATAATAATAATAATGAGCCAGTTATAGTGGTACCAGCTGCTCTGGAGGCTGAGGTGGGAGGATCACCTGAGCCCAAGCATTCAAAGTTGCAGTGAGCTATGATTGCACCACTGCACTCCAGCCTGGGCAACAGAGATGGAGTCTGTCTCTAAAGAGAAAAAAAAAGAATATGGATTGCTGATAATATAGAAATATGGTCCAAATTTAAGTAAAATTTAAATTTCTTACAAATCTTCAAACTAAGCAAACGTGAATTTGATCTAAATTATGCCATCTGGGGCAGATTTATACTTTCTCTGCTTTTGTTCTTTTCCAACTACTGCTTTTTATTTGAACATTCTTAAGGGGTTTTTTCCCTTCCTTCTATTGCAGGGAGCTCAATAGACCTTATTCAACTGTGGTTTTAAAATGATCATGAAAAGGTGAAATATTTGCATTTTCTTCTTTAAATCTTACACTTTCAGCAAAAGAAGATGTTAATGGTTCTATAGGTGGTGTCCTTTCCAAACTTTCTTCACCTATTTTACCTTTGGCCCCCAGAGCAAGATATCTTAAAAGACAAAATATATCATTCCCAAAAGAATGATGAAAAGTTTCTTTTCTTTTCTTTTCCTTTGTATTTGATCCTCTAAAATACTTTTAATGTAATAAAAGGGGGAGAAGGATTTAAATGTCACAGAGGTATGTTATAAAAACCTACAAAGGATTCTTAAGATTGACATTTTGCAGCTGGGAATTTTCTTCATGTAGCATTTCCTGAGGGGAATAATTTATGTATGAACAAAATTTAAGCAGTCAGGTGACTACCATGTGATCATCATGGTTGCAAGGAGCTGTGACACGGTCCCTTCTCTCTAGAAGTCTGCGGCTTAATTAAACCTATAAAACTAGGCGGGGCGATGGAGAACATTCTAGCGCAAAGTGTGTGATGCTGGCTGCAAATGCAATTTGCAGAGGGAAACGTGAGGCAAAGGACTGATAAAGCCAAAACTTTATAAAAGCCTTGAAAGAAGAGGAAGGGGAGGCACAGGCAGGGCAGGGGTGGGAGCGGTAGTGACACCAGCTGTACAGAGAGGAACAAAGGGGAAACCTGCAGGGCTGGGTTAGGGGAACAGCCAGAAGACTGAGCAGCCAGCCCGACCACAAGGTTCAGAGACAGAAAAGATGCAGCCCAACCAAGGCTGGCCTCCGTCTCAGAGCTGGCCGTGGTCCAAAGCAGAACTCCTGGAGTTATCACGACGTCAGGGTGCAGACAGAGGAGGTGGCCCACAGCAGCCGGGTGCAGTAGCCAGACAGGGTGCCAGTCATGAAGGTGGGACTCGGAGCGGTGGGACTTTGTGCTTAAAGAAAATTAGATTTCACTCCAGGAAGCTGGAGGAAGCTTGGGACCTGTGCATTTAAAAGGGAAGATTCTAGTTCAACGTACAGCCAAGGGGCCAGGGACCCCAGGAACCTCGATTTGAATGGTACGTACGCACTCAACCCAAGTTGACCAGTTACAGCTAATAAAGTCCTGCAGGCTTGTTTGAGAACAGCCTGGAGACTAAAGGCTTCGTGTAAACAGGCAGGTCTGGAGAACGCAGGGCCTGGTACCATGAGAATGACAGGGGCGACTTTAGAGAATGGTCTGGTAGCAGCCTGATGGGTAAGAAAGGTGAGTGAAGACATTTCAGAGAATCCACCCAGCTGCACTGCGCCAGAGCCGGGATACAAAGACCCTCCCCCTTTTGCTAATGGACCTAAAAAAAATTATAATCTATGAAGACATTATCAAGGTAAAGTAAAGGACATTCTGAAAATGTATGTGCCCTGCTCACTATCTCTATATGCTAACTTAACCCGTAGTATCTGAGAGGCTCATAGCAAATGCATACCATTAAATAGGGAAATGTAAATGTAAGCGGACATTGGGGGCAAGAAAACTCTAACCCAAAGTGAGAGCGTGCAGAGAAGAGACGAGCAGGCCACAGGTCTTCACAGCTGCAAAAGGCGAATTACCAAGCGGGTGCTGCATCTGCCAGTGGCTGATGCCTACTAGAGGAAAACGTGGGCTAAGCATCTCTCACGCCACACAGGGACCCTTTCCTCCCCCATGTCCTGGTCTGTCCCCAGCCCCTGCCTCCTTCCACCCTGAGTCCTCCACAGGGAGCCAGGTCCCGGCTGCTCCAGGAGACCCGCATGGCCAGGACGCAGTCACCGTAGCTAGAAGCCAGCCAGTAACGCGAGGGAAAAGCAGGGCAGGTGGGGAAGCGCAGGTGCCGGCCTATTTATCTCCGGGTTTCTTTTAACTCCTGAGCAACAAACAAAAGGATACATCACCAGCTGGCTGAGACAAAGGAATACCCATGGAGAGCCCCGATGCCTAAATGGCTACAATAGCCACACACATAAAAAATGAACACTGGCAGCAATGCGTGGCTTCAGGGAGCTCTCCAGCCGAACTGAGATCTTAGCAACACCTCTTGTCCCCGCTTTCCTGTTGGAACTTCTTCCCCTTTTAACACTGCCGCCACCCTTACCCCAGCTTGTATGGTCCCAACAGTGCGCCCTGCCTTTCTTAGAGCTTTCCCCAAATCCCTCCCTCTGTCAGATTGACAGGCTGAGACGTGCCAACTCCAGCGAAATTACTTTTGAAACTTTCATTTATAGGACAAGGCCTACAGGAATATTTACCTGGAAGGGAGGGAAGAGGACGAGTTCAGGAATAAGAATAGAGTTTTGTTAAGGAATTCCAAAGGACTACCTGAAAATCCACATCAAAAACTAAAAGATCCCTCCTTTCCTTTGGAGGATAAACAGAGAACTCAAGGAATACAAGTCACACCTTGAGCACCTCTTTATACAAATTTGTTCATATCCAAGATGAGAGGTAGTTGGAGGGTGGGTGGAATTTTCAAAGGTTTTGTTGCGTGCTTGTTGAAATTAAACTCTATTTCCAGTTGTGGTGGTCATTAGTCACTTTGTAGCACTATTATTAAATGATCTTAATAGCACAGACTCCTGCGCCATCAGAATGCTCTTTGTACATCCAGGAGGAATCCTTTCACTGCCCTGCCCACCCCTGGCAGAGTTCATTGCTCCTTCCTCTGAATCCTACAGACACTTTTGTACCTGTCTGCGGCACTTGTATAATAAGCTTCTGTTGCCTCATTCACGCGGAGACCACACCTAAATCATCTTCGCATTTCCACACTAGCACAGTGCCTGGAAAATAAGAGTTGTACAATGCAGATTTTTCTAAGCTAATACAAAACTAACCATTTCCCACAGCCCTGATGCCTACAAACATGAGGAGATAAAACTAGGTTAAGTTCCTCAGTATGTAGATTTAGGAAGCAGATAATCTGTCAAAGGAAACGTCATTGGATAAGCAAAGAATGTTTAAAAGCATATGTATTCTCTCATGATCTCACATAGAGCTTAAAGTGGTGGCTCTAAAAATTTTTCAGGGACTCAGCTGCCTTTGAGAATCCAATGAAGTTTTGACTGTCTCCTGAGAAGGACGCACAGATACAAAAAAAACTACAGTGCATTTTCAGGAGATTCATGAGATCCATGAAACAGACCTATGACCTCCATGACTGTCCCCAAACCAGGGGCCAATTGAGCCCAAATTGGGAAGCTTAGCTGAAGAATAACAGCTTCACAGTTGGTTGGGCACTGAGAAATCCTTTTGGGAAAAAAAAAACATATTGTAAACTATAAGGCTACAAATGATTGTATCTCCAAGGAAGCTTCAGTTTTTTACTATGTTAGTCAGGACAAATGCATCAGGTAAGTACATAAAGAATTAAACCCTGGGGGTTGTGAAGGACCATTGTACACAGGCAGTCTTAGTACCTTAGTCAAAGACAAGTCAACCCTCCTGGTACCTGCTAAAGTGCCTGTTATTCCTATCTTATTTCTAAAGAGAAAAAAAACAAAGTGAATGTACTATTGTATGAACCATTTTGCAAATCTAGAATCTTTTCAAACTGAAAATTTAGGGCCAAGGCAACTTAAAGCACTCTCTAAACAGCTCCCAGGAAACGGACTGCACAGTCTTCTAATCCAGGTAAGATAACAATTATAAACACCTAAAAATTTTGTGTTTCCAGGGTTCTGTGATTAATTTAATAGCTACAATCCTAAAGAAATGTTTCCACAGAAACTCACATTTCTACACAAAAACGTGGAAATTAAACAACCTCCTACTAAATGATTACTTCGTAAATGAAGAAATCAAGACGGAAATAAAAAACTTCTATGAAGAAAACGACAATGGAGAGACAAGTTATCAACTCCTCTGGGACACAGCTAAAGCAGTTCTGAGAGGAAAGTTTATCTCCATAAATGCCTATAACCAAAAGACAAGAAGATCACAAATAGACAATCTAATGAAACGACTCAAAGAGCTGGAAAAAGAAGAACAGACCAACCCCAAACCCAGCAGAAGAAGTGAAATCAACAAGATCAAATCAGAACTAAACGAAATTGAAAACAGGAAAGCTATTCAGGAGATTAATAAAACAAAAAGTTGGTTCTTTGAAAAAATAAACAAAATTGACACACCATTGGCTAAGCTAACGAAAAGCAGAAAAGAGAAATCTCTAATAAGCTCCATCAGGAATAAAAAAGGAGATATCACAACTGATCCCAAAGAGATACAAGATACAATTTATGAATACTACAAAAATCTTTATGCACACAAACTGGAAAATGTGGAGGAAATGGACAAATTTCTAGAAACACACAGCCTCCCTAGGCTCAACCAAGAAGAAATAGATTCCCTGAACAGACCAATCTCAACAGCTGAAATAGAAACAGCAATTAAAAATCTCCCTAAAAAGAAAAGTCCCGGTCCAGATGGATTCACACCTGAATTTTACCACACTTACAAAGAAGAACTAGTACCTATCTTGCAGAAACTATTCCACAACATCGAGAAGAACGGAAACCTCCCCGACACCTTTTATGAAGCGAATATTACTCTGATACCAAAACCAGGAAAGGATGCAACAAAAAAAGAAAACTACAGACCAATATCCCTAATGAATATAGATGCAAAAATTTTCAACAAAATCTTAGCTAACCGAATCCAGACACTTATCAAAAAAATAATCCACCACGACCAAGTGGGCTTCATCCCAGGGATGCAGGGATGGTTCAACATACGTAAATCTATAAATGCAATACACCACATAAACAGAAGCAAAAACAAAGACCACATGATTCTTTCAATAGATGCAGAAAAAGCTTTCGACAAAATTCAACACCCTTTCATGATACGAACACTTAAGAAAATAGGCATAGAAGGGACATACCTAATAATGATACAAGCCATATATGACAGACCCATAGCCAACATCATACTGAATGGGGAAAGATTGAAATCATTCCCACTTAGAACTGGAACCAGACAAGGCTGCCCACTATCTCCACTTCTGTTCAACATAGTGCTGGAAGTCTTGGCTACAGCAATCAGACAGGAATATGGAATCAAAGGTATCCAAATAGGGGCAGAAGAGATCAAACTTTCACTGTTTGCTGATGATATGATATTGTATCTAGAAAACCCCAAGGATTCAACCAAGAAACTACTGGAACTGATCAATGAATTTAGTAAAGTCTCAGGATACAAAATTAATACACAGAAATCAGAGGCATTCATATACGCCAACAACAATCTAATTGAGAACCAAATCAAAGACTCAATTCCCTTCACAATAGCAACAAAGAAATTAAAGTACCTAGGAATATATTTAACCAAAGAGGTAAAAGACCTCTAGAGGGAGAACTATGAAACACTGAGGAAGGAAATAGCAGAGGATGTAAACAGATGGAAATCCATACCATGCTCGTGGATCGGCAGACTCAATATCATCAAAATGTCTATACTACCCAAACTGATCTACAGATTCAATGCAATACCTATTAAAATCCCATCAGCATTCTTCACAGATATAGAAAAAATAATTTTACGCTTCGTATGGAACCAAAGAAGACCCCGAATATCAAGAGCAATTCTAGGCAACAAAAACAAAATGGGAGGCATTAATATGCCAGATATCAAACTATACTACAAAGCTGTAGTAATTAAAACAATATGGTATTGGCACAAAAACAGGAATATTGACCAGTGGAACAGATGTGAGAATCCTGATATAAAACCATCCTCTTATAGCCATCTCATCTTTGACAAAACAGACAAAAACATACGCTGGGGAAAAGAATCTCTCTTCAATAAATGGTGCTGGGAAAACTGGATAGCCACCTGTAGAAGGCTAAAACAGGACCCACACCTTTCACCTCTCACAAAAATCAACTCACGCTGGATAACAGACTTAAACCTAAGATATGAAACTATTAGAACTCTAGAGGAAAAAGTTGGAAACACTCTCCTAGACATCGGCCTGGGCAAAGAGTTTATGAAGAAGTCCCCAAAGCCAATCACAGCAGCAACAAAAATAAATAAATGGGACATGATCAAACTACAAAGCTTCTGCACAGCCAAAGAAATAGTCATGAAAGTAAACAGACAACCTACAGAATGGGAGAAAATTTTTGCATCCTATGCATCCGATAAGGGACTGATAACTAGAATATACTTAGAACTCATGAAAATTAGGAAGAAAAAATCAAATAACCCCATTAAAAAGTGGGCAAAGGACTTGAACAGAAATTTTTCTAAAGAAGACAGAAGAATGGCCAACAAACATATGAAGAAATGCTCAACATCTCTAATCATCAGGGAAATGCAAATCAAAACTACAATGAGATATCAGTTAACCCCAGTGAGAATGGCCTTTATCAAAAAATCTCCAAACAATAAATGCTGGCGTGGTTGCGGAGAGAGAGGAACACTCCTACACTGCTGGTGGGACTGCAAACTGGTTCAACCTCTGTGGAAAGCAATATGGAGATACCTTAAAGCGATACAAGTGAATCTACCATTTGATCCAGCAATCCCATTGCGGGCATCTACCCAAATGATCCAGTGACACTCTACAAAAAAGACACCTGCACTCGAATGTTTCTAGCAGCACAATTCATAATTGCAAGGCTGTGGAAACAGCCCAAGTGCCCATCAATCCAAGAATGGATTAATAAAATGTGGTATATGTATACCATGGAGTACTATTCAGCTCTAAGAAACAATGGTGATATAGCACATCTTATATTTTCCTGGTTAGAGCTGGAACCCATACTACTAAGTGAAGTATCCCAAGAATGGAAAAACAAGCACCAGATATATTCTCCAGAAAACTGGTATTAACTGAGTAGCACCTAAGTGGACACATAGGTACTACAGTAATAGGGTATTGGGCAGGTGGGAGGGGGGAGGGGGGCGGGTATATACATACATAATGAGTGAGATGTGCACCATCTGGGGGATGGTCATGAAGGAGACTCAGACTTTTGGGGGGAGGGGGGGAAATGGGCATTTATTGAAACCTTAAAATCTGTACCCCCATAATATGCCAAAATAAAAAAAAAAAAAACATAAAAAAAAAAAAAAAAAGAAATGTTTCCAGCTAAAACAAAGACATTCCTATGGGCCACAGGTTGTACCATGCACCCTTTCATGAAGTTAAAGTGGATCTAAAGTTATAAGAGAAGCATTTTAGGAGGTCACACACAAAATACCACCAGCCTGAGTTAAACATTAATATGCACTTATTTTTATAATATAAATTAAACATTTAAAAAGTATTGAAACTATAAAAAAGGATGGTATAAATGTCTACCTAATAAAAGTGATTTAAAATATAGTTGGGTATGGGCAGAAGAGTAGAATGAAGGAAGAGAAAAAAGGCCAATATAAGGGGCTAGACAGACCACTATGAAGAAAGGCTGGAAAGAGGAATAAACTGGGTCAAAATGAAAGTAATTTCAAAAACTAGGAAAGGGATAAAATAACAGATTGAGGAAACAACAAATATGAACCACAGCCGGGCGTGGTGGCTCACGCCTGTAATCCTAGCACTTTGGGAGGCCGAGGCGGGCGGATTGCTCAAGGTCTGGAGTTCGAAACCAGCCTGAGCGAGACCCCGTCTCTACCAAAAATAGAAATAAATTAATTGACGAACTAAAAATATATATACAAAAAATTAGCCGGGCATGGTGGCGCATGCCTGTAGTCCCAGCTACTCGGGAGGCTGAGGCAGTAGGATCGCTGAGCCCAGGAGTTTGAGGTTGCTGTGAGCTAGGCTGACGCCACCGCACTCACTCTAGCCTGGACAACAAAGCGAGACTCTGTCTCAAAAAAAAAAAAAAAAAAAAAAATGAACCATATGAGAGAAAAGTGTGTGGGAAACACTGGGGTTTCTCTGAGTGAGCCCGTAGACAGGAAGTACGGAGAAAGCAGATACACCTGCCTGGGTTTTCTGATCAAATGGAGAACTACCCTCGAGAATGTTCCAGGGTTGCCTGTGGGCGTGTAAGACTCTATGAGTTAAAGGAGATCTGAGACTCCGTGTGGAGTAGAATCTTCAGCTAGCCATTTTCCTCAAAAACCACTCCGAAAGGGGAGAGTGTAAATGAGGTCTTGGAGATAAAGAGAGCTTGGGGGTCTGAGGCACAGAGAGGATGGGGTGAGGGGAGGGGTGCATTCCAGGTAGGGCTGGCCCTGGCAGTGAGGTCCACAGAGCAGGGGTGAAGGGCAGGAGGCGAGAGGGGGAACCGCCTAGAAAAGGGGTCCAGTGGGGCTTGTCCCAAAGGAAATGTGACCTTCAACAATTATCTAACGTAGAGGCCACCCCCCCCCGGAGGGCTGGTTTGGCCCTCAGTCCTGAGATGAGCCATTATATCAATGTCTCCAAGCAACCGCAACGGGGAAAAAAATGATCACACTTAAAACAGGCAAGCCACAACTGTGTGTTGTGGAAATGTGACTGGGGCGATGAACTTCACTCTTGGGAAATCCAAACTCGGGGGCAAATGAATCATTCGGGGAGCTAATGAGCACCTCCGATGCTCCCCCTGGAGCGGAGGGTGTTAAACAAAGGTTAACTTAGTTTTTCACCCCAAAACATTGTATAAAGCAGATAAACATATTTGGAAATAGCGTATTAAGGGAAAACAAAAGATAATTAAAGAAAGGACGGAAGCATTCAAATGTAGTGGCAACACAGGACGAAAGAGGCTGATGCTCTGAGGTAGAACGTCCTATCATCTCTTTCTTTCTATGAAACAGTATAAATATTAATGAGGCAATGGTAATGAAGGAAAACTGTTTAAAAAATTAAAGGTAGCAACACTGAAAAAGGTCAAACTTAAGTACATTATCTTCATCCAGAATGTGTAAAACATTAGGCTCTCAGCAATTAAAAAAAAAAAAGAGCATTTGTGAACATCTGGGGATAGCAACCAAGTTTGTCTTCCAAAGACACAGCAGGGACTCCTCTGCCTGTCGCACAGAAATATCAAAATAGCTTTGGTCGCCAGGCATGTGGAGTCTACTGAGAGTGCAGCGGAGAGAAGAAACAATCAATACCCCAAAGTGCCTCAAGTTTCTTTCTGAAAAGGAGTGGCAGGGACTGAAACACAACACAGTTCTGGAACTGTACTCTCCTTTTGCCATGGACGTTTTCTTCTACCCACACTAGCATCCATGTGCTGGGCTGTCAAACGCACGTCACCGCTGTACTCTCTTCACAATAGCCTTTGGTTCTTAGCTAAAACGTGTTCATGTCTAGAGGGCCCAGACTATAAAAGTGAATCATTTTAATAAGCTCCTTTAAAAAAAAAAAAAAGAGCTTTAAACTCATGTCAGTGTATGATAGTAAGCATAAGGCTTCCACAATGATCACAAAAGATAAATTTTGTTTCTTTAAAATAAAAAGATTTTGTAGAAGAAGTAGCTGGCAGGATGTAGGTGTAGTCAATTTACCGCTGTTGAAGCTGGCTGTTCTTCCTTGGGAGGAGCCTGTGTGACAGGACTGTCCGCTACCTTTCAAGAGAATAGCACTAGAAGACTGTGATCTCCATTACCAAGCCATGTAAAATACTGAGACAGCTCTAGCTAGGAAATTAAAAAAAGATACCAGATCACAAATTTTCAAAATAGAAAAAAAAAATGGTTTATGGAAATAAAGGGTGGTATTCATCATTGTCTCTTCATTTTTGTAACCTAAAGTATACTTTTTGTAAAAGAATTCCTTAATTTAGTTATTAATATATCAAATTCAAGTTTTTAAAATTATTCCCCTAGGGAACAATACAATTCAACCGAAGATAATTTTTATCATAAAGCTTTTGATTAGCAAAATGAGCTCAAATTGTGCATGAGTCACAAAATTTCTTCTATCTCAAAAAATTTAATTTATATTATCATTGGAAATTTCTTCTCTGTTAATATCCGTTCCCACTCCCAATGTCAGTCTAAGGTTATAGTTATGTTACAACCAAAGGTAGTATAAAATGTAAGCTAATACAGATGCTCTTTGAAGATGGAGTTACATCCCGATAAACCCATCGTAAGTTGAAAATACCGTAGGTTGAAAATGCATTCAATATACCTAACCTACCTTAAACGTGCTCAGAACACTTACATTAGCCTACAGTTGGGAAAAATCACCTAACATGAAGCTTATTTTATAACAAAGTGTTGACGATCTCACCTGATTTATGGAATGCTGTACTGAAAATGAAAACCAGAACATACGTACGGAAATAACCTATTTGAACTCACATGTTTGAATGCATACCTCTTTCGAACCATCTATAAGTTGAAAAATCGTTGTCAAACCATGATAAGCCAGGGACTGTCTGTATTTCAAATAGGTATCTTCTGGTAACATTAATGACATTTTTGAGTAGTGATACTTCATACATTTTCTGGAACTATTTACCTCCCTCCATGTCATAAATAAAACTTTCAAAATATACAAACTATTTCCTTTTAGATGAATTGTTACAACAGATACAGAAGTAAATAATAGGTACCTTGAAATGTATTGGGGAGTGAAGTGTAGATCTGATTCCTGGCGATACTTTATCACACAATTCTGATTACCTAGTAACCATCCTGACAGCCAAACACTGGTCTGAAGTTGAACACGCCCACCCCATTCTGCCCAGCCGTGTCCATTTCCCAAACTGATTTCTCCTTACCTTCTCTCCACCTAATAAAATCCCTGCTTCCCCAAGCTGGATTTCCAAAGATTGGAAAAAGACCTTCTCATCAGAGAAGGGTCAAATATAAAATGCAGTATAAATTATATAGTGCTGAGCATTTTCTCTTATGCTTTTATCTTCATTATAATTGCTTCAAACACATATTGTAGAGAACAAATAAGTCTAAATGTTTATCTTCCATCTATTTAGAAAAATATTTAGTGTATCTCAGAAACAAAATAAAGTGTCCTAGAATGATCCTTAACATTTGTAATTCATCCTTTCATACCCAGTGTCTCATTTAATCCTCCCACCTCCCTGAGAGACGGGTGTTGTCACCCTCACCCCAGCCTGCAGGTTGAGGACCGAATATACGGTCGGACAGGAGAAGGTATTGACAGCGGGACGAAGGCAGCTGCTTGGGTGCACTGCACTGGGATGGGCAGATTCTAAACTTGAGCTTGTGCCTCTGCATTGAGGCTGCGAGATGGAGCAAGCTCTAATAAAGAGTTGATTATAGGCCGGGCGCAGTGGCTCAGGCCTGTAATCCTAGCACTCTGGGAGGCCGAGGCGGGCGGATGGCTCAAGGTCAGGAGTTCGAAACCAGCCTGAGCAAGAGCGAGACCCCGTCTCTACTATAAATAGAAAGAAATTAATTGGCCAACTAATATATATAGAAAAAATTAGCTGGGCATGGTGGCACATGCCTGTAGTCCCAGCTACTCGGGAGGCTGAGGCAGAAGGATCGCTTGAGCCCAGGGGTTTGAGGTTGCTGTGAGCTAGGCTGCCGCCACGGCACTCACTCTAGCCTGGGCAACAAAGTGAGACTCTGTCTCAAAAAAAATATATATATAAATACTTAGAACTCATGAAAATTAGGAAGAAAAAATCAAATAACCCCATTAAAAAGTGGGCAAAGGACTTGAACAGAAATTTTTCTAAAGAAGACAGAAGAATGGCCAACAAACATATGAAGAAATGCTCAACATCTCTAATCATCAGGGAAATGCAAATCAAAACCACAATGAGATATCACTTAACCCCAGTGAGAATGGCCTTTATAAAAAAATCTCCAAACAATAAATGCTGGCGTGGTTGCGGAGAGAGAGGAACACTCCTACACTGCTGGTGGGACTGCAAACTAGTTCAACCTCTGTGGAAAGCAATATGGAGATATCTTAAAGCGATACAAGTGAATCTACCATTTGATCCAGCAATCCCATTGCTGGGCATCTACCCAAAAGATCCAGTGACACTCTACAAAAAAGACACCTGCACTCGAATGTTTATAGCAGCACAATTCATAATTGCAAGGCTGTGGAAACAGCCCAAGTGCCCATCAATCCAAGAATGGATTAATAAAATGTGGTATATGCATACCATGGAGTACTATTCAGCTCTAAGAAACAATGGTGATATAGCACATCTTATATTTTCCTGGTTAGAGCTGGAACCCATTCTACTAAGTGAAGTATCCCAAGAATGGAGAAACAAGCACCAGATATATTCTCCAGCAAACTGGTATTAACTGAGTAGCACCTAAGTGGACACATAGGTGCTACAGTAATAGGGTATTGGGCAGGTGGGAGGGGGGAGGGGGGTGGGTATATACATACATAATGAGTGAGATGTGCACCATCTGGGGGATGGTCATGATGGAGACTCAGACTTTTGGGGGGAGGGGGGGAAATGGGCATTTATTGAAACCTTAAAATCTGTACCCCCATAATATGCCGAAATAAAAAAAAAAAAAAGTTGATTATATCAGCACACCGAAGGGCTGGAGTTGCAGGTTCCAACCCCAGAGGTACTATATGCAGGGTGAAGGATGAAGACAACTGGGAGGATACAGCTGGAAAGCTAACCTAGGGGAAAGGTGGCCCTCTGGAAAGTGTCCAAGTGCAGCTCTTGGGAGGAGCAGGAGGGAGGTGGCAAGGCTGCAGAGGGAGCGTGAGGGTCTTACTTTCTGACAGCCATTTCTACTCTGAGGTGGAGGAATTTGAAAACAGCTAATTACACATGTGATCATTCAGAAAAGTTCAAGTAAGGGTAAAAAGGTAGAATTGACTCATGCAGGATGGATGGTTGTGGGGGAGAGGGACCCCAAAGTGAGTTGTAATCCCACGAGTTACTACTAAGTCAGGGGCTCTGACGTGGCCAATCACCACCGTGTTTCTCCGAAAATAAGACAGGGTCTTATATATATTTTTCCTCAAGAAGACACCTTAGGGCTTATTTTCAGGGGATGTGTTATTTTCCCCTCAAAGCCTCAGCTTGCAGCACGCACAGGATGGCTGGGACCTGACAGGGGGAGCCGGCCTTGTTGGTGGGGCTGCTCACACCTTTCGGTCACCTCTGGGATAGTAGCTGTCACGATGGGGCAGATGAGAAGGGCTGTTCGTCTTCTTTACTGCTCAGTGACAAAATGCATGGGTTGTGCAGACACACTGCGTAGCCACACCCATCACTAGGTCTTATTTTCAGGGTAGGGCTTATATTGCACAAATGCTTAGAAATCCTGCTAGGGCTTATTTTATGGGTAGGTCTTATTTTCGGGGAAACACTGTATTGAGGTGCTGTGCCTGACAGCCCTAAGTCAGGCTGAAATCAAGTGGGAACAACATCCAACACCTCAAGTTGTCCACAATTCCTGGAGAAAAATGGACAAACGGTCAAAAGGAAAACTGACATTAAGTGCCAAAGATCACACCGTTACGATGCTCTGGCCAGGGCTGGAGTCCAGTCGCTGGATTCCAGAGCTCACGCTTTCTCTAATTTGAGCCTCACTGCAAATACATTAGAACCCAGTTGTGGTTGTAAAACCTTTCCAAAAATGAAGAAAATAGTATTGATGGCTAGAATTCAGATTATCTGGGCACAATTCCCTACCTACCTATCTCTAAACACCAAACCAAGGATGAGTTGAATCAGACGTGGTATGAAGTAGAAGATTTCCATAACTCACCAATGAAGTGGTTATTCCCCAACGCGAGCATCTCCTCCAGGAGAACAAGGCCCCCTGGGGCCTGGAGAGGGGTCACGCTCCGGCCATCTATGAGGGAGCACTGTTGAAACCCCGTGGCTGTGACCTTCCATAGCAAAATCAGCGAAGCAGTGGCGTCTTGCCGAATCCTGAAAACAGGAATCATGTGAACAGAAAGTCCCTTTCTGAAAAAAATTCATCTTAAAACCAGACCATCAAATTAAAAATAAAGACAACATGTGCATTCACAAAGGTACCAGGAAATTGATGACATGATCTCACAAACAAGCATCCACTTTGTGCGCAAAGTTTCCCACATTTGTTAGAAATGTCCACCTCCCACCTGTTCAAAATATACCACAAAATGACTGATCAGCAACTCACCTTTGGGTAACCATTTTAATGAATAACAAAAGAGCACCTTGAGTTTTTTTGTTTTTTTACGGCAAATCCTTCCATATCCGCAAGATATAAAAAAGAGGCTTGCGTAAATTTAATACATACGTGTACGCACCTAAGTTATGCTGCCAAAATAAGCAAATGCGTGTCCCTCCCACCTCTGCGTGCTTCAGGTCCCCTGGCTTATTTTCAGTGTAAAACCCAGAGGATGCGATGTCTAGAAACCCAGTCACCCCGGCCCAGCTCCCCTCCAGCCTCGTTCCTGCTCCTCCATCCTAGTGGCCCAAAGCTCCAGCAAGAAGAAGCTACTGGATGTGTCCCAACCCCTGTCTTTCCTGGCTCCCAACCTTTGTATCCTTCTTCTCCACCTGGGAAACCGTCCCTGGGAAACGTGTCCCCACCCCCCAGCTGTGGCTCCCCCGTGTGCTCCTGGAGAACCGGGTTTCTACCTGGGTCAGGAGACCACTGGTCTGCACAGAACCCCCACCCCCAACTGCAGCAGGGGCCTCAGTGAAGGTTCAATAAGTGACTAGATTCACGAATAAATGAAGGTAAAAGGAGCCAGTAACCTCCACATTCTGCACCCCCATCCATTCAGCAGGGGTCATTCTCTGCTATTTCTGTCCAGTTCTGCAGCCTGAGAGTCGCAGAGACAATCAGGTTGGTGGAGAGGAAGGAAACAAAAGCATTTAAGGGGATAGAAGACGAAAACCTTTGGAAAGACTTAGATAGTTAAGATAATATGACCTAAACAAGAAAGGCTGAGGGGTGGTTTCGTGAAAGTAAAGGCACTGTCACTGGCCCTGATCCTAAGACCGGGGCCGGCGGGGGCTCGTGTGCAGCCTGAGCAAGGAAACGCTGGGGAGCGGGCTCCCCCTGCTGGTAGAGCTGGAAGCTGCCTCACGCCCGTGCAGATCTTCCTCCTGTGCCGGGTAGGAGTTCGCTGCCCTTCTTGGCTCTTCTCCCCCCAGTGGGAGTTTAAGGCTGGGGCGGGGGAGGGGATGCAGGGGCAATGTAACCAAGTCCCTCTTCCAGACATTTGCAGGGACTCCATGTTTAGAAAGCAAGGCGGGCCAAAATGACCCTGTACACAGCGAAGAGGCCCAAAGGGCCCACCAACCCCTTAAAAAGGAGCCAAGGCATCAAACTGGTGAATGAGGGCCCCAGTCTTCTAAAATCCCCAAAGACTGGACAGCAAATGCCCATTAGGTTTGCAGGGAGTGAGGGCAGGGTGGCAGTCAATGGCAACAGTGAGGCACAGGCCGTGGGGGTCGTGTACACTCTGATACTGGTGCCACCCCCACTCGCTGGCTACACGCTCCTGGCCAGCTGCCGGCTTCTCTGAGCCTCTCCTAAAGCACGGACACACACCAGGTGTCAGCCAACGCCACCTCCCTTTGCCCCTGCCCCACCCCCACCAGTGCCAGTGGGCAGTCTGTCATTTGAAAGAGCTTAAATTCTTTAAAGAAACACAAACCACTCTTTTTGGCTGCTTGCTTTTAAAGAGAAAATTGTAATATGCAGATACTCAATTTGGGGCAAATGATGCATCTGAATTTAACCAATGGTCCATTCAAATCTTAAGAGGCCAATAATGTGGGAAGAGAAATCTTGTGGGGGAGGAGGCAGCTGGCTCTGGTCTCATCCAAGGCCTCAGGGCTTCTCACCTCACACCTGACTCAGCCAGTCCAATTTCCCAACTCCACAACCCCAGCCTGCCTGGCCCCTAACCGTAATCTCCTCTAGTTTTTCAGTGACATAGGCCACGTCTACACATGGAATCTGTTCATGATTCTCACTGGACTGGCCAGTTACACACCAGTTACATGGATGGACACAGCCTAGCTCACAGGTCATAGTATCGATCTTGACAGCTTTTAGCTAATAGTTTTCTTACTTCACTGAGGTGTTCTGTGGCACTTCAAAGGATACCAGGCGGCCACCCGCAGAGCTGTTGGAACTGGCATTCCCACAGGCAACATCCGGGATCACCTGGGGGCAGGGGGAAGACATGTTATTGGGGTTGATCACAGTGCTAGATAATATTATTACATAAAGCCAAATTCCGCCAGCTGCATCTCCTTCCTACTTTCTATGATGATGGGGGGAACAGAGAGGGGACAAGTGAAACCTCATGAACTCCAAAGACAGTGAAAGCTTGGCCATTTGATTTCCTGAAATGCCAAAGCTTTCTTGACAGCAGTCTACAAATGCCTGGGATTGTTAAAACTGATCGATAGGATATTGCAGGGAAGTTAGCAGGGTTTCACTCCCTGTTCTCTTTCCTTTCATTTGACAAGCAGTCATTGGCCGCTGCTCTGTGCTCAGCCTGACAGTAACCAGGACCAAATGCTTAAAGAGCCGGGAGGCGGACCAGCTCACGAACAGCAGGTGTACTCAGCCTTAACGGCAGGACAGTGAGCCTGCAAACTTGCAGAGGGCAAGGCGTAGCTGGTCTGCACGAGCCTTCTGGATGCTGAGGGTCTCAGGAACACGTGCTGAGGCTGGAAAGCTGGAAAACAGCCGTCCTTTTTCCTTGTGGGCTACACCTTCATTTTTAAACTGCGGTCCCAAAAGTATTATGCTGACGTGTATAAATAAAAAAGGAGCCCAATTAAGGTGGGGAGAACTGTGCTCATCAAAAGCCAGATTATGAACACTTGAGTTGTGTCCAGTGAGATCGCTTCTGGCCAATTTATGCAATGTATTCCTCGTCACAGAATTAACTGAGAACAATACAGAAACTCTCAACAATTTCACCCCACAACCAACACTTAGAACTTATTTTCCAGAATGCTTCATCCACAGCTAAATGATGTGGATAAAGTCCACCATTCATATTCAAAGATGTAAGTCTAACGTATTAAATTTGTGTAACAGACAGCAATTATATAAATTTTAGTCCTCTGAGCTCCAAATAACTTTATGTTTCCAGAGCTTCATGACTTCATGAAAAGGGGGAAGCCCAAACACATTCACATTTCTTCCTCTGGCACTTTGCAACCTTCTTCTAGAACAGCCTAAGAAATAACACATGATGGGAAGGTGAGGCATTTCTTTCTTACACTTGCCATCCGTAAAATAGCTTGCATTTAAGTAAATAGATTGAAATGGCTGATTAGGGAGAAATTTTCCT
The DNA here is from genome assembly GCF_040939455.1 of Microcebus murinus. NCBI lineage: Eukaryota > Metazoa > Chordata > Mammalia > Primates > Cheirogaleidae > Microcebus > Microcebus murinus. The sequence continues at coordinate 97,921,783 of NC_134111.1, forward strand.
TAAAGGACACTTCCTTAATAAAATAAAAATCAAATCTAGTTCACATTTAAGAAGTGAGTCGGCCAGCAAAGAGGTATTAAAATCATAACTTCAAAGCATTTATTAAAAGTCTGAAATCAGAACAAGTTCACAGCTTCTCAGGTAGGCTAAGATCATTGCCCTGCAGTCTGAATGTGTCTTTCATAAACTGCATGGCAATGCAAAAAAAAAAAGTGGGTCAACTGGTTAGAATTACCCAAGAAAATAAAAGGAGAAATGCTGCCTAGCCCTTTTATTAATATAACAATAACAGAAATTTCTAGACACATTCCTTGACTTTAATACATGCTATACAAAGATCTGTGTGTTTTTCATCTAAACTACAAAACTTGTAATAATATGCCACCACAGGTTTATATGAATGCCATATTTATAAAGTGTAAGATACAGAATGAAATTACACTCTATCAATGTCACCTCACACTCATTATTTGGACTTGTTCCCCAACTCTTCTACCTAGGGAATTTATATTTTATGTCAACTTTTAGGAGTCTGCTAAAAAAAAATCCTTAGATTGAGACTTTTGAAGAGCGTAAAGATACAACAGCCAAGCACAGATGGGAAAAGTTTCAACAAATAGAATTTGCTATTGCCAAAATAAATAAAATTTGGAAGTTTATTTTTCAAATGCATTCTCAAAATATTTTAAAAATCAATGGTAGCTTCTTTTTTCTAAATCCCACTAAAGTACAGCAAGGTACCAAAAATGGAACCTAACCAATAAACAGCAACGCGCGCACACACACACACACACACACACAAATAGTTGTGTATAATACCCAGCTATGGTCCAAATATTTGTGTTCCCCCACCAAAATTTATCTGATGAAATCCTAACCCCCAAGGGGGTGGTATTAAGAGGTGGGGCCTTTGTTTGGGGCATAGGTCATGAAGGGACAGGGCTCATGAATGGAATTAGTGCCCTTATAAAAAAAAAAAAAAAAAAAAAGCCTGTGCAAGCTCCAGAAAGCCCTCACCAGACTCCGACCCTGCCTTGGTCTTGACTTCCCAGCCTCCAGAGCTGTGAGGAATAGATGCCCATTGTCTATAAGCCACCCACTCTGTGGCATTTTTGTTATAGTAGACTTAACAGAACAAGATACACCACGGAGGAAAATTAGGTCAGCAATGGAAGAGCCTGTGATATATTCCTTTATATGATGCCACATCGAGCTGTCTTCCCCCCTCCCCCAAAATCTGAGATTATCTCGTAGAAATGCATGTGGATATCATTCCAGAAAATAATTTTATTCATTTTTGTGTTTGCTTGTTCTTTGTGTGCTCACAAAACCATTGTGCACACAAGTGCAGACAGGAGTAAAACGAGGCACATGCATGGGTTTGCTCGATGGGTTACTCAAAACATCTCCCACTTTTATTGCTGATTTTAGAGCCACTGGAGTTATTTTAGCATGTCTGGAGTCTTGCATGAAAATATATGCCACACAACGCTCACCTCCACTTGATCCCATTTCATTTCCACAACTTTCTGCCCTGTCTTCGGCTGCCAGGTGGGCAGCGTCTCGGCCGCCTGGGAGCGTGGAGGGATTACGTCGGGCTCCGGGGTGGCGGGGACGGGCTGAAGCTGTCTGGGCGCCACGGACTCGGTCCAGCCCGAGGCTGGAAGACTGGGAAGGGCGCGATCGCAGTCGGGACCTTCATAGCCCGCCTCGCAGATGCAGAGGTAGCCGTCGCTGCTGCTGCTGCTGCAGTTGCCATGGTGACAAGGGTTGCTGGCACAAGGATCTGCAACAAGCTGAAACGAGACCATAAATGGGTCAATTATTCCCTCGTAAGAAAAGTGGGGCCATCGCAGGGAAATGAGCTCTGTGTCGCCGAGAGGCTGCCCTAATGAAACGCTGCTCCTGGGGAACGCACGTTCTTAACGACTTGTGCTGGGGGGGGGGTCTCCCCAAGGTCATCTCAACACTAACCTTACCACGGGTAACAGGCACCCCACGAGGAAATACACAGTGGAGGACAGCCTCCTCGAAACCCCCAAATCCCTCCATAGTGTTGATTTCGGGAACACATCATTTAGAGGAATTTTCTAAGGCAAAATAGTTTATACTGAGGCTTATCTAGAGAGATACCAACTTTGACATTTTTAGCAGTTGATCACAGCAAATGATATTAGAAATCTAAATTGGAATCTCCTTTTTCACATCCTAGACCTTTGCAAGGTTTCCTCAGGAGAAATGACTGCCCAGTTTATCCGCCCTACAGATGTGCTCACCTACACCTCTCAGTTTCCTGCCTGACCAACAACCCTTCTTAAGGTGACTCTGTGCTGGTTAATTAAAGGTTTCCAAAACGATTAGTTTGCATCACAAATGCTAGCTAGGAAGAGAGTGTGGTGGAGAGTTAAATTAAGCAGCATCTTGTAAAATGTTATCTCATGGCTTTGGTGGGTCATTACAGAGAAATGTGACCCCACTGGATACGGAAGATAAAAATTCAGATGTATCTCTTTAAATTGTGTCCATGCCCTGAGAAAAGTGTTTATCTCTGAGTCCCCTGCCACTGACCGCTGAATGGTCAATTGCTGGTACTTGCAGACACGCTGCAAAACAATGTGAAAAGATCGTCTGCTGCTCTCAAGATGGCACCAGCACTCAGGCATAGTCTCAGGGCTTATTTGATTACAACTTGTTTCTGTGATGAAAGAAAATTAGATCTCTATCTGATATAGCCCTGGCTTACTGGGGCTGACCCCAACATAGGATTCAGTACAGAATAAATGACAGGGAGATGGGACCCTCAATTCTCTCGTTGAAATGAGTCCGTGCACTTAAACACACGTGGATAGAATTCTGCATGGTAAATCGGCTACTCGGTCTGCTAATTATCCTCATCGAACAATTTCCAACAAACTCCTCAAGGAATATTAAGGGATTTTTGGATTGAAGCAAATGAAGCTCCAAAAATGCCATATTAATTCTATGCTATCACTTGGCCATTCCTTCACAGAATCTCAGATAGGAATCGATGGGTTAGTGCCTGAAGAGAATATTTAAACTGTCAAAGTTTAAAATATGTGCAATCTATCAACTCAAACTCAAACTCCTTCCTCACAGACAATGCCCTCCCTGACCAGGCCCCTGGCTGCCTTCTGAAGTCCTCTCCTCCCACAAACCTTCCTCCTCCCTTGTCCCCTTCTCTCCTCACCCCTCCCTGGACTGTAGCAAGTTCATTCTGACCTCAGGACCTTTGCACCTGCCGGGCCCTCTGCCTGCAATGCTTTTCTCCCAGACTTTGCATGGCTGTCTTCCACATGTCATTCAGTTCTCTGCTCAAGCATCACCTTCTCAGAGAAGCCTTGCCTCACTACAAAATCTAAAATACCCCTTTTTTTCTCTCTCACAAAAAATGTGAGCTCCGTGAATGCAGGCATTTTATCTGCCATGTCCAGGGCTCTATCCCTACCATGTCAAGGAACCCAGGCTATGTGGGTTGGGGGGGGAGGAATTTTTTTTTTTTGAAGTTGAGAGAAATGAAAACAGATAGACTGATCCATCTTTGGCAAGCAATGAGTGATGAGGGAGGGGTGTGAACTGCTGGTTTAGTCACAATGTTGTTATCTCCTTTCTGATTTATTTTTAGGAAGGCTGCTTGGAATGGGTGTCACCTCAACAACTATTTGACAAGAAGAAGAAAGAATTTAATTAACTATCACAAAGGGGACATTTAAAGCCATGTGTCTGAAAGCACCTTATAAAACATCTGAGGGTGACCTAGTCACAAATAAGGATTTTAATACATGCATTAAAAAAAAAAAACAGAAATGCATTTAAATCACAACACATCAATACAAAAGCTAATTCTGAAAGTCTGAGCCTCCGTTGTGCAGCTTAGAGAGCGGCATCACTAAGGCAAAGACCACTCATCTGGTGGCCAGAGAGGCTCCCCGGCTTCCACCCCATTCCCACAGCCAACTGCTGACAACTGCCAGTCCTCGGAGAGGCGGGAGCCTCCTCCCAAGAGTCTCCAAGCACAGCATAAACCAACATTTCTCCAGAAAAATTAGTCGAGGCACAAGTACCCACCCTTGCCACAGTAAAGGGGAACACCCCCTTTACTACACCCCCAAAAATGGCCATTTGAGTTTTCAAAGAACATCGCCATTTAGTAGCTCATCTGTCCTCAAAACAACCCTGAAATAGAGAGGGATTTTTTTCTGAATCCCTGTCACTGCTGGGAAGCGGAAGGGCAGAGGAGCTGAATGGCCCGCTCCCCGCCCCCAGCCACTGCAAAGGAGAGGCAGGACTATGCCACGTCTCCCACCCCCGCCAAGGGTCCTTTCCGCAACACAGCACCACGCCTTTGATGTCAAGTGATGATCACGCCAAAAACATGTTCCTGTGGAGAAGGCGAAAGGGAAGGGTTATACTTCTGTGAGCAACAGAAAATGAGTAGGAATTAAATGTAGATCAATTAAGACCACCTCAAATGCTTTCTTAGAATAAGGTATGACAGCAGTAATATTCAAATGTGAATTGGGGGCTGACTGTGTGCCAGGAACTGCACCAGGTCTGAGAATTCCATGCCAAAAAATAGGCTGGACCCAGAGGCTCATGCCTATAATCCTAGCACTCTGGGAGGCCGAGGTGGGAGGAGCCCTTGAGCTCAGGAGTTCAAGACCAGCCTGAGCAAGAGTGAGATCCCATCTCTACTAAAAATAGAAAAATTAGCCAAGCATGGTGGCATGCACCTATAGTCCCAGCTACTCTGGAGGCTGAAGCAGGAGGATCACTTGAGCCCAGGAGTTTGAGGTTGCTGTGAGCTAGGCTGATGCCACGGGCACTCTATCCTGAGCAACAGAGTGAGATTCTGTCTCAAAAAAAAAATTTAAATTTAAAAATGCCAGAAAACAAACCCAATAGGTTCTGCCCCTGGAGAGTTTGCCTCTAGTAACCTACCTAGTTAGTACAAGCACTAAGAACAACTAGTACTACCTGCCATGCACTGAATGTTACTTGCGTGTGTGCCATGACGTTAAGCATTTACATTTCTTACTTTAGTGCATCCTTAAAACAACCTTCCAAGGTAACTACATTTATGATTCTCATTTTGCAATTGAGGCTTAGCGATGTTAAGCAAATGACTGACTTTTACTCTAAGTCTTCACAATGCCTTTCTGATCTCATCTCCTATTCCTACCCTCCTCACTGAACTACACACACACTGACCTCCTCACTGTCCCTCCAAGCCTGCAGGCACTCTCTGCCTCAGGGCCTTTGCACTGGCTCTTCCCTCTGCCTGGAATGCCCTCACTTTTCACGGCTACCCCCGAGCCTCCTTCCACTCTTTGCTCAAATGCCATCTTCTGATGGGGACGTCCCCAAGAACCCAATTTAACAGTGCAAAGTCTCCACCCCTTGGCATTGTTGACTCCTCTTTTCTTGCTTTATTTTTTCCAAAAACAGCCATCATCTTCTAACATATTTTTAATTATTTAATATATTTATTTTCTGTCTTCTCCGACTGGAATGTAAGCTTTTTGAGGTCAGATTTCGTTTTTCTGTTTTGTTTACTTGAGTATCTGCAAACCTAGAATAGGAGCTGCTGGATCAACATTGACTAAGTGAATGAGTGAATGGATGAATGAGAGAATGAATGATGTCATATGCAAGTAGCCACCCTAGCCTGTGAGGTGTAGTGCTGTGTAAAATGGAATTAGGATTCTCCAAGGCCCAGTCCCAGGTCTTGAGAACACAAGTCAAGCGAGAGCCTTGAGTATCCCCACTACAGTGTCTTTTGAGCGATTAAATAAATTTAAATCTGCTTTACAGGGGGAGGGGAGTCTCTAGCAGAACCCGCACATGAGCAGCTTCTGCCATGACGGCGGGAGGAGAGGGGCTCCCTGCAGGGCGTGGGTGGCTCTCAATGCAGTGAACCAGGCCACCTTTCTCTAGTCCTCGGAGAGCCCCTCCATGAAGCCGAACACCCAGTGGGCAGTGTCAGGGATGCTGGCAGATGGAGCTGGGGCAGCAAAGGGCAGGTCCCATGGCAATGCCCCATTTGCCATATCCAGGAGACGGTCCCAACAGGCAAGGGAGTGAAGAGCCAGAAAGAAAATCTGATGAGAAACAGCAATACCCTAAGTGCTACTGTCTCAGCTTTGTAGATGGGAAGAGTGCACAGATAGCGCATGGGGTTCAATAAGAACAGCTGACGTAGACAGCCAGGAGAAACATTCTCAGTAAATAAAGAAAAAGAACATATTCTAATGACAGGGTTATCTGCAAAAAAAAAAAAAAGAAGAAGAAGGAGGAGGAGGAGGAAAGAAGACGAAAGAAGAGCTAAAAATTAAATAGTCAACTCTGTAGATTTCTAAAGGAATTCACAGTAGTGGAAATGTGACGGAATGCACACACAAACACACACACACACAGAAACAGAGCAAAGAGTTAAATGCATTGCAGGGTCATTGATCCCTTTTCTAAAATAATCATTTCATCCTAGCGCTACTTCCTTGGCATGTATATCAGTTGTTGCACTAACAACGTTGACTACCTGCCATTATATTCTCTAACACTTCAGACTAGTTTCATGTATTTAAAAAAACTGTTTCAATTCATAACAGCAAATATAAGATAAAATGTAATCATTTAAGCAAAATCCGAGCACTGTACATATTTATTGAAAGTTCTTTTCTGTACAGGAAATTTATCAAGGTATTTTTACACTTATACTTGCATTTTCTCTCATAAGGAAAAGGTCCTGTTGTATAAGTCACTTCAGCTCTTGTGTCCCATTAAGTTTGAACTATGTATGAGCAAGTAATAACCAAACTGCCAAAATGCATAATGAGACAAAATATCATCATTAATAGACCTGACTTTGGGAATACACAAAATTTAATATGTGATATTTTCATAGCTATTACTTCTAGCTTCTAATGATGGAGAAAAATGATTAAGCCTTTGCAATACCACCTATAATAAAGAGTAAAGAGAAAGCCCATGGGTTAATGGTTTTCTGTTTACAGTTAACCAACAGGCTCATTTATTAAATGCTATATGCTTGCTGCATCCGATTAATTCATCTGCTTAAGCCAAATTTTTCATATCAAAGAACTAACCTGAAACTGTTCTTTTCACATTTAATTTTGGACTATGTGAAATAATTTATGCTACAACCAAGTCCAAGAGCACTTATGGGGCATGGCACAGAGTGAGATGAGAGGCCAGACCTGGGCAAAGGTAACTGCCATCCCTGGGGCTCATGACTCAAAGGCACTTGCAGTGTGACACTTTAGCCATGGTGTGTCTTCCTTCCTTAAAGTGCCTGCTACCCATGCTTCTGGCAATTTCCATGTCCTCTGCAGCATGCAAGCAGAAGAATGAATGGTCAACTTAAAACAGGTATAAAAGAGGACCATTTGGTAGCTATAGTGTGTCAAAGGTAATAAGGTCACTTCAAAGTGTGAACACCTACCTCTGCCTTACCTGAATGATGGTGGGGCCTGGGGAGGAGATGCACATATAACCTGACCTTCTATGCTAGTTTGGGAAATTTAAGGGCTTTGTTCCTACCTTTCCTGTACTTTTATAGAAAATTTAATATGGCTCATCAGTAATTCATGAGACGTTTATCAAGCACCTATGATTTGCCAGGTGGGATGCCTAGAAGAAGGGTTGGGAAGAAGAACAAAGCCCTGCCCTGTCCCTCAAAGAGCTCGCGGTCCAATGGAAGAGTCAGACACATCGACTTGTACGTGACCTGAGCAGTCATATTCTCAACTACATGCCCTGCTGGTACGCACGTCAACTATTGTGATCATCTGTTCGACGAGTAAGTCCTCCTTTTATATTAAACTGGCTTAAAATTTTTAATGCTGAGACAGAGAATGGATTTGATCACTGCAGGTAGGAAATGAGAAGAGTATGAGCAGGTCTTGCAACCAGTCTCTTTTAGAATGACAGTGGCACCTTTTAACAAAACCAAGGCAGAGACCCTTGAACTTTTGGGGGTCCTTTCTCTTCTATTCTTAGTTAATCTAGCAAGAGGTCTATCAATTTTGTTTATCTTTTCAAAGAACCAACTTTTTGTTTTATTATTCCTTTGTGTGGTTTTTTTTCCATTTTGTTTAGTTCTGCTCTGACCTTTCTTTTCTTTTTCTGGCTTTGGGTTTGGTTTGCTCTTCCTTTTCTAGTGCCTTGACATGTGTCATTAGATTGTTTACTTGTGATCTTTCTGTCTTTTTAATGTAGGCATTTAAGGCTATGAATTTTCCCCTTTGGACTGCTTTTGTTGAATCCCATAGATTTTCGTAATTTGTGTCTTATTTGTCATTCAGTTCACAGAATCTTTTCATTTCCATATGAATTTCATTATTGATCCAATCATCATTCAGCAGCAGTTGTTTAATTTACATGACTTTGTATAGAATTGAGTGTTTCTCTTGGAGTAGATTTCTAGTTTTATTCCACTGTGGTCTGAGAAGAGACATGGTAGGATTTTTTTTTTTTTTAATTTATTGAGACATGTTTTGTGGCCTAAGATGACCAATCTTGAAGAATGTTACATATGTTGATGAGAAGAATGTATATTAAGTAGTTTTCAGGTAAAATGTTCTGTGAATGCCTGTTAGGCCTATTTGTTCTAGAGTCTCATTTAAGTCAGTGCTTCTTTATTTTCTGCTTGGATGATCTATCCAGTTCTGCTGGTGAGATGTTGATGTCCCCAGCAATTATGATGTTTCTGTTTATCTCTTTTTTTTTAGATCTAGTAGGGTTTCCATTATGAATCTGGGCACTCCTGTGTTAGGGACATAAATATTAAGGATTATTATGTCTTCTTGTTGAATTTTTCCCTTTACCATTTTGTAATGACCATCTTTTCTCTATATCCCATTATTGATTTAAAGTCAGTTTCTCCTGATAGGAGAATAACTACACCAGCTTTCCTTTGTTTTCCATTTGCATCGATTATTTTTTTCCATCCCTTCACCTTGAGCCTGTATGAGTTCTTGTGGGTGAGATGTGTTTCCTGGAGACAGCAGATACTTGGTATTTTCTCATCCAAGAGTATTTTCTCATCTATTCAGCCATCTTATGTCTCTTGAGTAGAGGATTCAGACCATCCACATTGATTGATAGAAGTTATACGTGGAATGTTGTTCTGTTCATTTGGTTGGGTAGAACCTTATTGCTTTGCTTTACCTCTTGTTTTTTATGATCTCTGAGCTTTAGCTTTGGGGTGGTTTTACACTGGTGGGTGTCTATAGTGCTGATACATGTATAATGCAGTTATGAGTACTTCCTACAGGGCAGTTCCAGTCTTGACAAATTCCCTCAGTATTTGCTTATTTTTCCTTCATGTATGAAACTTAATTTTGCAGGATACAAATTTGAGGCTGGCAGTTGTTCTGTTTAAGAAGACTAAAGCTGGGGCTCCAATCTCTTCTGGCTTGTAAGGTCTCAGTTGAGAAGTCTGTAGTTAGCCTGATGGGTTTTCTTTTATAAGTTACTTAATGATTTTTCCTTATGGCTTTCAGGAGTTCCTCCATTGTGTTGACTTTGACCAATCTGATGACCATGTGTCTTGGTGATTTCCTCTTTGCAAGGAATCCTCCAGGTGTTCTTAGAGCTTCTTGTACCTGGATGTCTAAATCTCTAGCAAGAACAAGGAAGTTTTCCTCAATTATTCCCTCAACTAGGTTTTCCAGCCCTTGCACACTGTCTTTTTCACCCTCGGGGATGCCTATGATTCTTAATATTTGGCCATTTTACATAATCCCATATTTCTTCTAGGTTTTGTTTATTCCTCTTAATCCTCTGTTCTTTATTTTTGACTTACTGAGTTAATTTGAAACAGTTGTCTTCGAGCTCTGAGATTCTTTCTCCTGCTTGATCTATTCTTGAAACTTTCCACTGAGTTTTGTGTGTCCTTAAATGAATTTTTCATTTCCAGAGATTTTTTTTTTTAATGTAAATCTCTCTAGTGAATTTTTCATTCATTTCCTGAGTTTTTTTCTGGCTTCTTTGAGTTGGTTTTCCATTTTTTTCTTGTATTTCATTGAGCTTCTTTATGATCCATATTTGGAATTCCTCAACTGTCATTTTAATATTTTCATTTTCATTGGCATCCATTGCTAGAGAGGTGGTATTCCCTTTTGGGGGTGTTCTTTTGTTATGATTTTTCATACTTCCAAAATTCTTTCTCTAATTCCTTCTCATCTGGAGCAGCTGTCAAGTTTTAGTTTTGAATTTTCTTTCGTTTAGATGGGGCTTTTTTCCCCCTCACTCCTAAGGATGTGTCTGCAGCACATGTTGGGTAAGAACCTTTTCCATTGCTTGTGGGTTCTTTGCTGGCGATCTAAGTTCTAGATGGATATCTTGGTTATAGATATCCTTAGTGTGGCTGTTTTCTCAGTTGCTAATTGTTTGTGGGCTATGGCAGTGATGAGCAGATTCCACACACATAGAGATTCCATCCTCTCTGTGATGAGGGAGGATGGAGTCTCTGAAATCCTTTCTCTTTCCCCAGCACTGTGGTGTTCTTAACAGTGTGATTTGTACTGGCATCCCAGTTTGATCTCCGAGAGAGTAGGTGGTGCTTGTGTGTAAGAATCAACCACACCCTGTATGATGGTGTCAGTGAATGTTGTCCACTTAGCTTTCATTAACATTATTTTCAGAAGGTCCAGAGAAGAATGGAGCAGACTGGAGGTCAGCCTCTCCCTCCTTTATGCCCATGCTCAGTGGACAAAGGCACTTCAGAGGATAGGAAGAAAGTGAACCTGACGAAGCCCAAGAAGAAAACTTACAAATACTGGTGGAGCATGTTAGGTGACCCAGCACCATGCTGGCCATTGATGGGACACAGGGGCCTGTGGCACTGACCAACGAGTGAAGAGGAAGATGGAGGCACAGAAAGAAATAATGAGGAATTTGTGTATAGTATTAAGAAATAAGTAGAATGGACTGTTAAGTTAATTTGTCTGATTGGCAGAGTCAATTAAGGAACTTTTAATACAGATTTGAATACAGATATTAGTATCATAGGAAGAGGATGTGTCTTATTAAATACAATAGCCTTAAAGCCAATACAATAGCCTTAAAGCAAGGTTTTTGAACCTTGGCACTCTTGCCACTTTGGGATAGATAATTCTTTCTGATGAGGGACTGCCCTGTATATTGTAGGGTGTTTAACAGCACCCCTCATCTCTACTTAGAAGATGCCAGTAGAATCCCTCCTTCTAAGTTATAATAGCCAAAACAAAGTCTCCAGACCTTGCTAATGTTCCCTGGGGAAAATCATCTCCAGTAGAGATCACTGCCTTAATGGAACAGATTGGTGCATTTTACTGTCAATTTTTTTGAAATTCATATGACCCCATAAAGTAAAAATGCAACACTCTATTGAAGGAAGACATGTACAACATATTATTAATACAAAGGTCTAAATACCTTATTATAGAAAGAATTTTTAGAGATCAATAGAAGATAAGTACCTTAATAAAAAGGATAAAGAAATAAATAAGCAACATGCAGAATGATTTGTGCAACATCATACCATGTTATATTATTTTAAACACAAAACGCAATGCTATATAATTATTTGTATGTATATATAAAGAATAAAAGAAGGGATGGAGACAGGGAAGAGGAGGGAAGGCAGGTAAGTAGAATGGACCATTGCTTTAGTAATACATCTGAGTAGTAGAATCAATCAAGGAAGTTTTTAAAACACAGATTCCCCTGCTCCAAGCTGTTAATCAAAAATTCTGAGGGTAAAGCCCAGGAACCTGTAACTTCCAACATTCCCCAGATGATTCTAATGCACCCAGTCCAAAAAACAAAAATTAGAAACTATTGGTATAAACCAGGAGTTGGCTAATTACAACTTCAGACCAAACCCAGTTTGTTTTTGTAAATAAAGTTACTGAAATACAACCACACCCACCTGTTTATATGTTGACTACTTTTGCACCACATCAGCAGTTGAGTAGTTGCAAAAGAGACTATCAGGCCCACAAAGCTTATATGATATTTATTACCTGGCCCTTTAGTTTGCCAATCCCTAATCTAGACAGTCCCCTTTGGGATTCACAAAAGGAAGAAAACAGGTATATGGGGTCATCTCAGAAGACCTCCAATAAGAAAACCATCTTGAACAGGGCCACATAAATTTGACAGCAATAATGTCTATTTTCTCTCCCCACCTAACTTCCTCACTGGGCTGGTATACACCAAGTAATTAAATAAGAGATAGACCCTTTGCAATACAACTTAAGGGACTAGACATTCTTTTAATCATCATTATGTGCATGAATGTAGCAGTATGAATCTTGGCACTATGAAAAGAATGCTTATCTAGATAATCCACCATGAAGCTGGACCACAATGAAGGGTCATGTCCCTACCTTTCCTTCACTGGAAGGAATGTGGAAATTCTCCCCCTCCCCCCACACAACCATCAGCTGAACTGAATGGAGATGAGTGATAGGCAGCTGTGAGGAAGCTAAATACAGAACTAGGCAGACCTCTAGAGGAGGGTGGGTGGGGAAGAGTCACAGATCAGGGGCTTAGAAATAGCAGGAAAATGTCAACATCTGCCAACTGGGAGAAGGGCAACCACAATTGGGATGACTCTAGAAGTTAGAGTTTAGTGTTACTGGAAAAATCAAAACAAACAATTGCCACCCTGAGGCACCATGACATAATAGAGAAAGCCTAGGGTTCTACTCTCATTCATGGGTGACCTTGGACAAGACAAGGAAGTCTCCTGGGGCTCAGCGCCCTGAATTTTAAAAGGAAGGAATAGGACTAGAGAACTCAACAGTCCTTTCAGCTCTTAATATTGTGTTTCTACGTCCAAAATAGGAATTGCACTGGTTGTAAATGTCATCTTCCTGCTGAAAGGCAAATGAACAATGTTGGGGTCCAACTGTCACAGTATTTTTGTCTTAAAAAGGAATTTTTCCCACTTTCTTCAATAAAGATCTCAACTCTGTTTCAACACCAACTGCTTACCCACTAGGAGTAAAGATACAAGAAAAAAATCACTACAGTGCTTATGCCAGTAGGAGACTCCGCCAAGAAATGCATCCCAAGAATTTTTTTTGCCAAATCCAAATAATAAAAATGCTCACTCACTTTACTGAATCAAGAACTATATATCTTAGTGAAACACACATTCCCGTTTTGGTTTTTCTTTACTTCTGTATTAGGGACTCTAGATCTACCCAAAAGATGATTCCAAGACTAACCTGGGCAGTCATTTCCCTCCCCCCACTCAATTCTGAGCCAGTTTTCTTGAAACCAGCCTGTCCTGACTTTTGCATGGGAGTTGAGTCACATTTGTAAGTAGGCTAAAAGGAAATCAGAAGCAGAATTCAAACTTGTGACTATGAAATGAATCCATTAAAAATAAATTATTACATGTCTAATTGTTTTCCTGCTTTATCACAGTGTCTCCTTAAAAATTCAATTATCTTGAAATCGCAGTGCTTTTGCATTAGTCTAGTCAACACACATTATCAATAGTCACGGTGATGAATTTTAAGCCCTGCTCAGCTTCAGATACATCAAGAAATAAATTATTCTTCAAAAATCTGGCACACCTTTTGTCTCTTGGTGTCCATATTTAACTAAATCTTAAGGGATAGGACTCAACTGCACTGACTAATGTAAGCACACCAACCTCAAATAAAATGCTTTTTTTTTTCTTTTACCCATTCAAAGGGCAGCTTCTTAAATCAGAAACTTACAGAACAAGTCCAGCACACACAATCTTGTTTCACTTCTCATCACAGGTGTTCATACATACTAGCATATTCTTTTTACAAAACAACAATGCCATCAGCACAGGAAATGTCTCCACTTTTGCCTCCCTGCCTACTCGGGAAAAGAAGCCTGCAGGCACATTGGCAATTAAACGTCCTATGAAGATCATAGGATCATCTCAACCAACACAGAAAAAGCACTTTATTAAATTCAACATCCACCTAGAGTAAAAACTTTTAGCACACTAAAAATAAAAGGGAAATTCTTTTATCTGATAAAGAGTATCTACAAAAACCCTTCTTCAAAAGTAATACTTACTGGTGAAATGTTGAACGTTTTCTCTCTGAAACTGAGACCAAAGCAAAGATGTTTGCTATCACCACTTCCATTGAACACTGTACTAAAGCTCCTAAATAATGAGTGCAATTAGGCAAAAATAAAAGGAAAGTGTAAGGATTGAATAGTAAAATAAGCTGCCATAATTCACAAGCTATATGATTATGCATGCAGATAAATTATTAGACTACAGAACTTTGGCAAATTTGCTAAATACAAAGTCAAAATTTACCATAAAAAATGCATCTTCATGTATCAGCGACAAACAAAAGATAATTTTTTAAAAGGTGCTGTTTATAGTATATGGAAGAGAAATTCCTAGGGATAAATCAAATGAAAGAAGTGCATGATCTCAGCAGAGAACTGTTACATAAAATTGTGTTTAGGGTAATAAAGAAGATGTATAAATGGAGTAATATTCTAGTCATGGTTTAGAAAACTCAATATTACAGAGATTCAAATTTCCCAAAAGTAATCTACAGATTAAATGCAATAGCAATAAAAATCGCAATAGATTTTATTTTTGTCTTTGTGCAAAATGCCCCAAAATAGCCCAGACATTCTTGAATAAGAACAATGTAGGAGGGCTTGCTCTACAAAAGATCAAGAATTTTAAAGCCATAGTAATTAGGACAGTATGGCATCAGCAGAAGGATGAACAAATAGACCAGTGGAAAAAGACACAAGACAGAGAAATGACCATATAGGGACCCTTGACTTCTGGACGAGAGTAGTGAGATAAATAAGGTCTTTTCGATAAAGTGATATTCCCATATGAGGAAAAAAAAATGAGGCTTTTTCCCTCTCTCATACCATACACAAAAATGAACCCCATTGGATTGTAGATCTAAATATGAAAGGTAAAAAGTTAAGCTTCAAAATCATAACAGAAGAGAGTATCTTCATAACACTATAGTAAACAAATATTTAATAAATAGAACACAATGAGTACTAACTATATGAAAGAAATTAACGAATTGGATGACAGCAAAATTATAAACTTTTCGTTAAAACACCCCAGTAAGAGATGAGAAAGGCAAGTCACAGAATGAGTGAAGGCGTCTGTGTACGTGTAACCCACAAAGGGCTGGTCTCCAAAGTAAAGAAATCTTCACATTGTTGAAGGTACAGAGGGAAGACAACTCCAAGGCAAACGGGCACTTTGGAAAGCTATTGAGCATCATCTACTGAAGCTGAACAAATGTTTACCCTGTGACCCAGCAATCCGCCTCTAGGAATATGGCTAATATAAACAAGAAGCAAATGTGCACCAGGAGACATGCGCAAAACACTCATAGTGTCACTATTAGTAACAGCCACAAAGTGGACACCACCCAAGTGTCCATTAAGAGTGGAATACGTAAACAAAGTGTAGTATATTCACCTCAAAGAATACCATACAGCAGGCATCCTCAAACTACGGCCCATGGGCCACATGCGTGTGTTTCTGCCCGTTTGTTTTTTTTACTTCAAAATAAGATATGTGCAGTGTACCTAAGAATTTGTTCATAGTTTTTTTTTCAAACTATAGTCCAGCCCTCCAACGGTCTAAGGGACAGTGAACTGACCCCCGTTTAAAAAGTTTGAGGACCCCTGCCATATAGGCATGATAAAGAAAGAACTATAGCCTTATACAACAATTTGAATAAATTCCCCAAATACATCTTTCCCACAGAGGCCAACAGCAAACTGAACCATGCTAGAAGTCAGAAGACTGATTCCCTCTGGGGAGCAGGGGGAGGTGGGGACCAAGAGGAGCCCAGAGGGCAATACTATCACCCTTGATCTAGTGGCAGTTACACCGGCAGGTGATCATATTATGATAATACATTGAACTGTACATATTTTGCACTTTTCTGTATATGTGTTATACTTTGCAATTTTTTTAATTGTTTTTTAAATACCTGCTATATAGACATCCCCAGCATACCCTTTGTTCCTTGATTTCCATATTTAACAAAGTTGATTAAAGTTTCAATAACTTGCCTCTAGCCAAGATTAACCACGAGGCTCCTTCCTGAGTTTCCTCCCAAAGGTCCCATGCAGACTTTTCCCCCGGCACAGTGCCCCCCGGAAGCCACTAGGCCCAGGGGAGTCGGCGGGCCCCTGTGTTCTCCTAATGTGTTTGTCCTTCCTCTGAGAAGCTGCAGAAAGCCGACGAAACAGGGAACCCAAGTCAGAGTAGCACTTTGAAAAGAGCATTTTACTTTTATTGGAGATCCCAAACTTTTAAAATGGTTTTTTTTTTTTTTTTTTTTTTGAGACAGAGTCTCGCTTTCTTGCCTAGGCTAGAGTGAGTGCCATGGCGTCAGCCTAGCTCACAGCAACCTCAAACTCCTGGGCTCAAGCGATCCTCCTGCCTCAGCCTCCCGAGTAGCTGGGACTACAGGCACAAGCCACCATGCCCGGCTGATTTTTTTTTTATATATATATATATATCAGTTGGCCAATTAATTTCTTTCTATTTTTATGGTAGAGACGGGGTCTCGCTCAGGCTGGTTTTGAACTCCTGACCTTGAGCAATCCGCCCGCCTCGGCCTCCCAGAGTGCTAGGATTACAGGCGTGAGCCACCGCGCCCGGCCTTTAAAATGTTTTAATCCCCTTCTTTTTTTAACACATTGCCACACAAGAAAAAAATTTGTTTTTGCCTTGGGGCCACAGTTTTATTATGAAAATAGAATAAAAATTTCAAAAAACAAAATGATCCTAATTTAATGAAAAACATTTTTTTGTTTTCTGTGCATGAGTTATATGCAACTTGAAAAACAGTTCACACGGCTCCCAAGGTGAAGAGACGTGTGAGTTACATATGCCTTATGAAGCCCTGGGGTTCAAATCTAGTGTGAGTTAAATGCAACTCACATGGCAGTTAATTTGTTAAATAGGTATAAGTAATGAATGACACTAACATGGGATATCAGGGCAGGAAAACCAGGCATATAGTAGGCACTCAAAAAATATGTCTTGTGCGAAACAAAGAAGAGACTACATTGCTTTCTTTTAGACCATTCTTCACTCAGAGCCTATCCCAACAGGCAGAATGTTCTTCCATATCTGCTAGGCTCAATAGCTGGGATCCTTAAGAAAATTTGGCAGACGCCAGGCACGGTGGCTCACACTTGTAATCCTAGCACTCTGGGACGCCAAGGCGGGAGGATTGCCTGAGCTCAGGAGTTCGAGACCAGCTTGAGCAAGAGTGAGACCCCATCTCTACAAAAAAAATATAAAAATTAGCCAGGTATGGTGGCACGTGCCCCTAGTTCCAGCTACTTGGGAAACTAAGGCAGGAGGATCACTTGAGCCCAGGAGTTGGAGGTTGCAGTGAGCTATGATGACACCACTGCACTCTACCCAGGGCAACAGAGTGAGACTTTGTCTCAAAAAAAAAAAAAAAAAAAAAAAAAAAATTGGCAGAGAAATCTATGGGCACCTATGAAACCAGGTGCAAGAGCAGAAAACCCAGGGTGACCTTGTTTGGGAAAGACTTTTGCTTTAAGCTATAAAGTGCCAAGTGTGCTTGTGTGTTTGTGTACCTGGCTGGCCTCTTGACTACTTTGAGGTGTGTTTTTCTCTCTGCAGCCCCACAAAATTCCCTCTGCTCTCTTTTCAGCTTTCCTAACCTTAAGTGGAAACAGCTGCTCTAATTTTAATACCCATCTGCTCCCAGGAACAAGATAAGAATCAGCAGATAAATCTAAAGTCTTCATGTTATCCAATCTCATACATCTGCAGATAAGCCTTCTCCATATCAGCCAGTTTCATATAGGCATTCCACTAACAAAAGAACTGAAAGGGGAAAAAAATAAAATAAAATTCAAGCCACCAAAAGGGCAGGTCCTAGAACTCCAGTAGCAATTGTTTTTAAGTCGCGAGTCAGAGATCCCTGAAGTGCACGCATGCTCAGATTAGTCATCTCGTTGCATGGTTGGAAAGATGTTCTTTGATTGGCTGGCAACAACTACTCAAAGGCCAGGGTTTGGGGTTTTTTGTTTGTTTGTTTGTTTGTTTTCAGAAGGAAGCTGAGGGGATCTTTAGGAAAAGCAGAAGAAACAAAAGAAAAATAATTGAAGACTAGAAAAACAGGGCTTAAAAATGGAAGAGGTTATCCATAAACGCCCTACTAAGTAGAAACAGCCATGGGTCATGAAGCAGAGAAACAAGGACGATCAACAGCAGGGACAGGAGTCTCTGTTAGGGCACAGAGTAGCGGGATGAGGGCAGAAAACCACCACCACCTTTGTTCTGCAGCCCGGGGGGCACAGGGAAGTTCTACAAGGAAGTAGTAGGAGGGGTTAAGAAAAACCTTAACTCAGTAGAGAGCTGGCACCTGTATAATTATATCTGCAGAAGCACTACAGCAAAGGTACTATAGCTTTGACAACCCTCTATATTACTGATCATTCAAATTATCTCTTAAAAACGCAAATATTTAACATTTCCAATTAAGGCATAAAATTAGAAGCCTAGGCAAACCCACTGGGAAAACTGTCAGTAATGCATAACCATATAGAATTAAAAGCTTTTTAGCAAACTAATTGTGAACACAGAGTGTCCTCCAAACCGTTTTAGAATGTTGATGAAACCAATCCCATTGAATAATGCTTGCCTACTTAGACTGTGTGAATTGTTAGTGTATAAAGATTATAGACAAAATGACTTATCTTGCATATTCAAATGCTTGCAGGCATCCATAAAATAAAAACTTTGATGGAAAATTTCACAATTCACGATTATAATAGATTGAACTGATGGTCAGGCCCTTCTCCAGATAAAAATATGTTCAAAAGTATTAGATAACATTGAAAAAAATGCTTTCATTCAGAGGTGAGCTTTAAAAGGGGGTGGAAGGCTGGGCGCCTTCCACCCACACCTGTGGCTCACACCTGTAATCCCAGCACTCTGGGAGGCTGAGGCGGGCGGATTGCTCGAGGTCAGAGTTCGAAACCAGCCTGAGCAAGAGCGAGACCCCGTCTCTACTATAAATAGAAAGAAATTAATTGGCCAACTAATATATACATATAAAATTAGCCGGGCATGGTGGCATATGCCTGTAGTCCCAGCTACTTGGGAGGCTGAGGCAGGAGGATTGCTTGAGCCCAGGAGTTTGAGGTTGCTGTGAGTGAGGCTGACGCCACGGCACTCACTCTAGCCTGGGCAATAAAGCGAGACTCTGTCTCAAAAAAAAATAAAAATAAAAATAAAAAATAAAAATAAATAAATAAAATAAAAGGGGGTGGAAGAAAAGGAGAATCCTCAAGTTTCAGGAATGACAAGAGAATTAATAACCACAGAAGTCGGCAGAAGATGACACCGCATTTACCAAAAGTGTTAGGGACCCGGAAATAAGAACTGAATTTCTGGGGATTTGGGTTCTAGAAATCACACAGGAATGGGGAATGTAGCCTTGAGCACAGGAAAAGAGGGACAGCTCTAGCTGAGCCCATATATCAGGCCTCTCAGGGCCTCCTGTCTGTTTAGAAAAGAGAGCAGAAAGGGCCCTACCAGCAGGGCTGGAGAAACAGCAGGAAACTGACATCTCTCCAGGGTCATTGGATGAAAAAAGAGTTGCCGCCCATGAGTAACCATAACCTCCCATTATGAATGTCCCATGTGGTTAACAACATCCCTTTGATGCGGACGTCCTAAGCCAAGAAATTAACATCAAAAAACTTGTCCAGGATCAGAAGAGTGGTGGAGTGACACTTTTCACAACACGGGACACAGGAGACTTACACATCTGCATGCACACACACAGACACTTGCCATAATGAGCTCACAATAGAAAAGTGCAAACCTCACAAGGAAATACGCTGCCATCAGCACGTGGAACTGTGGGTAAACTGTCAACAAAACCTCTTCCTCTCTTGCATGAATATATATATGCATACATATGCATAAGATATATATATGCATAAGATAAAATAGGAAACTTAAAGGAATCTGAAACTTTGTTCACAATTCCCCACTTAATTTCTTGATTAACAGACCTGATTAACTGTCCGGATACTTTTGATAAGAAGACTTCTACCAAAAGAATACTAATAGCTAATAATAGCTAAGATTTCTGAGTGGTTATGCTATCCCTGGCATGGTTCTCAATGTTTTCCTTATATTAACTCACTTAATCTTCACTATAACCCTATGAGGCAGATACTATTACCTGCATATTATCTCACGGTCTCAGAGACTGAGCAGCGTAAATTGTTCACGGTCCCTCGGCTACTAACATAATAAGAATACTAATCCAGGCAGAACAATACAAGTCCAACCAAAACCCCATATTTCTTTTCTTGTTTTATAACTTATCTAATTGATCCAAAACTCATATAGGAGATGAAAGGACCAAGTATTTCCAAGACAATTTGAAGAAGAATAAATATATATATTTCCCTACCAGATATAAAAATGTATTATAAATCTATAATTATTGTAACTTGTAATGAAGGCACAGGGATAGATAAATTGAACATTGTCTCAGAAGAGAGAGAGCACAGAGATTTACCATATAAAGAAACTTAGTAGATAACAGGGAAGGCATTAAAAATAAGTGTAGGAAGGATAAACTTTTCAGTAAGTGATACTTAATAATTGCTGATCCCTGTGGGTAACATAAATGTCTAACTAACCACACACACACAAACACACACATGCATACACAAAATGAATTCCAGATGGATTTTGTATCAAAATATTAAAAATACAACCTCAAAACTTTTACATCAGAAGTTGAAAAACTATAGCTTACAGACCAAATCTGGCCTATTACCAGATTTTATAAATAAAGTTTTATTAGAGCACAGACACACCAATTAGCTTATCCATTGTCTATAGGTACTTTCCCACAGCTGAGTAGTTGCAAAAGAGAAGATGTGGCCCATAGAACTTAAAATATTTATTCTCTGGCCCTTCGTTGAAAGTTTGCTGATTGCTGCTCTAGATGAAAATTTAGGAGAATTATCTTTATGATAGCAAGATAGGAAAAATTCTTTTGAAGAAGACTCATAAAATAAAAGGTGAACATATTAAACTGCATGAAAATTTAAGTGAATGAACCAGAGCTACATCTGAAAACTACAGACAAATCACAGAAATGCGGTGGTGAGTGGGGAGAAAAGCAAGTTGTGAAAGGACTGAGCAATACAACTCTTCTATGTGCATTTTATATCTATGTTGTAAAAATATAAAAACACAGACAGAAGGCTTACATACCAACTCAGATTGACCATTGCTCCTGGGTAGAGAGGGTGGGAAATGGGCTATGGAGGAGTAGGGGAGTGCCAGTAGGGGTGGTGGGCTTTAACTATATCTGGCTGTTTTATTAAAAACAAACAAACAGGCAGGCCTGGTGGCTCACGCCTGTAATCCTAGCACTCTGGGAGGCCAAGGCGGGCAGATTGCTCAAGGTCAGGAGTTCAAAACCAGCCTGAGCAAGAGCGAGACCCTGTCTCTACTATAAATAGAAAGAAATTAATTGGCCAACTAATATATAGAGAAAAAAATTAGCCAGGCATGGTGGCACATGCCTGTAGTCCCAGCTACTCGGGAGGCTGAGGCAGGAGGATTGCTTGAGCCCAGGAGTCTGAGGTTGCTGTGAGCTAGGCTGACGCCATGGCACTCACTCTAGCCTGGGCAACAAAGTGAGACTCTGTCTCAAAACAAACAAACATACAATAGCCAACATGGCAGAATGATATGTGTTGAATCTCACCAGTAGATGCTAATTAATTATATTATTCTCTGTGCTTTTCTGTGGGTTTAAAATGTTTTGATTGAAACCGTGATCATCGTTCAAGCATCTCCTCTGTGCCAGGAATTGCTCTGGTCCAGGGATCAGCAAACTCCGGCCCACGGGCCACATTGTACCTGCCACCTATGTCTGTACAGACTATGAGGTAAAGGTTGAAAAAAAATCAAAAGAAGGTTAATATTTCATGTCATGTAAAAATTAAATAAGATTCTAATTTTAGGGTCCGTCAATAAAGTTTTATTGGAACTCAACCACAGTCATTCATTTAGGGATTGTCTGGCTTCTTGCATATGGCAATAGCAGAGTTGCCACAGACCTTGCAGCCCACAAAGCTGAAAATATTAACTACCTGGCCCTTTACAGGAGAAGTTTGCCAACCCCTGCACTTAGCCCTGAGAATGGGCAAAGCCTCTACTCCCAAAGTGCTGGTGAAGAGACACAATGACAGCCACCTAGACGTATGAACATTGTCAAACAGTGTTGCTTATATGTATTGCCTAATGCAGGAAAGGCATGGAAAATTTTCCTGCATGGATTATACAATCTATTTTTTTAAAGCCTCAATAAAAAGGGCTAAATGATTGTGGAGCTCCCCCGGTGAGGCAGGAGTAATGTCTGGAAATATTTTTATTATCTTCTTCCCCAGAGTTCTATCACTGATTCGACTCATTGGCTAGAAATATTCAGAACATGAAATTTTATCACATAAAAAGTTTTTTCATGGGGAAAAAAAATCAATCCATCCTACAAAACTATAATAGGAATTCGAATAACTGCGTAATTTTGTAGATGACTCTTCTAATGTTGTTTGTGCCTCCAGATCTGTTTGGAGTAAAGTATTAAAACTGTGCCCTGTTACCACTTGTTTTGATGATGGAAAGTTCTCAGACTTTGGAACAAGCCACAGCCAATAAACTCAAGCACAAGCTCTGAAAATAAACATGAAGGATGGGTGTTCTTTATAAACGAAGGGAGCAAATGACACAGAAAAGACAGCATTTGTGGTACACTGTGTCATGTTGCAGAAATCACAGGAAACACTCTAGCTTCGAAGTCAATGGACACTGAAGGAGAGAATGGTTTTCCAGAGAGCAATAAGTTCACTCAGAACGATATTCAGAAAGACATCGGTTCCACACTCATAACTGAGCTGCGCATTCAGACAGATCTATCCAGAGGGGACCCTGCCTGACACTGACACTCATAATGATGGCATGTGGTCCACGAGAACTCCCCAAACGGGCTTGCATTTGCTCTGTTTGGCAATGCACAGAAGTGGGTCATTTCCTGGACCACCAAGAGCATGCTGGAAGACCACTCACCAGTACTGTCTTGCAGGCTGGGGTCTTTCATCATAGTTGTGCGCCTTGGGCAACCCCAAGCACAGTTTCCAAACCTGTCATGGCAATAGCAATGACCATGTTGCTTACATCCCAGTTCCCAAACTGTGTGCCAAAGTGCCGTGAGGTGCCACACTGAAGGCATAAGGGCACCATGGATTACATATATTTTTTAAATTAAAAAAATATATACAGAGCCGGGCGTGGTGGCTCACGCCTGTAATCCTAGCACTTTGGGAGGCTGAGGTGGGCGGATCGCTCAAGGTCAGGAGTTCGAAACCAGCCTGAGCGAGACCCCGTCTCTACCAAAAATAGAAAGAAATTAATTGACCAACTAAAATATATATATATACAAAACATTAGCCGGGCATGGTGGCGCATGCTTGTAGTCCCAGCTACTCGGGAGGCTGAGGCAGTAGGATCGCTGAGCCCAGGAGATTGAGGTTGCTGTGAGCCAGGCTGACGCCACGGCACTCACTCTAGCCTGGGCAACAAAGTGAGACTCTGTCTCAAAAAAAAAAAAAAAAAAATATATATATATATATATACAGGATATATAACTTCTATCAGACATCATACAAACTACTAGCTAGAGGTAGTTCGTGGTTTCAACATTAGATCCCATTACATTCCTTTTAATGATATCATATCTTGCCAAAGCTGGGTTTTCAGCAATTGCTATGATAAAAAAAAAAAAAAAGCCAATGCTCTTTGACAGCCCATGTGAACAGGAAACGAGGTGATCAGCCGAGAAGCTGTGCAGTGCCCAACAGGCACATGCGACCCATCGGTTTGTAACTATGGTCACTTAAGAATGAAACAAAGGTATGTTATTTTTCTCTTTCAAGCTGTGTGTATTATTTTTTCAAACAGCCACAAAGTTGTCTGGACATAAGTTGTTGGGACTATTTAATAAACAGAACCATTAGCCATTCCTTGTGAATTGAGGTACCATAACAAATTTACCGTGGCAAAAGCTATATATGTGAGCTAAACATTTGTACCCCTGTAATAATCTGAAATAAATATATGTGTGTGTATATATATAATATATACACACACACATATATATAAAATTTATTGTGACACTAAGACCACGAGGAACCAAGAAAGTTTGGGAACCTCTCTGGCTTACATCAAAACAGTTGTTACAAAGCAACAGATTAAAAAATTCTCCCTAAAGTGTGTCCCTTTACAAATAACTTCCATAAAAAGTAAATTTCCGAAGTTTGGCCACTTAAAATTGTAGAAATCTCAACAATCTGAAAGCTCAGCTGTCCAACGGGCTTCATCTTCTAAAAGAGCAAAATAGGTGAGATCTCAAGAGACCAGCAGGCAGACCACAGAGAACAGGCTTATCGGCAAATCAATTGAAATCAAGTGGATTGGCCACTCATGCAATTGACACAGATCTCAAAGATGTTCATAACTAGCCTGGGAAGATTTACCTCCTCTTTCCTCCTAGGCCAGAAGGTTTTACCCCCCGCCCCCCCCCCACACACACACACACACACTCTCCCCACTTAATAGGGAAAGAAACCAAGGTCCTAAGAGGTTAGATGAATGTTTAGGGACCTTAAGTGACAGAGTGGGACTCGAATCCATTTCTTTGAACCTATCTCCACTAACCCTCCTCTAAGATGTGCTGGCAGGAAACTGTAAATAAGCCAAGTGGCAAGTTACAGTCTACGTAACCACTGGGTCCTGGGTCCCTTCGAAGCCCTTCCCATCAGTGTGCAAGTGAGGAGCATGAAGTCTTTGCAGTGGCACTCTGTCCCTTTTGGCTCTCCACCGTTCTCACGTTTTGGTCATCGTGGATTAGTGATGGTGGATTAGTCAGACATTAGCTGCAAACTGAAGCCAACCACACTCTGGAAGTCAAGCACAACCAGGATCAAATCCCAGCACGGACACATAACAACTCTAAGTCCCTGAGGAGTTAAAGTAATTTCTCAACTCCTCAGTTTTTCCATATATGCTATGGGGATCATACTTTCTTTGAGGGAATGCTAAGAATTATTACAGAGACTCTGGGACTTGGATATAAAATTCCGATCCGTGGAGTTGGGGGTCCTGGTCTCCCATATATATATCAACTGACCAGGTTAGGAAGACTTCAACTGTGTCCATTGCTGGGGATCAGACATTACTGACACTTTTGATGCCCTGGAGGACCCAGATGGAACCCTGACTGCTGTAAGGGACAGATGTCCCAGAGAGATATGTGAAGGGAGAAGGTGTCAGGTAGGGCCGGTCACAGCCGGCAAGGACACCCCAGGTCAAGGAGAACAGTTCTGGGCACAAAGCATCAGCTGATACCGGACTTGGGCTGACCTCGCTGTCCATGAGGCCTGTCCCCTGAGAGAGCAGTCCCTCTGAAGGTCGCAGTACTGTGGCTGCAGCAACCTAGCAGTGGACCCAGAGCCGAATGGAACAGTCCAGGCTCACTGTCTTTTGCACTTTGCCAGAGTGGCCTGGAGATAGGTGTTTCCAAACTCCTCAGCCCAGGTTCCCTTCTGACCAGTATTAGGCACAAGGAACTCCAAACCAGTTGGTCCTAACCTCTAGGCCCTGTCTAATAATTCTATGAAGGACTCTGCCATTTATCTACATTATGGAAATACACATGGAAGGAGAGCTGGATGAATTAATAAGAAATCTTAAAGTGACTCAAGCTATATTACTATGTGTTATAAAGCAAGAACGTACTCCAATACACAAAATTATTTTAGACCAAAACATGTGCTTGCATATTTAAGGCAAAATGTACCAGTGACTTGCTAAAATAAAACAATGGCTTGGCTCTATTTAAAATTCATCTGTGTCCTCATTAAAATATTTGCCTTGCAAAATGTCTGACGTGAGATACCGTTATCAGTATCTCCATTGTCTCAAACTCTTCAGGGAAGATTTTCAGCAAGCAGTCATTAAAAATCTAATTTCGCTGAATGTAGATTAATAGCCAGTTCATTCTATAAATATCACTTCTAAAAACAGAAGTTTTGCTGGTAAAGAAAAGAAGTAAAATCCAAACAGCAGTACCACCCACTACATTAGCATTTTTAGTATTGTGGCGATCAGCATATACTGTTGTAAAAAGCAAAGTTATGCATTCGAATATGTGACTGCCAAAGAGGCAGATCACCTGAATTACAGTCACATCAAATTCAATTTATGAACTACGACGCATCCAATGTATTGTGTAGAAAATTGATGATAGAAGTTCTCATATACCGAGTGAGCACTCTATAGCAGTGCTATGAGCGTCACAAACGTTATTTCTGCACCTAAAAATAACTTTGCAAGGCAAGTACTACCAACTCCATTTTAGAGGTGAGAAATCTAAGACTCAGAGAAGTTCACACACACCAGAAACATAATTTATGGCACAGTGGAGAATCATCATTTTTATCATATGCACCCTTGCAAAAAAATTAAGAGTTACTAAGTTTTCTGGGTGTTTTTTTCTTTTAATCATTCACCTTTCAGGAAGGACAGTCTGAGCTTGGTGAATCTCAGCACACGTTTGGAAACAGGTGATTACACATACTATTGAGCCCAAGAATCATTAGTATTCGTTTCAGCCACTCTGCACAACCACTGAGCTTTAAAGTCTTAATTATACATGCTGAGTGAAGGACATTATGGCATAGACAAGCAAGTTAGGAGTAAAGTAAAAATAATTCTATGTTTGGCACTGAAAGAAATTTGAAATTTATATCCAAAGATGAGCATCTGAAAATTTAAGACCCATCATGAAACACAACTAGAGTTTCCCAACTTGCCCAGCCTCTCTGAAGTCCACTACGCTCAGCCTGGGAGCAAGTGAGGGCAGCCCCAAGCCCAGTCTACTCCTGGCCTTACCTAACCTGTTTCTAGACTCTTCTACAGGACACTTACATGGGTACGGTCATAATTTCCTGGTCTGGGGAGGTAGTTCTGTAGGCCCCAGAGGCCTTTTGCGCTTTTCTGGAGCTAGACCAGGTTGTCTCTAAGCTACAGAATGAGACAAAGAACAGAGTTAAAAGCCTGGGCTTGAGGGACCCAACACCAGCCAGCCCTGCCTCCACTGCTGACTGGACAATGACTCTGAATTGCAACTTTCTCATGTAAAATCTAAAGGAACAATCCCCACTTTCTTCATGGCTGGTTGAGGAAATCAGATGTCCAGTGCAATATGATCTCAAATAATTATTATAAAGTTGTATTTACTGCATGTTACCCAAGATACAATCATTTGAAGTCTAACATTCTAGTTGCTTCAGATTTTTATATGCTAAGATTACAAACTAATCTACAAAGACTTTATCTACTAATGTCAACAGTAACACTGACCCTTGAAGTCTTATTCTTGGACTGGTAAGTAGAAATGTACAACCATGAAAAAGTTGAGGGTAGGACAGTGAGTGACACTTGCCCACTCCTCACTTGGTGGTGCATTTTCCAAGTCATCTAGTGGAAGATATGTACCAGGGGTTTTGAATTGTTCTGCAGAGGACAAAATGTAGCATTTCCTTGGTGGTCATCCTATCACCATGAGACAGGTGGTCCAAAAGAAATTTCTATCTGAAGTTACTGCAATGTAAGTAGTCACAAGAAGAGAGGGTAGGTAGGATCCAGCTAAGAGGCTAAGTTTCTGACCCAGACTAGGCGAACATGGCCGGTGAGTAGGAGTCGGAATGATAAGGTCAGCACGGCATGATGTACTTTATCAAACTTGAAAAATGAAGGGACTCCTTTTACTGAAAAACAACTTTCACAACCTTGACCTGAAACAATGTGTGATGTTTGTGTCCTCACCTTGTTACCAAGGCCCTAGATCGTAGACGACCGCTTTATAATTAAGCAGCACTCTGAGAATCAAGGCCTGTTTGGGTTGATCATAGAGTTGACTAATGGGGAAAAAAATCCAATAGTTATTCAAATAATTATTATAAAGTTGTATTTACTGCATGTTACCCAAGATACAATCATTTGAAGTCTAACATTCTATTGTATAGTTGCTTCAGATTTTTTGACCTAAATTTTTTTTGACCTAAATTGAAATTGTTACTCAAATAGATACAAAAAAGTTTACAAAAAATGATAAATTTAAATTAATATATTTTTGTAAAGAATAGTGTTTTGCTGCAGCTCGTTGGCTGCTCATAAGTGACCATCTCCGCAACGTTTCTCTTGAGCTTACCTACCGACGCTTCCAACCACAGGCTCCTTGGGCCAGTGTGGGCTGTGATGTTGAATCCTAACACATCCTCAGCTCGTCCAGTCCACCTTGAAACCGTTCTCATGTGGTGCCGTGGTGACTTCAGACCTTTACTTCCAGCAACTACATCATTTACTTATTAATAACTATTGGATTTTTTTCCCCATTAGTCAACTCTATGATCAACCCAAACAGGCCTTGATTCTCAGAGTGCTGCTTAATTATAAAGCAGTCGTCTACGATCTAGGGCCTTGGTAACAAGGTGAGGACACAAACATCACACATTGTTTCAGCCAACTCAGAGACCTCCCTGGGCATGTACCACGGACAGCGTGTGTGTCCCTCCTTCCTCTTTCCAACCCCAGAAACACCGCTGTAGGAGAAAGGACGCTAGCCAGGGAACCAAGAGAAGTGGCGATCTCTACCGGGCTCTGGGTGTCACCTCCCCTATCTGGGTGGCATGGGTAAAATGAGCTGTCTAGAATCTAGGTAATGTCTAGGGCCCTGAGGAAGTCTGCCTGCTATAATGTTATTACTCTGTAATACCCCAGGGTTATGCCGGGAGCATCCCTGGGCGAAAGGCTAATATAGGCTGAGTGAGCATTCCTAATGTAGCTTAAATCATAGTGTTTACCTGGACACGCGGCCCATCTTCGTCTCTGGGCCACTGTGATGTGGATGGGAGGAGCTGCTATAGGTTGCTCTAGCCATGCTGCGAAAACTGCCCTGGAAAAGTCCTGAACCCAGCTAAGACCTGCCAGCGCTAGAGCACAGCCACCGGAGACGCACCAAAAGATGAAAAGCAGGCACTTCAACCTCACATTAAAATTCACATGCAAAATAAATTCAATAAATAGGAAATCCTTTACCCTGCTTGGTCTTATTTATCAAAGCTCAACATTAGCTTTACGACAAATAAAAATCAGGATGGAGAAGATGGTAACTAAGATAAGAAAGAAAGAACGTGCTCCCTTTCTTAATTCTATAACAATACATTTACATTCTAGAACACAGATTATGACATAGTTATAGTCTCCAGCATTTAGATCCAATTTATTCAAATAATTGCAACCTAATTATATGGAGCTGTTTTAAATACTGATTTGCTTCCCATTTAAATTAAAACCTGTCACCTGTGACTATTATTCCAAATACATTCCTCATCGTTTAGACAACGGAAAATTAATTATAATTTTTAAAATTCGCTTTGCTTAGATACGACTGTTCTCAGCAACTTACAGCCCTCTGAAAAAGGCTATTGAAGGCTGACCCATCAATCGCATTGGTTGTATCCTTTTGTATTTCAATTTTTAACACAGAGTATATATATTTTTTCTAATATTGTAAGTTATTTATTTCTTCATAAAGAAGCCAAAGAAAAAGAGTTTGTTTTAAGCATGAAAAGGGTCCCAGATAAGAAGAAATTCAGTCCCCAGACCTCTGATCTTAGACAAGCCACGTGACCCCCCAGGCTTTGGTGGCTGCACCTGTCACATGGAGACAACTCCACTTCTCCTGCTTGGAGGCAGGGACTTTCAGAGCCCACCAGTCCTATATTCTAATAGATATGCAATATAGACAATGGAGCATGACAACTTTTTTTTTTTATCACAGTTCCTGATGGCCAGGAAATAGTGAATCCAAAATTCTAAGTTTCTGGAAGCAGGTGGAAATAATGTTATTATACAAAAAGCTTCCTGGTATGAAGGCTCCAAAGGAGAAGACATTTGCAGTCTAGAAAGGTGATGACATGGGACCAACACTATTCATTGGAGCAAGACTTCTTACCGATTCCTCCCTGAGAAATATAGAGTCATGAAAAATGGAACCACACTAAGTATCTTTTGATTGTGTTTTTTAATGTATGATTCCAGAATGTAGGCTCAGGAATTCTCAGCTCAAACTCTCCTGTTTTCATGAAGACCTGTTTCCCAGGACCCTTCACACAGCATGTAAATGTAGCTCACCACACACCAGCATCACAACCTGGTGCCCAAGCGACCACAACAGGACACGCAGACCAGGTCAGGGAATTCTGCCTTAATGAGGCTTAGCTCTTCCACCCAGACACCAGGTTCCAGTTGCCTTTCAAATCTTTATGTTGCACATCTCATACTCTATTTTCAAGTAGACTATACTTAACAAAATTAGTAAATTTGCTGAATTTAGTCATTTAAGGAATGCCAATTCAGTCAATGTTATACAAGCTAAACAAAATACTATCATATTCATCTTTTTAAATCCCTTTTTAATCCCTTTTTAAATCCCTTTTTTCTTTTAATATCTTTTAAAGTGGTCTCACAATTCAATCAAAACATAATAAGTCACTTACCTAGCATATGCTACTGAACAAAGCTAAAAATCCGAAAGTAAATAAAATTCATTAAATAATCACACACTATCTGCACAAATAAGGTCTTTGGTTAGAATATTTTATTTTCATTTTGAACACATAACTAACAAAATTGATTATCTGTTTGCATAGCCCAAAATGAATTAGAAGCGACACATTAGAAAGGGAAGTTTCGGCTAGGCATGGTGGTGCGCACCTGTAGCCCTCAATACTCGGGAGGCTGAAGTTGGAGGATCACTTGAGCCCAGGAATTGGAGGTTGTAGTGAGTTACGATGGCACCACTGCATTATAGCCCAGGAAACAGAGTGAGACCCAGTCTCAAAAAAAACAAGAAAGTTTCTGCTAAAAACGAGCTCCAATGATATCGGGTTGGGAAGAGGAAGGAAAACAATATGAAAAGGAGAAACATGGAGATCACTGGGTAGAGGGGCAAGGTCCCAGGCCTTCTTTTCACCCTGATGTTGTTGTAGTTACTGCACAATCTATAATTAATGCTCAAGATAATGCCCTCAAGTCACAACAAAACAACTAAATGATGTTCTATGTATTCCGCTAATACATATAGTGTACTGAGTGAGGGACCATTCATTAAAAATGATTGCAAAAAAAAAAAAATCAAAACTTAAAGAGTATAGTTCAGATATCTGAAAAACTCATTTAAAGTAATTTCTCAAATGCTAGGTAAATGAGCTGGTATTGTATTTTAAATAATTAAATAGCAGTAGATATAAAATACTACAGTGATTTCCAGTTGGATTATTTTAACATATATTATTTCATTACGTTATTTTTTAGAATACCTGAAATGCACACATACATGTAATAGCCCATTTGCTATAGGTACAATATCTGGTTGCCCCAGCTTGGAACCAGAAGAAGGAGGAAAAAAAAAATATATATATATATATATATATATGTATGTATGTATAATTAATCACAGTAACAATTAGCAACTGAGATTTTTTTTTTAACACTTCAACTATTGCAAGCTTTACTTTGTAGGGAAGAGTATTACCTTCAGGATCTCCCCCAGGCAACTGTGTATAAATCATAACTAATAATAGTAATGCACCAGCCGCTATGCCAGAGAATGTTACATACTTTCCCTCTGAGGTCTGCCCGAATAATCCAATGTACATATAGAAAAACTAAGACCCTGAGAGGCTCAATAACTTGCCAAGTTCCCAGAGCTGGTAAGTGAGCACTGCAGAGAATACTGATACATTAGGACACAGTGCAGTATCTAACTTATGTTTATAATATGAGCTCAAACCAAAAATTTACACAATAACAGTAACAGCTAGTTTATTATGTGCTTAGAGTGCAGCTGGAAGTTGACATATATTCACTCATTTAATCCTCCCTACACACCTACAAGGGAGGTGCCATTTTTAACCCCAAATTACAGATGAGCAAACTGAGACCGAGTAGTTAGACAACTTGCCAAGGAACCCAGGAAGTCTTAGTCCAGAGCCTGAGATCTTAACTATGCAATACTGACATATTCACTATATTATCCACTATTTACACAATGGCAAGAAAGTGTGAAACACCATTTAGAAATTGATAGTAATAAGGAATGACTAAGGAGGTGAGCTTCATTCACCTGGAGATTTCACTTTGGTTAAAATACTCATTTCTCAACATTGTTAGGTCACTTCTGTATAGTTCCAGTGCAAAACTCTTTTCTTCCCACTATTCTGAAAATCCCAAATTTTCATCTTTATGAAGATAAAAAAATGTATTTTTTAAGAAAAGTAAATAAACTCAAAGCTCTGTAAATATCTTGGAAAAAGAGAAAAAATGTTATATATCCATTAATCATTTAAGGAATACCTCTGCACCCTGAAGTAATTCTCTGGCTAACGGATAATTACTCTACATGTAGTGAATGAAAGACCCTCACCTTTAGCCAGCTTCATTATATATCACACAACTGTGAGTTTTCACACTTAAGGCATTCGTGATAATGCCATAATCCATAGTCAGGATCCTCTACTGTTAGAACTGGATCAAACTCAGAGAATTTCTACCCCATCAGCATTTTATAATACCAATAATTTCATATACCAATTTAAATAAGATATATTCAAAAGTTTCATTCAAACAAATATCAAAGTGGCCTTGACATTAGCTAAAATTTCAATAAGGTCAAAAAAGATAAAGCCTTCTGTACCTGGTTTTGCATTCATGTTATTCAGAAATGGGCAATTGGTGGATTCACGTGGTTGGCAATGACTTGGTTTTCATCATAAAGTCACTCACAAAGGGCAAGCTAAATGCATGCTCAGTCAGAGGGCAGCTCCACAGGGACACCACCGAAGCCTCAACAGTGTCCAGGGGAAGCAAAACCACTCCAAGGAAAGGCATGAAGGTCACATCCCACGGAGACATGGTAGTGGACACTCTGCTAACAGCCACAGCTGAAACAATTATTCCTCAATTGCACAAACAATACATGAATGAATGAAGTGAGGCTCGGCACTACTCGTGGGTTCAAATGTGGTGCAGCCTCTCCTTACCCTATCCTATAGCATCTTTGAATAAAACGTAATATGAAAATGGGAATCATTCATAAAAATTTTACATCGGTTAACAGCAACTACCAAAGTTGCTTCTTGGCATTCTAATCATTCAGCGGTCTTTCGTGCAGGTGGCCCGGAAGTGAGGGCAAGGCTGCCGGACGTGCTGTGTTTGCTGGTTTGGCATTCAACAGGATAACCTGGGCCAAAAGAGCAGAGCCGGATTTTAAACAGAAGATTTGAAGGCCCAGGCTTTGGAATCTGTCAGTCTCGGGTTCTAGTCCTGCCCCTGCTCTCTTCTAGCTGTGTAATGCCAGGCTAGTTTCCTATCTCCCTAAACCATAAAACGTAGCCAATCCCACAACTGAACTCCTAAGGTTGTTTGGGGACTGCATAAGAGAATGCATGTGAGGCACTCAGCAGAGAGACCGTTGGAGATTAAACACTTAACTATGCCAGCCGACATTAACATTATCCTGAATTCTAAGAATGCCTGGATTTGAGGGAAATGAGTTTATGGATAAGTAAACCAACTTTCTTGTCTATTCTCTCATCCCACTGGTCACTCTCAGCCTGCACTACTACTCGAAAAGCCTCGCGAGATCAAGCAGTTAAGGATTCTTTTATTATTATGAAGCTGAAAGGAAGATAAAAATCAGCAGGGTGAAGTCTCTTCACACCTGAGAAAGCAGATTGGTGGAGCTAACATGGAATTCACTGGAACTTTGTTCGGAACCAGAGCGGCTGGGACGGCACACTCTCAGCCAGTGGGTGTTGCTGAAGAACAGGATCACCTACACCTCCCGGGCCTGAATGGGCCATGAGGACATTGCTCCCAAGAGACACAAGGAGTGGAAAGAAAAATGGAAAAGAAATAGAATCAGAAAGCAATTAAGGAACTATGAACGGGAAGGGTTGGGCAAAACCATACATCAGCATTATCATTTAATCTTATCTCATGTTTTGGCTCAAATCACTTTCATATCAGAATGATAATGAGGGATATCACTACAATCCACACTGGTCTCACAGTGGACACTCTCCTTACCCCCCAAAAATTAAATGTCATCCACTGGGCTTCAGCCAGCAGCATCCCTTTCAAAAGGGGCTCCTGTCAATCATGTCGCTGTGGTGATGGAAGGAGCCAGAGATGAAGGCGGAAGCATCCCTCTAGAGTGCTGGGTGCTCGGTACCTTCTGCAGACACACTCAGTCCTCTTTGGCTGTCCCGACAGAGATCCCTGTAAAACCCTTTTAGAAACACCACGCCCACCCTGGAACAGGGCCTCAGACTCTTGAGAAGTGTCATGGGCTGAACTGTTCCCCCAAGATTCATATGTTAAAGTCCCATGCCCCCCCCCAAGTACCACAGAACATATCCGGAGATAAGGTCTTCAAATGGTGATTAAATTAAAATGGGGCCATTAGAGCAGAGCCCTAATCCAACAGGACTTGTGTCCTTAAAAGAGGAAGAAGAGACACCAGTGATGTGCACACACAGAGGAAAGGCCATGTGAGGACACAGCCAGAGGACAGCTGTCTGCAAGCCAAGGACAGAGGCCTCAGGAGAAAGCAAACCTGCTGACACCTAATCTCAGCCTTCCAGCCTCCCCAGCTGTGAGAAAATAAATGTCTGTTGTTTAAGCCACCCCGTCTGTGGTACTTTGTTCTGGCAGCCCTAGCAAATTAACCCAAGAAGGTCCTATGTGTTTCTAAGCATAAACAAGTCCTTAATGACCGTGTTACTAAGTGCTTTTACTAAGGGTTTTAATATTGCAGATATTATAATATCTGCAATAAATAATAAGTAATAAACAATAAATAAGTAATAAATAATAACTACATGAATATGCCTAACATCAAATTATTGCAATAACTTTCTAACATGTTTCCTGCAGTTAATCACTCCCCTATTTCAATAATTCCCACATGCCACTGTCAAAATGGAATCTTCCCAAAGCACCGTTTTGAAAACTTTATTCACCTGCTCAGACACTTCCACAGACTTGTACTTGATGACCAAATTGAACTGTCACCCCAGAGGATCTGCCCCAAGACTGCCTTTCCAGGCAAGCCTATGACCACACTTCCTCCACTGACCACACTCTCCCAATAGAACAGCAAGCTGCCACCCTGGACACTCCTGGGCTCTTCTTCACTCCTTGCCTTTGTTGTGTTTTTTTTTTTTTTCTCACCTGGAACTTACAGACCTCTAGAGCTCAGAAGGCTCCCAAGGCATCTAAGAATCCATTGAAATTGAAGGCAAATAGTTATACCTCCCTATATCAGAGCGTTTTTGCAGAAAGAGGGCTCATAATTCTCATCAGATTTTCAAAGAGCTTGACAATGTGGAGTTTTACCTGAGCCTTGTGCTCCTGGAAAACAGGGATGGTTGAGACCCTACCCTTTTCTGTTACTGCAGAGACCCACTCTCCCCCATATGACTTAGATAAGACTTGCCAATGACCCCCTTGTTTACCTGACATGGCCAGACATAGACCTTTCACATTCTCACACTTCATTTCTTAAAACATTAGTGGAACTCTCTGTCCCTGCTGACCAATCTGGAAGAAATACCTGCTAACTTGACTTGATCAAACCTGAGTCCTTCTTTTCTTCCCTGCAGGTCTTTGAACTGCGATCCACCCACAGCTGGAGCCAGCGACAGGATGCTGAGCAACTTCCTCAAGAGCCCAGGACTGCAAGTGGTATGAATTGAATTGCATGCTCCCCAAAAATATGTCAAAGTTGCAATCCCAAGCACCTCAGAATGTGACCTTATTTGGAACTAGGGACTTTGTGGATATAATTAGATAAGATGCAGTCAGACTACTTAATGTGGGTCCTGGCCCTGCATGACTGGAAGCCTTAAAAGAAGAGAGGAAGAGACAGAGGTACAGAGTGAGAAGATGGAGACGGATCAGAGCGAGGCATCTGCAGGTCAAAGAATGCCAAGGGTTGCTGGCAACACCTGAACCTAGGAGAGAGGCATGCAATGGATTCTCCGTGAGAACTTCCAGAAGGAAACAATCCTGCCAACACCTTGATTTCAGACTTTTGGCTTCCAAGACTGCAAGAGAATAGATGTCTGTTGTTTAAGCCTTCCAGTTTGTGGCACTTTGCACAGAGGCCCCAGAAAGCACTACCAGCAAAGAAAGACAACTGCTCAACTGCCAGTTCATGCTACCTGCTCATCCTACTCCCCCACACCCAGGTCTTTCTAGCCTGGCATAATGCTCTCTATAAAAGAAAAGGCAGCCGGGCGCGGTGGCTCACGCCTGTAATCCTAGCACTCTGGGAGGCCGAGGTGGGCGGATTGCTCGAGGTCAGGAGTTCAAAACCAGCCTGAGCAAGACCCCGTCTCTACCAAAATATAGAAAGAAATTAATTGACTAACTAAAAATATATATACAAAAAAAAATTAGCCGGGCATGGTGGCGCATGCCTGTAGTCCCAGCTACTAGGGAGGCTGAGGCAGTAGGATCGCTGAGCCCAGGAGATTGAGGTTGCTGTGAGCCAGGCTGACGCCACGGCACTCACTCTAGCCTGGGCAACAAAGTGAGACTCTGTCTCAAAAAAAAAAAAAAGAAAAGAAAAGAAAAGGCCTAGCTGGGCATGGTGGTGCTCACCTGTGGTCCCAGCTACTTGGGAGGCTGAGGCTGGAGGATCACTGGAGCCCAGGAGTTCAAAACTGCAGTGAGCTATGATGGCACCACTGCACTCCAGTCTGGATGGCAGAGTAAGACCCTGTTTCTAAAGAATAAAATTAAAATAATAATAATATTAATAATTCCGTTCTGTATCCTGGGACCACAGGGGAGCACCATCATGCCCAGGGCTTGTTTTGTATTTGACAAGCTCTATGGCCCATAAATGATTAAGAACTAGTGCTTCTCACAGATGAATCTCCACCCTCTGTCCTTGCAACTTGCCTATGCTTCAGCCATCCCACCAGGCCCTTTCCCCACAAATCCCTGCCTGTCCCCTCTCCCAACAGCAGGAAAGGGCCTTTCCAAGTCTACCTTTGGTAGAGGGACAAGGGTAAAAAATTAACCAATGGATTCCACACCCCCAAACCTCCTTGTATTCCAAGACCCTGGACCCCAGCCCAGGCAGCTGATTCCTGACCCCAGCCAAGGGCCCTTAGGTGAGGGCTGCTACTGGGAGCCCGAGAGGGGAGGCACTGAATAATAATGGCATTTGAGTTTCAGAAGCCAAGGTAAGGAAGAAGGCAGAAAATGCTGGACAAGTCCTTGACCACTCTATGCAGACGACAAAAAAGGCTCCATGGGCAAAGACAGGGAGATGGGCGCAGAACTGCCCACACCTGAGTGACACTGTTGTCATCAGCATCAGGTGGAGTCAGGACCCAGGGAGATCTGGTCCCACTGCAGTGAGTGCTGCCCTAGTGCACCATTGCTTCTCATTCCAGGGCCAAGGACCCCGCAGCAGCCCAGCTCCTTCCCACTCCTGCCCTCTCCCCATCATACGTGTCCATCTCAAGGAGTCAGATGTTCCAATGTTTAAAGGAAAGCCCCCGGCAGATGTCCGGTCCTGGGTGTTATTATCCACGACCTGGGACAATCAGGCCTCCCAGGACTAACCAACAGCCATGGCAGGGCTTCATGGAATCACAGAGGCTCTGGGTTGAAATAGATTTTGAAAGTCTTAAAATCCAGCTCCCCAGCCATCCCTGACATTCACAAATGTCCTTTAGACAGCATTTATAAAAGTCCCTAGAGGGACTGAAAGAGTTTGCTGCAGAAAGCTGGGCTCAGCTAGTTGTTCTCCTGAGCACCTGCTGAAGACGTGCATCAGGAAAAGGAAATGGCAGAGAAGGAAGGTGAGAATATAATGAAAGCACAAGTCAGAAGTGAAGAAACAGAAAAAAGCAGGAAAATGGAGCAAACCCTGAGAGACCTAAAAGGGTCCTAAATCCTGTAATAGGAACTCAAATCTTTCACTAATGGACGGGAAAAGTTGTGCAGCAGGGGAATACTAGAGCAATATTACAGGAATCTAAGTCATTTCTCTCTTCAACATTTCACCCATTTTTTCTCCTTTGCACTAAAAAGTAAAAAGGTGAGTCTCTGAAACAATAAATGAAAAAAAAAAAAAACCTGAATAATGGCTTTATGCGGCCTTCCAAACTTTTCTCCACCACCAAAAATACACTAATGTCTTCCTATACCTCTAGCAAATTAACAGAGCATAAAATAGTCCCTGTCTTAAATATAGTAGCGTGTCCTGATTTCAACAAGAACAGGTATGTCTGCCTGCATGCCATCAGCAGTTTCCACTCATACTAAAATAGCTTAAAGTCGTTGCTCTCTGTGCATTTTGTAGGCTGTGACATTCATTCCTCACTTCCAGGCAGTCTTGACAGAGCCAAAGTTGAGCTGCATAACCCCTTTGTGTTTGTGTACATTTCTGGAGGCTACACAAAATTATCATTTCAAATCATTCCCCTTCATTTCATTCCTTGTGAAGTTAGCTCAATGTACTCTGGGACTCTAATTTCTATTACTTCTTTTTTAGTCAATTTCCTCAGATTTCCAATATGTAATGAAAATCTCCTGAAGTCTTTCTATGTGGGGATAAGGAATCCACTATTATTTCATTTTACTATATTGAGGATAAACGAGACTATATGAGAAGTTTCATAGGATAATGGCATTTCTTTAAAATAGGCACCTAAGCCCAAGGCTAAACAGAAATTGCAGCCAAACCAAAGAAAATCTCATAAAGCAAATTCAGAAAAATCTGCCTCCTCAATGTAGTTCTCTTGTATTTTACTTTCATGGAAAATCAATGGGGCTGGAGAAGTGGGGAGCAAAGTGTGGAGAATTGAATCCAGGTTGTGATGAGCTCTCACCCTTCCCAGCGTCCCTTTCTCCACCTAATCCTACCCCTTCCCTTCTGACACCTGCTAGAAGACAAAAGGGACAGAGGGAGAGGGTTAGAGAGCCAGGGGACAACTCTATTTTCTGCCTATGGAGGATTCAAACTCTAGACCCAACAAGAGCCTCTTCTCAAAAGCTGACGGGGGCTCTAAGTCAAGTATGTTATCAGCAGGAAACATAAATTACGGAAGAAAGGAACGTGAGTGTGAATGAAGAGGACAGCCAACCTATGGGGTAGGGCAAGAAAGTTGCCCTAAGTATAGGAAACTACTTAAGCCAGGTCTGGAAGCAGGAATGCACGAAGGAGCATTGAAGGACAGCAAAAAGTCAGTTTGGCTAGACTGGAAGGAGAGTTGATAGGTCGCTGGAGAGAAAAAGTTTACAGACATGGGCGGGCTGGAAGGGCTGTCTACTAGGTACGTTTGATGACGAAGGTCGGACCAGAAGTTTCTATTTAATCCAAAGGTTGAGAGGGAAATATTGAGTGAAGGAGAGACACACTTAGCTAGTCCAACAATTACATTAAACTCCAAAAACCTGATCAGAAGCTAATATCTATCGTGTGATCTAAGCAAAATGTGTATAGACTTTTTTTTTTTAATTCTACGGAGAGGAGAGCTAGACAAAGCACAAATTTAATAGTTTCTCCTATTTGCTTATACAACCATTATTTAAGGTCTTTTCTTTAGACCTTTTAAAAAATTCAAACACATTACCAGAAGCAGTTACAGAGAATCAAACAATTACAGAGAATCAACGTTCCTTTCACTATAAGAGCCTCGTGAGGGCGCGGGATCAGGTGGAAACTATAAAAGAAGCAGCTTTGTGCTTTTCCGTATTTGCCTGTTTGGGAAATAACACTAGCTTTCCACGTACAAAGGTAAATCAATAGATCAATACATGCAGCCAAAAAAAAGCAGGCATTGGTCTGATATATTTTAATTGACTCATCTTAAAGCCTGGACTTGCTCCAGGTTGCTTTTTCACTTTAAGTAAATATCAAGTAATTCAAGTTCTGAAACTGCTTTTGAATACAGTGCATACAACATATTTTCCACATAATAAAAGAGATCATGTAGAAATGTCCATTTGAAAAAAAATAAAAACCTGCCTGACTCAAGTTGTCTTTAAGAACCACAAGAGCAATTAGAGCCACAGCCACCGTGGGGAGGAACCCTATTATCAACACTGTTGGAAACCGGTTAAATAACTCACCCCAAATGCCAGAGCAGGCAGCATATTTTTCTTTGGACTGAAACACATTGCCCCAATGAATTTATCAGAATATCTTTTTGCATGTAGCATAAATCTTCCCGGTACCTTAACTATATTCGCCTTCAAATTAGCCACCAGAAATATTGCCTGGTGCCAGCCTCAGGGACCCTAAGACATATGGACACAAATGCTTCACTCTTTCAATTGTTGTCTGCACAATAAGCACCTACAGAGCGCTTACTACAAATATTTATAATTTAACAAACACACATCATCCTGCATTTTATAAACATGACTAGTTACAAAACAGAAAATATCACAACAGGTCGCCCAAGATCAAATAGTTCTTTTTGTTTCACATCTTTAGACACGACAAGTTTCAGTTAATAAAGGCTTTTCCTGATGTTAATAAAAGCACAACCCCTTTGGTACCAAACCTTCTAGCCTTCTGGTATAGCACCAACTTCAGAGGAAATCGACTTTCAAATATTTGAAGCAAATAAACAGGTATTTACCACCCTGTAACAGTGAACAAAACCGAGGGAGGAAATAAAGACACGGAGATTGCGTCAGCAAAACCACGAGTGACCAGGCTGCCGCGTGGAGGAATGTGCGGGCTGGTTAACAGGTGATGCTTCATGGACGGCAGCTTGTCCAGTGAAAAGACAAGGCCCCTGGCGAAAATAAGCTGGGACCAGCCGGAAGACGAGAGGTGAGGAGAACCATTCTAGAAAGCACTAGTGTGCCCCAGTGAGCCGCAATCTGTAAGTGGGACTAGGGGAGGAGAGAGTCCCTCACAAGCAGGAAATGGGAGATGTTGAAATCGCATCTATAGCCCCAGGGCCACCGCGGTGGCGGTGGGACCCGCGGCAGGCGGTATTTTCCAACACCGCACAGCGGTGGCTCCCCTCCTGCATTTTCTTCTGCAAAGTGGTATCTTCACTTCATGCCAAGAAGGGGTCTCACTCTCCATGCCCTTGAATGTCGTGGGCTCGTGGCCGCTTTGGCCAGTGGAGCAGGGCGGAGGTGACGTCAGGCCAGGTCTGGGAAGGTGCTTACCTGGCCTCGCAGCTACAGCTCTCTGCCTCTTGCAGGCAGCCACCGTGTTGGAACCGAGGTTGTCCAGGAACCACATGGAGGTGCCCTAGTGCAGGAGGAGAGGGGTAACTAGGCCCAGGAGCCAGGGGAGCCACAGCCCAGGCACCCCGCTGTCCTGAGGGCCAGAGACAAATTCCTCAGCAGGGCCCTTCTTGAGTCCCCAGCCCAAAAAATCGTGAGCAAAATAAAATGGTAGTTTCATGCAACTAAGTTTTGGGGTAATTTCTATGCGGAAATTAATACCCAAAACACAGGAGCACCATAGTAATACGTTAAGTCTTATAGAGAAGCAATTTTCAGCTGATTTTGAATTGCTGAACCTTTTGCCCAAAAGATATCTTATTAGAACCCAAAAATATGAAACGGAAAAAATCAGAGCTGCTCGGACGCGGGTAGACAAGCGTGAAATCTAAAGTGGGGTAGGCCGGCACAGAAAACAGCAGGGCTCTGTCCAGCAGCACCCATGCGATGCCTGTCCCCAAGGCAGGGGCAGAGCGGGCATAGGCACCCAAGCCACCCTGGTTCCTGGCGCTACTGCATGCAGGCATCCGCATCCGAGAGAGGCCTGCTCCAGCCACGAGTATAGCACCCCTCTTGGGCAAGGCTGCTCTGCCCCCGGACTCCTCTCAGGAGGCCAGGGACACTGTCTTACTCATGTCCCTACAGAGAGCCTGAAGCAAATAGGGCCTGAAGCTAAACACATTGGCAACTGCTTTAAAAACAGGATACCAGAATATTTATCCAGGTAAAAACACCGTGAAGACTATGAGTTTAAGGAGTGAATTATAAAGGGCAACACTCGGCAATGCTGTGACTTTGTCCTCTACTAAGACACACGTACACAGCCTATGGCAAATGTGAATGAAGGCAGGTTAAGGAAGCAGAATGTAAAATTAAATGT
Organism: Microcebus murinus; assembly: GCF_040939455.1. Classification (NCBI taxonomy): domain Eukaryota; kingdom Metazoa; phylum Chordata; class Mammalia; order Primates; family Cheirogaleidae; genus Microcebus; species Microcebus murinus. The sequence continues at coordinate 97,964,178 of NC_134111.1, forward strand.
AGTCCACAATCACAGCTATTTAAAATATTTGAAAAAGCAAAAAATTTTTGATAGCTATGTTGCATTACATATTCCTTCCTTCCACCCTTCCTTCCTTTCTTTCCCCAAACTTTCTCTAAAACGATATTATTTCACTCCCTAAGGAGGAAATTGACAGGCAGGAGGTAAAATCTCCCAATAAATTCCACTCTACTCTTACCACATTACTACAGCATTTCTTAACAAATCTGGAGAGATGATTTTTTTTTCATGCAGTTAGCTTGTATTTGGGATAATTTTGAAAGTACTATAATGTTGCTTTTGAATCTTAGAAACATACATAATAGAAAAAGTAAAACAAAAAAGCAGTACATTTCCCAATGATATAATTACATCTGGAATTTGTTTTTGGTGAATTATTTTCTCTTTAGAACTTACTATGTACGCTCAAAGAGAAACCACTTTTTCTGGAAGAAAACAGATTGGCATTTACTGCCATTTCACAGTCTGGGCAGAAATGGGACCTGGGGAATTGCCCATCTTTTCTGCTCTGGTGGCTTTTACAAAGGCTGCCAGGCCTAAGGAGTCTGTCATCACCATGGCAACCTGGCACAGCATCCTCTGTGAGGCAGGAGGAGGGGCCTTACTCCCTTGTCAGGTTCACACCGCCCACATGACGCCTGACTGTCAGCCGAGTTTTTCACTTTTGTTTTTGTTTTCAGAATACTATAGGGATACAAACGGTTAGGGTACATATATTGTCTTTGTGCTGCCCGAGTCAGAGCTACAAACCTGTCCATGCCCCAGGCAGTGCGTACGGCACCCATTAGATGTGACTATACCCATCATCCCCTTCTCTCCCTCCCACCTGCCCGACACCCAGTGAATATTATTTCCATATGTGCACGTAAGTGTTGCTCAATTAGTACCAAATCTGAAGGTGAGTACAGGTGGTGCTTGTTTTTCCATTCTTGAGATACTTCACTTAGTAGAATGGGCTCCAGCTCCATCCAGGATAATGCAAGAGGTGTGTTAGTTTGCCATTGTTTTTTTTTTTTTTTTTTTTGTGTGTGTGTGTGTGTGTGTGTGTGGCTGAGGAGAACTCCATGGTATACATACACCACATTTTATTAATCCACTCATGTACTGATGGGCACTCGGGTTGTTTCCACATCTTTGCAACTGTGAATTGTGCTGTCAGCTGAGTTTCATCTCAAGCTCCAATGCAGCTGGGGGCGGTGTCCTTGGTGAAATGATTCTGTGCAAGGTTAATATTGAGTCTGTTTGCATAAGATCAGCTACACCAGTTGTTAACATAGTTAAATACTTCTGTTCTTCCACACTGCCCTAAGCACTCCGCCTTCACCTCTCCGTCCTCCCAGTGCCCTGAAGGCTTTGGCTTTTTCCCTGGAAGTCCCTTAAACCTCCCCACAAACTCAGCAACTAAGGAATTAATTCCTGGGACAGCAGAGGACCTCCAGCCCTCTGCCCAGGGTCGGCCCTTATTGGTCAAACAGTGCCAGATGTTAAATGTGTTGACTAAGGAGCCCTAATATGGAGGCACTGAGGTTCCAGAAAAAACTTCCATATTGATTAGCAACATCTACCAAGGGTGTGAAGGGGCAGAGGGGCAGACACACTGACACCACGCTGCATCGTCTGGGCTGGCACTTTGGTATTGCCCCACAAGTCCAATGTCATTACTCCTCTCCTACAGGAAACAGGACTGAAGGAGGGAGGGAGAGAGTAGAGGCAGTAAGGAAGAGGAAGACCACTCACAGCATAATTGGGACAGTCTTTTTTATTTTTTGTCAACAGGCTGCACTACACAATCTATTCAACCGACTGCCGATGTTAAAGATCGTGACTCTTTTTAACTTCCTATTCACAATGCCCATAAGAGCACCATTTCCTTAAATGGTCTGGGAAATAATAGTTATATTAATAATGACACCAAAACCAATATTTTTATAGCATTTGCCATGTACTGGGCACTGTTCTGTGCATATGACAGTTATTAGCTTACTAAAACCTTAAAAAAATGCTCTGAGGATTATTTTATATAAAAATATTTTCACTTGTAATTTATTTTATACTGTTATGTTGTTTCATTGACATTTTACAGAGAAGGAGACTGAGGCACAGAGAAGTTACGTAGTTGGGCCATGGTTACAGACTCTAAAGGGCAGAACCAGGATTTGAAATCAGGCGGTCTGACTCCAGAGGCCACATTCTTCCAGGGCACACTGCGATTCCTCCGAGACATTGTTTGCTGGAGCAAAACGTTTGTAACAACATATTGAACGTGGCATTTTCCTGACTGAAGCAAAAAGAGAACAGCTTCCCAACAAGCCCGTGAACTGCACTGCAGGGCTCTCCCCAGACCCAGCAGCTGCGCTCAGTCCCGGAACCCCTGAGTCAGAAGCACCCTGTGCTCCCAGGCCTGGTCCCAAGCCAGGCAGGTGGTGTAGAGGAAAGACGGTGTTCCACTGGCAGCAAGGGTTCATACCAGGACCAGTGGATGAACAGAAGGCACCCTCAGGAGACCAGAAAGGACAGACAGGAGAATAGGAAACACTAGGAGAGGAAGATGCAGCGAATGAGCAGAGTCACTGCATCTTGCTAATGGGGCGTGGAGAGAGGACTGGGCTTATTCAAAAGCACAGTAGTTCATTAATAATAAAAATTAATTTCAAGTCTCCTGTTCTCTAGACCAGCATTCCCCAAAGCATGCTGCATCTTCACAGCTAACAAGGCATGAAGAAATGGCCTGCTCCCCCAAATCTGTTCTCCTCTTCCTGAACACACTGCTGGACTACATTTCCCAGCCTCTCTTGCAATTGGGTGTGGTCACATGACCAGGGGTGGCCAATGGGATGGAAGAGGAAGGTACCATGTCCAAGACCTGGCCATACAAACCTCCTCCAACGGCTCCTTTGTGGTGGGTCTCCTTCCCACTGACCAGAATGAAACCCCTGTGTGACCTTTAATAAAGCTGCAGGGCTATCTTTAACCTGATCCTACATGCTCCCCAACAAAAATAGAAGAAAATTGCCCATCATCACCTGTAACTGCCCTGGTCTATCACTGCTATGATAAGGGAGAAGCTTCTGTGAGGAGCCATTACATGTTCAGGTCAATTTCTTCCCTCACCCGTCCCACCCTAACAGAGGAAAAGTTCCCGCTGGTCCTCCCTGACCTACTCCTGCCCCCTCAGGACACACACACACACACACACACACACACACACACACACACACACGTACATTGATCATTTAATCTATAAAATGGTAATATAATGCCTACCCATTATATTGGTTTAGAATTGTAGAACTGAGCATTCAAGGTTACAAAACATGAGCCTCATTTCGTTTCTTTTGACAATTAACTAATAACTGTTAGTTCTGGTTTGATATTAAACATGCTTTACTCTTTATTCTTGGCCAACAATGGTGTGCTAGGGTTGGCTCATACCAGCTTGCTAATTGTGAGATTTTCAGGAATTTTGTGAGCTAGTTATTAAACAAACTTACAATTCAATTCAGGGAGTTCTTTGTTTTTCTTTTCTCTCTGTGAGACCAACTTATCTGGAGTCCTTGGAATCTGGATTTTTTGGCAGAAACTGGGGCAGAGAGTTGGAGTAGAGAGTTTGTATCCTTACTGTCTGCTTAGGGCTCCTCAAGGCTGAGAGAGAACTCTTAGAGATAATGAGTTAGGCCACAGGTGCTTTAATTAAACAAACGATAGTTGTACTATGAGTGTATTTCCCTTACTTTCTGTTAAATAGGTTATTTTCCTCTGTTAGATAGGTTATTAGTAAGGCCACCTTTCAAACATCATCCTCTTAATTATTTTAAAGCAATATTGAAGCATTTGGCCTTTTGTTAATATGGAAATGCCATCATTTTTTATTTGCATATTTTTCTTAATTTGGTTTCCTTCAAAAATTACTAGGTTGCTTCAAGAAAATAATTTAATATACCTACTACCATGGAAATAATTGGAATAGATGCCACATTAAAGCAAATTCATGGAAATTTGAACTCATTATCTATTTTCTATTCAGAGTATACATTTGCTAACCAGGATTTCTCTTCCTTAAATTATGAACAATCCTTTAAAACCAAAGCTAACATGACAGTGAAAAATATCTGCAGTGGTTTAAATGTCAATTCTTTCCCAAGTGATCTATAGATTGCATGTAGACCTAGTCAAATCCTAGCAGGCTTTTTTGTAAATATCAAAAAAGCTGATTCTAAAATTTATATGGAAATATATAAAGGACCTAAAAGAACCAATCAATTGAAAGAATGAAGTTAGAGGTTTAAACTATCTGATTTTATAACTGCAGTCTAGTATACATGACCTACAGAAATCAAAGCAGTATAGTATTGGCCTAAAGCCAGACAAACAGATCAGTGGAATAGAATCCAGAAATAGACACACAAACACACAGTCAATTGATTTTCGGCAAAGGTACCAAAGAAATTTAATGGGGAAAAGAATACTTTTTTCAACAAATGGTGCAGGACAAGTGGATATCTGTAAGGAAAACATTTCCTTGGTGCTCAAGTATCTTTCTCAACCTGCACATTTTGACATGCAGTGTACCTGAGTGGAAGGCAGAAAGAGAGGCTTAAAAGGTGTATCTTCCCTCTTGATATGAATTTAATTTCAATCAGAAGATACAGGGATATTTACTATTCTAATTATTTAAATAAATTGATCAAGTGCAGGACTCATTTATCTACTGGAACCTGCAAAACTTGTGGCCAAAAATCTAAAATAATAATATTAATAAGAACTATATTTTCTCACCACTAAGTCATAGAGTCATTTCTTTGGAACAGGCTATGAGAGAGACAATCTATGAAATCATGTTTGTGAAATAACCTAACTCAACCCCCTTCACAGAGTCAGAAGATAAATTCCAATGCAATTAGGCCACTAATCCAAAAAACCTAAAGCCTCAGGGCCAGGTGTCTCCAAGCTTCTGCTCCACTGCTTGATTCCAATGCGTCTCTCAGAGTGGCTGCAACCACCTGGACTCATTTCCAGCAGAGTCACCTAGGGAATTCCTATGACTGTGGCTACCTGGCTCCACCCTGGTTTTCTAACCACCAGTGTCCAGAACTGGGGCTAGATTTATACTCTGGACACACGCTTAGGGTGATATCTGTGCACATCTCTATGACCATTCCATTTGGACTCAAAGAAAAGCATTTAGCAGCCAGACAAGGCTATGGGAAACCAGCTTCTAGAAATGGGAAAATAAGAGTTTATTATTGTTAGCACAAATTATTTTAGACTGTTATCCCTCTGACAGTTGTAAACATTTTGAAATGTCTTGTTGGAACACTCAAGGACATTGAATAAAGAATAAGAACACTGATTCCTAAATGCATTATAAAACTAAAACTAAGCTTTTGAAGGGTTTATATTTGCATCTGGAAGTAAGTAATAGCAAAGTTCTAATAAAGCCAGGGATTCAGGCTCACTCCTCACTGAGACAGGAAATCAAGACGAGGGCTCAAACCCCCCAGGCCTCGGGGCAGCCCTCTGAGGACAGTCCCACATGGGACTTAGGAGTTCACAGAACTTGCACCTCTTCACTGATTAAGTAACTTGGACTGCAAGCTCTGCCTTCCTCCTCCAAGGGACAGACCTCCATTTGAACTTGGATCTTAATTACCACATATATTCATGAAACAGCCCTTGAAGAAAAATTACACTGAGAAATAGAAACATCAGCAGAAGCCCTTCCTCATGGCCCCAACTACCAATTTCTTTTCACAGCTCACTTACCTGAGCACTCTTCCAACCTATCGTACCTCTTCAATTACAGCACCTTGAGGAGGCTATTTTAAAAGGTTATGAGACAAAACAAAAACAACTGTGAAAGGCCAGTATCAGCCCAGGTGTGCTTTGATGCAGTGAGATCAACACACTCTAACTCTATTGTAGCAAGTCTTTGCCTCCTCAGTACTGGGCTCTGATTTGCATGTCTCGGGATTACATTACAAAGCAATCCTTCCCACTCACGAAGTCATAGCTTTGTTGAAAGGATTAATATAGAAATGTGCCAAATTATTTAAAGATATCTGAATAGTGAGCAAAACATTATCATCAGCTAATACATGAAAAGTAGCTCAGTATAGTCTGTACAAAAGCTGTCACGGAAACACCTTTTTTTCTATCCACACTGTGTAAGGAGTTTGCATATTTGAGCCAATTATCTGCGATAGTTTCTGGAATCAAGAAATATTCCAAACCAATTTAGCTTTACTGAACTTCTACTCAATCATGGTAAACCTGCATATGAAGTTGTAATTTTCTCGGAATAACGTGTGCACCATAAAATTGAGGCAGTATCAAAAACTGAATGGCAGAAAGATTCATGCAGCCATGAATGGATTGCTGGGCAGTGCTGGGGACCCAGAAGAAGTTGGAGACCGTGAACATGCAGTGTCTAGGCACCTGTGTCTAGAACGGGCAATTGCCTCCAGCAGAGCTCCAGAGCCTGGGTTTTGGGCAGAAAAAGTCAATACCTGGATAGGCCTGGGTTGCAGTTTTGCTGAGCTGGTGTAGCACAATGTCCAAATGGGTCAGGGAGCTGAGAGTATTGGCAAGAGATTGCTTCAAGTGATGGATCACACAGCTTAACTTGGCAAGCAGGAATAGAAGATTGGAAAGAGTTGTCCTGGATCTCGGAGGGGCCTGGGTAAGAGAAAATGAGGCCTTAAAGGCCCTGGAGGTCTTGATGAGGTTGAAGGACAGGTGTGGTGGAAACAACAGGTGAGGAGCTGGAGGATACACGGTAATGGTTCAGGCAGGACGCTGGAGTTGGAAAATGCAGAGGCCAGCAGCTCCAGGGATGACTTTGTCTAGGTCGTGGTCAAGAGTGAGAACAGCCAACCTGGAGCCCAGGGTGAGGCTGGATGCAGTGGGAGCCGGAGCCACAGGGAGGCTGCAGAGTTGGATGGGTTTCGCACAGGATGCTACATTGAAACCAGTGTCGCCAGGACTCGGAGGTGGGGAAGAAAACAGAATTAGACATGAAAGATTTCAAGGAATGAGGATGTGACAGAGTGGGGCTCATGGCAGGAAAAGCTCCCAAGGAGTGCAATTTTGTACACAGATGTGAAAGGGCAATATTTTCAAGTTACATTGGGGATCTAGAAGAAAGTCTCTCTCTCTCTCTCTCTCTCTCTCTCTCTCTCTCTCTCTCTCTCTCTCTCTCTCTCTCTCTCTCTCTCTCTCTCTCTCTCTCGTTAATATCAGGCCCAGACCTGTGATCCTAGAACTTTTTAAACAAACAACCCCACTAGACAAGGAAGTAGGGAACTATATGGTTGGTCTCCCGATCCATCACCAATACTGCAACCTTCGGGGAAAGTGAAGGAAATTGATATAGGCTAGCTGAATAGTCCTCTGAGAAACAAAATAAAAAATAAAAAACATGTAAATGTTCTCCTGGAACATTTTTTAAAAAATGTTCTAATGGAAATTGGGAAATAATGTACAATTCTGCACTTCTATGAAGTAGCCTGGTCTCCTCTTTGCTGCTCAGCTCCCTCTGGTGGAATACTGATTTTTAAGGCATGCCTGGTGAAATCAGTAGATCAGGGTGGGGCAACCTTCCACGCACCAAGATACAAGGTCAGGGCATCAGGATGGGAAAGAGAAAGACAGTAGTCAGAGAAGGGGGGGGGGGGGGAGCAGAGCTGCAGAAGCAACAGCAAAAAAAAAAAAAAGAAAGAAAAAGAAATATGATTATAAAAACCTTGCCTCTATTACTTGTTATGTTTTATTTTATTAAATATAGACTATTACATTATATTAAAATACTGTTAAATGACTAACTCATCTTTAAATAAATTTTACTAGAATTGGAAATGAGGTTTTGTAGCTTTCAGAGAAATCACTCACATTTCCCCAAATTTATGTTTTTTCATTCCCAACAATTATTTGCATTTGTACCTCAGTAACAATTCACCCAAGGAGATGTCTTTCTTTGCTAACAATAAGAAAGCCACTTTGACAGAATTTTTACAAATTTTTGCAAAGAGCATCACTTCCTTTCTGCAGTGACAGGTGCCAGCTGAAAATGCTATGGGGAAAAGCAAAGCAAAAGGGTTAGCTTGGCCTGTTGGGCACAAACGTCAAGGTCCAACAAGGTCAAAGACTTCAGAAATAACACATGACAAACTTTCAGGCAGAAAAACCTTACCACAGTGGTCTGGCTGGCCTTTGGCTCCCGGCCAGAGAAGAACGAGGGAAGCCCTTCCCTCAAACCAGTTGAGTCATGGAAGTGGCAGGTCTCTGAGTGAGCCACTGCCCCTTCTGCAAGCAGACTGTATAAAAACTGCCCGAGCCATCTGGCTCCTCTGCGGACAGAACTTTCAGACTTCCTCAATAGATTTTTGCAATGAAAGCAAGTTTCTCCCTGCATCATACCAAACTCTTTGATGGTATAAACAATCCCCATAGATGCAGAGAACCAGATGGGACAGAATATTCCGATAGCAATCTGAGTTGGATCAAGTATTGTGAGAGCTTTACTGACATATTACCTGAGGCTATGGAGGCACATAGACTATGGAAGCTTAAAAATAAAATAAAGAATTCAAATAGCATAGAGATCTCAAGAGTTACTAGCTATATGGTCTTGGGCAAATCATATCCTCCATGGGCCTCAGTTTCCCAGTGAGGAATGTGAGGACAGCTTTCTCAGGCTGTCTGTCTAAATCAGAGGAGGTGTGGCCGGGCGCGGTGGCTCACGCCTGTAATCCTAGCACTCTGGGAGGCCAAGGCGGGTAGATTGCTCAAGGTCAGGATTTTGAAACCAGCCTGAGCAAGAGTGAGACCCCGTCTCTACTAAAAATAGAAATAAATTAATTGGCTAACTAAAAAAATATATACAAAAAAATTGGCCGGGCATGGTGGCACATGCCTGTAGTCCCAGCTACTTGGGAGGCTGAGGCAGGAGGATCACTTGAGCCCAGGAGTTTGAGGTTGCTGTGAGCTAAACTGACACCAAGGCACTCTAACCCAGGCAACAGAAGTGAGACTCTGTCTCAAAACAAAAAATAAATAAATAAATAAATCAGAGGAGGTGAAGTGGTGCAAAGGCCCTTGTAGTTTGGAAAACATCATGCCCTTAGAATTATTGCATGGACTTTATAATTGAGTGACAGGATGACTCCTACCCAGCCTTGAACCTGGGGAGAAGGGTAGCACAGCAGATAGGAGCACAGGCCCTGGAACAAGTCTGCATGAACTTCAACCCCAGTTCTGCAGCTTTCCAGCTGTCAAACCTTGGGTAGGTTACCTAAGCCACACACACCTCAGTTCCCTCCCTGGTAAAATGGAGATGATGATGATGATAGTAATGATGCCCACTTTGTAACCCACTTTGCCAGGGTTAAGTTAAATCCCAGTAAAGTGCCCAAGAGCCTGGACAATATTGGGCATCAGTAAATGTTGGTTGTATGTCATCATAGTACACGCAGTGTCAGTTTTGCAATACCTAGCCCCTTTCCTACATTCTATCTCTATGTCATTGCTTTCTTTCCTTGTGTATGCTCCAAAGCAACCCCTTCATTTTGTGGTCTTTCTTCTAATTTCTCAAAGTCAATTATTTTCTTACCTGCCCAGATGATGGCTGCCCAACCTCATCTCAAAGAACCTTGAAGAGTAAGAACAATGTGAAAGCCCTCATCTCTACCTCAGTGGTTTGCTCAAAGCCACTGCTCAGCAAATGCTGAACTGTTTTGCACAGCCAGTGAGCACACCCTGGGTGCCATTCACCATGCAGATTAATGAAAACCCTAACAATGCCAGCCCAAGGATCAGCCCTGAACTTGACCCCAATGTTCCTAAAAGTCACTGGTCAGTATTGTGGCATGTGGAGATGTTCCCAAACTCAGTAGTGGTCACCTGCGAGCTTCAGCTGCAGGTTTCTGAGGCTGTTTGATGCTGACAGTCAAGAGAAGGTGAATAGATGATTCCTTAGAGATGTTTATGCTGAATTTGTAGCTATAATTTTTAAAATGCAATGGCCACTTTACTACCCAAGGTCCTCTCAGAGGTTCCCTATCCGCTGTAAATATCACTCTATGAAATAAAAGAGTAATAAGTAACTGCTAAAGTCTCCACATGTGTTTGTTGACAAGAACAAAGCTAAAGCCAGACCCTAGAGAGGGTGCCAGCCCCTGGAGTCAGAGTCAAAGAAGTCATGGTATTTGTGCCCTTTAGCAGGAAAAAATTTTAAAGCATTTCAAATGGGACTGGATCTTGAACAAGCAAGAAGCCCGGGGTATCTGCTACTAAAGTAGTAAGTTGTAGTTAACAGGGGAACAGGATCAAGGTTGTGCTGAACAACATTATAGATCCCTCTTGACCTGTCCTTTTGGGACAATTGAAGCTCTCATAAGCCCTAGAAATAAGCCATGTATTTTGTACAAATTGAGTTGCACCTTCTTTTAGCCACTGCAAATATGTTCACCAATCTGTCAATAGTACCTGAAAATGTAGGATGGCTCTGTAATTGGTCATCCAAACCTGGACACTTTCACGTGAAGCAAAAGAGGTGCCATTAGAATCAGGAAGTATGGTCACCCTGTGTAAATGTTGGTGGAGAGTTTCCCTAATCTGGCCTCGTGGAACGCTTTTACTCTGAGCTTCTTTCATTCACTCAGTTAAATATTTTCTAGGAGCTGACCTTGTGCCAAGCCCTGCACCAGGCACTGGGGAGAACAGTGAGGAAAGAGCTGTCACTCCTAATTCTGCAGAGCCCCTATCAGAATGCAGACGGAGCCATCAGTAGCGTTCCCAAGCCCATGTGCCAAGCGCAAGCCAAGTGGGCACAAACAACTATATGGACACAGTACTGAGAAATACGGTTGAGGAAAAAGGGCTAGACCTCCCCAAGGTAATCAACCAGAAAGAAACTGTCTGGGGAAATCTATTCCTTTAGCCACTTTGCAGGGAGACCAAGTGGTGGACCAATTCCTTAACAAAATGGATTCGAATCTTTTTTTTTTTTTTTTCTGTTGCTGCCTGGATCTGTCACTTTAGGCAGTTCCTGCTTTTTCTACATCTTTCCTTTCTGTGCCATCTAAAAAGGATGCAGTGAGTCAACACAACCAGGGGTTATGTACCCAATAATCCTGCCCTGGGTGTGATGATTTTCACCTTCTAATTTTAAGGCATTATTACAAGAAGTTGTGATGACTAAACAAGTCCCAACAAGCACAGACTAGTGTATTGCTTGGATTGCCAAGAAAAATCTGGAATAAATAATTTTAAAAAGCCAAAAAAAAAAAAAAAGAAAAAAGATTTGGAAAAGCATTGTAAACACAGATGGCTTACAATGCGAAAATACATAATGTTATATCAGTTTAATTCAGAATCCCAAACATCAAAACTGATAAGTCAAATAACCATAAATTTGTGTTCGCATTTTGCTGATGCCGACCTAGTCCGTTCTGCTTATCTACGCAGTTGTGCAGTTAACACAACTGGCGGAGAGAAAAAGGCTTGAGCCAGCCATCTCTGAGTTACTAATAGGACGAACTAAACATCTGACAGATGCTTGTTACACAACATTACACTCGGGGTTTCGGAAGGAATAAAAATAAACAACATAAAATCAACCAAACTCCACAAGTATTTTGACCGCGCTTCACTGGCACATCCTTCCAGCATCTGTGCCGGGCACGGGCAGGTACTTGGGGTCCACAGCAAACCAGACAAGCTCCCTGTCCTCATAGAACTTCCATGCAGTAGGCCAGAGACAATAGGTAAGCAAACAATAAATATTTGATACCAGGAAATGCAAATGAGAAGAAGAAAAATAAAACAGGTTAAGAAGTGGTCAGAGGGCTCCAGGACGGCCTCCCTAGGGAGGTGATGAGGGAGGAGAGTGCTGAACGTAACCAGGGGGCAGGGACCTGGGGGAGGACAAAGCAGGCAGCAGGAACTGCAAGGGCAAAATTTATTTCACCTGTGTAAAAAGTAATACTTGGAAACCATTTGTTCTGAACTCAACTTCCCCACTTGTATCTGTTACACTAATATTAAAACATACACTTTGAGACTATTCACATCCTTGCAGGTAGAAATATAAACTGGGAAATCCTTCTAGAATTCAGTCTGGAAATACGCATGATATCAAAAGCTATTACAATTATAATAATGGGCCGGGCCCACGGTGGCTCACACCTGTAATCCTAGCACTCTGGGAGGCTGAGGCGGGAGGGTCGCTCAAGGTCAGGAGTTCAAAACCAGCCTGAGCAAGAGCAAGACCCTGTCTCTACTAAAAATAGAAAGAAATTAATTGGCCAACTAAAAATAGAAAAAAAAAAATTAGCCGGGCATGGTGGCGCATGCCTGTAGTCCCAGCTACTCGGGAGGCTGAGGCAGAAGGATTGCCTGAGCCCAGGAGTCTGAGGTTGCTGTGAGCTAGGCTGATGCCAATGGTTTGATTCAGTAATTCTGTTTCTAAGAATATATGGTAAAGATGTATTCAGAAATGTGCATAAAGATTTTTATATAGGGTATCCATGGATATCTACATGAAAGATATCTATAACATAATAGCAAGAAATTAGAAGGCCGGGCGCGGTGGCTCACGCCTGTAATCCTAGCTCTCTGGGAGGCCGTGGCGGGCGGATTGCTCGAGGTCAGGAGTTCGAAACCAGCCTGAGCAAGAGCGAGACCCCGTCTCTACTATAAAATAGAAAGAAATTAATTGGCCAACTAATATATATACAAAAAATTAGCCGGGCATGGTGGTGAATGCCTGTAGTCCCAGCTACTCGGGAGGCTGAGGCAGGAGGATTGCTTGAGCCAGGAGTTTGAGGTTGCTATGAGCTAGGCTGACACCATGGCACTCACTCTAGCCTGGGCAACAAAGCGAGACTCTGTCTCAAAAAAAAAAAAAAAAAAAAGAAATTAGAAACAACCTCAAAGTCCAACAGAAGAAATGTTTGTGAATTACAGTATGTCTGTATAATGAAATATCAATTGATGATTACAAAGCAATTTTTTTCAATATTTAACGACATGCAGAGAGAGTCTCATGAGAAGTTTAATGGAAAGGACAGAGTATAAATGATATATGCAAATGAGTCCAATGTGAAACCTATGATGTAGTTACATATACATATAAAGAATATTCTGGGAGAAACATGCTTAAAGGTGATCATCTCTGAATTGGGAGAGTACAAGTGACTTATTTTATTTTCACTTCTCTAAAGGTTCTAATTATTCCACAAAGGACATGATTTACATTTATAAGGAGAAAACAAAGAAATGGAAATATACTATTTTATATCAGTAGCCTTTTTATATTAAAAAAGGAACCTCACAATTAAAAATGTACTGACTCCCTGGAAAAATTTAGGGCATCAGTTTAGTGTACCGGGGAGGCACTGAGTTCTCCCCTTTCATTCTTGTGTTTGTATTTTTTCTCTTTCCATTTATTGGTGCAGTGGCTTTCCCATCAAGCTAAATACAGGACTGTGCCATGATCATGTTTGCAACCCAAAATCTAGTATAGTATGTGGCATATAGTAGATGCACAATAAAAGCCAAGTAAATTATGTAAGTTACAAGTTTGAAGTAATTCGTTCTACTACTTAGAATCATTTATCCACTGTGTAAATGGAAATAATTGTCTTTTATTTAAGCTAAAGCAGATACTATTCCTGGAGTGACACTTAAGTGGTTCTGCATTCTGATTATTTAGGGCTTTCTTTTTGCAGAGCTTTTCAGTGCTTGAAATAACTACAATTTTTGTGCCATTTGTAAGTGCCGAATTGAACCTGTCCAAAGTCACTGTAGCGATCCCATTTCTCCATTCTTCGTTCATTACTTTGCCTCAGAGATGTCAAATGACTTAGGTGTTTTATAACATCTAGTTCTCCAAAGAATTCTTTTTTTAAAATCTTTAGTCTTGCATTGGGAATGTTAAGCATATGCATAACAGTCATTATGATAATAAAAGCAAGTTATAACAGTTGTAAACATTTCTACACAAGTGCTCTGGTTATCTATGAGCTGACACATTATTCCTCGCTGATTGAAATGTAAAAGCTACACACATTTCTTCATATAGTACACTCTTCCCCAGAATAACGCATTTCCTCCATTCCCATTGTTCCATATACATTTTTTTTAATTTGAAAAATCTTTGTCTGTTGAAAATGTGCTTGCAATTACAGTAAGCACCTTCCCACCAAGCGATAACGTGTCTCTGCTAACCTGAGTCGTGAGGCCAAAACCCATGAACGAAGCATATGCTGTCCTGAACTCATTAAATTTAACAGGTCACTGACACTTGTAATTCTTTCCAGTAAGAGATCAGAAAAGAGGAGGAGGTGAGAAAAGGCAAGACAACAACAGCCTGCTAGAAAGGTCTTGGCTAACACTGCCAACTTCTAATCCACCGTCATTTCGGGGTTTATTTCTATTGCAATCAGAAAATAGCATTTTCCTTTCTTCTCCAAAAGCTAGTATTGAAGGTTGACTACAAAGATGCTTTGGAAAGTTTACAAATTTATATCCTCATCAGTGCTACATATAAAAATATGTTATCTTCCATAGGAGGGAAAGTATTAGGTATGTAATCACAATACATCAAAATGAATTATATTCAGTGATATTCAGACAAATGTTTAACAACAAACTCTCTGGGAGAAAAAAAAATCCTGATTTATAGGGTTTCCAATTTCCACGGTGTAAATGCTCCCACCATGACCAATTTTTAGCTACTGATATGATGTCACCAAATGCCAAGATGCACACAACTCTTACAAGCCAGTAGGAGCCGGGTCCAACACACCACTGACTTTAGCTAAGAACATCGTGGCATTACAGCAATTGAGACGATAACAAGGAGGGTTTTATATTTATAGCCTACAACATGATGACAGAAAATTTCCAACACCTGGGGTCATTATAGCTTCCACCTAGTGGATGAGAATGATTCTCAACGCTTCCCTTTCTGCTATCTCTTCTCATATCTTCTCTTAAGCAATGGCAGCAAAATCATTAGCTTAACTCCCAGGTGAGTCTTACACACCACAGAATGAATCGAACTATTAATCTGCTCTCACACATGTTCTAAGGAGAGGCCATCAGCTGGAGATTCAACCCTTTGCTTGGGCTTCTGTTCCAGTGAAAAACGCACATACCCCCGCACTAAACTATTCTAGTTTGCTCATACCACAGTGTGAATGAAGTTATCAGAGTCCTGGTTTTGAAGGCACTTTACAAGAGAGATAACAAAAAGAGTATTCCATACCCTACACTTTGGTGGAAACCATCATCACCAAGGAAAGGGAAAGAATTTTGCAAATGAAAATGCATTTCTCTTATCTGGCAATCGTGCCCAGGGCTAGTCCTGAAAAAGCAGCCTTCACCCCACACACTCTGTTGGGACAGACCCTCTCGGGAGAACACCAGACTTGCAAGACACCAAATTTTCTCTCCTGAAAACATGGGCATTTTGATGTTTAATCTCAGCCCCTCGTACCTGCTACCAACCCTCCCTGAATGACCCCCTCCCTATCAGCCCCTACAATGGTTTTCTTTCAGGCTTCCTTTTTGTGGTATTTTCATTACCTGGTGCCCCTGACCTGCCAAAATGTGCCCCACCTGCCTGCCCAGAGACTGCCAACATGGTGCACTGTCGCTTCCCAGCTGGTGCTTGTTCCACCTGACATTGTCACTGGTTCTGAAGGGCCCAGCGGTGTAGACAGCCGTGAAATGCTTTCTTTAGAATTCACAGAGCCTGGGGCAAACCGGTTGTGTGGGGGACACACATTGACTTTGCTGCCTCTCCTCCATTTGCCCTTCACCTGGGATGAGCACCAAGGTGTCCCCCAGGGATGCTGAGTGGAGCTACCCATCAAGGCATGCCCCGAGGTGGCCCAGGACGCAGCCGGGACATTCAGCCTCCCTCTGATTCAAGTTGGGAGGCAACTGGCGAGAGAACAAAGGCTGGGTTGTCCAAGGGCAGCCCAGGAAAGGCCTGTCACTGGCTCCTGCTTCCCAGAGCCGCCTGGTCCCTCTCCTCGGTGGCTGATTGCTCAGCCTCAGCTTCATTTCTCTGAGCTGCCCTGCCGTTTCCAATTAAGTCTTCTTCTTCTTCTTTTTTTTTTTTTTTGCTTAAATTAATGAGAGTCTATTTCTGTTGCTTGCAACTGACAGACTCTAATTGGCACAAACACATTTATAGATGACTGGTGGATAGGTGGGGTAGAGAGGAGTAAGGTCTTCTTAATCGTCTGTATTTTCCTACCATCCTCAGAGAACACTTGAGCAACCTCTCCCAAGCTCTGGCCACGAGCAAGCCCTGGAGTCACTCTTTTCTCTGCTCTCTGTGTCTCCAGACGTCACCATCTCTGAGCAGCATCTCAGGGAAAGCAGAATTGCAGGAGGATAAATGCTGTTTGGGAGCTGAGGGCAGAGAAGGACCAGACCAGGTCTCCATGTGTCCTCAAGCTGAGAGTCCCTCCCCACCTGCTCCCTGGGGTCTGTTTTAGGAAACTCAGCCAGGGGAGGAGGAGGATAAAAGCACATTGGATCAGGATACAGGCAGAGGATTCTTTTATTCCCAAACAATGAATTGGCACAGTATTAGCCAAGGGGACCGCAAGGACCTTCAGTAGGTGACATCTCAGAATAAAGTCCCCGAGTCTCAAAAGGGATCACGGGGAAGCAGCTAGCAGTCAAAGCGGGGCCAGACCAAAGAGCAACATGCAAGTTAGCGTGACCCATCAGAATGAGCCAAGCGTTCAAGTGCCAACAAGCACGACTCTTTTAAGATTCAGCGTCACAACCCCAGTGCAGGGGGAGGGCAATTAAATCAGGCACCCTGGCGGCAGAGAGAAAGGCAACGGTGAACGTAATGGATTTGTCTCGATTAGAAAAGGAAGAATGACAGGCATTTGACATCCTTGCTATTACTGGTCATTACTGCAGCATTTCAAAAAAGGGAAAACTGTACTCAAAGAGATTTACTTAACGACAGAATCAAAGAGCTAGAAGAAACAGCAGAAGAAAAATGGAGCCCCACCCCTGCAGTCAACAACAGTTTGAGACAGAATTGGTAAGAGCGGCTGCCGAGGTTGTCAAAGAAAGAGTGAGGTCTTGGGTCAGCAGCTGGGTTCAGATTCAAGTTCTGCCGGGACTAGCTAGGTCAGCCGAGTGGGTTCCTCTGCTCTCCCAACCCTGGTTCCCTGGTCCTTCCTCTGTAGCATGGATAAGGCCGCCACCTGGCAGATTAATTCTGCAGAATAAACGAGATAATGTGTAAGACCCACTAACGCTTAAGTTCTCAATGTGATACGGCAAGTACACCAGATGCATACACTAGGGCATCACAGAGGGGAAATGGGGAACGAACCATGGACCACGTGCACATCAAAACCCTGTAAACAAATGATCCAAACTCCATGAACGTTATGTTCAAGAGGAGGTGGGAAAAAAAAACAAGAGCAGTAATTGTTACAAAATGCCATCAGGTGAGCTGGAAGAGGTACCCTAAAAGGGTAGTGACCTGACTTCTGTTCTCCAGTGTCTGCCCTGGTGACAGAAGAAAGTGTCAGGCAGAAAGCCAGAGTGTGGAAAACAGTCGATATTTTGCTCAGAAGCCGGCGAAAAAAATCAATTTTTTTCCAGCCTCACATCTTGGGTGTTTTAGGTGTGGAAATACAGTGATCAACATTGAGCTTTCAGCATGCCTAAAAATAGTTCTTCACCTGCTGCTGCTTTTTTCCATTGGTTACAAAGGCTATTGTTTATTTCAGCAGATGGAAAAGAAGCTGGGAAAAGCTGTTCGCATCGCGCAGAAGGGAGCAGGGAGCGGCAGAGGCCTGGGTAGTATGTTAATGAGCGGGGTCAGGCATGATTAGCTCGATTGCTAACACAAGATCTTTCTTCTCCCCAGAATTTGCTGTTAGTACTCCGATCTCCAGCTCTGGTGCCAGCATGCTAATTTGGACCTGCGTCTCAGCGGGCCCAGCAGTGAGCATTTCCATTAGGCCCAGTTTCCATTAGCTGCCATATAGTCTTTCCCACTGCACTCCGCAAACCCAAGCTTTCTTTTCATGTGTCACATGGTACCTTCAAAGTTCCCGGGTTAGATAGAGGTTTGGGTGCCAAAACTCATCTGCCATTTTTGGCCTTGGGAGGCAGCTGCCCCTGCTGTTGGCAGCTGCTGCCCAGTGTTGTTGGGGACGGACAGTCTAGGCTGACACGTCTTTTGGGGACAGCAGTAGCAGAGGCATTAGCTCTTGGGGCTCCCAGAATCAGCCATGAAAGCAAATTCAGGTTTTTCTTTCGGTGAAACTGAGAACTCTTAGCCCCAAACCGGCCAGGAGCTCATTGCTTTTTCTCCTGAGCCACTTGCCACAAAAAAGAAAAAGCAAACAAATTCTCCAGATCTACAACTATTTTTCTCTGTGGATGGCCAGTATCTCGGGCTCTGTGTGTTTTTTTTTATAAATACTTGCATGCCAAGTCACAGCTAGAGTGTGTGCAATTGTGGCAATAGCCTCACCTTCAACAGCTCCCTGCCCGGCACCAATTTTTCTGCAACTTCCCGGCTATGCCTGAGC
Source organism: Microcebus murinus (assembly GCF_040939455.1). NCBI lineage: Eukaryota > Metazoa > Chordata > Mammalia > Primates > Cheirogaleidae > Microcebus > Microcebus murinus. The sequence goes on from NC_134111.1 coordinate 97,982,786, forward strand.
AGTTCAAATTGATGAGAAAAATATTAATTGAGGCTCACTTTGCATTAAGCTAGCTAGCTAACCCTCCATCACCAGGCAGGAGACCATGGAGTGCAAGCAGCTCCTATTAAGCTTCTATAAATCCACCTCCTACCTCTTTGACTTCTGTCCCTGTGCGTGCTGCGTCTTAACATTCATAGTCACACATGTGCTCTATAAGCCTATGCCATCTGATTATTCTAAATGGAAATACCCAACATGGGAAAAAATATGCGGCTTAGGACTAGCTAAGGGTTGAAATTCCTTGGTGTAAAATTAGCCATGTTACAAAATGCCAAGGAAAAATACAGAAGTCATGAAGAAGCTTAGCAAAATTGTTTTAAATCCATATTTAGAGGGAGATTCAGGGAAAGGGTATAGGAGACGTTCGGTCTTATTTCAATATGTGTTAATAATGCCTAAGGAGAAAAATAGCAATTTTGGAAACCTCACTCCAGAGGGTATGTTTAGTCTGGTTTGTTATCTATGGTTGCGGCAGCCAAACCCTAGCCCAAGACAGTCCTGAATTCCAACTACCTGGCCCTTGAGTCCTGGCGAGGCTTATGAGTCAGATAAGTCTCAGACCTGGTGTTAGAATATAAGGTTCCAATCCCCACAACAACAAGATTAAATGATTCTTAGCTACAGAAACTACCATCAAATTAATGCATTTCATATTTTTTAGGTCAAATTGGAATTTCTTCACAAGCCACGTGAAATTCATTCTGTTATATTATTGAGACCACATTAATGAAAACACCAACATATTACTTTTCACAAGTGAAAAGCTTAATTTTGACCCAACTAGAAGTGTTGACTTCATGGTCTTAAACCCTACAAGAGTGAGAAAAAAAAAATAACCTACATAAAGAAATACCAGAAACATCATTAAAATAGCATCTGGCAGTTTTTAGAACATCTTTCATATATTGGTACTGAGATGAACCTAACAGAATGAACAACTCCCTGACCTAGTTTCTAAAACATTGCCAAATCCCAGGAAATTGTCCTATAAGGCAGTGGCACTCACTGAAATGTGTGGTGACCCACTGCCACCACCAATACTCTGCAAAGTTGCACAATGTCTTTACTTCAACACATTAAGGCCAGGCACAATCAAGAACAATAATCAAAACGAATGCTTCAGAAGGCAAATACAGGGCTCTGAAATGGATTTTTCTCTTCCTCCTTCCACGTATGCTACCATGGCCATTCGAGAAGTGCTAAAAATGGATACCAGCATCAAGAACCAGACCCAGCTGAATACAACCTGGCTCCATTGATTGGTACCTTGTCCACAGATTAGAAAGTGCAAACAATGCTTGCTTACTTGCTTCTTGTTCATTTTTCTCTTAGTACAAACCCGTATGTGGATTTTGAATCTTTGTAGTAAAAAATTATTTGTAAAAAAAAAGGAATGACATTCATGGCCGGGCGCGGTGGAGGATTGCTCGAGGTCAGGAGTCCCAAACCAGCCTAAGTGAGACCCCGTCTCTACTAAAAATAGGAAGAAATTAATTGACCAACTAAAAATATATATACAAAAAAAATTAGCCGGGCATGGTGGCACATGCCTGTAGTCCCAGCTACTCAGGAGACTGAGGCAGAAGGATCGCTTGAGCCCAGGAGTTTGAGGTTGCTGTGAGCTAGGCTGACGCCATGGCACTCACTCTAACCTGGGCAACAAAGTAAGACTCTGCTCAAAAAAAAAAAAAAAAAAAAAAAAAAGGAAAAAAAAGGAATGACATCAAATATGCAAATAAATAACAAATCATTTGTAAGTAAAAAAAAATTAATAAAAAATAGGAAGCAAAAGGAATGAAATCAAAAGAGGGACTAGCAAAAATAGGAAATAAAATGCTAAAAACAATAACTGGGACCAGAAAAGCATCTTGTAAAAACTTCACTGTTAGGGTGTAGGGAGGCACCCATTTAAACACCATCATCAGATCCAGGAAAAGAGATTTCACAAAGTCTTCATGAGTCTGAGATCCAGGAGTTCAGAGGCAAATAAGAGACAGTTCAGAAGGTCCAAATGAATAAAACAAGGTATATATTATTCACAGCAAACAGATCATTTGGTGAGTATTTTTGTTCCTTTGTTTAAAAAGAACTTGGTTTAACTTGGGATACATAAAAGAAATTAAGAAATGTAGTGGGTTGAATGGTGGCTCCCCGCCCCCCAGAACGTGACATATCCAAGTCCTAACCCTCAGAACATACACATTGCGACCTTATTTGGAAAAAGGGGTCTTTGCAGATGTAATTAAATTAAGGATCTGGAGATGAAATCATCGTGGATTGAGTGAGCCCTAAATCTAACGACAGGTCCTGGGAAGAGAAGAAGGGAAGGGAGGGAAGGGGAGGAGAGAGAAGGCAGGGGGAGGGGCAGGAGGGGAGGAGGAGGGAGGGGGGAAACAGAGACACAGGAAAGAAGGCCAAGTGAAGACCCATGTGAAGACAAAGGCAGAGACTCACATTATGCTGCCACAACCCAAGGAATGGTAGAAACCACCAGAAACTGGAAAGGGCAAAGAAGGACCCTCCCCTGAGTGTTTGGGGGGAGCATGGGAAATGCAGCCCACCCCTGCATTTCCAACTTGAGGCCTCCAGAACCGTAAGAGTGTCCATGTCTATTGTTTCGATAATGTGTGATAATTTGTCAGTGCAGCCCCAGGAAATTAACACAGGCACCCTGGCCATCACCAAAGTGACTGTGAAAAACCATCCATCCTTTGCCTGTGGTTCCCACATACGGCCTGCAGCCTGGGGGAAACGGGGATCCTCATGGCTGAAAGCAGAAGCTTTCAGATTAAGGAGACCTAGGCCAAATCAGGATTCTGACAATTCTCACCGTGTGACCTTGGACATGTTTCTTAACCTCTCTGTGCCTCAGTGGCATCTCCAAAAAGGTGAGCAATGAAGACAGCCCCTGCCTGATGGTGCTGCTGTGAATGAATGACATCCTCCCTGTGTAAGAGTGTGGCACAGGGGCAGACACCTGGGGAGATACTCCCCATACCACCAAGCATGGACTGAGCTCCAATCCACAGCCCCCCGCAGTATGAGTGTTGAGGGTCCAAGAACAAATAAGAGAAAAACTCACTGCAAATGGCACGTAAAGAAGCCACTTCCTAGCTCTTTGAACCTGTTTTTCTCAGGACACTTCTTGTCAATAATTAAAATAATTCCAATGCTTTGATATCCACACTTCTATTTATAATACTTAAAATTATCAGCTTCATTCCCACTGTCACACCCCAGCACTTATTCATTAATTCTCGCAGGAGGAGTTTAATTTCAGCAAATGTGTTTTTGAGCTATTTTGATGTCCTGGAGCTCTGAAACTATAGTGCAATGCATTTACTTTCTGAAAAACATGAAGACAATAATTTTTCTCTATTTTTTTCCCAGCTTTATTGAAGCATACTTGAAAAATAAAAACTGAATATATTCAAGGAATACAAGATGATGGTTTAATATACATATATGTTGTTGTAAAATGATTACCAAGTCAACCTAATTAACACATCCACTAACACACCGCACAGGTACATCTGTGTGTCTGTGTGTGTGTCTGTGATAAGAATACTCAAGATCTACCATCTTAGCAAATTTCAGATAGACAATGCAGATTTACCAACTTTGGTCCCTGTGCTATACCTTAGGTCCCCAGAACTTGTTCATCTTATAGCTGAAAGTTTGTACCCTTCGACGATATGTCCACTTGTCCCCCAACCCTCAGCCTCTCAAAACCACTGTTTACTCTCTGCTTCTATGAGTTTGACTTTTTAGGTTCTACCCATCAGTGAGAACACAGTATTTGTCCTTCTGTGTCTGGCTTACTTCACTGAGCATAATGTCTTCCAGGTTCATCCATATTGACACAAATGATAGGATTCCCTTCTTTTTTATGGTTGAAAAATATTCCAGTGTATACCACATTCCCCACGTACCCATCAACAAACATTTAGGTTGGCTCTGTATCGTGGCTACTGTGAATAAGGCTGCAATAAACACCAAGATACAGATAAACAGTATGGCGGCTCCTCAAAAAAAATGTTAAAGGCAATGGTTTTTCAATTTCAACATTAATGTAATGTACAGAGATAACAAAGTAAAAGATATCTGCCCCCAAGATGTTTTATCATGGTTAGCTAAGTAACAGCCATCATTCATTCAAATGTTTGTTTGTTCGGTACCTACTATGTGACAAGAAAATGATATGTAAGACCTAAATAACTCATTATTTTTGGAAACATGACTTCCTTCAAGCTAGCTCTTGTATCCAGTCTCTCAAAAGCAGCTTCTCCATTTCTTAGGGTAAAATACCTGCCTGGTGTGGAAAAGTGGCCACACATGGGCCAGCAAGCGGCTCCCTGGGTCTGGAGTGGGAGAGAAATTCATCCAGGGGTGCAATGATGGGGTTGGGCTTACAACTCCCTAATTTTGAGCCATGCCTGTGTTTTAAGGGAATTTTGTGAGAATTGATAAAAAAAAAAAAAACTAGTTCTTCCTTACAGTCCTTAAAAACACAAAATTTTCCTCAGTCAATGATTTGAGAATGAGAATAGAAAAAAAGGAAACAGTGGGTTAAATTGGGGTTAAACAGAATGCTGCTGAGGTCTGATACAAGCAGCTAGTCAGTCTAAGATAAAGTTCTAGAAGGACCTCTATCTTTATGACTGGGGAGGCAGGGTCATATTGCCTTAATTCCTGGCGACCCAGCCTGCACAAGCAGTGACTGTAGACATGAAGGTGTCTGACTTTATTTAAAAGTCTTCCCTACTCTCATTTTCTCACGTGACTATATGACCTTAATATATGCAAATTTTATTCAAGTGTCTTTTCAAGCGTGTTTTATTTTGCCTGAGGATGTCAGAGAATACTTCCAACTGGTACTGTTGGTCCTATTCACCCTGGCTAAGGATGCAAGTTGCACAGGTGTTAATGAACGTGCCCTCCCTACGGAAGAGCCTTCAGGTACACCGTTACCAAAGCAGCATCCTTAAACTGCTATGTGGGACCCACGTGAGCCCTCTCTGTTGCAATATCCTGTTTGAATCTTGGTATGGTGCTTCCAAAGATTCACACAAATTAAAAATAAAGACTTGTCAATTCATTCAACATGAATTAATTCATTCAGCATGACATTATTAAGCACTAACAATGTGCCTATTATTTAGGGGTATTTCGGGAGGGAGTTGTTTTTATTTTCCAACTGCCCGTCTGAAAGACCTTGGAAAAATAGACGTATTTTACTCCTTTATCTGAATGACAACCAATTCAAAGAATGGGTGCCCAGACACCAAAAATCTAATCTCATCTTACCTTGATCCCCTATTCTTCTAGATTAGAAACATTCTGGCCAATTTCTAAGGCTGTCAAGGTTGAAGAAAAATAAACATAACTTATGCAGTTCAAATTGTACAATCCATCTTTAAAAAGGAAATTATAATAGGAGGTTTTAAAAGTAGACCTTAAAAAATAGAGGTTACAAAATTAGCCAGATTTCTATTGAAAGAATCGTGATTCTTTTTTTTAACACTTCTCTACATCTGAATTCTGTCCTGAAGGATGTGGTGACCTAAATAGAACTGACACTGTCTGGTCACAATTGTACAGCACCCAGAACTGGCAGTCATTGATGAAGAAAACTACAGCTGCAGAGGCGCCCTGCGGTTTCAAAGCTGAACAAGAGCGTGTTTCTTTGTCCTAAGGCAAGGATGGGGTATCCTTTCAAAGTCTCTGAAACTAGACTTCAGTAAGCACTGGAAGTAGGGCTACCCAGAGGAACTAGATTTTTAAGCCATTAATCTTTCTTTATAAAGAGTAAGTTTATTTCTTTCAGTACTTACTATAGACACACCTACAAATTACTAAAAATTTCAAAGACATTCTGAAAAGCTCTGCTAACAGCTTACATGTGCTAAAAGAATAGCTTCCCACTCCACGCAGTAGCAAATTCCCAATGCTGCATATTCACAAACGTCCAATATTTGTATAGGGCAAAAACATCTGACCTAATTTAACCTCACCATTGTACCAGTATTTCTTCTCATTTGTAGTGGGGTCACAAGATCTGCACTGTAGGACCTGGACCTGGGCTGGCAGAAATTATAGGACCTTGAGCAAGTCAATTCTTTCCGGAGTCTCAATTTTTCTACCTCTAAGATCTGTTCTCCATTGAGCATGTCTTAAACAAACCACTCTGAGCGTCTAATGTATGTTATGGAGCCTCTCCACAAAAACACTGCCATTTATGATCAATTTGATGATGTTGAAAAGCAGTCACAGATCCCAGGTGAAAAACAGCTGACCTAAAGAATCTGTGTGATACCTCCAAGAGCTAAAATTTTACTATTGTTCAGTAGGACAACCTGCACTCTATCCTACTGCATATGTTACAGATACATGTTACTATATTATATATTATGCACATAATTCATAAGATGTTAGATACTATAATTATATTATATTAATAGAATATAATTACTATATTATGCCTGCATCTTACTGTGTTTATTATACCTGTGCCTTAGGAATACACATAGATAGACAGAACTCAAAATAGTTGGACTAGTCTAACCCATCCTTCAGTATACCTGACATTCTTCAAGGACTCATAGATGTGTTCTTTAAGTAATTGAGCATTTGATCTCTTTCATTTATATGAGTTAGTCTGAGTTTCTGTACCCCAGCCTGGTGAAGAGGTGGTCTCATTACAGACATGAGTGGGCAGAAAGGGACATTGATGAGAACAATACCATCGCGTCACCGTAATTTGTAATGCAACTGTTAGATCGGATACTAATAAATTCATGAACACATCTGAAGCTATACCCTAGGAGCATTAGCACAAAGATAAAATGTGGTGAGCTATTCTCTCCCTTAGTTAAGAGAGGAGGGTGGTAAATCTATCAACCTTGACCTAGGGAAACTCTACACCTACATTCAGAAATTTCCAGGATGCAACTCTAAAAAGGAAGCTATGTCTTAAAACTGCTTATGTGGAGTTTGTTGGAGAGTGTATCCTCTCAGAAGAAAGATTATTACATTAAGTAAAAATAATTTCAATCAAGGGAAAATAAATAATTAGCTAGAGTGAGAATGCTGCTGGCAATACTAATTACATTGTTCATTGCTTTTCTCCAACCTACACCCTCTTTACCACCCCAGTCCCCCAGGCCCTGCTCAAGTGTAAGCTCCATCAGGAAAGGGATCTTTATGTGTTGTGTATATTGATGAATCGTAAGCATATAGAACATTGTCTCATGCAATAAATACTTATTGAAAGAATAAAACTAAGTTCTTTATTTAGGCCAAAGACATCATGGTGGTTATGAGTAGTAGTTCATAATTACATAGAGGGGGACTTTAAAAAAATTCATGGAAATCCATATTATGAATAAGCTATGCCTGGATTTGAAAATTTCCTTACACCAAAATAAACCCATACTAACTTGTTACATGTCTGAACAGGATCTAGTTTGAAACACTAAGAATAATAAAACATCAGTTTGAAAAGGTCCCCTATCACAGCAACATGAATCCTGCTAAAATTGAAGCAAGAAAGAACATTAAATTTATGCTGAAGTGTGGGTAGAAGAATGGTGAAATCATTGATGCCTTATGAAAAGTTTATGGGGACAATGCCCCAATGAAATCAGCAGTTTACAAATGTATAACTCATTTTAAGAAGGGATGAGACAACATTGAAGATGAAATAAGCCCACAGTGGCAGACCATCCACATCAATTTGCAAGGAAAAAATTAATCTTGTTTGTGCCCTAACTGAAAAGGACTGGAAACGATAGCCAACACCATAGACATCTCATAAGTTGGTTCTGCTTATACAATTCTGACTGAAAAATTAAAGTTGAGCAAACTTTCCACTCAATGGCTGCCAAAACTTGCATCCAGATCAGCTGCAAGAGCAGAGATCAGACAAGAGCAGAGCTTTCAATGGAAATTTTAAACAAGTGGGATCAAGATCCTGAGGCATTTCTACAAAGAACTGTAACAGGAGGTGAAATGTGGCTTTGCCAGTATGATCCTGAAGACAAAGCACAATCAAAGCAGTGGCTACCAAGAGGCAGGCATGTCCAGTCAAAGCCAAAGTAAACCAGGCAAGAGCAAAGGCCATGGCAACATTTTTTGGGGGGGATGCTTGAGGCATTTGTTGACTGACTTTCTAGAGGGCCAAAGAACAATAATATCTGCTTATTATGAGAGTATTTTCAGAAAGTTAGCCAAAGCTTTAGCAGAAAAAAATATCCAAACAATCTTCACCAGAGAGTCCTTCTCCACCACAATGCTCCTACTCATTCCTCTCATCAAACAAGGGCAATTTTGCAAGAATTTTTAGGGGAAAATCATTTGGCTTCCATCTCACAGTCCTGATTTGGCTCCTTCTGACTTCTTTTTGTTTCCTAATCTTAAAAAACTCCCTAAAGTGCTCCCATTTTTCTTCAGTTAATAATGTAAAAAAAGACAGCATTAACACGGCTAAATTCTGAGGACCCTCAGTTCTTCAGGGATGGACTAAATGGCTGGTATCATTGTTTACAAAAGTGTCTTGAGTTCAATGGAGCTTATGTTGAGAAAAAAAATTTAATTTTTTACTTTTTGAAGTTCCCTCGTGTGTGTGTGTGTGTGTGTGTGTGTGTGTGTGTGTGTGTATGTGTGTGTGTCTACAGTTACCTAGATGTTATAATCAGGCACAGAATGAAAAACTGCCTCCCAATCTCCTGTATATCAGCCTGGGGAAAAAAGTGATCACTCTGTACATGGGTCATTGCAGCCAAATAGTATGGGGCTTTCCACAGAGCCGTCAAATATTAAACCCAAACTTCCAAGATCATGAACTATCAAGATCAGGAAACGAGACCCAATTTTAAGTAGCTATTGGGAATTCGCCTCTTTATAGACTGCTCAAAGACAGATGATCTAGATCACGTGCCTTAGTCAAACATAAAATGTCAAAGAGACTAAAGAGAAAATCTCATGAGAAAGCTAACCGAGAAGAGAAGCCAAATGTTAAAAAAACAAACATTTGATTCACAGTGCAGCGTAAAGTCAACCCTACCTAAAGTATACCCTAAAATCAGAGCAACAAATATGAGGTAGCAGGAATGGAAACTGTCTTTGAATTAAATGTTTACGTGAAACATTCAGATGCCATCATTTCATAGCGACCCCTTTGAGAAATGTGGAAAACTGCTATTCCAGTGCATGATTTATTGGCATTAGGATTCATGATTCATAATGAGGACAGAAATAAAACACCACGGCTGCATCCTCAAGATGCCAATACCGAAGGCTAGAAATAGAAAAACTCCAGCAGGCTTTTCTTGTCCATGACATCAAACAATTTGATTGATTTTTTTAAGACAATTAATAGTTGGTTTAGCATAACATAGTTAAAGCCAAAGGCTTATAATAACCTATAGCACTAAATTTAGTCATAGTTGTGTCAATTTTGCAAGAGCACGCTACCTTCCAAAGTGCTAGGCTGACAAAGAAAATCAATAATCCCGTTGGTTAGAGAAGAACAGAATGTCATCAGAGGAACTGGGACAGAACCTTCAGAGTCAGCACAGCAAAGACATCTAAGGCCACCCCACCCCGGTGGGGATGTAGGCTATACTAAGTTCATTAATTCTGCATCTCAGAGCAGTATTATCCAATGGGTACTCTTTTAGACAGACAAAAGTAGACCCAAGGAGAACAACAAGTAATCCCAGTGGAGTACTCATTACTTGTCAGGCACTGTTCTAAGCGTTTTATATGTAACATTACTAATAATGTGGCTCCCGCTTTATAGATGAGGAGACTGAAGCATAAAAAGGCAACATAACTTGCTCAAGGTCACCCAGCAAGTCAGTGGCAGAGCCAAGACCTGCAACCAAGGGCCCTGGGCCCGAGGGCCATGCTCTTGGCCACCATGAGCATGGACTCTGCAGAAGGAAAAACCACCCGTTTCATCTTCTCTCCCACTTTTCAGGGCCTTCAAGCTACGATTACCTCACAATCTAGAACCTGCCCGGCCTACGGAAAAACCAAGGATCAAAGCAGATCTCTCTGGTCTCTGCTGAGCAGAAGAGACACACCAGGCCCACCAATTCAACAGAGCCAAACCAAACCAGTATTTGATCAACCAAGCTCCCAAAACCTGCCAATTGAATGCAAAAGTGAATTAGGCTATGAAATCGGATAGACCCGTCAGAGGCAGGAAAGCAATAAAGGAGACCAGCGTGCTCATATTGGACTCAACGAAAATAAGAAACTGGGCTAAACACCCCTGTGACTTAGATCAAATCCATTCTGCCTAGTCTCGACTTTGTTTTAGGTAGCATGAGCAGGTTGGAAAATCGCTAAGATCCCCTCCTGTTGCAAGACCCTATGCTCCTGGTACTCTTCTGAGAAATGCCATGCTGGGCCTTCCGAATGCTTTGCCCCAAGAGATGCTCGATCAATTGAACTGGATTTAAAACAACCTTCAGTTGCTCTTTTCCCATCAGAGTGTTTATCTTCGATCCAGGAAAAATGCAAAAGGAAAAATCCACACCAGTTTAATTCTTACCTCTCCTTTTTGACCCACCACCAAAAAAGGAAGTGTGGTGGAGAATGTAATGAAATGTAAAACACAAGCTTTCCACCATGTTATGCTGCAAGTCAATAAAAAACAGAGTCTTTATATGATGTTGAAAGCAAATACATTGACATCACTCCAAAGCCAATTTTTTTCCATGGCTTATTTCCATCCCAGGATAGTCCTGGCACTCACTTCCTGAGCAAGTGAACAAACCAAAGGCATCATTTATCTAACAAAGTGCTTTCCATGTTGTATGCTTGGGGGAATTATAATTTGACATACGTGTATTAATATGCTGCACAGACAACCTAAATGAGTATAAAATCAAGCCTCCATTTCTCAAAGACAGATTCCAATTTTTGGTCTCGTTTTTAAGTGAAATCTTTAAAAGTAATACTAATAGGCTGGGCGTGGTGGCTCACGCCTGTAATCCTAGCACTCTGGGAGGCCGAGGCGGGTGGATTGCTCGAGGTGAGGAGTTCAAAACCAGCCTGAGCAAGAGCGAGACCCCGTCTCTACTATAAATACAAAGAAATTAATTGGCCAACTAATATTTATAGAAAAAATTAGCCGGGCATGGTGGCTCATGCCTGTAGTCTCAGCTACTCGGGAGGCTGAGCCAGGAGGATTGCTTGAGCCTAGGAGTTTGAGGTTGCTGTGAGCTGATGCCATAGTACTCACTCTAGCCTGGGCAACAAAGCGAGACTCTGTCTCAAAAAAAAAAAAAAAGAAAAAAGAAAAAAAGTAATACTAACAAGAATAAATATCACTTGTACTGTGCAAAGTAGGAGCTACACCTGTTTACATATTACATTGTTATCTAGCGTCTTCAGTAATGCATCCAGCAGGTTAGCTGGAAACACATTGTGACTCATTCATTGTAGAGAAGAGGTTAAGATTTAAGGAAGCTATTGGCACACCACCGGATACAGTTGGGTTTTTAATTTTTTTCCTGTGGGTTACAGGTAGTAGAAGTATAGGTGTGCAATTTTTGATCTCCACATTGAAGATGAATCTGACATTCAGAAAAGGCCCTGAAGTTAACTGGCACGGTACCAGTGCAGTAATTGCTTCATTATGCTTGCTCACATTTCAGTTCTTGCCTTGAATTGGCTTCAAGGGGGTTCATAAAATCATGTACATTTGTCTGTTTTTAACTACAAAGATTTCTATTCAATACTAATTTATTCCAAAATGAATAGAAATTTCCTTCTAGGCTATATGTTAAGTAAGCCATTTGTCCAATTTTAATGGTCAAAGAAGAATCACTAAAATAAATGTCGTTTGTGCTTAGGACCATTTTGCACACACCAATGGCAGGATGCAAGCACCATCCCAGGCATCAAGAATGTAAGGCCAAGAAGTGACACCCGTGGACAAGAATTCTGGATAAGGCCTCACTCTAGAAGCAATGTAGAAAACTGACCAAAGAGACCAGCTAGTTATGCTCACCTCCTTCCCCAGATGAGTAAACTGAAGCACAAAGAAGCTTCACAGCTAGATCTTAAGCTGGTAAATCAAGGAGCTAAAATTGGATCCCAAAGTCCATCCTATTTCTATTTCATTCTGCTTTCCTTCAAAAAAAAAAGGCACCCAGAGTGAGAACAGGCATTCTCCAAAGGTTACTGTATTCTTTCATGTGTACAGAAGAATAGGCACTTTCAGAACACGTTGGCCTGAGGTCACTGAACAATGTGACAAGCAGGCACCAGGCCTGGGTCAGGACACCTGGTTACTCTGATTACCAGGTGCATGACATTAATCAAGTAAATCTTTCTCAATAATGTAATGTGTTGAATTACTGAGCTTTAATATCTCTTTTAGCTCTAATAATATATAATTCTACATTTCTAAAAAAAAATGAAAAGGAAAAAATTTGAACCCTGTGTAAAAAAAAAAAAAAAAAAAAGAAGTTAAATATAACTATTTTTCCAGGGAGAAAACTTCAGACTTCTTTATCATGAGAAGTAGAATAGTCCCCGTTTAGTCGAATTACTCAAGCAATCTTCAGGTCAAGCCCTCTAATTTGTGGAATTGTTACTAAGAACTAGATTATCTGATCACACGTTATGGAGCAGTATGAACTTCATCAGGGCTAATTTTCTTTTTCAGGAAATATAACAGTTAAGGCTACTACCCAGCTAGATCTGATTTTAAAGGCCTTTGAAAACTGCAAAGCCATCACAAGGAAACCAAAGTCTAGATCCTAAGGAAAGTCATCAAGGTAAGAAAATGAATTCAAGACAACAAATCTTGCCAGGTGTAAGACACTAATTAAAAAGGGACCCAGTAGAAAGAAAGTCATACTGCCAAGAGATTCCAAGAAAGCCAGTCTTTGTTCCAAGAGTTGGTCACCAATTCCACCAACGTCCAAGCCCGATGAGAGACTGAGCTGGCCAACCCCGTAAGCTCCACAAAGAGCTGAGCAAACGGAAAAGCTACCAAAAGCAGAGATTTAAAATAGCCCAATAACACTAACAATTAACATTTTTAAAGTAATTCTCTAAATCACCTATTGGAAAATATAATATTAGGAAGAGGCTGGGTGTGGTGGCTCACGCCTATAATCTCAGCATTGTGAGACTGAGGCAGAAGGATTGCTTAAGTCCAGGAGTTTGAGGCTACAGTGAGCCATGATCACTCCAGCCTGGGTGACAGAGTGAGACCCTGTCTCAAAAAAAAAAAAAAAGAAGAAGAAAAAGAAAATATAATATTAGAAGGAGATATAGTCAGCAGTGTAATCAAAAATTATCTAAATATATGAGTAAATGTTGACCTCAAATAGTCATAAGGCAATATTAAAGCAATAGCAAAAAACACCAAAATGTCAGTATTTAATATTTTCAACCCACTCAGTGTTAGACACAGTGTACCAAAGCAATGCATAGCTGGATGCAAAATCAAACTAAAACAGGGCCCAATATATATTCCTGACACAGTTAGCACCAGGACTCACAGGGCTGGAGGCGAGTTCAAGTGCTCTGGGTCTTTCTTTACATCATTGCTCAGAGTCACCTTTCCTTCTCCACTTCTACAAACCTAGGCCTTTATCAGACGTGCCTGAATCTCCACAACCTCCTCTTAGCTGGTCTTTCAATTCCAATCTCAACTCAATTCCAACCACTGTGCATGTCAGATAAATAGTCTGCATCACATTTTCGTCTCAACTTACCTTTATCCAAAAACCTGAACTTCTCAGCACCCACCTAACCTAGTCCTAAGTGAGCTTGGTATCCAAATCCAGCCTCCAAGCCCCTGACCCATCTTCCCTTAGCAGAGATTTCCTGTCCCATTTCCCGTTACACCCCATGATGTTCACCTCACTACTTCCTGCACAAGTCCCATCTCCCGGCCTTTGTTCATAATGTCCTTTAACTATGTTCTACCCTCTTTCCTTTCACACTTAAAACACCTCCTTTGACTTCCCTTCTCTATCTAATGGTGATCAACATCACATGAGCAACTGGGAAAACTCTAGAACAAATCATTGGTATCTCTCCCACACCCATTTCCAAAAATAATTTGATGTGGCTCATCATAGAAAGCACAGTTGAAGTAAAACAAACCCCCAAAATATTTTAACGATAACCCAAAGATAAGACACAAGTCATAAAGGTGAGGAAAGATGGGAATCATATTTTAAAAAGCTAAACTTAGAAGAGTTTCTGCAACTGAGCACAAAAATTAGCTCTGAGATTCATAGCAAGCAAGGCAAAAGATGAAACATGATGTATTAAGCAGTTTTTATCTGACTTTTATCATACAAATTCATCAGTAGACATTCAATTTCCTCAGCTCTGAACTCAAAGGAAATTTCCATGTGCATCATTATATTAAGGACATTTTACAACGTGATGGATAATATCCTTAACAGCTGTTTTACAGAAAGTACAAACCCACGCTATTTCTTACCATGATCCTCAATAAAAACTGAGGGTATAACATTACCCTTGCTCAATTAATACAATTCTTTTGGGAACTAGTCCGGGTCCATAGTTTTATGGTTCTGTGACTTGGTATGGGGATAGCTCTCGCTGTATCAGTTCTTCTGCCCGTACTTCTGCCTGGAGATACGCATCAGACGAGATGTAAAATGGAAGGTACCAGGAAGCACCCGAAGGGAACTGAGCGAATGTCCCTCTGAGGATGAAGCCGAGAAAGGTCATGCTTGGGCAGGAAAACATGAGTTGCCCAGACGGGGGGCCAGCTGGCATGCCTGGGGAGAAGATCCACGAGAAGTGGCTAAAGGTTAGGCCAAGACTATCTCTGAAATAGCAAATGCTCAGGTGAGTCCTCAGCTGCTCATGGGACTTCTCTCTTGTATCGCAGACAAGGAAAAGACTCAGTGGGCAGGATTAGCCAAACATCCGCCCTTGTCACACATGGCCTAGATAATGGCCCCTGTGCAATATTGCTTTTCGGCAGGACTGTAGCGCCTGGAGAAGCCCCCCAGGATTCGGTGGCAACAGTCTGCCCATGGGGAGACTAATGGGTTGACAGGATTGTACAGCACTATCTATCTAGGTGCAGAAACGCAGCTGCCCAAAATAGCACTGCCCAAAACCACTCTGCAAAGTGACACATAGAAAAGTGGAAAAAGGAAACCATGTACGGGGCTGCAGAGAGTTTCTGACAAACCAATGCCTTTGGGAATGCTGAGCATAGCATTTTAATCAAAAAGTCATTGAGAGCAAACAGACGTCTTTAATGACTATTATATAAGTTGCCCAGGGTCATGTGTACTGGGGGTGCTGCTGTTCGCCACTAGTACTCTTGTTCTTTATGCTGCTTTGGTTTTATGCTGCCAGAAAGTGGGGCATGGTTATCCCATAGCATTTGCCCCAATAAATGACAGCCACTGACGAGCTGTGTATCCCCTATGTCCATACAAACCCCGATACATTTTCCGACAAAGGTGTTGTCTATTCAAATGAAAGCTGAGATACTTCCAAATAGCTTATGATTTTTGACAAGAAGAATATTTTATTACCAATACAAAAAAAGCTAAATTTTTAATGTAATACAGAAGGGGGCGGCCGGGCATGGTGGCTCACGCCTGTAATCCTAGCACTCTGGAAGGCCCAGACAGGCGGATTGCTCGAGGTCAGGAGTTCGAAACCAGCCTGAGCAAGAGCGAGACCCCGTCTCTACTATAAATAGAAAGAAATTAATTGGCCAACTAACATATATAGAAAAAATTAGCCGGGCATGGTGGTGCATGCCTGTAGTCCCAGCTACTCGGGAGGCTGAGGCAGAAGGATTGCTTGAGCCCAGGAGTTTGAGGTTGCTGTTAGTTAGGATGACGCCATGGCACACTCACTCTAGCCTGAGCAACAAAGGGAGACTCTGTCTCAAAGAAGAAAAAAAAAAAAATTACAGAAGGGGGAAGGGAAGGAAGCAAGCAAAATGGAAGAAATGAGGCAGGCTCAGACAACAGCAGGGAGGGCTAGCTTGCTTTCTAATAGTCATGACAGCAACAGATCCCGGCCTCCACTTGGGAATGTGGACAAATCCATATGTTAACTGGGGTGTGGAGGGACCCACTGGAGATTTTGTTTCAGTGGCCATGTCAGAATTTATGCGGTATTTTAGCTCACAAAATAGATGGGTGGAAGCGTTGAGAGTTTTTGAAGCCCAAACACTTGTGCAATAATGTCTATCGCTTCAACCACACTTAAAGCGCCACACAGAAGTGAGAGGGCCTTGAGGTCACGCCGTCACCACTGTGTCCCCCACCGTTCAGACACGAAGCTCTCACAACCAGAAAGACCCGGCTAGGGGAGACGCTGCCGCTTGGACTGTCTCCGCCTTCTGCTTGGAGGCTGTTGGGACAGGCTGGCTGCGGGAGGGCGTAGGCTCAGGACGCGCTCACATGGCCGTAACCTACTTTGCCTCTTATACTTGCTCAAGGGAAGAGTACAGTCAGAGAGAATGTGTGTGCATCAATCACTTTGTGTCCCAGAAAGCGAAGGAACAGCTTCTAACATCTTGAGCCAGAAAGAACACTCATTCTCAATACAAAACAAGAACACCCCTTAGAGGTAGCTGAGGCATAAAAGGAAGAAGTGGAGAAAGGATCATAAAATGTCTCTGAAATAAACGCCGTCCATAACACACAGGTGCTAAGTGAGTGTGAGAAGACAGGAAACGTCCATGCCGGGGCCCGTGACAATCGGCTCAAGTACGCTAATGCGTGCTCGAGCTGCAGAGAGGTGCATCGGCATCCTGCCTTCACATCAAAGCTGCTGGGCCAGACTGGGGGGGCGAGGGCCCTGACTGCCCTACATGGTTCGGAAACCATTAAAGTTCTGGAATTGCTGCTGCAGCAATCCTCACCAGGCATCGGGAAATCATGGTTATTTATGAACAAAAAAAGACTGAGGTCATTCAAAGGATCCAGGCCAGATTCATCGATGGGATGCAGGGTTTGAATGGCACTGCCTTTTCACATAGGTGACACCAGTGCTGCAGTAAAGTCAAAACTTAGGGTGCAAATGCACTAAGAAAAAAAAAGTACTTATACTTACAAATGCAGGAATGGGATCACATCTGGTACTGCCCTGTCCAACAGGACTTTCTGTGATGCTGGAAATATTCTTTCTTGCATTGTCCATAGGGTAGCTCTAACCAATGCAGCTACTGAGCACTTGAAATGTGGCTACTGTGAGTAAGGAACTGCATTTTTAATTTTATTTATTTTCAACTAATTTAATATTAATTTAAATGGCTGCATATGGCTAGTGGATACCGAACTGACAGCACAGGCCCAGTGTACAATATCAACTATGTATAAAATGCACAGTAAAGACTGGCAAATGTGCAAAATGGTAAGAGTGGTTGCCTGCCTGTGAGTGAATTTTTTTTCCGGCTTTTTTCTATTTCCAAATTTTTTAATAACAAGCATGTGTTACTCTTATCGTCAGAAAAAAAATAATAAATGTATGCTGAAAATGTTAAAAGAAGAACAAGGTAGGACAGCTTCCACAGTTCCTATATCCAGTACTTACTACTCTGGCTGAGAAGGCCATTATGAAACTGGGGCTTGGTCAAACTGATCAATAACCAATAAGTGATGAAACCACTGATGGCTTCACAACCATCACTCATCGAGAGGCTCCAGTTCATTCTGCCTGCGTCCACCCAGCTCCAGAGGTACTGGCTTTCCCTTGGGCACCTGAACTTGCCAAGCTGTCCTCACTGAAGGCTACCTAAGCTCTCCCTCCTGCCTTGGATCAGCTTGCCAAATCTCCTCCCTCTGGCTCCTTAAAATTCATTTCTCAGGTGCAGTGGCTCACGCCACTTTGCTAGACACTCTGGGAGGCCAAGGCAGGAGGATCACTTAAGACCAAGAGTTTGAGACCGGTCTGGGCAACTTTGTAGTAAGACTCTATCTCTACAAAAAAAATTTAAAAATTACCTGGGCATGGTGGCACATACCTTTAGTAACAGCTACTCAGGAGGCTGAAACAGAAGGATCGCTTAAGCCTAGGAGTTTGAGGTTACAGTGAGCTATGATGATGCCACTGCACTCTAGCCTGGGTGACAAAACAAGACCCTGTCTCAAAAAAAACAAAAATTCATTTGTGAGGTTAAATGTCACCTCCTATCCAATGTAACCAGCTAGTCACCAGCTATGTTGTCATCTCGTTTAATTCTCTGCACAGCGTTTCTCATTATCTGTTATTTTCTTATTTCCTTATTTATCTGTTTCCCCAACCCCAGAACTAGAATATAAGCTCTGAGAAAGCTGGAATCTTGTCTGTCTTTTTCATTGCCCTATGCCCACCACCGAACACAGTGTTTGCAGTTTATTGGTGCCCAATAAATAAGCACTAAATGAATTGCTAGAATATTTCCCAAGGCTTCTCTGGGACTCTGCTTTTTGAGATTCTACATGCAGGCAATGGATGGGTTCTGTGGTCAAGCGGCCAGGTTTGGTCTGGGCAGATAACAACTACCCTCTTCTCTACATTAGCTTCCTTGTCTGTTACTCCAGGGAGCAGTGATGGCGCTGTGGGAATTCACATGAGATAACAGAGGGAAGACACTGAGTGCAGTCACTAGCACATGGAAATGCTCAAAAAGTATTAGCTATTATTACACTTTGAAGATCTCTTTGTGGGAGGAGGGTAGGACAAGTTTGCAGAAATGTACAGTTGAGATCAAAGAAAGGGAGAATCAAAGCTTCAGCTAGCAGCTTCTTAGCCCACTCTTTCTGTTGTCTATTGCTGTGTTAACAAACCACGCCAAAACTTAGAGGTTTAAAACAATGGCAACATTGACCTTGCCCACGAGTCTGTGATTCGGGCAGGGCTCAGCTGGAACAGCTCATCTCTGTGCCCCCTCCCGTCCGCAGGGAGGGCAGGGCTGGGCTGGAATCGCATGCAGGCTCTCAGGGTCTCAGGGCTGGGGTGAGGACATGCCAAATGCTGAGGGCCGGGGCAGCCAGGCCCCACGGTTTAGCTCCAGCTGAGCTCTCTGCGTGGTCTCTGGGGAGCCAGACTTCTTAGAAGCTCAGGGCTCCACAGGTGCGTGGGGAGGAAAGGGAGTGGCGGAGGGGTGGGGAGGAGCTGGAGGAGGAGAGAGCAGGGAGGGGAGAGGGGAGGAGAGTTTGAGACTGAGAGAGAGACTGAGATAAGAGAGAGATTAAGAGACTGAGGGAAAGACAGAGAGAGAGAGACTGCGAGAGAGGTGGAAGCTATATCCTCTTCTGACCTCTCCTCAGAAGCCACGCTGTGGCATTTCCCTGCATTCTTTCTCCTCACGGAAGCAGTCACAAACCTGTTCCCATGTTTAAGGGGAGGGGACATAGATTCAAACTCTCAATGGAAGAGCAGCAAGTTTGTAGAAGAGTCTGCAGGATCAGAAATACTGTTTCATCCACTTTGGGGGAAGAGCATCTCGCAGGCCTACCGACCAATGACGTGCTAAGCATTTCCTCCCCCAGCGACCACAGCTGTTCGGGGCGCTGTGCCACCGCCCTGGGAGCGGGAGGACGTTTCGGGAACACCCGCGACCGATCATGCTCGGTTCAGCATGCAGGACGGTGCTTAGCCACGCAGCGCCAGAGGAAACTGAGGCGCCAAATGCAAGAAAGCTGCGCGCAGATGGGCAGACGCGCTGGCTCTGTGCCCCGGCGCCCGCCAGGGCCCGTGTCCACTCGCCCCCTGCGCCGTGCGCTGGGGCTGTCGCGTGCGCGCGTCCTCGGGCTCCATTGACTCTGGCTGCTGGGTGGGCTGGCCAGCAGGGTGCAGTGGCCAGAGACCGGGCAGGGAGAAGGACAGGCATGTGTCACCCCTGCTCCTCCTTGTGCGTCACTCCGGGCTGGCTGCATACCCTCCCCCCCAAGGTCTCTGCTCCTGTCCTCTAACACAACCCATTTGGTCTCTGGGTCCCAAGAACGGCTGGTCTCCCCTCCGGCCCCTTCAGGACTAGGGCGGCGAAGGAGCTGTTGCCAGCCTCGGGACGCTGCAGGGTCCTTTTTGGGTTTTCTGAGCCCTGCCCACTCCCGTGTAGGTAGTTCCTTTATTTAACTCTTCTCAAATTATGCTAGCTCAACAGTGTCACCCGTTTCTGGACGCAACCCAGACAGATCCAGAATCCTTGTGCTTGTGAATAAGAGGCATGAAGCTCACTGCCACCAGAGAGGCAGAGGCCTGTCCTTTGGGGTTACGCCTTCATCATGTCACCGTTCATTCGTTTATCCGCAAATCGCTGTGGGCTCCAGCAGCGAAGGCGCTAGCTAGATTCGGTGATGAGGATAAGCCCTGCTTTCATGGAGCTTACAGTTCACCTGCTCTGTTGAAATGCATTTGACCAAATATTTGTCGGGAAGCCAGGAAGAGTGTCTGTGTCCCATACCCTGAGACACAAGGTAATGCAAATTGCAAATGGTGATTTCTGTCATCACTCGTCACCTTGTCCTTAACAGGGAGCTGGAAGATGTCCCTGCCGAAAAGAGAAGCTGCTGGAGAAAGGACATTCACAAGCCATGGGCCTTAGTCATCTTTCGTATCAAAATCATTGTTCTGGCCGGGCGCTGTGGCTCACGCCTGTAATCCTAGCTCTTGGGAGGCCGAGGCGGGCGGATTGCTCAAGGTCAGGAGTTCAAAACCAGCCTGAGCAAGAGCGAGACCCCGTCTCTACTATAAATAGAAAGAAATTAATTGGCCAACTGATATATATATAAAAAATTAGCCGGGCATGGTGGCTCATGCCTGTAGTCCCAGCTACTCGGGAGGCTGAGGCAGAAGGATCGCTCGAGCCCAGGAGTTTGAGGTTGCTGTGAGCTAGGCTGACGCCACGGCACTCACTCTAGCCTGGACAACAAAGCAAAACTCTGTCTCAAAAAAAAAAAAAAAAAAAATCATTGTTCTAGGCCAGGCATGGTGGCTCGAGCCTGTAATTCCAGCTATTAGGGAGACTGAGGTGGGAGAACTGCTTGAGCCCAATAGTTCGAGACTAGCCTGGACAACATAGTGAGACCCCATCTCACTAAAAAAAAAAAATCATATTGTTCTCGAAGGTAGCCATGCTGTTGAGTTGCTCGACGCCCACGGGCAGCACATCTGGGAGTGTTGACATGTGTGCGTGTTAACGTTGGTGAGGGAGGAGGGAGCCAATAGTTCTAATTTGGCAATACACTGACGAGCAAAGCATAGGCCACACTACACAACACAAGCCACCAAAGACACGCTCCTCCCTAGGGGGCAAGTCGAAAGCCTGGTGAACGAGCCGTGCTGGTGTCACAGGACCTCTCGGAGTGAGGGGCTTCTGAACCGCCGTGGACGATGTCGAGGTGCGCTGCGGTGGCCTAGCTCTGTGTCGCGCCTCCTCCTCTGCAGTTTCAACTCTCTGCCAACCTCAAGGCCCACCACCTGCCAGACTGTCGGCGCTGACCCCGGGCCTGCGTTCACTTTGCTTCCGTTCAAAGAA
Organism: Microcebus murinus; assembly: GCF_040939455.1. Classification (NCBI taxonomy): domain Eukaryota; kingdom Metazoa; phylum Chordata; class Mammalia; order Primates; family Cheirogaleidae; genus Microcebus; species Microcebus murinus. The sequence continues at coordinate 98,004,336 of NC_134111.1, forward strand.
TTTGTGCGCAGAAACCTTATCCGAGCTGTCACTTTGACATCTTGTTACTGTCCAGCAGAGAGTTGGACTTCAAGGTGGCACAAAGCACAAAGAACAAGCCACTGGCAGACGCAGGCTTTCCTGATTTCCCACCGCTCAGCGCGTCCCTGGAGACTAACCATCTGGGAGAAATCTCATTGTCCTACAAAAGGGATGGCACTCCAGGCCTGCCTCAGCCACTCAGCTGACATTTGATAGAAGAAATGACCCACATGCCCTGGTCTGGCATCCACCAGGCTATCAAGTTCCCAGGGCTTGTGCCCAGCCTGCAAACAGGCCAGTGAGGGCCCACCTGTTGGTAGTGGTGACGTCTGTCTCCCAGGAGGGGCCAGCACTGCAAGCTTCCAAGCAGCGTGACCTCAGGGCTGCCTGCTGGTGTTTCAGGGGTGTATCAGGAGGGTTAAGAGCAAAGGACACTGCAGCTCTCTCTTGGCAGTGCTGCTGCCCTTGTGGGATCCCGAATCCCTCACTCCCCGGCAGCATCACAGAGGCAGCCTCAGAAACCACTGCTCTCGACTTTGGGGAAGGAATTGTGCTGGCTGAGCTGCAGGTGGTGGACAGTTCCAACCTTGGAAGGGTCAGGCTTCAACCTCATTGCTAAAATCCACCCACTGTGAGATCCCAGGCAAGTTACTCACCAGAGAGGATACTCATCTGCTCCAAAAGGCGGTTGTGAAGATTCAGTGCTCCGGAAAAGACGTCTGGCATTTGCTAAATGATAGTTGAATAAGGTCAAATGAGCACACAAAAAAATCGTCACATAGTTATGTATGCCGAATGGCCTGATGCTACTACTTTACTTAGATCCTATGTTTACATGCTTCTGTGATAGAGAGTGCTGTTTGCTCCAATAACGGACTGTTCTTTTAGATCTTCCCATCCCATCCATTTTCAGCCCCTTCAACAAAGTCTTCCTCTCTAAGCTGAACATGGGAGATGTTTTTGCATAGGATCCACAGACATTTATCTCCCAAGGAGAACTCCTGAGAATGTCCCAAGTGATTTCCAAGTCGCCTGTGAGCATAATTAACAAAGAACAGCAGGCAGTCTGCAGATGGGGCCTCCTGGGGCTGGGCCTGGGGGAAGGAGGCGGGACTGAGTCTTTTTTTTTTTTTTTTTCAGAAGTCACTGTGAGGATGAACTTGAAATGCTCAGGCAGAACTGCTTCCCTCTCCATTTCACGAGCTATCACAGAGCTGTCACCCTGTTGTGGTGTTTGGGTACCACGTTCACAATAATCTACAGCCGCAGATGCATCTACTCTTTGATTCAGGCGGGTGGACATGGATGATTCTTGTGTCCCCTTTTCTAGAGCATGATTTTCTGTGAAGCCTCGATGCTGGCCCACTCAGTGCGTGGCGTGACCCCCAGACTCAGTGCGTGGCGTGACCCCCAGACTCAGTGTGTGGCGTGACCCCCAGACTCAGTGTGTGGTGTGACCTGCAGACTCAGTATGTGGCGTGACCCCCAGACTCAGTGAGTGGCGTGACCCCCAGACTCCATGTGTGATTTACTACAGACTTAGTACGTGGTGTTACCTACAGGATTCTCGTTCTTCCCACTCTGCTTCCTCCACACCTCATGACACTGGGGTTTCTTCTTTCTCGTTTTCCTCGTGAAGACCATCACAACCCTCTCCCCTGCAGCTTCACCATCCCATCCACCCAGTCTTGTCTTTGAAATGCCAGCCTCTGGTCTGCTGGTCTTCCGCCCTCTGGGATGACTTCTTTGGTTGGTGCTGCTTTCCTTCCTGGGTCTCTTTCACAGTTGGGCGTTTCCCCTGGCTCGGGAGGCCGGGGAGAGCCTGTGCTGCGGTAGACAGCACCGTGCATCTCCACGCGACAGAGCACACGGCCCTCCTGCCTCCCACAGTATCCCAGATCACTCTGGGAATCGGAAATCGGAGACGAGGATGCCAACTGAAGTTCTCCCATCATCACAGATTTCAAGGGTGTTTTTAAAGTTCCAAATCCCTCTCGTGACTCTCATTTTATGCACAACACTGAACACTCAGAACTGAAGGAGGGAGGGAGTGGAAGCCAGGTGTAAATTCCCACCTCCCACGGCCTGGGCAGCTTTAGTCTTGGAGAGCAGAGCCACTCTCCTCTTTTCATAAATATAACACTTCTCACCCCCTAGCATAGATCACAATGATTTTTTTAAATCTACATCAGCTATAATATTCAGAGAAAAGGTTCTATGGAGCCTGATGTAAGTTTCAAAGTGGCGTTGTCTTCAATACACAGGCGAAATGTACAGCCAAGAATGTACTTTTTAGGGTTTAGAAGCAACACCATCATCACATGCGTACTATCGATACGTTAAAATTTTTAGAAGGATTAAAGTGATAACCAGGTGCCTGTGATCTCATGATTGTTCCCTGACAGATGAAAAGATAACACCTTCACTGCGGCTTTCATGTTACACAGGCTGGGGGGCTTGCCCTCGTTTTCTGTCTCGAGCTTTATTTAACTGATGGTCTTGGTCATCCTATATGGCTCTCAGGACACGGGAGAGGAGTTCGTTGATTCTAACAAAGCATGAGTTACACTAATATTTACTCTTGTTCTAAGGCCAATTGGGGAGTTTTAAACATTTTTTTTAATGAGCTTGGTACACAAAATGGCATGTGTCAAAACTCATGTATGATCGACTTCCTCATCCAAAACCGTACACAGCAATGAGCAAGTTTGAGGTATGTGTCATCCAGGGCTATATATAGTGACAGCCATTTGTTCCTCCCTGATTATTTGCGAAAAACCTCTGCGCCAGTGTTCCCTTCATACTTTCCAACAGCTTTCCCAGTAATTTCTTTATTCCTCCCATCAAACTGTGGAAATACTATGAATACCTCCTCCATGAGTTTCTGCTGTCATCCTAATGTGCCAGGGTTGCCCGAGAACCCATACAGCACAAATTCTTCAGGAAAGCAAGGATCTGAAGTCCCTCAAGATTCTTCTTTATAAAAATATTTTAATGTAGAAATTAGCTGCATATAAAGTAAGTAAATTAAAAGGCATCCTGTGACTGTCAGGTAGGTACGGTCAAAAAGATTTGGCAGATGAGGCTGAGGAAACCATGTCAGCCAAGACGAGCAATTCGTGTGCTGCAAAAGCTAGACTGGAGTTCTTTGACTATGAGGCATCAAATTCTCTCAATCTTCCCTATACGATCTTGTGCACAACTGACAACTCATTACTGCTACACCAGACCCTGTTCCCTCTGGATTTTAGAGCCTTAGAAGAAAAGTACGTCCACATATTTCAGCACCTACAGGGAGTGCATCATCACACAACTTTTCTCTATTTACATGGTGTGAGGGAGTCATAACAAAAGGGGAAGTGATTGACAGGAAGATGCCAATAGGCACAGTTAGGACATAAAATGTGTCCGATGGTATACGATCTGGAAACGTATCTGCATCTCTTCCAAGATGGATCCACAAAGCAGAAGACCACATTGCATGCTCTCAAGTGGAGGTGAGGGTTTTCCAGGCTCCCAAAGGCTCCCTACAGAGCCTCTGACGGTTTTGCTTTGACACACACACACACACACACACACACACACACACACAGCAAGACAAAGATTTCACCACATGTGAGAGAGAATCCCTCCCTTTTTTTAATACTCACCCGCTCACACTCCCCCCCCCCCAGAGGTCCTGTAGTGACACGATTATGTCACAGTCTGCACACCAGGTGCAAAGACTGCACCTGAGTGTTCCACCCCAACAAGAGCAGACCTCGGGCCTGCCCGAAGTGTATTTCTGAACCATAATATTAGGGGAGAAAGGAGAGAAAATAATTACTATAGCATTTAAGGATCCAAATCACTTTAACCATAAGTTTTCTCTAATATAGTCCAAAAATTAATTAATGTTCACCTTTTGCCTAAGCAATAAGGTATGTAAGGGGAGAAGGAGAGTGGCAAGTAGTTATAGAATATGTGAAATGATATTTTAAAACACATATTTCATAGGAAAATATTATTACGAAATGACTCCATTAGCTTTTTAACTTCACTTGTGCAAACATTATCTTTGGATCTCTAATACCCTATCTTATTCCATTTCTTAGATTGAAAATAGAATTATTGTGGCCACTTGCCATAACATCTAGCATAGTCTGACAGTTAAAAATAGTAATCTCAAAAGACAGGTTATAACCGTCACTTTATCCACAGTACCTTATTGTCTAGTTGTGCATCTCAATAGAAATATTAAAATCTATGAAAGCCACTGATACCTTGTTCTGCCTATCTGGTGGCCCATTTGATAGTTGATAATACCAGCTCCTCTGTCCTCACATTTACTGTTGACTTTTCTGCACTTGCTCACACAACTGTCATTCACTCTAACCTGGGCTTCATTACATGGCAAACCAATAAGTTAACCACCTATCCTAACATTTTTCACATCAAAACTCTGGCCAATTCCATCACTCTTCAGGAGCACAGTCAGCCCAAGCCCTCTCACATAAAAAAAAATGGAGTAACTCACTTCTAATCCAGAGGGACATGGTGTGCAATTGCATACAATCATACACAGTCAAAGCAATCTGACTCATTTGAAAACAGTCTGTAAAAGTTAGGTCTCTCCCAGCTGCAAAGTACCAGAAGGCATCTGATTCAAACCTACAGTAATCATTCTGGATTCATTCACCAAACCCTAAAATACTGGAATAAAGGGGTACTCTCTACACCTCAAAGTATAAGACAAATAAAAGGAAGTCAAACATTCACAAAGAGTAATACTGGTATGAAACTCATTAGTCTCAAGATATGGTCTCAGGGATGTAATAGAAAGAATATAGACGCACTAATACGCCACTGAGTCACGGATGGCTTCTCAGAAGGACCCAACCTATAAAGTCGCATCAAGGAAGAAGGTTTTCCTCCCATAAGTGCATCCTTTGCGGATCCTGTTGGCCAACTCTTACATTAAATGGACCGTGGATCTCATTCCTGTTGGTGATTCCGTGTTCCTGCACAGCAGACTGCATGCACCTGGTAATTAGTGATAACCAGAGAATAGCCATTGTCCCCCATGTAGTCACCAATTTCATCCTTCCTTAAAGTGCAGACATCACACGAGTGCAGGAGCTGATGGGCTGGCAACATGGTCTCAACACTGGAGTGCCCAATAGCAGGCTAGAGGCTGGACCTTCCCTACCAAAGGCAAGTAAACAAGCTCTATGTGTCCTTTCAAGCAATGCCATGTATTAGTTGTGCAAAATTAAAAAATAAGAGGATCCACTTACTTTCCAAGCTGATTTTAAAAACTGACAATTCGCTTTTCATATAGGCTATCTTTCTCAGCAATGTAATTTCTCTTGAAAGTAATGATCACATAAACTCTCTTTCCAACAAAAGTCCAATTTGAAAAGTGTGTAGAGAATGGTTCAAAAAGACAGGTAGCGATGCAGTCAATCAATATGCATTTAACCCCCTACTATGTTCTAGGCACTGTGTTAGTAGCTAAGGATAAAATGACAAATGTTGCTTTCATGAAGAGATGAGCTTTGGCAGGGAGTGGGAGTGGGAAGGGCATTAATCAAGAAGTTGCAGACAGTATAAACCCACAATAGATAGAGTCCCCAAAGGAGGAACATATATAGTGGTGTGCTGATAAAAGTTTAACAACCAGCCCCCTAAAGGGAGCTCTGATTTTTAGCCTCTGCCAATCTCCATGGTGAAAACACTCCCAATGTGGCCAATTTCAAGGTACCAACATGACATCAAGTGATCTGCAAAATTCTCCAAAATGTAACAATCAGCTGGTACAAGACCGGTACAAGCTGGCTCCAGAACACCACTTATATAAGAAGAAACTGACCTGGACAAGGACATGGAATGCTTGAGAAACAATAGACCATCCCCAGGTTCTAGCACTAAGTCATGTCCCCCAAACATCTCATGTCTGGCCCCAAAACAGCATAATAGCAACCAGATGCACCTGGTAATTAATAACAATCAGAAAAGAACCACTGGCTCCCAGATACCCACCTAGTTGTGACAAGGGGTAAAATAATATATCAGGGCCTGATGTTGCCCTCAAAAGTCAGTTAACGTTCAAGAAGTTTGGTCCTTCCTAGAGGAAAGCATCCAAACTCACAAAATTGGGGGTTCTAGTAAAAGCATGATTTATAGTTCTCCTTTAATAGTGAATTTCTTCCTAGTCATCCATAACACCAAAAACCATCTACATTTTTTGGTCATTCTTCAAGTAAATTCTGCGTCCTTCACTATAGCCGCCCACCTTAGTTCCTGAGTCCTGGGGAAGCCACGCAACACCACCCAAGGGGCACTCAAGGAAAATGAAGGTGATTTAACAAGGTTTCTCTAAGAAGCAGTATTCTTTAAGAGTCTGCGAATCCTTACCCCAAGCCCTCATTCAGATTCAGTAGAGTTCATGAAATAGGTTATGGAATCGTATACCTCTGTGAAAAAAGTCACATGTACAATATGCTTATAATTACAAAAACATACTTATGTATTCTTTAATTTAGTAAATGTCATCGCAAGACATTAGACACAGGCGTGACAGATGGCCAGATGCTATGCACACATTCCAGAGAAAACCATATTAAAGGGGAACAGAAATCATTCACAATGCAAGCAAGATGACGAATGAGGCACGCAGAAAGGGAGGAAGTGCATGTTTCATTGTCTTCTTTTATGTCAAGAGAAAAGATAGTTCTGATATTTCTAAACAAACCCTGGGAGTGAATTAGCAGCATGGCTAATTTAGCCTTTGCTGTCAGTCACCTTCAGACAAGTATCAACAGCTTGGTGATGACACCTTTTTTTACTTCTTTGTGGTGGGATGATTTGCATGTTAAAAAAAAAAGAAGAAGAATGTTAGATGTTTTAGTGTCTGCTACCATAGAAAGTATCATTCTTTTTCAATTCAATGGATTTTATTTTTTAAAGAAAGAATAGGGAGGAGAGAATTCTGAGGATTTCAAGTCTGAAGGCCACTACCAAAGACTGCACTGCGCTTAGAATCATAATGACATTTGAACAGGTAAGAACATATTTGTTGTTTGTTTGTTTGTTTGTTTGTTTTTGGAGACAAAGGCCCACTCTGTCGACCTGAGCTAGAGTGCCATGGCATCAGCCTAGGTCACAGCAACCTCCAACTCCTGGGCTCAAATGATCCTCCTGCCTCAGCCTCCTGAGTAGCTAGGACTACAGGTATGCACCACCATGCCCGACTAATTTTTTCTATTTTTAGTAGAGACAGGGTCTCACTCTTGCTCAGGCTGGTCTCGAACTCCTGAGCTCAAGCAGTCCTCTCACCTTGGCCTCCCAGAGTGGTAGGATTATAGGCATGAGCCACCACACCCAGCCCAGGTAAGAATATATTTGAAAGCTAGTTTACAAATTTATCCCACACTTTCCCCAAATTCCAGTATAAAATTCAGCAGACCTGTAAACTGAAAATTCCTAAGAAAACTTATAAATAGAAGTTTTAAATTAAAATTCTTTTAGTATTTATTCAGCTCCTAAGAACTTCAGTGTAAAAGTCAGCATTTTCTAATTACTATAACTAAGGGCAACTTTCATTTGCTTAGTAAGTGGGCTTGTTGAACTGTAGTTAAATATGTCACTGAGGTGTTTCAAATACTGGCGAAGATTCTACTAATCCTGCTTCTTATTTCTTCTTACTGATATAATCAGCTAGTCAAGTGGCATTTTAAAAGTTACACCAGTTATTTCATCTCAAAATAATGAAACTGAACAAAGGAAACAGAAGGAATGAGAGAGCAATACTATTATAGCAAACAACTGAAATGAGAGGTCAAGACTGGTTATCCACAAGTATGGATGAGAGGTTATAAATGTTATTGCTTTCGATAAGATTAAACTACAAAACTGCAAAAGACAGGCAACAATTTCCACACAAACTAGGAAAATAAATGTATTTATTATTGAGGTAGCTAATTATTTAGCATCTTAATTATAAGATATAATAGAATGAAATTTGATTTTTACTGCAGGTAAACAGACACCAAAACTTTTAAAAATCTAAACTGATGGCTGGGCACGGTGGCTCACACCTGTAATCCTAGCACTCTCGGAAGCTGAGGCAGGAGGATTGCTTGAGGTCAGGAGTTTGAAAACAGACTGAACAAGAGTGAGACCCCATCTCTACTAAAAATAGAAAAAGTTAGCCAGGTGTGGTGGACCATGACTGTACTCCCAGCTACTCGGGAGGCTGAGGCAGGAGGATCACTTGAGCCTAGAAGTTTGAGGTTGCTGTGAGCTAGGCTGACACCATGGCATTCTACCTGGGGCAACGGAGTGAGACTGTCTCAAAAAATAAATAAATAAATAAATAAAAATCCAGACTGATGACAATAACTCCATAAACTAAACACCTGCTATGCAGTTGGTGGTCCAGTTGGTGGGTTTTACACATAATTTATTTAATCCTCACACCACCCTCTCAGATATATGTTGTTAGTCCATTTTATGGATGAGGAACTCAGGCTCAACAGGTGTAGTAATTCGTCAGAGATCATGACACTGCAGGTGATTCCGAAGTCCAAAATCCAAAGGGGTGTTCTTATCCTCAACGCTTTGCTGCTTTCCAATGATTAGAGCTTCTTATAATGAACAGTTATCCAGCATTAACCAAAACATTATGAAATCCATTAACTGTGAATGCCAAAGAGAATACACGATAAAGAAGTTCACATTTTTCCCAATTTGTAAATTGGTTGGGTTTAAAATTTGTTTAGAAATCAAAGTACATTTTCCCAAGGAAAAAAGAAAATGGCAGGAAGGGAAAGAAAACAGAACATTTGGGTTATCAGGTCAGTTCAGAAAAGCTAAATTCCTAATGGTGATGCTGGTGATGATGGCGATGATGATGATGATGGTGATGGTGGCGATGATGATGGTGATGGTGATGGGACGATGATATACAAACACACATGAGAGCACACTCTGAGCCAGGCACTCTGCTAAGTAATTTACACATATAAGTTCTTTAGTCGTATGCCTCAAGGGCAATAGGGAACAAAGACATATCTCCAGACTTGGTACAGAGATTTTCCCCAGGAGCCAAAGCAGGGCTGGGGGCTGGGGCCCAGGGCATCATGGGGGCTGTGCAGCAGAGGCCAAGGAATATTAACAAGTGGAAGGAGGTTGCTTTCAAGAGCAAACATTTGTGATGCTCCTCTCCTGTGCCGAGCATCAGGCTAGGGTCAAGGGAGACATGAACAAGACACCTAAGGTTGGTCTAATGGGAGAGGTGACACTGAGACCTTTTTAACAGTCTGAAATGTACAATGGTAACCACATTCAAGATGCTGTGTGTAGGAGAGGAGCATCCACCCCACTGTGTGTGTGCACGCGTGTGTGTACACGGTCATGGGTACGGAGAGCCACAATGTTAGGAAGGGCTTCAAACAGGAGGTGATGGCTGAGCTGAACCTTAAAGGATGAACAGGAAATTGGTGACATGAGGACCTAGGGGAGCAGGTTATTACTTCCGAATTCTCTCCCTACCACCCCATCCTCCTCTTTACTGGCTCCACCTCCTCTGCCCACCCTGTGAATATCTGTGTATCCTTCTCCTCTCGCTGTATGCCCATGCTCACCCTGGGCAATTTGCACTTACTGCCATCCCTTTTATTTCCATTTCTCTCTGGACATGCCCATGCCTCTAGATTCAAGCTTGATCACCCTGCTAAGCTCCAGAGTAACATCACCAACTACATGCCAAACATCTTATCTGAATGTCTGCTAGGATCCTCAGAATTTAGGTGCCCCAAACTGAGCTCCTGGCTGCCCCTCTGAAGCTGGGAACTTACCTGGAATTCCCCACCTACCCAGGCTTCAGGCTTTCCGTGCAAGGACATCAGTGCCTCCAAAGCTATCCCAGAATATATAGGGGGAAATCCCACTATGCAGAGAGAGTTAAGACAACTCCTCACCTAGAATGCCCTTTACAACCATACAACCCATTTACAACCTTTACAACTGCCCATCCTCAGCCCTTCCTCTCTCTCCCTCCCTCTTTCTCTCTCTATATATACATATATATACACACACACATATATACACATGCACACATACACACACACACATAAACATAATTTATGCAAACACACTAACAGTGGTTCTCAAACAGAGGCATTTTGAAAGGCACAGGTGTGATTTTTAACTGTCACGATGTGTATGTATTGAAAGTGGCGAGGGGTCATTTAATGCCCAGAGAACCAGAAGCTGAGCTTGGTGATGGGCAGGACTGTTTTGGCGGACTGTTTCTTTGGTGGCAGTGAATGAACCACACTCCCCTGTTGCAGCCGTCCTCCTGACTCCGGACCGGAGCTCTGACCTGCCTTGACCTACAGGACGCAGTGCAAGGGACACTGTGCCAGTCTGGGACTAAGCTTCAAGAAGCCATGGAGGCCTCTGCTTCTTTGCTCTGGGGAAAGCCAGCTCCCGTGCAAAATGTCCGTCTACCCTGAGACAGCCGTGCTGGGAGAAGCCCAACCCGGCCGCGTGGAGAAGTCACATGGAAGAAAGAGGAGGTCCTGGCCACAGCCCCAGCGGAGCGTCCAGCCACAAGCCAGCACCTCTTGCCTCTCACGCCAGCCACACCACTCTAAGCGGATACTCCAGCCCGGTCGCACCATCCCAGCCGATGCCATGCACCCCTTTGGTTCCTGCCCAAATTAAAATTACAGGTTCATGAGCAAATAAATAAAATGACTGTTAGCTGAAGCCACTACATTTTAGGGTAGTTTGTTTCTCAAGAGTAGACAACCAACATTATGGTCGATGAGACCCAGGACCCAAATGATCCTCCACTCATGGGGGTGGGGGCGGGAGGAGCAGGCAAAGGGGGTTCTCTTTAAATTCTCTAAAAGCCCCTCTGTGTCCTTAGGATACAATTAAAAATTTGGCCACAATACACAAAGCTCCCATCACCTGGCACTGCCCGCCTCCCCGATCGCATCTATTACAGCAGCTTCCCCTGTGCAGAAGATGCCATTGTTGCTCCATTCTACAGATGAGAAAACCAAGGCTGGGAGAGTTTAAGAAACCTGCTCAAAATCACGCAGCAAGTAACAAAGGTGCACCCAGGGCCATCTGCCCCACAAGCATACTGCTCCGGGACCCAATTTTCCTTGACCACAACCTGTGGTAAAAATTCCTGTCAAACCTGGAATTCATGATTATGACCTATTTATGGCCCACAGTTCACACCACAAACCATAAAGCAGCATGGGCTGTTTTCCACCTGAAACTAATTTAAAATGATTTACGTTTTTGAAGAATTATAATGAGAATCCGTAGTTACAGATAATTTAGATGAAAGCTGTTCTCTTGACCTAGTAAAAAGAAAGAGGCTGAGCATATGGTTGGGAATACATGTGACTCTCTGGAATGCAATCTAGATAATCACTGAATTATTATAATCATTCTGGGGCATGTTTTTATCTTTGTTGATTTTTTTTTTCTATCCACCAGGACTGTGGCTGTATAATAATAACTCAAGTTTGGAGGACTCTGATCTTTGGTTGCTTAGCAACCTACGGCTTTGAAGAAAATGAAGGATAAAGGGTCCATGGCAAAATAATGCTGTTTGCAATTCAACGGTTACTTTAAAGTTTCAGAATTATTAGAAGTGTTCTGCTTTAAATGCAAGTATGCAAATGAATAGTTCATAGGACCCGTCATCATTTTTATTTCTATCACACTCTGAATTTGAATGCGGAGTCAATCACTGAATACATGACACAAACTTAACTACTTTGAACAAAAATATGATGGGAACGATGTTTAACATGGCCCTGTAAAGGCAGGGTGTCATTTTTCCCTCCCACAGCAGGACTCATAATGTTGTTGAGGAAACTGCTTCCAGGACAGCACCCAGCCTGTCGTACCTGCCCAGTAAACGCTAGCTGTCACCACCACCCTCACCATTACCCTCCCGCAGGCGGTGGATTAACTGGCCTGTGCAGGGAAGTCAGCAAACAACATGCATTCCACAACGAGCATCTTCCCATTCGTTTCAGTGGTTGTAAATGCGCACGTCGGTTCACGTGCTCCTCATTCATTCGTTTAGTACTTATTCATTCAGCAAATGGCCATTAAGCACCCACCGATGCCAGGTGCTATGCCGGGCACAGGTGGAACACCTGGGAACACAGCAGATGTGGCGCCCGTCCTCGTGGGCTCTCCAGAGCGTGGGCGGACGGCAAACAAGTGAGCAAACACATAACTGTAAGCGTGACAAGAACCGGGAAGGAGGCAAGGAGGCGGCTCAGGTCAGTCTGAGGTGGTCAGAGGAGGGCCATCAGCAGGGACCTGTGATGGAGACCTCAAGGGGGAGGGGCAGCCGGCCACGGGCAGAGCTTTCTGGGAGAGCGACACACGCAAAAGGCCTGGGGCAGAAAAGAGCCCCTGTGCTTGTATTGGACAGGACAGACACACTGAGCTGGAGTAGGAGGGAGACTGCAGAGATGGACCTGCGCCCTTACGAATTACTAACTACTCCGAAGTGCTGGGGCCGCTCAGAGTCACCCTTTGTCGGGAAAATACACCCACATTTTCACTCCCCACAAAGCGGAGGGCCTGTCTGCAGGGTGCTGCCATCCATCGCTCATCTGGCACTGCCAGGGCCTTGCCACCACCCCACCCGCCCCACCCCCCGGGTCCACCTGCCCCACCCCCAGCCCAGGTTCTGGGCCAGCTTCCGCCATCATCGCCACCCCCGCACCTGGGAGTGCCGGGCGCCGCCGCCCGGTGGCCTCTGCAGCCGGCCCGGGAAGACACAGCTAAGACCCGCCTGACCTCGGCGCTGAGCAGACAGAACGACAGAAATTCAAATAAACCAGCAGAGGCAAACCCCAGAGGCACTGTGTGCTCACACCTCACCCTGACCCGAGCCCGCGCTCACTGCTCCTGTCCAGGCCTGCCCACTCCTGCTCCAGTCACCCCCATCCGGCTGCCCCCAGCACCCACGTATTAGCAAGAAAACAAATCCCTGTTAAAGTGGGTGTGGACGGCTTCACGCCACATCCCGTCCTAACAGTCTATGTTTGGAACTTCTGCATGTCCTGAAAGCTTTAACCCAAACAAGACACTTTGCATTCCTACATACTAGGAAGGAAGACTTTTCCAGGGGCTTTCTCATCGAATCACCACATAATGTGATATGTGATAAATAAAGCCAAGACCTTTAAGTAATTTAAAGGCACAGGATCTGAATGTTTTTAATACCACTTTGTCAAGGAATAAAGTATGTTTCCTTCCGATTTTACTTTATGCATCTCAACATAATCGTGATCATAGCACTGGTTCAACTTCCTATCTTTTTTTTTCTTTTCATTCAATCTCATAAGTGCAAAACTGTCTTCAATACCATCTTTACAAAGGCTGTTTTAAATTCTGTCGTAGGGCTATACCATTATTTAAACATTCTTCTATTAACTTGACCATTTAGGCTCTTTCCCATTTTGGACCATTGTAAATGATGTTATGATGACTATCTTTGTTTATAAAATTTTGTTCAAATTTCCAACTACTTTCTTAGGACAATCTCCCAAAAGGGGTATTACAAAGTCAAAAGATTTTAAAGTTCTTGATGCATGTTATCTAACTGTTTTCCAGAAAAAAGAACCGATTTTCACATCCGCCATTGATACAGGTGCCCATTTCACTTCAAGGGGTATATTTTCGATTTAATTTGAAGTTACTTTCATCCATCACAGTAACTTAATATCAGTGGCTGCCAAATTTAATCATAAGGCTAACAGAGGAATCTCACACAATATTTATGTATCTGGCACTGCTTTGGGCCATAATGAGTCCAGATGGGTTCTCAGTCAACTTTTCCTCAACTGTCATCATTTCATTCCTTCCTCCCTGTCCTCTTAATCTGGCTGGTAATTAAAATTGGTTGGCAAGTGTTTGGCATGTTCTAGATGTGACGTAGAATCTATGCCAATCCTCTGCCACAGCAAACCTCATCAGCAAACACATTGGCCGGAAACTTTTCATCTCTCATCAAACTAGCTTAAAGAATAGTTTCCTCTGACATACTTCACCAGAATAGTACAATCTGAGGGTTGAGCATACCTCCCACGACAGGATACACCAAACGGACCTTCCTGGAAAGGACTGGTTCTGCCCACAGGGACGTGGTCACTACTTGAAACTCTAACTTCCCCCAAGTAACTCCTGGATGTCCACAGCGGCACTCAATACTGCCCGCCCCAGACTTATCTGAAGCAATCGACAGATGGGCCAGTGGCATTTGTGCTTCTTTGAAGTTTTGTAGCCTCAGCAACATTAAGCAGGTCACTCTCCTCTCGTTTAATTATGGAAATGTACGGAGAGGAAGAAGAGTTTTCTCAGCATCGATTTGAAGACTGAGATGCAGTTAAATGTGGGTTGTATCAGCCAGGCACATCCTCTCAGAACCACCTTTGGGTTCCTGGAACCCTATATCCATAGTTTGTAGGAAATGCCACTGGGCGGTAGGCTCGATTCTCTTCAAGACCTTGGCCCTCTGGGCAGCAGGGTGAACCCTTTATTAAATATCATGTCTCTAACGCTATGGCCTTTAATAGCACATATGAGGATTTAAGCTACAAGACTGGTTCCTGGGAGACACAAGAAAACATATATCACCTGAGCACATATTTAAGATAAACTCAAGAATCTAAGTGTAACGCCCGGCACTTTCAGCCTATGGTACCTGTAGTCCTGCTCGCCACCTGATGGCCATGCCCCTCCTTGGCCCTGGGCAAAAGGTGTCTTTTTCTACGTAGGGAGTTAGTTGGTTTCTACCAAAGCCATTGAGCAGGTGGCTTTGGTAGAGCTATGACTTCCTAATGATGCAAAAGTTTAGACATATTTCTCCTGTTAAAACTCACTTAAACATATGCAAAGTTTAAAACCATTTATAAATGTGTTTCTGCACACAATTTATTTTAGCCAAGAGAAAAAAAGCAAGACGAGAGCATTCACATCCGCATGCTAGAAAGCACTGGAGATGTAACCTGGCAGGACATCAAGCCAGAAAAAAAATGTGTTGAACTCAGATTGAATGAAGAGGAAATACCACCACCTACCAGTGTGAAAATCCCTTGGCGCTTCCTGCATTCTAAAAACATACACACACACACACACGCATACACACGCATATTCCCTTTAATGGGGCAAGGTGGGGGCAGGCACCACACCACAAGGGCTCCAAGGAAAGAGTGCACGAGCCCCCACACCAGTGCAACGAACATAACCTTCAAAGCAACCTCAGAGAACCTGAAAGCCAGCCTTCCATCACAGAGCCAACCTAACTAAGCCCCAGGAAGGTTAGGTGGTTTGTCCAACATTCTGCTGTGAGCGATGACTGAAGCCAGCCTCTGAGGGCCCCATCTAGAACTCTCTAGCATACCACGCTAGCTACCGAGGCTGGTGCTACTTACAGGTTTGTTCTTCTGTTCAAATGCATGATTCCTAAATGCAACAAACTTTGGCAAGTGAAATTTGAGAAATTATATTTGAAAGCTACACTGTTTTCTCTGCAGTAGGTCACTGTAGTCTCAGGATATTTACAAGTAAATCTTCCAAATGATTAGCCCAAGTGTTAAAGTTTCTTCTCTACTCGTGGACATCAATTAAGTCAGCAGTCCCCACCCTTTTTGGCACCAGGGACGGGTTTCATGGAAGACAGTTTTTCCATGGACCCGGGGAGGTGGAGATGGTTTCGGGATGATTCAAGCACATTATGTTTAATGCTGCACTCAAACCTCTCTGCTAATAATAATCTGTATTTGCAGCCGCTCCCCGGCACTAGCATCACCGCCTCAGCTCCCCCTCAGATAAGCTGGCATTAGATTCTCATGAGGAGCGCATGCACAGTTCACAGTAGGGTTCGCACTCCTGAGAATCTAATGCTGCCACTAATCTGACAGGAGGCGGAGCTTATGTGGTGATGGGAGCGATGGGGAGCGGCTGTGAACACAGATGAAGCCGCAGTCACTCACCGCTCACCTCCTGCTGTGCAGCCCAGTTCCTAACAGGCCATGCACCAGTACCCGTCCTCGGCCCAGAGGGTTGGGGACCTCAAAAACTAGGTAGTCAACTGGGCAGCTGACTAACTCCAGTAATTTCCCCAAAGAAACATACTCAAGGCAAGAAGGCAATGTCCTGTTTATTAGGCATTTGTCAAGTTCTATAGAAAATAATGCACAGAGGCAGTTACCAGGCAAAAGCCAACTGCTCTGATCTCGGCAACATCAGAAATACCTCACTTTCTCTCTAGCAACAAAGACCGAAATGTGGAGCACAATGGAGCAATAGATTCAATCTTGAGTCTTGAGGGACATCATTACAAGTCATAAATGTTCCAGCAAAATGCTTCATTTGTACTGTAAAATTGGTCCTTGTGACGTGTCTAGATTCCATAATTAGAGGCCAGAACTGCACTCATCAATGGGAATAGTGAACCACAAATCACACATTCAGGACTTAGCTTGAAGATAACTGACCTCCCACTTTAATGATTCTCATTTAAATTTAGCACAAGGGTGACAGAGGCAATAACAAAAGTCATTTTCACTAATCTATTCCGGTGACCCCAGCACAGCTCAGTGAGTAAGCAAACAAACTTCTGGCCAGGCGTGGCTGTTCATGCCTGTAATCCTAGCACCCTGGGAGGCCAAGGCGGAAGAATTGCTTGAGCTCAGGAGTTTGAAACCAGCCTGAGCAAGAGTGAGACCTCATCTCTACTATAAATAGAAAGAAATTAGCCAAACAAGTAAAAATAGAAGGAAAAAAAATTAGCTGGGCATGGTGGCGCATGCCCGTAATCCCAGCTACTCAGGACACTGAGGCAGGAGGATCACTTGAGTCCAGGAGTTTGAGGTTGCTGTGAGCTAGGCTGACTTCAGGGCACTCTAGCGCAGGCAAGAGAATGAGACTCTGTCTAAAAACAAAAGAAAGACAGAAAGAAAGACAGAAAGCAAGAAAGACAGAAAGAAAGAAAGACAGACAAAAAGAAAGAAAGAAAGAAAGAAAGAAAGAAAGAAAGAAAGAAAGAAAGAAAGAAAGAAAGAAAGAAAGAAAGAAAGAAAGAAAGAAAGAAAGAAAGAAAGAGAGAAAGAAAGAAAACAAACTTCTTTTCTAGTTGTTCATAGAGGGGCCTCTACTAAAGAAACCAAGAAAAGTATATCTTAGGTGCTGAGTAGACAATATATCAGATGAGCCAGCCATGGTGGCTCATGCCTATAATCCCAGCACTTTGGGAGGCAGAGACAGGAGGATCACTCGAGCCCAGGAAGTAGAGACCAGCCTGGGCAATATAGTGAGACCCCCATTTCTACAAAAAAAAATTTTTATCTGGATGGAAATGGACACCATAAAAAAAAAAATTAATTAGCCATGCATCATGGTCTGCATTCCTCCAGCCTAGGTGACAAAACAAGATCCCATCTCTTATTAAAAAAAAGAAGAAGAAGAAAAGAAAAGATATCAGATGCTTCTGCAAATATTTGAGTACACCTCTGCTATGGGCTGAGGGTTTGTGTCCTCAGCGTCATATTCATATGCTGAAATTTTAAATCCCAATGTGATGGCATTAGGAGGTGCGGTCTTTGGGAGGTAATTAGGCCATAAGGGTGAAGCCCTCATAAATGGGATTCATGCCCTTATAAAAGGGACCCCAAACAGCTCTCCCGTTCTCTTTCTAATATAAGAGGATAGAGCAAGGAGTCAGCAATCTGCAACCTGAAAGAGGACTCTCACCAGAACCTGACCATCCCACGCTGACATCCTGATCTTGGACTTCCAGCCTCCAGAACTTCTAGAAATACATTTCTGAGCCACCCAGTCTATGGTACTTTGTTAGAGAAGGCTGAACTAAAACAACCTCCTAGTCATTAGAGTAAAATACACAGGGATTTGTTTTTTATTTGGGACACTCTTCCCTACAGAGATGGGAAGGTCCTGGTGGACAGAAAGGAGATGGCGACTGACAGGTCAAAGTCTTGCGTGTGCCTTAATGCGCCACCACCCCTGTGCCTTACCTGCGTCATCACCACCCTCACAGCAACCAGAAATGGTAACTTCATAAGGCTCAGTTTAGAGATGACAAAGATGAGGTTCAGAAGTGTTAAGAAACTTGCTCAGGGACATAGAGCCAGGGTTCCAATCTTTGGGTCCAGTGAATAAAAGGAAGATCTCCCTCAGACTGGATAAATACGAAAACAGGACAATAACAGAAGTGCCCCTTTGAATTTGATCATTGCCAGCAATAACTATGTGATGCTTTTCAGATAAGATTTATTTTTTCTTGGAGCAGACCAATATCAGTGGAAGAAACCAAACCAAGCTCTCAACCAAGAAAGTAAAAGAAAGGTAGAATTTCACAAATAGAAAGGGATCTTATTTCTCATGGAAAGGAAAGGAATAACCCAAAAACATATTGTGACCTACATGAATAGCCTGGGCCAGTGGTCGTCGGCCATAGCTGCCTATTGGAATCATCACCCCCAAAATTCGGAGGTAATATGTCCAAGTGGGGTCCAGGAATTTGCATCTTTAAAGCACACCTGTAGGTTCTAATATGTTGCCAAGTTAAGAACCACTAATGGAAAGAAGGCACACCATTTTTTCTCTTTTTGCCTGTAAAGCAAAATATGTCTTGCAGATGTCTACTTCAGAGTCTCATGGAAGGACAAGATCTTTGCTCTTCTGCAATGTAGGTAGCTTTGGACGAGTCATTTAACCTCCTTTAGCCTGTTTTCCCAAATACCCAGTAACAACAGTGTGCAGAGAAAACAGCAAATTCATCTTGGTATGTTCAATGCTAAGGTCTGGATGAAACCAAAGTTTGATAAGGTGTTTGGGTTTTTTGTTGTTTTTTTTTTTTTTTTTTACTTAAACAACAGAAATTTATTTTCTCACAGTTTCAGAGGCTAGAAGTCCAAGATCAAGGTGTGAACCAGGTTGGTTTCCGGTGAGGCTTCTCTTCCCGGCTTGCAGACAGCTCCCTTCCCTCTGTGTCCTCACATGGCAGAGAGACTGAGAGAGCTCTGGTGTCTCTTCCTCTTCTTATAAGGACACCAGTCTTATCAGATTAGGGCTCCAACCTCAGGACCTCATTTAACTTTAATTATCTTCCTAAAGGCCCTGTCTGCCAATATAGACACACTACAGGTTAGGGCTTTGACATATGAATTTGAGTGGGTGGGTAGGGCGTAATTAATCCATGCAGCATGTCTTCAGTGGATATTTGTTAAATTATTATCACTTGTTTTCTGGAGTACTCCTATGTCTTTTCTTTTTTCTTTTTTTTTTAATGTTTATTATTGAATTGAGTGAAGTTGCTACATTGAGTGTGCCCATTCTCCCTTCCAGCTCTGTCACTCTGGGAGTTTTCATTCATTCACTCAGCACCAGTATTAAATTACTAACAATGTGCAGGTGTCGTTCCAAGGGCTTCGATTACACCTGTGGAAAACAAAGATCTCTGCCCTCATGGAGCTTAAGATCCAGCAGGAGAAAGACAGACTATAAACAATGGATCCAATTAGAAAGTAAATAAAGTATTAGAAGATGACAAATGTTACAGAAAAACAGAGCAGAGTAAGGGGGTTATATTCTTTCCACATGTATGTGTTTGTGTGTGTGCGTGTTTGCAAATTATTTCCGACTGCAAGTTTTGCTTATAATATTGCAATGTTAAATGTTATAATATGACCAAATTTATTCTTCTAATAAGTTGCATGACTTTTTTTATTTCAGCATATTACAGGGGTACAAATGTTTAGGTTACATATATTGCCTTTGCCCCACCCAAGTCAGAGGTTCAAGCATGTCCATCCCCCAGTGTGCACCATACCCATTAAATGTGAATATCCACCCCCTCCCACCTGCCTGACACATCAATTTTAGCCTTTTGTTTCTGTAAAGTTGGACCTGGTTATTCAGACCAACCATTCTGCTGAGAACAACTAAAAAGCTGGGCAAACATTATTTAAAGTACTCTGAAGAACATCTAGCATTTGGGGAAGCTTTTTCTCCAGGAGCATCTGAATTTTCCACAACAGCTTGCTAAAATCCTGTAAAGTTGAGAAGAGACAATAACAGCTTCACTGAACTAGGAAGACAAAAATTGGAGTTCAGGGCCTGCCCAAGAGTGGAAGCCTGACAAACCTCCCCTCATTTGGGGTTGGGACCTCAAAGGGTAACAGTTTTCCATTAGGAATGAGCCAGAGCTGTGATGGAATAGAAATAAACCCAATTACATGAGTGAGTAAATATAAGGGAACCAAATCTTCCCATTAAAAGGCAAAGATCATCAATCTGCATAAAATACAGAATCCCACCCCATGCTATTTACAAGAGACGCACCTTAAATAAAAGGACATGAAAAGGCAGAAAGTAAAACAATTGGGAAAAAAGATACAGTATGCAAACACTAACCAAAAGAGATTCCAGTAGTGGACACATAACCCAAGCCTGACCAATCAGCAGAAGCCAACACCCTAGCCACATGATGGTTCAGAGACACACATGATTAGTTCAGACAGAACTAATCTCAGGACTTTCCAGAGCAGCTGAAAATGGGAGCTCTCTCTCTGTTCCCCCTTGGGCTGCTGGCAGTAAGGACAATGTGCGCCTGGAGCTGTCGGGAGTCGCTGTCCAGAGTCTGAAAATGAAGCCAATACCGAGGAAACGGAGCTGAGACATGGAGAGTCTCACAGCTCAGGTGATGTGAGTTGAGTTCCCAGACAATGCCTACACTTTGCAGCCACATGAACCTACAGACTTTTTTTCTTGCTTAAGCTATTTGAATCAGGTTTTCTGTTGCTTATAACCCAGAGAGTTCTGACCAACACATACAAAGAGGAAGAACCCTGGTCTGGCCTGGTCTTCAAACCTCTCTGGCCTTCAGTTTTCTCATCTGCAGGATGATAGAATTAGATGTCACTTGATCACTAACATCCCTACAGGAGTGCTTAATGCATTCACATTTAAGACTCAATATGTCTACGTAATAAAAACTCAAACACGTCATTGTATTTCTGGTCTATTCATATTCATTCAAACATACAAATATCACACTCAACTCAAAATCAGTACTTCTATTGGCTTTTAGCTGTGGTTAACCAAATCACTGAATCTTATGTCACAAGTGGTTATGCAAGTGCAAGGTAAGGACCATTTTTAAAAACTCATTTTATCATTAGATGCTTTCCATAACTTAAACTATAAAAACCACACTTTTAACAAAGTTATTTCTGAAGGTACTAGGCAAAAGCATTAAGCCATGCAGAAAAATTGCTTCTTAACAAATAAAGATGGTTTTATGAGTCTATCTTAAAACAACAGCCTGCCCATCTAAGATGTCTTAGTTGCCAAAAATAAAATGTACGGATTATTGTTAATATTCTACCATTTCAGTTCCTTTCACGTTGTCTTCCACTGAATAGACTGTATTTGAAAACTGTGACCAGCACCTCATATAAAGAATTTTTTATATGTTACAGGCATAAGCATACAGTTCTGATAATATAAGAAATTTAAGAAATATATATATATAACATTATATATAATAGAATGTATAATTTATATATAATATTATCTATATATTTTAAAAATGTAAGAAAGCCCTGCATTTGTACCCAGGGGATTCCAATCTCAACCCACCTGCTGTGGGTGACTTGGGCAAGTCACCAAGAACATCTGTCCATTCCAGACTCATCATCTGTCAAGGAGAGGAAATGCATCCCTCACAGAAATGTAAGAATTAAAACATATAATATAAGGGGAGGAACCTAGCACGTAGCCATTCATATAAGTAACTGAACATTTAACTTGAATCTGAATGTCCATAAAAACTTGTATAATGTTATATGACTCCCCACCCACACCCACCCCCACCCCCAGCACTGTCTTCAGTATTTGGAATGTCTGGGCTGAAATGCTTTGGTAGAGAGAGCGGGAAAGAGAGTCAGCAAATTCTAACCCTGTTTCTGACGTTCATCTCTTTGGCCTTCACTTTCTTCTGCCAAATTAGTGAACTGGCCAATACAATTTCCAGGATCTCTCTCAGCTCTGAGTATCTGTGAAACACATTTCCATTGAAAGCAGCACTCAGAAATTGACAGTGGAAGGGTGAGGTCCCTAGATTATTAACCTCGATTGAAAAACAAATTATTCCATGAAACCAAACTCTCTAGTGTCAGATTATGAGTAGGTCTTGCCTGGAAGACTGCAAGTCTTGGGAATGGAGGGGTGGATGATAAGCAGACGTCCATGCTGAGCTCTTGACCTGAGGATAACATTGTTTTATGAGCTTCTCTGGGCCTCAAACTGTCCAGAGTTGCCAGAACTGCTCCCTGATGGTGATCTGTTTGTTTGTTTGTTTGGTGGTAGGGGCAGGGAGCTCTGTGCATTAGGAGCCAAACTGAGCCTACAGAACACCCAGTTCTCACGCCTTGCTAAACCTCACTGCCCGAATCCCAATCCCTGGGGACATCAACAAGGTTCAGCTTATAGGAACCAAGTAGCCTGGCGGCGGTTGCTAAGCAACAAGTGATCTCCAGTCTTTTAGCCCTGCTTTGGCTCATCAGCGAGTCCAGGGGGTCCCACCCCACAGCCCACTTGAATTTCTCATTTATACTGAGCTCATTAAAAACTAGTAACATGAGTGTTCAATATCAACCCACATGAGCTAGCTCCTTAACAAACAAGTCAGCTGGGATGGTATTACAACCCACAGTTCTCCACGTGACATATTGAATGTGCCTGATGGGTGCCAGGGCCGAGGGGAAGGGTATCTGAAGGTCACCCAACCAGATACCAAAGACCGTTCTTCCCCAGCCCTGTGCAGTTGCTTAGGATCTGGGTGGCCTTGCTTAATTTTTTTCGACTTTCTAGCCTCAGTTTCCTCTTCAGTGAAATGAGGAAATTGGACCAATGACATTGGGGCCACTTCTTCACGATAGCTCAAGTGCCCTTCGCAAGCTCTCTGTTTCTCCTAAAGGAGCTCAGCAGACTGCAGGAATCAGGCTGAGGCATGACTCACTGGAGTGGAGGGCCCTGCAGGGGGAAGAGGGCTGAGTCAGGGAACAGAGTTCTCCAGCACAAGGGCTTTCCCGGGAGGGAGCCACAGGGGCTGGGACCTTCCATGAAGAGACCAGGGAGCTGGGACCACAGACCAGGGCTGGAATGGAGCTCCTGGGACACTGTGTGCCTAGGCAAGGGCAGTAGCAAGAAGACATCAGTCCGGCATGTAAGCAGAGGCTGCAAATAACCATCCAGGGAGGATCCTTGGCCTCAGGTTGTGTAAGAAGATAACACAAATGCAAAACCATCTGGCAGTTGCTCAAAAAGGTAGATATAGAATACCATATGACCCAGCCATTCCATTCTTAAATTTATACTCAAAAGAATTGAAAACAGGGATTCAAACAAACACCTATACGGGCATGTTCATAGCGGCTCTATTCACAAGAGCCAGAGTGGAAGCAACTCACGTGTCCGTCAATAGATGAATGTGTAGGCAAAACGTGGCACCTACGTACAATGGAATAGTATTCGGCCATGAAAAATGGAATGAAATACTGACACATGCGACAACACGGAAGAATCCCAAAAGAAGCCAGACACAAAAGGTCATAAATTATATTATTCCACTTATATGAAACCTCAACAGTAAGCAAATCCACAGAGACAGATGCAGATTTGTTGGTTGCTAGTGGCTGGGAGGAGGGAGGAAGGGGGAGTAACTGCTTAATGGGTACAGCATTTTGGGGTGACAAAAATGTTTTGGAACTAGATTGTGAATCTAGTAAGAAGACTAAATGCCTTGATACTAAATGCCACCCAATTCTTCACTTTAAAATGGTTACTTTTATATTATGTGAATTTGACGTCAATAAATTTTTTTAAGGTAACACGGATTCCATGGATATACCCTGGGTGGTTTATGATACAGAGAATAGGCTATATGGGACCATCAGAAACCACAGGACATTTTAGGACTCTGTACTGTCTACCCACTTAAATACAGACAACGTCCATTGATGTTCCTTTCTACGCATTGAGCCCCTTCTTTCTAATGCACTGTGGTCAGAGCCCTGAGACTAGAATGCTGGAACTGTCCGGGAAAGTATGCTTCTTTCCAGGTTTCTGGCTAGGCATATACAACAAGAGGCCAGCAGCCCTTCATCTGGAAGACCCCAGAGGAAGCAGGTCTACCAGTGAACCCTAACACGAACAAAGTCTCCCCGAAGATGGGGCTCCGTCTGAGGGAGTTTGTAAGGGATGCACATAGAAGTGAGGCAAGGAGATCCACTGAGCAGTCCCTGTCGTCAGCAACCGCGTCCCCTGCTGTTCTCCATCTTCCGGACAACTATATGGGAGAAAGAACAAAGGGATCGCAAGCATGTTTATGTACTACCAGGAAAGATCTAGGTTAAGAGAAAGGCCTCTGACGTCCTCTAAATTGCCACAAGCTCTGCTTGCCTAAAAAAAAAAAAAACCCTCTTCTAAGCACACAAAACATCTGTGGGGTCTGTGGAATGCAAGAGAAGCAAGGGAAACCTTGCATTAAGTCAACTTGTGATTTGTAAAAAGGTGTCGGCATCAGTTTTTTTGGCATTATACTGATAAGGTTGAACACGGTAATAATATTTTTTTTTCCCTTAGGAAACAAAAAGAAGGGTGACTTCCCCTTTTTGGTCAGTCTAGCTGCAAAATCCTCACCCTGTCCCATCCTACCCTCCCCCTGTAAAAGAAAAATAATAATAATATTAAATTTACTTCTCTCCAGCTGAGAGTTTATTTTGGGCCTCATAGAAATGCTAATATTAGTTCTCATTTCTCTGTCTCTCCTATTATCTCTCTCATTATAAGGCTTTTCTACAGAAATAAAAGAATTCCCTTTTGCACAACCAAAAAAAAAAAAGAAAAACCAATGGCCAATTTTAAAGAGTGAAAATGAAGACAGAGGACCATAAAAATCCTGGTCAGGAGAAATGAGGTTGTTCTCAAGGGGAAAGGAGCTAAAAATACAACATGGAGATTAAAGCATAAGGGAAATTTGCATTTTGCTGAATATTAGGCCAAGCCTTTTTCTACCCAAGCCTGGATAAAGAACACTTTTTGAAATCAGAACATTACACCATCAAGGACTTTTAAGAAATACTCTATTATCCAATAATGCCATTAAAATTAACTTGGTGATTTAACAAAATACTAAGGAACCCATGCCAATTATTAAGGGAAAAATGTGCTGAGTAGTTCTTTTTTGAGAAAAGAAATGAAGAATCTTGATAAAATGGTTGAAGCATTTTAGCCTTGATAAAAAGTCAATACAAATTAAAAGTATTTAAATATGATTTAGAAAATCTATGCCAACCCTTCTTAAAATAGACATAAACTTGGGCTATATTGAATTATATGTTCTAAAGAAATAATAGGATCAGCCCTATCAGTATAAATCTTGGCCAAAACAAAATTCTTCAAAGGCAAACTCTTGGCTCAAATCTAATAATTCTCAACATATTGTACAGTATGGTAACACTATCAAACACAAGAGCTCTAATTAAAATTTATCAACCACCCCATTGATGAGTTAGGCTAAATAAGAACCAAAAATTATAAGCTTCTAAAGAGCAAAGCAATGAGCATAAGCCAACTCAAAAGAAAAATGATAAATAAGGAAAAGAGGTTTATAACACAAAGGACAAAGAGTTAATTTCCTTCACTAACAAAGGGCTATTACAAATCAATGACAAAAACGTACAACCCAAAAGGCAAATGTAAGAACAGGCAATTCGTAAGAAATGTTCTCCCTCATACATGATTTTTAAAATACAAAGAGAACCAATGTGATACCATGTTATACCTATCAGTTAATACACACACACAGACAAACACACACACACACACACACACAAAAGGAATTCAGAATATCAGTATTGATAAAATGTGGGTGAGTGGGCATTTTCATATGCTGTTAGTAAATATTAAAGTTTTTCCAGCCGTTTTGGATGGCAATTTGGCAATATTTATTAGAATGTGTAATGTATGCACATGGATATGCCATTATACACACACACACACATGCACACACACACACAAACACACACATGGGTGGCCAGTGGATGGGAAGAATGTGCTTCAGTAAAGACTGAATACATAAATACTCACATAATGGAATATTATGCAATCATCAAAAAGAATGGGTTTGCTGTCTATTTTAAGACATGGAAAGATGTTCAAAATACAGGGTGTCCCCAAAGTCACCATACGTAGAGAAAGATGGGAAATTGTGGCTAAATATACCTTAATTTACAAAATATTCATTACAAAATTCTTCCTGTGTATGGAGACTTTGGGGACACCCTGTAGATGAAGGGAAAAGTTGCATAGGATGAATTAGTCTTTATATAAAATCGTTGCATGTATATATGAGTATTCACATGGGCTTCATGTGTGTTTATAGGTACAGAGAAGAAAATGTAAAGCTAAACACCAACTGTAAACACTGACTAGTGCAGAGGGATGAGATTAGCAGGAGAGGTGAGGAAGGTGAGATAAGGTTACCAACAGGCCTTTTTCACCATATTTCCACAGATTTTTAATGCCTTAGCAATTTGACAATTGCACTTAAAAGGACCCATGAAGATATAAAACTACGAGCTGATGTCATATTTTAAATGCAAGTTAGTGAAATTTGCCTTATGTAATTGTTTGGCAAGAATTTAAAGAGCCATTGACGAACCCTTCAGAAAAAAAGCTGTGAATCAGAGCAGGCCTTTGGGGTAAGGTTGACAGATTTAACAAACTAAAAATACAGGACTCCCAGTTAAATTTGAATTTCAGATAAATGATGTGCAATATTTGGGACACACTTATACAAAATAATACTCACTGTTCATCTGAAATTCAAATTTAACTGAGCATCATGCATTTTTTTCTGGCAACCCTACTTTGGGGCCACTTCATGGTCCCAGGCTGGCTGCTCGTACATACCTTAGTCCATGCCCAGAAATCCTGGTGTGCTCAACCAGCTACTATGTCCTCCATTCCAGTGTTTTGTTTTGTTTTTTATTTTTTTTTACAGGTGGGAGACTTCTTAAAGAATCTCATGGGCCAGGCATGGTGGCTCACGCCTGTAATCCTAACACTCTGGGAGGCCAAGGCGGGCAGATTGCTCGAGGTCAAGAGTTCAAAACCAGCCTGAGCCACAGCCAGACCCCATCTCTACTATAAATAGAAAGAAATTAATTGGCCAACTAATATATATAGCAAAATTAGCTGGGCATGGTGGTACATGCCTGTAGTCCCAGCTACTCGGGAGGCTGAGGCAGGAGGATTGCTTGAGCCCAGGAGATTGAGGTTGCTATGAGCTAGGCTGACGCCACGGCACTCACTCTAGCCCGGGCAATAAAGTAAGACTCTGTCTCAAAAAAAAAAAAAAAAAAAAACAATCTCATAAGCTTGTGAGCCATTCCCCTGGAGAACACAATATACAAAATTTGGCATCCCATGAGTATGTGAACATCCATTTACTCTTCAAATACATCCATACAGCCCAGGTTAAGAGTCCTAGTTCTACCTCAGTGTGAAACTAGGATTCTGATTTTTGGAATTCTTGTCATCTCAATATGTGTTTGGGGAAACTGCGTTTCTTCAGCTCCCCCCTCTATGTTATTTTTAAAAGCAAGTTCCAAAGGATCTAGAATAGCCAAAATAATTTGGCGGGGGTGGGGAGAGGGACAAATTTAGAGGACGCACACAACCTGATTTCAAGACTTACTATGACTACAGTATTGTCAAGACTGTGAAATTGGCAACATGAGAGACACATAAATTCAATAAAATAGAATAAAGAGTCCAGAAATAGACACACACGTATGGCCAAATGATTTTGAACAAAGGCGCAAAAATAATTCAGTGGAGACAGTCTTTTCAACAAATGTTTCTGGAATAATTAGATATCCATATGCAAAAAATAAACAAAAACTTCTCAGAGGTCGCACTACATGCAAGTACTATCTCAAAATAGGTCATCTGAGGCTGGGTATGGTGGTCCACAGCCTGTAATCCCAGCACTTTGCAGGGCCAAGGCGGGAGGATCACTTGAGGTCAGGAGTTTGAGACCAGCCTGGGCAATGGCAAGAGCTCATCTCTTCAAAAAATTTAAAAATTAGCCAGTGTGGTGGCCTGTGCCTGCTACTCAGGAGGCTGAGGCAGGAGGATCACTTGAGCCCAGGAGTTCAAGGTTACAGTGAGCTATGATCATTCCACTGTACTCCAGCCTGAGCAACAGAGTAAGATTCCGTTTCTACAAGTAAATGGGTCATAGACCTAATGTCAAACCTTAAACAATACATGAGCAAACACAGAAAGAAATTTTCGTGGCCTCGGTTAGGAAAAGATTTCTTAGGACACAAGAAAGCACAAACCATAAAAGAAAAAAAAATTGATAAATAAGGCTTTATCAGTATTTTGAAAATCTCCCCTTTGAAAGATACCGTTAAGAAAATGAAAAGACAAAGATTGGAAAAAAATATTCACAAATCACATATAAAGTATAAGGATTTGTATCCAAAATGTGGAAAAGGCTCTCACAACTCATTTGAATAGATACTTGATCAAAACAGAAGCATGGATGGCAAATAGCACATGAAAAGATGTTCAACATCGTTAATCATTATAAAAATGCAAATTAGAACCACAATGTGATACCACTACACACTTATTAGAATAGCTAAAATCTAAATCAACGATACACCACGGACTGACAAGAATGCAAGCAACTGGAACTCTCATTTATTGCTGACAGGAATGGAATAGTACAGCTCGTCTGGAAAACAGTTTGGCAGCTTCCGATAAAGTTTAATAGGCATTTGCCACGTGACCCAGCAATCCCAGTACATCCTGGTTACTTACTCAAGATAAATGAAAACATATATGTCCACTTAAAGACATGAACATTTATGGCAGCTTTATTCATAATCACCAAAAACTAGAAACAAACCAAATGTCATCAATTAGTAAAAGGATAACAAATTGTGGTACATCCATACAATGGGATACTATTCAGCAATAACAAGAAACAAACCACTGAAACATGAAACCACAGGGATCAATCTCCCAAGCATTATGATGAATGGAAAAAGCACATGCGTGGTTTTATCTATATGACATTCTTATAAAAGCAAAACTGTAGTGACAGACATCAGACCAGTGGTTGCCAGGGGCTGAGGCTGAGGACAAAGTTTACAAAGGGACATAAGGAAATGCATGGGGTGATGGCAGTAGTAGTTATGCAACTATGTGTCAAAACTCAGAGAACTCGGTGGGAGGAGCGCTTGAGCTCAGGGGTTCAAGACCAACCTGAGCAAGAGGGAGATCCCATCCCCACTAAAAACAGAAAAATTATTCGCGCGTGGTGGTATGCACCTGTAGTTCCAGCTACTTGGGAGGCTGAGACAGGAGGATCGCCTGAGCCCAGGACTT
This sequence comes from Microcebus murinus, assembly GCF_040939455.1. Lineage (NCBI taxonomy): Eukaryota > Metazoa > Chordata > Mammalia > Primates > Cheirogaleidae > Microcebus > Microcebus murinus. Next base: position 98,033,886 of record NC_134111.1, read on the forward strand.
TGAGGTTGCTGTGAGCTATGATGATGCCACTGAACTCTACCCCAGGGAGACAGAGCGAGATTCTTGTCTTAAAAAAAAAAACTCAGAGAACTGAATGCTAAGAAGAGTAAATTTTACTGCATGTAAATTATACCTTAATAAAAAATAGTAATAAAGTAAGAAGAGCCTGGAAATCCTTTGTGTAAGGAGCCACAGAGAAAGTGAATTTGAAGTTAGAGATTTTGGGTTTCTTTTCATTCTTCCTATATGAAATCTTTCCTTTCTGAAGTAATATACCTAGGACATATTTAGCATTTTTCCTGTTCTCATACATTCCATTTTGCTTGAAAATTAAGCATGAGATTTTGCTCCAAATGACATATTGCGGAAATCTGACCTGATGGGGGTGGGGGGGGCGGGGACACCAAAAGTCGCAACAATTCGCCATCGGGCACTCGGCCCATGTCACAGCCCATCGCTCCCAACTATGTTCCAAGTTCCTTGCGGAAAGAGGGCCCAGATATTTTTTTCTTCTCTTGTGATGACTTCCACCACAGAACGTTCTCCATAAAGGAGTTTCCATCTGCCTCCGAAAACCCACAAGTAATTACAAATGCTCCTTTACGTTAACTACAAGCACCAGGTAAGTACCAGCATTGAAATTCTAAAGGATGTGCTTCCTTTTAGGAACTGCGAGCAAAAAGATAGCAGACATGTTTCCCTTCCCAAGGGCCTTTCTTTTAAGTACACTGATTTCATTTCTCAAATCCTCGCTCTTTTTCAAAAGCCCTATTCCTTCCCTTTCTCTTTAAGAAAGCAAAACCTCTACATCCCACAAACCCAAAACCTCCTTCCAGAAACTAAAACTGCTGGAACTGCTGCCTCTGGTGCTCACTTTGAAAGCCATAAACCTTGGACCAGGTGGCGGCAACAGCAGTATGACAATAGTAATAACCCTATACTTGAAGCCACAATGCCTGGGCTCATATCCTCAATTCTGTCACCGAGCTATATAAGCCCGGGTAAGTCTCCTTAGCCATAACATGGAGAATCACATCCACTTCTACAAAAATAGCAGTTTGAGTTTATGGAGGGTCAGCTCCGTGCCAGGGGCTTTACAAGCTACTGGCTTTCATCCTTCCAACCACCCTATCAATGAACAAGGAAATGGGCTTTAGGAAAGCTAATGAGCCTGGAGTCACTAACTCAGCCAAGATCCACACCCATGCCCGAACCCCGGAGCAAGCATTTCTTTTCCTGCTGCACACACACCTCCCTGGATGTAGGCTATAACCGTGGGGTCCAGACATATTGACTAGGGCTGATGTGAAATGGAAAGTTAAAGTCTGCCCTGGGAGACTCTAGAGACTTCAGCGATTTGAAGATAAGGACCCTGTTTATCTTTCTCTCTGTCAGCCCCAGGGCTTGCCCTAGAGCCTGGCCATAGACACTCATCAAGAAGGGATAGATACTATCACATGGGGGATTAGGTTTAAAAAAAAAATGTTGTGATTAAAAAAAAGAAGGGATGGAGGGAGGAAGAAGAAAAGGCAGAAGGGGAAGGAGACTTGAGCTAAGTCAAATAAATAAAAATGGAAAAATGAACTCTTTCCATGAATATTTACAGAAATATTCAGAGCAGGTCAGTAAACCTCTTCCTTTGTCAAGGGCCGGATGATGGATATTTTCAGCTTTGCACACCCTGCTGTCTGCAGCAACTCTCCAACACCGCTGGAGCGCGGAAGCAGCCACAGGCAAGACTTAAACGGATATATGTGGCCATGTATGTGGCCGTGCGTTCAGCACAACCTTACTGTGGACACTGAAATTTGAATTTTATACAATTGTCATGCATCTCAAGATATTATTCTTATTTTTATTTTTTCAGCCTTTAAAAATGTCAAAATCATTCTTAGTTGGGGGGGTGGGGGGTGGAGGGAGATGTGGACTGTGCTCTACTGACCCATGATTTAGTCCATCAGAAAAGTATTTGTAGGCTGGGCGTGGTGGCTCACGCCTGTAATCCTAGCACTCTGGGAGGCTGAGGTGGGAGGATCACTCAAGGTCAGGAGTTCAAGACCAGCCTGAGCAAGAGCGAGACCCTGTCTCTACTAAAAATAGAAAGAAATTAATTGGCCAACTAAAGATATATAGAAAAAATTAGCCAGGCATGGTGGCACATGCCTGTAGTCCCAGCTACTCAGGAGGCTTAGGCAGGAGGATCGCTTGAGCCCAGGAGTTTGAGGTTGCTGTGAGCGAGGCTGACGCCACGGCACTCTAGCCTGGGCAACAGAGCGAGACTCTGTCTCAAAAAAAAGAAAAGTATTTGTAAAAGAAAGTTTTATTAGCAATACTAAAGGCCAGGGCTACTGCAAAGGATTTATTGAAAAATATTTGCACTTCCCCGAACAGAGTCGGCACCAGGGGAAATTATTAAACAGGTTAAATGCCGTCATGTGCTTTGCTCCTACTACACACAGCCCCTTCCCACATGCCCTGGACCTGCCTGTGGGGCCCCGCACACTCCTGGTGTTGACAACTGCACCCTACCAAAGCCATTCATTCAACATTTATGGAGCACCTACTGTATGCAGCCGCGACACTGGGTGCCTGCCACTGCGCTCACTCATCTTGGGACAGAACTGCTTCAGCTGGGGACATAGGGAGGGAGTCTGGGAAGGCCCTCCTCTCGAAGACAACTGCTCTACGACACACGTCATGACTGCTGACTGAAGACAGGTTAGTGAGTTCCAATAAAAACGATTAGTGATTCCGAAACAGACTGGACCACCAGCACACGCTCCCTTCCCACTGTTCTCTCACCGTTCTTTGCACCCACCTGGTGAGGGAGGACAGAGGAGGACCTAACAGAAGTGAATACCTTTCTTCAGGTATATCGATGCCTCAGACACTTTTCTAAGCCACAACAGCCGTCACAGTTGGCATCGGGACCCCACTTTTACAGATGAGAAACCGAGCCTCAGAGAAAGGAGCCGCCTCCCCAAAGGCACCCAGAGCCAGGTTCTGGGTCTGACTCCCAGGCCTGGACTCTCGCCACTCAGCTCACTTTGAGATGCAAAACCATTCGAGGAGGGTGTGGACCAGGAATCCCAGGGCTGTGAGCCTGGACACCTTCAGGTAAGAGTGACCAATAACAGTGCACCTGTCTTGTTTTTCTCTGCCACATCCACATGCTGAGCAGCTGTAGGAGGAGATGACAAGAGTCTAGCTGGGGTTTCTCAACCCTAGTCATACAGTAGAATCACCTAGGGAGCATTTAAAAGTGACCGGTGCCCAGGCCACACCAGGGGCCAAGTAAGTTGGAATCTGGGGGACAGGGGACAGCAAGACCCACACACTCATTTTTGTTCAAGCTCTCAGATGATTCTGAGAAAAAATTAGCCAGGCATGGTGGCACATGCCTGTAGTCCCAGCTACTCGGGAGGCTGAGGCAGGAGGATTGTTTGAGCCCAGGAGTTGGAGGTTGCTGTGAGCTAGGCTGACACCACAGCACTCTAGCCTGGGCAACACAGTGAGACTCTGTCTCAAAAAAAAAAAAGCATTTGTAAAAGAAAGTTTTATTAGCAATACTAAAGGCCAGGGCTACTGCAAAGGATTTATTGAAAATATTTGAACTTCCCCGAATAGAGTCGGCACCAGGGGAAATTATTAAACAGGTTAAATGCCGTCACGTGCTTTGCTCCTACTACACACGGCCCCTTCCCACATGCCCTGGACCTGCCTGTGGGGCCCCGCACACTCAGGCCGCACACTCAAGTGCCCAGGGTTGAGCACCAGTGCAGGTGAAGCAGAGCAAGGGGTAAATATAAAGAAAGTCTGCCTGCAGAGCTTTGCCGTGCTGTGTGGATTTTCTGTCTGGGAGACCGGACTCTGCGTTCACTGTCTCCGGGTTAAGCAGCTCTGACCACAGTGCCTGCTGAGTTGGGAGGGATATCTAAAAATACAGCTCCGGCACTCAGCTTTCTGACTCAAATACCCTTCAATTCAGGGTAGGTTTTCTTTCTTGCTTGATGCTTGTGAAATGAGGGCATAAACAAAACCATTCTGGATGGGAACGTGTCACATGAGAAGCTTAAGCAAAGAAGCTAAAGACAGGAATGTCCTTTTGTCAAGTGGCCAAGCTGAGATGAATGATGTTTCCTAAGAATGCACCCAGAATGACATGCAGAAAATAAGCAAGTCACTTTATTTTAATAACACCAAGAAAATCGACTGTTTCCTTCTTCCCTTAAAGTTGTTACAAGAACTTTGACAAATTTTTTTTTCTTTCATTTCAAAGGAAGACTTCAAGTCACTGAGAATTTTCTCAGAAATCATTTCTTTCAGGATATGAAGAACACCACCTTTATAAAAGATTGTAACACAGTTAAATTTTCACTTTTAAAATTTATGTCATAGCATAGCCCATCCTAGTGGAGAGAAAGAGCCAAGTGTGTTCATTGAAGCAAAATAACCACAGACATTGAATGAATAATATTTTATATGGGAAAAATATAATCCTTTTCTTAGTATACCTTGTATTTGTGCAACATTTTACTTTTTTCCAAAATGTCTTAAAATTCATTCTCACATACTTCTTTACACTTACAGAAAAAAACTTTACTATGTTCTCATTTGTAAGTTGTATCATTTCTATGAAGAAAATAAGACAAGCATTATCAGTCCAGTTTAGAGATATGAACATTGAGATTCAGGGAGGTTCAATGATTCTCCCAAGGTAACAAAATGTTAATAAAAAATCCAAAGAAAGAAGAAATGCCCCTTGATATCTCAAATGATATTCAACATTTTGCACATACTACACTGAATGTGTGTGTGTGTGTGTGTGTAAAATGTCCAGTAGAAAAGACTGATATTGTTCAAAGAATTAGAATTCTTTGTTGTTGTTTGTTAGCAAAGTTCAATTTAAAAAAAATGGGTTCATTAGAAGCAGAGCCATTGTTTTAAGTGAGCGTGTTTAATCAGAAGAGAAAATTACAGAATCAGATGAATGAGTGGAATTAACTTGCCATAAAAAGCAACTACACAGCCCCTTTTTTCCTCCAAGGGCAGAAATTGACACATCTTTCTTATAATCCCAAAGGATAAGATCCTTAGGGAACATGAAATGAAAAACTAAACAGGTATCTGCTTGAATATTAGGTAAAGAATTATTTCATTAAAATAAGTTTTACAAAGTAATACAAATTTCAATAATCCCTACTTCTGATGGGTAGCCCAGTAGAAGGAAGGCGTTTCTGTATCACTCACCAGAAAAGAAAGACTGGCCCAGCAGCTGCCACCTCTGATACCTGCCCACTTCCCCAAATGAATCAGAAAAGGCAAGAGAAGCCTTAATTTTTAAAAAGTTGAAGTTTTTTTCTAACCTCTCAGAAATATTTACATTTTCTTTCTTTTCTTTTCTTTTCTTTTCTTTTATTTATTTATTTATTTAGAGACAGGGTCTCACTCTGCTGCCCAGGCTGGAGTGCAGTGGTGTCATCACAGTTCACTGCAACCTCAAACTCCTGGGCTCAAGCAATCTCCCCCAGTCAGCCTCCCCAGTAGCTGGGACTGCAGCTGTGAGCTGCCATGCCTGGCTAATTTTTTAATTTTTTATTGAGATGGGGTCTTGCTATGTTGCCCAGGCTGGTCTCAAACTCCTGGCTTCAAGCGATCTCTCAACTCAGCCTTCAAAGTGCTGGGATTGTGGGCATGAACCACTGTGCCCATCCTAGAAATATTCATATTTCTTTTATTTTGTACCCATTTGCTTATTATCATGGTAAAAATAACTACAGGTATGACCCACAATTCTAATTCTAGGGTAAATGGTCCTCCTTGGCATGTGGCATAAAGAGAATCTGCTGTGTCTTTGTCACCCCTGTGCCTTTTTACTCCAGTTTAGCACAAACAAGCTCAGTGTTTTAGAGCAAGACTGGACTCAGAGATCACTTCAGCCCTTTTTACTGATAAGACTCAAAGAGTTTATAGGTTTCGCTCAAGGCCACACAAGTAAATATGACAGGGCCAGGGCCTTCATCCAAATACCTTTTAGACTCCATAGCCCTGCATCCAGCCAGCCTGCCTCGTCCAAATTCCACCTCTAACACTAGCAGTGTGACATAGGGACCGTCACTTAACTGTTCTGCACATTACCTATAAAATAGTGGCACTGCAAGGATCAGCAAATTATATCCACAAAGCCCCTGGAACAGCGCTGGCACATGGCAAGTGCTTAACAAGAGGGTTAGCTACCACTATCATCATCGGTATTACATCTCTAAAAGTAAGATTTCCATATACAGTTTTAGAGTCAGCTGAATTTCTCATGATTTAGGATGTGTAAGTGTGTTAGAGGACTTAGAAAAGATGTATTTTAAATGTTATGTGATTTTCAGGACAGTATCAAAATGTGACCTTCGATTAGTCACTCAATCAAAATGAGCTTCAATTTCTATGTTTCACAAAAGGAGTTGATGATACTTGTGCTATCTGCCTCATACAGTTAAATTAATGAGTATATGAAATGTGTCCAGAAAGTTAAAAAAGAAAGGGAAGAGAGGATCTTTTGCAGTGTTTTGTTGGTTTTTTTTCCTGCTCCCATAGAAAATGAGAGTGTCAAGTCTGACTATAATACCAAATCATGACGATCACAGATGCTCCATGATTTACAGCACTTAATTAATGTAATCTTCCCCCAAGCCTCATTGTGGAAATCCCAGAGAGAAAGGATGGGCACCCACCCAAAATATGGTTTGGATGTCTAGACTGAAAATCACACACACACACACACACCTCTAAGAAGGTATGAAAAGATTTACTGCTGACATCACGAGGCTTTCTGGGGAGAGCAGGCAGTTCCCAAACAGGCTCGAGTGGCTTGAGAGAGCAGGGACAGGAGACTGGCTTGAGGGTGGGGGTGCGGTCTGTAGGGGGAGGGGCTGGCGCAGCACAATAGGGGTTCGCCTGGTTTGCACCTCCCACCAGGGAGCACCTGGGCCTTCTTATAAGTTTGCCTAGATAGCGAAGAAAAGGGAAAGAGGGAGAGGTGAGGCTTAAAAGCTTTCAGCAGTCAAATATCAAAAAAATGGAGTCGATCTCTTCACGGCAACCTCTATGAGGAAGATCCCATCCTTGAAAATGAGGAAACTGAGACCCAAGCAGCTTAGATCACCTGTCACAGCAGGTTTAACTGGAGCAGCTTCAAACCCACATGGCCTACAATTCCCAGATCCTGTGAGTTCCTGTCACTCAGGCAACAGGAGAAACACTGCCTGGACCCCACCAGTTACCTGATGGCAATCAGCCAATGCCAGAAAAGCTAAAAAACAGCCTTAATGCATTTTTATCCCAATTGGTAGTTTATGATTTTCTTAAATTTCTCCACATACAAAAAAAAAAAAAAAAAAAAGACAGTTCAGGGTTAGGTTCTAATGTTACCATTGCTAACATTATTGTCGTTATAGGGAGAAGGATGACACCCTTTGTATAAAAGATCCTCTTCGCATACAGGTGAAATTCCATTTCCAATTGATCCAGTGAGCATGAGGTTCTATTTCGGCAACCACACAGTCTGCAATGGCTGACATCCATTTCCCTTATCTGTAATTGGGTATGTGTAGTGTTTTCTCTCTCTCTCTAACTTCTCTATCGAGATTACCTTTTGTGGTGGTGTGTTTTGTTTTGTTTTCTGTTGCCATTAAAAATGAGAGTCTCAAGTCTTACTACAAAATCATGAAAGATTAAATTAAAATCATCAGGAATCAATCTTTTATGGGTTATACGGCTCTGAATCATCTCAGTAAGTTCTTCTGGGTGACCAAGTCCGATCGGGTTCCCAATCTGCTAGTCTTTCCTATTAGAATTACAGTTGCTTCAGCTCGCTCTTCAACTCGGATCTCAGAGCATCCGGTATCGGTTTTCCTCAGTTGGGCAGCGTTCACACAGCTAAGCCTGCCTCAAATGAGATCTATACAGGAAACCCAAATCTGTTTTGAGCCAGTGGGTTCTGCAATATTTATGTATTAGTTCATGACTCTTCTGAATGAATTAAATTGTATATCAAATCACCACTCAGGACTAATCACAATATTTATGCCTCTCTGTAAGTCATCTTTAGGGAGCATTAAAAAGTGGTCTCTCTTTCTTGAAGCTTGCTTATATCTATTTTTAGAATCACCAAAAAAAAAAATCTTAGAGTTGTGTTAAATTCCCAACGTCCAGTCTTCCTTCTCATTTAAACTGTTGTGCACTAACCTGCCTTCTTCCGTCCATTCCCACGACACCCCGAGTGCAAACCAACTATTTCTTTCAAGGATAAAATTCAGACATATAAATAAAACAGCAGTATGATAGAAGCATTCAGGCAACTCATTTCTTCAGGAAAAGTTGTAAAAATCATCAATCAACAGGGGAAATTAGTATAGGTCCATTCTCTGGTTTTAAATTTGCAGTTCTTTTCATTTTTGCAAAAGCAAGATTTTGTCCTTATGGTTAGAATGGCTCCAACAGGCATTTCCTGAGGAGCTGTCATGCCCCAAACCTGCTCCTGATGCTGGCTGGTATCACACCTACTCATCATCATCATCATCATCTCCCCTGAGGGAATGAGAGCTTATTGATGCCAGTTAACAAAGAAGAGCACAACATAGAATGGATAGATTCTGATAATTTGCTATTGAAGAAAAAAAAAGAAAGATTCTAAGCAAATAGCAAAAATTCTGGCTGTCAAGGTCAAGTTTGTCAATCCCATTTACCTCTATAAAAAAAATAAAAACCTATCGTATCAAAAGAGTAGCCTTTTTTCCCCCCACTGAAAGAACCTACTTGAGCATTCTCGAAGTAACTCTTCAATATTGTATCGAATTTATATGAAACAAACTCCTCCACCTAAATGTAAGAAAGCAAGCACTGGAATCCCATGTATGTTTCACATTCACGTGGTCTAATTTAATCATTTCAGATAAATTGGTTATTCACTCCTACGCTGCAATAGAGACTTGGGCGTTTCTACCTGGACACACAATGCTACCGAATCTCCTACTGAAAATGTTGATGTTAATAGGTTTCACCCAGCTTGAATGTACTTGTAAAAGCTCTATTTATTATTTTCTGCAAATTCTTTTGGAAACCCCACATTCACGTGCGGCTGTTGGCCGCGTCCCATCCCTCACACAGACCCACGTTTCCTGGAGGCTTCCCAGTGCCCTGGTCACGCCCTGGCCGCCAGCAGCCCCAAGCGTGCGCCCCAAGGGGCGTCCAGCAGGGAGGCGACACTGCAGGCCCCGCGCGCAGTGCCCCCTTGAATGACTCCAGCTGTTCCAACACCCCCTCCTAAGCTTAGAAAGGGCCGGTCACAGGCCGAGGGGACGCAGCTGCCCTCTCAGCCTCTGGCTGCCTTGACAGAGCCCTCAAGGGTGGAGGAAGGAAAGTGCCGGCCACCCGGCACGAGGCCCGCCACCACTTGCTTCCCACATCGCGCACCCTCGACACACGAAGGGTCCAGCGGGACAGGGAGCCAGGCCACCTGGACATTGAACACCTCGCCAAGGACGCTTGGGGCGGGCTCCTCTGTGCCGCCAAGGCGGGCGCCGAGACCGCGCTCCGGGGGGCGCTTGCTCGGTTCGGCCCGGGCCGGGAGGGGCGCGCCGCTAGGTGGCCAACGGTGGCGCCGGGAGTGCCAAGCCCTGGAGAGACACGCCCCGAGAGCCCGGGCTGGCAAGGCCGGGAACAAGGGACTCAGGGAGCAGCACCTGCAGGGTCGGCCCGGGCGTCCGTGTCCACGCGGGCCGGAAGGCTGGAACCAGTCCCTTCCGAAGTAAGAGAAGCTAGTCTCAGACGCGCTGGAACCCAATGCCGGGCAGCAGCAGCAGCAGGGCGGGCGGGAAGAGGGGACGGGTCCTCGGCCAGCGCCCTGCACCGCGCCCACCGCTTCCACTCACCTGGCAGTTGGCACCGGAGACCCCGGCGGGGCAGGTGCAGCTGTAGCCGAGCTCGCCGGCGGGGGCCGCGTGCTGCGGGCCGGGCGCGGGGCGCGGGGTGCACACGCCCCCGTTCCGGCAGGGCTGCGCGGCGCACGGCCCGGGCGCGGGCAGGGGCGCGGCGGGCACCGGGCTGGCCAGGCAGCCGCTGCGGGGCCCGGAGCAGAGCAGCAGCGGCAGCAGGGCCAGCGCGAGCAGCAGCTGCGCACCGGACGCCTGGGCGCGGCGGGGCGGCATGGCCGGTGGGGAAGGCGCGGGAGCTGGAGCCGGGGCCGGACGCGGCGGCGTCAGTGGCGGCGGTGGCGGCGGTGGCGGCGGCGGCGGCGGCAAAGGCTGCTTGGCGGGGCCCGGAGCCTCCTGCAGCTGCGGGATCCGCGGTTCCCCGGGCAACGGCGGGCGGGGCCTGCAGGGGCGGGGCCGGCGGGGCGGGGCCGGCGGGGCGGGGCCAACAGAGGAGGGGCGCGGCCGGGCGGCCGGGCGGGCCGGGGAGGAAGCGCGGCGGGAGCCCTTTCCCTGCTGGGAGTTGGGTGGGAGTTGCAGGGAGGCGGGCTGGGGCCCCCAGCCCTGAAGGGTGGGGTCAGGGTGGCGGCTGTGTGCGAGGAAGCCCAGGGGGCAGCGGTGGCGACGCTCGGGCAGGAAGGCGGCGGGAGAGGCGCGGCGGGTGCGCCCCCCGCGGGCGGCCGGGCGAGGGCAGACGGGGGCGAGGGAGGTGGGGCTGCCTCGGCGGGCAGCTCCGCCCGCGGCCTCTGGGCGCAGAATCTGCGAGACGGCAGCGGGGACCCTCCTTACCTCATCCCCGGGGCTGCCCCCTCCCCCGACACCGCCCCGCACACGCTCCCCCGCGCCACCCCGACCCGGGCGCCGGGACGCTCGCTGAGCCGCCCGGCGTGCAGGACAGTGACCTTGCGTCTGCGCGACCGGCCCCGGCCCTTGTCCTTGGTGCTGACCGGGCAGCCTCCCGCTCGGCCGCGCCTGCTGCGCGCTCGGGTGTCTGACCGTGGCGCGAGAGTGGGGAGGAGGCCTCGGGACCCGGGTTCCAACCCTGTCCAACAGAAGAGGAAACTGAGGCCCAGATAAGCTGGACTGGAACCCAGTGGGTCAGTTGACTCCCAGCCCAGAACGCTGAACTCCTGGAGGAGTTCCGAAGCGCGAGGCGCGGAGGCCGTGCCAGCCAAGGATTCACTACGGGGCTCCGCTAGGAGAGCGCTCGCTGTGACCTGCCTCGGCTCTCGCGACCGTCCTGGTCAGGCCGGCCTGACCGCGGGGGCCAAACCCGCCGGGTAAAACGCGGCCTGCCTTGTCCTCCCCACCTGACCTTTCACACCCCCTCCTTTGTACGCGCTCCCGGGTACTCGTTACCTGCTTTCGAAGGTGACCAAATGAAAAAACAAAATGTGACTCTCGTGAATTAACGGTCTGGGCAAATTTTTCAGGGAACACAAAAAATAGTTTTGTAAAAGCTGGGTTTTTTGTACAAAGTGGAGACTCCACATGAACTTGTGCCCGTAGGTGCCGGGGGCTGCCAAGAGTCCTCCAGCGGAAATAAACTGCGTGGCCTCTCTCCTGTTGAGACAGAGAAGCAAATGCCACACGCTTGTGCTTAAGGAGATACTTGACATTCATGTGACCATTGCGGGAAATCACTGTACCCCAAACACATCTGCTCGCAGCACGAAGAATTTCCACCTCCAAGCGGATCAGAGCAGTTACTACATTTTCCCTCACACCTGCCGCCGCCTTTTAACTAAGACCTCCTCTTTTTAAAAAATCCTAATTTTTGTGCCACGCCAGCACCCTCTGCTGGTTCTAATCTCATCATTCAGGTGGCTCTTCCACCTTCTGTGCCCTTTCATACGTTCTTCCCTAAAACTACTCCCACCTTAAATCCTGGACTAATGGACGGTGCTGCCCTCTTCCTTCCGTCAAGACACATGCGCAAATGAAGCAAAATGAAGGGTGAAAAAATAAATTTTCATTAAAATCTCATTTCAGTTTATTTTTGCCTCAACAGCCCCTTTGTGTTTACATTTCCTACCACTTTGAAATATAGGAGAAGTAATAGTGGTTTTATTTTCTGGATGCTGATAACTGAATTTTTCAGATAATGTTCTTTTTTAAAAATATTGTCTTTAATTTCTAAAAGTCATATTACGGCAGAGACAATACAAGACCCTTTCATTTTGCTCCAGGCTAAAACGGAAGACTACATCTTCCAGCACCCTTGCTTATTGGTGGAACAATATGATTAGTTCTGGACAATAGAACGTGGACTTGTATGCCCTAGCCCCAAAATATCCACACACTAAGCACCATGCAAGTGTTAACTATTATTACTATTATCTAATAATATTGGTTCTCTGTTTAACTGAAAGCTAAAAATTCAATTATCCAGGCATTTGGTTCATATTATTCCAAATTTACAGAACATCAAATGTTGACCCTGACCCATCTCACTTCCTTTTTTGATAGAAACCCTATTTTGATAAGTTAAGGGAAAAATATACCAATAATGTGTCTTGATTTCAACACAAAAAAATGTGATAGAATTTCTCATGATCACTTTATGCAGAAAGTGGGAATATATACAAAGAAAGTTCAATTAAGTGGACTTGAAACGATTTCACAGGTATGGTATGAACATACTGGTCAGTGGGTCACTACCACTGGAGGAAGTTTTTAGGGAAATGCCATAGAGTCTCAAGGTTTGGCAGCTAATAGAATTCATATCAGAATGAAAATGTAAATTTATCTCAACCAGTAAAAATACTACAATAAAATAAACAAAATGGAATATGAGGTGAATGGTAGTGCATTTGGCCTTACTGCTGTTTGCCAATATTTCTACCACTCCTCTTTCCAGAAACTTCTTAGTGGGACTGTACTTTCCTGCCTCCCTTGACGTTAGGTGTAGTCATATGACTTGCGTTGGCCAATAAAATGTATAGGGAAACATTGTGCACCACTTCCAGGTGGAAATCTTTAATATCCAGTGCATGACTCAACTGTGTTCTCTCCCCCTTACCATGAGGACCAGCAAGATTCTAAGAGGTGGAATGGAGCCTTCTCCAGCCTGTGTCTCTAAGGGAAGACAATGCAGGGAAGCAATGTGAACCTGCAATGGTCATGGGGTGTAAGAAATAACCCAAGTAGTTTTAAGCCACTGAGTCCCAGTGGTGTTAAATAACATTAGTAAGTGGCAGAGCAGGACTGATTGGTCCCAGTGAGCTATCTCCGGTGTGCTATTCTGCCAGACAGAAGGCTGGATTCCACCAGGTTTCTGGATTTGAAGGAATAGAAAAATTTCAAAAACAAATTGGGGGACTCATTTCTTTTCATAGATCTACTTTAGAGTTAACAACTCAACTGCATGATGGCCATAGAATATCATAAAAATGTTACAAACCAATGCAAACATAATTGTCTTGGTTTTTTGTTTCTCGTTTGTTTTTTGAATTTTGTCACAAATGGAAAAAAAAATGACTTCCCAGGCCAGCACAGGTTTGTGGGAAGACATTTGGGAACCACTGACCACAATGAGAACAACACTCTTCTTGTGATGAGGTTTTCACACCGTGACCACCCCAGCATCCTGGGATAATGCCAGCCTGGATGCACAGTGTGATAATTCAGACTTAAAAACTCGTATTTAGAAGAAACTGCAAAGGTTATCTAGTATGATCTCCCAGGATTTGAACTAAGGTCAATATGGGACACTTACACAGGATGATAAGTCACCTTCAGCTTACCTGAAGTGCCACAGATATTAACGTATGCATCTATCAATGATTTAGCACCCACTTTCTCCCCCCAAACATCTGAGTTTTCTGTAGCCGTTGGCAAGATGGTCTCTATAACTCTTTCACCTACAAGTTGCTTATAGACAGTAACACCATTCCTGCTGCCTCTTAACACATTTGGTTAACCTTTAAGGATACAAGGGAACACCCCTGCCCTCACAGACAGTGGGCATGGATGCCAGATTGCAGCTAAAGTCATCTTGAAAGAAAATGTCAGCCACACACAAAGAGAAAGGACACGTTGGCCCATGACTTTTCTGCCATGGACAATAGCACCAAACAGCCTACTTTGGCCAGAACAGTTTTGTCAGGACTCATGATGGCATTGGGCAAGTTACTCTGTCTTTTTGACCTTCAGATGCCATGTATCCGTGTATCATGTAAGGTGGAGATAGAATCCCTACTTTATAGAGCTCTTTGGAGAATTAAATGAGTGATCACGCAGAGTATTCACAGTATACCAGACATAAGTATATTGTTTTTACATATTATCTCATTTAATCGTAACGCCAGCACCATGAGGGAGAAACTATGACTTGTGCCCAAAGACAAAATGGAGGTGAAATGAAGTAAAACGTCTAAAGTCACCCAGTTTGAAAGTGGTGTGGCCAAGACTCAAACACAGGGAGAAGCCCAGCTGAGGAGCTGTGCTCTCAATCTCTACTCTCCCTGCTCCAGGAATCTCCTGCAGTGCAGAGTCTGATACTTAGTAGACACTACTACACACGAGCTACACATAGAGACAGAGACAGAGATAGAGATACACACATATATGTATCATATGTATGTACAATGTGTATTGCATGTGTATACTGTGGTGCGTGTCATACGTGTGAGGTGTGAGCCATATATGTGATGTATGTATCATATAGATGTATGTGTGCGTACATGGTATGACTGCACAGTGCCTGCTGGGTTTTGGTCTATTGGCGGGGAGGGTGCTTAAGGGCTTTAGTTTGTTTGCTCACTTGCTTTCTTTGTAAGGTAACTGCTACTCCTGACGGACAGAATTATAGGATGTGGAAATGGGACACCACTCTCTGAAGATCTTAACTGACAGGAAGACGAGGTATTGAGAAAACTAAAAACTACTCCAGACTGGGCAGCAGTAGAACAAGAATGCAACCTCAAGCCTCCAAATTGCCAGTTTATGCTCTTTCCACTTTCCCATAGTACATTCCTTCCATTTCCAATATTTCCTACATAACAGTTAACCAACCCAAAGGTAGGGTAAAAATATAAATACTAAATGCATGGGAGTTTTAAATGTCTTTGAAGAATCATCGGGAAGAATTCATATGATTTGCATACATTACAGCCACAAGCACCAGAATGATTATCTTGTTCCTTTAATTAGTAGTATCTTTATTATAATCATTTAAGTGTTAGCATATATATTCAGGTTATTGTATTCTGAATTATCATTGAACAATTCCTAAATGCTGTTTGAGACAGGTTCACATTAACTTTCTACCCCCTAGTCTTGCTCTGATTTGAATTAAACCACTGTTCTAACAGCTGTTTAAAATAGTTTTAATTTCTTTCACATTACCACTCTAATATTGATTTGATCTAGGGTAGATTTAAATAAGAAGTCTTGAATAAAAAGACAGCAAGGAAGCATATCTTCCCTATATAAATATTTCATAAAGCACTTGAACTACTTCCAAATGGAAATCAGATCTTTTTACATAGATTCCTGAGAACATGAAAATTGTTTTAAACTCAATAACTGTTTTTAATTCCAACATTTTGTTACTATGAGAAATGTACTATACTGGAACATAGGAGGAATTCACGGAGGATTCAAGGAGGAATCCACGCAACTGACCTACAAATAAGGAGATTCAATTCAAGGCCCCTTCTTTGCACCTGAATTTACTCTGGGACCTTGAAATAGAGAAATGTGAAATACCCCCAGCCTTTGGATCTCCCAGTGATGACGGTTCATGCTTTTATTTCCATAGGAAGGTGTTTCCATTAACGGCTTAAACAAATTAGGGATTTATTCTCCCACATAGAAGTCTTGATGTTGTTGGTCTAGGGCTGATAAGAGTTTTCATGTACCACACAATTATCAGTGGAGAAGCTTCCTGCCTGTGCTATAAATAAAATTTGAAATATCCAAGCTAGATTATCACCAACTCTGCCTATGGTGGGACATCTGTGGTTTTCTCCACTTAGTATCTCTCTGTTTTAGGTAACTGGGCCCCAATTTTGCTTTGGGGGAACCAACCTTATTAACTCTCAGCCCATTTGCTTCACATAAAACTGACACCACTGCCAGATCCAAGAGTGTCCATGTGGCCAAGACCTGCGCATTCCCCTGGTGACAGAGATTGGCTCAGAGATGGATGTGTGACCCCAGTCTTGTTCACGTTGTATTTATAAAATATACACACCATCAGCACCACAATTCAACAAAGCTAACAGACACATACAAAAAAATCAATGCAAAGATCCTATAAAAACTAGCAAAATATTATAGCAGATTATTTTTAAAAATTGTATATTATGACCAATTAGAATTTATTCCCAGAATACAAGCATAATTAAGTATCGGAAAATCTACCTATATTAATAGATTTAAGAAGAAAAATCCTATGGCCTTCTTTATAAATGCTTAAGAGGCATTTGATAAATTTCAACACACATTCTTGATGAAAACTCAATAGAATGAAAAAGGTTAGGCATGTTCTTATCATAATACAACGCAGCTATCTCAACTCAAAAGTCAGGATCATGCTTAATGAAGGGATATGAGAAAGAATCTCACTAAAGCTGAAATAAGATGATACCATCATCATGATCATTGAGGTATTTACCTGAACAAGTACTCAAAAGGAAACTAACAGATATTTAATTGGAGAGGAAGTTATTAATATATGCAAACTATGATTTCATACCTGAAGAATTCAATTAAAATTATGTTACAAACAATAAGAAAATTCCATAAAACATCAAAATTAATATACATAATTAAATACCTTCATATATACAAACAATAATAGTTAATTTATGTGGGAGTGCAGGAATCCCATTTACATTAAAAACAAAAAAGAAAAAACTGGTGATAAACATAGCAAGAATGTGAAATACCTATTGAAGAAAAAGTTTTAATATTAAAATATTAATAATAAAATTTTTAATATTATCAAAGGACACAAAATAAACTTGAACACATATAAAAACATATCTATAGCCGGGGGCAGTGGCTCACACCTGTAACCCTAGTACTCTGGGAGGCCAAGGCAGGTAGATTGCTCGAGGTCAGGAGTTCGAAACCAGCCTGAGCAAGAGTGAGACCCCGTCTTTACTATAAATAGAAAAAAATTAATTGGCCAACTAAAAATATATAGGAAAAATTAGCCGGGTATGGTGGCGCATGCCTGTAGTCCCAGCTACTCGGGAGGCTGAGGCAGAAGGATTGCTTGAGCCCAGGAGTTTGAGGTTGCTGTGAGCTAGGCTGACGCCATGGCACTCACTCTAGCCTGGGCAACAAAGCGAGACTCTGTCTCCAAAAAAAAAAAGAAAAAATATCTAGCCATTACTAATTCCCACTGTCTATAAAAAAATATATAAAAGCATATTATCAACTTGGATAGGAAGACTTAACATCATAAAATATAAATGCCCTTAAGCTAATGTATGAATTCAACATGATAAATAAAATCACCAATGGGATTTAGTCGGGGAGAGTATAGAATTAGACAAGCTGATTCTAAAATTCACATGAAAAATAAGCAACCTAGAAGAGCCAGAAAACTCCTGAACAAGAAAGCAATGAGATGTGACAAACCAATATTAAAACATCATATAAAACTATAATAATTAAAACAGTGCAGTACATTAAATAGACAAATTTATAAGACAGACTAGGGGCTCGGAGACAGAGCTAAATATTTGTGAGAATGCTGGATTGCTCAATAGGTTGTATTAAGTGAGTCACCACATGGAAAAACAGTATTGAATCCATATCTCACAACTGTACCTCAATAAATTCCAAATGGATCAAAGATTTAAATGTAACCCCCAAAATGAAACCATACAAATATAAGAAGCTGAAGCAAAGTATTTTTATAATCTGGGAGTATGACACATACCAAGAAGTCATTTTTTAAAAAGATCAAAATATTTTTCAACATAAAATTACAAAATTTCAGGGGGGGGGGCATGGGCAATATATGTAACCTTAACACTTGTACCCCCGTAATATGCTAAAAAAAGTAGAACAAAAAATAAATAAATAAATATTCAAACTGCAAAAAAAAAAAAAAAAGAATCTGAAGTTCCAACACACACACACAAATTACAAAATTTCATGTGGCAAAAATCACCATATGGAATGTGGAAAGCACTAGGAAAAAAAATTTGCAATGTTTATCAAAATCAAAGGGCTAATTTTCCTACTATAGAGATAACGTCTATAAATCAATAAGAAAGATGATTGACAAATGTCAAAGATCTCTATCCCTTAAAACATGACCTCCCAAAATGTTAAGGATACTGGCTCCGTTGGGTATTGGCAAACTAGTTAGATGAATACTTACAATAATCATTTTCATTCTGCACAGCAAGTAGGTGCATTTATAATTTTAACAGATATTATCAGATTGCCCTCCTTGGAGATCCTACTAATTCACATTCCCACCAGTAACGCGTGGGAGGCCTTTTCTCTCCAACATAAGGTTTCACCAAAATTCTTCATCTCGGAAAATATGATAGGTGAAAAAAGATATCTTAGTGTAGTTTTCAAATATATTTATGATGAGTCAAAGCGAGCATCTTTCCATATACTTCAGAGACATTTGTGTTTTCTTTTCTGTGAGCTGAATGTTCTGAGAACAAAAGCCATCCATTAATACCTTTACACACAGTTTGTATTTGGGACGGAAACTACTACACAGCCTACTGTCTACAATACTTCAGTAAAGTGGAGTAGTAGTTTTCTTTTTGTATGTTTTGTTTTTGTTTTGTTTTGTTGACACAGGGTCTCACTCAGTCACCAGGCAGGCTACTAGAGTGCCCTGGCGTCATCATAGCTCACTGCAACCTCAGAGTCCTGGGCTCAAGCGATCCTCCTCACCTCGGCCTCCCAGAGTGCTAGGGTTACAGGCATGAGTCACCACGTCCCGCCCCCAGGACACTCTTCCCCAGGCACATAACTAGATTATTCATTACTGAAACTTCCGGAAAGATCTATCAGCTCTTTAATAAAAACCACCAACAGTTTAAGCTCCAAAGCCCTTTGTCTCAAAATATTCACCTTGCTGTTTCCACCAATCCAAATCCTGTTTGTATCATGATTCTTATCCAATCCCCATCAACCCCCTGCATCCAAATCCCCAGCAGAATCCAATGTTGCTTCCCGCCCCCACCCCCCCACGCCCTGACACTGCCAAAGTCTCAGAGAGCAATAAACTCAGCCTCTGGCCACTGCTGGTTTTCTGTTGTGTTATTCGTTTCTTTCTAGTTGATTGATTTGTAGGAGCTAGTTTATGAAACCGAAATAAAACTAACCCAGTTGCTGGAACAGGAGCAAGAAAGGGGCTAGAAAGGAACTGGGCTTCAATCACGAGTAGTGTTGTGGACCACAGAGCTTAAATTGGTTGGCTTTTGAGTGATTTTTTTGTTTGTTTTTTTTATTTTTCCTTCCATTGTGGAAGCTAGGGAATGATATGATTAAATCGAGACTCAAAAAAATCACTGTGGCTCAACATGGCTGAGGGAAGCAATGATGCGCAGCTGAAACTAAGGCGCTGGCACTGGAGGTGGAGAGAAGGGGTCAAATTTGAGATGTATTTGGGGAGACAGAGTCAACATGCCGCTAGGAGGCCCTGGCCAGGCCACGGGGTGTGATTGAGAGATTGGAGTCAAAGAGGACGCCTGGGTTTGGGTCCTGAACAAGGGATAAGTGGAGTTGCCACTTCCTGAGACGGTGAGAGATTGAGATGGGGTGGTGGGGGAGGGGCAGTGGGGGAGGGGCAGTGGGGGTGTTTGTCGGGGAGGGAGAGAAGTGGTTACTGAGGTGGGGGGCTCCACAGGCAGGGGTGAGTGACAGGCCAGGGGCTGAGCAAAAGGGAGAGGAAGGAGGCACCAGAGACAGAGAAGTGATGCTAAAGAGCAACAGTATTTGTAGCTAAATGCTCTGTATGAAGTCGTCTGTTAGCTACTTCTAATTATTTTACCAGTAAAGACACTCAAATTGCTATTTTACATCAACAAGATCATTTTATTTGGTACATGTAGTACCTTCCTACCTACCGTACACTTCCCAAAATAGTGCCACGGTCCGGGCTCACGTCCTTGCACAGCAAACCTTGTGCTCCTCCTGAAAGGACAGCATGTGCCTTCGCGTAGTTGTTATGACTCTTTCCAAAGACACTAATGAAATAAGAGGAGACTGATTTGTTTTGTTTTTAATCTAGAAAAGTTTAGCCTGAAGGGCTGTCCAAATAAAATCAGGAACTCAGAAGACAGTTTGGGCACATTCCTTTTTTGCTGACAACGCACAAGAGAAAGCAGCTTTATTTTACGGAATCTCATTAAAAGACTAAAAGGAAAAGCTGAGGTTTTTCCCTGCGAGCCCTGAGGGCTCCAGCCTTCCTGGGCCGCCCTGTGTGTCACTCCTCCTTGGTGATTAACTGAAGCGTGGGACCCACGTCACCATCAAACGTGATCACAGCATCATGTGACCGCCTGTGCGTCAGGGGGTAACGTGTGATCTGAGCAACCCCCAAAGAACACGCTGGGGATAGTAGAGGACATTCGTATCACTGTGAGCCACACCGACTGCAGTCATTTGTCTCCAGATTAAGCCAATTTATTTAGATGCAGATGTCACAGACTGATTAACAGCCAGTCTGTAGCCCATATCCCGTTTGTTGCTGAGATGAGAATTAATAGACACAAGCCAGACGACATTTACATCGGCGTGACACCTCGCAGAGTGCAGCGCGTGCTCACTTTTCTGAATGCACAAATTAGCCCAAGGTGAACCTGCCCCCTCTTCCACTGCAAACCGCTTCAAGGAATGCCAGTGATTTCACCTCTGTTCACTATGCCATATTATTAAGCTACCAGGATTTTGCATCATTGTCCTAGTTATCAACTGTGATTTAATTTTAGAAATCAAATATTTAAGAATGCTCGCAACATAATTCATGGACAGCAGAATAGAATATTTTTTAATTCCAGAAAGAGTGATAGATTTCTTTGATACTGAATCATGCTTGCATTCTGGGACTAAATCCCAAAGGATCATGGATGCAACCAGCTGCTTTGGAACTATGAGGTCTGGGCCAGGCATGGGGGTCGAGGTTGGGGACATAACCAGCTCGCAAGCTACAGGACCAGGAACTAAGAGTGAGCCAGCAGATAGCATCTGGGGACAAACAGTCCAACCAAGACGCAGCTCCAAGGCTCTGGCTAGGAGGCAGAATCCAGGTACAGGGAACAAACAGGTGGGAACCAGGCATAGCAGATGAGAGGTGACAGAGAGCCTCAGGGCAGGCTGCCCTGAGTGGGCTGCTCAGCTCTGTCACACTATTGAATGTTATAAAATCTGCACAGTGTTTTGCTTCCCCATAGCAGAGTGATGGATAGAAAAGGCAAATGGTAGCAATAGTCCAGACTTGGGGAGAGTGTTTTACTTTTTTATCCCTATGTTGCACAAGCTGGTCTTGCATTCCTGGCCTCAGGCCATCCTCCTGCCTCAGCCTTCCCAGTAGCTGGGACTACAGGCTTGAGCCACCGCACTTGGCTTACATATATATTTAAAATATACAGGCCGGGCGCGGTGGCTCACGCCTGTAATCTCAGCACTCTGGGAGGCCGAGGCGGGCGGATTACTCGAGGTCAGGAGTTCAAAACCAGCCTGAGCAAGAGCGAGACCCGTCTCTACTATAAATAGAAAGAAATTAATTGGCCAACTAATACATATATAGAAAAAATTAGCCGGGCATGGTGGCGCCTGCCTGTAGTCCCAGCTACTCGGGAGACTGAGGCAGAAGGATCGCTTGAGCCCAGGAGTTTGAGGTTGCTGTGAGCTAGGCTGACGCCACGGCACTCACTCTAGCCTGGGCAACAAAGTGAGACTGTCTCAAAAAAATAAAATAAAATATACAATATAAAGTACTTAATGGCCATTCCAAAAGTATGAGTTTCCCATGAGAATGGATAATGTACAGAAAATACACGTCCAAATACTGATTTTTCTTTTTTTTTTTTTCCAAGACAGGGCCTCACTCTGTCACCCAGGTTAGAGTGCAGTGGTGTCGTCATAGCTCACTGCAAACTTAAACTCCTGGGCTCAAGTGATCCTCCTGCCTCAGCCTCCCAAGTAGCTGGGACTACAGATGAGCACAACCATGTCTAGGTAATATTTCTATCTTTTGTAGAGATGGGGTCTCACTGTGTTGCCCAGGCTGGTCTCAAACTCCTGATTTCAAGTGATGTTCCTGCCTCAGTTCCCCAAAGTGCTAGAAGTATAGGTATGAGCCATCCTGCCCAGCCTAAATACTGATCTTTTTACTTAAAGAAAAAAAATTAGGCCGGGCGCGGTGGCTCACGCCTGTAATCCTAGCTCTCTGGGAGGCCGAGGCGGGCGGATTGCTCGAGGTCGGGAGTTCAAAACCAGCCTGAGCAAGAGCGAGACCCCGTCTCTACTATAAATAGAAAGAAACTAATTGGCCAACTAAAAATATATAGAAAAAATTAGCCGGGCATGGTGGCGCATGCCTGTAGTCCCAGCTACTTGGGAGGCTGAGACAGAAGGATCGCTTGAGCCCAGGAGTCTGAGGTTGCTGTGAGCTAGGCTGACGCCACACCACTCACTCTAGCCTAGGCAACAAAGTGAGACTCTGTCTCAAAAAAAAAAAAAAAAAATTAGCAACAAGTTTCCCACAGGGAGTCCTGAATTCTAGTTACCAAACCAGAATTTGATCACTTCTAACAAGTACCATCGATAACATATATTGATTCAAAATAAAAATTCCAACTGTAAGTCATGGTCTTGAAGGATAAGAGGAGGAGTCAAGAAAGAAGAAATTCAAATAGCCAGTAAATATGTGAAAAGAAGCACATCCACATTAGTCATCAGGGAAGTGCCAATTAAAATCAAGGCCGGGCGCAGTGGCTCACGCCTGTAATCCTAGCACTCTAAGAGGCCGAGGTGGGCGGATTGCTCAAGGTCAGCAGTTCGAAACCAGCCTGAGCAAGAGCAAGACCCCTGTCTCTACTATAAATAAAAAGAAATTAATTGGCCAACTAATATATATAGAAAAAATTAGCCGGGCATGGTGGCACATGCCTGCAGTCCCAGCTACTCGGGAGGCTGAGGCAGGAGGATTGCTTGAGCCCAGGAGTTTGAGGTTGCTGTGAGCTAGGCTGACGCCACGGCACTCACTCTAGCCTGGGCAACAAAGTGAGACTCTGTCTCAAAAAAAAACAAACCCTGTGACAGGTAAAATCAGAATAAACAATATTATACATGCACTAGAAAGGCTAAAATCAAAAAGGCTGACAATGACAAGTTTTGACAAGGATGCAGAGCAGTGGTGACTCCCATATGCTGTTGGAAGGAATGTAAATTGGCACAACCACATAGGACGGACTTTTGGTGGTGTCGACTAAAGTTGACATAAACATAACATAAACATACCCTATGACTTGGCAATTTCACTCTAAGGTTTTACTTCCATCCAATAGAAATATGGGTCAAAATCACCAAAATGTTTATAGTGACTTTATTTGTAATAACCCAAAACTAGCACCAATCTAAATGTTCATCAGCAGGTGAATGGTGTATTATACACAAGAATATGATGCATCAATAAAAACAAACAAATTACAAACTCCATGCAACACACAGTTGAATCTCACAAATATTGGGCTAAATTAATACACCATGTTAAAAGTCAGGATGACAGTATTCTCGGGAGAAGGGAAAGGCTGACAATGGCAGGAGGTATGTTTGGTGGTGTTTGGTGGTTTTCCAGTATTTACCTGGATTGTGGTTACGCAGATACGTGAGAGCTCATGGAGCTGTGTACCCCTGTGATTTGTGCACCTCTCTTTGTTTGTTTTACTTTAATAATAACTTTTTAAAATTTAAAAAAGTAGGAGGAAACCCCATTAATAGTGACTTCCAAGAGCCTGTAGGAAAGCCCTAGTGATCCCCAAATTCCTCCCTATTTGTTGAGCTGAGTCTTCAGATCTAACCATTAGATTCATTCCCTTTCCCTGTTTTTATAGGCAGCATCTATTAATTCAACAAATATTTACAGGGAGCCTATTGTGGGCCAGGCACTGAGCCAAAATACAAAGATGAATAAAACAGGTTTATAAATTCTCTGCTGAATATACTCTTATATACATCTTCTCATTTAATTCACATCTCATTTAATTCTCTTGGCAACTCAGTTCATAAATCAGTGACAGGGCTCCTAATCAAGCCTAATTCTGATGAACTGCACAGCAGGCATCTTTCCTACATGTAACCAGGCTTGGTAATGTGTCTTGTATACCGCGGGAGTCACCATGGTATACAAGATGTCTGCTTGGTAATCACAGCAGACATCTCTAGTCCATCAGGGTCTCCTTCCCCCCTTGGCCTTGACACAGCCTCACAATCCTCCCCTCACAGTTCCCAGGACAATCACTATAGAACAATGACAATCAGCCATGGAGTGCCACTAATTTACTATCCTTGAATCACAGCATCAGCAACCCTTTGATGCCTTTGTCCCTCTTCATTTGAAAATATCCTTGAGAAGAGCTATAAACGGTTTTGTTTTGTTTTGTTTTGTTTTGTTTTTATTTGAGACAGAGTCTCACTTTGTTGCCCAGGCTACAGTGAGTGCCATGGCATCAGCCCAGCTCACAGCAACCTCAAACTCCTGGGCTCAAGCAATCCTGCTGCCTCAGCCTCCCGAAAAGCTGGGACTACGGGCATTCGCCACCATGCCCGGCTAATTTTTTCTGTATATATATTAGTTGGCCAATTAATTTCTTTCTATTTATAGTAGAGACGGGGTCTCGCTCTTGCTCAGGCTGGTTTCGAACTCCTGACCTTGAGCAATCCGCCCACCTAGGCCTCCCAGAGTGCTAGGATTACAGGTGTGAGCCACCGCGCCTGGCTAGCTATAAACTGTTATTAGTCATTTGCGTCTGGTTATGAATGGAGAATTTGAGAGCATATTTGTAGGCGAAGGAAGAAAGTATGCAATCAATGCAGGTCTAGTGTTTTAAGAGGACTTTGGAAAAATGGGTAAGGTGTTGCAGGAAACTTGCTTATATCACTATTTTGCCTGGAGTATCAACTACCCTTAGTGACATAAGGTAAGGTGATAAATTCATCTTAATGGGAATAAGGGGCAGTCCAAATAGATCCTGAGATAGTCTGTATAAATTTTAGCTCACATTCTGTGCAAATAGTCTGTGTTGTTAAAAAGGCAACTACTCTTCGTAGTCCATTTCTGACGGAAAAAAAAAAAAAAAAAAAAAAAAGGCAACTACTCTAGCTCTTGGGAGGCCGAGGCGGGCGGATTGCTCAAGGTCAGGAGTTCAAAACCAGCCTGAGCAAGAGCGAGACTCCGTCTCTACTATAAACAGAAAGAAATTAATTGGCCAACTGATATATATATATATAAAATTAGCCGGGCATAGTGGCACACGCCTGTAGTCCCAGCTACTCGGGAGGCTGAGGCAGAAGGATCACTCGAGCCCAGGAGTTTGAGGTTGCTGTGAGCTAGGCTGACGCCACGGCACTCACTCTAGCCTGGACAACAAAGTAAGACTCTGTCTCAAAAAAAAAAAAAAAAAAAAAAAAAAAAAGGCAACTACTGGTTCAGCAGAACTCCTGATCAGTTCTAAGGTAAGGATTTACCAACGTGCTACATTTGTGCCCCACTCAATGATCCGTCTTCTGTTATTAATGCTGGTGACAGTGATCCAAACCCATCCATGTGACACCTGAACTTGACTGAGCAAGAGCCTGCTTCCTTCCTCCAAGAAGCCACACCATGCTCTGGTCCCAGAAAGAAAGGCTTTGTTAGGAAGGAGTCTCTGGATCAAGACATTTGTTCAAACACCAAAGGTAAAAAGTAAAGATGGCACACCTTAGTGTGGGACTTAGTAGCTCTTTTGTTTTATTGTCTCTATATAAAGGCAAAAATACTTTCCAAAAACAATAATAAACTCAGAAATGTTTCAGGCCCTTTCTACTTCACTTTAATTTTGGGCTGCTGTATCTTACAGGCTTCTAACTCATATGACTATAGAATTTCCAGTCTGAAGTACCTTAGACTAGTTCTTTAACAGAAAAAGGATCCCTCCCATGGGTTTCAAGGTATGAAAAAAGAAAAAAAAATAAAAAAATAAAAAAAAAAAGAAAAGAAAAAGGATCCCAACCAAGAAGACACATGACTTAGGACAGTTTCCTGACTTCCAGTTTCCAGTCCAGAAGTTTCCTTCTACATCTCCTCACCCCTGCCATGATTTGCTAAGCATGTTAACACACACACACAATCACACAATACTCCAACCCCAAATTTCTTTTTTTTTTTTTTTGGAATGGCATAGGCAGAGAATCCCAAATTTCTTGACACTTGGAAAATAGGTTATCTCCATCTTTAGTGCCTTCACCTTCCTTTGATCCCTCCTCTCTAATCCTCACTCCTCGCCCAACCCCCACCTACAGTCTGATAACATTCTCATTCAGAGCCCTTTCTTCTGACTAAGAAAAGAAGGGAAGGAAGGGAGGAAGGGAGAAACGGAGGGAGGGAGGGGAGTTTCTGGAGTTGAAAAGTACAATAACTAAAATTAAATGGGTTCAACAGCAGATTTAAACAGGAAAAAGAAAGAATTAATCAACATAAAACTCAGTCAATTGAGATTATCCAGTCTGAGAAACAGAGAGAAATAAGAATGAAGCAAAATGAACAGAGCTTCAGAGACCTGTGAGACGCCATCAAGAATACCAACACATGGGGATGGGCGCGGTGGCTCAAGCCTGATTGCTCGAGGTCAGGAGTTCAAAACCAGCCTTAGCAGGAGCGAGGCCCCGTCTCTACTAAAAACATAGAAAGAAATTAATTGGCCAACTAAAAATATATAGAAAAAATTAGCCAGGCATGGTGGTGCGTGCCTGTAGTCCCAGCTACTTGGGAGGCTGAGGCAGAAGGA
This sequence comes from Microcebus murinus, assembly GCF_040939455.1. NCBI lineage: Eukaryota > Metazoa > Chordata > Mammalia > Primates > Cheirogaleidae > Microcebus > Microcebus murinus. Next base: position 98,060,830 of record NC_134111.1, read on the forward strand.
TTGCTTGAGCCCAGGAGTTTGAGGTTGCTGTGAGCTAGACTGACATCATGGCACTCTAGCCTGGGCAACAGAGTGAGACTCTGTCTCGAAAAAAAAAAAAAAAAGAATACCAACAAATGCATTATGAGAGTCACAGAGGAGAAAGAGAAGAGGGAAGACAGAATATGTAAGAAATATTTGGGCCAAAAACATTTCGAATTTGTAGAAAAGCGTTAATCTGCATATCTAGAAAGCTTAACAAACTCTAGGTAGGATAAACACAAAGATATCTCCACCTAGATACATCATAATTAAACTTTCAAATGCCAAAGGAAAAGAGAGAATCTTGAAAGCAGCAAGAGAAAAACAACACATTATGTGCCAAGGTTCCTCAATAGGATTAACAGCTGACTTTGCAACAGAAACAACGTAGTGATCAGTGGACGATACATTCGAAATGCTGAAAGAAAATAAAACCCTGTCAACCAAGAATTTTTCTCTAAGCCCAGCAAAACTACACTTTAAAAACAAAAGGAGGCTGGTCCGAAGGTAGTACGCTATCTTACTTGATTGTTCACAGTCAGTTACAGATTGTACTCCTGTTCTACTACTTCCCCCCTCCTAACTACTGCACTTGACTAGTCTAAAAAAAAGTAATAAAAAAAACAAAAGATAAAGTAAGATATTCCTAGATAAACAAAAAGTGAGAGAATTCATCACTAGCAGACCTGTTCTATAAAAAATACTAAAGGAAATCCTTGAAATGAAATGACACTAGACAATAATTCTAATCCACACAAAAAAATAAAGAGCAATGGTAAAGGTAAATACAAGAGTAAAAAGAAAAGTTAGCGCACATGCATCTTGTTTGTAACTCTTCTTCTCCTATAAAATATAAAAGACTGTATAAAAGAATAATTATAGAGCCATGTTGAAGAGTTTATAATGTGTAAAGATGCAACTGGTATGACAATAATAACACACAGGAGGAAACAGAACTATATCAGAGCAAAATTTTTATATAATATTGAAATTAAGCTGGTATTAATCCAAACTGGATTATTTTTAAGTTAGGACATTAAGTGTAATTGCAGAGCAACCACTAAGAAAATAGCAGAAAAAATATATAGTAAAGGGAACAACAAGGGAACTCAAATGGTGTACTAGAAAAGATTTATTTAACACAAAATAGATAGGTAATAGAGAAATAGAGAGGAAAATAAGACATATAGGAAGCAAATAGAAAAATGTCAAATATAAATCCTAATTTGTTGGTAATTATACTAAATGTAATTGGACTAAACACTCCAATCAAAAGGCAGAGAGTGGTAGAATGGATTTTTTTTTTTAAAGCATCAGCCAACTATATGCTGTCTATAGGAGAGACATTTTATGTCCAAGGACACAAATAGATTGGAAGCAAAAGGATAGAAAAAGATATACCATGAAAATAGTAACCAAAAGAGAGCAGGATTGGGTATAATAGCATCAAAAAAAAAATAGACTTTAAGACAAAAACTGTTACTAAAGACAAAATACATTTTATAATGATGAAAGGGTCAACCCATCAGGAAGACAACAATTATAAATATATATATGCATCTAACAGAGCCCCAAAATACATGGAGCAAAACTGACATCATTGAAGGGAGAGCTAAACAATAACATCTAGAGGTTTTAATACCCACTTCAATAATGAATAAACAACTTACGCAGAAGATCAGTAAGAAAAGAGAAGATTTCAACAACACTATTAACCAATAAATCCTAACATCCATCTATGAAACACTCCACCCAACAACAGACAGCCATTCTTCCCAAGTGCACATGGACACTCTCCAGGACAGACTGTGTGATAGTCATAAAGCAAACCACAATAAATTTAAAAGGACTGCAATCTAACAAAGTATGTATTCTGACCACAACGGAATGAAATTAAAAATCAATAACAGAAAGAAATTTGGAAAATTTACAAATATGTCATAATGAAACAACACATTCTTAAATAACCAAAGGGCCAAAAATGAAATATAAGGGAGATTAGAAAATTGTCTGTGATAAATAAAAACAGAAACACATCAGAGCAAGACCTATGGGGTGTACTGAAAGCAGTGCTTAGAGGAAAATATGTAGTTGTAACACCTATATTAAAAAAGAAGAGGCCGGGCGCGGTGGCTCACGCCTGTAATCCTAGCTCTCTGGGAGGCCAAGGCGGGCGGATTGCTCGAGGTCAGGAGTTCGAAACCAGCCTGAGCAAGAGCGAGACCCCGTCTCTACTATAAATAGAAAGAAACTAATTGGCCAACTAATATATAGAGAGAAAAAATTAGCCTGGCATTGTGGCACATGCCTGTAGTCCCAGCTACTTGGGAGGCTGAGACAGAAGGATCGCTTGAGCCCAGGAGTTTGAGGTTGCTGTGAGCTAGGCTGACGCCACGGCACTCACTCTAGCCTAGACAACAAAGCAAGACTCTGTCTCAAAAAAAAAAAAAAAAAGAAGAAAGATCTTCAATCAATAACCTAACATTCCACTTTAAGAAACTATTAATAGGAGAAAAAAAAAGAGCAGTCTAAATTCAAAGCAAGCAGAAGGAAGAAAATAGAAAAAGAAAAAAGAAAAAAAAAAAAAAACCAGAATGGAAATAATACTTGTCATGTGTTATCTCTGAGAAAGTGAGCCCGTGATAGGAGACGACCATCTTCAGAGGCAACGTGTCAGGTGTTGATAGCTGATTTCCGAGCCAAGAGTTTGGGGTGTTGTGTTTCCACAGAGTATCACTGTTGCAAAGGCAGGTGGGCAAGTGATGGGACACACAGGTAATATGAGATAAAGGCCCATGCTGTGCACTTCCTGTAGAGGCAAGGTCCAGACTCCGTGCTGTGATAGCTCTAAGAGGTTCACACCTCGGATTGTCTGACCCATGTTCTCTCTAGGTTCTGAAATCTGTAGGTAAAAAGAACTTTTAAAAGACATCATGTCAGAGGAAAATCAAAGTTAACAGCCCATTGCCATTCAAATTCCATGAAGTTGACCACCTACTCAGGGCCTGGGGCCAAATTCCCTGGATTTGATCCTGGCTCTGCCACCCCACATGACTTTGGGCAATTAGCTTCTCTACACCACATTCGCCTCCCCTGTGAATGAGGATAGTATTATTTGCCTCTTAGTGTTATTGTGAGAATTAAATGTGATTGTGTGTGTAAAGCATTTAGCACAATTCCTATCACATGATAACCACTCAACAGATGTTAGCCACGACTGTTTATTTCAGCTCACCAAAATCTTTTGAGCATCCATTATATGCCAGGAACTACATGAAGCAATAAAATACAAAGACCAGGAAACTGTGGAAAGCATTCCTAGTTGCTCAGCAACTGGGGGCAAACAAGCAGACTTATAATTACTGTTCAATGTGACAGGCTGGGAGTCTGTACAGTACAGTACACACAAGAGCACCTGGGCAAGATGAAGGGGCAGAGCAGGCTTACCTGGTTTGCTTAAAGATGTTTGAGTGTCCAGTCTAAATAATTACAACCCAGGGAACTCTCAGAATCTGCAGGTGAGCTTACCACACTATTGTTGATTTCATGAGCAATGGCAAAGGGAAAGAAATGCTAGAAGCGTGGATCTACTGGCTCATATAATCCAACTTTCAGCGGCCGGCAGTGACCTCCGTTAGACTGATGTTAATTCTGGGCTGATGGCTCAGCCCTCATAAAAGAATGCATTGATCCCGGGAAGCCTGAGTAGGTCCACCATGAAAAATCTTGCCTACTTAACCTCATTTCCTTTTTTGATAGGTTTCCCACTAGGGGAGAAAAGAATCTCTGCAAAAGTTTGCTAGGCCTCTTACAATATCTCTATAGATGAAGTACAGAGAAGTATTTCCATAGAGAAATACAGGCTGATTTATAGTGCATTTGGTTTGATTCATAACTGGTTAAATATTCTAATCCCCAGAGACAGGGTGTTGGTGGAAAGTAGACGTGTCTGTATAAGTATGCTCTTGTTCCTCTGGCGGCTCTCATTCCAAAAGTTTTGCATTGCTCTCACGTTCATACCATGTGAGGGAGACATAAAATCAACACATATAATAAATACGGATCATGACCAAGTCAGGATCTCAAAAGATCTTGTTATACTTGAACAGTGGGTCATATTCAACAAGATCTTTTTAATTTAGAAAATGTTAAGTCATGTACCTGGAGTTTGGGGGGTTCCAACATAAGTTGGAGAAAGAATAGTGTCAACTAGAAATAAAATCCTAAGTCAAGGGAACCCCAGAGAAACCTTAAAACTGAGTTCCCAGCCATGATGGGATGGAAGGTGGGACACGCCTCAGTTTACCCCTCCCTTGCTAACGGCCATCAGGCTTTATTTCCTAAGGGCCAGGCCAGCATTCTTTCCTGGTAAAAGACCAGCAACGATGAAGTGGTTTTAACAGTTTTAACAGAGCGTGTGCAGAGAGGGTTTTCACGTCCTTGTTTTACCTTTCTGACATAGAGGGCAGCCATTTTTAAATGTGGACTCCATAAAAGGAGAGAAAGCCCCATTGCGCAGGAGCAAAGTTATCTTTTCATAAATATTCATGACTCCCCTTACAGCCTGTTAAATATGCATATTTAGCCACCCCCACCCCCCACTCCCAGTACAAAATCCTGTTCCCTTTGTCCTTTCCTTGAAGCACGTATTCCTGGCTTGCGGCCAGGAGTCCTTTTTCCCAGCCTGCCAGAATGGCCACTGTGAGATGTAAACTCTTAGAAAATAAAGCTCTCCTTTTCCGAATTATAAATCTCACTTTTTTTTTTACAGTTACCAATAGGTATAGGAGAAAAACATTGCACTTTTAACATTAATATTCTAGGCATTTGTGGAGTAGGTAGAGTTATTGTGAGGAGGTTGTAGAGGGAATGAAAGGAGAGTGGAAGAGGAGGTAAGGGAGAAATACTGCAACAAACTGCAAAAATAGTTTTAGTATAATAATAACAACTAACAATAGTAAGTGCTAGCATTTATTGAGTGCTTACTATAAGCACTGTTCTAATGACCTAGTGTTTAGATGCATTTATACTGTTAAATATCCCAATCGAGTTAGAGTTAGTAGAAATAATATTTCTCCATTGTATCTACAAAGATATCTTAAGAGGTCTTATAAAATGTTTTGCACAGAAATATGTATTTTGCCTACTGTCAGTTCCTACCTAAATCACCTTATTGGAATTATCTCTAATCATGAGGTGTGCACTATCACCATCCTTGGCCTTCAGGCGAGGAAAGGTGAAGTTGAGTCACTTTCCCAAGCTTGTGCAGCTCGCACCTGGCTCTGCCAGACCTGAGCCCCCTCAGCTGCCCCCGGAGCTCAAGCTCTTGGCCTGCATGCAATGCTGCCTCCTGCAGAGTAGAAACTTCTATCTGCACTTATGGATAATACTGTCATATCTTTACATATTACTCTAAATATGTAAACTGGCAGGGCTCATGCCTGCAATCATAGCACTTTGGGAGGCTGAGGCAGGAGGATCACTTGAGGCCAGTAGTTCAAGACCAGCCTGGGCAACACAGCAAGATCTTGTCTCTACAAAAAAAATTAAAAAAAAAAAATAATTGGGTGTGGTGGCTGGCATTATATCAAAGGGATATGGCAGGGAGGTAGTTGGGAGCATAGGGAAATGTGTTAAGTATAGCTTAAGAAGAAAAATATTGGGATGGGAAAGTCAGAAGGAGAAATGAGAGTGAATTCCCAAGTTTAAGGGCTACCTTGTGGAAAGGAGATTAGATGTTATCTAGAATGGCTATAAAAGACTGAACTAGAATGAAAATCACCAAGGCATAGGAGGCAGATTTCAATTCCATATAAAATGAGATTTTTCTACCTAGAAATATCCTCCCCTTCCTGTGGTATAACATAGTCTCAATATTCATTAAAGGACATTTAGAGAAGAAACCAGTTTTTGCTATTCCCTTGGGTAGTAGCTTAAGAAAAATTCCTGTGAAATAACTACTAATAAACTCAGGAAAAATGAGAGGGAGAGAGAAATGTAATAATCCCTACGAACAGTCATTTCTCCAATGACAAAAAAAAAAAAAGTAAAAAATAAAAGAGCAAAGACTTCCACTAAATATTTCTGTCACTGGATTCAAAAAGTCAGACATGTAAAATAAATGTTTTTTCAGCAAAAGTTATTATGAAAATTGGAAGAACTTTTTAATAATGAGAGCTTTGATAGAGAATTGATAGAAGAACAAGAGGGGTTGAATAGGAGGGATTCGGCTGAAGATATTGGGAAACAGACTTAGCACTGGATGAGAGGGGAAGGGGAGCAACTCTGATCCTCTCTGATGAGTGTCCAGGTGCAATAGAGAGAGCTGGGGCTCAAAGCCTGGGTTCTACCCATGGCTCTGCCACTTACAAGCCACACGAGCAAGTCCCTGAACCTTTCTTGACCTCTTTCTTCATCTGTAACTTGAGAAAGCTGGATCAGATGATTGCTAAGATCTTTGCTAGCTCTCTAAATAATAGGATCTGGAGAGAGTTACCAAATAGAAGCCTATTCCTCATCCGTTCAACAATCAACCCGTACTAATGCAGAGACAATTGCCATTCTGTCAATTGTAGAAATATTTGAAAATTGCAGGTCAACCAGACTGACATCAAATTCCATCTGAAAATACTTACACACATTCAAAATTGACATTACCCAAAAAGAGAATAAAAGGCACTTGGCCAGCTCATGACACCTCAAACTCCAAAAGTAACCCTTTAACTGAATAACTTATTATTTTTTTTTAAGCTACAAGTGATTCACAGAACATTTTGCCACCTGCACAGGGAGAAAAGAAATGCCTCTGAATATTTAAGTATGCTTTTAAAATATTAAGCACCTCCCACAGGCTGTGGAAGTGATATATTTATCCTGTGTCATTATCTGTCTGGGCACTCCCTGCATCTGGTCTTGATCCAAAAACACTGCCAAGTCCAACATACTTTTAACAGAGCGAGGATCACAGACCACAGCTTTCTCTCACTTGCCTGGGCTATTGGCTGGATCCAGTCTGCAGCAAGCAGTAGACTGTTAGGAGCCTCTGTTTTAGATTCCAACATACTTCAACCCCTGCAAGGAGATGTTAGAAATGTGATCAAGGACCCAGCTTGGTTTTCTTCCCCTTGGTCAACATTTTTTGAGTCCCAGTTCTACTTTAAAGGAAAGAAAATAATCTTTAAATAATGTGTACTGTTTTGTCTTACTACAAAAAGGCTTTGCTATGGAAAATACAGAAAAAGCAAAAAGAAGAAAAATTTGAATTTCATAAATGCAACACCTAGAAATAATTTTTTTTTTTTTTGGAGACAGAGTCTCGCTTTGTTGCCCAGGCTAGAGTGAGTGCCATGGCGTCAGCCTAGCTCACAGCAACCTCAAACTCCTGGGCTCAAGCAATCCTCTGCCTCAGCCTCCAGAGTAGCTGGGACTACTGGCATGCGCCACCATGCCCGGCTAATTTTTCCTATATATTTTTAGTTGCCCAATTAATTTCTTTCTATTTATAGTAGAGACAGGGGTGAGCCACCGTGCCAGGCCTAGAAATAGCTTTAATTGAAGAAGAAATGAAATAGACTAAAAAAGATCAGAGTATATTTCTGGTAGTATGGGTATTACTTTGTGGAACTTTTATTTCAGTTACAAATGTATGGGTACATATAATTAGTTACAGTGTGGAATGTATTTCTGACTATGGGTTGTGGAAAAACTCCCCTTTTGATCATACTTGAGTTTCTTCTAATGAGGTAACTTCGAATGGGGCCCTTAGATGGCTTCAGGATGGGGGTAGTGACCAGAAAGACCAAATGATTAGAAGGCTGGAACTTACAGCCCCGCCCACAAACCTCCTGGAAGGGGAGGCAGGGAGGCAGGGCTGAAGATTAAACTCTATGAAAACTCTTCAACAACAAGGTTTGATGAGCTTCCAGATGCTGGAAGGGTGGTGGCCCAGAAGGCATGGAATGTTCACTACCTCTCTACCTCCATACCTTGCTCTGTGCTTCTCTTCTATCTGGCTGTTCCTGAGTTGTAAACATAAGTGTTTCCTTGAGTTCTGTGAGCCATTCTAGCAAATTATCGCACCTGTTGTCCAAGGTCGTGGCTAATTAGTGATACGAACATCCATCTGAGTTTAAGAAATAATGACAAATACAATTTGACCCTCTTGCATTTTAACTATGGGAAGACATTATGACTAAGCATTTTGTTCTGCTTTGAACACAACTCCTTGTTGTTTTTGTTCAACAAAACAAAACCTTTAAGAGGTGGGGCCTTTGGGAGGTGTCTGGCAGGATCACCAGAGTGCTAATGTATTGTAAAAGCCATGGGATCATACAAATCTATTACAGCTGCAGTCTCCATCCCCCAGGACGCTGATGGGTACTGGTCCCAGTCCATAGCCTGTTAGGAACTGGGTGTCGCAGGTAGGCAAGCCAGCAAAGCTTCATCTGCATTTACAGCCACTCCCCATCGCTGGCATCACCGCATAAGCCCCGCCTCCTGTGGAATCAGCTGCAGCATCAGATTCTCACAGGAGCTCGAACCCTACTGTCAACCGCGCATGTGAAGGATGTAGGTTGCCCGCTCCTTATGCGAATCTAATGCCAGATGATCTGAGGTGGAGCTGAGGCGGTGATGCTAGCGCTGGGGAGTGGCTATAAATACAGATTATCATTAGCAGAAAGGTTTGACTGCGTAGAAAATATAATGCAAATGAATCATCCTGAAACCATCCTGCCCCAGTCTGTGGAAACTGGTCCCTGGTGCCAAAAAGGTTGGGGAGTGCTGTATTACAGCACGCAACTGCACACGAAAGAAAGAAAACTTATTTTTGCCTAGTCTATAATGAGACCAACTTATTTCATTTAGTTCTAGAAAGCTAAAAACTTTGGCTTGAATATTTACTTAACGTCCTCATTAGAACTATTAAACTTTTTCTCAATTTAGTTAAGGCTATTTTTAAATTGGAGAAACAGGACAACTGCAATGACATTTTCTGAATTCGCTCATTAAGAAAAGGCAAACTGAGCCCACTGGGCTTTCTTTATATTGCCGTTAACTTTGCAGATGATCATTGCAACTAACAGCAACTGCCCATGTTACATTAGCCAGCTAGTTTAGGCCTGTCCCTATAGCAATCTGGATTTGTGTTTTCCACCCTAATATTCCTTAGTAAAATGTTCTTGATAATAATATAAATTCTTAATATAGTATCCCTAATGAATATTTCAATGCATCTTAGCCACATAGAGGATATTAAAATCTATCCCTGACACCTGAATTCCTAGTGAGAGTGCAAGGATCCAACACATGTGCCTGGGCCTCAAAGCAACAATGGGACATTAGAGCTACAGACACTTTAACTACCTGTCAAGGTTGCCTCAGTCCTAAGGCAAATTCTTTTTTTTTGAGACAGAATCTCACTGTTACTTGGACTAGAGTGCTGTGGTGTAGCCTAGTTCACAGCAATCTCAAACTCCTGGACTCAAGCGATCCTTCTGCCTCAGCCTCCCAAGGAGCTGGGACTGCAGGCATGTGCCACTGTGCCCAGCTAATTTTTTATATATATACTTTTAGTTGTCCAGCTAATTTCGGGGGAGACAGGGGTCTCCCTCTTGCTTAGGTTGGTCTCGAACTCCTGAGCTCAAATGATCTGCCTGCCTTGGCCTCCCAGAGTGCTAGGATTACAGGCGTATGGCAAATTCTTAAAGACCAGATATGCCTTTATGTGTGGAAGTTCTGGGACGTGTTCCCATGCAGTTTCTTGCATAATAAGAAGGACAGCATTATTCCAGGCATCAGCATTGCCCTTCTTCCAGCCTTTCTAACATCAAGTGGGAGGGGAAGCAACACAGGAGACTAGATAATCCTGAGGTCATTAACCTGGCTGAGAAAAAGAGGATGGAATGGCATGGGCTATGGGAATCGTACGGCAATTGTACCCCAAATGCCTCATGCTTTTGTACTCATTGGCCTCAAAGAGTGTCTGTCTGAAGGGACACTGTATTTTCTATTGGAAAAGTGGCCCACTAACTGCTATTAAGATTTTAAACTTCATTCATATAACCCCTTAAAATGCCAATATAATGACATCAACCAAAAGCACAATGCTATCCAGCCCTAAATACAGAATAGAGACAGCATCGGATACAAACATCGATGTGTGTCTTGCGTCTTGTAGTAGACTTGTATCTGGTAGCACCTTTTGTCTGAGATTCAGTCATTTAACAGACCAAGAGATCCATGGAAGGAAAAAATGTGCATTTTTCTTAGGCAGGTATACAAAGACAATATATAAGTGTGTATACTTATATATATTAATATATACAAGGTCCGTCTGGAAAGCATCCAGCCATTGTTAACACAGTGAGAATGTTTGCTCGACATCAATGTACCCTGGCAGGGCAGCCAAGGACAGTGGACTGTAATGCGCATGCGTGAATGACAACTTCACCATACTATTCAGTGGGGTGCTAGATGCCATTAAGTGACATGTGTACTGTGTGGCTATCGCATTCAAGGTGACTGACCAAGTAGAGCACTGGCTCTGCATCAAATTCTATGTTCAGGCCAGGCGCAGTGGCTCACGCCTGTAATCCTAGCACTCTGGGAGGCCGAGGCGGGCGGATTGCTCAAGGTCAGGAGTTCGAAACCAGCCTGAGCAAGAGCGAGACACCATCTCTACTATAAATAGAAATTAATTGGCCAACTAATATATATAGAAAAAATTAGCCGGGCATGGTGGCGCATGCCTGTAGTCCCAGCTACTTGGGAGGCTGAGGCAGAAGGATCGCTCGAGCCCAGGAGATTGAGGTTGCTGTGAGCTAGGCTAGCGCCATGGCACTCACTCTAGCCTGGGCAACAAAGCGAGGCTCTGTCTCTCTCTTACACACACACACACACACAAAATTCTGTGTTCAGCTTGAGCATTCCTCCATGGAAAACTATTCAGATTCATCAGAAGGCTTTCAGGGACAATGCAATGAGCGCAGTGCAAATAAAATTGTGGCACAAACGTTTCAAAGATGGTCGAGAATCTGTTGAAACTGATCCACATTCTGGAAGGCCTGCAATAAGCAGAACACCTAAGAATGTTGAACATGTATGGGTTAAGAGACCCTGAGAAAACTGTAGGAGGTCCCAAGGTGCCTACTTTGAAGGGGACTGAGGTGTCATTGTCCTATGTACACTGTTTCTTGTATTTTGTTCAATAAATGCCTTTATTTTCGTATTACATGGCTGTATACTTTCTAGACAAACCTCATCTATATATAGACACACACGTGTATTATGTATCTGGACATACACATTTCATTCACTTCTCTTACAAACAGCAAAAACAGAACTTAATTCAGTCATCATTCTTATAGTAAAAATTTATCTCTTCTGCTTTCCTAAATCAATTTTACTTTCTTCTGTTTCAGTGAAATAGACTGATCTGGACACTTGTCATGGGTAGAACTGCTCGTCATGAAAGCCAAAAACAGTGACTTCAGTGAGCCAACCAGGAGGTTCTACTGTCTCTGCACATATTCAAGTATCTTCCAATGCCAAAGGCACCAGTGCACAGAAGTATCTTAAACAAGTACAAACCTCTACCAATAAGCATGTAGCAGGGCCATCTCTCTGAGTGTATTTGTCTCCTATAGTGTTTTCCACTACCTGCCTCCAATAGAAAAGGTAAGGTCACTTCATTACTTACCAAAATAGGAAGCTTTCCAAAAGCCACCCATACAAGTACATACCACTTCTCAGAAAAACCCTCTAGTTGTGCATAATTTAATAAAACTGACCATGTAGGATAATGCTGTTTATTAAAAATATAGTCAGGGAGAAGGAAGTCAGTGCATTTATGCAATTTTACATACACATCTGTAGTTTGAGGTTCCATTATTCCAACAGTTCATATAAATCACTGTTTCAGATAAAAGAAAAAAAAATGCTTTACACAGGAGATCAGCAATTGGTTATAGGTTTGGTAATATGAGTAGGCTTGTAGTAAAAATAAAACCACCTCTTCCATTATTAAAGAATGTCTCCTTTATGCACAAGTTTCTAGAGTTAAGAACTTTTCCTTGCATAAGAACTGTTAACTTGAAGTTCTTGGAAAACAGCCAATCCTTTGCTTTCTATATATATAAACACTATATTTTATCTGGATTTTTTGAGGTAACACATTTTCAGTGATTTGTCACTAGGTTATCCTTTACCATGTCTGTCAACTACTGCAATGTCAGACCTAAGACTCATACAAAAGCATTTCTCAGAGAATTATAAATACAGAGTATGACATTTCCACACAATGTTCTCATTACAGCAGGGGAAACAAAGTGTATCAACGAAACAAAGCCTAAAATAAATGAAGGCTTGATCATCTTTGCTAATGGAGAAATAAACAATAGCATCCAGCATCTCCCTTAAAAGGATTTGGTTTATAAATGCACTTTTATTAAAACTTCCAACTTCTTAATCCATTTTTTTTCCTTGAAATATCGACATTGCCATTTCCTGAGCTCATATTCATAGACAGGAATTCATAGTATTCTGACGAACCAGAGGGAAGATGACAAACTTACAATTTGCTTGCGATAATCCTTATTGTGGAAAATCAAGAGTTGGATCTAATTTCTTGAAGAAGTTGGTGCTTTGTCCTTTGTCCTTCTGGCCCATATGTATAATAGGATGCCTTAGGGAAGTCACTCCAGTACAGGAAGTGAATGGTCACATTTAGCCAGCTTTACCACTCCCTTCTGTATTATGTACCTAATTCAAACCCAAACAGGGACTTCAAGCATACTACCTTCTTTATATACTGCCATGATGAAAATTCTGTCACTACCAACACAGGGAACCAGAGACAAGCACAGGAAGAGAGAAATCTGCAATCCTTCTTACGAATGGCTGTGTGAAAGATTTCTGCTGGGTTTAGCTAAGGCATCTAAAACTCCCTCCATGTCTGTTCCCAATTAGTCTACCTAGAACTTAAGTTCACTTCTTAGAGTTGGGGATAGGGAGAGCAGATTACATTTAACCACCTCTTCCTTCTTAAAGTAGAATAATTAAAACTAGTTAAAAATGTGTTTTCATATACAAAGCAGATCAAATCAGTAACTGTCTAAATCACACAAATTTGGTGTTAGCTGTGACTAACATCTGACTCCATCTCAGCAAGAATTAAAGGACAACAAAATCTCAGTTGCTACCCAACTGTCTACATGTTGTAAAGCATACTAGGAAATTAGTGCTTCTTGATAGGATTACTAAGCAAATAATTTTAAGGCATAACTGGAGTAACCGCAAATGAAGTATGTTCTTTTTCCCTATGAGGCAATAATTAAGTCCTCTGCCAAGAGAGATTGCTTTAAAATGGGAAGAGTTTTCCTGCTCCAAATTAACCAAAGGTCCTACATATTTAAGGAGTAAGCTAAAGGCTGAAGCTTTTAAACAGATAACTACTGACTTTGAAATGCTCAGACTCCAGAGTTTGAGTCAAAACCATCTTATGTACTCATTCGATGCTGGAATCAATGAGGCCAAATCTGCCAGGGCCACAACATGGATAAAATGTCAAATACAGATATTTTAATACGTTAACATTTTGTTTATACATGTCTAAATTTTAACAAACCCTTTAAAAAATGAGGAACAAAATGCTGTGTTCACACAAAAATCATTGTGCTTAGTTTGTTTGTAAAAGATATCAGAACAGTTGAAAACCAATTGGTTGAGTCTTTAACTTCACTTGAAGCTGCTTAGCTCCTATTCTGTTAGTGGTGAAACTGCAGAAATGCAACTCCTTTCTTGGATTTCAGGATAAAGCTGCTCACTTGTCAAGCTCACTTGTAAAGCTGAAAGAACAGGGATAGAGTCCCCCACCCGCCAACTCCTCTGACAGTTCCCTCCCACTTAACAGGGTTATTGTCCAAGTTAACTGTTAGGAAGGGATGTTTCCATGTAAGGCCATGTTAAGTGCGAAATGACAAAGCAATCTAAGTAAAACAAGCCATTAGGTTTCTTTTGAGTGGTGGGATGGGGAAAGGGCTACCATGTCAATTAAGACTTTGGAACAGTCAGTAAAACAAAATTGATTTCTCAAAGTTCAATAAAAAAAGAGAGTTCATCTCTCATTTTCAAAGAGATGAATTATGAAAAATTCTTACAAGTTATAGAACAGGCTTAATTTTGAACCTTAGGGAGTAATCTCCCATTTTCTCTTCACATTTCATGTTCTTCAAGTTGCTATTATAAAATGTAATTAAAATAGCAACAACGGCCATGACCCGAATCATGGAGATGTGATGATTTACTTGCATTGAAATATGTCTATACAATTGAAATGTATGCGTACAGCACAGAACTATAAACAAAAAGGTGAAGCAAACTTTATTTATTTTCAGGTGAAAACATTAACCTGATGGATTATTGCAGATTTGAGAAATCAGCACATAAAACAACTGGACAGCATTGCTTACAGGTGCTTTTTATCTGTGTCGAGACAAAGGCTGAACTGTTTGTCCCAAGTCAGCTCTAGGAGAAGGGGAAGAGGAGAGTAGAATAAAGAAAGACGACTCTGAACAAAAACTTAAGAACAAGGGAGAAAAAAATTTTTACTAACAAGGAATGAAAACTGCTTTGTTTAAAACTTTACATCAATTTAAAATGCTCTGGCCACAGACTAGGTACTGGCCAGCCCAAGCTGTAGATTTTTTAAGCTACATAAAAGAAATGAATGAGCTTTCCTTGCCTTCATTCCAGAGGCTGTTGCTGCTGGAATTGCCATGTAAACAAGTCCTAGTGTGTCACCTGGTAAAAAGCCAATAATATCCTACATTAAAACTAACCTATAAGAAAAGTCTACCTAGTTACAAAGCCTGAATTATATTGACAATATATTTCAATCCAATGAATTTTAAATTATATCTTTGAGAGAAATGGGACAAGAGCCTATGGCTAATGAAAATGTAACAACTGTGAATGTTGTATACAAAAAAAAAAAAAAAAAAAAACCTGAACTGCAGACAATAATGAATGAGGGAGAGCAAACCAGAGGGAAGTGAAAAGCACATAGAGCTAGTACTAAACTATATTTGTCAAATACATGTGAGCTTTAATCTCTGTACTTATGTACAACAAGAATTGTCTTTGGAGGAAACAAAACTGCAGACTTAGCTAGATGGATACACACAGCCCAGAATTAAACTGCACAGCGACATTTATTGTTCCAGCCTGGAAAAACATCCCTTTTTTAAATTTCACACAGCAAAGCAAGTTAAAAACTTCACTCATCAAATAAATGATAATTTAAACAAGAACTTGCTAAAGAAACCTCATCACAACAATGTTTTAGGGCCTGATCACTTTAAGTCCATGGGGCCATTAATGAATATCAACCAAGTGTCTCTTTTATAATCTGCAAGCCGTTTTTCCTACAACAAGAAGGCGTAACATGTTTCCTTGACTCAGGTGATACATTTAGAAAAGAAATCATGATTTGTTTCTTTTGCTGTAACAGGCAGACACTGCATTTCTTGTTGTGATCAGGAAAGATGGAACGATTGCTGCCCTTCTCTTGCTGCTATCAACAGTTTTTCACGCATTATCTCGATGCTTGAATAGTCCGGCAACTTAAGATAGTTTACACAAGTCATTACGGAGGGCAAGAAGTCATCTGGGTTTTCTGTTGATTCAAACGTCTTCCGGACAATTGTCAAAGGTGGATTCAGACTCCGGAATCCTGATTAGGAGGAAAAAAAGAAAGATGAAGGAATTTAGCAATTTTTTTTTAAAAAAATGCTACTACTAAAAATGCTTTGCTATGCAGTATTATCACATACACAAGATATTCTTCTTTCTTCCAACTACACGTTCAATGTACATCCAGTTAAGTATGAAACCAGCCTGTAAAATTCTATTTATCATAAAAATTATTGTATCATTATAATATGAAGGAAATGACTGACTTTTAAAAACAGAGTTAGAATTCAACTTATATTAGGACTCATTTCTGAAAAACCAGATTTTAGAATCCATTCTCATCTAAATCAACTAAGAGTTTATAATGTACAAACATCCTAGAATTTTATCTAACGAGCATTACTTATGCAATGGCAAGCCTATTCCAGTATGTTTAAGATAATCCTTATGAATTTCCCTGCCAATGGTCTTCTTAACAGACTGCAACACAAATGGAAAATTTAGAAACATCATGACATAGGAATAACTAAGAGGCACTGCAAGTCAAATAAAGAACATCCTGCTATTAGTAGTGAAGTATCTCTCTCTCTCACACAGAATAAATTATGAAGCAGAATACCCACCTCCGACAGGCAATCTTGGGCTACCAGTCACAAACTGGAGAAATAACCTCTGCTGCTCATTATCAAAACTACTGAGAATCTCAAACAAGAACTTCACAGCCCGACTACAGCAGAAATAAAATATACCAAAATTAGTTCATCATGTTAAAACAGAGATTAAACCTATATTTCCTACCCCCCAATATTTTCATGTAAATACTTGAATATCAATTTAGAAATTGGCAGATTCCAGTATTTACCTGTCATGAGTATAACCGTGATCAGGCCTACAGCATTCCATCAATGTCTTTGCATCCCAAGTGTCTGCTTTACTGCCACACAGGAGCTGATCCAGCTGCAAGTTTAAATAAGGATATAGAATTACTAAGGAAACATCTTCCCTACCTGAGTGAAAATCAAGAACCACGTGTACCAAATGAGAGTGTCAGTTTCAGTACTGAAACCTTCTGCTTGAGATCTCCTTACAAAATGTACTCTTCTAACACAGAGATGCCATTTCCCTTTCAGTTGCATACTAGTAGGTATACTGCCCGTTTATAGGAACTGGGATCTGGAGAAGCCGTTAATCTCAAACAAAATACACCTGATACAGACCCTTGATTTCGGTCTTCCAAACTCTTCTCATTACTTTAGAGGCTTTAAATAATCTACTTCTAATCTGGGAGATTTTTATAAATCTTGGCTTTCAGAAACAAAAGGGTAAATAATAACAGAAGCAAAGAGCTGGACAGAGAAATGAAAGAAAGCTGAACTAAGACATTAAAAAAAGGGTACATCTTTACACTTTGTAAAGAAAGGCACATCTATGCCATACGGTTTTTTGTATGGGACCAAAACAGACATTATAAAACAAATACTGGAAAAAAAAAAATCAAGAAATGCTTTTGTGTCCTTAGAAAATGTAAGGTCAGTTCAAATTAAACCATTTTTCCCCCTCCTTTTAATTGCTCAATTGTGGAAGACTACTTTTGAGAAAATCCAGTTCAGGGCAAATGAAATTTAGTTATCTACTAGGTATCACTTACTGCCCAGTACCTTATATATGTTTAATTTGCACTACCCTGTCAGATGGGGTTATTCCAATTATAGATAAAATAGTCCCATTAGATACAGTAACTTGGGTAAGATCATACATCTAAGTGGTTAGGACCGGGATTCAATTCTAGAGGCAACACTCGCTGCTTTCAATTCCAGGTGACACGTAGTGCCTAAAAGAACCAGGCATATCAGATGCTTGAATAAGCAGCAAATCAATGTGGACATAAAAACAATTAAGATTAAAATGCTAAGTCATTCAAAGATTTCCAGATTCAGTCAGTAATGAATGTGTACTCTGAAACTAGTATTCAAAAAAATAAAGCTTCCAAATTGGGGGAACCTAACACATTCTATGGCCTTTCTATGACATCTCATTACTAGTGAATAGTTCTTTGGGATTGTTAAGCTTCAAAGTAAAAATGGCTGGAGAGAACCATGCAAAGAAATCCAATTTTTTTCATTCTCAGAAGTATTCTCTGTTTTCTGGCAATTACATAATTTGCCAGCACTTCCTTAAAGCTTCAAGGACTAATTTTGATGATGAAACAATGCCTTATCTAATCCAGGATGTTTACTTTTCATTGCCATAGACCCATGGTTCTCCCTGCAGCCAAAGTAGTACAGAAATATGCAGAGCACACCACACACAGCACAAGTCCCATTCTCCACTGAGACAATATCCCACGTGGCATCCAGGGTCTCAGCTGACAAAGATGCTATGCTGATTGGGTCACATGTTCCCTAAGAGAGAAGACCTATTTTAATATTCTTCCTTGCTCAGGAACAGTCCTTGTCTTTCCCATACACGCATGCCCTGCTTATAACCCCCACTTTTTGTTTTTATGCAATGATGGGGTCTGTGACTAGACAGTAAAGAAATACTCCACTGAGATAATTATAGGTACAGAACTAGAAATGACTGTTTCTTTTAGACATAAGCTACTCACTTCCTCCGGGTAGAAGTACTGAAGATGACTGAGTGGGAAGACTGATTCAAATCCATCTCTGAACGAATCAAATTGCCTAGAAACGCCTTCATTTAGTGCCCAGAATATAACCAGCTGCAAAAACAAAGGTTTTTAAAAAAATTGTCACACGATTTCAAATCTCTTTTTTAACATGTGACAAAAGTACAGAGAAACACTCTTGTGGATCACTTTATAAAGAACAAATTATTAAAAGTCTTTAAAATATCTCCTAGAAAACTGCATTAGTAAAAGGTCAGTGAGGTCAATTTCTAATTTGGGGCTTGGCCAATAAGAAAATGTAAAAAATTTTGACATATGCATTTATACTGTTTTAAAAATTCATTTGTGTAAAACTCCTACAGCACAGAGTATATTACCTTACCAGATTAGAAGCAAATGAAAATTTCCCAGAGGATAGAACGTTATTGAGAATCACAGATAATGTTTCAAGATTCACAATTAGCAATTGTTAAGGGTTTTTAATTTTTAATGTGGAATATTTAGTTCTAAATCCTGTTAAGCTCTTAGGACCCAACCTTTCGGCAGTTTGTGCCTCCTGCTACAATCAGGCAAAGCCTAGAAATGCAGTCTCACAAAATTAAAGGCTAAGAGAAAGCTACTCTTTCTGGTCCAACATTATCTAGTCACTAATGACTTTTGGCTAACCCTCTGGGTACAGAAACAGAGAACATTTTCAGATAAAAATGAAAACATTAGTATTTTGTTGACAGAAAAACATAAGCATTATTACAAATTATTTTCAGAGAACCTTAATGTGGTCATTAACATTAATATGCTAGTAAACTGAAAGAATAGCTTTAACAAAGTCAGTAAAAGAAAGGGACGGTGTGAGAAGATAATCCTACTGAATACTCAAAGAAATTACTTTATGAATCACAGAACTGTTAGGTAACAGGAGATAACACATTATTTGTCTTCTGTCTCTCTCTTTAACCCAATGAAGAAATTGGAGCTGAAGTTTTCAGAGGCTCTGCCTACAGTCCTACAACAAGTTAGTGGAAAACTCAAGACCAGGTGTAGGTGGATATTCTGACTTAAATCCAATGTTCTTTCCTCCCAGTGTCAGGAATAAACCAAACAAACTTTTCAAACACTGGTAATAAAGATCTATACAGGTTATAATTTACAATATAATTCACATTCAATAAAAAATTATTTTTCCTCAATTTAGCAAACATGGTCAAGGATCACAAATAAATATTAATAATTTGAAAGGCCTCAAACACTTGAGAGTGCACGCATGCACGCTGGAGGCAATTCTGGCCAGTAGGCTGGCTTGAAGGAAAGGCAGAGACACACTTTAGTGAGAACACAAGTGATGGTTTCTTTTCACTCATTTTTCCTGAAACTGAGAAAATGTTGTGTAATTAGATAGTGTTCAAACTTGAGGGTGGATAATTCAAGGTTATATAAGACATCATGAAATATCTGGTATGTTCTCTCCAGAGCAAACACAGCTAAGGCCTGACAAGGGGACCTTCATGCAGTGGTCCTAGGCACATGGAAGGTCTGAAGCCACAGTTTGTGCAGGCAGAAGCTAAATGACACCTGCCTTTGCTTCACTAGGTAAGCTCCCTTCCCTTTCCCTCAGAGGAGTTAAAACAGGCACAGTCCTACATCCTCACAGCTGGCCTGCCCCCCAAAAAGACATGTAGCTACATACTCTTAGATACTCCTCTAAATTGTAGATAGTGACTGGTATATCCTTCCCTCCTTTCTTCAGTTCGATGTTGGGAAACCCTGGCAGAGTGAAATCCAGTCCCAGATCTTCAACTGAGCAGCCATTCATAGTCAGAGTTTCCAATGCATATTGTAGGCTCTCTTTGGTCTAAAACAGAACAAAAAAGGGAGTAGTGAGAGAAGGGTATCAAGCACAATTATTCAGTTTCTTTGTTTATTAGGATATCTTTTGTTTTTATAAAGTTGGTATGTTTCTTTAACTCTTAGCTTTATTTCTATAGAAGAGAAGAAGATCTCGAGTGTAACTCCATTATGAGCTGTTACAGCTCAATGTAAAGCACACCCAAATCAAATTTCACGGAAAGTGCATAATAGTTTGCCTAACAGTTAATTTTATGAGTGTAGACCCTAGAACCAGACGAACTTTTAATAAATTCTAGGCTAATCTTGGTGAATCCAATAATGTATAAGTGCATAGCAAGCCCAAACTGAGTAATATAGTTGGGAAATTATAAATACAAACAATATACTACCTAGTGATAATTAACTCTTTCCCCCACAAAGCTCAAGTCTAAAGAATACCCTGGAGATGCTTTCCTAAACTACTTCAGGTCTCTGAAGCATAAACAATTTGTATCCAAACAGTAAAACTGTGATGAAGAAAACATTCAGAAACTCTCAGAAAAGTCATATTCTAAAGACAAAAGTTATAAGCAGTCTTTATTACTTACTTTTTAAAATGCTTAATATTATGAAAGACCTACATAATCTTTTTTAAAATTAAGATCATCACATCAAACACCAACATACAAAAATGCAAATTCCACCTGAAAAACGAAGGCATCCAGTACAGGAAAAAAGGTAAATGGCTGTCTGGATTAGAGATGCTTCTGTATATGAAATTCTTCTAGGCTAAGGAGCAGTTATGATACAGAAAAATAGTCATTTATTTATTTATTTATTTATTTATTTATTTTTTTTTTTTTGCAATCACACAAGAGGAGGTTTATTTTCTGGCTAGCCAGGGTCCAAGCCCCAGAGCACCAACGCAGTGGCCACTCTCACAGGCAAGGACCAAAAATAGTCATTTAAACTAGAAAAACTTGATTAATAAATTAGTCATTTTTAAAAGAGAAAACTGAAAGATGTTTAGGATTCCAGATAATTCACAATATCAAGGAAGTGGCAGATGATTTAAGATTAAGGTAAAATATAGTCATTGAGGATTTATGTCCATTTTTAACTTCTCTGCAAAAACTCACATTTAAGCCTCTTTGCATTTTAGGTGCATTATTTGAAGACCCTCAGAGGAAGGCATTTCATTTTACATTTGAAATTTTCTTCAGCAGAAAGATTTAAAAAGTTATTTTAATGTTCCCCCACTGGAAAGCTCTCACAGCTGTCTTTATACCTTGTGTCACAGATCAAGGTCATCTCCACTATGCTAATGGAAAGTCTCTTCTCCCATAGCTCCTGAGGAAATATCTTATTTGTAAAGATGTGCATTACAAAGTGTTGCCATTAGACAGGAATCTAGAATATACAAAATGCCCTAGAGATACTTAAAAGGAATTTACTGTTTCTCTAGATCTTACATGTTAAATTGAAAGTGAAGCTTTAGTACATTTTTTATGTTTCATTTGAGAGTTTAAACGACCTAAGTAAAATCTGAGCCTGCACAACCTCTTCCATCTGTACACTTTATTGAATAATGGGATGGGATGTTTTAGAATGCCACCATTTCTCATGCTCTTGTTGAAAGCTGGTTAATATAGTAAATCAATTTCTGGAATGGGGATTTTGTGCTGTGCATTTTATAATTATAGACTGACAACATCAGGAATAATAAAGGAGAGAAGACCTAATTTCAAAAGAGAACTACTAATAAAGAGAACTGTAGCAGCATACTGCATGTGAGAAGTATATATAAAAGAGGTGTCATAATGTATAAGAGTGTGGGCTTTAGAGCAGAAGCCTGGGTTGAATTCTAGCTGTCCTATGTTCTAGATGTGTGATCCTAGGCAAGTTACTCAATCTGTCTTGGTTTTCTCATCTATAAAATAGGGATAACAACAATACCTAAACCTCACAGGTTTGTTGTTAGGAGTAAATGAATTAATATATGTAAGGCATTTGAAACAGTACCATGAATTTTACTTTCTCTTTTTCCTTCTCCATTTTTTTGTTTTGCCATCATTGATCTAAAAGATAATCCAAATAATACTGTAGTAGCTTAAAACTTACAAAAGTTAGCAAATGTAAACACCTAAGTGGTTCTAAAATCCGAAGATGAAAGATTTTGCATAGAAAAGATGGGAGTTGGCCTCTTTACATGCTAATTACTCTTAAAAAACAAACTGATTTTTCCAAGAAGCATCAGTTAATAAAATAATATTAAAGAGATTAAAATGAATTTCCTTGCAAATTATCATCTCACTGATAAAAAAGCACGCTAAAACCCCCACCCTTTACTGAATGCACCTCTCGACCTCATCAGGAGATATTACACTCCCCTCCTCACTAAAGAAATCTCAATTCACTACTCCTACTTTACATGATTTACAAAATGAGAACTGATTTAACATTGGTCCATGTTACCTGCCCAAATAGAAGCTATCTCGGTCTGTGCCACAAAAAGTACAACTTTTCTTCTAATACCAGAAAGGAAACCACTACTCATCTCATATCGAGTCAAATGATTTCTTATCTATTGTTAATATATACATAAAAAATATACAATAATGATAGAAAATTTGAGCTTTTCTCTGAGATTTAACAGAGAAAGCACAACATGTGTTACCAAGAAATAGCGGGCCGGGCGTGGTGGCTCACGCCTGTAATCCTAGCACTCTGGGAGGCTGAGGCGGGTGGATTGCTCAAGGTCAGGAGTTCAAAACCAGCCTGAGCAAGAGCGAGACCCCGTCTCTACTATAAATAGAAAGAAATTAACTGGCCAACTAATACATATATAGAAAAAATTAGCCGGGCATGGTGGCACATGCCTGTAGTCCCAGCTACTCGGGAGGCTGAGGCAGGAGGATTACTTGAGCCCAGGAGTTTGAGGTTGCTGTGAGCTAGGCCGACTCCACGGCACTCACTATAACCTGGGCAACAAGTGAGACTGTCTCAAAAAAAAAAAAAAAAAAAAAGAAATAGCGGACACCAGCTTTGACCTTTACAAATATCTTCTTAACATCTCTCTAGAAATAAGTAACTGTTCCAAAATTAAGTCACTTTTCCTGAAAATAGATCTGTTCTCAGAATAGCTTTATTAATCCAAATGCTTACTAAAAGAATTCAGTATGCTATAATATCTTCCCAGATATATAATATCCACCTAAAATCTAACAAACAAGACTTCTTATTTATGGTTTGATTTAGAAGTGTATTTTATTTGCTAATCAAGATGTTTATTCATCACTTGCTGTCTGTATGGGTCATTTGACCCACTGTGAAATCACATGTTTTAGTTAGTATAATAAAAACTCTTCTACAAAATAATATTAATATAAAATAACAACTGGGTCAAATACAAACCATTTAATAAAGTCACAATTTTCTAAAATAAAGAACACATCCACTGGGCATGGTGGCTCACGCCTGTAATTCATGGTGGCTCACTCTGGGAGGCTGAGGCGGGAGGATCTCTCAACATTAGGAGTTCAAAACCACCCTGAGAAAGAATGAGACCCCGACTCTACTATAAATAGAAAGAAATTAATTGGCCAACTAATATATATAGAAAAAATAAGCCGGGCATGGTGGCACATGCCTGTAGTCCCAGCTACTTGGGAGGCTGAGGCAGGAGGATTGCTTGAGCCCAGGAGATTCAGGTTGCTGTGAGCTAGGCTGAAGCCACCGCGCTCTGGCCCAGGGCAACAGAATGAGACTCTGTCTCAAAAAAAAAAGAACAAATCCACTTAATTGTTATCTTCTAAGCCTACCTGGGATTTATCTTGTTCAAGTCTTTTCTTCTGTCTGACAATGTCTTCTAGGTGATACACTGATCTGGCTACAACCGGGTCGATATCAAATAAATCATGTGATGTCAATGAAGTTTCCTGCCGCAGCATCCACTTGTAGAAGGGTAAGCCAAGGGGAAGGTCCACCTGAAAGGGAAAATGCAAAATATTTTAACTGTCACTCTAAAATTACCTCAATTCTCTGACATTTCAAGAGGTAATTTAAATAGGTGAAGTAATCCCCAAGAAAGAAAATAACATATTTTGTAACTGTTTCTTCCCCTACATGAAATGTATTGGCTCAATATGGGACCCTGATCACTATGGAAAGCTTATAATAGTGAAGAATCCTATTTAAATACCAACACTAAAAAGAATTTTTCAGTGGTGGATATATTCTCTATAACACATTTTATATCAGGGCCTCTGAAACACCAAGAAGTACTTGAGGCATTTTACTCTATTTTGGAGGAAGTAAACCCAATTCCACAGTAGCCTGTATTATTGAATATTCTGAAGCAAGAAACATTTAAAAAAATAACTAACATTTAAAATAGAAAATTAACGAAACTTCTAAAATAACTGATAAATTGCCTACTTTTCAGTTAAAGTGAAATTTTAAGCTTGTAAATTTGGCCTTAGATAAAAATGTCTTAAACATACTGACAAAGTACCTCAGAAAATAGGAGAAGAGGAAAGAAGAAAAATCCGGAAATACTCAATCCCCTATGAATACTGATTACTTAGGTTCTTTTCATAACAGCACTTTAACAGAAATTTAATGAAGTTTAGCTACATACTCATACTTTCCTACTCAGTTAAAAAGGTAATGTCAAACACTTTAAAAAATAAAATTAATACCACCCTTAATACTGCCTGATTCTCTGAACTCTTGCTACTCAAGGAGTGGTCTACAAACTAGCAGCTGGGTATCCCTGGAATCTAGTATTAAAAACTTGGAATCTTTGGTAAAGGACAGCCTCACCCCTGTCCTACTGAATCAGAATTGGCATTTTATACAAAATGCCCAAATAATTCATATGCATGTTAAAGTTAAGCACTGCTCTAAAATACAGCATTAAAGTGCAAGGGACTGATGTACTTTCACAGATTATACAACAAAATTGTAGAAAAGCAAACCATCTTAAACGTACCAATCTGAAATCCATGATAGCCTTGGCCATTAATTTCCCTAAGAAGCGAAACTTCATCTTAACCTTTGCGATATGAGCTGGCTTAGCTGTCCTACCAAAGGGAAGCGCAAACAGGCCCTGGAGGTTTTGAATATACTTGGTCCCTTCTTGGTTTCCTGTAAAATAAGCAGTTCACCAATCTTTAGATGGTATTTCTAAAAACAAAATAAAACAAAACCAAACCTGGGCACTAAGAATATTTAAGAAATTCAGTATTCTGAAAATTAGAGAGCAGGTCACCAAATGAAGTCCTCCAGAGCTGGAAGGGCCTCCCCTTTTGATAAATGAGTAATCAGAGGCTAAAAGAAATGAAGGTCAGAAAGCATGGTCCTCCATTAGAAATTAAACATATTTAATGAATGATAAAAGTCTGTTACCTGATCCGAATAACACCAATTGACGGACTAACTCACAGATTAACATTACCTTTTGGATTGCTAAGAGTTATTTCTTCACCTCTCCAGAGACCCAAGTCAGCTCTCTGTAGTTCCTGAGATACAAGTGCATAAAACTCCAGTGTAGGCCCAAGACCTGTACCAACCTACAGAAGAACACAAGTAGAACAATTTAAAATTTTAGAAATTGTGGTGCCTTTTTGCCTGCTAACCTCTTGGCAATGTGGACAATAACAGGAACAGTTCACCAGGATGCTTTTGAAATCATTTTCCCAAATGCCCTGATTGGATTTATTCATTCGATCCTGATCACCTGGAATAAGAACTTAGCAACCCTTTATTATTTCCTATGGCATCCTATGGTGCCAACATTTTAATTGTATGGTTTAAACTTGTACACTGATAAGATTACTGTTTTGGCTATATACATCTTTGTCTCCATATGGATCCCTGTCCTCTTTTTCTCTTCAGTGAACTGTTACCCCAAACCAGTGCAAATGTCACCTTCCCAGGAGAAGCTTCCCTATCTGCCCAAATAGTTAATTTGCTTCCTTTTTCTTAGGACTTATAATACATTTCAGCTATTTAAGTACTTATTACATTACTTAACCACAATTTCATTATCTACTTGTATAATTCACAAGAGGATAACTATTTTAGTTACCTTGTGTCCACTATAGTGCCTGGCAGACCGAAGCCATTTAACAGAGGTCTGTTGAGTAAAATGTAAGTAAGGGAAGGTCTGAATCCACACCAGAACCCACGGGGCTAATAGCCTCACACAGGATACCAATGCTTCTCAAGCCCCATGGTGCACTGGAATCCCCAAGAGCGTTATCAACATGCACACGCGGAGTGGCCATGTCCTGAAGAGTATGACCTGGTAGGTCTACTTTACAGCCTGGGCACTGGTATTATTAAACAAGCTCGAAAGGTGACTGTGGAGAACCACTCCTCCATGAGATGTGTGATATGAACCACCCACGGGATGGTGTTCAGAGTCTAGGCAATGCTTCATGCCCTACCAGCTCAGACCATGGCTAATTCATATTATAGTTAACAGGCTAAATCTAATGGTAATCCTGTCAAGAAAGCTATATTTATATTAATAAATTTCTTGTAAATAAAAGGACATTATTTTGCCATTTTAACAATTACCTTAAAAAATGACCCATTTAGCTTAAAAGATTAGATGTAGTACACCAAATGTTTAACTCTGACTTTCAAAACAGAGATTTGCTTAGACCTGGTGGCATTTTCTTGATTAACCCCCATCTTTCTATTAGAATTCCACATGAGGAGACAGAATCACTATTCATCCCAAAACGAATGTTCCAACGAAAACCTTAGAACCATCCTTGTCCCTTCTCTAATTTCCCACAATCCAAACCATCACACACTACCTTCAAAATATATCTAAACTGATTACTAACTTTACCCAGCCACCATCCTCTCTTAAAGACCACTACTGCTACATCCTCCTAGATGGTCTCTGTACTAGCTCCTCAACATCTTACATTCCATTCTCATGGTAGCAAGAGTGAACCTTATATTAATAAAACACAAGTTTGTGTCATTCCTTTGCAACCTCCAAAGGTTTCCCACCTTACTCAAAGTAAAGCTCCAGTTCTTATCATGGCCTGCATGTCCTACACGGTCTCTTCCTGCTTCTTACCTCTGACCTTGACTGCCCTGCCCTTGCTCACTATGCCCAAGCCACACTCATCCTCTAATAGGCCAGGAATGCTCTCTTTTCTTTTGCTAGATACGCTCTTCCAGATAGCAATGATTCGCCTCCACTCAAATGTCCCTCTGATCACACTACCCTTTCCCATCATGCTCCACCCTCATATTGTGCTTTTCTTTTCTTTTCCACACAGTCTAACATATGTGTATATGTGTGCACAGTGTGTATTGGCCTTCCCAAACTAAAAGCTCCACAATGGGGGGAACTTTGTATATTTTCTACACTGAATCTTGTGCACTGGAGGAGAAAAGGGAGAGGAAAAGAAAAGGAAAACAAAGAAAGCCCTGAAGTAACATCTGGTATCCACCAGATGGTGCTTTAAATCCAGTTAATTCTCCTTTTGGCATAAAATTATTCCAGGCTAAATAGAAGTCACAGATCACCTTCGCCCAACTACTGTTATTTCTAAAAGTGAAATAAAAAGTGAAACAGGCTTAACTTAAAACATTAAATCATACAGTGTAACTAAAAGTCCTTTCCTCTTTGAGTCTGTGGCAGGTGGAAGGCCCAGGCCACATTTGCTCTGACAATACAAGTCCTACCTAGAGCTGGCCAGCATTTCCCTGCAGACCAACCTGATCTATTCAGGGATCTTCATTCTACCCAACCACACCATTAAAAAGGTAATTACTTTGGTTTTGCTTCATTTCTGTTTGTAAAGGAAAGAAAAGCAAAAAGGTCTAGAAACAAAAACAGAAAAACAAAAAAGTTTAACAACTTGCCTTAAAATGAAGTCTTCTGCTTTCAAAGTTAACACTTGCATATACTATCACTTACGTTACTGGCAGTGTTCCAAGACCTTTACACATTTCAGTTCATTTAATCATTCTAACAACATGACATAATGAGGCCTCAGCTGAGACGAGAACATCGCCCAAATTCACACAGCAAGTATGTGGGGAAAAGCCAGGCTCCACAGTCCGTGTTCCTGACCTTGCACCATCCCAAAGGGGACTGGGTCATTTTTGGCCCTAATCCTTTAGGCCTGGCGATGGCTTTCTGAGCCCACAGATTGGTTAGCCAAGGAAAGAATTAAACCAATCATGTCAATTCAAGATGGAGCCCATTTTGATCTAACTTTTTGATTGGGATTCTTCTACAGCCAGTTAGAAATTTTTCCTAATGGCCATTAGCTGACTTGGAAAGTAGAATCTGATTCACCACCTGAAACTCTATGCATCTACAAAGCTAGTACATGGGGTGTGGTGAGTGGGAGATGCTACCCCCGCTCCTGCAGTGAAGCCAACTCCTGAAATCTTTCTCCAAGTCAATAGGTAAGACACCTCAAGGAAGATCATAAAATCTTGATTTCTGCATCAGCAATCCAATGTCAATAGTCAGTGTGAAGCCAATCTGAGCTTATTTAGGTTTCATGTAAGATGCAATTTTAACAGAACAATGAAGTATTAGAGAGGAAGGGATATTCCTGGCAAGAGAAAAATATGTTGAAGTAATAAGCATGGTTAAAGAGAGTAAGCACACCAAGATGTGTGGTGTGCTTTAACAAGCAAAGGTCCTGCAGTCCTATGAGTATAAGAAACTTGGATACATAAATATCTAAGAGCAGTATACTCTGAACAACAGGCATGATCAGAGTGAATTCAAAAGAAGATCCAAGTTTCTTCTTCCAGCAGGCAAGGGCCTCCATGCCCATCTGGACTCCTCTCCCCCAGCACTTCCAGAGTGGCACTCACTCCCTGCCACTTGCCACCAAGCCCTATGCTTGGCTCAATCCCCATCTCCTGCTGAAAGATGGTCCTTCAACCCTCCCTGTCTCTTCCACTAAGGTCTAACTCAAGAGCTTACTTCTCCACAATGCCTTCCCCACACACTTTGAGGAAAGCCTCATTCACATAGTATACCATGTCACTTGCCAAACAAACCCTTTGAGTACTTTAGTCCTGTGTCTCCCCAGCCATGCTGGTTATCGTTTGAGTGTGGGAACTCTGCTCTAACTCCGATCCCTAGCATGCAGTATATCTCCCAGCATACAAATTAAAGCTTAAATTTTAGTGAGTAAATACTCTTCAGTTAGCTTTCTGAAAGTCTTAGAAAGAAGTAGAAAATATTTTAAAAAATGAATGAAAAATCAAAGTCAGGATTAAACTTACTTGGATAGCTATAGATAATATTGCAGATATATAGTGGTTACCACAAGCCAGGCACTGTTCTACCTCTCCACATACATGAACTCCATCACAACTATGAGCTTGTACTACTATTACCGACATTTTACAGATAAGAAACATGAGGGGCAGAGCAGTTGGTTATTATAAATAAATAATTGGTATAATGGAAGGTTTGGAAATTTTAAGTACATAAGAAGTTCAGAGAAGTCCAAAAACTCTCTAAACTCTGTCTTTAAAAAAAAAAATGGGCAAAAGGAGGAGGGAAAGTATCCCAAGAGACTCAATAAAACAAAACTATCTTTACTTGCTATCTACAACACAGGTCACTAAGCTACAGCTGGTGGGCCAAAACCACAGTGCTAGCCATTGTTTTTGTACTGTCTGAAAGCTATGAATACTTTTTAATTTTTAAATGGTTGAAAAAATCTTGAATAACATTTCTCGACGCGTGAAAATTATATTAACTTCAAACTTCAGTGACTATAAAGTTTTACTGGAACATAGCCATCGTTCATTTATATGTTGTCTATTGCCACTTTCATGCTGCAAAGGCAGAATTGAGTAGTGATGGAGGCTGCTGGACTCACAAAGCCTTTATTACTTGGTACCTTTTATGGAAAAGTTTCCCAAGCCATGGGTATACAATAATCCTAAATGATTTATTAAAGAAGTTAACTAATAATTAAGTTTATGAAGGTAATAGAGAACAATATACAAAAACCAACTGTATTTCTATAAACCAACCACCACCAACTGAAAATTGAAATTAAAGAACAGTACCATTTTTTTTTTTTTTTTTTTTTTTGGAGACAGAGTCTCACTTTGTTAGTGCCGTGGCATCAGCCTACCTAGCTCACAGCAACCTCAAACTCCTGGGCTCAAGCAATCCTCCTGCCTCAGCCTCCTGAGTGGCTGGGACTACAGGCATGCGCCACCATGCCCAGCTAATTTTTTTTCTGTATATATTAGTTGGCCAATTAATTTCTTTCTATTTTTAGTAGAGACAGGGTCTCACTCAGGCTGGTTTCAAACTCCTGGCCTCCAGCCTCCAGAGTGCTAGGATTACAGGCATGAGCTACTGCGCCTGGCCTAACAGTACCATTTTTAACACCATCAAAAAACAAAATATTTGGGGAGAAATGTAATGTGCAAGAAAGGCTAAGAACATAAAATTAAGCAACAATACTGAGAAAAATTACAGACCTATTAAGTGGACTGCTACACTATGTTCATGGATCAGAAGATGTAATGCTGTAAACACATCAATTGTCTTCAAACTGATCAAATTGATTCTAAAATTTACATGAAATACAAGTTGAGAATAACCAAAAACAACTTTGAAAAATAAAACAAAAGCTAGAAGACTCACACTATTTGATTAAAACTTACTATAAAGAACAGAATAGAAAAATCTTGATAGAGACCCAAACATCATAGTCAATTGATTTCCAACAAAGGGGACAAAGTAAATTCAATACAGGAAAGAATGGTGTGTTTAACAATGAATGGTACTAAAAAAACCTGAAAGGCCAATCTTTTTTTAAAAAAGCAAAAGAACTGTAACCCTTAATTGATGCCATATTTAAAAATTAAAACTTATAAAAAAAAAAAGATCTTTTCCAGCTTAAAAAAAAAATTAACTTATAAGTGATCACAGACTAAGGACTAAAACTATACAACTTCTAGGACAATACACAGAAAAGAATCTTTGAGACCCATGGTTTAGGGGAGATTTCTTAGGATGCAAAAAGCACAAATAAGAAAAAAAAGGAGAAAACTGGATTTCATCAAAATTTAAAACTTTAGCTTTTCCAAAGACATTTTATAAGGAAATGAAAAGATATTCCACCAACTGGAAGGAAATAGCCAAAAAAAAGTGGGTAAAATTCTTAGACACTTCTCAAAAGAAGATATGTGAATGGTCAATAAGCAATGAAAAAATGATAAATATACTTACTAGTCACCAGGGAAATGCAAATTAAAACTATAATAGATACTACTATAAACCCACTAGAATAACTAAAATTTAAAAAACTGACACCACCAAGTATTGGTGAGCACTTGAAGCAACTAGAACTCACATACATACATACATACATACATACATACATAACTGGTGGGAATGTAAAATGTGACAGCCATTTCAGAAAACAGTTTGATATTTCTTATAAAGTTAAAATATATCTTACCAAATGACTCAGCAATTCAATACTGAAGTGTTTGTCAAAAGAGAAATAGAAACATGTGTCTGTCTACACAAAGTCTTGAACACAAATGCATATGGCAGTGTTACTCAAAACAGTCAAAAACTGGAAACAACCCAAATGCGCATCAACTGGTAAACATATTATGTTGCATCCATTAAATGGAATACCATCCAGTAATTAAAGTAAACATGGATGAATCTCAGAAAGCATGATGCTGAGTGAAAGAAGAGTGACAAATGGCTACATACAGCATGATTTCATTCACTATGATAGTGTAAAAAATATAAAACTATAGAGAAAGTAAACAGATCAACGGTTGCCAGGGGCTGGGGATGGAGGCTGGAGAGATGAATGGTTGCAAAGTGGTCTGAGGGAAACTTATTGTGATGGGACTGTTTGTTCTTTATCTTGATGGGGTAGTGGTTACAATTGTATATATCTGCCAACTCTCAGAACTGTAGATTTTTAAAGTATATAGTTTATTATTTGTAAGTTATATCTCTAAACCTGATTTTTTTTTTCAAAAAAAGAAAAGGGCAGCCAACATTTTGAAAGCTATTAGCTCTTTAACTTATCCTCTCACTTTATCAACTTAAAGACACACTTAAACAAAAATATGCTTTTATGCCAGGAATGAACTTATTCTTTTATTATAGTCAAACTTCTGAAAAATGGAGAACTAAGAACAAATCATTCAAGAAAAAAGAGAGCAAATATTAGTTTTTAGCTAAATTTGCCAACTCTTTCAGAATTTCATAGCACCAAGAAACTCAAATGACATTTTATGAAGAGCACAAGTCAAGCTAAACACCATCACCAGACTTGGAAGCTCACCTCATTTTCATACTGGATTTCTAACATGGCCCGTGAGCTGCCAAGGTCCTGCATTACAGACTCGGCTTGCTTCAGAAGCTCCTCTCTGTTCACAGTACGCTACAAAGAAAGCATAAATGTGAGGAAACTATGCTTTACGTACATTACACTTTAATAAACAAATGGCATTTTTTGAAATGCAAAAAAGTCAATTCAATTGTTAGCAAATTATTTCTTCAAACGCATACCTCAGAAAAACGTTAAACAGCAGCTGCACTACTATGAACATCAACATCAACCTGACCTATATGAAGGAAAGCTAGATGCAAGAGTAATCATTAATTTATCTTGAGGTGATGGGAGGTTTAGAAAAGTCAAGTTGGAGAAGAAAGACCTCTGTAACTTTGCCAAACATCAATGTAATTCAAGGCTGCAGTTTCATGAAACCTCCCTGGGTATATTCGTAGTTACATGATGGAGGAATAGGTACAGAGATGGTAAGTGAGACAGGTGAGCTGGAAACCTATTGGCTCTGACCTGCAAACATTTTATAAGCACTACTACGGAACCTATCAGGTCATTAAATATGAAGTGTCTGATTTTGAATCAACAGTGTAGTTTATTACATCTCAAACAAGAAGCAGTATAAGTAATCAAAGTATGCACCTAACCTATCAACACAGTTTTGCCATATTAATGGTAGATTGTTTATGCCAGCGTTAAAGTCTGAAGAGCAAGTGGCAATGAAATCGCAAAAGGCGTTTTCCACATCTTGTTGGATAATTGAATATTTTTCCTTGTAAGAAGTGGTCCAAAGCCTAGAAGGGGTAGTCAGGTGGTACAAGGGCTAGTGAATACAGTGGATGACAGAGTTTCCATGTCTAGTCTCTACAGTTTGAGTAGCATTGTGTGTGTGGCACGTGGTTGAGCATTGTCTTGCAAGAGGACTGGCTTGTCTCTAGTGACCAATCTCAGCTGTTTAATCACAAGGATCCTAATGACTTCATTAAATTGGTTGCAGTAGACATCCACTGTAACTGACTGACCAGGTTTCATGTGGATAATACCAGCACTGGGCCACCAGACACCATTAGCTTTTTTTTTTTGTTTTGTTTTGTTTTTTTTGTTTTTGTTTTTTGTTTTTTTGAGACAGACTCTCTCACTTTGTTGTCCAGGCTAGAGTGAGTGCCGTGGCGTCAGCCTAGCTCACAGCAACCTCAAACTCCTGGGCTCGAGTGATCCTCCTGCCTCAGCCTCCCGAGTAGCTGGGACTACAGGCATGTGCCACTATGCCCGGCTAATTTTTTATATATATATATCAGTTGGCCAATTAATTTCTTTCTGTTTATAGTAGAGACGGGGTCTCGCTCTTGCTCAGGCTGGTTTTGAACTCCTGA
Source organism: Microcebus murinus (assembly GCF_040939455.1). NCBI lineage: Eukaryota > Metazoa > Chordata > Mammalia > Primates > Cheirogaleidae > Microcebus > Microcebus murinus. The sequence continues at coordinate 98,094,714 of NC_134111.1, forward strand.
CCTTGAGCAATCCGCCCGCCTCGGCCTCCCAAGAGCTAGGATTACAGGCGTGAGCCACAGCGCCCGGCCACCATTAGCTTTTTTTGATGAATATTTGGTTTCAGACTGTTTTGGCACTTCATCTTTATCCAACCATGGGCTGAATGCTTGCAATTATCAAAAAGAATAAATTTTTCATCACATGTTAACAATATGGTGTAGAAGTGGTTCCCCTTTATGTTGTGACAGCAAAGAAAGGCAAGCTTTGAGACAATTTCTCTTCTGACACTTGTTTAATTTGTGTGGAACCCATCTATCCAGCCTTTCTACTTTGCCCATTTGTTTCAAATGGACCAATATTGTTAGAATAGTAATGTCAAACCTTGCTGCTAATTCATGTTAGGATGAGATGGATTCGCTTCCACTATAGCTTTCAGCTCATCATTATCCACCTTGGTCTCAAGGTCACCCATGTGGCTCATTCTAAAGGTTAAAATCACCAGAACGGAACTTCTCAAACCACTGATGTTCTGTGCATTCATTAGCTACATCCTTCCCAAACACTCTTGATATTTCGAGTTGTCTACACTGCACTGGTTCCATGACAGACCTCATATTTGAAAATAACACAAATTTTTACTTATCCATGGTTTTACAAAAATTGCTCTAAAAAATGTGATAATCGCAAAGCTAAATGAATGTATTTCAAAGAATTAGGATGTACCTTCAAAATAAAAAATAACACAAGTAGTGTCAGAGTGAAATGTTAGAGATTATCAACTATCAAACTTAGTACTTAAGGAAATCAGACATTTCACACCTAATAACACAGTAGTGAGCTACATGGGGGTGATAAATGTCCTGCTAGATTTTTAAATCATGCCAACACCATTGTTTATCGAATCTCAACAGGACAAATGAAGATAAGAATAGGACGGTTTTTTTTGTTTTTTTTTAATTTCTTTCTATTTATAGTAGAGACACGGTCTCCTTGCTCAGGCTGATTTCGAACTCCTGACCTTGAGTAATCTGCCCACCTCGGCCTCCCAGAGTGCTAGGATTATAGGTGTGAGCCACCGCGGCCAGCCTAAAATAGCATGGTTTTTAAGTATAATATTTGCTTTATGTTTTGTTTTGCTTCTCATTATAAATGCAACTCTCTCCTTTTTCTATACCATTAGTAAATGGATTTTATCTCTAAAAAGAGATAAAGCCTTTTGGAAAAGAGGCTTAAATCCACAGAATAAAAGGAGCAAATGACAGAAATTCCCGAGTAAGATACTGTAGGTCAGAAGTGTAGGACTGGTTCTCAGATGGGAAGTGGCTCAGGAAACTGTAGTTTATGCAACACTGAGGATGACTGGTATAGAGATTCAAAATACATTAAGGATTCTGTTTCTTTCTCTGCTTATTTGGAGTGATTTGTTGAGGGAATAAAATGGGTCTAATTCTAATTATTATGTTAGGAATCAATTTTAAAAGAGAGGCTATAGTTTGAGTTCTTAATTTAGAAACAAAAGGAGGTCTCAGTAAGAGAAGACAAGATTCTTTCTTGGTACAAGACTTATGGCAACTATAAGGGGAAAAAAAGAATAATAAAAATTGTTTCAGAAACTGGGGAGAAAGGACTCTTAATGGAGGATAAGAAACAATCACACATAGCTCAGTTTCAAAAGACTGATAGAGAAATATGGCTAAGAAGGAGATGACTATGACTAAGGTCTCCAACACTAAAAGGCCAACCAATACTTAGGTACACTACATTTCTAGTTTACTCATTAGTTTGAAAAGCTCAGTTTACTTAAATATTTGGGGGAGAAACTTACTTTTTTTCTATCCAATCTAGGTGCAACTCTGCTATCTTGAGAATCGGACTGGTTGATTTCTGGATTGGTGTCAAGTAATCTTTGCATTGCTCGGTCCCGATCAAATGCAGTTACATAAAAAAGCATTTGCCGGGTATCGAAAGGAAAGAAAAATGGGCTGTAAAAAGATGCAAAAGATTTATTATCCGGATAAGAATCAGAAACCACCGCCAATATGAAAACCTCTATTAGAAATAACTTTTGATATGACATAGAATAATTATGAGTAAAACAAAAAACATGATGTAGGAAAATTAATTTTTCAAAATCGTCACAATTCTTGCATGAAATCACTAAGTGATCAAGTAATAATGCATTACATAGCCTTTCAATATAAAACCTGAAATTTAACTTTTAAAATCCTATTCAAGATGATCTTAATCTACTCGAAGTCTTTTAGGAACTATAACATGACTAGTAAAAGCTAAATGTAAAATTATGACTACCATCTTCATGAGGCTGCCAAACCTCCTTCATACTAAAGTGAACTTAGTGACCGCCCCCCCCATGCCACATATACATAAGAAATGGCTTTACTATTTCATGATTTTCCTCCCAGCTTTGGCATTACTAAGTGTCTCAAAATTGCCAAAAGACAGCTATTGATTTTTAAAGAATGAACCCTGTAGTAACAGGGTTCCTAAGCCCTACTGCCTCTTTTTTTGGTGACAGAGTCTCACTCTGTTGCCCGGGCTAGAGTGCTGTGGCGTCAGCCTAGCTCACAGCAACCTCAAACTCCTGGGCTCATGCGATCCTTCTGCCTCAGCCTCCTGAGTAGCTGGGACTGCAGGCATGTGCCACCATGCCCGGCTAATTTTTTCTATATATATTAGTTGGCCAATTAATTTCTTTCTATTTATAGTACAGATGGGGTCTTGCTCTTGCTCAGGCTGGTTTCAAACTCTTGAGCTCAAATGATCCACCTGCCTCAGCCTCCCAGAGTGCTAGGATTACAGGTGTGAGCCACCACCGGCGCTACTGCCTCTTGATATATGATTTTGGTAATACTGGACAGAGAGCTGCCAAGAGCATTTACTATGGTGACCTGAACATTCTGTACCTGTTCTGTCCAATATGGTAGTCATGTGAAGATGTGACTGAAAAAATCAATTTCTAATTTTACTTAATTATATAACACTAATTCAAGCATAAAAAGCCAGATATGGACAGTGGCTACCGTATTTACCGGTGCAATTCTAGAGTCTCTGACCCAACAAGGCTCAGAGAATAAAGCAATTACACCTTAGGAGACCAATTTTATGACGAAAGAGGATTAAACTCCCCACAAACATCCTTGTATACCTTCCAATTTTTTATACATAGATATATACCATCAAGAAGATTTAGTACCAGCTAACTTATCTAGACTGTTTGAATGCTAAAGCTACACTATATTAAGCAACTAGTGATCAAACACAACAGTTTTAATCAACATTTAATTAGGTTCACTTAAAGATAATGTTTCTGTTACAAAATTATATAAAGACCAACTCAATAATATTCCCGAGGCCACCATTACAGAGGTAACTGTCTTACCATGTTTTTCCTAGCTCAGTAAGCCATGTTGGGATGTTTCCTGTCATGATTACTAAAGGATCTTGAAGTTGCCTATTTGCTTTTGCTGTTAACTTACTGTTGTTAAATTCGCCAGTTGGAATAATCTCCTTGCACATTGCATTCTGTAAAATGTTAAAAAAAAATTCTACATGTAGTAAAAGATTAGGATTATATTCACAATCTCTTCCTCTATTCCCAAATACATGCAGAGTGCCTAGATTTCACCTGCTGGTTTCCAACATATAGTATATAGCTTTTCATTGGTGTATCTCAACTCACAATATATTGCTAAACCCCAGCCCAACCCCGACTTCCCCCATGGGCTGCTGTTGCTGGCTCAATCATTGATGTGGGAGCTAATGTTTCATGTAAGCCCAGTTACTTTCCAAAGGCAGTAAGCAACTTTTACCCAGCTTTTTACTTGATACAAATTTTTGGTAAATTAACTTTTGGTTAAATTTACCTAAAGAATTTTAGCTATAATAAATCCATGTTCAGTTTTCATATGTTGTAGGCTTAATTTAATTAATTTATAGCTAGAGAATATTTCATAAATCTGCCAAGAGAATTAATCTAAGAATGTAGTACAGGGGGTGAAAAGTAGGAGAAAAGTTTCTACTGATGAGTAACATGGTACTACACTAGGTTAGGATCCCTGCAATTGGCTGAATCACTGTTTCTGTTTCTAGGGCAATAGGAAATTCATAAAACAGACACTATGAGATAACATGTTATAAACAACAGATCATGAAAACTTCATAAGTGGGTAACATTACTCACATCATACAAGTAATACCAGTATCGACTGATGGCATGTAAAACTCTTAAAAGTAGGATCACATCTAAAGACGGGTCTTCAAAGGTTATATTTTCAGGTGGTGTGGGAATGAGGTAAACTTCTAAAGGATTTGATACTGATGGGCATACTCCATCTAGAGGGCAAAAGATCAAAGTAAATTTTTGTTTGTTTGCTTGTGTTTTTTTTTTTTTTTTTTTTTTGAGATAGAGTCTCACTCTGTTGCCCAGGCTGACATGCAGGGGCAGCATCACAGCTCACTGCAATCTCAAACTTCTGGGCTCAAGTGATCCTTCTGCCTCAGCCCCCTGTGTAGCCAGGTCTACAGATGCACGCCACCGCACCCAGCTAAGTTTCCTATTTTTGGTAGAGATGGGGCCTCACTCTTGCTCAGGCTGGTCTTGAACTCCAGTCCTCAAGCAATCCTCCCATCTTGGCTTTCCAAAGCACTGGGATTACAGGTGTGAGCCACCATGCTCGGCCCAAAGTTAGTTTTGATAAGGTAAAAGGCCAAGCCAATGGAGCCGTGTCTTATCTCAAAAACAGTAAACAGAGTTGTTATATTTAATGCTTGACGTGTTTTATAGAGTACTGATAGCATGGACATTTTCCTTTTTTACCTTATCTATAAAATGTCTAGGCTTATAAAATTATACTTTCTCCTGCCATACCCAAATAAACATAAAGAAGAAAAACAGAATCACTTGCATTTCTCCTTTATACCAGAAACAATAATAGTTAACAATCAAATGGCCAGGGGAATAAAAACTAACCATTTAAATTTAAGTTCACTGTTACAGAAATTTTCTGGATTTTCCATATCAAATTAAACCTGTCATATAAGACAGATGAAAACTCCCAAATTATAAATTTGATAAAAAGAGACTTGGTTATTTAACCCATAGCTTAGGACTGGGTACACTGTGAGTTTTCAAGCTGGGTCTATGATTTCGTTGTTTTTAGAAACCAATGTTTGAAAACTACTGTGATCAGGAGTGCCCACCCCCATTACACCAAGACACTGTTACCATCATATAAAAAGGGTATGGGAGAAATATTAGGCTAGAAGGAAGTACTGCAAAGAAATATAAGTCAACTGGCAAGTAGCTACTACATTCTGTAGTCACTGTATTATTTGGCATCACTTTTTATAACTTCTGTAATTGTTAAATTATATTACTATAAAGAATGACAAGAAAAATTAAGGGCCAATCTGCCCAGCCACTACCTTTAGTCTCTTCTTTAGTGAATGTGTTCTACTAATAAAATTTGTTTCAGCCTTCATGAAAACATAAATTCCTTTTTTTTTTTTTTTGAGACAAAGTCTCACTTTGTTGCCCAGGCTAGAGTGAGTGTCGTGGCGTCAGCCTAGCTCACAGCAACTTCAAACTCCTGGGCTCAAGCAATCTTCCTGCCTCAGCCTCCCAAGTAGCTGGGGCTACAGGCATGCGCAACCATGCCCGGCTAATTTTTTCTATATATACATATTTTTAGTTGGCCACTTAATTTCTTTCCAGTTATAGTAGAGACGGGGTCTCGCTCTTGCTCAGGCTGGTTTCGAACCCCTGACCTCGAGCAATCCACCCGCCTTGGCCCCCCAGAGTGCTAGGATTACAGGCGTGAACCACCGCGCCTGGCCAAAAACATGAATTCTTAAAAAATTTGGAGTGGAGTAAGAGGTTTTCCCCAATTTTTGGAATCCTGTTTCAAGGTAGTTCTGAGTCTGTGGAGTAGACACCATGAGCAAAGCTCACCTTTCGAACTGCAAAAATTTATGGACAAGAAGTTATCACCGAAATTAAATGGTGGCAGACATGTCCAAGGAATATTATGGATATTTGATCCTTTTACAAATCTTGTGATGGATGAATGTGTGGAGATGGCAACCAGTGGGCAACAGAACAATACTGGAATGGTGGTAACAAGAGGAAACAGTATCCTCGGGATACAAGCCTGGGAATGAGTATAAATAATCAGCAGAGAAATCCACGTTCCCCCTCCAAAGGGACTGTTTTAGTATGATGTAAAAATAAGGTTGAGTCCATTTTCATAACTTTTTAAATAAACTTTTATAGTAGAAAAAATAAATTCTTTCCTGATTTTCTTTCCCAATTAAATTTTGTAGGTACTTAATTTTTTGTTTTCTAGATATTAAAGTCAAGGATTCAATGAAAAGCAATCAGACTGTTGTGATTTTATTTGCTTCTAAATTATATTGAAAGATTTACTGTTAAATATAAATTACTCCATTAAACTCACAAAAACAGGAAGACTACTACCTGACAGCAATCCACTTTTCCATTTATGTATCATCTTACCGTGCCATAACTCATCGTGTTTTTTTGCATTCCTAGGGGAAGTTTTTGTTGGAGCTGTTTGAGCTCTTCCTCTTTTACCACCAACACAATCTTTATTACTTTCCTCATCCTCTCGCACCGGTTTGTACCTAAAGTAAGATAGTATGTAAACCAAATGTAGATTTTAAAAGTAAACATTATTCTACAAAGCAAAATCCAAGCCACAGACTCCACACACAGTCACCAAAAGAATCTTAAGTCTATCTTCTCTCTCTCTCCTTATTTTGGATTCTGAGAATTAGCAATGACACTGCTTCTGAAAAGAAACCACCTTTCCCAGGAGAGGCCCACCTAAGAAACTCCAAGGGTAGTTCTGGAAAGAATGGTTCTCTTTGCAAATGTTAAGTATCGGACACTCATATAAAATGCAGGAAGCTGCATCCAAATGCCTCTAAGGACTCACAGACGCTAAATTTCTTAATACCTAATGAAATATCATCTTATGGAAACATTTAAACACCTGAAATAAATCTAGAAAAGTAAATGTAAACCATGATTATTGCCCATAAATATGTTTTCTAGTAGACTAAATAAGGAAGCTACATATACATATATATGTGTACATGATCAAATATCTGAAGTAGATTTCAATCATTAAATAGGATTAAGGACCTCCTCTCCTTATGAAAGTCAGCCATTAATTTAAAATAAATTTATATTTATATGTAATATGAAATATATTTGAACATATATTTCATTATATATTTACTTTATTAAAATATATTTTATTATATTTATATATTTAATAAATACAAAATAAATGAATTCTAACACACAGTTTAAAGGTACATGAAAAACCAAAGGAAATAATTTTCCAACTTGCCATATTGTATGAGTCTTTGTCCAAATCCCAGCTCTCCCTAGAGGATTGCTCTCATCATCTGTGGATTCCCTTTCATCTTCTGCCTGTATGCTGAACTGCCGTACTGCCTGATACACAGTCATGTTATACGGTAGCAAATGTTCTCCAATGTAGAACTGTAGCCTGTGTCTTACATTTCCTGAATTTAAGAACTGAGCAGCCTAAATAAAGCAAAGCAAAATCCATTTAGCTATAGGCCTTGACCTTTATATAGTACTGTACAACATGGTAGGAATAGCACCTTACCAGAGACTCATCTATTTCCTCATCTGACCCATCGTCATCACTGTCTTCATCATCTTCTCTTACTCTTCCATATCCTAAAGAACCAAGAAGAATATTAAATTCCTAGCAATTTTAAGTGTCAAAAACAAAAACAGGCCGGGCACGGTGGCTCACGCCTGTAATCCTAGCACTCTGGGAGGCCGAGGCGGGCGGATTGCTCGGGCGGATTGCTCGAGGTCAGGAGTTCGAGACCAGCCTGAGCAAGAGCGAGACCCCGTCTCTACTATAAATGGAAAGAAATTAATTGGCCAACTAACATAAATAGAAAAAACTAGCCGGCCATGGTGGCGCATGCCTGCAGTCCCAGCTACTGGGGAGGCTGAGGCAGGAGGATCCCTTGAGCCCAGGAGTTTGAGGTTGCTGTGAGCGAGGCTGACGCCACTACACTCACTCTAGCCTAGGCAACAAAGCGAGACTCTGTCTCAAAAAAAAACAAAAAAACAAAAAAAAAAACATAACAAATCCTGTATACACTGGTTAAACTAATATAGTCTTACAAAAACATGTAGAAGTTGAGTAATCCTATTTGAAATGCTTGGGACCAGAAGTGTTTGACATATTGGATTTTTTCAGATTTTCAAATACATGCACATATATAATGAGATATCTTGGGGATGGGACACAAGTCTAAACACAAAATTCATTATGTTTCATATATATAAGTCCTAAAACATAATTTTAGAGTATTCTAAATAATTCTGTGCACAAAACAAAGTCTGGGGGCACTGAATCATCAGAAAACAAAAGTGTCGGGTGTGGAATTTTCTACTTGTGATGTCGTGTTAGTACTCAAAAAGTTTCTGATTTTGGAGCATTTCGGATTTCCAATTTTTAGATTTGAGATGCTCAATCTGTATAAATTATACTCATCTATGAGGCAGAAAGGTCTATGAAAACTGTCAAACACAAAATATGATTTGCTCTACATTCTAACAAAATAAGTTAACTCATTAGTCAAGTAAACAGTCAACTCCTAGGAAGTTCAGTATATGCCTACAAACTAAATACAAAATAAACGACACAAAAACAAGTTCCTTCTGTGTAGGTTTTAGAAGAAACAGCATTAAACAAAGAAATAAAGCATACATCTCTTAATATTAATTTTATCATGAATACACATAAAAACATACAAAACATAATATATACGGAAAGTACCTCTAACTACAAGGTATCTCTCGATAGCTTGTACCAAAGCCAAGGGGTCAATCTTAACAGGTCCACCCTTCCACTGCTTGACATTTGCACAGTCTGGATGTCTTTGTAACTGGCATTTTAACTGATGTGTGTTGAAAAATTTTAAAGCCTGTGATCCTCTGTTGAGAGAAAAGCTCAAGATAATTTGTGAAAAAAAAGTTAGTCTATTATTTTCACAATCAATATATATTAATTCAAATAAAGGCAAGATAATACAAAGCCTGAATTTTCTTAAGGATATATTTTCTTACAAAATAATCATGTATCAGTTTTGTAAATGGTAAGCCAGTAATTCAAGCTATTTAGTAAAGGTTACTATAAATAAGAAAAAATGAGTATGTATGCATGCATATGAAAACCTTAAATGAACATCCAATCTCTATCCCACCATCAATCCATGTGAGCAGAAATATTTTGCCATAGATATTTTGCCCTTTCCTATTAAATCTATTAAATCCTATTAAAAACAAAAAAATCCTCATCTTTGCTTTCAAAGATTCAAATGAGAAAATCACCTCTAAAATTAATCTTTAAAATTGACTTTGCTATATATACTTTTGAATGAACAAGTTTAACAGCTAGAGCAATCAAAACCTGGTAACAGGATTTAATTGCTCACTTTTGAAAAGCTCTGACAGGAGCCAAATACTGACAAACTTAAAATGTGGTTATCTATAAAGCATGCAAATAGAGATATGGAGACTATTCCATTATATTAATATATGCTTATTTAAACATATAGATTGTATACGAATTTGGATAAATTTTTTAAGTTTCATGGTTTCCTCAACCATAGTTGAAAATATCCCTTTATTTCATAAACTCTAGGATAGTATAATGATCAAAACTGAATACAACACTCAAAGAAGAAAATAACCCCTAGTCCACAACCATGACTGCTTTATCTACTAAATGATGAATATTATTTTAATCACATTTCAAAAATATTTTTAAAACATCAGAATGTGGATTTTAAAACTGAACTAATTTATCATCTAGGCTTCCAGTCAAAATAGTCCACAAAGCTTGTAACATTTCATAATATACAATACTTAATTTTTATAATTCCTTCTTGTAGCACAAGTCTCAAACTATTATTGAAAAATGAGAAACTTTTATTAAATTAGTAAAAGTTTAAAATACCTGTTCAAACTCATCAAAATAAACCACGTATAACCATTTATTTCACATATGAAATCATATTGCACAGAATGTAAATATTTCATTATCTGCATCTATAAAGTTCTTTGAGAAGTTTTGTATGTTAAAGTATATCAACTTAAGGAAAACTAAGCCTATTACAAGGTGCCAACATAATCACTGGGTTATATATTTTTAGAACATCCTGTTTAAGACACATGGTATCATTTTAAAGATAAAAAGTATTTGATTTATTCTTTAGAGTACTCAATTTCTCGGTCATTATAACTGAATGTTCTTCAGGTACAAGGCTTTACCAGACCTCCTGCCACTTTACCTCAATGACATTAAGCACCAAAGTCCAATGGCAAGGTGCAATACCCCAGAAATGGTCCTTACCTGCCTCCTGTCCCATTTCCACTAGGGAAATCATGTACTTTTACTGGAAATTGTTCCATCTGGCTGAGGCAGTTGTTCATCTTGTGAACTAATGCCAACAAAGGTGCATTGCCCACTGGTTCTACTCTTCCAATGGGCTCTTCTCCAGGAAGCTAAAGTTATAAATAAACCAATAGGTTAAACAAAGCCTTCTCAAAATGGAACACTCCTCAGCAAGAAAATGTAATAAGCAATTTTACAAAAGAGAATCATTCATCTATTCATTATTATCTTTTATGACAGGTTTGGCTATACCAACATTTTCAAACATATTATTTCAATAAAAGAACTTCTTTGTACAGCCCCCAAATCCCTTATTCACAATTATTAAATTCAAAAGGCTATGGAAATACAAGTCATTTCATGGCAAAATCCAGCCCAAACAAACATAGGGCTATTCAGTCTTTATTTACCTATTTTAGTAAAAGATTCATATATTTTGCTGTAAAAATATTTAATGGGTATGATTACAGAGTGTTGTTTAGAATCCACTAGGGATATTAATGTACACTGGAGACCAATAGAAACCTACCCAACCCCAGGTGTTTCAGGTAAGATATTGAAGATTACCACATAATTTTAAGCATGGTATAAAGCTATATCGATACTGCCACACATCTAATAAATCTCCAATAAATATCAACTCTGCTTCAGGTACCCCCACAAGCTATAATAATTCAAGCAGGACTCAAATGACCATGAATACTGCAAAGGCATGGTGAAGTAGTATTGTTGATACATAGGGGAATTATCCTTAACCATATTACATAGATAATCCAGATAGACACTTCCCAAAGGATGCCTTCTCTTAAGCAGTTGTAAACAAAGAGAATATTGTTAAGTCAAGCATCCACAAGGGATTACTTACTCTATCACTCTCACCCATGAAGAGTAAATGGAAGGGAGCCACTCTGTGGTTCCTGTCCTTATAATCCACATTATAAATGGTGATTAAGTACCCTTGAATGGAATTGTAAGGACTGTGGTTTTTTTTTCTTTTTTTTTGAGACAGAGTCTCACTTTGTTGCCCAGGCTAGAGTGAGTGCTGTGGCGTCAGCCTAGCTCATAGCAACCTCACACTCCTGGGCTCAAGTGATCCTTCTGCCTCAGCCTCCCGATTAGCTGGGACCACAGGCATGCACCACCATGCCTGGCTAATTTTTTCTATTTATATTAGTTGGCCAATTAATTTCTTTCTATTTATGGTAGAGACGGGGGTCTCGCTCTTGCTCAGGCTGGTTTCAAACTCCTGACCTCGAGCAATCCGCCCGCCTCGGCCTCCCAGAGTGCTAGGGTTACAGGCGTGAGCCACCACGCCCGGCCAGGACTGTGTTTTATATACAAAGTGGAAACATGTCTCTCCTTTATCACATGTCTATAGCTATGTTACGTCTGCCTATTTCCCTAAAAGAAGATATGACAGTATGTTTAAAAACAACTTTTGTGAATAGATACTTCCACCATAGAAACTCTGGCATGGGCTTCATTAAATCACCATTTTGTTGTTTTACTATTTACTTTAATATATAGAAGCCCAAGGTATCCAACTGTCCATAAGCAAGCCAGAAATTTTCCCTCAATATCCTGACAAACACCTACTGGAAACAACTACTGGGATGAAAATATATTCATTAGGGAACATTAATTCTTATAATCAAATATACAAGTTTTATTAGATAACTTACTGGAGAAGAAAAAAATACATGGAGGAATCTCTTTAATCTGATCTCTCTGCTCACAGCATCCTTTTCACTTTTAGATGTCAAATAAAGCAACAGCTGCTTCACAAATCCACTATGTTGGATTTCAAATGATGAAACATCTGACTCTGAGACTATGCTACGAATTTCTACAAGGCACTCAGCTCCACCATCCACCTGAAAGAGTTGGGGGAAGGGTATTTCTATAATTATTTAAATAACATTTACTACATGCACAAATGACATTCCTCTCCCAAAACAAAAGACATTCTCAATGCCTTTAAAAAAGAGGGGTGAGGAGTGGCATATTCTTAGTAAATCTTTGGAAAATATGTTCTTGCATACAACAATGGTCAATATCTCATAACAAAAAAGCAGGTACCCATAATTACATAAGAAAATAAATCTTCACATTCAACCAGTGTTGCTTGTTTAAAAGAAATTTTTGTTAGCACATCAGAATATAAATCAAAAAATAAGGGGTTATAATACTAGATAAAAGAATACAAGGCTTAGCTTTAAATTTATACATTCAAAAATCAATAAAATACTTCTTGCAAGGAAAAATATTCAATTCTCAACAAGCTGTGGAACACACCCTTTGTAATTTCATCGCCGCTTGCTCTCCAGGCTTCTTTGCTGCTGGCATAAGCAAGCTACCGTTAATTTTTAAGATGGCAAAACTATGTCAAAGTATGATTAATTGTACTTCTTATTTGAGATATAATAAACTAAACTTTGATTTAAAAAAAAATCAATAAAATGAACAATTTCTTGGAAAACATGTACTACCAAAATTGCTCAAAATACATCAAAACTGTAAAAAAAAAAAAAAAGAAAAAGAGAGAGAGATTCAGATAAAACATAAAAAGCTGCTTATGAAACCTCCACCCTCTCCGAATACCATCAGACTGCATGGGGAGAGCGGTTAAGGAGAGGCCTATCAACTCCTAATACCTACAGATGAAGAGGGCATAGAAAAGAGATATGCTTGAGGTGATAGACATTTCTAAAGTCTCTTCATTTGTCAAGAAATATGGAACGTGATGGAAACAAAGTCAAAGATGATCTGTAGTACATTCAATGATAGAATGATGAAAGCTGATAGTCAAGGGACAAATAATACAAATGTTAGCACCAAAGGTACATGTGGAGGGAAAAAAGTTAATTAATCTATGATACCTGCATCTATGGAAACCTGAAGTCAACAAGGAAAGGAGTAATAAGACTAAAGAGATGCCAGAAGAGACTTAAAAGAACTAGCAAGAAGCACGGACAATACCTGGAGGTTGAGTTGTTCAGTTGCAGCACAAAGTCTCTGAAGGACATTCAGTGCAGGGTTGCTTCCATCCATATTCTCAGAACTGAAATAACGCTCTACAAATTTATGTGCCTGCTCCTTAATCCAACCTTTAATTTTCTCTCTACAAGTAAGAAAAAGGAGATATTGAAGTCTCACAGTGTATGTGAAAAGGATGTCAATCATAATTTCTGACCAAGGCATATAGCTGCTACATTTAAAACCATTTTTGTCCTATTGCTTATAGACTAGTACATTCAGATTCCAGATTAACTAAATTATATTTCACTTTAGAAATGGGTTAAGATGTACCCAGAGAATTGTTCAGGTATTTAAAATACCTTTCAGGTCATTACATGAATAGTAAGCAAAATGCACTAATATCTTGGGACCCTGCAATGAACAGTTTTCTAAGTGTTCACCCAACTGCAATTTTACATGACTGTTTTCTAAAGTGCAAACCTATCTACATTGTCCTTTACTTGTGTTCCCTAGAGAAGTGAAGAACTATAGAGAAGAAACATGTACAGGTTAGGTATGTGATAAACTACAATGAATGAAACCCTCCTACTTAAATTGTAAATACTGATAGCTTCAGAAAACATTTATTATTATTATTATTTGAGATAGAGTCTCGCTTTGTTGCCTAGGCTAGAGGGAGTGCCGTGGCGTCAGCCTACCTCACAGCAACCTCAAACTCCTGGGCTCAAGCGATCCTGCTACCTCAGCCTCCCACATAGCTGGGACTATAGGCATGCGCCACCATGCCCAGCTAATTTTTTATATATATTTTAGTTGGCCAATTAATTTCTTTCTATTTTTTTATAGTAGAGACGGGGTTTCGCTCTTGCTCAGGCTGGTTTTGAACTCCTGACCTTCAGCAATCCACCCGCCTCAGCCTCCCAGAGTGCTAGGATTACAGGCGTGAGCCACCACTATTATTTTTATTAATTAAAATTCAGAACCACTACCAATCAAACCAAAAATCATGTTTTCCCAATGGCATTTGATTTTTCAAAACTTCTTATCTGCGAAGGAAATAATCCAAGTTGGGATGTTACATCCAGAGCCCAAAAAACCCAAAAAATCCTCAAAAATGTAATTCCCAAGGAATTTAAAAGCTGTAAGTTGGTGTGAAATTGTTTAGCTGATAGAGTTCTAAGTTTTTTTGTTTTAAAAAAAGGCTCTCCTCTAAAATTCTTATGTTCCATTGCAATGGGTAGAGAAATTTTATCATAAATATGTATGGGTGTGGACATAAAATGTCAGCTTTTCCTAGTGGTGAGGAACTGAAGAATAGTTTCCATGGGGAACATAATTTGACTGATTTGAACATATATGATTTCCAGTTAAATATGTTGAAAGGAGCTTTAAAATGTAAGACTGGAACTTAGGAAAAAGCCAGATGCAGGATTCATGAATTGAGTATCTACCTCATGTTTGAGATACACCACTTCTAAGAACAAATGGAAGGTCTATGCCCATGTATCATCTCCATACAATAAATGTGCTGGCTGAAGTGTTTAGGATATGGGAATATAAGCAACACAGACTTCCCCCCCCTTCACCTATTATTGGATATGGTGTCCTTGGAGGCAGCCCTGGCAAGACCACTAACTCCGGCAGTTCGTGCTGGCTCAATGTTGTTGCTGTTGGACTGTGCACTTAAGCGTCCCCATGTTTTTGGATTCAAGCTTGCCAGGAACGAAGATTTAGGTGACTGGGTAGTGGTGGGGCTTTTAGCTATGAAAAGAAAGGAGAACTACAGTTAAATCATTTTAGCACAATTGATGAAAATCAATCCACAGTTTTAACATATTAAAAGAAGCAATTAAGAACACTAAGTCCTTAGGAAAGGTAGTAAACCCAGGCATACTTTAAGAGCTATTGGCAGTTTTAACAAAGTATATTTCTGCAACTGTGATCACTTTCCCCTTTAGCTCCCCATAGTTTTATTAATGTAATTACCTTGATTGTCTACTTTGTCATCATCTCTGGGAGGTGAGTACTTTGGCCTTCTTGGCCCTCGTTTTGGTAGTCGTTTTCTCTTTAGAACATCACTTAACCGACTATCACATGGGAAAATATGGAATAAGTTTAGTAATTACCACTGATTTATATCTTCACTCATTGAAAAAGCAAGCTAAAATGGCAGAAACAATTAGTTACAAAATGTTATGACGGTATTTTTCTTTTAGTGATTATTTATTTAATGCTGACTCTGTGCCAGTAATGTTCTAGAGGTGTACAGACATAGGAAATGATTAGTTCGGAAAATAACTAGCTATTTGACTATACTGAACTACTAAAATAAAACCAAATAGGGCAATAAATTCTGTGCATTCATTTTTCTTATGTAATACATAAAGTGCATAAGCAAATACACAACACAAAGAACGAAGATAAAAAAACTGAGTATTCATCAACTAGAAAAAGAGTACATTAAATATGAGTATCATATTTCTTTCCTAACCTAAACAGCAACAAGTAAAATATACATAGCACTTAGTGTTCATATTATCAAAGCATTGTCCAAACTGCTTACAATATGCTACCTAAAAAATTTCATGGTGTGACAATGGCAATGACATCCTAAATAGATAGATTTATAAACACTTTCATGGGCTTTAAACCTATATACAAATCTAGTGAATGATAGTGTGAGTAATCTACTTTGAATTAGAATCACATATTAAATGGAACATGTGTAGCTTATGTTCTTAACATTAGAAATAGTTTGAAATAGTAATAGATTCTTAGAATGACAAAGCTAACATAAGATGGAAAAGAGGAAAAATGTTCACAATCAGTTGGTCTTATGGCCCAAATAGAATATATTTAATGTGCTCAAATATGACTGCCAATCAGGTAAAATGAACTTTCTAAGGATAAAAAATATAAATAAATTTTCACTTTAAAAATAAAGTTAATATGAACTTTTCACTTGCAACTATATTAGGATACAGAACCACCTAAAGTTCTGAAAACATTATAAGAAAAATGTTCTTTTCTCTCTCTTTGGAATCAACTATTAGAATCTATAATCAACTCCAACTCCTTAATTTACAGTGGCTCATAAATACTGCCTTTGTCTGAACTGCATCATAGTTCCCTGAAATTCACTGAGTACCTATGACGTCTTGGGTACCATGCCTGCATTATATAGTAAAACCTTGTAGTAACTGAGGGTTACTACAGCACCTAGGGGGTGGGCATGGGCCTGGGAAGGAAGTAAAGGGGATTGCAAGGATGGAAGGTTAAATGGCAGACAAATATAACCTCAGAATCAGGAAAGTAGAGGCCCCAGAATTCTCGATGTCCAATCTCCTCAGACTGGTCAGATGACAGGGGTACCACCTAAACTCAGCAACTTGTTAAAACAACAGTCATTATGCCAGAAGTTCCAGTTTGCCACAGTCTGAGAACTGCCAAAATTCCTATTTAAGCTAGAACGGACAACTGCCAGCAGGTGGTACCAAAAGCAGCTATCCCTCCCTCCCCTAGGTGGCTACTTACTTAGGACAATGCTACCCTGTGGTTTACGGGATTAAATTGTTGGAACCTACTTGTTGATTATTAATATGTTTTATAAAGATCTACTTTTCAGCTTAAAAGGACCAAAAAGGAGTACTACATTGAGTACATTCTGAATTTCAGAACGAATTTAGGATCATCATATACTATTCACATAGCAATATTAAGTTCCTAACAGTAAAGAAAAAAAACACTTTTAAAGTATATTTTGTTTCAAACAACAAAATGAAAACCAATATGAGGGTTTGGTAACACTCTCAGTAGCACAACATAATACAGATTAAAAGCTGATAAATAACAGTAGAAAATTTTAAGAACTCCCATTTTCCTTTATTAAAAGCAAAGTAGGCCGGGCGCGGTGGCTCACGCCTGTAATCCTAGCTCTCTGGGAGGCCGAGGCGGGTGGATTGCTCGAGGTCAGGAGTTCAAAACCAGCCTGAGCAAGAGCGAGACCCCGTCTCTACTATAAATAGAAAGAAACTAATTGGCCAACTAATATATATAGAAAAAATTAGCCGGGCATGGTGGCTCATGCCTGTAGTCCCAGCTACTTGGGAGGCTGAGACAGAAGGATCGCTTGAGCCCAGGAGTTTGAGGTTGCTGTGAGCTAGGCTGACGCCATGGCACTCACTCTAGCCTAGGCAACAAAGCGAAACTCTGTCTCAAAAAAAAAAAAAAAAAAAAAAAAAAAAAGCAAAGTATTTGCTCCCATTTGCCAATTACAGATAAATGGGGCCAGGCGTGCAGCTCACGCCTGTAATCCCAACACTTTGGGAGGCCATGGTAGGTAGGAGGATCACTCCAGGCCTGCAGATCAAGATAAGCCTGGGCAACTTAGTGAAATTCCATCTCTATAAAAAATTTTTAAAAATTAGCTGGGCATTGTGGTACACACCTGTTGTCCTAGCTCCTGGGGAGGCTGAGGTGGGAAGATCACTTGAGCACAGGAGTTTGAAGTGACAGTGAGCTATGATTGTGTCACTACACCCCAGCCTCCTGGGAAACAGAACAAGATCCTCTCCCCTTTCTTTTACCATCACCCCAAAAGGGTAAATGGCAAATCAGGGATTTGCCTCCATATTCTAATCTTCTAATTTTTAATGTTGTCCAAATCAATATCTGGATATCTCAAAAGTCTATCAAAGGCGATATATATGCAGCAATACAATAATCACAAGATTATGGAATCAGAAATGAACACCCAAATCCTGCATCTGTAACGTAAGCATTGACTCTGTCCAAGTCACCAGTGTCAGCCTTACTTCCCTTATACGTCAATGAAAATGGCATGTGACTCTTGTAGTTCCTAAACGCAGCCCAATACAATGGATTTCCAGTAAATGTTTTCTTCCCACTTCCATCAAACATCTAACAAAATACTGATAGAAAAATAAAAAAGGTACACTATAATATTTTACCATTTCACTCTCTATATGAGGTCTTACCTACCAAAGCAGGGCTAAAGGCAAAGAGCAAAAAATCACAAGAAAACTCTCACTTACCCTTGAGGGCTGAGATCTAAAGAATCATCTCTACTGTGCTGCAAGCTAGGTGATCCCAAGTCAGCTGTGGCGTTAGTGGCAGCTGTGGCCGTTCCACTGCTGACTGACGTTGTGGACCCCAAGGATCCTGACCCATTCGTACACGCCTTTGGTGGACTTGTCAACAAAGACTCTGATTCTGCTAAGTGTTTTACTTGATGCATTACACCTTTATGGTAACAGAGATGAAAAGAAGTCAGTTTTAACACATTGGCTGCCACACTAGAAAAAAAATTTTTTTTCCTTGGGGTCACAGTGTTTTATTATGAAAATAGAATAAAAACTTTGAAAACAAAACCATCCTTTGAATTTAATGAAAAATTTGTTTTTTATTGCTTTCTATGCATGAGTTATATGCAACTTAAGAAATAGTTCTTGCAGCTCTCAAGATGAAGAGACATGAATTACGTATGATTCATGAGGCCCAAGACTCAAAAGTAGCGTGAGTTAAATATAACTCATAGGGCAGTTAATGTGTTAATCAGGAGACAGGACTGCCTCCCTACCATTACAAAATCCACAAATAATAACACTGATATAATATAGAGAATGACTAAAAAACAGCTGGCAAATACGGGAAAAAAAATTAGGAGCCTGAGTTTCAACTTGACTTAAATCAGAGAAAAAGAGAATGAAAATTCAGTGCTAAAGAAAAATATTTATACGGAATGTCTTCTAATCTTCAAAACCAGATCATATGAAATTTAACAAAGTTACATAGTCCTATTCAAAGTACAAAATACTCATTATAAGAACAATAATCAATTACAGGAATAAAATTATGCACCTTGTGGTGTCACAGCTAGAAAGGGAGAAAAAGACCTAGAATCATCAGTTAAATTTCAAGGGGTACAAAATTACAAGATCACAGTAATACCATCCCGAAAAAAAGAAAACACCATTGTGAGGGGAGGGGAGGAAATGGGCATTTATTAAAACCTTAAAATGTGTACCCCCATAATATGCTGAAATAAAAAAAAATAAATAAAGGTAGATCACAGGAAAAAAAAAAAAAAAAGAAAACACCAGCAATTGAAAGGTGGTGACTGTTACATCCTTGTAAGAGGTGTGTAAGAAGAGCTTAATACGAGTAACCTCTGAGGCAGAGGTTCTAATATGTATGAAGGGGTGTGTCCAAGAACTATCAACTGTATGAACTGTACACAAAAGTGTGTGTCTATCAGTCTGGGTAAAATCTATGGCAAACTGGTGGATGAATTTGTGTGAATAATGAGTAATGTCCACATATTCACAGTTTTCTAAGGAAAAGACTAGGTCTCCTTCAGAGTCTTTAAAAAAAAAAAAAAAGATAATGAAAGCCAATTGCTTTAAAAAAAAGATGTAACAATGAATTCAAACTTCTAGCATGTGTTCTGCAAATACTATTTGATGTAAGTATATGCCGGGCTGTGCTAGTTACTAATAAGGAAAGGGACAAGCAAATGCATTCAGGTGACTTACTGACTAGTGAGAAAGATACATTTTACAAGAAATTACAATAAAGAGTGATGTGTTTATAAGAAATAAAATATAGTGCTGCCGGAGCTTACAGTGAGAGGATCTAACCAAATCTAGAGGTAAATCTAGAAGCAAGGCAAGATCTTCAGGGAAAGGTGACATTTAAGCTGAAACTTGAAAGAACTGCAGGATCTAGCCAGATTCAAAGCAATACAATTAATCAAGAATTTGGCATAAACGTCATAATGTATAAGCTATATAATTATTTGATGGTGGGAAATTTAATTTTAATTTGATAGCTGATCCTATTAAAAAAAAACTCTGAAAGTGATTCTGATATACTTCAAACCAAAAAAGCAGCACAATTAGAAGGAAACTATACATATTTATAAATAAAATATTTGTATAAGTTCAGAAAATCCCTCTTTTATTATATACCAGATGTCTTAACAACAGTTATCTTTGGGAAATGGAGGAATTTTGCTTTCTTTCATTTAAATATGTATTGTTGGAATAAAAAAAACTTATTTGAGCAAAACGAATTTTAAATGGAAGAAACCTTTTTCCATTTTGTTCAATAATATTAGTACATCTATTACATTCAAGATAGGAAGAGAAAAGGCGACCAAAAGAGGAGAAAACAGATCATATGCAGAAAGAACTAGGATTGCCTGTAAGAATGAAGCTAAAGATTTCTTGAGGGGAAAACACAATTATTTTGCCAATCTCCACAAGACCTTACTACCCTAAAAGACTAGTAGAGCCAAGAAGAGATTTCTGTTTAGAAAGACGTTCCTGATCAATTAGATATTTTGACAGATTTAGAAAATACAAAACAGTTTAATTTTTAAGGTCTTCAAAAAGAGAACGGAAAAGTACCAAGTCTCCTATGTTGATTTTGACAATTAAATGCCTTAAATTGAAGACTTATGAATTGCATTCTGGAAGATTATCCTAAGCTTTGAAATAGTTAATTATGTACTCAATAAAGGATAAAATAATTCCTCTAACATTAGAAGTGCTCTGATCTACTGATGTGATTCACTGGGAAATAAAGCAATTTCTGACTTTTACTGAAGGAATCTTCATATTACATACTTATACACACACACACACACACACACACACACACACACACACACAAAGTCCATGATTGCTTCTGGCCAACAAACACTTAAATCATTGAAACTTATTAAGTATTCATCAACTGATAGTGAATCTCACACAACCTGTATTATTACACATAAAAGATACACTCTTTTTACACCTGAGCTATAAAGCATGTAAATGTCATATTAAGAGAAGCTAAACATTTCTGTTCTTAGATTAAAACTGTATTTCTATAGAAGTGTTATCTAAAGGACCATTAATTTACTATCATGAATGACATTACCTTCTCTTCTGAAGTAAACACTAAAAATATCAGGTAACTTCTGCATTAAGATTTCTGCCATCTGAAGTGCTCCAACTACTATCTTCAGGTCTTGGCTTGATAGCATGGAAGCAATGTGACTAAAAAAAGAAAGCATTTGTATATAAAACTTTGCTTGAATTTTACAATTATTTTTGGCCATACTACTTCAAGTTTCAGAGCAAAATATTTTCATTGTGAAATCATTCCATTAAAATAAAATTTTCATAATGGCTCAACTTTTATATTTTATAAAACTGTGTGTGAATATAAATAGACCAAAAAAGGGCTCACGATACTCCAAACTTATATGCATATTTTTCTGTATTATTACTTTAGAGATTTCTGAAATTACTCGCAGACCTGAATTTCTAAAATGTTTTTACTATTTTCATGCACACACCTTGAAACAGCATGATTTTTCAGAACATCCTTCAGAAGTTCGGCATCCGCAAAATAAATTATCCTAAGAATTGCTCTAAGGCACTTATGTCTGACCGCAGGTCCTGCTGAGGAACTATACACTTCATAAAGAACACCAAATAATGTCTTAATAAAAGACTTAGCCAGTTCCGGATCCTCTTTCATAAGCTGTGCTCGAGCATCATCCTTCTTTAACTCTGAATATCCACCTGTTATATACATTTAAAAAAAAAACAAAAAAGATGACGATGACACACTGAAATGGCAGACTTTAGAAACATAAAACATTCATGTCAATACAATTACGGAAAATGCTATTAAAAATTTTTTGTTATAAAACTAATTAACTTATCTAATGTGATCAACTAGGGTTTAAAAAATGCTAAACATGCCATTAAGATATAATTCAGACAGCTAGAAAACCACTGACCATTCTGGTCAGCTAAAGATAAGGAGACATCACCACATTGTACTTTATTTTATTAATATATATTCAATGAAATACTGGGGAAATTTCAATACTAAACAACTAAGCAGGGTTCATGGATAGCTAAGTTACGTAAAATGGATAAACCAGGTGATTCTGCCACTTTGCTTAGTGGCAGCAGTTCTAGAGAAAGGGTAGTTGAAAATAAGTGATCATAGTAAGTGATTAGGGGTTGGCAAAGTATGGTCCACAAGCCCAATCCAACCCACCACTTATTTTTGTGAGTAACATTTTATTAGAACACAATCATGTAAATGTCTTTATATGTTGTATATGGCTGCTTTAGAGCTACAATGGCAGTGGTGAGTACACACTTATGACCTATAAAACCTAAAATATTTATCACCTGGCCCCTTTTCAGCTAAAGTATGCTGATCTCTGCGCTCTAAACAAGAGATGCAAAAGCAATGGACTAAATGTGAGGGAAAGATAAACGTCAGGGGGAAAAAAATCACTATCATCTCTTTTTCATTAATTAAAAGAGAATTTTGGCAGGAAGGTATAAAATGAAAATTTGGAAAGAACTAATGAGTGGATGGATCTCATGAGCAATCTTATTAAGTTGCATCTCAGGACATCACATTAGTAGAAAAATCTTGGGGAAGATACCTGGAAATTAACACTGGCTCATTTGTCAATGAAGGAAAAGGACTTAAAAAAAAAAATGCAACCACCAAAAAAACTAATTAGTGTTATGCAACTGTCTTAAGTTTAAAATGATAATCAATGAATCAACTATTATGCAAATAGAAAATATTACTCACATGACAATATAGTACTATTTCAACTCAGACGGTACTTACTAGTGTTAGTATTGGCTAAGGGGTTAGGTTTTCTCTGAATGGCACGTGCTGTTCCCGTGTCCTCATTGATTTGCTGCATAGAATTAAAATCAATAGTATAAACTCGTCCCAGAGTGGACAAGCTTATCTCATCCTCACCGACCTGATGGGCTGCCTGAGAGCAAAGAGAGAGAAACCTTGAATATAAACATGGAGAAATTTATTACCTTAAGACACAGCGGGGACCTTCCATAAATGCTATCTTACATACTTATTTGAGCAGGCCTTAGATGGCAAAGTAACAGAATACGTATAATTTAATAGTGTAGATATGACAACTCATTCAATCAATTTTAATTAAACAAAGATATACACCACAGGCCCTATCAGGCACCCACAGACATAAATCCAAGCAAAATCCTCATCAAAGATCCAGTAATATAAACATCATTGATATGAAGACGACGACACCATTTGTGCTACGAAACTTTTAAGGCATTGCTGATAGAAAAAAATTTGTTATCCACATATCTTAGGATTGTTAGATTAAAAACATTTACATGATGGGTTCTTTTCAGCCCTTAGAGATCCTCCTTTAAGCAAAATAATCCTATAAAATTCTCCTTAATAAACAAAGACAACTTTAAGATTGAAAGAGATGCAAATGAACTAACCAGATTCACTGCCAGGGTTGCACATAATATACAGAAATATCTAAATTGAGAGAGTTTGAACACAGTTTGCTTGATTTTAGACAGCCTATAGAAGCGGCAGAATATTTATTATTATAGAGTCCAATTTATGGAACTCCTAGGTTGAATGGAGGACAGGATCCTCAGCACATACAAGAGAGTAAGCTAATGGTAAAGATGCAATGATGAGGAAAATGTTAAAAAGAAGAAAGCTAAGAGTTCAAAACCAGGATCATTAGTAGGCTTGGCCTGCTTGCTTATACGCTAAGGCTAACAATACACAAAAGACCAGTCAAAGTCAAATTCCTCATAAAAGCTGGCTCTGAATTTAGATTTCATCTTAAGAACTCTCGATTTTGGCCGGGCATGGTGGCTCACGCCTGTAATCCTAGCACTCTGGGAGGCAGAGGCGGGAGGATTGCTCTCGAGGTCAGTAGTTTGAAACCAGCCTGTGCAATAGAGAGACCCCATCTCTACTATAAATAGAAATAAATTAATTGGCCAACTAATATATATAGAAAAAATTAGCCAGGCATGGTGGCGCATGCCTGTAGTCCCAGCTACTCAGAAGGCTGAGGCAGAAGGATTGCTTGAGCCCAGGAGTTTGAGGTTGCTGTGAGGTAGGCTGACGCCATGGCACTCACTCTAGCCTGGGCAACAAAGCAAAACTCTGTCTCAAAAAAAAAAAACTCTCGATTTTATAACATTAAGCCAATTGCATTAAAATTTTTTCAGACATTCATTCTTACAAACTGGTGGAAGACATCTTTAAAGAAAGATGTCTATTCAAAAAGTATGCTGCCCTAACGAAATTCTAATACCAAAGGTTGAAATTAGTAAATATATTAACACTTACAAGTACCTTATATATTGAAAATATTAGTAAATGATGGACAATATTCTCAATGCAATAACCAACACTTCATAAGCTAGGGCAAATATGCTGATTTAATTTTTAAAAAATATTTCAGTCCATACCTAGTAACTATGGAAATAAAAATTAAAATCACACATAAAACTATCACAGAAAATCACTGTTCATATTTCAGTGTATTCCTCTCCTTTATATTACTCACCTTTCACTTATTTTGCTGAGTTCCCATAAGATTCACATAATTTTGTATGTTGTGTTTTTCAATAATCATGTCCCCTTTTATATCATTAAAATTTATCCAATTATTATTTGGAATATATTCAAACCAATATATGTAACAACAATTTACTTTTTCATTCACATAGAGTGAGATATTTGTTTCAATGTTTTTACTCTTTAAAAGTATTAAGCAGCTATTTGTATCTAAATCTTTGCTTGTGGGAGATTTCTTTTGTATAGGAGGCAGAAGATAGATATGTTTTGGAAACATATAGCTTAACTCCTCCAATGTTTCCTTTCAGAAATGAGGAAACTATGGAACAAAGAACTTAAATTACTTGCTCCAAGTCAACCAGGTACTTAGCAGCAGAAGCAGGACTAGAACATCATGTTTTCTGACCTGAACAGAAATGAGGACCTTGTTCTCAGGAGACAAAATGAGAGAATCTTGAGTTAATTCAAAATTGAGCATACTGCAAGTACACATATTATCCACCTCCCATTCCATCCCTACACCCACTCTCCCACCAAAATAGACATATTTAAACGGTACGATGAAACTACTACCTCAATGATCCGGCTGTCAATCCTGTTATAGGGATGCCAGAGGCCTCGATCATCACGCCACTGCCATATTGCACCATCTGTGTTCTGTGCGTTTCCCTTCTTCAACATGGTATCAACTGCAAAAATGCCTTCTTTTGGTAAACATGGCATAAGTTCACTGAAAACAAGAAGTACAATTATTTTAATAAGTAGCTTTGTGAACTATTAGTAATGTTAGGTTTCTCAAGAAAAATAACCTCATATGAACCACAAGTTATTATAAGCTCAATCTTTACCAAATCAGAGATGTCAGTTCATACAGTTCTTGAGGACTTCGTGGAACAAGATCAATCTGTTCCTGACAGCTTCCATTGGAGGCACCACACAGGAGGAAGTGAAGCGTTTCTGCAATGTCTGTAAAACCAGTAACAAAAAACAAAAGCCTATTAAACTAGTTATAGTACCTTACTTAAGAGGCAAACTTCCCTTGGGGGAAAATAATCAGAATTAACTTTTTATAAAGCAACACAGGCTGGGTTACAGTGGCTCATGCCTATAACCCTAGCACTCTGGGAGGCCGAGAGGGGTGGATCATTTGACCTCAGGAGTTTGAGACCAGCCTGCGCAAGAACAAGACCCCGTCTCTACTAAAAAAAGAAAGAAATTAGCTGGACAACTAAAAAAATACATAGAAAAAAATTAGCCGGGCCTGGTGGCACATGCCAGTAGTGCCAGCTACTTGGGAGGCTGAGGCAGGAGGATAGCTTGAGCCCAGGAGTTTGAGATTGCTGTGAACTAGGCTGATGCCATGGCACTCTAGCCAGGGCAACAGAGTGAGACTCTATTTCTCAAAAAAAAAAATAAAAATAAATAAAAATAAATAAATAAATATATATAAAGCAACAACATAATACAGTAATTAAAGTAAAAATCCCAAATGAGCTGTAATAAAAATCTAAAAAGAAATTAATATAGAATTTAACAATATCTTTCTGGTGACTTCACTCACCAGAAATTAATAAATAATTCCTTCTCACCTCCAGAAACTTCAGGAATCTTATTTTCCTTAAGGAGTATTTAATTTATACAAAAGTGCTTTCAATATATCTCAATTCAAATTTGTCTTTGATTCAAATATACCAAAAATGTTTAGAAAACAGGATAAAATATAGCAATTTAAAAGCATCTTGATATGACCATATTTTGATCAGGAAAACCATTACCTATGTGACATTGATAGCATGCCAACTTGATACAAAGATCATTGAAGTATTCTCTACTGTAAGTTTCCATGCCAAAACATTAGTTTCCAGAGAATTTTGCATAATAATTACTGAAATGTAAAGGAACTGTGAGTGGAAGGAGCTCCTAGTCTCCATAGTTTAGTCACTCTAATAGCTGAAACCGAAACACAGAGCTGGGTCTTTGTGGTTGTGGTATTATGCATCTGTTCCTATAATTATTTCACATGTGTAAAATATATTGTACATAAACATTGTGTTTTGCCAATATTCAGTAAGTTACGTTACCATGGATAACATTCACCACTGATTTGCACAGAGAGATGTAGATATTGTTAAATTCCTGGCTCATAGAAATTTCACAAATAGTGATTAAAATTTTTTAAAAAAAGAAATCAGAGGATGACAATGAAAAGAGACTAGGAAGAGTTCCATGTTTCCATTGAAATATTATCGTAAAAAAATTCAGTGGCCTCCTTAAGATAAATATGTAGCAAACTTCCTGGAGGATGCAAAAGAGGTGAAAACATTCATCATATTAAAAGAAAAAAACTCAAAATGCTGAAAGTAAGGCAGCAATTCTCTAAAACTGGTGTTTAGGGATATATTGTATGTAACAAGATGTATAGTAACAAGGAGATCATCTGTATTCTAACTTCAAGAAATGCTGAGCTAAGCAAATGTCAAAGAGCTCCTAGGGATTTTATATTAAGTAAAGTATACTGTTACTAACCAAGAAGGAGTTGAATCTTCCCCAATTTTATTTATTTAGGCAGAGAGCACTTTCTTCATGGCATACTCAAAACTCTTCTCTGAATACCAAATTTGGGAAAGACTCATTTAAGGGGAATTTTTCCAACTGATCACCTGAACAACTCTGGTTTTCTACAAAGTTCTGTACCAATACATTAATTCACAAGAAATGCAACTAAACATACAACTGAATTTCTCAAACATAAAAATATTATACTGCTGGCCGGGTGCTGTGGCTCACGCCTGTAATCCTAGCACTCTGGGAGGCCGAGGCGGGCGGATTGCTCGAGGTCAGGAGTTCAAAACTAGCCTGAGCAAGAGCGAGACCCCGTCTCTACTATAAATAGAAAGAAATTAATTGGCCAACTAATATAAATAGAAAAAATTAGCCGGGCATGGTGGCGCATGCCTGTAGTCCCAGCTACTTGGGAAGCTGAGGCAGGAGGATCCCTTGAGCCCAGGAGTTTGAGGTTGCTGTGAGCTAGGCTGACGCCACGGCACTCACTCTAGCCTGGGCAACAAAGCGAGACTCTGTCTCAAAAAAAAAATTATACTGCTAAATATACTTGCTGAGACATTGGGACCAAATGTTCCTTTATCAGTGAATATCATCACTGACTCCTCCAAGGTAACATCCTCAGAGATTAGAATTATGGGTATAAAATGACCCATAATTACAGATGTTCCATACCAAATTGATCTACTAGAAATAATCATAACATAAATATTTTCTGAAGCCCCACCATTCTCTGACATTAACTTGTAAAGTCTAAGGTTTAAGAGAAGACTGATCAAACTGCAAAAGCAGTGCAATAAAACTGTATTTTCTGCACACTGGGTAAGGTTGAAAAAGGTTTAGTAATACCAAATTAGCAAACATCAGAGACAATCATCAGCGTAAATAAGTTCCAACTTTTTAAGGGAAGAAAGCATTCTGGAATCAGATAAACTGCTACAAAATTTAACAGACAGAAAAGACTAGCTACACACTAAAGACAAGTATTTATTGATAACATAAAATCTAGAATTCTCTTAATTAAGGATCATTACATAATTAACACTGTCTAAAAATCAATGATCTTGGGTCATTAGCCCTAGAACAACTAAGAATAAATTTTTAACATATACCTAAAAACTGTGTATTAGAAACATTACTATTCCAACACAAATTTATTATATATTAACATTTTTCGTCTTTACTATCCAGTGCCTATGATATCTGTCATCTGTTCTACTTACTTGGCTTATGATGACTTCACTTATTAATGAAGAACCAACAAGCTACTTTTCCTGCATAAAGTAGAATAATAAAATAGCACTTACTTTGCTTCATGAGTTGAACAGCTAAAGTTGGACAGTTGGAACACATCAGAGAAAACATTCGAACCACCATAATAAACATCCCAGAACTTAAAATTGGTGGAGTCACTACTAACAGCTGCTGAACATTTGTGAGCAGATCTTTGGAAGCAACCTGCTGAAGTAAATTCTACACAAACACAAGAAAAAAGAAATTGTTACATCATGATTGAGTAATTCAACAACTTCATAAAAATACAACCAAAGTGTAAATGCTTACCTCCTCATGTTGGAAGTTGTCCACTAGACGTGCAAAACAAAGGCAAGTGCTTTCTACTGACTTTTTGTCCTATTTTTATAAAGAAAAATAAAGTTTATTAATAGAAAATATTTTTTCACTGTCATATATCATTTTATTTTCTTCCTAATCCCAAATTTAAGGCAAGTTCTATTAATAAATATGAGCTTTGAAAATGCAAATGGGCCAAAGCAAACTACAGTCAATAATATCACAATTACAAAGCAAAGAGAATCATACCAACTGAACAACCTCTCTCTTCTATAAAGACCCAAGTGGATAATGCAAATATACAGAAAAGAAAGAACTATTGTGCTTTTATAATCGAAATGCCTAAACTAATGTTATACTAAAGAAAAGATAAGTAATTCTACTTTACTTTAAAAGTGTTAAAATGTTTAAACATGTATATACTAAAAAGTTAGAAACAGTATAGGTATGTGAACCAGAAGTTTATTTATATATTACAAGTAGGGCACAGATTTGTGTCTTAACTATAAAAATAACTAGAGGGATTCACTATAAAAATGATTTGCTATACTCACTATAAAAACAATAGAGTGGCCTTATTGTGAAAACATGTGAAGTAATCTTCATAGACAGGGAAAGAATATTTTACTAGCTAGATAAGTGTTTGTTTCCTAATATATAAGTGGACTTCATATGTAAAAACTAGACTTGCTTCCGTAAAAAGGAGAATAATTTAAGAATTATAAAAGCCCGCACCTTTGTTTTCACTATATGAATCTAGAAACAGTGCTACAAATAGTGGCCAACTATTTAACTTCTTATTTCTTTAAAAAGAACATCATATGTTACCGATTATCACAATGAACTAGAGAACATACTTTTAGCCTACAGAAAGATTATCTCAGTCCACTGTACTTTTAAAAATAAATTTAAAAAAATGAATGGCACTACTTTGTCTTGCTCATTTTAGAAGCAAATTCCTCCCGGGTGACCGAACAATCATTACTATTTTATCTTACATAAATTCCCTACTGGCTTAAAAATATTTTACGTACCCAATTTCCCCAAAGTTTTAAACACATTTTGTAATGGCAATTTTAAAGTCAGATTTCCAAAAATCTCTTTAGCAACAACACTTTACAATATTAATTTATTTTAATTTCTCTGTAACCCTGAAGCTTAACTCACGATCTATCCTCTGGCCAAGGCCTGTAGCCCCTAATTTTCATCCTGCATTGCCAGGTCCATGGATTCTACCTCCTAGATAATTGCTCTTGCCCTTCTCCAACCCCAGACAGCCCTGATTACACTCTTCATGTCTACTTGGGACACAGTCTAGTCTTTCTTCTGATCTTAACCCTTATCCTCCTGGTTCCCATCTGCCGACTCCAATGCCTTTCAAGAAAGGGTAATCTTTCCTAAAGGAAATTCTGATCGTATCACATAGTAAACATCCAATGCTGAAATAACGCTCATCCCTTAAAGTCTAAATAGCTTAAAATAACAAAAACATGAATGAGAACAGTTTCAATTACATATATTCATCGGGAAGATTTAAAACACTAACTGAAATTATCATTTTTTAAATCGTAATAAAAATGTTTTATGACACATAAAATAGGTTCATATTTTACCTGATGGGTTAGCCTTTGGGTAAGCAATGGGAGGGAATCTGCCACAAAATGAAATTCATCTGGTGTGATACTCTGGCAGCAATTGGCTGCAATTGCTAGTGCATTTCTTTGGGCATTTATGCTGAAGAATTCTAGGTACAGCAAGCAGTCTGCCAAACCACCCTAAAATATAGAAAACTGTTAAAGTGAAGAGAAATCCTTTCTCAGTAATAAAAGAAAAAAAAAAAAATGTCTAGCAAATCACCTTGCAAAGAACATGTATATCTTTCAGATATTGCAATGAAGGAGCTAGTAACAAAGGTGGATTTAAAATCCAATATTAAATGAAACAACCTCCCTTTGGTAACAACACTTACCGCCTGTAGAATGGCTTTACTGTGTCTCCGTGACAACATCTCCAAGGCAGTCAAGGCCTGTTCTGCCACGTCAATACACTGAATAACTTGCAGCTGAAAACATGTAAATAGGTAAGTTAATGTTCTCATTGAAGTTATTTTCTACTAACTTATCTTCCAAATAAACAACCATGCAAAAAATATTTTGTATGTCTAATTTCCATTAATCTACACTGCTTGTAACATGTAACCCACCATAGTTTAAGTCACTTAGGAGCTTAAGCTATAAGGTAAAGCCAATAAAGTTTCCATGAAACTACTTTATTCTGTTTTAAGACGCTGGAAAATATGTTTTACATAGAAAAAAAACCCAAACCCAATTACATAACTTTAAATCTTCGTGTTTAAAATAAATGTGTTGTTTTACATAACACATTTTAAAAATCAGGTTTTAAATTTTATGCCATATTCTAAGTTTATCAGATAAAGCAAATTTCATTGCACATTTAAAAAGTAAAAGGGTCCATAAGAAATCAAAAACACAAACTACCACAGACTATATGAAAAAGTTTCCTTTCTCCACTGATTCAACCTTATGACCTTGATCAGGTAACTTTGTCTCAGCCTTCTCAGCTATATAATGAGTATATAAACAACTATCCAACCTCACTGTGTTTTCTAGAAATATTACTTTTAATCAAGTGCATTAAGTTCTTGTCTGAAAGATAAGTATGAAGCTGGGCTGATTGTATAAATTATTTATTAGCTTCAAGTTCAAACTACAGGTCTGTTGAACATGAAATATTTTCCTGAAATTTTGGCTAACAAATATACTTCAGTAAGATACTGAAAGCTGAAATTCAAGAGTTCTAAACTTGCCTCCCCATGCCTACTTTTGAACAAGTTGGGGAAAGTAAGTTGGGCAAAAGTAGGATTACCTTTTCTAAAAAGACAGGAATAGCATCTACTACAACAGCAGATGATCGAGGAAGTGCTTCCATCATGTATGTTAAGGCTCGACAAGCATGGTTCATCTGGAAAAGAACAGATGTTACTCAATAAAAACTCAAAATGCAAATTTAGAGTTATAAAAAATACAGTCTATACTTACAATATCAAAATTATGCTCCATCTGCAGTAAAGTTATCTGTTAAAAAGATAACAAAGTATATTAGAGAAGATATATTCTTAGACAAAAATACTATTTCTTCTTTTTTCACTTCAAATGAAATGGAAAGTATTATTAAAGACTTTTATCACAAAAGATAAAATCTAGCATGCATACAGAAGAAGTGATTACACTTAGCATGGCATTCCTCACAGGCTGCTAGATAGCCATCACCTCACAATCCAAGTCAAAACCAAAGCTTTCTTGTTGCTTCCAACCAACACCTTTGGTAGATTTAAAACCCTCTTCAGGAGTCCATTAACATATCACTGAGGACTTATTAGCGTCAAAAAATATTAGAGGCCGGGCACGGAGACTCATGCCTGCAATCCTAGCACTCTGGGAGGCCGAGGCGGGCGGATAGCTCGAGATCAGGAGTTCGAAACCAGCCTGAGCAAGAGCAAGACCCCGTCTCTACTAAAAGTAGAAAGAAATTATTTCCCCAACTAAAAATACATAGAAAAAATTAGCCGGGCATAGTGGCACATGCCTGTAGTCCCAGCTATTTGTGAGGCTGAGGCAGGAGGATTGCTTGCGCCCAGGAGGTTGAGGTTGCTGCGAGCTAGGCTGATGCCACGGCACTCTAGCCAGGGCATCAGTAGTGAGACTCTGTCTCCAAAAAAATATATTGGATACATAAATGACAGGACCAGTAATGCACAACTAATTTACAACAGCCATTGTTGGCACAAGCCAACACCTGTGTAAGTCAATCATGTACTTAAATCTAATCAAGTTAACCATCAAGTTAAGCAAACTAGATTATGTGTCACCATTTCTGCCTAGACTTAATGGCTTCTTTTTTTTTTTTTTTTTTTTTTGAGACAGAGTCTCACTTTGTTGCCCAGGCTAGAGTGAGTGCCGTGGCGTCAGCCTGGCTCACAGCAACCTCAATCTCCGGGGCTCAAGCAATCCTCCTGCCTCAGCCTCCCGAGTAGCTGGGACTACAGGCATGCGCCACCATGCCCAGCTAATTTTTTTGTATATATATTTTTAGTTGGTCAATTAATTTATTTCTATTTTTGGTAGAGACGGGGTCTCGCTCAGGCTGGTTTCGAACTCCTGACCTTGAGCAATCCGCCCGCCTCGGCCTCCCAAAGTGCTAGGATTACAGGCGTGAGCCACCGCGCCTGGCCTTAATGGCTTCTTTATTTAACTAACAAAAACTAAACTTTAACTGTAAATAGAATATGATAAGCCCAGTTCTTTGTTATTTTTTAATGAACAACAAAAAGAAGTTTAATTGAGATGACAGAAGCCAGCTATTAAACAAATCAACAATCTGTGAACTGATATTAACATAAGGAAAATCTGAATAAAGGAAGTCTGACTGGCAAAAGGTGAAGAATTAGATCTATTTTTTATCAACCCCTGCAAGAGCTGAACCATCCAACAAGGAAAAATAGGCAGAATGAAGATTGTGTCGCCTTGCATTCCACAGGCCTTTCTCTGCTCAGCTCTCTCTATAACTCTATAATGGGTTCAAATGAACCAACCTTAACTTCATACCAACCTTAACTTCATTTTTTGACACCTTTAATGGATATTGAAAAAGACTTACACAGAATTTAATTAATAATTTCCGGGAGAAAATATGCTATATATGTAATAAGGATGTTTAAATTAATCTTTTGTCAGTATTTGATTTGGACTTAAATTTCAATATTATAGTCCAATTTCTTTACTTTTGCACTAAAAGAATTACCAAGCCACTACTTAAAAGCCAGTTTATTTTAAGGTACCTAGATATATATGGTAATGGCAAATTTTTTTCCTGTTGTCACATTAAAAAGCTTAGCATTAAATTAAGCTGTTTATCAATCTCCGATATCAAAATATCAACTCACAAATGTGTTGAAAAGCCATTTAAATGACTGTTCTTTTTTTTTTTTTTTCTTGCTTTATATAAAACCTTTGAAACTAGAAGAAGCCACATGGTATATTGGCTTGAGCAGTTTTCCCATGCACACACTTACCAAACATAAAACCTTTCTGGCCCAAAGGACTACCCAAAGTAAGCTGCTTCTTACTATTGCCCCATGATTAGCAAGTTGATAGAGAAACATGCACACTTTACATGGTAAGAGTCAAAGTATTACTGCTGATGCAAACAACAAATCCTGTAATTTGAGTGTCAAAAATCAGATGATCATGCACCAAAAAAACAGCTTAGAAAATTTACTAACTCATCATTAGTAGTCACTTCACAAAATCTGTATGCATGAAATAAAAGCACCAAGCCATAACCTCCTCCTAGTTCTACCATGTTTTAAAATTCACAATTATAATGATCATGTAGTCAGTAAAAAATCAGCGACATTAAGGCCGAGAGCGGTGGCTCACACCTGTAATCCTAGCATTCTGAGAGGCCGAGGCAGGTGGATTGCTCAAGGTCAGGAGTTCAAAACCAGCCTGAGCAAGAGCGAGACCCCATCTCTATTATAAATAAAAAGAAATTAATTGGCCAACTAACATATATAGAAAAAATTAGCCGGGTATGGTGGCGCATGCCTGTAGTCCCAGCTACTCGGGAGGCTGAGGCAGGAGGATCACTTGAGCCCAGGAGTTTGAGGTTGCTGTGAGCTAGGCTGACGCCACGGCACTCACTCTAGCCTGGGCAACAAAGCGAGACTCTGTCTCAAAAAAAAAAAATCAGCAACATTAAGAGGACAACTAAGAGGAGGGGACAACTCTATGCTTACCAAAGCTGGAACAACACTCTTGACTGGAAAACCTCCCAGTGTCTCCTCATTTCCCATGACCAATAACTGACACATTTCAATAACTGCCTGAAGCTGCTGGCTTTCATCACTGGCTTGTAGTCCTTGCAGTAGCTGCTGAGCTTTAGAACCTTCAGAGAAAAAAGAAAACATTACTTTTAGACATTTAAGAAAAGTATTACTAGGTATAAAGAGTGGCTTTAAACGGTAACTGGCTGATGATCTTCCTTGGATCCCAGTTAAAGGATAGGTCTATGGTAGGCTTAAGACATGCTGCTGACGTAATTCAGGACAGAATTAAATTAGTTGGATATGCTCTGCATTAATTTGATCTCACCGTTATACTTCTGTTTTGGTCTTTTTAATGGAGAGAAATTAACTGGTTTTTAAAAGCAAAACCAAAAAATAATATCCACAACACTAAATGAATTGACAGCTTTAACACATATTTTTAAGGAAATACACAATGTAAGCAAAAGCTTTCTAATAACAAAAATTTGTTAAACTGTGATGCCCAGACTTCAAATAAAATGTTATATACCTCTAACTACCAGCACCAGGGTAAATAGAGTTCTGTTAACAGCGAAAGGGCAAAGCAATAAAAACAAACACAACAATACACCTAACAAAATAGGTTGAAAGAATTAAGTATTCTGTAACAACAAAACTATTAGCCCCTTACATCTGCTCTCATTTAATGCACAAACACTGCCTACTAGAGCATTTCTACTTTTAATACTCAATTCCATTACTCAAACAACTGAAATACCCTAAGACTCAACTGCCAGAGAAAATTAAATTATTGTTAAGCAGAACAAGACACTCAAAAATAAAGTCTACAAATGCGTTTCATTTGTCATGAAGACCTTCCTATTGGTAACCATGATTAACTCAATGCTCACAAACTTATACTTGGTGTTACATCTAATTTTGTTTCCTTCTTATACATTGTCAAGTTAGGGACTCTTTGTGTATCGGATTTTTCCATTCTCATATCACTAAGTATTGAAATGCACAGAAATGGGATATATGTTTGGAACCTGTCAACTAATGTGGAATATATATAAAACTGAAGGTTTTTTTATTTCAATTAAGCTTCAGTGATATTCCCGGGAGCAGAAAGCTCTCAATAGGGCACATAAAGACCCATGGAAGATTTCTTTAATATTTAAGATTGTGGTTAATGCATTCTGTAAATATAGGTGCTTACCTAACCTGTACCATAATTAAAAGTTCCTCCAAAAATATACTGCAAAAAAGTTTGGAGCTACACCATTTTAAAAAGTTTAAACTAAATAATATCAATAATATAGATTTATCATTCTTTTGTGCTGAAATAACATGGAAGGAAAAAAATTTAATGAAAACTAACTAGTGAAAGCAAAAGAATCCTCAGTTGCTTCTAACTTCACTTTAAAGGGATAAAACAGTTATCAAGTATATCCTAATAGCATAACAACCTAAAATGGGAAAAACTGACACTTATATCACTGGATAGATATTTTATAAACATTGAGCTACATGTGTTCGTGGATATGGAACCCTCAAATAAGGAGGGCCAACCATATTTATTTAAAACAAATCTACATAACACATACATGGACTGTGATGTTCAAAGGTCAACTACATATATATAAAAAAAAAATGGGCCTTTTGTCACACGATTTTTATTTTTTTTAAAGAGACAGGGTCTCATTTTTTAACCCAGGCTGGAGTACAATGGCTCAAGCATAGCTCACCACAGCCTCAAACTCATAGGCTCAGCAATCCTCCTGCCTCAGCCTCCCAAGTAGCGAGGATTATCTATACACACACACACCACTACACCCAGTTATTTTTCAAAATTTTTTTGTGGAGGCAGAGTCTATATTGCCAGGTTGGTCTTTAACTCCTGGCCTAAGCGATCCTCCCTCCTCAGCCTCCCAAACTGCTAGGATTACAGGCATGAGCCACCACACCTTGCTATAAAGATTATTAAAAAGACATGTACTTAGTAGTAAAGACCTAATTAAATTAACTTTATTTCATTACAGGCATCTTTAAGTAAAGATGGAATTATTTTTACTGGGAGTATATGGCATTGAATACAATTACTATTAATAGAGTTTGGTGCCACTGCTTTGATTTTTGTCAAGGTACCAGCTATTTTATCCACCACTGCTTTTGCACTATGAGTTCAAATATCAAAGAGTGGAAAAGAAATAATCTTCATAACTATTATTATATATTATATAGTTTTGACCTCATAGATTTCATGTAAGGATCTCAGGAACCATCCTAGAAGTCCGCAGACCACACTTTGTATACACTTTCGACATTATTGTAGACCAGAGATTAGCAGGCAAATATTTTCTATCAAGGGACAGATAATAATTATTCTGGGTTTTCCAGGCCACATGGTCTCTACTGCAACTATTCAACTATGCTACTGTAGCTGGAAAGCAGCCATAAATAGTAAGATTTATAAAAATAAATGCACATGGCTATATTCCAATAAAAGTTTATACAGACACTGAAATTTTACCTTCATTTACTTTTCATATATTGCAAAATAATCCTCTTTAAAAACCGTTTCAGCCATTTAAAAATGTAAAAGTCATTTGTAATTCATAGGCTGCATAAAAATTAGCAGGGGCCCAGGTGTTGAGGTTCACACCTATAATCTCAGCATTTTGGAAGACTAAGGCAGGAAGATCACTTGAGCCTAGGAATTCTAGACCAGTCTGGGAAAGACTGGTGAGACCCTGGAGCTACAAAAAATTAAAAAGTTAGCAGGGCATGGTGGTGCACACATGTAGTCCAAACTACTCCGGAAGCTAAAGCAGGAGGTCACTTGAACCCAGGAGTTTAAGGTTGCAGTGATGACACCACTGCATTCAAGCCCAGAAAACCAAACGAGATCCTGTCTCAAAAAATAATAGATACATAGATCAAACAAATAAACAAAACAAAAAAAGCAGGAGGCTGGATTTGGCCCTTAGGCAGCTGTTTTCTGGCTCCTGATAAGAAGGGGAAAGAGAAACCCACAGAATGATAGGGAATCACAGGAGCCTAATACGTTGGATTGAAATAGCCTCTGAGGCATTCGCTGAGTTCTGGGACTGTGAAAAATGCTAGTTTTGCTAAAACAGAATAAAATCTCCTGCAGTCTCAGAGTGCTTAGAAAGCAAAGTCCCAATAGAGAGAGGAGGCTTGCCTCAAATACACACAGCCAGCAACCGACCTCCCAAGACATCTGTCATATTTTGAAGTTGCTCCACTATTTAAGTCTCAGGAGACACAGATTTGCAAAGGTCTCAGTCAAAATTCTGGGAGGGCCACAGCAAAGAAACAAGATTCTGCCGCAGGTAAATTGGTCACACCAAAATTGTAACTCTGGTCAAAACAAGCTGAAGTCCTTCCTCATTGGAGTTAAAGTGATCAGCTCAGGAATCTTTCTTTTATGTATAATAAAGAAAAAGAGGAAACCATCACTAGCAGAAAATATAATTTGAACCACTCAGTTCTTTTACACAAAATGTCCAGCATATAATCAAATAATTACTAGATCTTATGAAGAAGCAGGAATATGGGACTGAGGATCAAGAGGGGAGACATTAAAAGCAGACCAACACTTCTAGAATTAAAAGACAAGTATCTTATAAGTATGATTAGTGTATTAAAAATATAAGCAAAGATGGACAAAATTATTAAGAATGTACAGAATTTCTAAAAAGAACTGACATCTACCAAAAAAAAAAATCAAAGAACTATCCAGAACTGAAAAAACATATCTGAAATTAAGAACTGGTTGATGGTTTTAATAAAAGACTGAAGAAGACAGCAGCAAAAAGAACCAGTAAAGTCAAAAACTGGTCAATAGGGGAAGTTTTCAAACTGCAGAAAGAAAAAAAAATTCTGAAAACAAAACCAAAAATAAAACAGAGCCAAAAAGACATGCTAGATGTAGGCCAACTTTTGAACATGTACAATCTTGATACTCCCCAAAAAGAGAATATTTGAAAAGATAATAAGGTCAATACTTTATAAAATAATGGCCAAATATTTCCCAAAAGTCAGGAAAGGTATCAATTCATATATTCAAAATCCAGTGAGGCTCAAGCAATTAAGTGCCAAGGAAAATATCATCTCAGCCCAATACAAATTATTTTTTAAAATGTTTATTAATAAAGCATTTTTTAAAAAGCCAGAGTAAAAAAGACATTGCCTTGAAAAGGCAATAGTAAACTTTTACAGAGCACTTATAGAAGCCAGAGACATCATAAAGTACTAACAATTTTATACCAGGGGAAAATATCCTTTAAAAATAAAGGCAAGATGTTGGCATGGATGCAGTGAAAAGGGAACACTTATACACTTTTCATGGGAATGTAAACTAGTACAACCCCTCCAGAAAGAAGTACAGAAAGTCCTCAAAGAACTAAATGTAGACCTACCATTCGATCAAGCAATCCCACTACTGGGTATATACCTAAAGGAAAAGAAGTCATTTTATATAAAAATACACCTGCACCCAAATGTTTATTGTGGCACAATTCACAATTACAAAGATACGGAACCAACCTAAGTTCCCAACAACTAATAAGTAGATAAAGAAAATGTGGCATATATATACCGTGCTGTACTACTTGGCTATAGAAAGAAACAAAACAATGCCTTTTGCAGCAGCTAGACAAAACAAACTGGAGACCACTACCCTATATAAAGTATCTCAGTAAGAAAAAAACAAATAACCACATGTTCTCACTTGTAAGTGGGAGCTAAATGAGACATATATGGCCATAAAGTGGTGTAATGGACACTGGAAACTAAGAAAGGAAGAGTGATAAAAATCTATCAGGTACAATGTGCACTATTCTGCTGAAGAGTACATTGAAAGCCCTGACTAGCACGAAATAATTCATCCATGTAACAAAAAATACTTATACCCTGTAAATTTTTTGAAATTGAAGGAGAAAAAAAAAAAAAGGCAATTCAAGGATTTCTCAAACGGAAGAGAGACATCATTACTGTTAGTCCTGTACCCTATGCAAAAAAAGTTCTTCAGGCTGGAGGGAAACAATCCTTCACAGAAGAAAGAAACCACCAAGAAGAAATTAAGAGTAGTGAAAGGGTAGATAGGTGGGCAAATAGAAGTTCTAAAACAAGAATAATGTCTTATTGAGTTTGTAACACATGTGTAAGTAAAAAAAAAAAAAAAAAAAAATTAAAACAACAGTATAGAGGCCAGGCACAGTGGCTCACACCTACAATCCTAGTACTTCGGGAGGCTGAGGCAGGAGGATCTCTTGAGCCCAGGAGTTTGAGACCAGTCTGAGCAACATAGTGAGATCCCATCTCTACAAAAAACAGAAAAAATTAGGTGGTGTGCACCTGTAGTCCCAGTTACTCGGGAGGCTGAGGCAAGAGGATTGCTTGAGTGCAGGAGTTTGAGGCTGTAGTGAGCTGCGATGATGATACCACAGCACTCTTTAGCATAGGCAACAGAGAATTTGTCTCAAAAAAAACCCAAAAAAACAAAAAACAAAAACCACAACCAACAAAAAACCCAAAAAACCCCACCAACAATATAAAGGATGGCAGAAGGTAAAAAGAGTTAATAAACTGTTTTAAGGGTCTTGCACTTTCTGGAATATGATAAAGTATTAAATTAAGGCAGGCTATCATAAACCAATGATATGCATTGTAATCTCTACAGCTACCACTACAAGAAATATATGAAGTAAGAGAAACAATATAAAGAATGCTTGATTAATCAAAAACTACAAGTTTCCAATTCTTATCTGTCCGTTTTATAAAAAAACTACACTATTCTATTGTTACACATGACTGGTGGAAATGCGAAATGTTACAACCCCAAAAGTGGGAAATTTACAACATCTACCAAAACATTGCATGCATTTACACCCTTTTTACACCAAACCTACTTCTAGAAATCTATCCTCAAGATAATGCAGGAAATAATATGAAAGCTATATTATATTGTGGCACTTACCAATAACAAAATATTGAAAATAACCCAAATGTCAAACAATAAGGAATTGGCTAAATAAACTATGTATAACCACACGATACAGTAGTATGGTAGCTTTATAAAAGGAGTAGCATTCATATATATGTAATAGCTATGGAGAGTGAACACCAACACACAGTGTAAAAAAGGAAAGCAAAGTGTATAAAGTTTGCTACACTTATCTAAGAAAGGCAGTTCACAGATAATATGAATTTGTTTTTGTTTTTTTAAGTAAGCAAACAGGAGGACAAGTCCTAACATTTTATTTACGTGCGAGGAGGAAATGGAAAAGAGAAAGCAAAAGAAGGTAAGGCTTTTCTGAGTATACCTTGTTTGTAGATTTGACATTTAGAACCATGTAAATATTATATAGTTATAAAAACAAAATTTTAAAAAGCAATTCCTAAAAATCAAATGCAAAATGAAACAAATGAATCAAACCAACTTGATAGTGTCGAGAGAAGAATTATTTCAAATGGCTATAAAACACAAAAATTTGGTCAAAAAGAAATATCCCTAAACCCAAAAGAATACGTCAAACAAATTTTTAACTTTCTCACAAATACTTCTGATGATAACTTGGAATACTACACTATGAGATAAAGCAAATGAATCACTGCATTATTGTTCTTGCCAACTAATATTTTTGGCATAGGAGAAAAATATATATTCATAATATCAATGAAGTTAAATAAAAACCCCGAAACTCTAAATATGAATTGATAGTATCAACTTTAAAAATAAAAGACAATTATTTTCTAAGTTCGTCCATTAAAATAGTCTTATAATAATGATTGACCCAGTAGCAATGAATGTGCCCAGACCATGGTCTCTAAATACCACATCACATAAAAGAAACCAATGCTCTCTGGAGAAATGTCCAATTTCAGGTATGGGAGGGAAAAAGTAAGTCAACGGAGTCTGGCACATGTTGTCATACCAGAAAACAAATGGGTTATCAAAAACTACTAACATCATATCAAAAATAAAGAAGCCAACCTCAAAAAGATCCCATTATCCAATAAAAGGACAATTTAAACATAAATAAAATGTCTAAAACACATGTCTGAACCCACTGCTTATAATATTTAAAAACAAACAACAACAACAACAACAACAAAAATACTGACATCTTTGGAAGCCATAAAAACCATTTTTTTGAAAACTGGTAAATAAAGAGGAAAAATAATTTTTCCTATATTAACTATTCTCTCCAGGTAACAAAGTAGAAGATAAGGGAAAGATATTCTTTATATATTTCTACTAATTACTTTTTACTTCTTATACAAGTGAATATTAGACCTAAAGTACTACCATTTTGTTTTAATAATACCTGCTGCTAAGGAAGGCACTGAGTTTCAACAGCTTGTTAAGAGACAATCAGATATTATGTACTGCCTAATATAAGAACACACTACTGCTTTTGAATAGTCTTTCCTCATGAAGGAATGAAAATAAAAGAATCAAACTCTAATCTGAAAAAGCCTCTAGATATAACTACCAGCTTACAAGAAATACACTTATGACATTTGAGACAACGGAAATTTGACACTGATAGCTATTATTAAGGAATTGCTGGCTTATTTTTTAAGTGTGATAATAGTAATATGGGTATACAAAGGGGCATTATCTTGACCTACCTAATGAAATGTTTATAGATAAAATTACAGTCATACATTGCTGAGTGACAGAATACACTCTGAGTGATGCACTGTTAGCAGATTTTGCTGTTGTGTCATAGCATGTGCTTACACAAATGTAGATGGTATAGCCTATTATACAGCTATGCTAGATGGTAGAGCCATAGTCTACAAATCTGTTTTGCATGTTACTATAATGAATAGGCTATTTTATTTATTTATTTATTTATTTTATTTTATTTTATATTTTTTTGAGACAGAGTCTCACTCTGTTGCCCAGGCTAGAGTGAGTGCCGTGGCATCAGCCTGGCTCACAGCAACCTCAAACTCCTGGGCTCAAGCAATCCTCCTGCCTCAGCCTCCCAAGTAGCTGGGACTACAGGCATGCGCCACCATGCCCGGCTAATTTTTTGTATATTTATATTTTTAGTTGGTCGATTAATTTCTTTCTATTTTTGGTAGAGACGGGGTCTCGCTCAGGCTGGCTTCGAACTCCTGACCTTGAGCAATCCACCCGTCTCGGCCTCCCAAAGTGCTAGGATTACAGGCGTGAGCCACCGCGCCCGGCCTGAATAGGCTATTTTAACACAATGCTAAGTATCTAAACATAGAAAAGGTACAGTAAACAGAGTATAAAAGATGGAAAAGGAAAAAAAAGGTATGGCTGTACAGGGCACTTACCAAGAATGCTGTTTAGAGGATCAGTTGCTAGGGGTGAATAAGTGGTAAGTGAATGTTAAGGCCTAGGACATTACTGTCCACTACTGTAGATTTAAAGATACTGTATACTTAGGTACACTAAGTTTATATAAAAATTTTTTCTTTCTCTAGTAATAAATTAAAATCAGCTTACCTTAACAATTTTACTTTATAAACTTTTTAACTTTTTGACTGTTTTGTAATACTTAGCTTGAAACAAAGTCATTATACACCTGTACAAAAATATTTTTAGTTGTTAAATCTTTATTCTTTTACTTTAAAAACTGTTTTATAAAAAACTAAGACACAAATGCACACATTAGCCTAGGTCTAATACAGGGTCAGGATTATCAATATTACTGTCTTCCACATTCATGTCTTGTGCCACCAGAAGGTATTCAGGAGCACTTATAAGCACGCAGCTATCATCTCCTATGATAACGATGCCTTCTCCTGGAATATCTCCTGAAAGACTTGCTTATGGCTGTTTTACAATTAACTTTTTTTCCCCCAATAATCAGAGGGAGTACACTCTAAACCATAAAAGCATAGTAAACCTATAGACCAGTAACATATTTATTATCAAGTACTTTGTACTGTATATATCATTAGTGCTAGGAATTTTTCTGCTCCACCATAATCTTATGGGACTAACATTGTATATGTGGTCTGTCACTGAACAAAATGTCATTATGTAGAATGTGAGTATATATAATGTGTTGGATTCATTTTAAACTAACATGGGAGGCTGGGCATGGTGGCTCACACCTGTAATCCTAGCACTCTGGGAGGCGGGCAGATCATTTGAGCTCGGGAGTTCAAGACCAGACTGAGCAAGAGTGAGGCCCCAACTCTATTAAAAATAGAAACAAATTAATTGGCCAACTAAAAAAATATATAAGCCTACCAAAGTCCTCCATAATTTGGCAAATGCCTACAACTGATTCTATGTTCTACAACTTCCCTTCAGTCTTTCCACAGGCCTTTCTTACTGTCTGTTTCTTAAATTTGCAAAGTGCATTTCCACCTCTGATGGTTCTTCACGTGCTCTTTTCCATTGGCCTGTCCATGGCTAGCTTCCTCACTTCACTCAGGTCGCTACAAAATCACCCTATCTCAGAGGTTTCTCTAACCAGCTTATCTGCATCACTCCACC
The DNA here is from genome assembly GCF_040939455.1 of Microcebus murinus. Lineage (NCBI taxonomy): Eukaryota > Metazoa > Chordata > Mammalia > Primates > Cheirogaleidae > Microcebus > Microcebus murinus. Next base: position 98,139,080 of record NC_134111.1, read on the forward strand.
AACCAACCCATATCCTCACTCTGCTTTATTTTCTTTCATTGCACTAACAACACCTGCAATTGCATATGATAACTGTCATGTTTGTTGCCAGGGTCCCTGTCCCTCTCTAGGACGGAAGCTCTGTGAGAGAAACAACTCTGCTTATCTTGCTTATGATTTAGTATAAGCTCAGCAGCTAAAAATGACACAAAATAAATATCTACATTCAAAAATTCATAAAAACGTTTCCCAGGTAGGGTATGCTATACGAGTGGGGTCAGGGCAGGAAAAGCAAAACAAAACTTCCAGCTGCTTCTTGAATTTCCTTGCCAATCACTAAGGCTAGAAATACGAAAAAACCTCAAATACATATGTGTGAGCACATATACACACGTTGCATTACTTTAAAAAAAAACAAAACACTTGAAACATTTGATGGTAAATTAAATAAGCACACATTAGTGAGGTCAGAGTTAACAGGCTTCAATAACACTTTATAAATCTTGAAATTAAGACTGAAGTCTACAAATAACCTACTGATTCTAAAAAAACATTATGGATGAAGTTATAAAAAATGTTTAAATGTAAATTTTGTTTAAGGAAGATAATATAGTATGACACAAAAAATTTAACTGAGCCGTGTGCAATGGCTCATACCTATAATCCTAGCACTCTGGGAGGTGGAGGCAAGAGGACTGCTTGAGCTCAGGAGTTCGAACCAGCCTGAGCAAGAGCAAGACCCCGTCACCACTAAAAATAGAAAAAATTAGCCAGGCATGGTGATTCACGCCTGTAGTCCCGGCTACACAGGAGGCTGAGGCAAGAGGCCAGCTTGAGCTCAGGAGTTTGAGGTTGCTCGGTACTTTAGCCCAGGCAATAGAGTCAGACTCTTGTTTCGAGGAAAGAAAAAAGAATTTAAGTGAATTATATTAAAGTTATACTTAGTTATAAATTGAGACTACAAGAGTCACTCACTGGCCGGGCACAGTGGCTCACACCTGTAATCCTAGCACTCTGGGAGGCGGATTGCTCGAGGTCAGGAGTTCGAAACCAGCCTGAGCAAGAGCGAGACCCCATCTCTACTATAAATAGAAAGAAATTAATTGGCCAACTAATATATATAGAGAAAAAATTGTCCGGGCATGGTGGCGCATGCCTGTAGTTCCACCTACTCAAGAGGCTGAGGCAGGAGGATTGCCTGAGCCCAGGAGTTTGAGGTTGCCGTGAGCTAGGCTGATGCTAGGGCACTCACTCTAGCCTGGGCAACAAAGTGAGACTCTGTCTCAAAAAAAAAAAGAAAAAAGAGTCACTCACTATTGTGTTGAACATATGTGGTAAAATCTCTCAGGTTGTGATAATTAATTTGACAGAGAGTCTAGTAACTGGTAATTCTACTTAGAAAATTTTTCCTCACAAGCTGATATTAAAATTTACTGTCTTATAGGTTAAAAGACTCAAGATTCAAATCTATGCAAAATGTGCAATCAGATGCCATAATTATCAATGCAATCATCTGAGATTCTTTACTCTTCCATAGTTCAAACACAACAAAGAGCCAATCTTGCTATAAAATCTAGATGGTTTTCTAATGACTCCAATCCAGTAAATCAAAAATAAAAGCAAAGAAAATCTCACAGTTGCTGTATTTAAGGCATGAAAGTGTACATGCCCTATTTTTAAAAATAAGTTAAAATTCGTAAAAACTTCCTAATAGGTACATCAATAGGTAAACAGAAAAAATAGCAGTTAACTAATTATCGAGGGGTTTTAAAGAAGTAAATATTTTGAAGTGTTCACTTACTAGCTCCGCTTCCAATTGTTCTATGGAAAAGTTGTGACATCCGAGGACCAAGAGGACCAAACAGGTGAGGAGGAAGGCCCCTGGCCTCTAACAGAGCTAAAGAGAAAAGAAGGGCAGGGTGAAGAGTTGAGTTGATTTAATGCAACTGATCCTATCTAAAAATTTCAAGTAACTGATTCATCTAAATTAATTGACTTAGCCAATCCTACTTTCCATTCTGAATTTTAAGAAGCTACATTAAATTTTTAAGACTACCCTAATATATTAATGTAATTAATATAAATTAAAACACACATGTGCTAGCTTAGCTCCAAGTATGGTTTTATGCAGAAATAATAAAATCAGTCCCAGAAGGAACTATGTAAATTAGTCCAAGAAAAGCTCAAGGTAAATAAATATATTTTGAAGAAATTATATGTTAAGCCCCTTTGAACTGTTTTCCCTCTGACATTGTTTTCCAATTAGATACTGGTCATGAGACCCTCTAAAAACATTACGAAAACAGTACATTTTTGCCAGTTTAGTAACATTATTTTTATCATTAACAGTGTTTTTAACAGTTCTAAAAAATGAGAAAAACTGTGTTCATGAGAATCCTAGTTAAAAAGAGACAGTTCTAAGTTCCCTCAGGACCTTAAGAGCAATCTGAAACTCACTTATAAATAATATATTTCTCATAAGCCTCACATTGAGGATCTATTATAAATCAATCATCTGAGATAAAAATATATACCCATCCATTTGTAAAGAGTATATGCATAATACTAATATGAGGATACTTTTTATAAAAGCATTTACAACATTGAAAAATCTGGAGTTTATGTACACACTATACATTCATTTTAAAAGAAGTGATCAAAAAGACAAAAGAACATGGCCAAAAAACACCTTACTAGCTGCATTCATAACGTTATCAGGCATTGTAGAACAATATATTAAGCTATCCCTTTTTCAAGAAGTTTCTTATTTTATTTCTAAAATCAGGTACACATCCAACCTCAATAAAGAAAATTTTTTAAACAAAGCTATGTAAGGCTCTGCCTAGTTAAACAATAAAAAATGAAGAGGACGATAACTCATCTTCTAATCCTAAATCATCAAATCACCACTAAGAAAAAGAAGCTTTTCTCAAGGTACAGGCAACTGTTAGATTATGCTCAAATGAACTGATCTGAATTAATTTCCATAAAGAATAGCAGGAACAGGTAGCCCATGGTAATTATTACTCATTTCTCACAGGCTCAGTAACTGTCTTTACCTTGTAATCGTCCCATCTCGGAATCATCTGATTCACTCTCCCCAGAGGTGGTCATGCCAACAGCCCCTGCAACAGAACTAGAGGCTGGGGGGGTGGGGGGGGAGAGAAGGTAGGGGTTAGGAGAGGAGCACTTAAACTCATTGTATCTGGCTTAAGAAAGAAAAATCAAAGTTTTGTGGACTACAATAAACAAAGGCAATTAAACCTATCGTCCTACTGCATAATCAGCTGTTCGAGATTTCATCCTGTAGCTTTTAGAAACAAAAATGTAGCTCAACTATTTTAGTATTAAACAAGCATAAAAATACAACCTTTGCATTTCATTCATACATGGCTTTTGACAAATTTCTTAAGCCTCAGAAAGTGCTCTCAAATAGTCTTGTCCTGAACTCCTCTACTGAAGGTTAATAAAGACAGTACTGCTAAAACCACTGTGATATATTAATATAATACATGGCCAGTAAGTCACAAAAATAATTAAAAGCTAAACTGACAATTGGGGAAAACGTTCTATGTAGATGTGTGCCTTCTAAGTCTGGAGACTTGGAACTTGATACAATCATTATCTGGTTTCTCTAATTTCAAGAGTGTGAAAAGATATTATAACTAACAGATGACTGCAAAACATTGCTCTGAAGGATGAGAGAGAGGGCAATAATATGTCAAAACTAGTGTAGAATAAAGAGTTAAGACTCAGGACACTACTATATTACCCAAAAATGTTGCTCCGACCAAAAAAGCAGTCTAAGCTAATAGAGGTAGATTCTATTATGAATTTGACCAGGAGGTGAAAATATATTCCCCTGCAAGACTAACACTCTACTGTGCCTCTAAGTATCTACTGAGGCCTAAAGGATTTTTTTCCCTCTCACAGAGAGGATACATCTACATATAATCACATCATCCACATTACCTTAAGCCCTGTATACGCCACAGATAATGGCAGAATCCAAGTCAGGAAGAATAGTTTTGTCATTACTGTTAAAGATGCATGTGAATAACATTTAAATTTAAAGAGCTTCTCTGAAGAAAGACATGTCAATACACAAGCCATCAACTCAGTATTTTTATAATACCTTTCATCACCTACTATTAAATATTTTCTATAACTTCATCGGGATATTTCGAAAATTCTTAGAAAAATTTATAGTTTGGAATAGGGTCAGCAAACCATGGCCCAAAGGCCAAAACCAGTCCACAACATGGTTTTGTAAATAAAATTTCATTAGAACATAGCTGTTCTCATTCATTTACATATTGTCTGTGGCTGCTTCAATGCTACAACCACAGAATTGAGTACTTACAACAGAAACCATATAAAGCACAAGACATTTACTACCTGGCCTTTTACAAAAAATGTTGGCAACTCCCATCCCCAAGATTTATCGCTACAGATTAACCAGAAATGCTGATGTTAAAGGGCATCAAGGTTTAGCCAAATCTGCTCTTCTGGTGAAGAAAAATGAAATGAAACAATAACTATACTCTATAATGCTATTTATAAGTAGCATTTATTAAATGCTTACTATATGCAGACATTGTCTATATGTTTCTTTATAACTGTACAAAGATGTATTATGAGTTTCATCATGCACCTGAGGAAACAGAGGCTTTGTCACTTTGACTATACTTGCCCAAAGTCACACAGCTAATGATGGATCAGAGATTTGAAACCAAGCAGTCTGACTTCACAGAGTGGATCCTTAAGAACCATACAACTCAAACATATTCTTCAACAGTAATTTTTAATTTTAATTCAGCTGTTTCTTCCCATTATACAGAAACCCTGTTAACAAATACTGTTGATTGGTATAATTATGACTGGGTTTTGTTAAAATGGCTCTTAAACTTCCATCTATGCGGAAAGCAAATACAAAGTGTTTGGGTTTTTTTTGTTGTTGTTGTTTTTTTTTTGAGACACAGTCTCACTCTGTTGCCCAGGCTAGAGTGAATGGCACCAAGCCTAGCTCACAGCAACCTCAAACTCCTGGGGTCAAGTAATCCTTCTGCCTCAGCCTCCCAAGTAGCTGGGACTACATGCATGTGTCACCATGCCCAGCTAATTTTTTCTCTATATATTAGTTGGCCAATTAGTTTCTTTCTATTTATAGTAGAGATGGGGTCTTGCTCTTGCTTAGGCTGGTTTCGAACTCCTGACCTTGAGCAATCTGCCTACCTCGGCCTCTGAGAGTGCTAGGATTATAGGCGTGAGCCACTGTGCCCGGCCCAAAGTTTTAACAAATAAAATAATTGGTTTTCTTTCTTTCGAGACAGTGTTTTGCTCCTCTGCCTGGGCTGGAGTGTCATGGTATCAGCCTAGCTCACAGCGATTTCAAACTCCTGGGCTCAACTGATCCTCCCGCTTCTGCCTCTCAAGTAGCTGGGACTATAGGAGCATGCTATCACATCCAGCTAATTCTTTTTCTATTTTTAGTTGCCCAGCTAATTCTTTTTCTATTTTTTTTTTTTTAGTAGAGACAGGGTCTCACTCTTGCTCAGGCTGGTCTAGAACTCCTGACCTCAAGAGATCCTCCCACCTCGGCCTCCTAGGGTGCTAGGATTACAGGCGTGACACTGAACCCGGCCAATAAGTGGTTTTTTTAAAGCACACTCTGGAGCTCACACATCAACAAACACCAAAACCTCACTTGTTACAGTAATGCTGGTTTTTGAGTTTATTTATCAGAGGAGCTATACAATTTTACTTTAATATGTTCTACAAATCTAAAACTATTAAAGGTTTCTATACTACTTCTTAAACATATTAATCTAGTAACGTTTGTAATGAATATTTCAAACTGCACTACCACAAAGATATTAAGCAAGACATAAAACTAGTAAAAGCACACAATTGAAAGAGCTGCCAAGGTTCTATTACAGCAGTCCTGATCTTTAGGGAACCACAGAACCATTACAAGAAGGGACAGAGACTGCCTAATTTTTAATGGGAGTGGGGTGCTGGTTTTGACAGAAATTATTTTAAAAGCTGTAAATAAAAGGATTTTTTTGCCAACCCTTTGATGGCAAGTGTTAAGCGTTTGTTCATTGTAGTTCCTTTCAAATATGTTTCCCAAAATTAGATGGCCCAAATTGACCTAGTCTCTAGGCTAATTTAACTAAGAGTAAAGAGGTGGCTGTTTTGTAAAGTAATGCAAATAATAAAATGTAATAAAAAAAAAAAAATCAATGGTAGTCAACTGCAAAGTTCTTTAGTCAAGGCTTCAAAGCTTCTTGGGCACATGTACCAGATTTGTACCCATAGTCAAATACAAAAATATAACTATTAAATATCAACAGACAAAATCCAATGCAAGATTTTCAGCAGTGTCAATTTTTCTTTTTTAAATTAGATATTTCTCCTGTTAAGTTTCAGTATATCTTCATAATGCCATGTAAGATAGCTTACAATAAAGTGAAAACGGAGAAAATGTTGTTTAAGTTAGAACACAAAAATTATATTATGGAATGCCAAGTTTTTGTACTTTAACTAATGTAACCTCTTACCCAGAAAGCAAAGCTAAAATATTAGAAAGCTCCAGAAAAAAAGCACAGACTTGTTAAAAGAGAAAAAAATAAAAATAAATAAAAATTAGAAAGCTCAGAGTTAGATTTTACTTGCCAGGAAATGCTAACAGTTTACTAGATGCGTAAGTACAAGAAACAATCTGAAGATGATTATTCTTTATTTTTTTGGAGTGTCACAAAAACTTTGTAGTAAGGCCAGAAGAATGGTAATTATACATTAATATGAGCCCCAGAATCAGGTAATATGGTAGCAGTTTAATTTGCAGTGGAATTAAACAAAAGTTTACAAAACTGGGTTACTTTCCTTTGACCATCTTTCCTTTACCACCTAACCCTGATCACTTACTGTGAAATTACAAATGTTCTCAATGAAAATGTAGGTGCCAGAATATAGCCTATTTTTCCTTAACATTTTATTGTTTTGCAAGTATAAGGAGGACCACCTGATTCCTTATTTTAGTATCTCTGATATGTGTAGGAGTTCATCAACACTACAAAGGGCTCTGATGAAGTCCAAAGCTAAAAACAACAGGAGTCGGTCTCTGACTCTTGGGACAATCAGGCAAACACAACTTTCAACTTCAAAGGCTAGCATTTCTTATATGAAGAGCTAGGTGGCTGGGCTTAAGGAGAATTTAAGGCTCCACATTATATTATACTACAGAGTAATCCAGTAGGACATCATCATCAATAAACTTTTCTAAGTGTCAATAACACTGGCAAAGTCAGGGTGATAGAGCAAGTTTGCCTCAAGATAGAGCAAGGCTTTAATATCTACATATGACAAAATACATTTATTCCAATGATCACATTGAATTAGGTCTTTAAAAATAAATTAACACTGAAAAAGTAAATGAACAATAAAGGGATCAATTCAATATAATGAAGGTAGAAACTGTAGAAGCACTTTCTGAGAATGGATATTTGCTAAAAAGTGCTCTCTTTGAACCTACACTCTATAATCTAGAGGTTTGTATTTTTAAGTTCCCACTTTTATACACAGAGAAACTAAACTATATTATATTAAAGACCTTAATGTAAAGCTGCTAAGTAATTAACTTCTTTTGTAAGACAGCAGAGGAACTCCCATAATTCACAAGAGATCCATTCTCCAAAATATAATAAAGCCAGTGCTCCTCTAATAGCAGTGAACTTGACCTTTTATCACCAGTTTCAAGGGACATATTTGGAAAACACCTTATCACACACAGTGATTTCAAATATGACTGACAATGTAACAACTCATCTGCCAATTCAACAAAAGAAAAAACGATGAATGACAATGAAACACATGAAGTATTTAAGAAGACTGAGGCTAATCTCTGGACACTCTGATCTTGGGTAAATGGATCAAGGAACAAAACTTTGTACCCCACCCCCTCATTCTGGCCTTCAATTATACATGAATTAAACAAACTCTTGTAACCACAGGGAACCAGAATGACACAGTTGTTAGAAATGTACACTTGACTTCTATGACCTGGATTTCAGAAGTCACACATCCCAGCTTGTAACCCCAAGCAAACATAACCAATACAGGTCACAGTTTTTCATCATTTATAAAATGGCTATAATAGCACTCACAGCTCAGCAGGTTTTTAAAATATTAAATGAGAATATATGTAAAGTGCTTAATACTGTGTCTATAGTAGAGCATACACTCTAAAAATGTTAGCTATTACAATTACTGTAACACACTCAGCAGCTCCATTTCAGTTATCCATTTAGGAATTGCTCCACTTCCATATTCTGGCTTGAAATAAACATTAAAAGACTGGGAAGGAATGTACAATACTGGGAAGGATAGGCTATGTCATGAATAGTTTCAATGAGGTGCACGTAAAATGGACTTTTCTCAAATCTACCAATTAACCCGTCAGTGAACAATTCTAAGAAAAAGATATAGGAAAAAAACTCCTCTCCCACCAGAAGAGATGCTGTAACTAGACCATGTAATTTGTCATACAAAACTGAAAAAGAAGAAGAAAAAAAAAAAAAAAAGAAAACTGAAAAAGAGCAGTGGTAAAAAATGCGAAGCTGAAAAGGATGAGAAGACAACAGTAATGGGGTAAGCCAAACCTTCCTGACAAACTATGACCTATTATCAAATCACAGTCATTAAAGAAATCTAGCACATATTCTAATATTAAACAACAGTACATGAAATACTTTGTTCAAAAGTAAGTACATGCCTAAATCTAGACCTGTGTTATCGTCTTGATTTAAGAGACTGGAACATTTTTGTAGCTGTTGTTAGTATGTCAGTGAGAAATATCAATGGCAGACCACATTTAAAAACTCATTAGCCACAATTAACAACTGAAGTATTAGCCTTGTTTTGGCATTGGTAATGGATACATATTTAAAGCTCAAGAGTGGAAAAAGCCTTAATTTTTGCTGTTCCAAAACATCAAGAATAAAAATAAGTCCATAAAAATATAAACACTATTCTTACAGGTACGTAGTTTCAAACTAAATTATTTTTGTGGGGCTTGTAAAATTCTAAATTAAAATTTATGTATGTGTGAGGCAATTTAAAGCACATCCTTACAATTTAAAGCACATCCTTTATTATGAATTTAAATTCTTTCAAATAATCAATGGACATATGTAAGTTCTAGTAAATACAGAAAAAGCTTAAATAGAGAGGAGTTTATTCCCTACTAAATGCCAGCTGAACGTAATTAGTACAAATTTGGATTGGACAATTTAAAAACAACAATGATAAATCCAGCTAATCAAAATGCCAAATCTGTAAAGTAAAACAAAACAGAACAAAAGTTTATTTGACAGTAACATCTAGTTTATTTCTGTCCCCTCCCTTCTCTCTAAATAAATCTCTAAAAGACAGAAATGTATTTTAGAGCTAAGTGTCAATCTACCTGCAGCTCCTTGGGGAGTTTCATCTGTCCTTGCAGCTGAAGAATTTACTGTCTCCTGGTTGCTTTCAGGGTCTGCCATTTTCTCCTGTCGACGAGCTTCAGCTGCTCCTCTTTTGCCCAGGCCAGAGCCCCGACGACTACAACAGAAAAATGTCATCATAGGCAGCATTACCAGTGAACCAGGAGCAATGTATAGACAACACAAAGCTCAAATTCATGGAGCACAAAGCCAGTTTCTTCTTTTTAAATAAAAATTGTTGCAAAAAATCATTATGCATAACAACCAAGACTTTGTATATTTAAAATTCTCCCAAGTTATAGTGCCTTTACAATGCAAGCTTTTGTGTAACTAAGAGATGTTGTCATCCTTAGAGACAGAAATGATTTTTAAACACTTGCAAATAAATGGAAAAGTGACTCCTGCAGAGAAAATTCAATTCTTTTAAAATAGAGGACCACTTGGCAGGGTAAACAGTGGATCAATATACACAGGCTTGCAGACTAACACTGACAATGGGAGGAGGAGAGGGTGAGAAAAGAATGGGGGAAAATTCCCATCCCCGGTGTTCCATATTGCCTAAATCATCCAAAAATGATTATGCTAATATGGACAATAAAAAATTACTAATTTAATGTTATAAATAAATACAGATGTCCTTTGAGAAGACGCTTATTTATTTATTAGTACAGAGGCAAGGAATAAGGTATATGGAAAAAAGAATGATCATATTTCTCGTGGAGCAAATTAATTTATCAACAATGACGGTTTTCTCTTTTGATAGATCAGTAAGCAAATTGGATAGAAACAAAAGAAACTCCCCAAATTTAACACAATTTGTTAGTATTTAAACAGAAGCTCCCCAAATTTCCTTAGGAAATGCAGAAACCTACTACTAAAGACATGTTTTAGAAAAAAGGCACACTGCAATGAAATGAGATGCCACCTAATAAACAGGAGCAGGTATAACTGACATGTAAATAATGGTGCTGACTTCTCTCTAGAACACTAGGAGAGTTTATTCTCCTAACTAGTGAAAAGGCCTCCCCAAACAGGGATTTGCTTAGCTAATCCTTCCTTCACAAGGAAGCAGCTCATTCCAACCCATTTTACCAATCTACAAATTCCTAGGATTCAAATTCATTCAACATCTAATTTGTGCCAATACACTGGGCTGATCACATTGGGTACACAGGGTTACTGCTGCCCTAAAGTAATGTTAGTCTAAAAACAGCCTCAGTAGGTTAAGCCAGGCACTAGTTTTAAGCAGAATCTCAACTAATTCAGAAAAGGTCTGTGATAGAGTGTTTCAGGCAGGTGGTTGGATGGTTTGTGCACAGCATGATCACATATACCCCAAGTATTAATAACTTCACATGCACTAATTAAGTGGTCATGAGTAGAAGGAAACAAGGTGGCAGACAAAGGCCAGGAAGACAATTATTAACACTTATTTACCTGACTTCACATGTAGCTTAAAATTAATTTTCCAACACAGTGAATGCAGTTTATATCTCAGACTATAAACCTTTAGTGAATAAGACTCAAAATTTGTCCCAAAATAGGACAAAAACTCTGGAAAACTAAGAAATTTTTTCAGAGATTCTCATAAAAGTTTTGCTAAGAAACCTCAAAAGCAAACAGGTATACAAATTCCAGATATTTAAAACAATCCAACGAAACGGAAGCGGAGAAGTAGGGACTTAAAGTGGCAAGGGTATACTTCTTACGACTTCCAGGCAACAAGTCATATGTTACTATTTTACCACCACCAAGAGCAATCAAAATAGATTATCTTATACAATGACAAAAAAAATGCTAAAACCTTTCTACTAACCTGAGTTACAGCAGGGAAGAGGCAAACTAAAATCATTCCCCCATCACACATTTTTGATGCATTTAGTAGAGAGAACAAACCACAGTCGTGAACCGCATAATCTTTCTGTAAACGAAGGGCCATGGTATACATAGCAGTGGCCCCATAAGACTATAGCTTACTGTACCTTTTATGATTACGTTATGTTTAGATACACAAATACTTGCCATTGTGTTACAGATGCCTACAGTATTCAGTACAGTAATATACTATATAGGTTTGTAGCCTAGAAGCAATAGGCTATACCATCTAGTCTAGCAGTGTAGTAGGCTAGACTACCTATTTGTGTAAGTTTTGTGTAATATTATACCTATTTTGTATAATATTCACATAATGGCCAAACTGCCTAACGTCGTGTTTGTCATAACATGTCCCCCTCATTAAGCTATGCATGCCTGTACATATAAAAGAGATAGAACTCATATCTGGCTACTGAATAAATAGCAGACAAGGGCACTTAACCAAATGACCAACCCTAAAAATCTAAGAGGAAATTGCAGGGAAAAGATTTTTACCTTCAATAAGATTCTCAATTAGTTAGGGTTAAAATAATGGACTATATCATATCAAAAATAGTTGATGTTTGAAAATGAGATCCACATCAACTGGGAGAAAACAGGACTTGGAAATGTGAGAGGACACACGCAATACCTATCTTTTCTTGAGGGGAAGATGTAGCATAAAATAAAAATTAAGTACATTTTGACCCTCAACCACTAAACTAAATAACTGGTGCCAACACTTATGGAAACTAATTAGGCAATATTACAGTCATTAAAACAGGCATCTCTTGAGTAATTCATCACTCTACTGGGAAATTTAACTTTCTTTTTTTTTCTGAGACAAGAGTCTCACTCTGTTGCCCAGACTAGAGTGCAGTGGCATCAGCCTAACCCACACCAACCTCAAACTCCTGGGCTAAAGTGATTCTCCTGCCTCAGCCTCCCAGGTAGCTGGGACTACAAGGCACATGCCACCATGCCCGCCTAATTTTTTTTTTTTTCTACTTTTGGTAGAGACGGGGTCTCGCTCTTGCTCAGGCTGGTCTCAAACTTGAGCTCAAATGATCTGTCTGTGGAGGCCTCCCAGAATGCTAGTTTTACAGGTGTGAGCCATGACACTTGGCCTTAGATTTTTTTTTATTTTTTTTGAGACAGAGTCTCACTCTGTTGCCCGGGCTACAGTGCTGCGGCATCAAGCAATCCTTCTGCCTCAGCCTCCCAAGTAGCTGGTACTACAGGCATGCGCCACCATGCCCAGCTAATTTTTCTATGTATTTTTAGTTGGCCAATTAATTTCTTTCTATTTTTTAGTAGAGACGGGGTCTCACTCTTGCTCAGGCTGGTTTTGAACTCCTGACCTTGAGCGATTCACCCGTCTTGGCCTCCCAGAGTGCTAGGATTATAGGAGTGAGCCACCGCGCCTGGCCTTAACTGTCTTTTAAAAACAACCCAAATATGTATAAACATGCTCATTGGAGATTTATTTTGCAGGCTACACTCTAAAAACAACAAACTACTGGCAACAACTGTAAAAATAGTGTAGGAAGAGAGGAAAAAGGAGAAGACAGAAATGGCACCAAAAAATAGCATGATTAAACCTTAGTAAAAACATGTAAAATACTGGGGAAGAATTCACAAAGATAATACAACTTATGTTACAATAAATACTCAAGTACAGTAAAAAATTATTTTAACTTCACTAATTAAAATAAAAACTTACATAGTTAAGGACTGAAAGTTGAAAATATCTAAGCAACAGAAGATAAATGAACTCACCACATAGCGAAAAAACTCAAATTATTACCTGGTACTAGCACAGGAGCCCGTGGTCTTTTGGCGTGTGCTCCGCCTCAAACTGGGGAGCTCAGCAGGTGGGGACTCACTGCGTTTCTTGGTAGATTTTCTTAAACCTATATGTGGGAAATGTAAAAGTAAAATTTTATAAAGAGAAGTTATCACGAATTAAAAATTACAAAATTCTTTCAGGTCATCATCCTATTCAAAAGACCACAGAAACTTTTCATGGCCTCTCCAGCCATTTGATAGGTTTACTTTCATAGCTTGACTTCACTCAGCCTATTCGTAATGGAAAAGGGAATGGCATTTGGCACTCCATTTCAGGACCAGTCTTCCTTGATCAAGGCCTAACCTTGATCAAGCCATCCCATACCAAGCGTGACAGTCCCACCTCTCCCAAACCATCTTCTTTCACATTTCATGTGTGTTCTCCTCCACTACCCTTCTCCCCTAACTAAAGCCAAGTGATTTTTTGTATATTCTATATATTTCAAGAATTTACTAAATTTCACTAAATTTACTAAATGTATTACACTGTTCTGACATTGCCCCATTTCAGTTAGTGTATCAGGTTTGTCAATAAACTTATGAGAGAACAAATAGGGTTATACCACTTACCAGCAAGGAACATACACTGGAACCGAAGCTTATTGGATTGCCTGATTTATAGAATACCATGTAATTAGGGGGGAACGTCAATCAAGCACAGTTTACATGTTATTCTTGAAGCAAACTAATGCCTCTGGCAGGGTTAACAGACTGTCAGAAGATACAGGAATTAAGTTTATTATTTTATAAATGAGAAAGCCATGAGAGCATCCATCTTCCCTCCCCCAACCCCAATAATGTTATCTCATACATGATGACATATTAAACAAGGACCTCCAATAGTGAAACATCTCCAAAGTCAACAATCTTATTTCCATAAGAACTAGAGAACTGTGTTAACTCCTTCAGAGAATAATTAACTACACAACTGGTCCTGGTCACTTGCTTTTTTTTCCAGGAAGTTTTAATTTTGGGCTATTTCATTGCTTTAAAGGGAAAAGTTAAATTCTTTACTCCTTTTTGTTAAAATCACCAGTAAACAGTATGGAATAGAAGTGGTAAAAAGGTTTCAAGACATCTTAATCATTTAGATTCTTAATTTAAACCTTCATTCAACGTGAGATGGTCTTTACAGCATACATAAGGAGGCTGCTAAGTGAAAATCAAGTTATTCAAGAATCTTTGGGCCAGGCATGGTGGCTCACGCCAGTAATCCTAGCACTCTGGGAGGCTGAGGCAGGATTGCTTGAGCCCAGGAATTTGAGGTGGCTGTGAGCTAGGCTGACGCCACGGCACTCTAGTCTGGGGAACAGAGTGAGACTCTGTCTCAAAAGCAAGAATCTTTGAACACAAAAGAGAAGCTGTAGAGACTTTAAAATTTGTGTTCAGATAAACGTTTAGACATCTAAATCACACCTTTAGGGACTTTTTTCAAAAAAATTTTTATGAAATTATCTTGACACTTGAAACTGACATAAAAGAATCAAAGGATGAAACATTAATTCGGGAAAGAAAATTGGCTTAACATTTTCTTACATTACAATTTCACTTTTAGGTTTATTTTCTACATAGCATATAGTCAGAATTACTTGATATGATCATACATACGCCTGATATGCTATACTATCTTATCTTTGCCTGGGTATATTCGCTGGTGACCTGAGAGACAGAAATGGTATGAAGACAGATCAATGGAGCCAGCTTAATATGTTAATATGTTATAGCTAATTAGTATCACCATTCTGTAATACTTAAAAAATTAAGAAATAATTTTTAAATTTTCAGGAAATATTAAATCACACTTGTTTATGTGTATTGTGTGGCTAAGTCAAAGTAGACTAAAAAATGTACAGTTTAGAAAGAGAAAAAAAAAAACCAAGTGCAGATTACATTAAAACACTCTCCATAAGAAAACAAAAAGCCATGTTTCACTTACAACAAAGTGCCCTTGTATTACTGTCACTAATATTACTTAGTTCTTAGTTCATGTAATACTAAAATACTTCTATACATACGTTATACAGTAATGGATATCAGTACAGATTTCACATCTATTTAGTGACATTCAAAATAAAATATTCAAATTAAAGTATTGTGCGCTACTGCTATACTGCTGATTTAAGATCATAGTATGCTTTTGTAACCAAACGTTACGTTTTTACTATTCATGCTCTAAAATAGACTCCGGTGTTTAACTGTCTTTTAAACTCTAGTGAACTATAATTTACATGTGATAAAATGTACTTATTTGAAGTGTATGGGTCAATGAGTTTGACAAAATATATTCACTCATGTAACCAGAATAACAATCAAGACACAGAACATTTCTATCAGTCTAAAAATATAAAAAGGTCCTCCAGGTCTCTTGCAGTTAATCCCCTCTCCCTAACTTAAGGTCCTGAACCACTGATCTACTTTCTGTTGCATTTTTGCCTATTTTAGAATTTCATATAAAGAGAATCATATGTTTTGGAAATAAATTCATTTTGTTACACATATTAGTACTCCATTCCTTTTTATTGCTGAGTGGTATTCTTGTGCGTAGATGTGTAACAATCTGCTTATCTATTTTTGGTGTTAAACTTTAAGAGGACCACATTAAGTTGCAGACATAGGAAAGGGAATGACAGCACATCTGTTTACAGCATGGTTTACTGAATATTTTAAGTTCACTGTTGAGACCTACTGCTCAGAAAAAAAGACTCCTATCAAAATATCTCTGCTCATGGACAATATACTTGTGGTCACCCAAGAGCTCTGATGGGACATGTATAAGGAGATTAATGTTTCTATCCCTGCTAACACAACATCTGTTTTGCAGCCCATGAACCAAAGACTAATTTTGACTTTCACTCTTATGATTTAAGAAATACATTTTTTAAGGCCATAGCTGCCATAGATAGCGATTTCCTTGAATGGATCTACACAAAGTCAATTGAAAACCTTCTGGAAAGGACTCATCATTCTAAATGTCATTGAGAACATTGGTGACTCATGGGAGGAGGTCAAAATATCAACAAGTGTGTCAAAGAGGTGGGTTCCTACCCTCGTGGATGACTTTGACTTTGAGAGGTTCAAGATGATCAGTGGAAGAAGTAACTACAGATACGGTGGAAACAGAGAACTAGAATTAGAAATGGAGGCCGAAAATGTGACCAAATTGCTGCAATCTCATGATCAAACTTGAACAGATGAAGAGCTGCTTCTTACAGATGAAAAAAGAAAATGGGTTTTTTGGTTCATTTTTTCTTTTGTTAAAAAGAGACAAACTCTTGCTTTGTTGACCAGGCTGGCTGGAGGGTAGTGGCTCAATCACACTTCACTGTAACTACTGTAATCTCAACCTCCTGGACTCAATCCTCCCACCTCAGCCTCCCAAGTAGCTGAGAGTACAGGTGTGTGCTACCATGCCCCACAATTTTTTATTTTATTTTTTTGTAGTTAAAGTGTCTCTCACTATGTTGTCCAGGATGAAAATGGTTTCCTGAGATGGAATCTACTCCTGGTGAAGATGCTGTGAATATCATTGAAATGACAACAAAGAATTTAGAATAGTACATAAACTTAGATGATAAAGCAGCAGTAAAGTTTGAGAAGATTGACTCCTAACATAAAAATGCTATCAAACAGTATGACATGCAACAGAGAAATCTTTCCTGAAAGGAAGAGTCAATCAATGCAACAAAATTCATTGTTACCTTATTTTAAAAAACTGCTATAGCCACCCTAACCTTCAGAAACCACCAACCTTATCAGTCAGGAACCATCAACATTAACGTAAGACCCTCAACTAGCAAAAGGATTATGACTTAAGGCTCCGATAACTGTTAGTATTTTTTAACAATAAAGTAATTTTTAATTAAGGTATATAATTGTCTTTTTAGACATAAGCTATTGCACACTTAACAGGCTACAGTGCAGTGTAAACACAATTTTTATATGCACTGGGAAATCAAAATATTCATTTGACTTTTTTTCCCTTCTTTTTAAAAGAGAGCCAGGATCTCAGTATGCTGCCCAAGCTCGTCTTGAACTCCCAAACTCAAGCAATCCTCCAGCCTCCTCCCAAAGTGCTGAGATTACAGGTGTGAGTCACTCACTATGCCCAGCCTGACTTGCTTTACTGAGATATGAATTTTATTGCTGTGGTCTGGAACCAAACCACCAATACTTGAGGTATGCCTGCATATCTTTATTAATAGTTACTTTGGCATAATAAATTAAAAAAATGCAAAGGGGCTAGCATGGTGGCTCATACTTGTAATCCTAGCACTTTGGGAAGCCAAGGCAGGAGGAGGAACAGCTGAGGCCAGGAATTCCAATACCAGCCTGAGGAACACAGTGAGACCCTGTTTCTAAAAAACTGAAAAAATTAGCCAAGCATGGTGATGTACATCTACAATCCTAGCTCCTCAGAAAGCTGAGGGAGGAAGATTACCCGAGCCCAGGATCATGCCACTGCACTCCAACCAAGGTAACAGAGCAAAACCTAGTCTCCAATAAAAACAAACAAAAGTAATCTATAAGGATATAAAAAAGGACCACACATTTCTATTTTAAAATCACTCTAATAATAAAATTCAAGTTTCATAGATGATAGATAATAAGCTAAATCACAAATGCAAATTTCTAAACTAAATTTTTATCTCCTAATCAATGCACAGCCATTTCATGCATTGATTTAGTGGTATGGATTAAGAACACTGGAAACATGCAAAGATATTCATTTAAGAATTATTTACGATAAGGAAAAACTAGGAGATAAATGCCCAGTAATAAGGAATGGTTAAATGAAGAGTATGACAGTAAAAACTGCAAGAATAGTTAGTAGTTGATGAGGATGTGACCAAACCAGTACTTTTATATAACTGGTAAGAATGATAAATTCAAATATGTCTATGGGAAATTTCAATATATATATCAATATTTAAAAGGAACATAACCAGTGACCTAACAAGCAAATAGTAATGTAAATTACAAAGCTATATTTAAAATTTACAAGAACAATTTAAATACACATTAGTAGGGAATGGGCTAAATAAGGGCATATTCATAGGCAGCCATTAAAAATGATATAATTTACAATTTTCTGAGAGGAAGAAGTCTGTTAATAAGTATTTAGGCAGAGGGAGCACTTTAGTTCCTTCACATCTAAAACATGGATACAGTCTCATTCTGTCATTGTAAGGATGAAATCTGATGTATGTCAAATGTCTATTTTAGAGCCTGGTACACAACAGACACTCAAAAAGCAATGCCTCTTGTCATGTATAGTGAGATCTACTTTTAAAAGAGTATGCGCACATGCACAGAAATGTATCTGCCCTCTGGGTATAGACAGAAGACTGAATACACATGCATTCACTTCTGTCGCCTCATGAAATGCCACTAAAATAGCAGTAACAGAATCTGAGACATAAATCCATAGAGATGGAAAAAATGGAAGACAGTACAATGACAATACAATTTTAGAACATGGAAAGCAGAGATACCAGGGCTAAATGCACCGGAAACTCCAGAAAGCTCTAAGAACAAACCTGAGACAAGTACCAATTAGACTAACACTACAAAACCCAAAAAGGCTCAGGAACTGGTGGGTACCAGTTACCTTTGGGATAATGTTGGGGTTAAAATGGAGGATTGGTTATTAGGCTGTTTATGAAGCAGATTCCCAGATCTCCTCCCCCTCTTGCACAGCTGGGCAACTATTCCTCTCCTGCCCAGCAAAAGGACCTTTCTTCTTCAGAAAGCACAAAATATAGAAATTCTCCAATTAAAGTACATAGTATAAATAGGTGCAGTACACCAAAAATGAGAGGGAGATCAAATACAAACAGATGTATTGGATGACACATACAATGCCTCCTTCCCAGGCCTATTCTCCCGCTCTGCCCCCAGAACTCTGGCATTGAGGCCTTTGCTTCAAGGCAGGAGTTTAAAAGAATCTTCCCTGTGGAATTCTATCAGCTGAAGAAAAAAGTCCTAAAAATAATGATGAAAAAAGTTTAGCGAAGAAACAGCCCAACCAGATAACCAGACAGTGAATCTCAGTCCAATGTCACTTATATACTCAAAGCTTACAAATTAGATTTTTGGTCTCCTCATACACTGGACTATGAGGAGACAACCAGAATTACCTATAAGGAATGTTCCTAGTATCAAAAACAAAGCCAACCCAATCCCACCACATCCTCCCAAAAAACCTATTTAAAAGAGACTGTTGCCACGGCACTCACTCTAGCCTGGGCAACAAAGTGAGACTCTGTCTCAAAAAAAAAAAAAAAAAAAAAGACTAGGCAACCAAATAAAACTGTTTATGTCCTCAAAAAAGAAATTCTCCATAAATCAAATATAGGATTCTATAAAAACGGATATGAAAACAAAACAATCTTTTGACAATAAAACACGATAGCAAACATTAAAAAAAAAAAAGCAAAAGCAAGAGAAGAGTTGGAAAATGAAGTTTTAAAGCAAAGCAAAGCAAGGGCAAAGAGATAAGATCAAGACCATCTAAGAGGACAATCGCCTCAAATAATAGAAAATCTAGAAAGAGAAATGAAACAAGTGGGTGACCAACTATCCTAGTTTGCCTGGGACTATCCTGGTTTTTTGGAGCTGAAAATTTTCAGTCTTAGGGAATGCCTCAGACTCAGAGACACCAAGACAGCTGGTCACCCTGACAAGTAATGAAAATAAATCGACAGCAATGGGCAATATTGCAACATTTCTAAATTACAGGTAAAAATCTGCATGCTTCCATAAAAAAGGGTTACAGATACAACATATCAGGAATAAGAATGGTTCTAGTAGTGAAATTTAAAAGATAAAATTCTTCAAAATTCTAAAAGAAAATAATTCCAAACCCAGAACTCTATATTCACCCATGTGTCAAGTAAATATCAGGGCAGTATGATACATTCAGATATTTAAAATCTAAAAAAAAAATTTAAATCTCCTAAGTATTATTTTTTTTATATATATGTTCCACCAAAACAAGAAACCAAGAAAGATGGCATAGAATCTGGAAAAAGGAAACTGAAAAAATTGAAGAAAATCCCAAGGCTTTAAAGCAGTACACAACCAGGCATAAAAGAGCAACTATCTAGAGGCCTCATTTGTTCAGGAAGATGAAACAGATGCATAGAGACAGCTTGAGAAAAAGCTGTGACAATTAGTAAGGAGTGTGGAGTTGAGTGATGGGTTCATAGAGAAGGAAAACAGTAACCAAAAGACCCCATTAAATTCAGGAAATACAACAATGTGTAAGAAACAAAAATGTGGCACAGTGTAAACAACATTTACGTAATATAAATACTGAGTACTGACCATGTCTGGAAAAATGGTTAGTATATATGGGTGAATGGGGTGGAATAAGGTAAGAATGCAAAACCCTCATCTTACATAGGAGGAATGCCATACAGCTCAAACTTACAAAAAAAAAAAAAAAAAACTCAACAAATGGACATATGAAAGTATATAATTTAGAGACTGAAATAAACATCAAAATAATCAGCTACAGAAAAGTGCAAAAGTAACTGATAGAAGGATTGCTGGTTTTTTTTTTTGGAGACAGAGTCTCACTTTGTTGCCCAGGCTAGAGTGAGTGCCGTGGCGTCAGCCTAGCTCACAGCAACCTCAAACTCCTGGCTCAAGGAATCCTCCTGCCTCAGCCTCCTGAGTAGCTGGGACTACAGGCATTCGCCACCATGCCCGGCTAATTTTTTGTATATATTAGTTGGCCAATTAATTTCTTTCTATTTATAGTAGAGACGAGGTCTCGCTCTTGCTCAGGCTGGTTTTGAACTCCTGACCTCGAGCAATCCGCCTGCCTCGGCCTCCCAGAGAGCTAGGATTACAGGCGTGAGCCACCACACCCGGCCAGGATTGCTGTTTTTAAATAACTGTTTAAGTCTCTGACTTTGCACACAAGTGCTGATAAATATAATGAAAAAATTTTCGCAGGATATGCACCAAAAAAAAAAAAGAAGTAGCCCTTGGGGAATAAAATTAAAGGTGATTTTGTATTTTTATTCTTTGTACTTTTTTTGTATTTTTCTCAATAGTTTCAACAAACATCCTAGAAGTGTCAAAACTATTACAAAATACAAAGGGAAGAATATAAAGAGCAATTCTTACTATCATGTAAATTCAATAAAATGTAACTTGGCTAAGTTAATTTCTTACTGTGATCTAGTATACAAGAATACGTAACATGGTCATTTAAAATTCACAATGTAACACAAAGCAAGACATTCCTAACAAAGAGACCAACAATATTTTTTTCCAATAAATATTCTCTTTTTTCCTACGTTGGCAACTCTTTTAACTTACTGAATTTTTTTTTTTTTTTTTTTTGAGACAGAGTCTCACTTTGTTGCCCAGGCTAGAGTAAGTGCCGTGGCATCAGCCTAGCTCACAGCAACCTCAAACTCCTGGGCTCAAGCAATCCTCCTGCCTCAGCCTCCCCAGTAGCTGGGACTACAGGCATGCGCCACCATGCCCAGCTAATTTTTTCTATATATATATTTTTTTTAGTTGGCCACTTAATTTCTTTCTATATTTAGTAGAGACGGGGTCTCGCTCTCGCTCAGGCTGGTTTCGAACTCCTGACCTCGAGCAATCCGCCCACCTCGGCCTTCCAGAGTGCTAGGATTACAGGCGTGACCCACCACGCCTGGCCACTTACTGAATTTTTTTAAAAGCCTTAAAAATACTTAGAGTCTTTGTTGGTACTTTTTCTCAGTGGTTGCATAATGGAACTATTAAACTTTTCTAAGTTGCTGCATTATTTTGACAGCTGCCTTAGAATACGGAAAACACTTAATACCCAAGACTTTTCCTTTTAAACTCCCTGCGCCCAACACCTCATGGGGCTCAAAGATAATCCACTTTTTTCAGCTCAATAGGGATGATCCTACAAAATGAAAGCAAGTGAAACCAAAAGTCTACTGTAAATTCTTTTCTCCTCAACTCACTCTCATTTCCTCCCTCTAGTGATGCAAAGCATTATGTCTTCCTAATCTAGGCAGAACTGCCTTCTTTGAATTCAGCATCTGTGTGATTCTTGTCTAGTTCTGATAATGGACAAAGGCTGCATGCAAGTCACCAGAAGAGTATGAAACTCAAGATGAAATAAGCTGGTATTACTGCTGACTATGTTATTAATAAAATGCACACGATGTGCACTTTAATGGAGAGTAGAGTGGATCTACAAATAGAAACATCAGCCTTGAAATATATACCTCTAAGTTTTTCTATAAATAAGTTGTATAATTACTTCAATTTTGATTACCAACTATTTCTTATAATCCCATGCCATCATCCTCTACTACTCAGACACTTTGAAATCATTACAAATTTTTAAAAAATTAGCTCACTTTAAAAAAGCAAATCAGCAAAATATATTTTGAAGTTGAACTAATTACAAAATCATTAAAAGTATGATATAAAAATATTAGAAAGAAATTTTTTAAACCACATATATCATATTATCATACTGGTTTTACATTTATGCCTATTTAAATTTACAAGTATGTCTATTTACTTAGGTTAAATAACACCAAGACAGCTATAATAATTTCCTAATACACATTAAAAATTGTCACATAACACTATTCTTTCTGGGGTACTCTTGAGACCTCTACCACGTGATATATGGTGACCTTTGTCCCAGAGTTATTCTAACGAATTGCAGCTGGCAAGCAACAAAACTTCAGGAAGCCTAGCACTAAAGTAGCTATTTGGCTAGCTCTCCTGCCAGCCCCAGTTTCTCACCAGGAACTTGTTCATCAGCCCCTATCAACAGTTTGAAGCAGAACACTGGAAAAGGTCTTCCTGCTAAAAATATTATAGCATTTCCCAAAGTATATTCCATAGACCACTGCTGTCTTCGAAGGTCAAATAAGTCTACAAGATACTGGATTAAGGAGAAGTTACTTTAAGAGTTCTCGCGGATTTCAATATGCTAATAATGCACATCTTGAATCTCCCTGAGTAGTATTTGAACAGGAGGAATCAGCCTTTACCAGAGGAAACATAACACATTTGAATTAACAAGTTCACTGATTCTTAAAAGGTAGACGACAAAAAAGGACACCAGGGGGAAAACAGTACCCAATTTGAAATGTAGTATCATACTCCATTTTAGATCATTTATAGGCTTTTTCCACCAGATTTCTACTATCAGAAACCCACCCGTCAATTTCTACCCATTGAATCTAATTCTGCCCTTTGGATTAATGCCCAAAACCAAAAACCCTGATATATACAAAAGCCTTTCAAATATATGAAGAACACAATTCTTAATACATCATTATATGTTGGTGCAAAATTAAAGCACTTTAATTTTTCAAAGTTGTTTTCACATCTATTCTTTCATTTATGCTTCACAAAAAGGAGTATTATTTTGCAAATAAGATCAGGAATTAGGCTAGTATCATAGCTATAGCTGAATTTGCCCAACCCCACAAAACTATCAGAAGGTAACAGAACTTTAAATCTGAGTCTTCCAAATCGTAAAGTGATACATGCCCAGGATTTATTTACTGATCACTTCATTCTGTAAATGCTGCTTTTATATATTAATGTTTTCTGCCTTAAGTTACTCAACTTCAGTTGTGCACCCTAAATTGTGTGATGCATGCTATGTATCAAACACTATGCTAAGTCTACTCACATATTCATTTATTCCTCAAATAACTATTATGCCCACTTTACAACAAAAAAGTTACAAACTTGCTCACAATCACCAGCTAATAAAATGGCAGAAGTAGGGTTCAAATCCAGGATTTGGGGCTCTGATATTAAAGATTCTATCCTCAAAATACCACTACTTGAAACTCCAAGAGATTATCAT
Source organism: Microcebus murinus (assembly GCF_040939455.1). NCBI lineage: Eukaryota > Metazoa > Chordata > Mammalia > Primates > Cheirogaleidae > Microcebus > Microcebus murinus. Next base: position 98,163,101 of record NC_134111.1, read on the forward strand.
AAAATACCTCATTTTGCCCATATATCCTTAAGTAAAATTACCTGCCAATTCTATTGTTTCTTACTGAAGTGACTATTTATTTATTTATACATACAGTGTCTCATTTGTTGCCCAGGCTAGAGTGAGTGCCGTGGCATCAGCCTAGCTCACAGCAACCTCAAACTCCTGGGCTCAAGCGATCCTACTGCTTCAGCCTCCCGAGCAGCTGGGACTACAGGGATGTGCCACCATGCCCGGCTAATATTTTTGTATATATATTTTTAGTTGGTCAGTTAATTTCTTTCTATTTTTAGTAGAGACGGGGTCTTGCTCAGGCTGGTTTTGAACTCGTGACCTTCAGCAATCTGCCCACCTCAGCCTCCCAGAGTGCTAGGATTACAGGCATGAGCCACCACACCCGCCCTGAAGTGACACATTTAATCATGTCTAAAATGCACCCCCCATGTTTAGCTTCAAGAAGCCTTCCCAGATTTAGCTCACTCAATCTGCTCACTCCTATGCATTCTGTTCTAGAAACCAATTTCTGAGATCACATGGCCCAGGTCTGACTCTTGGCTATATCTATCATTTCTTAGTTCTATGACCTTAGACAGGTGACTTTACCAATAACCCCGAGTTTCCTCACTAGGAATAATAATGCTTGCCACATAGGGCTGATGGGGAACAAGTAAGATGATTCATATAAAGCATTTAATAACTACCAGGTACTTATAAGCACAGTAAATATTTGCTATTATTTTGTTTTGAAATGTTTTTCACTTACACGAAGACAAATATATAGTCAATGGTGTGATATGAATCCTTGGGTTCACAAGGTATTCATCCCTAAAGATTAATCAATACCAGCAAAGAAGGATCTAATAAAATTTCATTTTCTCTGGGGTCTTAATATCTTCAAAGGACTCAATTATGTTACAAAATAAAACACAGGACCACGGGTAAAAAATAAGCACAGTGAAAAAAGCAAAATCTTCAAAGTTGCACATACCTCTATCTTCAAATCCTAACTCTGCCACTTATGAAATATGTTACTCAGATAAATTATTTCACTTCCATGGAATAAATTTCCCTAATAACTATCCTAAAGAACCATTATTTTGAAAAGTAAATGTGAGTACATATGCAAAATACCCAGTACTTTTTGATAATAAAAAAATGCTGGTTCCCTTCTTTCAACAGCTTAGGCTACAATTGGAGATTAGACTAGAACAGTGGCAGTGAAAATGAAAAAGCAACTTTATAGTGATAATAGAACACAGACTTTGTCAAAGTGAAGACAATTGTGAAGTGGGCTTTAAAATACTAAATCAGTTTGTGACCATGTTTAGAACGGTTTTAAAAGAATTATCTGGACTGGTTTTATCATGGCACAGTAATATAGCCAGAACTTTTCAGCATTTCCAGAGCGAGAGCTCCTACACAACCAAGGAAAGCCCCTCTCATTAGCCACGGATAGGGTTGAGTTTTAAATAAATAATAAATGAATGAATAAATAAATCATAAATCAATAAAATCATGTTAATAGACCCTATAGAAAAAGGAAGCTGATCCCTGAGAAGAGTCGAGGCCATGACACTCAAGTACGATCTGCTATTACCTGGCCCTAGAACCCTCCTCGAAATAGGACCTGAACAAAATGGGTTCCTCAAGTGAGGTAAACTGGAAGGCAAAAAGGGAAGAGTGAATCCCATGGAACTTTCCACAAACTCAACCTGGCCCACTGGCTGTGAAGATTACACAGCTACAATTACAATGGCATGACACACAAACACACAAAGATGTATACATGCTTCTACTTCACTTAAAGGCAGACAGGAGAGAAGTATAAAAGCCGACATAAATCCATTGTCAATAAAACCTTGGGAGGGTAAAAACACAGTTGGCTGTCCTTCCTTAATCTGGCCTTTTATTTCCTTTGAGTTCACGTTATCAATCTAGCTAATCTTAATCCATTATATGTGCCTTTGATTAAAGATGTTACCTTTACAATAACCCTATAATGCAGGCTTTACTTCAGATTTTGTATAGTGCCTACGAATATTCTTGTCAAAGTTTAGGTAATATTGAATCAACCAAAAGTAGTTATAGATTGTATGGTTAAACTAAACTAACAGCTCTGACTCAGTATTAGGTTAGGCTGATTCAATATTAGCTAAACCTTCACAAGAATACTAGTAGACACTATATAAAATCTTCCCAATAACCAAGAAAAGGGTTCTAACTCTATCAAAATGTAGATCTGATGGCCGGGCGCTGTGGCTCACGCCTGTAATCCTAGCTCTTGGGAGGCCGAGGCGGGCGGATTGCTCAAGGTCAGGAGTTCAAAACCAGCCTGAGCAAGAGCGAGACCCCGTCTCTACTATAAATAGAAAGAAATTAATTGGCCAACTGATATATATATATAAAATTAGCCGGGCATGGTGGCGCATGCCTGTAGTCCCAGCTACTCGGGAGGCTGAGGCAGAAGGATCACTCAAGCCCAGGAGTTTGAGGTTGCTGTGAGCTAGGCTGACGCCACGGCACTCACTCTAGCCTGGACAACAAAGTGAGACTCTGTCTCAAAAAAAAAAAAAAAAATGTAGATTTGAAATCAGAATCTTCTATGAGGACTCAAAGTGGGAAAAGATAGTAAAAAAAAAACTTTCTGATGAAATATTATAAAAATTAAATGCTTAAAAATATTGTGAATCTATTTGTCCTTTATAGATTTCCCGAAATAGAAAGAAAAGAGAAACATTTTAGCATTACAGCAATCACATAATTCAAGAAGGTCATCACCAGTTCTAATGAGATAATAGCTGGCTTCCTGAAGAAGTTTTCTGGGAAAAGGAGAGAGGGAAAGTGCCTGGAGATCTCCAAAGCTGGCTCATGAAAGAATATACATAACGCTATTTCTTCCTCCAACTAGTTTTTCTTTCTTTGGTTGAATGTATTATTCTCAAACATTAGCTCTTCCTATTCCACTGTATAACTGAAGTAACAGATGCTACAAAGACCAAGAAAGATACACTAAACTGCAATGGTTTAGTAATAATAGGAAGGCAGCATTCCTTATCTGTCTCCATAAAACTAAATGTATTATCAGTTATTACATACTATCATGTATATAATTACAGGGACAGTAATAAATCTAAGACTTGACTCAGACTGAAAAAACAAAACAAAAACAAGAAGCACACACACACACAAAAAAACAACAAAAGAAACCCAAAAACCTACCTTGAAAGCATAATCACTTTTGACAAACCAAGAGAAATTTTCTGTAAAGAAGAAGATCTTTCTATAAACTTACTTGCTAATTTGGCCTGTAATCCAGAAGGTCCAGGTTTTGATGTCTCTGACTTAGAAGACCCTGGAAGAGACAGTTTTGTTTTAGGAAGGCTAACTTTAGGGCTGAAACGAGCAGCCCAATCAAATTTTGAAGAGCCACCAGTTTTACTCTGTTCCTTTTCCCTGCTACTTCTTCTGGGACTGGGACTCGAGGCTGAACGGGAACGCCTGGCCTTGTTCTGGTCTTTTCCTTGTTTCACCCTGGCACCTGGAGGTACAGTGGAGGAGGCCGAGCCTACAGCAGATGACGAGGAGGAAGTAGAGGCAGCAGAAGAAGAATCAGTGATGGTGCTACACCCAGCTTTGGCTGAGGCGGCCGATTTTGAAGCCAGCTTGGTGGGTTTTGCAGATCTCTCTTCGGCACCAGTTGATTCAGACCCAGAACCACTCTTTACACAGGAACTCTCTGTCCTCTTTCTTTTTTGACTCCGTGAACTACCAGTGGCCCCACTCTTCCTGGTATGAGCTTTGCTTGTTGATGGTGATTGTGTAGATTTCAGTTGTTGCTCCTGGTCTAAATGTCTCTTCTTTGACTTACTATGTGGCTTATTCGTTTCTGAGGGAGATTCAGTATGCTGAAGTGCTTTTGGTTTTTTTGCAGAGCTAGGAGAATTGGTCCTGTTGTAGTCTGGACTAGCACTGCGCTTCACTCCTCGAGAATTGTCTTTCTTAGGCACCTGCCCCGTTTTTTGTCTTTCTGAAGTATTGGCTCTGTCTGGATCCTCTGGTTGTGGAACTATGACAGCAGATGATGAACTGCAGCTTCTAAGAGGTTAGATAAGACAAGAGTTAATAGCCTGTCATCATTAAACCTGTCATATATAATATTTATTTTACTAACTCCTTAAATCCCTGGAAATAAGTGCTTTAAAAAATGCACAAACATTTTCCAAATAAGTCCAGTATTTAATAAATATAGGTTTTCAAATGGTTCAAATTTAGAGGAGGAAAAAGCAGGTGTGACTTTGGAATAGTAAAATATTTGATTAGAAAATAAGGGTATTCTTTACCCAAAGATTACTGACACTAACACTCCTAACCACAAAATAAGAATTAAGATTTTCATGCCTGTAATCCTAGCTCTCTGGGAGGCTGAAGCGGGCGGATTGCTTGGGGTCAGGAGTTCAAAACCAGCATGAGCAAGAGCGAGACCCCGTCTCTACTATAAATAGAGAGAAATTAATTGGCCAACTAATATATATAGAAAAAATTAGCCAGGCATGGTGGCACATGCCTGTAGTCCCAGTCACTTGGGAGGCTGAGGCAGAAGGATTCCTTGAGCCCAGGAGTTTGAGGTTGCTGTGAGCTAGGATAACGCCATGGCACTCACTCTAGCCTAGGCAACAAAGCGAGACTCTGTCTCAAAAGAAAAAAAAAAAAAAATTAAGATTAAAAAGAAAGCTTTATGGTTCAGAAGCAGTGGAAATTAGAATGTTGATGCTCTATTCACAAATACAACTGCTTTGTCAAGGCTTAGAAGAAATAAGCATTAACATATGTGCTTTCAAACTGAAGGTTAGACATTGTTATGTTGTAGTACTAGCAAATATTCAAAGTTAATATTCCTTTCCAGAGACTCCTAACAAATTAGATCTTAAGAATCACTGGTTTGAACTTTGGCTTTGAAAATAAAAATTAAAGGAAATGGTAAGATGGCATTTTAGATGCCTGGAAAGGTTTCTTAATTAAGCAAAAGAGGAACCTCACATCTCTCTAAACAAGGAAAAAATTTCTTACAATAACAATCTCTGCAAAGGTGATAAACTTTTAATCCTAAAAGTTACCTTCAGAGAAGAATGAAAACACGTATCATAACATTTTGGAATAAACTGATTAAATTTTAACACTATGCAATGATTTGAATGCATATAATTCTGCCTTGAAAATGTATAAGCAATGTGAAGATTTACCTTTTAGAAAGGTGTCCCCTTGACAGTTCAGAAGTAGTATTAGACTGCACTTTGGGTGCCTTAGAATTAGATTTTCTACTCTCAGGAGGGCTATATCCCTTATGTTTTGCCTGCCCTAAATGTGACCTGTCAGCAGAAAATCAAAACAGAAATCTATCAGGAAACTGAGATGCAAACACAAGATTGAAAGTGAAATATTTTTACACTTAAAAAAAAAGCCTCCCAATTCTTCATTATTGACCCTGCCCTTTTTCCAAATATTTATAAAATACGATTATTATTCTATCAAATAATCTGGCTAAAGAAATTTACCTCTCAGAACCAACTTCCTCAATAATGCAGGACTTAAGGTTTCTTATTATTACCAGTTGTCATAATTGTACAGCATTATTATGGTTGCTTAAGCAATAGTAAATTTTTCAGCAATTTTACTACATTCAAATATGCTACATTTTTATAAAAGGCAAATCCAGACTTAAGACTGAAACACTACTTTTAATAGACCATGTGACTACAATGGCTTAAAAAAAATGTATAGAAAAGGTAATTTGTGAGTCCCACATACTGATTTCCAATTTGTATATTAAAATTCAGGTAAGCACAGCAAATGCAGAGGCAGATGAACCAATTCTAAAACTGATTTTACACAGAAAATCATGAGAAGCACTAAACAGTAAATAAACTTACATTAAATCAATATATTAATAGTGATATTTGCTAGGAATTTAAAGTACTAGTCAACAGAAAGTACACAAAAAAATTAAACAATTTAATCACAAAATGTTCCAAACACATTCAAAAGATTCCACCATTGATATGGTTGCATATTTATAATAAATCAAATCCTTATGGCAGCTTTGCTCTAAAAGCAAGTTTGAGGACATGAAGAAACTGTGTTTTCAGTTGTTAGATTATTTTAACCTTTAAGTAAGCAATAAAAAGCATCCATTAACATATCCAGAAAAACGGATGTTATACATCGGTGAGATAGTAATGTAATAAATGCTATTGATGTAATTCACAGCTGACATCCATCCTCCACATAAAAGAGGGTAAACTAATGAGAACTTTAAAGTTGCATTAATATCAAAGATGTTAACTTGTTAAAAAAAATTTTTTTAAGGCTAACATTTAATTCTGAACACTAACTACCTTAAAAAAAACTTAGCAATGAGTCACTTAAAACTTTACCCAACGTTAATTCTAACAGAATCTTTAAGGATGCCATAAATTCCTTAAGATATCATATAACTCTATCTCTTCCAATAGAGGACCTATGGCTTCTCTTTTCAGTATCTTTCTTTCTTCCTCCATTTTTCCAAGAAATTCAATAATAAGGCTGGGCGCAGTGACTCACGCCTGTAATCATAGCTTTCCAGGAGACAGAACCAGGAGGACTGCTTGAGGTCATGAGTTTGAGACCAGCCTGAGCAAGAGTGAGACGCCATCTCTACTAAAAATAGAAAAAATTAGCTGGGCATGGTGGTATGCATCTGTAGTCCCAACTACTCAGGAGGCTGAAGCAGAAGGATTGCTTGAGCCCAAGAGTTTGAGGTTGCTGTCAGCTAGACTGATGCCATGGCACTCCAGCCTGGGCAACAGAGTGAGACTGTACCAAAAAAATTAAATTTAATTTTAAAAAGAGAAAAAGAAAAATTAGCTGGGGTGTGGCAGCGAGAACCTGTAGTCTCAGCTACTCAGTGCCTGAGGCAGGAGGATCACCTGAGCCCAGAAGTTCAAAGCTGCAGTGGGCTATGATCATGCCACTGCACCCCAAGCAACAGAGTGAGACCTTGTCTCTTAAAAAAATCACACGCTTTTTAAAAATCATGTTGAAAGAAAACTATAACCATTCAAAGCCAAACAACTTTGTGAAAAATAATGTTCAAAACAATTAAATATGCAAATGTCAATCTTAAGAAAATACACTATTACATATCCGTTTAAGTCTCAAAAAAAAATTATACTCTGGTATTTCTCATGCCCTTACTAACACCTTCAATGAATTTAGGAATTCAGCAGGTAAGCTCAATCTCAGACCACAAAAATGTAAACAGCATGCAATCACTTCACAAAATACTAAAACTGGCTCATGCCTATAATCCTAGCACTTTGGGAGGCAGAGGTGGAAGGAGCACTTGAAGCCAGTAGTCCCACACCAGCCTGAACAAGAGCGAGATGCTGTCTCAGCTAAAAATAGAAAGGGTATGGTAGCATAAGTCCCAGCTACTGGGGAGGCTGAGGCAAGACGACTGCTTGAACCCAGGAGTTTGAGGTTTAGTGAGCTATGATGACACCACCACACTTTAGCCCAGGAGACAGAGCAAGATGCTCTCTCTCAAAAAGCAAAAAAGCAAACAAAAAACCCCACAAAAACAACAACAACCAAGGCTCACAAAACTGGCTTAAATCCAACAATTCCCACACACAGATCTTTCCTAAAATTATTTTATAGTGTGACTTATACTCTCATGGAGGACCGGTTAAAATAAATTTTTAAAAAATATCATAAAATATTGATCAGCTGGGCATGGTGGCATAGGCCTATAATCCCAACTACTGGAGAGGCTGAAGCAGGAAGACAGCTTAAACCGAGGAGTTCAAGACCAGCATACACAACATAGTGAGACCCTGACTCAAAAAAAATAAAACAAAAAAAACATGAATGTCATTTGCCTATTTGAACAGGGGACTTAACACATTTTCTGTAAAGAATAATAAATATTTTCAGCTTTTGTAAGCAATACTGTGTGCCACAAAAGCAGGTATAGACAATATGCAAACAAATGAGTATGGCTACGCCCCAATCAAAATTTACTTATAAAAACAAGCCATGAACCATATTCAGCCCATAGGCTACAGTTTTCCAACCCTGGCTTAGCACAAGAAATAAACAACCAGATGGTACCATGAAGTGACAATATGGGGCCTCCCATAGTGGAGCTCTATTTTATTAAATCCATTTATAAATTATTAATGTTCAGAAATACTCAAAGTAAATCTCCATAAAATAATGCTGCCCAAACTGGAATAGCCAATTAGAACACCACCGTATTCAGAGAAAAAGGATGCCATCCTTTTGGATGCCTTTTTTTAGCTCATTTTACCAACTCCTTCGTTTATCAAGCTTTAATGCTCAACTTTAACTTTTATTAAAAGCATAATCTCTTTGAGATTTAGTAAAATTTATATCCACTATAAATCAAATGTGTAGAATAGCCTAGTAAAATTCACAACAAACTCTTTTAAGTATCACTAGAATAAATCCATTTAGTGAATTACAGCACAAAGACTGCATGCACCTTTATGTGTGTGTGTGTCTTCAGGAACTTCTACAATATATGGGTGTTCCAAACAAAAAAACACAAAAAAACCCATACATTTTTGCAAAATCACTAAAAATAACAGAGCTAATGGTAAAAGTAAGATTAGGCACAGAGCACTCAAATCTATGTTACTTTGTAATGAGAGTCCTAACAAAAGCATCATTGATTTTTAAAAGATTTGCACTAATAATCAGTAAATTCACCCTTTGAAGTTTTATATTTTGTACTTTAAGTTTTAATATTTGAAAGACATTTTAAGACCAGCTTCAACAAAATTAAAAATACAATTGTCAGGTAGAGTTTCCTTCTTGTCATCTTTCTTTATAAAAACAGGAGTGAACAGCTTTCAGCTTCCTGAGAGTATTTCTGATGGTACAAATGTAACGGCAGTTCTGTAACACACTGTACTAGCTATTTCTTTCACTGAATGATTTCATTAAATCATTTCTGCAAAATACACAAATTTTTTGTAAGGTCTTCAAAACCTTCCTCTTTAATTGAAAGGGCTTTCCCTATTTCTGTTCCTATATTAGCACTGTAGGGAAAGTTGCCTGTAAACCAACACTATTTCCACATTACAGCGACTTCATTTCGCTGTTTGCCAAGTGTATATGGGGCAATTCACCATAGAAGAAACACACACTGCAACAGATTATAATCAACTCCAGTTTATGTGCTTTCAAGATTATCTTAAAAGCAAGTCTCAAATGCCTCTTGATGACTTTTAGGCACATAGTATTGCTTGTACCCCTCTACCTACTTTAACTTACTTTTACTGCAATTTAGTTAAATCCTTGGGAATCCAAAGAACTGAAAACCATCTCTACTCCAGAGAAGATCCAAAAGAGACCTTAACTTTTTATCAAAGAGCACATTGTTATCTTAGTTTTAGGAAAAATGAAGAAAGTGGTCAGTTATAAGCAGCTAGTTAATTCCTTATATTATAGGTATTGTTTTAATTTAATTTCTAAGCCAGACATGTTCACAACTTAAACACATGCATATATTACCAAACATAAATGGATCTCAGATTTAATTACATCTCCAAATTTATGTGCACATATACAGACATTTTCATGCTTTTATATTTTATATACACAATTATAACATAGTTGTGTTTTCTAAAAATCAAATGTTTTTATGCTAGTGCTTCCATTTTGGTTAAATAATTTTTTTAATTTAATATTTAAAAATGCTGTAAAATGCATGTTTTAAACAAGCTACTGATTTTCAATAATCAGTGTGGATCACCCATTTCAAGCTACTTTCAATATAAAACTCGCTATTACCTGTAAAATGTGCTGATTTTTAATCCTTAGTAGACTCTAGGGGGGTGGGGGACATATTATGTAATCTATTTGGATCACAAAACAGAAGCTTGAATAGTCTGACCAATCTTCCTGCATTTAATAATGATGAACCGCTAGCCCAAATGATTCCATAATTAACATAAAGGCTGAGCATAGTGGCATGTGTCTGCAGTCCCAGCTACTTAGGAGGCGAAGGTGGGAGGATCCCTTAAGCCTAGGAGTTTGAGGCTGCAGTGAGCTATGACTTCGACACTTCACTCTAGTCTGGATGACAGAGCAAGACTCTGTCTCCAAAAAACAAAACAAAACAAAAAAAAATAGAGTAAAGCAATGTTTCTAAACTGCAGTAGTACTGCCCCAAAGGAGCATTTTGGAAACATATGTTGGGGAACAGGAACGCTACTGGCAGGTATGGACTAGAGGTAAAAGATAGGCAATAAACAGAACAGCCAGACACAATGAAGAATTGTCCCACAACCCATATATTTCATATAGCCTTGGTAATATATGAAGACCTTATTAAAAAAAAGTTACAGTAACATAAGTGAAAAGCATGCTTGTAATTTCTCAGTTTAGATTTGTTTTGCATAGTTCACATATATGTTAAATTTCCCAGGAATGAGTGTGAATCAACAAATGATTATTTGAGGTTTTTTAGCATTTTTTCCAAGAGTCATGCACGATTTTTAAAGTCTATGAGGAAAATACCACTTATGGCATATAAGTCTGCTGTAGCTGTCACAGTCACTCAATCCAAATACAGATGCAAGCATCTGAATACACAGTCATGTTAGTGTGCCCAAGCATTTACCTACTAGGATCTTATTTCATTATTGTTTTCCTTTTGTTTCATCTTTGTAAAATTCAGTACATTATATTGATATTTCTAAACTGTATGTAGGCAGGCATTTTATTTACTTCTTTTAATTTATGCAAGATACTAAATTGGGCATAACAAAGATATTTACATATGATATACATGATACACAGTGAGCACTGGATCTCAAACTTGAGAAAAACTGTACTAAGCTACTCATTTCAACACGTTACGTTTACCAACTATCAAACACATGCAAGTCACAATAGGGCATACAAATGCAGAAAACATACAGTCTAGTCCCTGTCCTCAAAGAGGTCAGAGTCTCATAAAGTTTTGTTCTCAAAACTTTTTCTCAAAAAACTTTGTTTTATGAGTCTGCACACTGGCTTTTATAAATACCTGGGTAAAAACTTAAGATGGCCACTGGATAAATATTTTTAAGGTGCTGATTACATGATAAGCATTATGTTAAACTTATACTAAATCCATTATCTAACTTAATCTTCAAATGACACTCAAGGTAGGTATTATTCCCATTTTAACGATGTAGAAAGGGAGTCCTGCCACACATGAACCCTAGACAGGAAAGATGAGATTGAGCCCCGGTATTCAACTACCTAAATCTGCAATCCCACAGCTATACCTAGGAACTCAGTAATCAAAGTGTAATGCCTGCATCTACAACTATTAAATTTTTTCCGCCCATACTGGTATTTCTGTTCCTAGTCATATATGGGTAAAAATGAATGGCTTTGGAGATGGTAGATGAGAAAAGGGTAAAAAAGCACCACTTTTAATCTCTTAAAAAGGAACCCTCTCTGCATTACAAGAAAACAGCCTTCTAAATGTGATACTAAAGCTTGCTATTCAGATAATGTAAGAAGTATTTATATATATTTTCACATTTTTTAAAGTCAAACTGAACCCTTCTAGGAAGGCATTCTGAGACTGAGCAAGTGCTTGTAATAAAAGTGGTTTGGAACATCAGAAAAATGAAAGCAAATCCTCAGTAAAGGATAAAAAAACTAATCTATGGCAGCTGACCACATCTTAAAGGTTTCTAATATATTTATGATGTGACTTTTGGAATCAATTTCACATTTATTGATTAAAACAATATATATAACTAAGAAAATTAAAAAACATAAAAGCTCTTATCTTGTAGGCCCAAGAAAGAATTTAACACGGATACTATTAATAATCAAATGTTTATAACTTCCAACTAGAGAAAAGTAGCCTCTGTTCCTCCTTAGACCAAGGCAACCAGGCCAGTGTTAAACACAACACTATAAATCTTGTCTCCCAGCCCCAAAGCCTGATGGGACAGGCTAGTCTTCTCCACTTTACCAAAACAGCATTAAAAATGGAAGAGCATATGTACATATGGTTCCACAACTAAAACTCCAGGCTCCCTATCATACCAGTAGGATTTACTATTACTGAAAACAGTCAGTATGAGTTACCCGGCTAATTCTGGTATAAATTCTTTTTTAAAGTGGTTAGAATTCAGCACACTGAAGTCACTTTCACATCATACTATGTCTTCCAATAACATTCTCCTCCTCCCAAAATAAGATGAAGTTTGAACTTCCATATGACAGAAAAAAGGATAGGATAAAGAGAGACAGAAGGAAAAAGAATATAAAAGGAAGGCATCCTTACTCGTTAATTAGGAGAATGAAGAGAACATACCAGTGGCTATGTTTCACTAAGTAGACTTTAGGGAAACAAACTATTATACACATGCAAATAAGAATGCAAAATAATGTTTAAACAGTCTTGATAGCTATATCACAGTATTCTATGTCTCCTCCTTCAAAACACATGGTAGGATGGTATTTCTCCAACTACTTGGAAGTATGTGTAGCCATGTGACTTGCTTTGGTTAAGGGAACGGGAACAGAAATGAATTTCTTCTGGGGGAGTTTTGGATAGCCAGAGTGTAATTTATAATATTCTAATGCTTGACAACACAATAGGATATTAGTCACATCTGCATGTGTAGACATGAAGCAGAGCTTGCAGCTGACCCAAGACAACTTTTTTAGTGACTAGATTGCAAACTACTAATATTTAGGAGCTTTTTTTTTTACTGAATCATAATCTAGCCTACCTTGTTAGATAGTCCATTTAAACTATGCCCTTCAACATTTCTTTGACTCCTGTCAATCATGTTTGCATTATCATTAAAGAAACAAACAAACAAAAAAAGAATGTCACATTGATGTTCCTAGAAATGTCAAGGAAACAAGTCTCCTGTTATCTAAGCCACACTAGAATTGTTGAGTATCTACCTCTTAGGAGGAGAGAAACAAGTAACAGAAAAATAAGAAATAAAATCCAGGCTGGGCGCTATAGCTCACTCCTGTAATCCTAGCACTCTGGGAGGCTGAGGCGGGAGGATTGCTCGAGGTCAGGAGTTCGAAATCAACCTGAGCAAGAACGAGACCCCGTCTCTACTAAAAATGGAAAGAAATTAATTGGCCAACTAAAAATATATAGAAAAAATTAGCCAGGCACCGGATGCTGAGGCAGAAGGATTGCTTGAGCCCAGGAGTTTGAGGTTGCTGTGAGCTAGGTTGATGCCATGGCACTCTATCCCGGGCAACAAAGTAAGACTCTGTGAAAGAGAAGGGAAGGAAGAGAAGGGAAGGAAGAGAAGGGAAGGAAGAGAAGGGAAGGAAGGAAGGGAAGGAAGGAAGGGAAGGAAGGAAGGGAAGGAAGGAAGGGAAGGAAGGAAGGGAAGGAAGGAAGGGAAGGAAGGAAGGGAAGGAAGGAAGGGAAGGAAGGAAGGGAAGGAAGGAAGGGAAGGAAGGAAGAGGAAGGAAGGAAGAGGAGAAGGAAGAGGAGAAGGAAGAGGAGAAGGAAGAGGAGAAGGAAGAGGAGAAGGAAGAGGAGAAGGAAGGAAGGAAGGAAGGAAGGAAGGAAGGAAGGAAGGAAGGAAGGAAGGAAGGAAGGAAGGAAGGAAGGAAGGAAGGAAGGAAGGAAGGAGAAAAGAAAAGAAAAGAAAAGAAAAGAAAAGAAAAGAAAAGAAAAGAAAAGAAAAGAAAAGAAAAGAAAAGAAAAGAAAAGAAAAGAAAAGAAAAGAAAAGAAAAGGAAAGGAAAGGAAAGGAAAGGAAAAAGAAAAGAAAACCCAAACTCTGAAAGGAACTAATCAGTTCACATGTCAAGTAAAGACAAATATAGCTGACATATACCAACTGCTTTGCAACTGCTGCTTCAGCCTGTAGAGCCCAAATTTATGAAGTCATCTCCTGAAATGCTTCTCACCTGACTCTAGTAACAGCTTGCATGCCCATTTCCCCTACTGGGTTGGACTGCTTGTGACAAAGGCTACCCTACTCTCAATTCTGTAACTATTATAGAGCATGGTGCTTACTAGCATGGTGTTCTACAAATAAATGAATACAATCTTATACTAATATATACTTGTATTACAAGTACATCAAGGCAGAGTTCTAAACTGCCTAAAGAGGCTTTATTAAAATATCACACACATCTCCAAAGTCAAAGTAACAGTGGAAGAATCAAGCCTAGAGAAGGCAAAAAGTCAACACGGCTTTGAAGAATTACTAAGGAATTGAAATTTGTTAGAATTTTTTGTTTTGTTTTGTTTTGTTTTTTTGAGACAGAGTCTCACTTTGTTGCTCAGGCTAGAGTGGGAGCCGTGGCGTCAGCCTAGCTCACAGCAACCTCAAACTCCTGAGCTCAAGCAATCCTGTTGCCTCAGCCTCAGTAGCAGGGACTACAGGCATGTGCCACCATGCCCGGCTAATTTTATATATATAGTTGGTCAATTAATTTCTTTCTATTTTTAGTAGAGACGGGGTCTCGCTCAGGCTGGTTTCGAACTCCCAACCTTGAGCAATCTGCCCGCCTCGGCCTCCCAGAGTGCTAGGATTACAGGCATTAGCCACCGTGCCCGGCCAATTTGTTAGAATTTTAATACGCACATACTCTTTGCTCTTCTCTGCCTGTCCAACTTCTTCCACAAGACAAGAGACATGGCAGTTGACAACTTCAGATTCACATTTTCCCACCTTTGTCACCAGAAAGGAAAAAGCTAAAGTTTCCATTTTTCCCAGCTGGGATCATGGGACCACACCAGTCCAAATCACTGTGTTCAAAAAGATTAGGTATTGCAGATTCTTCCAACTTTGGCCAAAGGCTAGGAAATGGCTAACCAGGATCAGAGTAAAAATATGGTATGAGAGAGTAACTACAATTCAAAATCCATGAAAGACCATTCTAAAAAAGCGGACTACTGTCACAGGAAGAGAGGCACCAGGAAGAACAAAAACCATCAAGGATATTATTTTTCTCCCCAACCCCCTTGAAAATGGCATAATGTTTTTAAAAATTCAAGAGGAAAGATGACTTAACTTGACCTAGCTTAAGAAGATAAGGAGCCTAAAGTTAAGCCTAAGAAAAGGCACAAGGAAAGAAATAAGCACAAAGAGATGGTGAAATCTGCCTGGATTGAGCAGGAACATAATAAGGACAGATGAAAAAAGAGCAGAAGCAGCCAGACAGATACAGATTCTGTCTGTAGTTCCTGGGGAACTCCAAAATGTTACAATAAATGTACTAAGAGTGGTTCAAATGCTATCGAATTTCTATAGGATTTCTGGGACTGGAAAAAAAGTACAGGCTACACCAAAGTGAAAATTTTTGAAATTAATATTCCAATAAGATCTGAAATACAGAAGGCAAGCATTTTTAAAGGAGAATGGTATGAATAAAAATAAAATACTTAAGGAAACTGCAAGATACCTTAAATAAATGGCAATTATCTCAATTTATTAGGAATAGAGTAAAAATTAACAAGTTTTGGTTTTTGAAACCAACAGATCTGAATTAAGTTTGGTATGTCACATAACGTTTTTTTGCAGTATTATACTTCTTTCGAAAATAGACGTAAGTTGCAATGAATAGTCCTCAAAAAAAAAAAAGAAAATAGACGTAAGCGTAATCCTAGCACTCTGGGAGGCCAAGGTGGGCGGATTGCTCGAGGTCAGGAGTTCAAAACCAGCCTGAGCAAGAGCAAGACCTCCGTCTCTACTATAAAAATAGAAAGAAATTAATTGGCCAACTAATATATATATAGAAAAATTTAGCCACTGGTGGCGCATGCCTATAGTCCCAGCTACTCGGGAGGCTGAGGCAATAGGATTGTTGAGCCCAGGAGTTTGAGGTTGCTGTGAGCTAGGCTGACTCCATGGCACACACTGTAGCCTGGGCAACAAAGGGAGACTCTGTCTCCAAATAAAGAGTAGTAATTACAGTAATTGACATATAATGGAAAATTATTCAGACATTAAAATGAATGAAGTATTTTCTTGACAGGTATGTTAAAAAGTACCTATGATTCAGCAAGTCACAATATAGTATCTAAAATGATTTTACCCTTAAAGAAATAAGCCAAAATACCAAGTTATCATAAATATCTTTTTCAAAAATATTCCTGTCTTTTAAGAGCGGGTTAAATTATATACCTTCTATAAACATTTCAAACTACCCCAATAAACTTAAAGGACTTACAATGTTGAATTTTACATTTCCTACCAATGTGTGTCATTTATCTTCTAAATGTACAATTCCTATCTTGCCAACTATTTAAAAGCTTCTTTAAGACTGCCTTATAATTCTCCAAGCCAACCTTACGGACTAAGACTGTAGTTTTTACATAATAAACTGATAGATATTAGCTGAACAAATTAATAGGTCAGTTCTATATAGTGCTACAAAGGAAGATAAATAACATATACAAATGTAATAGTACATTTACATCAAAAGTATTCTCAGGCAGATCTCATTCAAACCTCTTTTTTCAATTTTTAACCTTATTACTAGAGAAGCCAATAAAATGACAGTTTTCCTGTTTATAAATTAGAAGAAAAATGCAAAATGGAGATAACATGAATAGAGCAATGACAAAAGCCCTTTTTCCTGATGAAGATGATATGAATTGGAGGTAAAAAGAAATTAACATGCAAGAAGTTAATTTAAAAAACTTCCTTTTAATGGAGGTGGGAAGTAGGGTGAAATGGATTCAAGCATCTTGCCTCACCATTTAAAAATTTCAGACATATTACAGTCAAAATGTAAAAGTAGAACCATAATAGAACTCAAAAGAAAAATTTATGCTTGGGATGGTGAAGACAAATGAATAAAAGAAACAGACACGATAGGCTTGATTATCCAATTTTTAAAACTTCATAAGTAAAAAACATAACAAGTAATAAAACTAGGAAAAATATGTTTTAATGTTAATGGGCTGAAACTTTTTATATAAAAAGCAATAACAAGGCCGGGCGCTGTGGCTCACGCCTGTAATCCTAGCTCTTGGGAGGCCGAGGCGGGCGGATTGCTCAAGGTCAGGAGTTCAAAACCAGCCTGAGCGAGACCCCGTCTCTACTATAAATAGAAAGAAATCAATTGGCCAACTGATATATATATAAAAAAAAATTAGCCGGGCATGGTGGCACATGCCTGTAGTCCCAGCTACCCGGGAGGCTGAGGCAGAAGGATCACTCGAGCCCAGGAGTTTGAGGTTGCTGTGAGCTAGGCTGACGCCACGGCACTCACTCTAGCCCGGGCAACAAAGTGAGACTCTGTCTCAAAAAAAAAAAAAAAAAAAAAAAAAAAGCAATAACAAAGGAATAAGCATCTTGGCCAGGCATGGTGGCACGTGCCTGTAGTCCCAGCTACTCGGAAGCTACTGGAAGGTGGGAGGATCACTTCAGCCAAGGAATTGGGGGCTGCAGTGAGCCTTGAAGACTGCACTCCAGCATAGGTGCGAGTGAGACTCCATCTCAAAAACACACTAACAACTCACAGAATAAATAAATATGGCCAAAATGTGCCAAAATTTTCAATTCTATAATAATCACAGAAATGTTAACTTTAACAAAAGGAATCCTGGGCCCATCCCCCACCACACTCCCCAACAAAGTTTTCTTTTTTTTTTTTTTTTTTTTTTTGAGACAGATACTCGCTTGTTGCCCAGGCTAGAGTGAGTGCCGCCAGTGGCGTCAGCCTAGCTCACAGCAACCTCAGACTCCTGGGCTCAAGCAATCCTTCTGCCTCAGCCTGCCGAGTAGCTGGGACTACAGGCATGCACCACCATGCCCGGCTAATTTTATATATATATATATATATATATATATATATATATATTAGTTGGCCAATTAATTTCTTTCTATTTATAGTAGAGACGGGGTCTTGCTCTTGCTCAGGCTGGTTTCGAACTCCTGACCTTGAGCAATCCACCCGCCTCGGCCTCCCAAGTTTTCTTTTAAAAATGGTATGTGTGACCAGAAACAGTGGCTCAGGCCTATAATCCTAGCTTGAGGCTAGGAGTTTGAGACCAGCCTGAGCAACATAGTGTGAGACCCTGCCACTATAAAAAGCAGAAAAATTAGCTGAGTATAGTGGCACAGGCTATTACTCTCAGTTCCTCAGGGGACAATAAGCTATGATCAAGCCACTGGACTCCTGCCTGGGCAACAGAACAAGAACCTGTTGCTTAAAAAAAAAGATATATTCTATTAACTAGAATTTAGAGAAATAAACACTCTCATGAAGATTTGGTACAAATATAAATTGGTCCAATCTTTCTGAAAGACAATTTGGCAATCTGTTAAAAGTCTTCAAAATATTAATACCCTTAGATCCTATAAACCTATGTTCAGGAATTTGACTAAGTAAAACCATAATCACATTCTAATAGAACAGGCATAGCAATTTCTTAATAGCCAAAAATGGGGAGGGGGGAGGAAGTAGACACCCAAATTTAAATCATGGGCTTTCATATCAAAGAAAATCATGTACACATTTAATATTTCCTTTTAGAAGAATGTTACAGAATTCCAGAAAACACATCAAAGAATAACAGCTGGTTACTATACTATATTATCCATTTCAAAGTATACATATAGAATTATGTTGAAAGTATACATACATAAAAGACTTTAAGAACGTAAAACAGAAATATTAACCATGGTGTTTCTGAGTGGTAGGATTAAAAATCTTATTTTCTTTAAATTTTTCCTGAAGCTTCCCAATTTCCTATTCTCGATATGCACTGCTTTTATAAAAATAATATTGAAGAAACTAAAATTAAATTCAATCCCAACACTACCATTTGA
Organism: Microcebus murinus; assembly: GCF_040939455.1. Classification (NCBI taxonomy): domain Eukaryota; kingdom Metazoa; phylum Chordata; class Mammalia; order Primates; family Cheirogaleidae; genus Microcebus; species Microcebus murinus. The sequence goes on from NC_134111.1 coordinate 98,181,948, forward strand.
TAAAAACAGGAAAAAGCACATGGTATAGCAAAAACTGCATCACCAAGAGGAGGTGGTAGCCTACAAATACCTGTGCTAGAAGTGGGAAAGGCTAGGAAGTATCCCTGAGAGCAAGCCAACACAGAGAAGCAGTGGAAGGGAGTGATTTCCTAAAGAAGAAAAGAGAACAGAAAAAAGAGGAACAGATCAGCTACAGTCCAAAAAAAAATTATAGGAAAGGGGAAGAGAAAAACAACAGAAGAGGAATAAGATGCCTAGTTCAATTACAATGAAGGATAAGTGAAAATCAACAGAGGGAATAATCAGGAAAGAAATACATCCCAAAGATTCTACTTTATCTTAAGGATAAACGCAAACTATTCTTTTAAAAAAGGTAAGCAACCTTGATTTGAGGGAAGGCAACCTCCAGGTCACTGGAAGGAGGTTCCACACACACAACACAAAAAAACAGCTTAATGCAGTTTTGGAAAAAAACAAAGTGGATCAAAAATGAATTAATCCAAAAATTCTAGGAGGAAAGCCTGCTACTTAAATTCTACTAAATGTGTTAATACTCTTCTATTATAAGTACTTTATATCCTCTCCTAACTCCTTCCTTATATAGATCAAGTGGCATAGGCAGAGAAAACAGTTTGGCATAATGAAAAGAATCCCTGACTTTAGAGTGGAGAAGTCTGGAAACTGGGACAAAAGGGGTATAGTAAAGACTAAAAAGGGAAAAAAAACAGTCTGAAATCAAGTCCTGACAATATACTAGCTGTATAAAGCTGAGCAAGCTTCCACATTTGTAAAATAGAGATTACATACTTAATGTGGAGTTTCTAGGTGTCTCAATTAAAGGACTATGTATAATAATTTCTTAAACTTAAAACACTCTACTAATACTGTTGTAGTAGCTGCTGTTATTGTCATTATTTGAATCACGGTGTCACTATAAATACTTTTACAAGCCCAAGCCCAAGCCCATTGTTTTCAGGAAAGAAAAGCCATAACAACAGCACTTTACCTAGGAAAGCTGAACAAGAGGTAAGCTGAACAAGAGTCACATGAAGAATATGAAAATATAGTTGCAATTGTTCTCTCCCAATTTATCCCAATCCTCTCACTTCCAAAAATCCCTAGGGGTTTTTTGAGAGGTTAGATAATTGCTAGGATAGCACACTCCACAAGGGTTTCAAAAGTCAGTCTGGGGTTTGCTGAGTAGGCCTTCAAAGTTCCCTCCAGTCTAAGATTCATTCTATCATGAGCATAAGAAGGCAAAATGATATTCAGAAAAGCCAGTATCTTCTAAAATTATTCTTACTAAAGTTCTAAATTTCTATGTCCTGATCATAATTATACACATAAAAATAAATGGGAAAAAAATCTATATATTCAAATTTACTACTAAATCATGGTATAACCACTCAAACACAAAGACTGTAACTAATGTTTTCAAATAATTTTTAATATTAGTGGGAAATGACACAAGCTAGGCTTTTAAAAAGTGAATAGGGGCCAGGCACGGTCTCACGCCTGTAATCCTAGCTCTCTGGGAGGCCGAGGCGAGCGGATTGCTCAAGATCAGGAGTTCGAAATCAGCCTGAGCAAGAGCGAGACCCCGTCTTCACTATAAATAGAAAGAAATTAATTGGCCAACTAATACATATACAAAAAATTAGCCAGGCATGGTGGTGCATGCCTGTAGTCCCAGCTACTCGGGAGGCTGAGGCAGGAGGATTGCTTGAGCCCAGGAGTTTGAGGTTGCTGTGAGCTAGGCTGACGCCACAGCACTCACTCTAGCCTGGGCAACAAAGTGAGACTCTGTCTCAAAAAAAAAAAAAAAAAAAGTGAATAGGTCTTCTTCCATATATTACTTTATTAGTGAAATGTTTTCTGAAGAAATCACAGTTGAAAAATATGAAAGCTGACATGGGGTTACATTACTAAAGTATGGGGGAGTTAAAGCTACAAAATCTTATGTACACTTTCCCTCTACATTCTTTGGTATGTTTTTTGCCATTCCAAACATATTTGAAAGTTTTTATTCTTTTCCTTCACAACTAAACATATTGTTTATTAGTTTAGATTACATGAACACAAATCTTAAAATCACAAGATTCGCAATTCTACAAATCCAACTGAAATCCATCTTTATTACAACTTTATTATTTAAACCAACACATCTTAATCGCTAGTATTAACTACTTCCATTTTTTAGTCAATTTTTAAATACCTGATACAATAAAAATTTTTTTAAATGTATATAACATTAATGTATAGAAAAGATTACAATACTGAACTGCAAATGTGAGAAACAATGCACTATGATAGTTCAAAATGTTTGTCATTTCATGTGCCAGAGTCCAAATACAATCTGAACAGTAACATGTATAAAACTGCAGTTGTTCAAAAGGTACAAGTTACTCATATGCACATACATGCACACACACAAATACACACACACACATATTCAGTTTTAAAGTGAGAGAAGAGATAGATATATGCCAATGTCAATAGTAACCACTGTAAGTAGATTGTGGAACTGTAATGTTTTTCTTTTTAGTTTTGTTCGTTCAAAATTCTCTAAAATGAATATTTAAAATTTTTATTATAGGAGTGATTTTTTTTAATCAGTAGCATAAAGTTAAATGTGGCTGCTACAAAGAATAACCTGAATGTAAAGCAGGAAAAAATATCAGCACAGAACTCTACACTAAGCACAGTGCTAAAAGCTTAACACTGAAGTTATCCAGTAACACCATGAAACAGACATCCCCACTCTGGGGACTAAGAAAGTGAAGTTTCCTGAAACTCTTAAAAAAGAAAACATGGCTACTTAATGGCAGAGACAGAAATCACACAGGAAACTATCCTAATAGAAAGTCCACATACTTAACAACTTAAATCATCAGATATCAACATAATATGTTTCAATTTATTTTTTACATTTGACACTTAAAATTTTTTTACAGTTTTCTAGACATTACATACGTGCTTATGCCTCAAACTCTTGCATAAGGTGATCCGATTATAATTTAGCCATTATTTACTGCAAGCCAAACATGATTAATATTTGCCCTGAGATTAAAGAACTAGGACTTGCAAGAAGAATTCTGAAAATTTTATACGCAGAGTAACAATCCTTGGCTAAATCAGATCCAGAATTTCACATTCAAGTAAATTCAACTGATTCTTTACACTACCTTATCTGTAACTATTCCAACTAAAAAGACAAACACCAGACCACTAAAAATTGTTAAGACAACTGATTTGCTAACAAAGTCAGACTGCCTCAGTATCCTGTCAAAAAGTATGAGGAAAAAATGCAAAAGCCCAGTATCAAAACTCAAGTTAAGACAAATGAAGCTTCCTTTCAATGAAGTATCATTAAGTCAAGACATACATAAGGAAAGGGACCACAAATGGTAGAAAGATGTGTTTTGGCATGTATGTAAGGAAGTGAAAAGAAAAGACAAACAAAATATGACATACCACACACTAAGAACCCTAAATTAGGTGTTTGAAAATGTCAATGACTGAGAACTGTTTCTTTGAGCCTACAGTATTTAAGGAAAGATTTAGGATTTGCTTTGGATTCCAGTTTTTTGTGTGTTACTTGGCTCAAAATTTAGGAAAAATTACTCCTTTGCAGTGAGCCGTTTAAGTCTTGGTCCTCACAGTGAGGCTTTAAAATGTTTTTTATTCCCAATTCCATTTCGAATTACCATGTAATACATACCTTCCTCCTATCGAGTCGTCTTGTGGTTGGGCCCCGGCAGTGTTCCTCTGTGAACGTCGCAGTGACCCCCCTGGATTGTTATTAGGCCGGTTGGACATTGGCACCTCTCTCTTGAAGGGACATACCCTTTCTAGACACTACCATTCACTAAAAGAAAAAGAAAAAAAAAGAAAATATAACAGATGCGCACGATACAATACAAAAAAGAAATGAGGGGCACTGAAGGCAATGGAGAAATTTTATACAAAGTATTTGATTTTACAGCTTTCACCAATGCTGCAATGTCTTATTAAACTGTGAAGTATGATTGATTAATGTCTTACGAAATGTCAGGAATATAACAAATTTAAGGCATGTGGTCCAGAACCCAGCACATGAAATTAACTTACATTTTTCATGAACTAGCCAGGAAATTCTCAATTCAAAGAAAACAGAGCACAGGTAGAAATATGTCTTTGTTTCCACATTTCTAGTATTGTGCATACACAGGCATTACACCTAAAATCAAAACACCTTAGTTCAAAGGCTTGTGATAGAACAGGTATAAAGGAGTTTGCCCTTACATAACTCACAGCCTCCAAACCTCAGATTCCTCAAGCCACAGAATTAAAAACATGTGTCATGCCACCTTCACAGTATTGTTGTGAATAACAAATAAATTAATAAATACAAAGAAAACTGTAAGACTGTGTTATCTTAATGAAGAGATGATGAGAAAACAACTCAAATACAGTAAACCGAGCAATAGTCCCAGATATCCTGGATTTCAATAGCAGCTCTGCTAGCCATGAACTTAAGACAACTTAATCTCTAGATTTCATTTATCTCTTCTGTAAAATCAGTATTATTACCTCACAAAGTTACCAGCAACAAGAAATTGTGAAAGTATTTTTATAAGTTAACAATTTAGCTCAAAACACATTTCTTAACCAATTTGAACTTTCTGTAAGAAATTTAATTATTATACAGACAATATGCTGATACTCAGAAAATCAGTTTTACTGATAAAGCAAGCCAAAATTACAACCATAGAAAGAATTACAATGTGTCCAAACCAAATCTCTCACTATTTGTTGTATGCCTCCAAGCTCAAAGTAGAGTTCTTTTATTACTATTTACTGTGAAAGAAATAGAATGTACGATCATATGGCATAACAGAACCTGGGGCCAAAGAGAATGCAAATCAATCATAACTAAATCTATTATTGTACTGGACTTTAATATGAGATTCATTGTATTGTAACAGGAAGGTAGGTTTTCTTTTGAGTTACATGTTGAACTAATCCAGTAGAAAAAGATTGTTCATTACTGCTGCATATGCCCAAATCAATTAATATACTACATAAACTTTAATCAGAAAGTTCAAATTACTAACGTAAATATATAAACTTTAGAAAGGGGAAAGGAGAGAGAGATTAAATTTACATACACTGATATGGAAAGATCTACCCAAGATATTTGGGGGAGAGGGTGGGGGGGAATATGAAACTTGCGTTTGTGTGCATATATTTGACTTGTATATATATTTTAGTATATCATCTACATGTTAAAGATTGATAAGGCAATTCACAAAACAGACTCTGCTAATACCAAATGCCTTTGAGAAAGACTGGGGGTCTGGAGTTTAGAATGAAAAAATAATTTTTCTTGTTGTTGAGATTATTCAAACCATTAATATAAGCAATAGCGCAAGTAGCTCAAGCACAATAGCTACAAGTGTAAAGCTCCAGAGTCAAACTGTCTCTGCCAGAGTTTAAATCCTGACTCCAACACCAACAAGTTATAAAACTGTGTGTGCGTGCACAAATGCACATGTATATACACCCACACTCTTCTCTGTGCTTCAATCTATCAAATGAAGATAAAGAAGTTACCTCACAGAGTAGTTGTGTGGATTAAATGAGAAAAATCCACATAAAATCCACATAAACCACTTAACACAGTGCTGATCATATATAGCAAGGGCTCAGCACATATTAACTATTATTGTTATTACTATAAACATTTATTCAAAAGAATACTAATGGTAAAGTAAAATGTAACATATCAGGGGAAACTTCACCATGAAAACCAGTCAATGTGAGTCTTAATTTATAGCGAAATAGTTTCAAAGGTGAATTTCTGCTGTAAAGAAAACATACATATATACTGGTGTTTTTTTAATTGAGGGGAAGCATCACAACCACCTAGGAAGCTTAGTCAAAATAAGAAATGGGTGACATATTTTAAGAGTTCCCTTGGTTGTACTACAATACAGAATTGTACATTAAAGCATTAAATCAAAGGCCAGTTTTTTTAGAAGTCATCTTAGAAGTTGTTCTACTTCAAACATTATCTCAATGCCATTCCACCTGGAAAAAAACAGCATGGATAGATAAAAGAGAATAGTGTGATACTGCTGCTCTCACTTTAAAAGGCAAAGAATATTACTAAACAAGATTGGTAGTTGTCACCTGCCCACTCTCTGCTATAAATGCCTACTGTATGTCATGTGGTATTAAGTCATTCAAATGAATGTAAATCATACTAATTATTTTGACCTATAGTCACCAAGATAAGAACAATGCTTCCAAAATCTTCAGAGCTTTTCAACCAGCTCCATAATCAGCCAATAGCCCATTTTTGGAAAATTCTTGGGATTGAAGGGAAAGAATGACAAGTAGATACATAGATGTTTATCAAAGTACTACCTGCTTTTAAAGTGTAAATTAAATAGGACAGATTCTGTTAAACTTTGGAATTTTACTTCCCTGAAAGTAGATAAAAGATTAATATATGATGGATAGAGGATCTCCCACTCAGTCGGCTATCAACAAAACCAGAGAGCTAGAAAGGCCCTGAGAGATGATCAAGTTCAACCCCTTAAACTGCAGACAAATCCAAATGAAGAAAGTTCAAGGAATCTGTTGAGGACCAGTCCTCTGAATGCTGGTACTAAGGAGATCTATACTCTCCCCATGAATATTACCACCTCAACTTCACCCAAAATCTAATAATGCCTCATTGGCTTCAGATAAGAACCCAGAAGGCCAAAAGTTTTCATCCTGCAATGATTTCCTTCAGAATGTTTTCCTTACAGAATTTTCTGTACCGACCAACTACTTATGCCTACTATGTTATTTTTAAAACACACACAAATGAGAATTCTATTAATAACTATACTGCTAGAAGTCATGTTTTGATAACCCAGAATGAATGAACTCAAAGATTCTCCTATTAATAAGCTATCTCATAATGATGACACTATTAATAGAAGTTATAAGCCCAATCTATTAATATCCCAGACTATTCGATCCTGAAATATGTACTACTTTTCTACCCTTCATTTTTGAGAAAATAATCACCAGCATTGTTCACATAAAATCTTTGATATTAAGTCCTAAAGCACTGAAATAAAACAGATGGAATGTATGACTTTGGTATTCAACAGGAAAAACATAAAAATGCTGAGAGATTATCTTCAAGATTGAAAACAAACTCATGACAACTTTGCTTACAGCTCTAAGTGTGCAACAAACTTATTCACTGTTTGGATTAAATGACATTTGAATTTTATGTGAAAAAGTATTTAGCTCTACAGGCAAATTCCACATAGGAAAAACAGACTTGCATATATTTTTTTTAATACATAAAGGAAAGAATGAAAGTAAAGAAAGTTTACACAACAGAAAATGCATGCCAGAGGCGGTGGAAGAGTCACTCAGCAGGAGTGGAGAAATACATAGACTTGTACATTAATCAACATTTTAACATTTGTTTTAACATTGTATCAAGAATATTCTTTCTAGGAAAACAACAACTGAAAGCATTATGGAAATTAAATTTCTTAATGTAAAAATTACCAAAAAAAGCTTAAGGCTACAAAAAAAAACCCTCTAACATACAAAAATTCAATCCTTCATTTGGTGCAAAACTTTTAGAACACCAAGAAAATCAACTGCAAAAACAACTTGAGAGTTGGGCACAACAGCGCACACTTTAGTCCCAGTTACTCAGGAGGCTGAGGCAGGAGGATTACTTGAGCCCAGGAGCTCAAGGCCAGCCTGAGAAACATAGCAAGACAGTGTCTGTTAAAAAATAAATAAAACAACTTCAGGATGCAGTAGTACTTGCTAGTCAAATGGCCAAAAGTATGGAAAGGAAATAGATAGTACAAAGTTAGAATTTATGCATAATATCCATCACATAAATGACATTTTATAGAGTGGAGAACAAATCTCCAATTTAGTAACCCAGAGCAGAGTCATAAACAGCCCCAAAGCCAACCAATATGTTTACTCATGTAAATCACTATCACCTATTTTGACAGGCAATTCTAAAAACTGAAGGAAATCTGCATTATTTTTACAATAAAGACAATATTTAATAGTTAATAGTCATTTACCACATAACGATACTTTGGTTGACAATAGACCACATGCATGGTGGTTCCTTCCATAAGATTATAACATTGCATTTTTACTGTGCCTTTTCTAGGTCTGTATGTGTTTAGATACACAAATAATTACCATTGTGTTGTTACAACTGCCTACAGTATTCAGTAAGGCAACACGCTGTACATATTTGTAGTCCAGGAGCAACAGGCTCTACCATGCAGCCTAGATGTGTAGTAGGCCATACCATTTAGGTTTGTCTAAGTATACTCCAGGGTGTTCCCACAACAACAAAACTGCTGAAGGACTCATTTCTCAGAAAGTATTCTTGTCTTTAAGTATAGCGTGACAGTACATAATGTCCCATGCAGTGTCTGTAGAAAAAATTCTCAGCTTTTAGAATTGGCATTTAAAATGAATCTAATTTGTCCAATATGTACTCCCCTAACTTCTTATGCATCCCATTTAGATGTAGTCTCCAAAGAGACTTGGTTAGGCTCCACATTACGAACTTGGAGTTAAATAACAGTAATAAACACACAATTTGCACAGCACTTTACTTGTTTAACAGCAAAATATAAATGTGCCAGTGAGCCACATAAACAATTGCCCCTTAGTTCTACCTGACAAATAAAGAAACTCAAGTGTTACAAAATTAGTGGCCTAAATGCAACAAGTTACAGCATCAGGGCCTGCAGAATGCAAACAAAAAAAAACATCTGGAGCTGCAGATCTGAACAACTACACACACCAGATCAAGAAGGAAATGACTAGGCACCAGGAGAAAGTGTGGTAAATTAAACACACCAGGGACAATATATAATAAATAACTCTACAAGAAAACGGAACAGAATCACCCCTGCTTATAACAGAAGTCATGCTTGTTTATATAAGAATGGCAAGGAATTCAAATAAGCCTATCTTTAAAATGAGAATGAATGCCCTTTAAGCTTCTCCTAAAAACAAGGAATTGAGAGGTGCTGAGAAACAATAGCAATTGAGATAATCCCTGCCCACAAAGAGTTTACTGCTTTATACCCCCCACCTAGGCACAAACCTAGCTCTGCTCCATAACAATAAGACAGACAAGTACCTTCATTCATCTTAAGTTTCTTTCTCCACTAAACTGAAGATAATATTATTAACTTTAGGGTTTAAGTATTACAAACAATGTATAAAATGCTCTCAGAATCTTACCTGAGTATAATAGCTGCCATTTAACCAGTGCCAGTTAACTACAAATAAATGACTGACTCTGAAAGAAAAGGGGTGGCGGGTGGGTGGAGGTGGAGGAGTCATCAGGTCCACCATCATGAATGAGAAAGGAACTGAACAAAAAGTTTCCACAAAACTGTGAAGACAGTATATTATTTCACTTTAATTTAGGAAGAAGGTAATACAGCATCAGTAATTTTGTACGGCATGCTCACAAGTCAAATGCCAAACTCTTAAGTAGCTGTATGCCAAACTCAAAATGGCTGCATCTGTTATAGAATAGCAAAGTGTAATTTATTAATTCATGTTTGGATAAGGAAAACAGAGAGATGTATTGTCCCTGCCCCCTGAGTTAATCAGAAAAGTTCCGTAAAGAAATTAGAATTCTGAGTAAAAGTCATTGAGAGCAGGCAAAAGGGTTAAGTGAGGGTCTTTTGTCAGGCATTTAATTCAATTTGGAAGCCTCAAAACCATTTGAACATGATGACTGAATACTGTGTAACACATAAAAATAGTATTCAAGTCATATTTTTATAACACTAGAAAATATTTAATGTGAGAAAATGTAATAGTAAAATAAGAATGATAATGTGTCGTGTTTATTTTGTGCTTACCATGTGCCAGGCAATGGCCTTTTCATTTAACTTTCATGCCAACCTTATAGAATTGGTAGTGGAAATAACCTTGCAAAGAAACTATGGTACATGGTAAGTTAAAATAACCTTAAGGCCATAAAGCTAATAGGTGACAGGGCAGGCACCCAAATAGAGGTTTGACCCAAAACCCATGCTCTTTATTACTATGCTATATGGGCAAACAATAATGAAAAATAATTACATATTTACCTTTTTTAAAGAAGTGAAAACATTAGAGAGCCATGACATTCCAAGGCTGGAGGATTATGAAGGATATTGAGAAGATTCTGATCCTTTGACATTTCTTTCAGGAAATCAGTTTAGCTAGTCAATCCTTAAGTGAACAATTATCATGAAATATGCTCAATGATATGACAAGCAAGACCAACGGAAATATTGTAAACAAAGAACAAAAAATGACTGAACCAGGTGGTGGCAAAAACGCCTGTAATTCCAGCCACTTGAGAGGCTAAGGCAGAAGGATCACTTGAGGCCAAAAGTTTAAGGCTGCAGTGAGCTAAAATCGTGCCACCTGCAGCCTTGGCATCCTACAGAGCTAGACCTCCATCTCTTTAAAAAAAAAAAAGAAAGAAAAGAAAAGAAGGCCTGGCGTGGTGGCTCATGCCTATAATCCTAGCACTCTTGGGAGGCCCAGGTGGGCGGATCATTTGAGCGGAGGAGTTGGAGACCAGACTGAGCAAAAGCGAGACCCCGTCTCTACCAAAAATAGAAAAAATTAGCTGGGCATGGTGGCGCGTGCCTATAGTTCCAGCTACTCAGGAGGCTAAGGCAGAAGGATCGCTAAAACCGAGGAGTTTGAGGTTGCTATGAGTGCTGATGCCACAGCACTCTAGCTGGGGCAACAGAGTGAGACCCTGTCTCAAAAAAAAAAAGTATAGATTCACTGATTCCAACAAAATGTACCACCACAGTGGAGGATGTTGATAACAGGGAAGGCTATGCATGTGTGGAGGCAGAGGATATATGAGAAATCTCTGTACCTTCAGCTCAATTTTGCTGTGAACACCTAACACTGCTCTAAAAAAGTCTTTATTATTTTTTTAAAAGGCATTTACTAAAGATAAAGATACATTCATAGTAATAAAACGTTTAATTCTCTCTGAAGAATTTACATACTTAATTTATACACAGCCTCAAAGGATTAAAAAATTGAATACACAAATCCACAGTGGATTTTATAATACTTCTCTTAGTAGCTAATGTAACAACAAAAAAATAAGGATAACTTCTATTCAAGTTTTACAAAATCTCCTTAAAGTTCAAAATTTTGGCATATTATAACTCTCAAGAGCTCCATGGCACTTTGCAAACTGAGACACTTCACTCCATGCTACTACACTATGAAGGGGTACTGTTTCACTCCTTTCTCTACCCACTGCATTCCCATAGGTTCCCTTAAGCCACGTAATACCTGATGGCCTCCTGCATATGCACAACACCTACCACAAGTTAGCGAGTGTTCAGGACAAGTACCCTAAAATGGACCAGAGTCCTCTCCTAAAACCTCTTTAGGTACCTAGATTATAAAATCTAAAGTTTGGCATTATCATGGCTACATTTAAAACAGTCACATGAAGAATCAAGTCTTCAGAGATAGATAAAGCAGACATACAGACAACAGAGACAACAGGTAAGAGTATCTGAACTGTTCCTCAGGCCCAGCTGCCTGATTCCATCCTTAAAGATTTCATTAGACACACACTGATAGTCATCAGAAATATGCTGATAGTCATTGAAAGTAATAGTTCTAACCAGGTGTCCAATTAATGTTTGAACCTTTTTTTAAAGTCATACTTTACTTTTTATGCCTCCAAATTGACAAGGATGCTCTTATAAACCTGACTCATTGAGATTCAGTATTTCTCCCAGTAACAAAGACAGACAAAACTATTAAGCCACAGGGTACAAAGCAGAACAATGTACAAAGACTTCTGACACATGTCTCTATCATTATCCCTAACAAACCCAGAATTATATCAAGAGCAAGCATTACTCATATTTAACAGAAGACTCAAAGGAAACTCATATATGCTCAAGTACCTAAGGCTTCAAATTAGATCAAAACTCAGCTCCTAACTCTCAGGCCAATTTTTGTATACACTGACCTTTAAAAGGATAAATTCATACCCATCAAACCCAGTTTATAACTTTCCATTTTTATTATGCTATATGTAGTTATAAATAAAACATTAAGTGATAACACATACAATATCAAAAAAAAATAAGATCCTTCTCTAAAAACTGTGACAGCATTGTTGAATACATTAAAGTCTTTATCAATAAATAATAAAATTTATTTTCTTCTCCCATTCTTTATGGAAATAAAAGAGAAAAATACTAAGAAACCAGTAAAACTCTTAGAAAAAGAGGACTGAACAAAAACCATAGCCACTAAATTTCTAAGCTCATTTTCTCACCTGCAGTGAAGAGAGAAATAGCTACAAACTGGAGGGAGAAGTAGAGATAAAAGCTACTGCCACACTTCCCAAAAGTAAAAACAGCAAAGTGGAGCGGGCAGGGGATATTCCGTGTTTCCCCGAAAATAAGACCTACCCATAAAATAAGCCCCAGCAGGATTTCTAAGCATTTCTAAGGATTCTTTGCACAATATAACCCCTACCCCCAAAATAAGACCTAGTGATGGGCGTGCCAGCGCAGCATATCTGCACAACCCATGACGAGCAGCTTTAATCAAATACCGAGAAAAAATAAAAAGATGACAAGCAGCCCTTCTCATCTGCCCCATGAGAGCTCTATTGCTCGACATGAGATTGGGGCCAATGGTTCTAAAGGAAATAGAGTCGTAAGACATTCAGGATGGAATTCAGGGTTTGGAGAGTTATGATGATGTCCCAGAAGAAAACCACTTAACTATATTTGAATAACTGTAGATTGTTGTACCCTGTTCTTGAAAACCAGCACCAGCAAGAATGAACTAGAAGTGACAAGATTCCACCCTGCGCTATGCAAAGACATCAGCTAACCCTAGTCCTCTTTTAAAGACAACTCAAAGTGATGTAGGCAGATAGACAGTGTTGATATTGGAACCTTTAGTAGGATGCATGAAAGGTTTAGAAGAACTCTGGGAGGCTTAGACCAATGGAAGCCCAAACTATAAACAAATAACTAGAATAAAAGGTAACAGACTATTACTGTAAGTACTATTTCAGAAGAGCAATCCAAATCCTAGGGGGAGGCAATACACCTCCCAGGGGTGGAAATATAAAAACTCCTATAGATAAAAAGGTATGTTCCCAGGAAAGATGGGGGAATGGTCTAGAATGGGAGGGGGGCACTGCAGGGAGGTTTCCAAACAGAGAAATTTCAGAAAGTCCTAGAGGCATGAATGAACCAACAAATAGCTGGGGATGGGTCAAAAAGAAAAGCCTGAAAACAACCTAACAGCAAAAATGACAAAATAAGCAAATAACATAATTCATGCCTGTAATCCTCCAAACAATCTACATACCAAAAATAACATAAAAAAGGCTCACAGATCTTTTAAAACAAAACATTCCACATAAACCTCTAAATAAGAAAGTGGATGGAAGTTAAGAGCCTACCATAAATTTAATTTTTACAGCTTAGTTGGACTTCTACAACCTTGGAATATCAAAAAAGAACTAGTAGATGGAAGTGTTGTTTCAGTGATGTATATACTGAAGGCCTTGACTTCACCACAATGCAATACATATCAATGTAACAAACTGCACTTACACTCCATGAATACATACAAATAAAAAGGGGTCAGGGGAAGAACTGGCAAATTGCTCCAGTAAGAAGTAGTCACCACTCTGAGTTTGAAACATTGCTGGGAAATTAATTTGGCATCTTCCAATAACAGTTTCCTATCTGCCCTTCTGGAAGTGACACTGTCATAACCAACAAATGAACATATTTTCTTGTTAACAGGATATTTAAATTCAAATAATACTTTCAGTAGAAAAAGCTGAAATTGCCAAAGAGAATGAACGCTCCTAGAAGAAATCCAAGTAACAGTTTCCATTTGTAGTACCACACACTACATATGGATAAAATTTGTTTTTAATTGGTAAGATTTTAACTAAGAACACAACACATCACAACATATCTGTGAATTTTAAAACTTAACCTAAAAGTTAACAGAATCCAATGCGTACAGTTTCTTGTTGAAGTGATGAAAATGTTCTGAAATCAGACAGTAGTAGTGTGGTTGTACAACTCTGTGAATATATTAAGGACACTGTATATAGTATTGTATTAAAAGGTACTGTAGTTCTCACCATCCATGGAGTGGAAAAAAAAAAAAAAAAAAAAGGTATTGTAGGCCAGGCGCAGTGGCTCACGCCTATAATCCTAGCACTCTGGCAGGCCAAGGCGAGCAGATCATTTGAGCTCAGGAGTTCCAGACCAGCCTGAGCAAGAGTGAGACCCTGTCTCTACCAAAAATAGAAAAAATTAGCCGAGCATGGTGGCACATGCCTATAGTCCCAGCTACTCGGGAGGCTGAGGCAGAAGGATCGTTTCAGCCCAGGAGTTTGAGGTTGCTGTGAGCTAGAGTGACGCCACAGCACTCTAGCTGGGGCAACAGAGTGAGACTCTTGTCTCAAAAAAATAAAAATAAAAAAATAAAAAATAAAAAGGTACTGTAGGTTGGACACCATGGTTCACACCTGTAATCCCAGCACTTCTGGAGGCCAGGAGCGCAAGACCAGTCTGGGTGACACAGAGAGACCCCCAACTCTACAAAAAAAATTTTAAATTAGCTGGGCGTGGTGGTACACACCTGTAGACCCAGCTACTTGGGAGGGTGAGATGAGAGGATCACTTGAGCCCAAGAGTTCAAGGCTACAGTGACTACACTCTAGCCTGGGTAACAGAGACTCTGTCTCTTTAAAAAAACAATATAAAATATTGCATAAAAATTGTAAATCTGTTGCTTTTAATCCTCCAACAATGTCAACAAATCAAGTGGAAAGACCAGACCCTTCCTTCAATAAATATTGGGAGGTCCTATAAACCAAATTTTAAAGACAATGTTATGAAAAATATTCCTAAATATAATAGAGTGCATTTGTTAACAGTTACTGAACCTCACTGATAATCTGATTTCCTTACTACTACATCACATATTCCTATTTCTATTCTAATAAAGTAATGATGACTTCTCCTCTTTGAAGTCTTTATACTTGTTAGAACATCAATAGCTTTTTGTTTCCCCCGGAGCCACCAAATATAAAAATAAAATGAATCAGGTGCAGTAGCCTGTGCCTACAAGTAGCCCCCAGCTACTTGGGAGACTGAGGTGAGAGGATGACTTGCACCCAGGAGTTTGAGTCTAGCCTGAGCAGCACAGCAAGACCCTATCTCTTAAAAATAAAATATATACACACACACACACATATACATACATACACCATGCTCAGTGGCTCATGCCTATAATCCTAGTGCTCTGGGAGGCTGAGGCAAAGGGATTCCTTGAGGTCAGAAGTTCATGACCAGCCTGAGCAAAAGCGAGACCCCATCTCTACTAAAAATAAAAAATTAGCCAGGCACAATGGTGTTCACCTGTAGTCCCAGCTACTCAGGAGGTTGAGGCAGGAGGATAGGTTGAGCCCAGGAGTTTGAAGTTGCAGTGAGCTATGCTGCTGCTGAACTCTATTGTGGGCAACTGAGTGAGATTCTCTCTCAATCAATAAAGAACCAGAGTATTTAGAGAACCAGAGTATTAGAGAAACATTTTACTGTTATTTTCCATAATAATTAATGTTGGAAACCCCTAAACATTATAGCATTATTTTGCTAAAACAAATCAAACCATTAAATACAGCCTAGATAATATATATTACTTATCTGTTCCAAGACAAATCGTTCCCAGACTCATAAAACCCTTTAATCCAAAAAGAAGTACTAGTTTACCTTTTAAGCAAAATTTAACAAAAAACTAAAGATTCAAATAATACACATCTGGGGGTAGATATTCAAGACAGACATGTAGACCAGAAAAAAAATGTATTCAATCAACAGATATTTGCCGCCCAACTGTGCAAAGGGCACTGATGTGTCTTAAAGCCAAAGATACTGCTTTCAAATAAGATATAATACTATGGTAAAAAGAAAAAAATAAATAAAAGCCAAATATAATACATTAAGAAAACTTGAGCCGGGCGCGGTGGCTCACGCCTGTAATCCTAGCACTCTGGGAGGCCAAGGCGGGCGGATTGCTCGAGGTCAGGAGTTCGAAACCAGCCTGAGCAAGAGCGAGACCCCGTCTCTACTATAAATAGAAAGAAATTAATTGGCCAACTAATATATATATATATATAAATTAGCCGGGCATGGTGGCACATGCCTGTAGTCCCAGCTACTCGGGAGGCTGAGGCAGAAGGATTACTTGAGCCCAGGAGTCTGAGGTTGCTGTGAGCTAAGCTGACGCCACGGCACTCACTATAGCCTGGGCAACAAGCGAGACTCTGTCTCAAAAAAAAAAAAAAAAAAAAAAAGAAAACTTGGAAATGTGTTTAACCAAGTTAAAACAAAATCCAGTTTATGATAACCAATTATTTCAGCATTTTCATTAATCCAGTATGCTGCAATTTTAAGCCAACACACCTTAAAAGGTAAAGAATGAATGCTCAAGAAATGGAAAGTAGGCCGGGCGAGGTGGCTCACGCCTGTAATCCTAGCTCTCTGGGAGGCCGAGGCGGGCGGATTGCTCGAGGTCAGGAGTTCGAAACCAGCCTGAGCAAGAGCGAGACCCCGTCTCTACTATAAATAGAAACAAATTAATTGGCCAACTAATATATATATAGAAAAAATTAGCCGGGCATGGTGGCGCATGTCTGTAGTCCCAGCTACTTGGGAGGCTGAGGCAGGAGGATGGCTTGAGCCCAGGAGTTTGAGGTTGCTGTGAGCTAGCCTGATGCCATGGCACTCACTCTAGCCTGGGCAACAAAGTGAGACTCTGTCTCAAAAAAAAAAAAAAAAAAAGAAAGAAATGGAAAGTAAATTGCCTAAAAGTTAAAAAGAGGGTAGGCAGCAGCAAAATCTTAACTATAGGGAGATTTGATGTCTTTAGACTACAGCTCTTTACAGAGGGCAATTTTATTTTTATTCCTCCTTTACAAATTAAGAAAAGATAATTTCTGCTCCTCTTTACAAGCTACTTGAGATACAACTACACTTCTTAAAAAAGGGGGGGATCACATAAACAGCCATCTTACACTCATCATCTTAGAAAAAATACTTCATCTGTCTAGCACCTCAAAGCAGTGAATTTAGCCTGGACAACATGGCAACACCTCATCTCTACAAAAAACTTAAAAATTAGCTGGGTGTGGTGGCAGGCACCTGTAGTACTAGCTACTTGGGAAGCTGAGTCAGGAGGATCATTTGAGGCCAGGAGTTGGAAGTTACAGAGAGCTATGATCTTGCCCACTGCACTCCAGCCTGGGCAACAGAGTGAGAACCTGTTTCAAAAGAAAAAACACAACACATACAAGAAACAAGGTAGTGATTTTACATAAATTTTCCCATTTAAGTCTTCGTATCAGTTGCACTTGGGTTTCCTTCTTGTGGAAGGGGCATGGCCCAGTCTTATTAGTACCAGGATATATGGAAATGCTAAGCCTTATTAGCTGACTCATTGATATAACAAATAATTTATTGGTTACCCCACCACTTGTTTTAGGCACTGGAAAAAGGTGATAAACATGACAGTCTTTTTCCCTCGAGGAACATACATAACAAGAGAGTGGAGACTACAGGCAGAAGGTGGCAAACAGTGTTCCCTACCCAAATTCCATCTACCCTACTTTTCTTCCCTGCTAAAAGAATTCTGCCTTACAGGGGTACAAATCCTTTTACCTCCTAGGAAGCAGGCTACTCCCCTACCCCCCAGGGATGGATGAGTCATGATTGGGTTAAAGTCAGTATTCTTTCAAACTGCAAGATTAGAGACATGAAATCAATTTAGACCATTGGTTCATTATCAGTTCATGCACTTGGATTGCAAGAAATAATCTGACTAACCTCTAATTGAAATTTAACATTTTTTTCTGTAATAGTATGAACAGGGCAACTAACTTACTGGCAGCACCTTTAACTTTGCACCAAGAGAAATCACAGATATTATCATATTCTCATTACAATTGTTGCAGATACGTCAAGATGTCATTTACACTTGATCACTACTTTGAACTGCTAAATCATGTTATTGACAGTGCTAATAAGGAAACATATTACTATGGATTGAAAGCTAGATTTCAACATTTTTTGTTTGTTTTTTGAGACAGAGTCTTATTCTACTGCCCGGGCTAGTGGGTCAGCCTAGCTCACAGTAACCTCAAACTCCTGGGCTCAAGTGATCTTCCTGCCTCAGCCTCCCAAGTAGCTAGGACTATAGGCATACGCCACCATGCCTGGTTAATTTTATATATATATATTTAGTTGTACAGCTACTTTCTTTCTTTTTTTTTTTAGTAGAGACGGGGTCTCACACTTGCTCTGGCTGGTCTCAAAGTCCTGATCTCAAATGATCCTCCCACCTTGGCCTCCCAGAGTGCTAGGATTACAGGCATGAGCCACCATGTCCAGCCATCAACATTTTGATATATTTGCCTTTTGAGTCCTAGGCATTTATTATTTGAGTTTTAACATTATTATTTTGAGGTATCCATAAGCTTCAGCCTGCTGAAGGGTCAACACTACAACACTATTCTGAAACAGAATAGAAAACACACATAATGATTAAGCACTGCTTATAAAATTTATTACAGTTACATACATATATCTACACATACATATGTGATGCATTGCAGGGCATTCTTATTAGATTGCATATCAAAATAATTTAAAAGCCAGAGGTCTAAACCTGTTTGTGTACAAAATACCATTACTTCACGGGGTTGTTTTTTTTCGTTTTGCTGGAAGTATGACCCAGTTCTCAACAATAAGATGTACGGGAAGGTATGCTAGGCATTCTCTAGGAATACTCTTGCTTTCTGGATAACAAAAAAAAAAAAAAAGAACAGCAACACAGCATCTTTTCCTGACTCAAACGCAGCAGGTGCAACAATTTCAAGCTATGATAGTCATTTGGGAACCATGAGAACCACCTGCTAAAAATGGCAAAGCAGAACCACAGCGCCTGGTCCTCGCTGGAACCACAGGGCAGCTGAATTGCACTGTGTAAGGAAACATAAACCCTGATCTGTTTAAGGCCCTGAGTTTCCTGTTACTTGCAGGCGAAAACATTCCTAATCAATAAAGGAATCATTACGGATAGGGTGACCAAGTAAGGCCTCCTGAGGAGTAGCATCTGAGCTAAAACTGTATGCACTAAAAAACACCTATGTAAGATCTAGAAGCCACTCTAGGGAGCAAGAGCGCCAAGTACAAAGCAAAAGATTCATGCTTTAAAAAGGGGTGTTTTAAAAAAAAAGAAAGAACGGCCAAGAGAAGTACCTGACGTCAGAGAGGTGGCTATGGAGGACCTTATAAGTCACAAGGAGTCTTCTGACTCTTCCCATTGGACTGCCACATGTAAACATACATGTTCTTCACATATACACAAGAATTATTTCTCAAGTTAATACAAAAGAGAAAATCTTCATTTAAAAAAATTGGCTTCATTTAGGTATAAAGCTAATATTTTAAAAATTAAAAACTTTTTAATCTAACAGGATTGGATAAATTATGGTTAAATCAAGCAATTATAAAGGAAACAATAAAGAACTAATAATGCAATAGGAAAATAAATGTTCATCAGGTAATAACATGGGCAAACAGTATGGATCTGTATTTAAAAAAAAAAAAAAAAAGGTGGCTGGGCACAGTGGCTCATGCCTTTAATCCTAGCACTCTAGGAGGCCCAGGTGGGCAGATCATTTGAGCTCAGAAGTTCAAGACCAGCCTGAGCAAGAAGAGCAAGACCCCATCTCTACCAAAATAGAAAACATTAGCTGGGCATGGTAGCGCATGCCTGTTGCCCCAGCTACTTGGGAGGCTGAGGCAGAAGGATTCCTTGAGCCCAGGAGTTTGAAGTTGCTGTGAGCTAGGCTGATGCCACAGCACTCTAGCCCGGGGAACAGAGTGAGACTGTCTAAAAAAAATAAAATAAAAGGTTACCCAGATCTAAAACCAACCTATATTGCCATCTGATCTTTGACAAAGCAGACAAAAACACACTAAAGAAAAGAACCCCTATCCAATAAATGGTGCTGGGAAAATTGGATAGCCACCACGCAGAAGACTGAAACAGGATCCACACTTCCCACCACTCACAAAAATTAATTCACAATGGATAACAGACTTAAACCTAAGGCATGAAACCCTAAGATTTTTAGAAGAAAATGCTGGAAAAACTCTTACGGACATTGGCATCGGCAAAGAATTTATGAAGAAGATCCCAAAAGCAATCACGACAACAACAAAAACAAATAAATTGGACCTGATCAAATTAAAAAGCTTCTGCACAGCCAAGGTAACAATCATTAGAGCAAATAGACAACATACAGAATGGGAGAAAATATTTGCATGTTATATATCCAATAAAAGGCTGATAACCAGAATCTGCAAAGAACTCAAGCAAATTAGCAGGAGGGGGGGATCAAATCACCCCATTAAAAAGTGGGCAAAAGACATGAACAGGAACTTTTCAAAAGAAAATAGACTAATGGCCAAAAAACGCATGAAAAAAATGCTCATTGTCTCTAATAATCAGGGAAATGCAAATCAAAAGCATAATGACATCATCACCTAACTCCAATGAAAATCGCTTTTATCAAATCCCAAAACAACAGATGCTGGCATAGATTTAGAGAGATAGGAACATTTATATACTGTTGGTAGGACTAAAAACTAGTACAACCTCTATGGAAAGTAATATGGAGATACCTCAAAAAACTAAAAGTAGACCTACCATTCAATCTAGTAATCTCTCTATTGGGTACTTACTCAAAGGAAAAAAAGGCACCGCATCTGCACTTGAATGTTCACAGCAGCACAATTCACAATTGCAAACATGTGGAAACAACACAAGTTCCCATGAATACATAAGTGGATCAGTAAAATGTGTACCTCTTGTATTATCCTGGATGGATCTGGAGTACATTCTTCTAAGCATCACAAGAATGGAAAAACACACACCCCATGTACTCACCATTAAACTGGAACTAATCGAACAACACTTACATCCACATATAGAAATAAAACTCATCGGAAATCAAGCAGGTGGGAGGGGGAAGGAGGGGATGAATAATAAATTCACACCTAATGGGTACAATGCATACTATCTTGGTGATGGGCACATTTTTAACTTTGACTCAAACTGTACAAAAGCAATTTATGTAACCAAAATGTTTGTACCCCTGTAATACCCTGAAATTAAAAAAAAAAAAAAAAACAGGTTATTTCCTTAGGCCAAAAAAAGTGTTAAAACTTTGGCCTTTTAAAGTTCTTCATAGGATGGGCGAGGTGGCTCACGACTGTAATCCTAGCACTCTGAGAGGCCAAGGCAGGAGGGATTATTGCTCAAGGTCAAGAGTTCGAAACCAACCTGAGCAAGAGCTAGGCCCCATCTCTACTACAAATAGAAATAATTAATTGGACAACTAAAAATATATAGAAAACATTAGCCGGGCATGGTGGCGAATGCCTGTAGTCCCAGCTACATGGGAGGCTGAGGCAGGAGGATCGTTTGAGCCCAGGAGTCTGAGGTTGCTGTGAGCTCAGCTGATGCCACGGCACTCTAGCCTGAGCAACAGAGTGAGACTCTGTCTGAAAAAAAAATAAAATAAAAACTTACAGTGGTTATATCAGGTGGTAAGATTGTGTATCATTCTTAGTTTCCTTTCTTACATTTGTCTTTGCTCCAATTTTAATGATTGTTCTTTACTATATGATCAGAAATAAATGCCTCAAAAACTATTAAGTTTTTTAAAGTCACTCACTAAATGTCATGTGGCACCTGGATGTGAACCTGGAATAGAAAGACATCAAGGTAAAAACTCAGGGAAATCCAACTAAAGTATAGGTAGTAATACTGCCATCAGGCCAGGCATTGTGGCTCACACCTATAATCTCAGCATTTAGGGAGGGTGAGGCAGAAGGATTACTTGAGGTCAGAAGTTTAATACCAGCCTGGGCAACATAATGAGACCCTATCTCTATAATAAAAAAAAAAAGTGTCAATATTGGGTCATTAGTTTTGTCAAATATATCATACTAATTTAAGGTATTAACAAGAGGAACTCAGGTAAGAACTCTATTTTTGCAACTTCTCTGCAAATCTAAAACTATCCTAAATAAAAGGTTTACTTAAAAAATTGGTTTAAGTCCTCTTACGGAAGAATCTTCAAAGCACAGATAGTAGAAATCATTACTTAGCTATAGTAGGTAAAAGGAAAAAGTAATTTAGTAGGAGAGAGAATATATTTTGAAAGAGTTAAGGTCATACACAATAATGCATGCCTGACTAGAATAAAGTCCTCACTTACTCTCTTCTCTATAATCTCTTAAAACCCGGTTTCCAGAAAAAGAGGCTGAAAGCATCTTTAAAAACAAACAAAAAAGCCTTATTGATTGATCCCCTCAACTAACAAGAATAGTGCTGAGGAGAACTCATACTTTTAAAAATATCTTTGAGCTATCAAAATTATGATTTTCTTCAAGGAGAGGACATGCTTACTGTACAAAGCAATTAAGTTCTATAAAAACAGGCCACTTAGAACTGTCCAATAGCCAATGACTGCCTTAAAGCTCAGTGTAATAAACTAATGTTCACTAATGATGGCCAAGAGTCAGGAACAAAACATAACACATTCAGAACACTCTGAAAAATCAACAAGTATATAATGACTCACACCTGTAATCCTAGCACTCTGGGAGGCCTACGTGGGCGGATTGCTCAAGGTCAGGAGTTCAAAACCAGCCTGAGCGTCTCTACTATAAAAAAAATAGAAAGAAATTAACTGGCCAACTAAAATATATATAAAAAATGAGCCGGGCTTGGTGGTGCATGCCTGTAGTCCCAACTCCTCAGGAGGCTGAGGCAGGAGGATTGCTTGAGCCCAGGAGTCTGAGGTTGCTGTGAGCTAGGCTGACACCACAGCACTCACTCTAGCCCGGGCAACAAAGAGAGACTGTCTCAAAAAAGCAAAAAACCAAGTATATAATGACTGTTAAAGAACCACATGAAGGCCGGGCGCGGTAGCTCACGCCTGTAATCCTAGCTCTCTGGGAGGCCGAGGCGGGCAGATTGCTCAAGTTCAGGAGTTCAAAACCAGCCTGAGCAAGAGTGAGACCCCATCTCTACTATAAATAGAAAGAAATTAATTGGCTAACTAATATATATACAAAAAATTAGCCAGGCATGGTGGCAAATGCCTGTAGTCCCAGCTACTTGGGAGGCTGAGGCAGGAGGATTGCTTGAGCCAGGAATTTGAGGTTGCTGTGAGCTAGGCTGACGTCATGGCACTCACTCTAGCCTGGGCAACAAAGTGAGACTCTGTCTCAAAAAAAAAAAAAAAAAAAAAGAACCACATGAAAAAAATGTGTTCACTGTAATTGTTCTTTTTAACAGGATTTACCACATTTATTTCTTTAAAACAAAAAAAGGTTTTCATTGCTTAAAAAAAGGGGTTTTTTTGGTATTTATTTTTAGAGACCAAGTCTCCCCTCTATCAACCAGGCTGAAGAGCAGTGGTATCATGATAGCTCACTGCAGCCTTGAACTCCTAGGCTCAAGCCATTCTCTTGCCTCAGTCTCTAAAGTAGCTGGGATTACAGATGTGAGCTACCACACCCAGCTTAAAATAAGTTTTAAGAGAAAATGAATTTATCCTCTATCAGCAAAAAAAAAGAGCTTGACCTTGAACTGGGTAATAGGGAACATGAAATGTCCCTTATACTATTTTTGCAACATTTTTATAAGTCTGAGATTATATCAAAATAAAGATATCAAAAAACTTAAAGCCATGTCACACTGCTAACACTGATTTTACTTATTTGAAAATATAAGGAGTCAAATAGACTGTAATTAGCAGCGATAATAAAACACTTGAACCTAAATCAAATTTAGAAACTGCCCCCAATAAGACTTTTCCAAAGTACTTAATCCAAGTCAGGGTTATTTTTCCTTTCAATCCTTAAATTTCACTTTAATTGTCCACTAAATTTACCCCAACACCTAAATTACAACATCTTAAAAATAATAAATTCACACTCTGTAGACTATAATTTTATACATTTATGTCAACTGTGAAAAATAAGATATCATTTAAAAGAACTACTATTATAGAATAAAAGCTACTATTAAATTCCTTTTGGATACAATATCCTAACCAGAAAATTTTAAATACAGCAAATATTATTTGATCACTTACCTGTCAACTAGGCATTGTGCTAAAGACCTCACTTTTTCATTAAAAACTAGAAAGAATCCTGAAGTATGCATTTTCTATAATTTACACATTTAGTAACTTGCCCAAAATCAAACAATGAGGAAACTAGAACCCAAGTTCATCTTGCTGCAGAGTCCATCAATATTCTCGATGATCTCCTTTGACCCTAAAACTCTATCACTCCAATAATTCCAAGATGGTATCAAAGAAATCCATCTTCTCAAACCTGTCTTTTCAGATGGAAAGAAAAGGAAATAAAAAAATGTTTCCTGGCCGGGCGCGGTGGCTCACGCCTGTAATCCTAGCTCTCTGGGAGGCCGAGGCGGGCGGATTGCTCGAGGTCAGGAGTTCGAAACCAGCCTGAGCAAGAGTGAGACCCGTCTCTACTATAAATAGAAAGAAATTAATTGGCCAACTAATATATATATAGAAAAAATTAGCCGGGCATGGTGGCGAATGCCTGTAGTCCCAGCTACTTGGGAGGCTGAGGCAGGAGGATTGCTTGAGCCAGGAGTTTGAGGTTGCTGTGAGCTAGACTGACACCACGGCACTCACTCTAGCCTGGGCAATAAAGTGAGACTCTGTCTCAAAAAAAAAAAAAAAATGTTTCCTCCCAAAAGAGTGTCTTACAAACCTGTACTAGGCATTGTTTGAAAAGTTTTACAAATAAACTAATTTAATCCTTACAACAACATAGACACTTTTATAATTCCCATTTTACAGATAAGAAAACTGAAGTCAAAAATAGTACCTTACCCAAGTTTACCCAGCTAGTAATGTTGGAGCCTGGATTTAAGTTGAATCTGTCTTAACTGCTTCACTTAACTCCTTTATCACTTGAAATCATCACATTACCCCCCACACCCAGAGCCAGGGACTGAGCCAAGGGAAAGATTCAATAGAGATTAGCTGCTGTTGTTGCTGTTAATATTCACGATGCCTTACCTTATTACTCTTCTCCTAGTAATCTCCCACACCACTGGATTTACCTAGATTATCAGACTATATTATACATATTTTACAGTTACAGACATATCAGAAAGGTAGCATGGAATCTAATTTAGAATTCAACGTGGGCAAGTATACATGGATACAGATAACATAATATATCTTGGTAATATTTTCACCATTCTCTATTCTAAACAGCTGGCAACATAATGAAGCATCTGTGTAATGTCTCAGAATTCAGTTTAAGAGTTCTGTTTGTTTGTTTTTAAGTTTTTGTTGTTGTTGTTTTCTGAGACAGAGTCTCACTCTGTCGCCGGGGCTAGAGTGCTGTGGCGTCAGCCTAGCTCACAGCAACCGGAAACTCCTGGGCTCAGGTGATCCTCCTGCCTCAGCCTCCCAAGTAGCTGGGACTACAGGCATGCGCCACCATGCCCAGCTAATGTTTTCTATATATTTTTAGTTGTCCAATTAATTCTTTCTATTTGTAGTAGAGATGGGGTCTAGCTCTTGCTCAGGTTGGTTTTCGAACTCCTGACCTTGAGCAATAATTCCTCCTGCCTCGGCCTCTCAGAGTGCTAGGATTATAGGCGTGAACCACCACACCTGGCCATTTTATGAGTTTTTTTGGCTAATTTTGTACCCAAGTTTACCACCCTCCCTATAAGATTATAACCTGAAGGCCACAGACAGTATTTTTATATACCTTTATAATCCCCCTGGCCTAGCTCTTGAAATAAGTGCTCAAAAATATTTACAATAATACATTTCATTTGCTTATTACTCCTATACATTAATTCTATTTCCAGTGCTAGACAAACTTCGCTGAAAGCATAGATGTCTTGAGTATTTTGCTAAATGCAATTCAAGCAACACCTTTATAGATAAATGAGCAGCTGCTGAAACCAAAATAATTTTTCTTTATGTCATGATTCTAATACTAACCCTTAAAATAGAATAATTCTAGAATTTTTTTAGAACTGTTGTTTTACTAAGTCCTTGACTTTACATTCCTTAAAATAACTACAGACTATGCCATTTCTAACTTTACAACTCTCTTAAGAAATATGGAAAACTTCTCAAATCCTTTACTATTGCATTAACAATTTAAATAAACTCAGCATCACGAAAAAGTTCTAGGTTTCCTGAAATATAGTAAACTCTCAAAAGTTAATTGTGTAATTATGAAATATCTTAATTTTTTTAGTAACAAGAAACAAAGCTTTAACACACATTACTGAATGTAAGCAACCACATAAGTAGTAGGCCCATCCTATAGAAGAGAAGGAAATTCTGCTATTCCAGCACACATAAGTTTACCAACTCTTTAGCTGAATCGAGAAATAAATTATCAATTAAAACAGGCACCACAGTGAAGATACTAAATGAGGGTCTATTATCTCTTCAGTAATTCCTTTCAGTAGTTCTTAGTTAGTGTAATGAGAAGATACGTGAAAAAAATGGCATGGCCTAATATACAGGCAGCTGAAAAGTAATACTAGATGGGTAGAAGAGACAGAAGCAGATTATCTTACAGTGGCACACCAAAAGCTAAAATTCCCCAAGTCTTACCTCATAGCAGCAACTGGAAGGGCAAAACTTTTCAAAAGGCATGGTGAAGAGCAGAATAAAAAGAAGACAAACTCTACAATTAACAGTCTAGCTTTCTGAAAAAAGTATTTTGAGGCCAAGATGTGAAAATAAAGACTAAAATTCCTAATGAGAGTTGAGAAATAATTAGCAAACAGACCTGATCACAAAGTTAAGACTACTGAATCTTCTCCAAAATCAGTCTTATTGTTGCCATCTACTGGGAGAAGGGTACAAATGCATTTGGATCTGGGGTGGAGGGGTAGAGATAGGGTGGAATTCTCTGCTTTTCTTTGGTGGGGAGAAGTGAAAATATATGATTAATAAAGAAAAAAAATATGAAGAGTGCCTGTTTTTGCTGAAAGAAGTAAAACATATAGAAGTAAAACCAAGATTTCATGAATAGTTTTATCCTAAAGTCCACAAAACCAAACAAATGCTGGATGATACAGCATTCCTTACTCCACAGTTAGCATCTCTGCTATTTCCACATAAAGAAGAATCAAATTAATTCAAACTCCAATCAGGAAAGTCTACAAGAATATGCTAGAAATAAAAGCTGCTAAGGAAGCTAAAAATTATGGCTACCAGAACCCTGAGAAAAATATTTTTCCTTTAGTTTCCCTTCAGCCACCATCTAACCTCATTTCCCATGTTAAAAATCCTATGTACCTGTGTACATATTTTTACCAAAATTAAAGAGTTTCCGTAGTGTAGTGGTTATCACATTCGCCTCATAAAAATTAAAGGTACTAGAAGTTGCTACGGGTGGGGATGGAAGGGATAGGGGGAGATTTGTTAAAGAATACAAAATTACAGACTGGAAGGAGGAATAAGTTCCAATGTTCTACTATGTTGTAGGATGACTACAGTTAACAACAACATATAGTTTCAAATAGGCAGGAGGAGGATATTGAATGTTTCCAACATGAAGAAATGACAAATGATGATAGATATGCTAATTACCCTGATCTGATTATACATTATATGTATTGAAACATTACTATGTACCCCCATAAATATATACAATTATGTGTAAATATTAAATCTAAAAAGAGGTAACAAATATTCTATGACATCAACCAGAGTATAAGCAAATATTCATTAAAATATTTAATTTTATTTAACTAGGTAATATTATCAGTTCTTCCTAAATGTATATACTTAAACAATTCACTTTTTTTTTTTTTTTTGAGACAGAGTCTCACTCTGTTGTAAAGTGCCATGGCGTCAGCCTAGCTCACAGCAACCTCAAACTCCTCGGCTCAAGCAATCCTACTGCCTCAGCCTCCAGAGTAGCTGTGACTACAGGCACACACCACCATGCCAGGCTAAATTTTTTTTTCTATATATTTTTAGTTGGCCAATTAATTTCTTTCTATTTTTGGTAAAAACAGGGTCTCATTCTTGCTCAGGCTGGTTTCAAACTCCTGACCTTGAGTAATCCGGCTGCCTCGGCCTCCCAGAGTGCTAGGATTACAGACATGAGCCACCGCGCCGGGACCACAATTCACTTTTACTTTAAACACCATTTCTTCACTGCATTAGATGTTAAGTAAAAGTTTCCCCTATATATGAGTGAAAATTACTGAGTGAGCAGCTCACAGAAAAAATCATGTATTAGGTCTCAAACAGTACTATAAATTTAAAAGAAAAAACTCTCTGAACAAACGAGTTGAATGTGCTAATACAAAATGATTCTAGCTTCCACTACAGGAAGACTTCTGTAAACGAACAGAGGACTGGTGGGAGTCATTTAGACAATAAACCAGCTCCTGCTTATTTAACAAAACATTTTAAACTATTAAGTAAGGAAACTGAACAAGAAATAAGTTTTAACTTCACCGCTTCTCTCTCCTCCAAAACTTACTTCTTTGAGACAGGGTCTTGTTCTGTTGCCCAGACAATTCAGTGTCATCATCACAGCTCACTGCAATGGCAACTCCTGGGCTTAACAATCCTCCTGACTCAGCCTCCTAAGTATCTGTGACTACAGACACATACCATCACACTTGGCTAATTTCTGTATTTCTTGTAGAGAATGGGTCTCACTATGTTGCTCAGGCTGGTCTGGAACTACTATCCTCAAGCAATCCTACTGCCTGGGCTTCTCAAAGTGTTAGAATCACAAGTATGAGCCACCAGGCCCACAGAAACCTTTATATATAGTCCCCAAAAGGGAAATGATGTCATAAAAATATAACATCTAAAGGCATTTTTATTTTCCTTTTCAGTTCATTTATAAATTAAATATTTTCACACACTTTTTTCATGTTATCACTGCCTATTCAGTGACACACATTCATTCAACATAAGTGTACCTGCTAGATCTAATTCCTTAATCTTTCATTCAAGAACTTTAATAATCTCAGCTCAAATTTCCTGTTATTTCATAACTATGGACCCTCAATTTGAGAAGGCTTATTTACCTTATCATCAGATCCTGACCACAATTACACCTTTAAGCTCCCCATTCTTCTATACCTACCTCAAACAAATAGGCCCAGTTCAAGTAAGTCCCTCCTCTCTCCATGAAGTCGTCTTCAGTACCTTCAACCCAGGACTGAATCTCTCTCTCAACTTGAGTACCTACCGTATAAAACTCAATTTTGTACTTAATAAGCACAACGTTAGATGATGTGTTCTCGTCATAGGTTTGAACTCCTCTACAATAAAATACATTTCAAGAAAAGCAATCTCATTTTATAAATCTCATTTTTCTCCTCAGCACTCTCTAACAGGGTAGATCTTATATGGAACCAGATATGCATTCACATTAGCTGCTTATGAAATACTGTCCAATGAAGGTGCTTCCAACAATTTAGTTAGTAAAGCCAAAAATAATGCCCTAATTCATCTGCTTCTTTAGATTCTAATATCAGGTTTTCTAAATGCAGAAAATCTGCATTTAGAATACTCCTCCATGCTAAATACTATATTCCTATATATAGTTTTAGACAAGTTATGATTAAGTCAATTGTCAACTATGAAACAGAAGTCAGAAGACAAGGCCTAAGTTTTAAGTCCTTTTGTATTCCTCCCACAGCACAGTCCTGGCACACAGTAATCACTAATATGTACTGATAAATAAACTATCATCTACTGATAAACACAATCCTCAAATGCTAAATTTGGGGTAACCAAGTTACTAAAATAATCTAGTGTCTTAAGTAAGGGACCCAGCACAGTGGCTTTTGCCTGTAATCCTAGCACTCGGGAAGGCGGCAGGGAGTTCAAGACCAACCTGGGCAATAGGAACACCCAGTCTCTATTAAAAAAAAAACTTGGCTGGGTGTGGTGGCATGCACCCATAGTCTCAGCTACTCAGCTACACCAGAGGCTAAGGCAGGAGGATCACTTGAGCCAGGAGTTTAATGTTGCAGTGAGCTATGATCAGGCCACTCACTCTAGCCCAGGCAACAGAGTAAGACCCTATCTCACAAATAAAAAGGGGGGGGATTCCTTAAATAGCTGATTTTAATGAGCCTAATTTTGAAAATTTTATATTCTACACTCAGCTGGGAGCCCCTGAGAAACAAAACAAGCAAGTTGACAGTAAATTATAGTAAATGATACTAATATTATTTCACAATATAGTTTCTCAATGTGTCTCACACCAAAACATACTCTACCATGTACAATGCATTATGTTGGGAGCCTTGTGCCAGATACTGCAAGGATAGAAGAATGAGATCTCTACCCTCAGGAAACCAAAAATGTAGTTAAGACGTAAACAACTAATTATATAACACAGAATATGAAAGTCATACTGAAATAAATGTTATAAAAGGGAAATATATTAATAGAACGGAGAAAAGAATGAAGAGTAAAAATCTTACAGGAGCTACTAAAAGAAAGTGTATATATACTGCTATTAAGAGATACAAGATGGAGGAGGGTATCAATTCAGGTAGACAAAATAAAGCCAGGACAAGAAAGTTAAAAAGTTCCTGAGTGTGTTCAGAGAGGAAAAAGCAGTTCAATCTGGCTGCAGCCAAGGATGCAAAACGAACGGTATTACAAACACTGGGGACACAGAAATTAACAGCATTTTCATATATTTCCTACAAGGCTACTATAAGCACATGGTTTTTGAGAATTAAAAAAAGAGAGGCCCTCCATATGATCTCCATGAACTTGCTCTCCAAGGACACAAAGCAGCTTAAATTACAACTTAAGAGAATTTCAGATAGGCTACCTGTAAAAATTCACTTGAGTTTCTAGGGCATCACACATGTTTACCAGTATAAGAACTTTAAATTGAGTTCATCTGACCTTATTTATTCAGAGCCCTGCCCACGCGTGGAAGAGTAGGAGTTTTGAAGTCAGGGTAAAACTCATTGGTTATGACAGCCAACAAGTTGATTATTAAAATACACATTGAAATGCTGTAACTTCAAGTCTTGAATGCTTGTTATATATAGCATTCAAAATCTGTGTATAGGGTAATAACACCATATTTATAGAAATACATGCTTTAATACCCTAAAATGATGATTATAATAAATTGGAAAACACTAATCATTCAGCATTGTATCAAAACATATTAGGTCCTCAATGTACTTTTAAGTGGCCAAATATTATATGCAGATAATAGACAAGTAAAGAATATGAAATGGCTGGCCCTAATTCTTTTTAATATGTATTATTTAAAGTAACTTGCAGTCTAAAATATATACCAACTGATTAAAAATTCTCAATTATTTTAGCCTTAACGATGCAAAACATGAATCAAAACAATTAAAATAGGACACTAAACCATTACAAAATACTTTCACTTACAGTATCTTATTCTCACAAGACTTATTCTGTCAACAAATATTTAAAGAATCCCTATTATGGGCCAGGCACTATGCTAGACACAAGGAATAAAAAAGAGTACTACTGATTTCAAAGAATTCATGATCAACTAAGGAATGGTACTTATGGTATTTCAAGAATAATACCTATGTATATAATAGACATTCTATGTGTGTACGTTCTAGGTAGAAGAGTGTTAATAAACAAGGCAATGGTCAATGCTACTGTAAACAAGTGGAGAAAGAAGAGCCTTGTGTTCCACTTCATGGGCATAGCCTAATCTTCTAGTGTTTAGCATATAAATGATAACTGACTCTAGGTTAGGGGGTAATAACAGCATTTTTCAGAGCAGGCACTGGAAAACTCACAAAGGTTAAATTATTTGTATAAGGTCACAAAGACAGAAAGGGCATAGCCAGAATTGGAATCCAAGTCTATTATCTTCAAATCACATACATGAACAGTGCTGTTCACTAATGAACACAGCAGCAGGCCACTGGAATGACTTTTTAAAGCAAGCATAATCACGAAACTATTACCAATAACTCTGCACACTTAAGACAAAGAAAATAAGCCTGAATAATGCACAAGTTCCTTTTTCTTCTGTCTAAACCAGTTTAATGAAACCACAAGAAACAACCAAAATCTAAAAGGCCTCAGAGAGAAACAAATGAACAGACTTATTTCAGTCTAGGAAACAACCTCTTTTTGCCAATAACTTCAAACTATCCATAAATTGTAAGATTTAAAGAACTACATTTTTAAAAACCCAGGTCACTGGCCAAATTAAATTTTACTTAAAAATCAAAAGACAGGTCCAGCATCAGTATACCTATCTATAACAGAAAGCACTCACAATGTAAGGAGTAACCTACCAGACAGGTAGAGAATGCAAAAAACAACTGCTAGGGCGGTTATACCTTCAAGAAGTCTGTAACATAGCTGTTGAAATGTTACACAGGCACTAAAAGAAAATACACAAGTAAAGCTTACATTACATGTTAAGAACAACAAACACTAAGATTACATACAACAATCTACAAATTAATCATGTTTACTGTGTAATATCCACCAGATTTTTTCTTTCTTTCCTTCTTTCTTTTTTTTTTTTTTTTTTTTTGAGACAGTCTCACCTTGTTGCCCAGGCTAGAGTGAGTGCCATGGCGTCAGCCTAGCTCACAGCAACCTCAAACTCCTGGGCTTAAGCGATCCTCCTGCCTCAGCCTCCCGAGCAGCTGGGACTACAGGCATGTGCCACCATGCCCAGCTCATTTTTTCTATATATATATTAGTTGGCCAATTAATTTATTTCTATTTTATAGTAGAGACAGGGTCTCGCTCTTGCTCAGGCTGGTTGAACTCCTGACCTTGAGCAATCCTCCCGCCTCATCCTCCCAAAGTGCTAGGATTACAGGTGTGAGCCACCACGCCCGGCTATCCACCAGATTCTTACTCTTCCACCTTATCTGGCCCAGAGTCCCTTCAGGCTTGGCCCTATTAACTGCATCTTTGCCTATGAAAAAAGTGGCACAGAATAATCCACTGGTTTAATACTGAAACATGGTGGTAATAATTTAATCCATCCAGACACTCTGATGGCACACTGGTCAGGGGAGATGAGAAGATGCCATAATCACCAAACCAAACCACAGGAAGCATTCTGAAAAATCTGCTGGGGTCAAAAACCCTTCCAAGCAGAAGACTGGTTGCATATTCAGCAAGACCAGGCTAACATTACTAGTTTGGAGCAGGAAGGAAAACAGAGGTTATTTTTCAATCAGGTTTACTAGTGTACCTTCATGCATACCACAATGATATGAAATAATCCTTGCCCTCAGGAGGCCTATAATCTAGTCAGGAAAACAAAGCCATACAAATCAAGAAATGTAGCACTATAATCTAGAAACAAAGCATATACAGATAACCAAGAAATACAAGGGAAAGATCATGGGGTAGAATTTTGTTTGAAGAAGTGACTTTAAGGGGTAAATTGATGTTGTTCTTTACACCCTGTCTGTTATGTTACTCTGTATACAGGGTGCTTGCTTGATTTAAATAAGGGAAAAGTTCTTGTCAGATTGGCAATTGCAAGGAAGAACTTGAGTGAAGATGAAAAACAAGTAGGTTAATGTTTTGGCTTTAATCCATCAAATTACCTCAACAAACAGGAAAATAAAGGGGCAACTGGTATCACATTTGCTCAAAAAGATCCCAACCCATCCACTTAAGAAAAAGAAAGTTCCATAGATTCTGTAAAGAAAACAGAGACCAGGATTCAGAAGCATTTTTCCTTAATTGTAATCTCTAACATTAAAAAGTCAATTTCATGAGAGCCACAAATAAGAATAGGTACAAATTTTGTCAATAATTAAAAAGACATTTGAAGTTTCTCTTAAAAGGATTAAAAAGTTTACTCAGTAGGATGTATGGTGAAAAGTATCTGGCATCCTGTTGTCAAAAAAATTAATTTAATAGATAAAAATTAGGCTCAAATTCCACTACCAATTAAGCAGCAATTTCAGATTATGAAGTGCTACAACTTCATATCTTCAACCTACTTTACATCAATTTCCCCTCCCCCAGGACCACTACCACTGGTAAGAAAGTTGTATTTTTTTTTAATGACCTCAAAATAGCTAATGTAATGTTCTAAAACAATAACTCACACTTATTCAGGATTTTGTTGTTTTTCAGTCATTATATTCACTGGATCTCATAACCACCCAGGGAGATACGATAAAGATTACCCACCCCCACTTTACAGATAAAATGAAGACCAGGTAGGTGAAGAGACTAGCTCAAGGTCACACAAATACTAACTGGCTGTGTGTGAATTTCCTAGCCAGCAATGTATCTTCTTTGCTGAGATGACAACCTTAAAATAGGATCATAAAACCTTATCTAGATAACATAAATACAGTAATCTTAAAAGTTAGAATGGAAAAGTAAACATATATTACTCCAAATTTACTTCACCAGGTGAAAGTACTGATTTTACCATGGAATACATAATATTCCGTTCATTTTTAAAATACTTAACCATTTTAGTTTAGCACTTTCTGGAATTCTAAATGCCAAAATTGTCCTCCAGCTTTTAGAAAATAAAAGAAAAAACTAAAACAAAAGCCAGTTCGTAGACACAAACTGAGTAGTAAATGTCAGCTGAGCAGACTTAAAAACCACACTCCTGAAAAACCAGGGAACGAATGGAAACGATAATCTTAATTACAGTTCTCCAATTCTTATGGATACTGCCACCTTCATAGAAAGACAGACATGTACAAAGCCCACAACCCCCAACCATGTTAATGTGCTCTCTTAAGCTTAAAATAAATAAGAACTCCCCCCAATCTCACAAAGATGATAGAAAGCCACTCCAGTTAAGTATCTCTACGGCTGAAGTAAAGATTACAAATTGTGTTTACTTTAGAACTTACACTTAATATTGACCTCTTTACATGCTGTACAAAATACAAAAATATGCCTCAATAAAACCCTCTAAAATTTATTGTCTCTAAAACGCTGGTAATTCCTCTCCTCAACCCTAACTGCTTCCCTCCCCCAGGGGTGTAAATGCGACACACACAGGCCTCATATACAGGCCTCTTGCCTTTTTTTCTAACACAACTAGGACCTTTGTTCCGAGCGTCGGTTTTTTACCCCACTCAATAGCTCTTTCAAGTTTCTACCCTGTATTTTTTGTTTTGTTTTTATAGAGGAGATTCTGAGCCTCAACTTGCCAGGTCTTTAAAAAACGAAATGCCAAAAATATCTAATGAGACTCTCGAGAGGAATAGAAAGTTAAACACACCACTAAAGGGCCTACAAAACGGAGTAAAGCCTGGAGATCGGGTGATCTGGCAGCCCAGGCAAGATCGGGGAACGCGACCAGAAAGGGAGACAGCAGGAGAGCAGTTAGACCACTCAGAACAGACTCACTGCGAGCTATTAACCGTACCCCCCTACACACACACAAACGTTTACACACACACATTCCCTCCCCCAATTAACTAACGAAGCAATTAAACTATACCCACCACCAGACACGAGGCTTAGGCTAAATCTCTCCCAAAGAGAAACGAACGGCATTACCAAAAACAAATCTGTCTTAAGGGTTTGGAAGCAGCCCCTTCCATTCTCTCCTCACCACACAGGGTAACCAATTCTCTCTCGTCCCCAATCAGTAGTTCAAATGCGTTATTTCCTCCCGATTCGCGTGTGTTTTTAAATTTTTATCAATTTTTCCCCCTAGCAAATTAAGGAATTCTTTTTCTGAGGAAAGGGGAGACATGGAGGACAGGATTAGAGATTTTACAACCTTCGTTATTTGAACTCCCCTCTAACTTATTCCTGTACTAGAAACCCACTCATTATGGAGAAGGAAGGAGAGGGGTTGAACTGATGGGCAAACGTTATAATAGGTTTTATGTAATCCACATATAAATAAATTAATCGCCTGACTCGCTTTGAATGCTAATACGATTGGGGTGACAATTGGCCCACCTCCCTCCCCCGAGTCCTGGTTAACCCCACCACCACCACCAATTTCCATTCTGATCTATTTAAAAGGATGCTCGGTTCCTCTCAGCCTAGTTTCTCGGCCTTTTTCATGCCCCCCTCACCCCCGCATACCCCTGTCGTCGGGAGCCTCAACTTCCCACGGGTAAAAAAAACTGCCCCGCGCAGACCCCGTCTCCGGGCTCGCCCGCCCTCAACCGTCCCCCTGGGCAGGAAACCCCTTACTGCGGTCTAAAGTCACTCCGGCCTCTCCCTCCTCTGACCCTCGCTTCCCACAACTGTTGTCACTCGAGCTGCTCCCTAGTTTCCATTTCCGGGCCGTCCAAGCCCCGGAGCCTCCCCTTTCCCGGTTTCCGGGCCCCCAGTCCCATTTCCGGGGAACCCTTGCCATCTCCACACCCCCCACCTGTACTTCCGGCCCCCCACTTTCTCTCTTCCTAGACGCCCTCCGAGCTCCAAAGCCCACTTCCGGCCCCCCACGCCCCCGCCGGGCTCCCCAACACCCCCACGCCGTACCCCGGTTCCGTGAAGGGCCCTCCTCATTGCGGGGGGCCGGAGGGGGGACCCAGCGACCCCCCCGCTCCTGCCGGCCCCGGTCCCTCCGGCCGCGGTCTCCCTCGAGCGCCTCGCCCGTCAACCCCCGGCTCGGTCCTTCCGCAGCCCCGCCGCCGCCGCCGCCGGGAGCAGGCCCAGCGGGGGCCGAATCGCGGCGATGACACAACCAGGCTTCCTGGGACTTTCTGTTCCAGCTCCTCCCCCCGCCCCCCCAACTCCTCAGCACGGCCCCCTCCCCCCAGGCCTGGCCCCGCCGCTCGGAACTGCGCCCCAATTACCTAGTTAGGCCCCAAAGTCTCCGGTCCGGACTCGGTGGCGAGGCAGTAACTTCCACTCGCTCCCCCCACCCCCCCCAGCGGCGGCGGCGGCGGCGGCTCTCGGGTCCCTTCAATTATCAGCTGAGCCGCAGCACCGCGCCCGGCGTGCGCCTCCGCCCGCGCCGCCTCCCTCCCAGCTCGTGCCAACACCCTCAGGGAACTACTTTGCCCTCTGGCTCAGGATGACTGGCTCGTCCGCGGGACCTGCCCCGCTGCCTACTCGTGGCCCATCACATAGCCCCTCCCTCCCCCACCGCTCAGCTCGACTCCCCCTGCGGCCTCCGATCTCCTCCCGATCCCTTCGAGGGACCAGGAAGGGACTGAGGGATCCGCTTGGTATCCCTCCGCCGGGGTCACCCCCTCCCCTCCGTGGTAGCAGGAACTAATTCCCCTTCAGGTCACCCAGGAACTAGAGATAGAAATTTCACGGATCAGGATTCCCTGTGACCGTTGGAAGAGGGGACAATCACCCCAAGTTAAAGAACCCCCCTGCCAGCTCAAAATTGGAGTCTCATTTAAGCTAGGGTTTTGGCCCCATGACCCCAGTCAAGCCCCGCCCCTTCCTGGTTGTCTTAGCGACGGCGGTGGCGTCCCAAGATGGCGTCGTTGCTGCCGGAGACTCTCTTCGAAATTGTAGGACAAGCCCCGGCGCCGAGCAAAGACTATTACCAGTTACTGGTCACCCGGTCTCAGGCAAGTGCGAGCCGCTGTTTGCCCTCTCTCCTAACTCCCTGCCTGGCCCATTTGGGGCCCAGAACACGGGCCGTGCTAGGCTGAGAGCGACCGTGGGCCGCCGGAAGCGCTCAGTCCCAGTTCCGAGCCGGGAGATTTCCCTCGTCACCTCGGCCTCCTCGGCCCAGCGGCCCGCGTGTGCCTTCTCTCCCCCAGCCCGCCTTGTCCCGGGCAAGCCTTCTTTGCCTCCCCACGGTGCTGCCCGCTCCCTTCCCGCTGTCCCGGCTTCCTACCCGCAGAGTTCCCTCCGCGCGAAGAGAAAAACAGCGTCCCCGGCTTGCCTGCTGCCTCACCTCAGCGTGGGAAGGAGGGAAAGAAAGACTCAGCCAAGTGTCCCAAGGAGGAGCTGGCAGGGGAGGGAAGAAAGGGACGGTCTCTTTTCCAGGGTAGGACTTAATCACGGGGAATTTTTAAAAATCTCACTGTGGCCTTTACCAGTACCGCGGGCACATCAAAACTTGATTATTTCTAGTAGGAATTAATGAGTGAGAGCTCTCCCCTTACCTTTTTGGAGCCCCTTCTATCCCATTGAAAGTGTGCGGGGATGGGGGGTGGTACAAAAATATTTCAGCTGCTCTGTGCGCGTCAGCCCCACCCATAATGACATCTGCTCCACAGCAATAAGACGGAGGATTGTGTTATCGCTGGAGGAAACTAACCATCGTCCTGTTTTTAAGACTAGTTTAGTTATTGAAGGTGGGCTTTTGCTTGATTTATTGTGCTCATGAAATTCTCAAGTTGAGCTGGGCCTCCACTGGGAACACATTTCTGATTCTTGACTGAGCTTACGCCTGTCACTGAGTTATTCATCCACCTTGCACTTTGAATAGATGCTATTTGTATAAAATGAAATGTAGAACTTTATATATATATATATATATATATATATATATGTATTGGTGTGGCTATTGATTATTCCATCAGTTTTTCTGAGACCTCTTAAATAAAATAGGTAGTGAGTTTTTTATGTATTTAAAAGCATCTTTTATTTTTTTATTTTTTTTACTTTTTATTTTGTCTCTTTTTTGTTTTTTAACTAACGTCACTGGCTCAAGTTAAAAAAGCATCTTTTAAATTTGATAATATACCTATTTTATTTTTAAATCTAAAATTTAGAAATATTACAAGCATAAAATCAGCCTGTGAGATTTTTGTTTATTTATTTATTGTTTTTGTAGAGATGAAATTTCACTGTGTTGCCCAGGTTGGTCACAGACTCCTGGCTTCAAGCATTCCTCTCCTCCTCAGCCTCCCTCCCAAAGTGTTGGGATTTCCAGAAGTGAGCCAGCTGGCCCAGCCCTCAAATTGTTAATTAAGCTGCTTTTTAGGGGCTTTTGCACATTTAATTAGGGATTTCTTAAAGGCTGAAATTTTCCCTTTTCCTGTAAAATTGTACAGTCATTTCTTTATACATTTTTAGAAAGATTATTGATGTTTCCATTCACTTTAAGTAAGATTTTTGATCATAACAGTTCTTCGCTTTCTAAGGAGTGATCAAAAACATAATATCTTGTAATCTTCCATCATTTAATATTTTCATCTACCTCAAGTAAGTTACAGTGTTCTAATTTTTATTTTACAGGCTTTTAAAATTTTTCTTTTGAGCATTTTCTTTTCCTTGAGGGTCTGGTATTACAAGTCTGCTACACTTTCTCAGATGTTGTAAGCCTCAACAAATTGAATATCTGTTTACCTTTTTATTTTAGTAAATTAATCTTAGGATTGCTCCTGGCATTAGTTTTCTTCAAGAATGCTTCTGTTAGTGTTCTTCAGACTTTACTCTAAAGTCTAACTTGGACACATGCCTTTCTCTAACTATTCTGTTTAATGAAATCTTTCCCACCATTAATGTTCTTAATTTTTCCTTTTCTTCTTTCTTATTTTTTTTCCTTTTATTTACAGGTCAAAAACCCTCCTTTATTTCAGGCCCTGTTCTTTTTGTCAGTTACATATAAAATCCTTTTCAGGATCTGATCCATTTTCTTTTTTAAGCAGGCTGAATAAATCCACTACAATTCTCCACTGCAGTTTTACCAGTGAGAGTTAATGTCAATTCTAATTAATTCACCCTCTTTTTAAAATAAAATATGTTGTAAAAAATGGCAAGCCAAAAAATATACTTTTCAGTCAACCAACTTGAGAATATGCTATTTTCTAACCACAAAATAATTTTTTTAAGTCTCAGCACAGGAAACCAAACATCCAGTAAGAGGTGGCCTGACATAAATAAGTACTAAAGACTAGAATTAAAATGTGTTTTGTAAATTGGACTTTTTTCTCGAATGACTTTTCTTTAATTGTTTCTTGTACATTTCTTTCACTTCCCTTCTGCCTTTATTCCAAAAAATGTTGTATATTATCCAAAATATACCCCAGATTTAGATGTATCTTTCTTTCATGCTGATTCTGTTTTTTGGTCTCTGTTTCACTGTGTCTTTTTTATTATTTGTCCTTAAATCGAAATAACTGCACATTTGACATAGATTTGAGGGCAAATCTCTCTCTCATCAGTGTCATACCCACCACTGGCATAGTCCAGAATATATATGTTATACATAAATATTTCCTTTGTCTCCTTGTTTATACAATATCATTCAAAATATATTTTTATGCTTATAGAGACATTCCCTATTAACCACTTTGTTGGTTAATGGGGAATAATACCATGTTGTTATTTGGTATTTGGGTTTTTGTTTTTTCAAAACAACTTTCAGAATATAGATTGAGGTCAATATATTTTAATTCTCAAATCTGATCTTTATAGTGATTCCAAGTCTTAGGAAAAGATCAGTGTACTGCTTTCTAAATCAAAGATTGACTCGTTTATTCTCGTTCTAGTTTTAGTAGTATATACATATTTTCTTTCTTTGAAAACTAGTAGATTTATAGTATGTTAGGGCTGGAAAGAATCTTGAATGTTAGGCCAGGGACATTTTACGCGTGGCTTCTAAGAAAGTCTTAAATTGTGTTCCTGAGTGAAGATGCTTTCCTTAATTTTAATCATAACTTGGCATTTTGTATGCGTTTTTTTTAAACTCCAAAGTAAGTTTGTGAGAGATTGCCAAGTTAATGAATAATACAGAGACTTTAAAATCTATGAATCCACACTCTAGCCCAGGCAACAGAGTGACACCCTGTCTCAAAAAAATTAAAATAAAATCTATGAGTCCAGGCCGGGCATGGTGGCTCACGCCTGTAATCCTAGCACTTTGGGAGGCCGAGGCAGGCGGATTGCTCAAGGTCAGGAGTTTGAAACCAGCCTGAGCGAGACCCCGTCTCTACCAAAAATAGAAATAAATTAATTGACCAACTAAAAATATATATACAAAAAATTAGCCGGGCATAGTGGCGCATGCCTCCCCAGCTACTCGGGAGGCTGAGGCAGTAGGATCGCTGAGGCCCGGAGATTGAGGTTGCTGTGAGCCAGGCTGACGCCATGGCACTCACTCTAGCATGGGCAACAAAGTGAGACTCTGTCTCAAAAAAAAAAAAAATCTATGAGTCTAGAGAAAGCAAAAAAATCACTTTAGATGGTCTAGGAGGTTACTGTTACCACCATTTTACTCTTGAAACTCTGTGATCTTTGTCCTCTCAAAATGGAAGTATTGCTTTAGATGAGTATTGGCAGATGTGGCCTCTTGCAGGTGGTAACCCAGGTGATTGTCCCAAGAGCACCAACATGTTAGAATCACTTCAGCAGATGGAAGAATTGGACAATAGATTAGTCTTATTTTATCTATTTTACTAAATCCTACTCAAAACTCCAAAAAGATATCTGAAACTAATGTCACTTGGGGAAAAAAAATCAAAAAGCTCACCTTCCTGCCCATGAAAAAATGACAATTATTTCTGAAGTACTTTAGAGTTGTAGGACTGACAAACTGAAAACACCTGAGATCACATGCCAACCTGTGACAGGAAACTGTCATCTCATTGACTTCTGACAAAGGAATTAAAAAGAACTAGACTTGGTGATGGCTGTGCAAGAGACAACAAAGAATTGTACTCCTGTCATTTCAAACTACAGACCAATTTTAAAGATTCAAAATTTAAATGCAGTCTAATAAAAATGTTAATGCATGTACCCTTTGACCCAGCAAATCCATTTCTAGGACTTTTTATATCCAAAAATGCTATTACATGTACACAAGGATATGTGAGCAAGACCATTCACCAAAGTAAAATAATTTTAAAAACATTTTTCCATGAGTGGAAATGTGGTTGAACTGTGATTCATTCATACCATACAATACTATCCAACCTTTTAAAAACAGTGTGGTGGATCTCTGTTTACTCAGTAGACCAAATAAAATCTTTAGCAAGAAAAGTGAGTTACTGGTTTAAACATAGTAAGATCCTATTAAAAAAAATTTAAATAAATATTAGTGAAGTTTTAAAATAAATGTTAGAAGAAGAGCTAGAGTGATTTGCTCTTAGGGATAGAATTATGGATTGTTTTCACTCTCTGCATTCATATTTCAGAAAGATTTGAGTTTTCTACAGTGAGCATTTATTCTTATAACCAGAGAAATACAATAAAGTTTTAAAATGTAAATGCATAATTCTCACTCTGAGACTTTGCCTTGCCCTGCAATCCCCCTATTTCCCCAGCACCACCTTTGAGCCATCTCCCATATGCAATATTGGGGCAGCATTGATAACTGCGTCACAAGCTGCTGTTTTTGTGGGGGGAAATAATCCTAATTGACAAATTTAGAGACAGTGCAAATAAGTTAATGATTCTTTGGAAAATTTTAGGGATGTTTTAGTGTCTAGAAACTTCTTTTTAATGTAAGTAGTAATTACTTTTGAGAAACGAAAGGATTGTTCTTTCTTGCCTTGATGGGTATGAGATAGTACGGGAAACGTGAAGAGTAAAAGAAGGCAAAGGTAGTCCACTGAATAGACTTATTTGGCCCCAAAGAAAGCTTAAAGAACAGCATTTCTCAAGTAACTTGAGATCATATTAAATAAACACGAAATAGCAATTTTTTTTTTTAAGATGGAGTCTTGCTCTGTCACCTGGACCGGAGTGCTGTGGTGTCAGCCTAGCTCACAACAACTTCAAACTCCTGGGCTCAAGCAATTCTCCTGCCTTAAGCCTCCCAAGTAGCTGAGATTACAGGCATAGGCCACCAAACCTGGCTAATTTTTCTATTTTTAGTAGACACAGGGTCTCCCTCTTGCTGAGGCTGGTCTCAAACTCCTGACCTCAAGCGATCCAGCCTCCCAGAGTGCTAGGATTACAGGCTTGAGCCAGCATGCCTGGCCCAGATGGCACATTTTGAGAGCTGGGTAGGGTGCAATCAACTTGACATGAGGATATTTTC
This sequence comes from Microcebus murinus, assembly GCF_040939455.1. Classification (NCBI taxonomy): domain Eukaryota; kingdom Metazoa; phylum Chordata; class Mammalia; order Primates; family Cheirogaleidae; genus Microcebus; species Microcebus murinus. The sequence goes on from NC_134111.1 coordinate 98,225,081, forward strand.
CTAGGGGACCCAGGAACCCCTAAATCATGTTCTGCTCCTGCCTCTGCCCTCACACACAACATCCCCAAGAGCTGTATACATAGAGAACATAAAGTAGAGGAGAGGACTTGCATATCTCCCTTTGCTTCTGCTTATTCTTTCTGTCCTTTAAGGGAATGTTGCCCACTGATGGAGATGAATGTTTCTCCAGACTTCCAAGCCATGGTGCCCATTCTGCCTGCTGGCCACTAGCCATCGCCAAAATGTTTCCACCCACAGAAAACTACTGCTGTTTCCTCTAAAGTCCAAAAATCACTATAATACTTGTGCTGATTTATTTTCCTCTTCCCCATTGTTTACATTTTGATATACATTCCTCTTTTTAGGCTGTCTTTTTGCCTGACCCTCAGAGTTCCTCATTCTCCCCCTGCCCTTAAAAGATACACTTTCCTTGTCTTCACTACGTCTGAGAACCTCAGCCCAATTCTGCTAAATCCCTTATCGGGGTATATTTTGGTTTTCTATCTTGCCATCATTCACCTCTTCACCTGTTCCTCCTGACAGCAGCAAGTGCAGGAAACATGACCTTCCCTGCCCTACAGGTTAAGCCAGGTATTTATCATAATAAACTGCATTATTCTTCTGTTCCTCATGTCTGACACACTTTAGAAAAATGATTCCCAACCTGTGACACTCCAGGATGTGCCTAATTAGAGTTGTGAAATAACTTTTAATCAGAAATTTTAAGTTCCTTTTAATTTTTTTAAGTGGCATATGGCACTTTGGGGAAGCGAGAGATGAAATGATACAAGTAAGGTGATTAAACTCTTAAAAATAACAATATGCAGTGCACTGCCATATTATAATCCAGTCATCAAGTGGCTCCTGAATCCTCATTTCAAAATTGCATCACAGGCTGGGCACAGTGGCTCACGCCTATAATCCTAACACTCTGGGAGGCTGAGGCAGGCAGATTGCTCGTGGTCAGGAGTTCGAAACCAGCCTGAGCAAGAGTGAGACCCCCGTCTCTACTATAAATAGAAATTGGCCGGGCGCGGTGGCTCACGCCTGTAATCCTAGCTCTCTGGGAGGCCGAGGCGGGCGGATTGCTCAAGGTCAGGAGTTCAAAACCAGCCTGAACAAGAGCGAGACCCCGTCTCTACTATAAATAGAAAGAAATTAATTGGCCAACTGATATGTATATAAAAAATTAGCCGGGCATGGTGGCGCATGCCTGTAGTCCCAGCTACTCGGGAGGCTGAGGCAGAAGGATCGCTCGAGCCCAGGAGTGTGAGGTTGCTGTGAGCTAGGCTGACGCCACGGCACTCACTCTAGCCTGGACAATAAAGCGAGACTTTGTCTCAAAAAAAAAAAAAAAAAAGAAATTAATTGGCCAACTAATACATATAGAAAAAATTAGCCGGGCATAGTGGTACATGCCTGTAGTCCCAGCTACTCGGGAGGCTGAGGCAGGAGGATTGCTTGAGCCCAGGAGTTTGAGGTTGCTGTGAGCTAGGCTGATGCCATGGCACTCACTCTAGCCTAGGCAACAAAGTGAGACTCTGTCTCAAAAAAAAAAAAATTTGCATGACAGCTGGATATAGCTCTAATAACATCTTTTTCCAGGTAAATCGTTCATTCAGCACCCATGAGCGCCTACTCGATTTGGGCACTTAATTTGGTCTCACCCTACATTGACACAGATTTGCTTCATAATTATATGGGGCAGTAGAGCACTTAATTGGGAGTCACTGAGTCATGAATCCTTTAATTCCTCCTGCTGGTCCACAAGCTCTTGACCTAGGGCAAGGCACTTAATTTGTCTGAGCCTTAGTTGCCTCATCAACAGAAGGTTACTAGTTTAAGAGATCACTAAGATTTATTCTAGCTCTAAAATCAAAATGCTACTTCACATTGGTTTGGTTTTTTTCCCAGAAAAATTGAGTTACGATTCTTATTAGTAGCTGTATGACCTGGCATAAGTCTTCACCTGCCTTATGTTCAATTCTGTAGTAAAATGAACAGTTCAACCCTTGGCTACTTCACAGGTATGGTGAGAACCAAATACATGTAAACAGCACTCCAGGCCAGTGTTTCTCAGAAAGAAGTTTCATGAGTTGGATGCGTTGGCTGGCACCTGTGGTCCCACCTACCTGGAAGGGTGAGGCAGGAGGAATGCTTGAACCCAGGAGTTCTAGACCAGCCTGGGCAATATAGGAAGACCCTGCCTCAAAAAAAAAAAAAAAAATATATATATATATATATACACACACACACACAAAAACAGAGGTGATCAAATAAGATGGGAAAATCCTGGGTAAAAAAAAAAAATTGTATCTTTTCTCAAAGCCTTTAAAATCCATCCTGAATCTCCAAGAGGAGATTGCAGCATGGAGTTTTTCCTACAGGCATGTGACCATGAAACCTTCTTTTCCCTGAGCAGCTTAGGAACTGAGACTCTGTGGAACACCTTTTGGAAAACACCCAGCAGTGCACCTGGTACACAGCAGCAAATATTAAATAAATGATTGTTAAATACCAAACAGTCAAACTTCACCTTTTGAATGAAAGCAATTATAGTAACCCTTTAGTCATTTCACAACTCATTTTATTTTGCTTATTTATTTTTAGAATCAGCTTATATGGTCACATATATACCTACTGGTGTTTCGATTAGGATTTCAATGAATGTATAGATCATTTTGTGGTGAATCAACATCTTTCAGCATCAAGTTTCCAATCCATAAATATAATCTTCCTTTTAGAAATATGTAGGTATACTTTAATTTTGTTCAAGGCTGGGCGTGGTGGCTCACGCCTGTAATCCTAGCACTCTAGGAGGCCAAGGCGGGCAGATCGTTTGAGCTCAGGAGTTCAAGACCAGCCTAAGCAAGAATGAGACCCCGTCTCTACTAAAAATAGAAAGAAATTAATTGGCCAACTAAAAATATATAGAAAAAATGAGCCAGGCATGGTGGCGCATGCCTGTAGTCCCAGCTACTCGGGAGGCTGAGGCAGGAGGATCACTTGAGCCCAGGAGTTTGAGGTTTTTGTGAGCTAGGCTCACGCCACTGCACTCTAGCCTGGGCAACAAGAGTGAGACTCTGTCTCAAAAATAAATAAATAATTTTGCTCAATGTTACAGTGTAAAAATCTTACATTTCTTTTGTTAGATTTCTAGGTGTTTGATTTTCTTCTATTGTAAATGATGCTTCTTAAACTTCTTATCCTCTGTTTGTAGCTAGTAATAAAAACACAATTTTTAAAATTCTTTTGTCCGGTGTGGTGGCTCATGCCTGTAATCCTAGCACTCTGGGAGGCAGAGGCGGGAGGATCACTCAAGGTCAGGAGTTTGAAACCAGCCTGAGCAAGAGCAAGACCCCATCTCTACTAAAAATAGAAATTAATTGGACAACTAAAAATATATAGAAAAAAATTAGGCATGGTGGCGCATGCCTGTAGTCCCAGCTACTTGGGAGGCTGAGGCAGAAAGTTCTCTTGAACTCAGGAGTTTGAGGTTGCTGTGGGCTAGGCTGACGCCACAGCACTCTAGCCCAGGATACAGAGTGAGACTCTGTCTCAAACATAAATAAAATAAAATAAAATTATTTTTGGTGATGAGGTCTTGCTATGTTGCCCAGGCTGAAGTGTAGTGGCTATTTATAAGTGCTGTCATACAACCTAGAACTCCTAGCCTCAAGCTATCTGCCCACCTCAACCTCCTGAGTAGCTGGGAGAGGTGTACCACCTCACTTAGCCACAAATGATTTTTGTTTCTGGTAAATTTCCTTTTCTCCAGTGATCTTGCTAAGTTACTTACTAATAATTTATCTGTAGTTTTTTTTTTAGATTTTCTGGGACACATTGATATCATTTATGAATAATGGCATACTTATTGCTTTCTAATCCTTGTCTTTTTTTTCCTTGCCTTATTGCATTGGCTAAAGTTTTCATTACAATGTTAAAGAGAAAAGATGACATTAGCCATCCTTATCTATTCCTGCACTTAAGGGGAAGGCTTTCATTATTTCAACATAAAATATGTTGTTTGCTATAGGGTTGTAAAAATCCAATTAAGATGTTTCATTTCAGTCTGCTAAAAGTTTCTATTTTGAATGGACAGAGAATTATATTTTTAGACAAAACAACAAAAAAAAGATCTTTTAGCTATATATTGAAATTTAATTCTGCTGTTTTTCTCCAAATCATTCTTCAGATCACAATTAACTGTGTGCCCTCTGGCTCTAAGATGGCCACATTCTCCATTCCTTAAATAACACCCCTCACTCCCATTGTTGTGGCTATGCACTTGATCCCAACCCCTGGATCACTTCCCATCAATCACCTCATACCCATTCCTCCCCATCCTTTGAGTCCCATCCACAATGACATTTGAAACCAGAGAGTAAATGAAGGCCCATTTAACAGTTGTTGTGACAATTGGCTATTAAAATTGTCACAAAATAGAGCAAAATTAACTAAATCCCTAACGTATAATATACATTTAAAATTTGTGTCAGTTGAAGAGCTAAGTTTTACACAAACATACACTCTGAAAGTACCATAAAACAATAAGAGAATATTATTTTAATCCTGAGGTAGATAAGGCCCACCTAAGCAAAACTCCAAATCTGGAAGCCATAAGGGAAAAGAATGGCAGATCAAGGCCATGTAAAATAAAATTTTGTTTCATAAGTGATACCTACAACAAAATTAATATTTTGTTGAGAAAGATTGGGAGAAAATGTTGGCCACATGTGTAGCAGACAAATTCAGTATCCAAAGATTATTGAATATTGATCCTATAAATTAATAAGGTAAATAGCCTCATGGGAAAATAAGGAAGTTACCTGAGGAAATATACACAACTACTAATTATATCAAAAGATGTTTAACCTCACTAGTGATTGAGGAAATACAATTTAAAACCACAGGATATGGCTAGGTGTGGTGTCTCATGCCTCTAATACCAGCACTTTGGGAAGCTGAGGCTGGAGGATCACTTGAGGCCAGGAGTTTGAGACCAGCCTGGACAATAGCGAGACCCCATCTCTACAAGAAATACAAATAGCCAGGGTGGTGACTCACACCTGTAGTCCCAGCTACTTGGGAGGCTGAGGCAGGAGGATTGCTTGAGTAATTGCTTTGTTTTCAAAGCAATTGCTTTGAGGTTTACAGTGAGCTATGATGACCCCACTGCACTCCAGTGTGGGCAACAGAACATGACCTCTCTCAGAAAAAAAAACAAAAAACCCCAAGATACAGGTTTTTCCATTGGCAAAAAATCGAGATTATCCAAATTGGCAAGATTGTGAGAAAAAGGACAGACTTTATTAAGTGCTTGTGGCTCACCAAGTTTCAGACCATACCAGCAATACAAAGGTGAAGCTCCTTCCCTCAAGAAGCTTGCAATCTAGTGGGAAGGCAGACAAACATGACAGCAAGGTCATTCGTACAGTGGAGGTCAGAGCCAAGTGTGGTGAGAGCACTGGAGGTAATCCTGAGTAGGGGGCCGAGGTGGTGGTCAGGGAAGTCTTCACAAGGACAAGATCTGAGCTGAGACTGAGGATAGAAGAGGTGAGGATGGTAGTCTGGGCAGAGGAACAAGATAAGAAAAGCTAAGATGTGTGAATGCAGAGCTTGTTTTAGCACAAGTGATAAGTAATATGCTACACTGTATGAAGTAAAGCTGGCTGTCAGGACCACCAAGGAGTAGACAGGGAGCAGATCCGGAAATGCTTGGTAAATCAAGAATAAGACTTAATTTGGCCAGTCATTGGTATTCAAATTAGCTTTTTTTTTTTCTTTTTAGACAGAGTCTCACGTTGTTGCCCAGACTAGAGTGAGTGCCATGGCGTCAGCCTAGCTCACAGCAACCTCAAACTCCTGGGCTCAAACAATCCGTCTGCCTCAGCCTCCAGAGTAGCTGGGACTACAGGCATGCATCACCATGCCCAGCTAATTTTTTCTATATATATTAGTTGGCCAATTAATTTCTTTCTATTTATAGTAGAGACGGGATCTTGCTCTTGCTCAGGCTAACTGCTGACCTCGAGCAGTCTGTCTGCCTCAGCCTCCCACAGTGATAGGATTACAGGCGTGAGCCACCAAGCTGGGCCCAAATTAGCCTTTAGTTTTGCAAATAAATGTGCTGCTGAGGTTCCGTGAGCATTTTAATCAACCTCCTCTTTAGAAATATTCTTAACTAATTTAAAAATTATACAAAAGAAATACCTGCAAAGTCAAATGTATTATATACCACATTTTAATGCCTGGACTTATGCTTCTAAAATCTGAATAAACATGTTTTGGTGCGGGCCACAGAAAAACATCTGTCATCACTGTGAATTCAGTAGAATTACTTATAAATGTTTCATTGTTTGAGAAAGCTGAGCCCTGACCAACCCTCTGGATTCGTGCCTATACAAAGCAGGTATAATTGGAGCAGAGAGTAAGCCTGAAAATCATGAGAGTCTCAAATGCACCAGCCCAGCACACACTCTTGGAACACTGACAATTCACAAAAACACATTCACCACCCTGTGGCAATATTATCAAACTAGGCTGGGCATGGTGGTTCACACCTGAAATCCCAGCACTTTGGGAGGCTAAGGCAAGGAGGATCACTTAAGGCCAGAAGTTCAAGACCAGCCTGAACAACATAAAAAAATTATTTGCAATAGCTAGAAACTGCATTAACACATAATATAAGTAATTTTCAATGCTTTTGTCTGTATTTGGTATTGGTATTTGTGATAAGGAGACAAGAATTTGGTAGATACTATTAATGATTCTACTCTGAAACAGTCTTTTCTTTTTTCTTAGAGACAGGATCTTGCTCTGTTACTCAGGCTAGAATGCAGTGGCATGATCAGAGCTCACTGCAGCCTCAAACTCCTGAGCTCAAGCGATCTTCCCACCTCAGCCTCCTCAGTAGCTAGGGCTACAAGCACAGGCCACCATACCTGGTTAATTTTTTTAATTTTCTATAAGAGACAAGGTCTTACTATGTTGCCCAGGCTGGTCTTGAACTTCTGGGCTTAAGCAGTCCTCCTGCCTGGCCTCCCAAAGTGCTGGGATTATAGAGGTGAGCCACTGTGCTCGGCTATGAAACAAGTCTTCCTACCCTTACATTTATGGATCTTTTGGATCCTTGGAATTGAAAAGTATGCTATTTAGCTGTTGTTTCCTGTTAAAAAAAAAAAAAGAAAAGTATGCTAAATCCAGTAGCATGAATGATTTTTTTAAAAGTTGATTTGAACTCATTCATTTAACAAATGTTTGAGTGCCTTCTGTGTACCATGTGCTAGTAGGTGTTGTACCAAGCATTGAGGATACTGTTGGGAGCAAAAGTATGTGGTCTCTGCCCTCATAGAGCTTACAGTGTAGTGGGGGAGATAGTTACTGATCAAATAAACATATAAACAAAACTAAGATGATGGCCGGGCGCGGTGGCTCACGCCTGTAATCCTAGCACTCTGGGAGGCTGAGGCAGGTGGATTGCTCAAGGTTAGGAGTTTGAAACCAGCCTGAGCAAGAGCGAGACCCCATCTCTACTATAAATATAAAGAAATTAATTGGCCAACTAATATATATAGAAAAAATTAGCCGGGCATGGTGGCGCATGCCTGTAGTCCCAGCTACAGGAGGCTGAGGCGGGAGGATTGCTTGAGCCTAGGAGTTTGAGGTTGGTGGGAGCTAGGCTGACGCCATGGACACTAGCCCGGGTAACAGAGTTGAGACTCTGTCTCAAAAAAAAAAAAAAGAAAAGAAAAGAAAAGCCAGCTTTAGAGATGGGGGCTATGGGACAAGCAGTTTGAAGCTCAGCCTTTCCACTATAAATAACATTATGTAAAGCTAAGTTAGTGAAAGTTTGGAGTTTATAAATCGAAGCAGCCACGGTTATGAGACCAAAAAACAGTAACCTTGAAAAGCTCATAAGGTCAAGATGTGAAAGTTGTTCAGGAGCTCTGGTCTGTTGGCAACCTTGCTAGCAGGTGCTGTGGCCATGTATGTATTTGAACCTAAACATCCTGCTGATGTGGACATCTCATCAGGTGCTTGATATGTAATGTATGTTTGCTGAATAAAATTCTTCCCATGTTTCTCAGAGATTGTGACTCCTATAGTCTCCACTTTAGCAATCAGCAGTGTTTGAGGAAGTAAAGTAAAATGAAACCTAAAATAAAATAAAGCTAGCAAACAAAGGAGATATTTGTGTAGACAGTTTAGGCAAGTTTACATTCCGCATCAAAATACTTGTATTTATTTACCGGGTCCATTATGACTTTACAGTTGTTTTATAAATATTATGGCAGCATTCCAACTAGGAAGATCATGTGAATGCCCTTAAACATGAGGAAATCAAACAAATGGCCTAAGGCAAAAAGATAGAATTCTTTTACTAGTACCTAAAAGTCCAAACTATGCTGCTATTTTTTTTTTTTTTTTTTTTTTTTTTTTTTTTTTTTTTTGAGACAGAGTCTCACTTTGTTGCCCAGGCTAGAGTGAGTGCCGTGGCGTCAGCCTGGCTCACAGCAACCTCAATCTCCTGGGCTCAGCGATCCTCCTGCCTCAGCCTCCCGAGTAGCTGGGACTACAGGCATGCGCCACCATGCCCGGCTAATTTTTTGTATATATATTTTTAGTTGGTCAATTAATTTCTTTCTATTTTTGGTAGAGACGGGGTCTCGCTCAGGCTGGTTTTGAACTCCTGACCTTGAGCTATCCGCCCGCCTCGGCCTCCCAAAGTGCTAGGATTACAGGCGTGAGCCACCGCGCCCGGCCTATGCTGCTATTTTAAATATAGATAACTGAATTTCTTAGAGTCTAGCAAAATTGTTATTTTTAAGTGTAAAAGAGTGAAGTATTTAGTTTTATTTGGAAAAAAACTTTAAGGATTTAGAGATTTGTGAGCTATAGTCTGAAATAGGTTTTAAATAACTAAAGATCCTTGATTTTTTTTTTTAAGAGAAAGCTGATTGAATAAAGAAGTTAAAGTGAATGTGGTTTATTGCTCTTCTGTTTTAGATGAGAAGCAGTGAGTGCTATTGGCAAAGCCACAAATTAGGAGTAGTATGGGGGGAGGAGTAGGCAAGAAGACAACAATGTGGTAAAGAAGAGTTTGCAAATCAATCATAACCAACAGTACCAATATAGCATGATAGTTATGAAAAACACACCCAGGCCTTTTTGATCTGTCTGGAATGCACTTTAACTCTCTGCTCTAAATCATGAGTTTCTCCCTAACTTGTGCAAAATTTAGTGCACCTGAATTTCCTTCTGTATATCTTCTCTATCCTTAAAAGATTTTTCAATTGAGTAATATTCTTGTTTGGGGTAAACATTAAAGGAGTTAGGCGTGGTGGCTCACGCCTGTAATCCTAGCACTCCGAGAGGCTGAGGCGGGAGGATCATTTGAGCTTAGGAGTTCAAGACCAGCCTGAGCAAGAGCGAGACTCTGTCTCTACTAAAAAAAAATAATAATGATGATAGAAAGAAATTAGCTGGACAACTAATATATATATATATGTATATAAATTAGCCAGGCATGGTGTTACATGCCTGTAGTCCCAGCTACTCAAGAGGCTGAAGCAGTAGGATTGCTGGAGCCCAAGAATTTGAGGTTGCTGTGAGCTAGGCTGATGCCACAGCACTCTAGCCCAGGCAACAGAGTGAGACTTCATCTCAAAAAAATAATAATAATAAATTTAAATAAATTAAAATTAAAATTAAAAAAATAAAGGAAGAAACTAGGAATTGGGAAGATGAGAAGGAGTTAAAACAGGAGTAGAAATTTTGTGCTGTTGCCCCAGGGACGGGGGATTCGGGGCAGGGACCAGAGGCAGGTACTTGAGGCCTCAGGACTGTACTTCCATGGGACATGTATGATCCAGGTGGATGCAGCCAGGTGTCAGATTGCTGCTGTGCCTAAGGTGTGCTGTGAGCTTAGCCTCTGCAGCTTTGTTTATGAGGATGCTATCCCCTTGAGAGTGTCATCTCTTGAACTCACTCAGTGTCACTTTTGTCCTTCATTCATCTTTTGCTTGTGCAACTCCTCCAGTTGGGACATGCTTTCCCCAGTCTTTGCCTAGTCTTTCATCCAATTCTCACTTCTGCCTTCATCTCCGCCAGTAATCCCCTTAAACTTTCCTTTTTCAGGGGTGAGTTAGATGAGAAGGTTTAGGAAATAATAGGTCAAATAAAGGTTAGCCCCAATTTTTCCATCTTAAACACCCAAGTGACTCTGGATAGTAGCAGCCAACAACATGGAGTCATAAAAGCAAAGGTAAACACTCGAATAAAGGGCAAGACACTGAAGAAAATACCTCTTGACATCAGCAACATGCAACATCAGTTTCTTAGCATCTCAGAGAGATTGATAGGGAGAGAGAATTTCTTTTCTAGCAAATGAGAGATGGTGAGTGGAAATTAGGCTTTGCTAATGTAAGCTGTATAAACTAAAAGCTGTAAGAGCCTGAAATCTATGTTCAACTTACAAAAAGTATAGGCCGGGCGAGGTGGCTCACGCCTGTAATCCTAGCACTCTGGGAGGCTGAGGTGGGTGGATTGCTCGAGGTTAGGAGTTTGAAACCAGCCTGAACAAGAGCAAGACCCTGTCTCTACTATAAATAGAAAAAATTCATTGGCTAACTAATATATATAGAAAAAATTAGCCGGGCATGGTGGCGCATGCCTGTAGTCCCAGCTACTCGGGAGGCTGAGGCAGGAGGATTGCTTGAGCCCAGGAGTGTGAGGTTGCTGTGAGCTAGGCTGATGACACAGCACTCTAGCCTAGGCAACAAAGCGAGACTCTGGCTCAAAATAAATAAATATATATATAGGGAGAGAAAGAGAGAGAGAGAGAGACTTAAGCATTATACAAGATATCTGTGTAACAAAAACATTTGTACCCCCTTAATATTTTTAAATAATAAAAAGGGGGAAAAAGCAAGCAAGTATAGAGCACAAAAGTGGCACAAAGAAAGGAAGTAGGTGAAGAAGAGTTTTATGCAGGATATGACTATAGGATTTGAATCTCAGAAAAATGGAATAGATATTTTCTGGAGAAAGAAATGGAGAGCAGAAACAATTCTATGCAAAAGGGATCCATTTTAGGAGTCACTAAATTGTGATACTATAGTTGTGGAAGTACAGGTGAAGTGCTGAAACATGGGCCACAGTCAGGGGCCAGTACGAGATGAGGCTGAAGGAGAGGAGGTGGCAGGGGTCTTTCCTGGGCCTCCTATGCCACCTCAGGATTTTGGCCACAGGGAGTGGGGGAAGATCACATTCTCACCAGCATCTTAGTAAGAGGCCTTTAGCTGCTGTGTTGAGAACAGACTGGTTCAGTTCAAGCGTGTAGGCAGAGAACTTTCTTATGAGATTTTTGTCACAATCCTCTAGGGTACCGTGGAGATGAAAGGAATGTCAAGTGAGGCTAAGGAAGTGAAATTAACAGAATTTGGCCACGAAGCTGATGTTTTGTGATGGCAGAGGCTAAAAGTCTAGAATGACTCAACTAGTACCACCAAAATTAGGTTTGTAAGGAAAGATGACAAGATCAGCTTTTTATAGCTAAGTATAAACCATACTCAACTTTGTCTGTGGATTACACAGGTGGGTGTGCACAGTATGCAGCTGGATAATCTAGTAGGACTCAAGAACAGGAGTGAAGATACAGATTTTGACTCAGCAGCATTGAGAGCTATTTGGATGAGATTACCTAGAGAGAGGAGAGAAGTTATCTAAGGACAGAGCTTTACCATTTGAGAGTCAAGACAAAGGGACACTGGTGTCTTCACATTTGCATGTTTTACTTTGGAGGTGGGGATGTACATCACTGATATTGATACCATAAGCTACACAAGTTATTTGAAGATGGGTTATTTTTCCTCGGAAGTAAAGAAATCCATTGTTATAGCCATAGAAATTCAGGAAAAAGAAAAATTAAAATTAAAAACAAAGAAAGAAAGAAAAAAAAAGAAATACATTTGTAGTGGGAACAGTCTGATAAAACAGTGTTAGGAAAGGCAAGGCATCATGCTCTTGTATGATGTCCTCAGGAGTGTAAATTGGTACATCCTTCCTGTGGCAGAAACCATTAGTTTCCCCCAATATCCACTTTCCCTTTTCCTTAGCAAATGATCATCTGACTTTTAGCTGTACATACAGGATTTGGAGGAAAAAAAGACTGCATTTCTCAACCTCCTCTGCAGTTCCATCTAGCCACATGACCAAATAAATTCTGGCCATGGAGATGTCAGTAGAGGTGGTGACTGTGACTACACAGAAGAGTCCTTAAGAGCTGTATCCTTTTTCACCTCTTCCTGATGCCTGGTATGCAGATTCAGTGGCTAGGACTTGAGCAGCTATCTCCTACTATGCAGAAGCAGCCAAGCTCTGAAGATGATGAAGAACTAGAATGGAAGAGACCTGGTTCCCTGGGGCATGCACTGCCTCCTTTTGTACATATACATCTGTCTTCTGTAAGCCACCCTGTTGGGTGTTCTGTCACATTCGACTGAACCTAATCCTGACTGACAGGCTTCCCAAAGGCAAGTTAGCAATATTTTGTCAAGTATAACGTGTGCAAATTCCTTTACCCTGGCATCCCAGGATAATAATAAATGACTGTAGATTGGAATGGGAAGATAAATTGCATAGAGTTACTTTGGGGTAGAAGCCCATCTGTAACAATTCAAAATTTCAGTGACATTGATAAGTTCTTGTTCTGTGTGCATAAATATTTTGCTAGATTTAATAATGATTACTATGGATATATTTCTAAAGAAAAAATTAAAACTAGTAGTCCTAAATTACTGAACATTACTCTGAAACCATAAATATATTTCCTTTCTCTACCCTAATTCCTCAGGGATTTTACCCTAAGGAGATAATTACACAAACTGGGGGTGGGGGGTGGAAAAGCAAACTAAAAGTCCTTCCACAGAAAATGGGTTAAGTGAATTATATTTCTGTAAAAAGAAGCATTGTGGAACCACTAAAAATGATGATGTTATATTTAGATATCACATGAATAGATGTCTATGACATAGAATGAAAGAAGAGATTACAAATGAGCATGTTTAAAATTATCCCATTCATGTAAAACTAATATATATATAGACACACACACGTACACACACACAAATGAATCTATAAATGTATGAGATTCTGAGAAATATTTGGTGGATATCTGTAAGTCTAAAGACACTTAAATACTCTTTAACGCCTGGAAATAGAATTTTAGATTTTGTTTTACTTTCTCCTCATACTTTATATTATTTGAACTGTTTATGATGAGCTTTATCATTGTTGTAAAAACTATAGGCCACGCGGGGTGGCTTACGCCTGTAATCCTAGCACTCTGGGAGGCCAAGGCGGGTGGATTGCTTGAGGTCAGGAGTTCGAAACCAGCCTGAGCAAGAGTGAGACCCTGTCTCTACTAAAAATAGAAAGAAAATTAATTGGCCAACTAACAATATGTAGGAAAAAAAATTATCCGGGCATGGTGGTGCACGCCTATAGGCCCAGCTACTCTGGAGGTTGAAACAGGAGGATAGCTTGAGCCCAGGAGTTTGAGGTTGCTGTGAGCTAGGCTGATACCACAGCACTCACTCTAGCCTGGGCAACAAAGCAAGACTCTGTCTCAAAAAAAAAGAAAGAAAATGATGTGGGGAGCTTTGCCAGCTGACTCTTCAGGAAGAGGCGTGGCCATTTCATCAAATAAATGAAAATATACTCCAGGAAAACCCACTCTCCTTTTTGTGGTAGTCCGTATTAGGTGGAGACATTCTAACTGGCAGATTTTTAAACTTTCTACTGATAAAAATGATTAGAACTTAGATGACAGCCCCAATGAATAGCATGTCTCAATTCTTTCATTTTACTTTTTATAGGTCTAGGGGGTTGGAATGGGTCAAAGAAATATATTATAGTTTGTTATAGTCTGTTTACTTTTAGAACTATTCACCCCAGCATTTCCCATTGTTAAGATCTCCCCCCCCTTTTTTTTTATTTAAAGATTGCCTGCCAGCTTGATGAGAAATAGTCTGAGGCCTAACTTGCAAAGTTTTTAGCTCTTTTGTTTAAACTCTTTTGTGGCCATTTAAGTCATACTGTATGAGAATCCCTTCTTCATTTTTTATCATATTGGTTTTCTCAGCGTCTGTCCTCACTTAGCATTTCAGAAAGAAGAAGAGCAGCAAGCTCTTTGCAGCCCCTTGTCTGCTTTAAAATCAGAGATTTGGCTTAATTACAGTCTTAAATTTTTTTTTTTTTTTGAGACAGAGTCTCACTCTCTTGCCTGGGCTAGAGTGCTGTGTCATCAGCCTAGCTCACAGCAACCTGAAACTCCTGGGCTCAAGTGATCCTCCTGCCTCAGCCTCCCAAGTATCTGGGACTACAGGAACTCGCCACCATGCCCGGCTAATTTTTTTTCTATTTTTAGTTGTTTGGCTAATTTCTTTCTATTTTTAGTAGAGATGGGGTCTCACTCTTGCTCAGGCTGATCTCAGAGTCCTGAGCTTAAGCAATCCTCCTGCCTTGGCCTCCCAGAGTGCTAGAATTACAGGCATGAGCCACCGTGCCCAGCCTTAATTACATTCTTAATTTTTAACTGTATTTAATCTGATGAGAAAACTAAATTTCACTTAGAAAATATTCTTTGCTCATTCACAGAAATGTGCTTTTGTGGTAATTTCATAACAATAAGTATTTCTCAGCTGTTTAGATTGCTTAGTATCTTTATTCTTTTTGAACTTTATATGATAAATAGATAAATACAGAAGTATAAATATAAATATATGTTTAAATAAAAATAAATTAGTGTAAAATAAAGCTAAATGTTTATTTTTAAAAATCTATAGATATAAATTTAAATGTAAATATGTACATAAATAAAATTTATCTTCCAAAGTATAGATTTATGTAGTTTATATAGATGAGTTCTTTTTTTGTTTTTTGTTTTTTTTTTTGAGACAGAGTCTCACTCTGTTGTCTGGGCTAGAGTGCCATGGCGTCAGCCTGGCTCACAGCAACTTCCAACTCCTGGCTCAAGCAATCCTGCTGCCTCAGCCCCCCTAGTAGCTGGGACTACAGGCATGTGCCACCATGCCCAGCTAATTTTTTCTATATATTTTTATTTGTCCAATTAATGTCTTTCTATTTTTAGTAGAGACAGGGTCACGCTCTTGCTCAGGCTGGTCTCAAACTCCTGACCTTGAGTGATCCTCCTGCCTCGGCCTCCCAGAGTGCTAGGATTACAGGCATGAGCCACCACACCCAGCCTATTGATGGGTTCTAATACCTAGAAAATGTATTTTCAACAATACAGTTTAATGAAAAAGTCTCTCACCTTTCTTGATTTGATCCTGCCATTTACTGACTCTGTGCCATTAGATAAGTCAATGTATTAATTTATTCAATGATTTTTTTTTTTTTTTGAGACAGGGTCTCACTTTGTTGCCCAGGCTAGAGTGAGTGCCGTGGCGTCAGCCTAGCTCACAGCAACCTCAAACTCCTGGGCTCAAGCAGTCCTCCTGCCTCAGCCTCCCGAGTAGCTGGGACTACAGGCATGTGCCACCATACCCGGCTAATTTTTTCTATATATATTAGTTGGCCAATTAATTTCTTTCTATTTATAGTAGAGACGGGGTCTTGCTCTTGCTCAAGGCTGGTCTCGAACTCCTGACCTCCAGCAATCCACCCGCCTTGGCCTCCCAGAGTGCTAGGATTACAGGCGTGAGCCACCGTGCCCGGCCTTATTCAATGATTGATTCAATAATCACTTGTTAACTCTATGCCCTTCACCATACTAAACCCAGCAAATAAGGAAAAAAATCTCTAAGACTTAGAGATTGCTTTGAAGGCTACTGGTGGTCACCAAAAGATAAATAGTTACGATTCAGTGGACTACATACCCACTGAATAAAACTCCCTACCAAGTTTCTTGGGTGGAGTTCAGGCCATAGAAGGCCCTACTAGAATTTGAAAAAAAAAAGGATTCTAGGCCAGAAACAGTGGCTCACACCTATAATCCTAGCACTCTGGGAGGCCGAGGTGGGAAAATTGCTTGAGGCCAGAAGTTCAAGACCAGCCTAACCAAAAGTGAGACCCTGTCTCTACAAAAAAGTAGAAAAATGGCCGGGCGCTGTGGCTCACGCCTGTAATCCTAGCTCTTGGGAGGCTGAGGCGGGCGGATTGCTCAAGGTCAGGAGTTCGAAACCAGCCTGAGCGAGACCCCGTCTCTACTATAAATAGAAAGAAATTAATTGGCCAACTGATATATATATAAAAAATTAGCCGGGCATGGTGGCGCATGCCTGTAGTCCCAGCTACCCGGGAGGCTGAGGCAGAAGGATCACTCGAGCCCAGGAGTTTGAGGTTGCTGTGAGCTAGGCTGACGCCACGGCACTCACTCTAGCCTGGGCAACAAAGCGAGACTCTGTCTCAAAAAAAAAAAAAAAAAAAAAAAAAAAAGTAGAAAAATTAGCCAGGTGTGGTGGCACACCTGTAGTCCCAGATACTCAAGAGGATGAGGCAGGAGAATCACTTGAGCCCAGGAGTTTGAGGTTTCAGTGAGGTATGATGACCCCACCGCACTCTATCCTGGTTGACAGAGCAAGACTTTGTCTTAAATAATAATAATAATAATTAATTAATACTATTACTGATTACCAAGTTCTTTGGCAAATGACAATGTCCAAAGGTTTGCAGACTTTTCCTGAGATAGGCCAAGTAGGAAATATTTCAGGCTTTATAGGCCATATATGGTCTCTGTTGCATATTCCTTTGTTTTGGTGTTTTTCTCTTTAAAAATGTAGAAACCTTGGCTGAGCTCACGCCTGTAATCCTAGCACTCTGGGAGGCCGAGGCAGGTGGATCGCTCAAGGTCAGGAGTTCAAAACCAGCCAGAGCAACAACAGCAAGACCCCATCTCTACTAAAAATAGAAAGAAATTAATTGGCCAACTAAAAATATATAGGAAAAAAATTAGCCGGGCATGGTGGTGTATGCCTGTAGTCCTAGCTACTCAGGAGGCTGAGGCAAGAGGATTGCTTGAGCCCAGGAGTTTGAGGTTGCTGTGAGCTAGGCTGATGCCACGGCACTCTAGCCCAGACAACAGAGTGAGACTCTGTCTCAAAAAAAAAAAAAAAAAAAAATGTAGAAAGCAAGTAGGAATGCAGTGGGGGAAATAAAAGTAAATAAACGAAGAGTGCAGTGAGGAAATAAAGAAAAGTAAATAAAGGAGGAGCGCAATTGGGGAAAAAAATAAATAAATAGAAATGTAGAAACCGTTCTTAGCTCAAGCTATGAATATGGATAGCCTATTGCCTGGAGTTAGCTGGCCCCTGGGAATGCTATTCACTAACATACAAACCCAGGAAGGGGAGACTCACAGGAAAAGATACTGAATTTTGTTTTAAATATATTAAGGTAGTACATCCAGGTAGCAAGATGTTCATTAGGCCAAGAGATGTGGACTGGAGATATAAATGGTGAATCATGAGCATACAGGTAGTAAGAGGCCAAGGAAGAAGCCTTAGGAATGGCTGGGATCACCCGGGAAGACTGAGTAGAGCCTACTCAGTAAGATGAGGAAAGGGCCAAGACTAGAATTACAGAGAGCCTTCTCCTGCAGGATTGGAGTGAAGGTCACAGTCCCAAGCAGCTTAGCTGGGAACTCGACAAGAAGTAAACCAGTTTCTGTGTAGTTGCTTAAGAGCTGTGACAGATTTATGCACAGAATCCTGTGAGAGCACATGAGTATGGCATCTAACCAGCCCGATCTTGAAAAGGGAGCTCAAAATGTCATGTATTAATGGTCTTATGAGATGATTGGGAATTTGCCAGGTATTCCAGGTGGATGGAACAGCCTATACTTTTGCATACCTTTACCTATACCTTGAAGGAGTAAAAGACAAATACAAGTGCTGCTAAATACAAGTACAGACTAAAATGTGAGGTAAGATATAGGCTGGACAGATAAAAAGGGCCAGAAGAAGGTATGTTTTATATGCAGTGCTAATGCCTTGAAAGGGGTGGGGAACTCTGAAAGAGTATCAAGGCAGAGGATTGACATGATCACATAGATGTTTTAAAAGGAGCACTCTGACAGCAGCTTTAAGAAGGATGATTTCTAGGGGGGTGGAACAGGGAATGTAGAGAACATAAAACCTCTATAACTGTGCAAGGGGAAAACATGTAAGGTCCTTGATTTATGCGAGTAAATGCTTTACAACTGACTCTCCAAGGGAAAAGCTCTGATTTATAGCATGCCAATTTCTGTGGTGTAAATATTCCCATGGCCAAACTAAGGCACGTAGTTGGAATACAGAGAAATGGTGGGTTAGAGGGCGACTTAGGAGTTGAAGTGAATCTTGGTGTCAGATTGAATGAGGGATGAAGAAGTACAAGGTCTTCCAGATTTCTGTCTTACGTGGTTGGAATTAGGATAGCATTGAAATAAAGACAATAAAGAAATTAGCACATCTATATGGTCTTCCTCCCCCTACTAGAATATAAGCTCCATTGGGATAGGGACTTTTAATTAATCATTTTGTACACTGCTATATCCCTAGTACCTAGAACTGTGCATGGCAAATGGTTCATACTCAATATTTGTTGAATGAATGACTATTTCCCAATTAAGCCACTGAAGAGATCATTGCTGACTAAAGTAGGAATCGTATCCATGAAGCAATGAGGAGCAAGGCTGTCATGGGTTGAAAAGTGGAGATGAGGAATTTGAAACAATGCACAGACTACACTTTGAAATAGCTTGGGTCAGAAACAGGAGACACATTGGATGGCAGCCAACTGGAGGAAATTTTATGTTTGTCTCAGGAAAAATCAGTCTTAGCGTGTAGCCTCAGTGCCACCTGCACCCACTCTGAGCTCTAGGACAAGGGAAACTTGCCCAGGGGTGCTGACAAGAGCAACAGGACCAGGAGCTTGCTTTAAAATCACAAAAGAAAAAAAGATAGAGCTGAGTCTGCAGGAGAGGGAGGGAGCAATGTGAGGTGTGAAGGTAAAGTAAAGGTAAAGAGCTCTAAGGTCAGAAGTGTTAAAAGATAAAATTACAACAAATTTAGTAATAGATATAATTGCCTTTTATTTGCAGTTCATGAATGGGGCAGCCTCCATTCTACAAAATAGAATGAGAGCTTCCATTGGGCAGTGGGTTTTGTAAGGTGGAAAACAAGGAAGCAGAACAATAGAAAAAAACTGATTGGCTAATATATAGTGACTTCAGGTTACTTTTTTGTAAGCATTAAAGCAGAAGGGACTCCCTCATGCTGAGTCAGGTAGACTGGAATCTCCTGTTTTCAGGAAAAACTGGTCTGTTTGAGGATCTGTAGGCTTCTTTAAAGTTTCAGTATGATAATGTGCATTTAGCAGGAATGTTACTGAAAGTTCAGTACTTTTCCCCCTGGCCGAATGAAGAATGAGGACAAGCAGTTTGAGAAGAAGGAAAGAGAAGTTTATTAATTTGCCAGCAAATGAGGAGGATGGCAGACTCTCATCTTAGGAAAAAACCCAATGTCCTGTCTATAAGCAGAAATACAGAGCTTTTAAAGGGAGCTTTCAGGCCGGGCGCGGTGGCTCATGCCTGTAATCCTAGCTCTCTGGGAGGCCGAGGCGGGCGGATTGCTCGAGGTCAAGAGTTCGAAACCAGCCTGAGCAAGAGCGAGACCCCGTCTCTACTATAAATAGAAAGAAATTAATTGGCCAACTCATATATATAGAAAAAATTAGCCGGGCATGGTGGCACATGCCTGTAGTCCCAGCTACTTGGGAGGCTGAGGCAGGAGGATCGCTTGAGCCCAGGAGTTTGAGGTTGCTGTGAGCTAGGCTGACGCCACGGCACTCACCCTAGCCTAGGCAACAAAGCGAGACTCTGTCTCAAAAATAAATAAATAAATAAAAATAAATAAAAAAATAAAGGGAGCTTTCAGCCATTATAGCTGTTAACTGTATAGCATGTCAGGTGAAGATAATCTGAGAGGGTGAAGACAATCTCGGGACCTCTGCCTGGGCAATTCCATTGAGTCATCTCCTATGTTACAGGGAACAAAGGACACTCACCAGCCCATCTAATCACTGGCCTCGGGCAGGGATGCAGGTTTTAATTCCCAAAAAGAGTAAGGGGATCTTAAAGAGACAGCTCATAAAACATTTTGCTCTTTTTCAGGCTTTTGCCTCTGTTACATATTCCCCACTGTCAATTTTGCCCTTCCATGTCTCTGGGAGAAAGGGTGATACAGTCATCAAGCTACTTCCTGCTGAAATGAGGTGATGTTTTAGATGGAAGGTCTGTACTTATTTATACCATTGCAAAGCTTTGGCAGTAGATTTACAAAAAAATAAAGAATGCAGCAGGCAAAAAAGGGCAAAACAACAACTACACCCGTGAGGATTGACAAGGTGAAATCAAGGATACCTGATAAGAGATTTTACCCTGGTTGGTATTTAAGACACCAGGGGGACTGTGGATCTATAAGTGCCCTGCCATAGGGATGGAAGGTTTGAAAACTTTCCCCAAATGGGTGGAATCAAGGGTCTCGGCATGCACACCAGGGAACTTAACAAACAAATGGCTAATGCATCACAACCCTTCCCAAATCTGTTTCCTTTTCCTCAGAAAAATTCAGGTCTGTCAGAGCTGGGTCTAATTCAGGGAGAAAGAGACGGAGTCCCCAGAGCTAACCAGGCTCCAGCAGCTGCTGGGGCAGTCCATTACTCATCCTGACAAGATGCCGTTCCTATTGGTGAAGACCCATGGCTTGCCCTGGGGCTGCTCCCCATTTCTTCCTGCCATAGCAGCAGTTGCAGGGTGCCATTCCACTGAAGCTCCAGTGGGCCCACCCTGGGATGGCAAATTCTGTTACTGAAAGTTCAGTACTTGTCCCTGAGGCCAAACAAAAAAAAACAAGGACAAGCGGCTTGAGGAGAAGGAAAGAGAAGTTTATTAATTTGCTGGCAAATGAGGAGGATGGCAGACACTCACCTTAGGGAACAACCACCATCCTATCTATAAACAGAAATACAGAGCTTCTAAAGGAAGCTTTCAGCTTCAGACTAATTGCTGTTTAACTCTAACTTCTCAGGTGAAGACAATCTCATGACCTCTGCCTAGGCAATTCCATTGAGTCATCTCCTATGGTGCAAAGAACATCGGACACTCCCCTGCCCCTCTGATTACTGGCCTCAGACAGGGATGCAGATTTTAATTCCCAAAATAGTGAGGGTGTCTGAAAAGGACAGCTTATAAAAACATTTTGGTTTTTTTTTTCAGGCCTTTGCCTCTGTTACAGAAGTGACTCTATGTTGATTGTTTAATGGAAGTCATCAAGTAGAAACAAGGAAAGATCTAGATTATATGACTTGTCAAATGCCTGCAGATCATTTTGCTGAATTCCAATTTAGCTTAAACAGAAAGGGCCCTGAACTGCTTTGGCCAGGTGAGCCTGAGAATGAAACTTCATAAATATTGACATGAAAACTCTCACCAAATTTTGCAGTGTTGTCATGGATGTAACTTGGGGGAACTTTTTGAATAAAATGTTGTACTTAAACATTTTTTTTCAACAAAATACTTTTGTCTCCCTGAAAGGACATTTCATAAATTATTTTAATTACTATATCTAATATAATTTTTTTAGTCATGGCTTTATTTTAAGTTGTATATTTGGAAGTTTATACTATCATAACCAGACCATAGGCCAGACAAAACTTTAGGTTTGTTGGAGAATTTTCCTAGAATTTATTTTCTTTTCCCTCCAACATCTGCTTTCTTCCTTTAAATCCCTTCCCTTCATTGTCTTAGGGGGTTTTCCAAAACAACTTTGAGTTGCAAGGTGCTTAGGAGTTTTAAATTTCAAAAGCCCAAACATTGGGTGGGGGTTTAAAGTTTTTGGTATGGACAATAGATTGATTAAAAGATGCAGAAAGGCCCTTTCCTATTCTCTGACCAAGCAAACCTCCCAAAATGCAAGAGGGAGAAGAGATTCAGAGAGGAGGAAAAGAGAATTTGGATGCTGCTGGTCCTGGTGAAGCGTCCTCTGCCATTTTCTTCCATGCTAGTTTGCGGGTGAAGATCTGCAACCCCGTGGCTGAGCAGACCTCTACCCCTTCCTCACCAAGGCCGCAGATGAAGAGGAAAGCTGGCTGAGAGGTCTCTGGTACCTCTCAGACCCAGCATGTTGCTGAAGGAGGCCATGGCTGGACAGGCCTGAGACACCTTCCCAGCCCACCACCCACCCGCCCCCCAGCCTCCCGCAGGACTTGGGGAACTATAGAACACTTTCTGTTGCCGCCAGTGGGGCAAGTGAGGACCAGGAGGAGATCACTGCAGCCATGACCTGTGCGACTGATACCAAAGAACCGATGGGATGGAGGGCATCTTACCTGGTGCTGGCTTCTAGATCATGACATGGAGAACTTACCACTACTGAGAAACTTGGACACAGCCCCGGTAGAGAGGTGAGGGAGGCGCCAAAGTGACCGAGATTCAGTTTAGGAAACATCCACTCAGGGTTGTGATGGAGAGAGACACTTTTCCCTGTTTAACCTGTTCGTTTCGCCATGAGCATTTATTGCCTATTTGAAAATAAAGTAACATTCTGAAAAATATTGATATATATGACAAAAATGTTTCTATATGGCATATAGAAAAAATTCATTTCTGGCACATCTTTGTTAGTGAAAGTAAAGTCCTATAACTCCTGTAAGTACTCCTGTAACTCCTGGCCTTAAGCGATCCTCCAGCCTCCCAAAAATGCTGGGATTACAGGTGTGAGCCACCATGCCCAGCCAAAGTATTTAAAGCCATTAAAGTTCACCCTTTACAAATCAACATAATTGTTTTATATTGCTTTGTATTAAGTATTAGGCTGTATTCATATTCTAGCTCTACAAATATAAGATGCTCTTCTTGAACAAGAAGACTATTATTAATTTTGTTTTCTTTTTCTTTTTTTTTTTTTTGAGGCAGAGTCTCACTTTGTTGCCCAGGCTAGAGTGAGTGCCGTGGCGTCAGCCTAGCTCACAGCAACCTCAAACTCCTGGGCTCAAGTGATCCTCCTGCCTCAGCCTCCCGAGTAGCTGGGACTACAGGCATGCGCCACCATGCCCGGCTAATTTTTTTCTATGTATATTAGTTGGCCAATTAATTTCTTTTTATTTATAGTAGAGACGGGGTCTCGCTCTTGCTCAGGTTGGTTTCGTACTCCTGAGCTCAAATGATCCACCCGCCTCGGCCTCCCAGAGAGCTAGGATTACAGGCCACTATTATTAATTTTTTAACACCTCTCTCCTCCCATGCACAAACAGTTGCCTGGCTCAACTGCTTTGCAAGTAGTAGGGACCCAATAAATATTTATTTGACTGATAATCGCATTGGTTCAATAGGTAAATAAACGATGTGACCGTCACTATAAACTCTTTGAAAATTTAACCCAAATTATTTTGGAAGTTTGATCATATATTGAAGGCTAAGTGTTTTGCAGAGAGAATAGAGATCATTCTCCGTTGATGTTAATCCAGCAAGTCATTTGAGTAGTGAACAAATGAGAGCTTTCACTGCCTACCATGACATAATAAAAGTGACTCAACTAAGCCTTGAAGAATGAGTTGTTCAAGAGGATGCAGGGGCTGGGGAGGGCAGTGGGCAGTGGGGCTTGGGCATCAGAAACACTTTTGGAAGCACTTGTGCAAATGCATGGCACTACAGTCAGAAGATAGTACTTTCAGACAACTCACCGGGGTGATGATGAGAAATGATAATGAACAGAGAGACAGGATGCTGATCATCCAAAAGCAAATTTCTCATTGCAGTTGCAGCCATATTCTTCACGGAAGATGCGTTGGACTGTACAACCAGGACACTCCTCCAGAAGAGAGCCTTCAAGTCGGCAGAAAGCATACAGACCTGTAAACAAATGAACAAATGCAGGAGTGAATGTCAGAGCACTTGAAGAAAGTGTTCATGCTGGTGTCTTTGCTCTTACTCTCCCTTATAATCTGCAGTTTAGCAGGAAAGCCTTTTAGATGTAATCCCAGAGAGGGTAATACACAATGCAGGCACCATTTGTCTTCAGTGAGCAATTCAGCTTTAGGGTAGGGTACTAAGAAGGGATTTTGCTTATCTGCATGCTTGAAAGGGTTCCATGGGGCATGGTGAGAGGACAAGCAAAACAGTTTACCAGCTCGGTGTCTCACCACCTGGCGTCTGAAAGGCTTAAATGACTTTTGCCCTGACCATCCTATTTAAAATGGAACCCTCTTAAATTCAGATGCTGCCCTCATGGCAGGAAAAAAGAATAAGAAAAGAAAAGTATTAAAGAAATAAAAATTTTTATTATAAATATTTTTTAAAAAGAAAAATATCAAATGGAACCCTCATCCCCTGCCTAGCACTCAATCTTCTTTTCCTAGTTTTTTTCCTCAGCGCTTGTCACCATCTAACACAGGGGGTGGGGAATCTGGCCTTGGCGCCACATGTGGTCTTCTGGATCTGCTCGGCCTTTTGACTGAATCCAAATTTTACAGAACAAATCCTTTTAATAAAGGGATTTGTTCTGTGAAGTTTGGATTCGGTCAAGGGGCTGCACTTGGGGATCTGGAAGGCCACATGTGGCCTTGCGGTGTTTATGAAATATATTTACTTGTTTTATGCATTGTCTATCTCCCTCCCCATAGAGTGTAATCCTCAGGGGGCAGGAGTTTTTGTCTATTTTTCCTAGAAAATGCCCTATATGCTTGTGGAATGTGAAGTGAATGAAATACTCTGACTTCTTAAGCATACCATTTACACTCCTATGAAGTATAAGTACAAACCCATCCAAAACCAAATATAAATTATTTGTGGATTAGCCTCATTATGAATTGTAAACACCATTGCTTCCCTCCATTTTCATAGACAATGAAAAGTTAAGGCTTTCTGTCATTACAATAAGGTAACATGTTTAACAGATTTGTAGGCTTTGAGATTATATAGATAAACCTGGATTCAAGTCCCACTGGGCAATGAATGGTTGAGGGCAAGTTCTTCTCAACTCCCTTGAATCACAGTTTATTCATCTGTAAAATGTTTAATGATGCTAACCTCATAGGGTTGTTGTAAAGGTTAAATGGGAGTAAATCTAAAATACACCATATGTTGCACATGTTAGGCACTCAGTAACCATCTGTTATTATTTTATTATTATCATTTTGGGAGCCGTATTAGTCTGCACAGGCTGCCATAACAAAATGCCACAGACTGGGTGACTTAAACAATAGAACTGTATTTTTTCACAGTTCTGGAAGCTAGAAATCCAAGATCAAGGTGTCGGCAGGTTTGGTTTCTGCTGAGGCCTCTCTCCTTGGTTTGCAAGTAGCCTGCTTCTCACTGTATCCTCACCTGGCCTTTCCTACAATGTACATTATAGGGGCAAAGGGAACTTTCCCATCATCCTCAGAAGGTTCGGTAATTCGAGTCTATGAAATAAATGGACAGTAGACAGATTAACAGGAGCAAATGTTTACAAATTTATTACATGCACAGGCATATCACAGGAAAGAAAATTAAGTACCCAACAACCCAATGAAATTTAGAAGCTGTCTTCATAGGGCAGAGGGAATTGGGGAGATAGGCAATTTAGGGGAGAGTAAATGATTTTGCTGAGAGAATGAGTGGGCCTGAAGAATAGGTCATAGCCTATGACAAAGTCTGTCTGGGCCCCGCACAGTGGCTTATGCCTGTAATCCCAGTGACTCTGGAGGCTGAGGCAGGAGGCATCACTTGAGGCTAGGAGTTCAAGTCTAACCTAGACAACATGATGAGACCCTGTCTTTTAAAATCATAAGAAAATTAGTTGGGTGTGGTGGTGCCCATCTGTAGTCCTAGCTAGTGAGAAGGCTGATGCAAGAGGATCACTTGAGCCCAGGATTTTGAGGCTGTTGTGAGCTATGGTTGTGGCACTGCACTCCAACCTGGCAACCTGACAGTGAGACCCCATCTCTAAAAATTAAAAATAAAAAGTCTGTCTGGATGTTTGGTGTTAACCTTTGTCTTCTTTCCTGTGATATGAGTCAGTCTCCCTGGATGATTCCTGGGGAGGGGACTCAGGACAATTAAATTCTTTCAGGAGGATCTGGCAGCTCTCAAAACAGATAAGGGAAATTCAGATAATGCCTCTCCCTGAGCTTGGAGGGAGAAAGAGGGACAAGAAACAGAAAGAGCTGAGATCAGAGATCTTGGTTTCCTTTTAGTTCAAAACACTCCATACGCGAAAACACCATACGTTGAGGTATTGTTTTCTAAACCCCAAGAGTATCTCTGGGGTCTCTCTTCTTTCTTATAAAAACACTAGTCCTGTGGCCCTGCCTGCCATGGCAGGTGCTGTCTTCATGGTGGAGGCAGGAGCCATAGTAAAAAAAAAAAAAAGAGAGAGAAAAAAGAAAAAGAACATCAGTCCTATTGGACAGTTGGTCCCACCCACCCTTATTACTTCATTTAATCATTTAATCTTAATGACCTCCTTATGAGTTCTATCTGCAAGTCTATCACACTGAGGATTAGGGCTTCAAAGTATATATTTGGGAGGGACATGATTCAGTTCATGTCAGGAATGAAGGAAGATTTCAACAATGTACATCCAATTTTGATATATTTAATAATTTGAAAACATCTAATTCCCAGAAACACAGGTGCTTTAGTGGATATTCTTTTGACTGGCAGACAGGCACTGACAGGGCCATGGATGCAAGTATTCATTAGCAGGCTTTCATTCTTCTAGACAGGAAGAAAGGAAACCGTAGTACAGAGGGAAATGTTACACGTGGAGAGAGACAGAAATAAAACTATGAAGTGGCCTTTACTAAGTTGTAGGACTTAACTGAAGATGCATTTGAAGAGAGCAATAATAGGGAATGAGCAAGTAACCAGAGGAAAACAAGAGACTCTCATTGTTGAGAGAAAGAAAAAACAGAGCAAAATTGTGTTTCTTTTCTTTCTTTCTTTTTTTTTTTTTTTTGAGACAAAGTCTTGCTCTGTTGCCCAGGCTAGAGTGTAGTGGTGTCATCACAGCTCACAGCAACCTCAAACTACTGGGCTCAAGCACTCCTCTTTCCTCAGCCTCCAGAATAGCAGGGACTACAGGCTTATGCCACCATGCCAGCTAATTTTTAAAGTTTTTGTAAAAGTCTTGCTATTTCCCAGGCTGGTCTGGAACTCCTGGCCTCAACCCATCCTCCTGCCTCGGCCTCCCAAAGTGCTAGAGTTACAGACATGAGCCTCTGAGCCCACCTGAAATTGTATTTCTGATAACAAATGTTTATCTAATCAGGAGATAAAAACTGTCAGCTTCTCAACCAGTTAGGTCTGGTGTTCCTTTGTTCCCCACCTCGGATTTAGGAACATGCAGAACTACCTAGCTGGACCTCCAAGAAACTTGGGAAACATTTTTCAAATAAATTTTTTACAACTAGATTACTATTTTGTACCAAAAGCATAGACATCTTCAAGTTGTAAATAGTAATTTGATGAAGGAGCAGTTTACAGGTTTAGAGTCAGGTACAACCCAAGATACCCTCCTCCTGTGTACTCCACTCCACTTACTACCTGCTTGGTCACTTGCTTTGCCCATATCTGGGAACATTTTGGAGAGGGGAATTTCAGGTTGTGTTATTTTTTCTGAGTTTCAATCCAGAATACGATATTGTATTAAAGGAAAACAAATCCCCACTTCCATCTGTTTTCGCCTTTTATTTTTTTCTTATCTTGTTTTATAGAGCACTTGGAATTTGGGGGGGATTTTTAGCACACCTATCTGTAGACACACTGAGTATTTTGGGGTCAGGCCTCTGCAAAATGTGTGTCAGAATTGATTGGGTGGCACTGACTCACACTGTCCTACACTTGGGAGTGGTGTCTCACTATGTCCAGACTTAGAAAATTGTGGGTTTCATCAAGTTCTGCAGCTGGAACTGCAAGAGTGGATCTGTGCTTCTTTCCATAAACCTTAGGGGACTACAACCGCATTCTTGTCCTGTATGTAAACAAACTTCAATAATAATTTGATGGCAAAGGAAACTAAAAATACTGGCACATTTACATGTATCACTTCATTTCTCTTTTTTTCCTTTGGTATTTTTTATTTTTTTAGACAGAATCTCACTCTGTCATGCAGCCTACAGTGTAGTGGTGTCATCACAGCTCACTGCAACCTCAGACTTCTAGGCTCAAGCGATTCTCCTGCCTCAGCCTCCCCCGTAGCTGGGACTACAGGTGTGTGCCACTACGCCCAACTAATTTTTTTTCTATTTTTAATAAGAGATGGGGGTCTTGCTCTTACTGAAGCTGGTCTCAAACTCCTGGCCTCAAGCGATTCTCCGCCTCAGCTTCCCAGAGTGCTAGGATCACAGGCATGAGCCACCACGCCTGGCCGGCCATATCACTTAATTTCAATCCTCCCATAATTTTGTAAGCAAGCCATTATTATCTTCTTTACAATTGAGAAAACAGAGATCATGGTACTCTCCCAAGGTCACCCAGCTAGTAAGTCCTTGAGCTGAATGTCTCTCTGGCTCCTAGTACTTGTATGGTCTCATTTTTTACATGCCGACGTTTGATCTGTTTGGAATTTATCCTGGTGTGAGGCATGAATTAATTTTCTTTTCCCACATGGGCTTTCAGTGGTTCGAAAAATCAATCTTTTTAATCTGATTTGAGAAGCTCTACTTTGTAATTATTTGTAATATTTAATTTAATATGAAATATTATAATATTAAACTTTCAGCACACAACTTACAAACCTAATAAATTTAATTATAAATAAATCAAGTAACTTTGTGTTAAAATTAAAAACACTCATTTTCATTGTACATTGATTAATGTTTAATTAGCTTATACATCTGACAGATTAAAATCTCTTAAACATTTAAACACTGTTTACAAACTTAATCAAATTATCTCAAACATTATAAGTTAAAGCCATAAACTTATAAATCTAGCAAATTGAATTTTCTTAAAATTAAATACCATTTACAAACTTGATTAAATTCTCTTAAGCATTTCAATCTATAATCACAAATTTAATATATTTCATTTTCTCAAGCATTCCCAAAATTTAAAGAGGCATAATTACAAATCTAACAAAAATTAAACCAAGTATTTTAAAGCTATGATGAAATAAACTTAAAGATATAGAAGTTCAAACTCTTTTCAACATTTAAAATCTTAAAATCATTATAAATTTAGTGAGATATTCCTAAGTTTAAATATTGACCACTAACTTAATTACTTGTGTTATCTTATGTATTGAAATCAAAATGACAAATATAGTTATGTCAGATTCTCTTTATCATTTTAAACATCTTAAGAATATATACAGCAGCAAAGCTAAACCTCAGGATGTAAAAATAAAGAGAATAACAATATTAAAAAAAAAAAAAGAATATACAAGGCCCAGTTCTAATTAAAGAATTATTGTTTACCTTCCTGCCCTCTGGCAAATCACTAAAATGACAATTATAGAGTTTTTCTAAAGCATAAATCCACAAATACAAGGAAAATGGGAAAGGCAACAAAGGTGGCAAAAGTTTTGCAAGCAAGATAGCAGAAGACCTAGTGGTAGCTGATACAGCATACCTGAGAAAGCTAAAATCCAAGCTAGTGGTGGGGAAGTCAAGATGCAATCACATTTGTACTCCAGAACATCAGTGTTGCTCAGGAGGGGATGGAAACAGGTTCCTCTGAAAGCGAGGATAAAGAAAGGGCTAAGAACAGTAGCAGTGGTTGAAATTCTGTTTAAGAAGTGATTAGAACCACCTCTTCATCTCCTCCACTCCCCAGGAGAAAACTAGAGGTTTGGTCTCTGCAGGGGTAAACCAGAGAGACCATAGTGCCCACCCAAAGTAATTGAGGTAGAGATCCCAATCAACGGAGGTTTATTAATGCAAAGCTGAGGACGCACCTGGGAAAAACACAAGCCATAGACAAACTTTTGACTGTTTTTCCAAAGGGGCATTTGGAATTATCAGTATTTAAGGGGAGTAGGGCATACAGAAAGGAAAAGAAAAAGCAGGGGTTAGGGGAGCAGGTAGTGAGACAAAATGGTTACATGCTTGTGAGGCCCAGGGAAATCCCTACATTTCACATAAGATAAGGGGAATGTTAGAAGATAAAAAGGGAGTAAAGAATCATCAGTTATGTAGCTGTCCCAAGGTGGATGGAAGAATGTTTGATCCTGTGTTGTCTCTGTTCTGTACCTGGGAATGTAAACTTATAATTTATTATCAGTGTGGAATAAGAATATCCATTATTGGCCGGGCGCTGTGGCTCACGCCTGTAATCCTAGCTCTTGGGAGGCCGAGGCGGGCGGATTGCTCGAGGTCAGGAGTTCAAAACCAGCCTGAGCAAGAGCGAGACCCCGTCTCTACTATAAATAGAAAGAAATTAATTGGCCAACTGATATATATATAAAAAAATTAGCCGGGCATGGTGGCGCATGCCTGTAGTCCCAGCTACTCGGGGGGCTGAGGCAGAAGGATCACTCAAGCCCAGGAGTTTGAGGTTGCTGTGAGCTAGGCTGACGCCACGGCACTCACTCTAGCCTGGACAACAAAGTGAGACTCTGTCTCAAAAAAAAAAAAAAAAAAAAAAGAATATCCATTATTATATAATATCCAATAATTATATCCATGAAACAAGAATAGAACACAATAAAAAATTAATATTCAGAAAATTTAGAAGAGCTCTAGAAAACAAAAATATGATAGAAAAAATGAAAAACTCAGTGGAAGGATTTAAAAATAAAATTAAGAAAACCAAAAGTAAGAGCTGAGCAATAGGGAAAAAAGATACAAAAATTAGAGAATTAGACCAGTGGGGTCCACTATCTGAAAAAAAAGGAGTTCTAGAAAATAGTTATACAAAAAAAGAGTTGTAGACATGAGGCTTGTGTCTCCAGATTAAAAGCTCTCACCAAATGCCCTGCATAATGAATGGCAAAAGATTCCTATCAGTATCTCAAGCAAGGTCCATTCAGGACGCAGAAACCACACTGGCTATTTTACCAGGGAAAAGTTATTGTGAGGAATTGTTGACTTATAGAAGGTGGTTAAGAACCTTTTTAAAGGGGGTAAAGGGAAGCCCTTTAAGGGTCCAGAAATAGCAACAGGAAAGAAGCACCTATTACCGTAAGCTAGGGGAGGGTGGACAATAAAAAATAAAAAAAAGAACTAGGAGATCTTTTCCTTTCTCTCCCATGAGGCTGACATCAGACTTCTTTGAAGAGGGTGTAGCTACCAGAGGAACAGGAATGTGTAGCCTGCCAAAGGCAAGTAATTTGCCTGAGAGCAAGGGTCAGAGTTGGCCTACAGGAACAGCTGCCATTGGGGAGAGCATTCCCTGAGGGCACAGCTGGAACTTGTCTGCACTGGTCACAGCTCCTGCATTGAATGATAATAACTGAGGGCCAGAACCTGGAAGGGAATATGAATATTTTCAGGCAAGAATTTACCTACTATAGACCTTTTCTTAGAAATCTGTTGAAGGATGTGCTCCACCAAAACAAAGGAGTAAACCACAAAAGAGGAAATAAAAGTAAGATAAAGGGAATTACCAGGATAATGGTGATAGCATATTCTTTTTTTTCCTCCCCTAAGATTCTTCAGGCTGAGGTGATGGGATAGTCTAAGATGACAATTATTTTCTCTACAGAGTTATTGTCTTTTCTTTTTCTGGCTGTTTTTATTTTCCTAGTGATTGGTTCTCTCTATAGCTAGCATTAATTGAGCCCTAAACTCTCTACCATATGTGCACAGTCAGCCCTCCACATCCATGGGTTCTGTATCTGTGGATTTAACTAACTGCAGATAAAAAATATTTTTTTTCTTTTTCTTTTTTTTTTTTTTGAGACAGAGTCTCACTTTGTTGTCCAGGCTAGAGTGAGTGCCGTGGCGTCAGCCTAGCTCACAGCAACCTCAAATTCCTGGGCTCGAGTGATCCTTCTGCCTCAGCCTCCCGAGCAGCTGGGACTACAGGCATGTGCCACTATGCCCGGCTAATTTTTTATATATATATATATCAGTTGGCCAATTAATTTCTTTCTGTTTATAGTAGAGACGGGGTCTCGCTCTTGCTCAGGCTGGTTTTGAACTCCTGACTTTGAGCAATCCGCCCGCCTGAGCAATCCGCCCGCCTCGGCCTCCCAAGAGCTAGGATTACAGGCGTGAGCCACAGCGCCCGGCCAGATAAAAAATATTTGAAAAAAAAATTTTTTTTACAAAGTTTCAAAAAGCAAAGCTTGAGTTTGCCACATGCCAAGTACTATGTTGAATCCCTGCAAGTAAAGTGATGTGTAGATATTCCCCATTAGGTATCATATGTAATCTAGAGATGATTTAAAGTATATATGGGGGAGGAGGGCAAGGGCAATATATGTAACCTTAGCACTTATACCCCCATAAAACGCTAAAATAAAATAAAAATTAAAATTAAAAATATAAAAATTTTAAAAAATAAAGTATATGGGAGGATGTGCTGAGGTTATATGCAAATAATACATCATTTTATATAGGGGACTTGAGCATCCAAAGGTTTTGGATACAGGGTGTCCTAGAGGAATAACTATATTTCTTCTTGATATAGTCAAGCACATCACATAATTAATTTTATTGTATTGAAGATAGTTCTAGAGCACAGCTATTGTTTTGTGACACTTAACACAGTTGAAATATATTTGAGATTTTTAAATTAATAGCTTTCTCTCTTTTTATTTTAATAAGATCCATGAGGCCATAACCATGTCTTTTACTGGCCATTGTATTTCCAGAACAAAATTGGTGCTTAATAAACATTTGTTGAATTAATTTAATGAATGCATGATATAATAGTTTCATATAAACAAATTTGAGCAAATTAATAAACTTTAATATCTTTTCTAAATGTATGAGAAAAAAGAGTTTATATATGTTAAATTTGTATTAAAAGGGTATTGCTGGCTGGGCGCGGTGGCTCAAGCCTATAATCCTAGCACTCTGGGAGGCCGAGGCGGGCGGATTGCTCGAGGTCAGGAGTTCGAAACCAGCCTGAGCGAACCCTGTCTCTACTAAAAATAGAAAGAAATTAATTGACCAACTAAAAATATATATACAAAAAATTAGCCAGGCATGGTGGTGCATGCCTGTAGTCCCAGCTACTCGGGAGGCTGAGGCAGAAGGATCGCTTGAGCCCAGGAGTTTGAGGTTGCTGTGAGCTAGACTGACGCCATGGCACTCACTCTAGCCAGGACAACAAAAGTGAGACTCTGTCTCAAAAAAAAAAGGGTATTGCTTTTTTTTTTCAGAGTGTCACTTTGTTGTCCAGACTAGAGTGACACTGCGTGGCGTCAGCCTAGCTCACAGCAACCTCAAACTCCTGGGCTCAAGCAATCCTGCTGCCTCAGCCTCCCGAGTAGCTGAGACTACAGGCATGCGCCACCATGCCCGGCTAATTTTTTCTCTATATATTAGTTGGCCAATTAATTTCTTTCTATTTATAGTAGAGACAGGGTCTCGCTCTTGCTCAGGCTGGTTTTGAACTCCTGACCTTGAGCAATCTGCCCACCTCAGCCTCCCAGAAAAGGGTATTGCTTTTTGTTTTTGTTTTTTATTTTTATTTTTATTTTTTTTATTTCGGCATATTATGGGGGTACAGATTTTAAGGTTTCAATAAATGCCCATTTCCCCCCCTCCCCCCAAAAGTCTGAGTCTCCATCATGACCACCCCCCAGATGGTGCACATCTCACTCATTATGTATGTATATACCCGCCCCCCTCCCCCCTCCCACCTGCCCAATACCCTATTACTGTAGTACCTATGTGTCCACTTAGGTGCTACTCAGTTAATACCAGTTTGCTGGAGAATATATCTGGTGCTTGTTTTTCTGGGTATTGCTTTTTGAATTAAAAGTCTTGGGTATTTGCATCAAAGTAGAGGGATAATCTTTGGGGAAGGCAGCCTCTACAGCTAGATCACCATATGATGAGACATTTTTAGGGAACTCATCACAGGCTACAAATGAGGCTCCAATCCTCAGGTCTACAAGGTAGGCAGTGTATGTCTGTGATATTGTGAAATAAATATTTGGTTTTCATCTCTGTCGCTTGACATGCAACTCTTCTGAAATCCTTGGAATCTCCAAAGTGCTGTATCTTTTTGTACATTAATAAGATGACTGGTGGCTGGAAACCTCTAGGTAGTTTCTGGATGGGGGCTGGTCAGTAGAAAGACCAAAGCAGAATTAGAGGGGTGGGACTTTTAGCCCTACCCCCACTTCTAGGCTGGGAAAAAGGGAAGAAGGTTAAGTGGATCACCAGTGGCCAGTGATTTAACCTATTGTGCCTATGTATCTGAGCCTCCATAAAAACCCAAAAGGCCCCAGTTCAAAAATTAATCAGATGGCTGAACACCTGGCAGTTCCTGGAGGGTGGTGTGCCTGGGGAGGGCATGGAAGCTCCATAACTTTGCCTTACATCTTTTCATTTGTATCCTTTAAAATATCCATCATAATATTTTTTATTTTATTTTTTTTTAAAATCTCGTATGTGAGAACAAAATATCCATCATAATAAACCAGTAAACATGTTTCCTAGAGTTCAGTGACCCACTCTAGCAAATTAATTGAGCTCAAGGAAAGGTTATGGGAATCCCAATATACAGCTGGTCAGTCTGTACAAATAAAACAACCTGGGACTTGCAACTAGCATCAGAAGTAGGGGGCATTCTTGTGGAACTGAGCCCTCAACTTGTGGGATCTGACAGTATCTCCAGGTAGATAGTGTTGGAATTAACTTGAATTAGAATACAACCTGCTGGTATCCACTGCAGAAGCTGCCAGAAAATTGGTTGCTGTAGGGTGAAATCCCCACACACATTATGGTGACAAGAGGTCACAGAAGTGATTTGTGTTATAAAAGTATAATGGGAAAAACTGAGTTTATTATTCCTATATTCTTATTTTTTTTTTAATTTTAATTTAATTTAATTTTTTTCTTTTTCTTTTGACCATATGCTGCAGCAGAATATTCCTATACTCTTAATGTCCATCCATGGTGGGTGTCTGTTTACTGAGGCCTTATGGGGAAAAGAAGTGCTTCCTCTGTGTTACTTAAGCCTGTGGGCAGAATCACATGGGTGAACTAGAATGTCAACATAATTTACAGTGGGAAATACAGGTAGGCCAGATGCATGAGCCAACCTTGCCTGTAGCCTCTTCTTGCAGGCAAGCCCTATAGGAGGCCAGCTCATCAGAAGATAGATTGGAGAACACAAAACAAGCACAGTTAGTTAATGTCAAAAAGTCTCTCTCCAAAGGCACTGGATAAGAAAAACAATTTTGAAAAAGAAGAATAAAGTGGGAGGAATTACACAGGCCAATTTCAAGATAGTACATAGCTTTCAGATTAAGACTGTGTAGGCCAGGCGTGGTGGCTCACACCACCTGTAATCCTAGCACTCTGGGAGGCTTAGGTGGACGGATCATTTGAGCTAAGGAGTTCGAGACCAGCCTGTGCAAGAGCAAGAACCGTCTCTATTAAAAATAGAAAGAAATTAGCTGGACAACTAAAAATATAGAGAAAAAAATTAGCCAGGCATGGTGGTGCATGCTTGTAGTCCCAGCTACTCGGGAGGTTGAAGCAGGAGGATTGTTTGAGCCCAGGAGTTTGAGGTTGCTGTGAGCTAAACTGATGCCATGGCACTCTAGCCTGGGCAACAGAGTGAGACTCTGTCTCAAGAAAAAAAAAAAAAAAGACTGTGTAGTACTGGTACAGGAATAGACACATAGATCAATGGAACAGAACAGAGAACCCAGAAATAGACTCACACAGATATTTCCAACCTACTTTTGACAAAATTGCAAAAGCAATAAAATGGAGGAAATATAGCCTTTTCAACAAATGATGCTGGAGCAGTTGAACATCTATAAATAAAAAAGTGGACCTTGACCTAATATAAAAATTAACTCAAAATATGGACTTAAGTGCAAAATATAAACCACAAAACTTTTAGGAAAAAAAATCTTCAGGATCTAGGACTAGTTCTTAGACCTGACACCAAAAGCATGATCTGTAAATATCATCAGATATTAAACATCAACATTAAAAGCTTTTTGCTTTTTGAAGACCCTGCTAAAAGATGGAACAGAATGGGAGAAAATATTTGCAAACCACATATCTGGCAAAGGATTAGTATTTAGAATGTATAAACAAACAATTTAGTTAGGAAATGGGCAAAAGACATTAAGAGACATTTCATTCAAAAGGATATATGAATGGCAAACACATGAAAAGATGTTCAACAACTAAAACCACAATACGGTATCACTACTCACCTATCATAATGGCTAAAACAAAAAAGAGTGACAACACCAAATGCTGCTGAGGGTGCAGAGAAACTAAATCACTCATATATTGCTGATGGCAATGCAAAATGCTCATTACTATTTTAAGTGCAAACATTTTGGCAGTGTCTTTGCAAAACTAAACATGCAACTATTAATATCATATAACCCAGCAATTGCACTCCTGGGCATTTATCCCAAAGAAACACAGACTTATACATATTCATACATACTCATACAAAAACCTGTACACATGTGTTTATAGAAATTTTATTTGTAATAGCCAGAAACTGGAAACAACTCAGAAGCCCAAGCATTAAAGCAGCAGTTAGGAAGAAAATTCAGAAGCTAGAGAGCATACTTTTTTTAAATTTCAAAATATTGGCCAGGCACAATGGCTCATGCCTGTAATCCTAGCACTCTGGGAGGCCAAGGCAGATGGATTGCTCGAGGTCAGGAGTTCAAAACCAGCCTGAGGAAGAGTGAGACCCCATCTCTACTATAAATAGAAAGAAATTAATTGGTCAACTAATATATATAGAGAAAAAATTAGCCGGGCATGGTGGCACATGCCTATAGTTCCAGCTACTTGGGAGGCTGAGGCAGCAGGATTGCTTGAGCCCAGGAGTTTGAGGTTGCTGTGAGCTAGGCTGACGCCACGGCACTCACTCTAGCCTGGGCAACAAAGCAAGACCCTGTCTCAAAAAAAAAAAAAAAAAAATTCAAAATATTAATTAAGGAGGTACAAGTGTTTTGATTACATGGATATCTCGTCTAATGCTTAAGTCAGGGCTTTTGATGTGCCCATCACCAGAATACTGTTCATTATACCCAAGAGCTAAGTTTTTATGCCACACCCACCCTGAACGCACTTTTAATCTAGGATGTAAATGGTTGTGGGAAGGAATAGGGTGAATCTGACATGTTTACATGATTCCCAAAATAGAATCAAGAGGAGGCTAGCTGTACGAAACTGCAGAGCCAGCTTGAAAGTCTAGTACAGGGTGGGGAAACTTTCCATGTTGGAAGGCCGCATTAATTTAGCTGTAATTAAATAAGGCCACATTCAAGAAACTTCAATTTAGATACACTTGAAAATGCATATTATTTTGTAAAAATCTAACTACTATGTACTTAATAATTTCAAAAAATGAAAAGCATTGGTTAATTTTTAAAGTTAACGAACCGTTTAGTGACTTTGTTGTGTCTGCTTTTTGTTGGAAAGCATTTGAATATCTGGTTGCAGCATGAAGTTCTGCGGTTTCAGTTGATCCTCTACATCGGTACCAGTCATTTGTGACCTTAAGGGCATCTTGATTTGGGTCAGGTAGGAGAATGTAGATTTGCAGCAATAAGTGGTTGAAAAGCAAGAAAGTATTTTCCAGGCATGTTCCCAAAGGCATAGGTATTCTACTGCATTTTTCCATATTTCAGTTGGATCTTTCTTAGCATCAAACAATGACTTTAAAATGTCATCTACTGAGAGCTCAATCAGTTCCATCTATAGTTATTATTATTTTTTTTTTTTTTGAGACAGAGTCTTGCTCTGTTGCCCAGGCTAGAGTGCTGTGGCATCAGCCTAGCTCACAGCAACCCCAAACTCCTGATCTCAAGCAATCCTTCTGCCTCAGCCTCCCAAGTAGCTGGGACTACAGGCAAGCGCCACCATGCCCAGCTAATTTTTTCTCTATATTTTTAGTTGTCCAGATAATTTCTTTCTACTTTTAGTAGAGATGGGGTCTAGGTCTTGCTCAGGCTGGTCTCCAACTCCTGAGCTCAAATGATCCTCCTGCCTCTGCCTCTCAGAGTGCTAGGATTATAGGCGTGAGCCACAGCACCTGGCCTATTGTTCTTTAAGTGCCTTGGTGATATCAACTAGGTGACGCTGAAAAGGTAATTTGACTGTGATGCCATGATTCTCAATGTCGGTGAACCTTTCATTGTATTATCCAATACATAGGTCTGTAACAGCTGTGTATTCTTCAAATGATTTACATATATTATCCTGTTAATCAATGACCTTTACTAAATGGGAAAAATGTTCATCCAAAATTTGCTTTTGAAGAAGTGTTTTGAAAAAAAGATAGGTTTTCTTGAAATGCTTGGATTTTTGCTATATATCATATATAGACTTAGTTTATATATGATACCTTGCAAAGAAATATTCAAGTCATTTTGATTTGACATGATATCACACAGAAATGCTGCATTCCTATGGAAATCTTCTTTCAATAATTCACATTGTTTATTCTGTTCTTCATAAAATTTAACTATCTGTTCTCACAGAGATAAAATTGTGGCTAACACCTGTCTCTGCAATAACCAATGCACTTTAGAATGATGCTGCAATTCCACACCACAGATCCACACCAAATACCTCATCCTTCAACTTGAGCATGTTAGGAACCTGACAATGCCATGTTGCATTTGCAGGACTATAGTTAACACTACTTATAACTTGTTGCAAAGTGTCACTTAAAATAGTAGCTTTAGCACAGAGATTTTGCTGGTGCAAGATACAATGAAAAGAAATAAGAGCATCTGGATCTGCTAATACTTTTTTTGTCTGTGAAATAAACCTTTCATGTTTTCCTGTCATGGAAGACACACCGTCTATACATACACTCACTAAATTTATCAAATTCAGTCCAGCTTCACGTCATTTATCTTGAAAGTTGTTGAAGATATCTATTCCTTGTGTTCTGTTCGAAAAAATGCCCGAAACACGTAACTATCTGTAGCAAAGTAAATCTTCTGTTAATGACCTGAATGAAGTATAAAACCTACAGCGAGTCAGTAGTATCAGCTGATTCATCCAAAGTGATTGAATAATATATATTTTCCTCTTGAAGTATTACATGAAACAATTGTCTTTGCTTTTGCTTTTCATCTTTTAATTTCTGCAATACAACCTTTTTTGTGCCTCTCTAATTTAAAATATTTGTGGTCCTTATTAGTGTTATAATGCTGATGAGCATTGAATTTCTTTTTTTTTTTTTGAGACAGAGTCTCACTTTTGTTGCCCAGGCTAGAGTGAGTGCCGTGGCGTCAGCCTAGCTCACAGCAACCTCAGACTCCTGGGCTCAAGCAATCCTCCTGCCTCAGCCTCCCGAGTAGCTGGGACTACAGGCATGCGCCACCATGCCTGGCTAATTTTTTGTATATATATTTTTAGTTGGTCAATTAATTTCTTTCTATTTTTAGTAGAGACGGGGTCTCGCTCAGGATAGTTTCGAACTCCCAACCTCGAGCAATCCGCCCGCCTCGGCCTCCCAGAGTGCTAGGATTACAGGCGTGAGCCACCGCGCCCGGCCTGAATTTCTTTAATGTTGATATTAATGTTTTTTTTGTTTTGTTTTGTTTTTTGAGAGTCTCACTTTGTTGTCCAGGCTACAGTGAGTGCCGTGGCGTCAGCCTAGCTCACAGCAACCTCAAACTCCTGGGCTAAAGCGATCCTCCTGCCTCAGCTTCCCAAGTAGCTGGGACTACAGGCATGCACCACCATGCTGGGCTAATTTTTCTTTTTCTTTCTTTCTTTTTTTTTTTTTTGAGACAGAGTCTCACTTTGTTGCCCAGGCTTGAGTGAGTGCCATGGTGTCAGCCTAGCTCACAACAACCTCAAACTCCTGGGCTCAAGCAATCTTACTGCCTCAGCCTCCCGAATAGCTGGGAATACAGGCATGCGCCACCATGCCCGGCTAATTTTTTCTATATATATTAGTTGGCCAATTAATTTCTTTCTATTTATAGTAGAGACGGGGTCTTGCTCTTGCTCAGGCTGGTTTTGAACTCCTGACCTTGAGCAATCTGCCTGCCTCGGCCTCCCAGAGTGCTAGGATTATAGGCGTGAGCCACTGTCCCTGGCCTGATATTAATGTTGATATTAAAGTATCACAAAGCAAGCAAATCATTTTATCTTTAGGAGAAACAAGATAAAATTGCAATTCCCAATCCTCATTAAAAAATCTGTTTTCTGGCCAGGCACGGTGGCTCACACCTATAATCCTAGCACTCTGGGAGACCAAGGCGGGCGGATTGCTCGAGGTCAGGAGTTCAAAACCAGCCTGAGCAAGAGTGAGACCCTGTGCCTACTAAAAATAGAAAGAAATTAATTGGCCAACTAAAAATTTATAGAAAAAATTAGCCAGGCATGGTGGCACATGCCTGTTGTCCCAGCTACTCGGGAAGCTGAGGCAGAAAGACTGCTTGAGCCCAGGAGTTTGAGGTTTCTGTGAGCTAGGCTGATGCCATGGCACTCACTCTACCCAGGGCCACAGAGTAAGACTCTTGTCTCCAAAAAAAAAAAAAAAAAATCTGTTTTCTTCCTTCAGCATCTTGGTCTTCTTTGACATGATGGCCTATTAAGCAGACAGTATTAAAAACTACTGTCAAGGCAGGGCGCAGTGGCTCACTCCTGTAACACTAGCATTCAGGGAGGCCGAGGCGGGCGTATTGCTGGAGGTCAGGAGTTCGAAACCAGCCTGAGCAAGAGCGAGACCCCGTCTCTACTATAAATAGAAAGAAATTAAGTGGCCAACTAATATATATATATATGTATATATATATATATATGCTGGGCATGGTGGCGCATGCCTGTATTCCTAGCTACTTGAGAGGCTGAGGCATGAGGATTGCTTGAGCCCAGGATTTTGAGCTAGGCTGATGCCAAGGCACTCACTCTAGCCTGGGCAATAAAGCGAGACTCTGTCTCAAAAAAAAAAAAAAAAAAAAAAAAAAACTGTCAAGCTGTGCAGCTATTCACAAATTGCACTTCAAACAGAAACACAGTGCACTGTTGTCAAAAGCTGATAACAGACTAGTGTACTTGACCCCCATAAACTCTTGTCAACCAGCCTCATGCAGTAGTGCCTGACTTCCCCAGTCAGGCAGGGGAAGCTAAACTAAATCATGAGCACAGCTTCAATTTAGCCCTTATAGCTTATTAATATTCTAGTTGTGCCAGTCAGTCTCGGAGGATTATTTTGTTGAAACTTATTTTATTCTTTGGTATTTTAAATATGTTCATTTAAAAAATAAAATAAAAATGTAAAAGACAAACAAAATGTATTAATAAAAATAAAAGGATTTGCTTTGTAAAATTTGAATACAGTCAAAAGGCTGCACTTAAAGATCTAGAAGGCCACATGTGGCCTTAGGCTGCAGGTTCCCCGCCCCTTGTCTAATACCTTATTACTGTTATCCTCAATGCTCTTGACATCACAGAGGACAATATTCCATGTGAAACACTGAAAATTCTCATTCATGATGTGACTTAGAAGGCTCAGACTGAATATAGAGAAGTTTTGGGAATACTTTCATCTATTTATTCCACTTATATTTTCCTTTCTTAGATATATGCAAGGGTAATATCAATATATTATTAAGATGTATTACTATAATTTGTAAAAGAATGAATTAATACAATTGGTAAAAATAATTTAATAAATACGTGTCTCATGAAGACTAAAGGAGCTTTTTCAGTAGTATGAAATAAGTGATGAAAAACCACTGTGTCTTAATTTCCTTGGCAGTGTTTTCTTCTACGTGGCATATAGAATAATGCTGTGGCATACCATGGATGGCATCTTAGACCTGATGAATACACTGCTGTTTCACATAAGCTGAAGCCAAAAAGAAAAGAGTTTAAAACACAGTGACTGTGCTCTGGCTCCTCTTCACCGTTAACTCTTGGTTCTGTCTTTATCACGTGACTTTATCACGTGACATCACCTCAGGATGGCTCCCCTCATAGTCCAGAATGGCTGCAGCAACGTCAGCAATCACATCAAAGCACACGAAGAGCTAGTGCCCAAAAAGGAGCTGTGTTTTTCTTACTTTTTTGTTGGTTTTTTTTCACAAGTGATAACATCTTTCCCAGAGCTCCTGCAGACTTCTGCTGTTCTTCCATTGGCTGAGAGTTTGTCAC
The DNA here is from genome assembly GCF_040939455.1 of Microcebus murinus. Classification (NCBI taxonomy): domain Eukaryota; kingdom Metazoa; phylum Chordata; class Mammalia; order Primates; family Cheirogaleidae; genus Microcebus; species Microcebus murinus. Next base: position 98,267,360 of record NC_134111.1, read on the forward strand.
ATGCTTATTCCCATACCCATCACTGACAGGGGAAGAAACTACCAAAAATGGCTTGGACAGGTCAGGTCTTGCCTCTTGGAGCTGCCAATGAGGCCCATGCTCTGAGCATAGACTATACACAAGTGAGAGGACACTGGGACTGGGCAAACAGAGGCTTTTCTAGGAAGGCCAGGTGGACAAATGCATGCTGGGTGGCAAACAACACCTGCCAGAGATTCCTAATGACTCTCCAAGGGCAGCTTTGTTCCTGAATTATTACTATTTTTTAAAATTTTTCCTTTACCACAGAATAACACAGATAATTGCTGAATTATCAAAGGACAGAAACATTTCAATGTAATCAGTCTTCCCATCCTAAAACTTTCAGTTTATTTTAATTTCATTTCAGCCTCAGCCTCATCTTTCCCATTATTAATAATGTTGCTTTTATTTCTGATTCATAAAATTACTACCATTAAGGATAATTTATTTTATTTTATTTTTTTTAAGAGATGAGGTCAAACTGTATTGCCCAGGCTGAAGTGCAGTCACACTGATCATAGTTCCCTGCTACTCCTGGGCTCAAAGAACCCTCTTGCCTCATCCTCCCCAGTAGCTGGAATTATAGGTGTGAGCCACTGTGCTCAGCTACCCATTCCAGGGTATATTTTTCATAGCTCAAAATCTAAGTGTTGCTCTATTTAGGCAAATTGAACCAAACGTAGATATATAGAAGAACACATATTTGATGTTATACATTTGCACTTAAACCATATCATAATTGTTCATGGTTTGACTATGCCATGAATTAAAATAAATTATCTTTATAATTCAGTTTAAGAAAATAACATCTTTCTAACTTTTGGAATGCCAGTGCTTTGTAAGCTTTTGAGTAATGTTAAAAGGTAAAATTACATGCAGTTTATTCTTGAGATCTTCTCCATGTCTCAGTAGACTGTCCAGATAACAAAATCCTTCTTCACCTAGTAAAGGATCTAATTTCGTAAACTCTCCATGACACAATATATCTCAGCCTCACTCTGTGAAATCCCCTAATTATATATGATTTCCAGAACAGGGAGAAATTTGATCTTGTAGAATAACAATGGTCTGCAAGGGAAAGCAGAGACCACACAATGGACAGTCATTACAAACCTATTTCCTAGACAAATACTTAGAAAGATCCAGAATGCCCCATTTAGTATGGTGGTATCTGTTATGTCGCTCTGTTCCTTCATAAGTGACTTTCTTTATTAACTGAATACATAGATGACTCTTCTTGGTTATGCTGTTGGACACATAGTTATAACAAGAGTATGCAATTTTTTTTGTTTGAGACAGAGTCTCACTTTGTTGCCCAGGCTAGAGTGAGTGCCGTGGCGTCAGCCTCGCTCACAGCAACCTCAATCTCCTGGGCTCAGCGATCCTACTGCCTCAGCCTCCCAAGTAGCTGGGACTACAGGCATGCGCCACGATGCCCGGCTAATTTTTTGTACATATATTTTTAGTTGGTCAATTAATTTCTTTCTATTTTTTGGTAGAGATGGGGGGGGGTCGTCTCCCTCAGGCTGGTTTCGAACTCCTGACCTTGAGCAATCCGCCTGCCTCGGCCTTCCAAGGTGCTAGGATTACAGGCGTGAGCCACCTCGCCCGGGCTAAGAGTATGCAATTTTTAATGATTACTGATGATTAGAAAATCAGACACCAGGTCTTTGAGTGAAAAGCTGAAATAAATACCTTTGAAGAATGTGATTAGGAAATTAGGCCTCGATGAAGTATAATTATGATCAAATATTGTTAGATAGCTGATCAGAAAAAAGATATGGTCTGATCTGTTGGTATTTGGGGTTGAGTTTGTTATTGTAGATCTGAAGGACTGACCAGTAAGTGAACAAGAGGGAAAAGGAGGAAGGAGGGGGGAAGGACCCGCCTCTGGGGAGCTTACTCTGTGTCTGACTCTGTGCTGGGCACTTGGAGGTCATGTTCTCTCGTGTCCTCCCTCCACATGAGTGAGCATCACTGTCATTTCTATTTTAGATGAGGAAACTAAAGGCAAAGAGATTAATTTGCCCAAAGTAAATGACAGATACCAGGGTTTAAACACAGACCTGTTTTATTCCAGATTATTCTCTGCTCTTTATCCTAGTAACAGGACATTTCAGCTGAAGAGCAGTGGAGGGAGTATCACAGTCTTGGGCCTAGGAGTGGGGGAGGGTATGTGTATTGCAAACATTCTCAAATGCTGAGATGCCCAACTGGCCCAGCCTTTTTCCAGTCCCTTCTTGAGAGATGCCTATGAGTTGCTGTTCCAGCGGGGAATAGGACTTACACTTTGGGTCCTTCACAAGGTGAATGAGCATTCATCATCCTGCCTTAAAAATTTATGCAGGCCGGGCGCAGTGGCTCACGCCTGTAATCCTAGCACTCTGGGAGGCCGAGGCGGGAGGATTGCTCGAAGTCAGGAGTTCAAAACCAGCCTGAGAAGAGCGAGACCCCGTCTCTACTATAAATAGAAAGAAATTAAGGCCGGGTGTGGTGGCTCACGCCTGTAATCCTAGCACTCTGGGAGGCCGAGGCGGGCGGATTGCTCTAGGTCAGGAGTTCAAAACCAGCCTGAGACAGACCCCGTCTCTACCAAAAATAGAGAAAAATTAATTGACCAACTAAAAATATATATACAAAAAATTAGCCAGGCATAGTGGCACATGCCTGTAGTCCCAGCTACTCGGGAGGCTGAGGCAAATAGGATCACTGAGCCCAGGAGATTGAGGTTGCTGTGAGCCAGGCTGATGCCATGGCACTCACTCTAACCTGGGCAACAAAGTGAGACTCTGTCTCAAAAAAAAAAAATAAAAAAGAGAAATACATAAAGGTAACTTTATGTGTATATATGACTTAAAATAAGCTAGTACCTTAATAGATAACACCCATTTTACAAATATTTGGGTGACACATCTTAGTTTAAATCACTTCAAGCTACATCTGTCAGCTGTCCTGTGAAACAGTTCCATTTACTGCCATCCTGATGCTCCTTCCTCCTGAATATAGAAATATCATCCTTTCAATATTTGGATCAGTGGTGCACATACTTTTGAGCCTTTTACCAAATTATCATTAATATTGTTCTATGTTATTATTTTTCCACAAATTATTTTATTGGCTTCAGAGTATTCTCTGCATCATCTAATTATTTAATAAGTCCCAACTATCGAACTCTTAGGTTGATTCTGATTTTTCAGCATCATAATTCACCTATGGCAGCCATCCTCACAAAGACATGTTCTGTACATCTCCAATAAATTCCTTAGAGTAAATTCTTACAAGTGGAACATCTGGGTCAAAGGGTATGGATGTCTTTAAGGTTTCTGATAGGTATTGCCAAACCAATCTGCACTCCTTTCAGTGATTTTTAAGGCCTCCAGTTTTTGCTTGTCCTTACCAATAGAGGGTTTTATCACTTTAGAAAAGTTATCTGAGAGAAAATAAGTGTTAGAAAATATCTATTTTCTTCATTCCATTGTCAATATTAATAAAGAATTCCATTGCTTAGCTAAAAAAAAAAAAAAAAGAAAAAAAAAGAAAATATCTATTATTCTGCTTTCATAAGTGCAGTATATGGACCATAATGGAGTCTTGGGGCTAAGTTGTGATTCGGAATATTAGTTTTCCATGTGCTGCTCTGTAGAGGTGTTCTGATGTAGTGTAATATGAAGGTTGTATGAAGAAAGCTTGGTGCCTCAGAAGGAACTCTGAGTTAGCAGTGAGGACGCTGGGATTCTGGTCCTAGCTAGCTGGGTTTCCTTAGGCAAGTGTTTTATTCTCAGTAATTTAAATACCTCAGAGGAGCCACTAGGAAGCTTATCTGTGTGTAAGTCTGTGAGTTCGCTTGAATCCATGCGTTGGGATTGGCCCTCTTGAGGCCACTGTGACAAACACTGCAAATACTGCCTTCTAAATCAGTACCGGAGGGTTAATTAGTATAAGGAATGTTGGAAATAATTTTTGTTGACGAAAGGAATGGTGTGCAAGATATGAAGCTGACAAGATTATACAAGCTTCTCTGCTTGTTTCTTGAACCAGTTAAGGGGCCGGGCACGGTGGCTCACACCTGTAATCCTGGCACTCCTGAGAGGCTGAGGTGGGCAGATCGCTCAAGGTCAGGAGTTCAAGACCAGCCTGAGCAAGAGTGAGACCCTGTCTCTACTAAAAAACACAGAAAGAAATTAATTGGCCAACTAAAAATATATAGAAAAAAATTTAGCCAGGCATGAAGGTGCATGCCTATAGTCCCAGCTACTTGGGAGGCTGAGGCAAGAGGATTGCTTGAGCCCGGGAGTTTGAGGTTGCTGTGAGCTAGGGAGATGCCATGGCACTCTAGCCCAGTGACAGAGTGAGACTGTCTCAAAAGAAAAAAAAAAGAGAAGTAAGCTGGGCAGCATAGCGTTTTAGAGTAGCACCCTGGGCTAGAGCTCTGTTTGTTCTGGAATGCCCCACTTAACCAAGGATTTTGTTGCTTGATCTGGCTAGAAGGGTGGCTGATTATGTCATCATAATATACGGGCACTTAACCTACAGAATGGGAGAAAATATTCGCATGTTACACATCCAGTAAAGGACTGATCACTAGAATCTATATAGAACTCAGGAAAATCAGCAAGAAAAAAATCAAACAACCCTATCAAAAAGTGGGCAAAGGACATGAACAGAAACTTTTCAAAAGAAGATAGACTAATGACCAAGAAACATATGAAAAAATGCTCAACATCTCTAATCATCAGGGAAATGTAAATCAAAACCACAATGAGATACCACTTAACTTCAGTGAGAATGGCCTTTATCAAAAATTCCCCAAACCAGTAGATGTTGGCATAGATGCGGAGAGATAGGAACACTCAGACACTGATGGTGGGACTGCAAACTAGTACAACCTCTGTGATAAGTAATATGGAGATACCTCAAAGAGCTACAAGTAGAACTACCATTTGATCCAGCAATCCCATTACTGGGCATCTACCCAAAAGAACAAAAGGCATTCTATAAAAAAGACATCTGCACTCGAATGTTTCTAGCAGCACAATTCACCATTGCAAAGATGTGGAATCAGCTGGAGTGCCCATCATTGCATGAGTGGATTAATAAAATATGGTATATGTATACCATGGTGTTCTACTCAGCTACAAAAAACAATGGTGATCTAGTACCTCTTGTATTATCCTTGATAGAGCTGGAACCCATTCTAAGTGAAGTATCTCAAGAATGGGAAAAACAAGCACCACATGTACTCACCATCAAATTGGTATTAACTGATCAACATTTAAGTGCACTTATAGCAATAACATTCATCAGGTGTCGGGCAGGTGGGGGGGGGTGGAGGGGATGGGTATATACACACCTAATGGGTGCAGTACGCATTGGGTGGTGGGGGATGGACATGCTTGAAGCTCTGACTCCAGTGGGGCAAAGGCAATATATGTAACCTAAACATTTGTACCTGCGTAATATGCTGAAATTAAAATAAATAAATAAAAGCAAAAAAAAAAAAAAAAAAGAAATTAAGATCCTTGAACCACCCAATCCACATAGTTTTGGCCACTTCTTATATCCAGTAATGACTTTTATATTTTGTTCATCTTGCTGTCTTCCCATTTTTCTTCCTTGTTCCACAAGTGTTGTAAGTGGCTCATCACAAGAAGTCATACAATAAAATAATGATACAATATTACTAGGAAAAAAGATAATTATTTAGGGGCACTTGTCTCAGGGAGAAACCTTCCTGGGCAGGGTGCCACAGAGTGCCAAAGTAGATGCTGAGCACCCAGGGAGAGGTTTTGCACTCTTTTGGTGCCTGCTTGGTAGTCAATGTCTTTCTTGTGGCAGAATTCAAGCTGAGGTTTACTTTCTCTGTAATATAACATCTGGGAGTAAGGTTGTAGGGAAGGAGACGAGATCACTTCTACTCTAACCTCTCTGAAACATTTTGCTTATCTGCAAGATGAGTTATGGGAAATGGACTAAATAATTTCTGACTTTCCAGTTAGTCCTAGTGGCTCACACCTGTAATCCTAACACTCTGGAAGGCTGAGGCAGGAGGATTGCTTGAGGTCAGAAGTTCGAGACCAGCCTAATCAAGAGCGAGACCCCATCTCTACTAAAAATAGAAAGAAATTAGCTAGACAACTAAAAATATCTAGAAAAAAATTAGCTGAGCATGGTGGCACATGCCTGTAGTCCCAGTTACTTGGGAGGCTGAGGCAGGAGGATTGCTTGAGCCCAGGAGTTTGAGGTTGCTGTGAGCTAAGCTGATGCCACGGCATTGTAGCCCGGGCAACAGAGCCAAACCCTGTCTCAAAAAAAAAAAAAAAATCTATATTATGTGATGTAAAGAATATGTCAGACTTCCTGGCATCTTTATTTAAGAGAAAGGAAATATTATTTCTAAAACTTAATGTATGTGTGTATATATATATATATATATATATATATATATATATTTTTTTTTTTTTTTTGAGACAGAGTCTCACTCTGTTGCCTGGGCTAGAGCGAGTGCTGTGGCATCAGCCTAGCTCACAGCAACCTCAAACTCCTGGGCTCAAGCAATCCTCTGCCTCAGCCTGCTGGGTAGCTGGGACTACAGGCATGCACCACTATGCCCAGCTAATTTTTTCTACATATTTTTTCATTGGCTGGTTAATTTCTTTCTATTTTTAATGGAGACAGGGTCTCACTCTTGCTCAGGCTGGTTTCAAACTCCTGACCTTGAGCAATCCTCCCACCTCTGCCTCCCAGAATGGTAGGATTACGGGCATTGAGACACCGCACCCAGCCTATGTTAATATTAAATAATATTTAATAGAAAGGAAAATTGAAGTGCAGAGAGATTAAATTGTACAGGCCTGTCTTGCTTCAAAATGTATGCTCTTTCTACCCCTCACAACAGATACCCCTCTGCTAGGGACTGAATTTTGTCCCCCCACCCCCAATGTGACTATATTTCCTATCTTTCTCCTCCTAGCCCTCATCCAAGTGTAGAAATAATTTGGTCTGTTTCTCAAGTTGGTGGAAGTTTTGTCATCTCATTTAACTACCCAGCTCCATTACAGGTTTAAAAACATATTATAGCCGGGCGCTGTGGCTCACGCCTGTAATCCTAGCTCTTGGGAGGCCGAGGCGGGCGGATTGCTCAAGGTCAGGAGTTCAAAACCAGCCTGAGCAAGAGCGAGACCCCGTCTCTACTATAAATAGAAAGAAATCAATTGGCCAACTGATATATATATAAAAAATTAGCCGGGCATGGTGGCACATGCCTGTAGTCCCAGCTACCAGGGAGGCTGAGGCAGAAGGATCGCTCGAGCCCAGGAGTTTGAGGTTGCTGTGAGCTAGGCTGACGCCACGGCACTCACTCTAGCCTGGGCAACAAAGCGAGACTGTCTCAAAAAAAAAAAAAAAAAAAAAAACATATTATAAGCTAGATACATTTCAAGGGGTTTCTCATCAGGCCCAGTAGCTGACATTCCCATAAAATCAACACAGTATTCACGTGCAGTCCATAACCATGGATATAAGGTTTGCTATCAGCAGATCCATTACCAAGAAGCGTCCTGTGTAATGACACTCTTTCATGTGTCAAATAAAATATAGTGGTGCTTTCCCTAGCCATGTATTGTTGCTCTGTGAGAAAATTACCCACTCATCTTTTCTTTTTTTTAAGCTAAGCCTACAGCACCCAGTATTCCCAAGCAGTCCCCGATCCAAGTAGTACCAGGCTTGTCTTTACTTAGTTTCTGAGATGAGGCACAATTGGGCGTATTCAGGGTAATACAGCCACCAACTATTCACACATTTTGTCTGCCCTATAGGGAAGGAAAGAGAGCCAAGCAATTACTTTGGAATTGGCTCCCCAAATCATGGAATGTCTGTTCTCAGACATCTTCAAGAAACAGATAACCATTTGGCTCTGGGTCATTTTAACATCAATTGACCTCATAATTTTTTTTGTTTTGTTTTGTTTTGTTTTGTTTTTTGAGATGGTAGTCCCCCTGTGTTCCCCAGTCTGGTCCCACAGTCCTGGGCTCAAGCAATCCTTCTGCCTCAGCCTCCTGAGTGGCTGGGACTACAGGCTTGGGCCACCATGCCAGCAGCCTGATAGATTTTTAAGATTCCTTTCAGCACTGTGGTTTTGTGACTCTAATCTCTAAGGAAAACGTCCTTTGATGTCCAGAGCTTGCTTCTAATTTGATGTGATACCAGATTGCAAAGTTATAGCTGATGCTGGATACATAGCCTATGTGCATATCACAGTGATTTTTCAGAACCCCAAACTTAATGTAGGTGTTGGTATTGAAATCAGTTTAAATTCATATAAACCTCTATTCAATTATAGGTCACCTTTAGATGGTGGAAGATCTCTCTAAGGAGTGAGTATCGATCAACAAAACCTGGAGAAATAAAAGAAACCCACGAAGACTTCCTAGAGAATTCACACCTTCAAGGTAAGGAAGGGAACATTTTTCATACTTATTATTGTTAAGTTTTTAATTAGTGATAGATTTTTGTCAGAGAAGTTTCAAATATATCATCATCTGAAATATTGATGTGTAATTATGTATTTGGATATGTAATATTAGATTCTTAAAAAACAGAAAATTAACACATCCTAAAATTTCTTTTTTTAAAAAAATCAAGTGTTAGGCCAGGTGTGGCGGCTCATGCCTGTAATTCTAGCACTCTGGGAGACTGAGGTGGGAGGACCCCTGGAGCTCAGGAGTTCAAGACTAGCCCTGAGCAAGAATGAGACCCCATCTCTACTAAAAATAGAAAAATCAACCAGGCATTGTGGTGTGCACCTGTAGTCCCAGCTACTCGGGAGGCTGAGGCAGAAAGATTGCTTGAGCCCAGGAGTTTGAGGTTGCTGTGAGCTAGGCTGACGCCAGGGCACTCTACTCAGGACAAAGGAGTGAGACTTGGTCTAAAAAAAAAAAAAAATCAAGTGTTAAAGATTCTAGGTTAACATGTGGATTCCATTAATGAAGTCAAGTAAATATAATTTTTTGCTATAATATTCGTGAATTGGGCAGTGCCAAACCACAAGTGGTTTGGGCTCCACTGAGGAACACTGGAGGGGAAAACTTATTTTATAAGATATTTTCAGAAGCAAGACAAAGAAAATATTGGATTAGTTAAAGTGGAAAGTGCCTAGTGAGAGGTTAGTTGGAGGTTTCTGACTGGTAAAGTCTCTAGTTAGAAGTTAGTTGGCAGTTTCTGATTGGGTAAGCCTAAATTTCATTTGCCTAAGCTACAACCAGACATCCATTCTGAGTTGGGATTCGGTTTGCTTACGTAGGAAGTCAGGGCACTGAAGAATTCTCAGCCCAGTGGCTTTCCAATTAATTATTTTAACACTTCTCAATGTGAAAATCTTAAACATAAAAAGTATACAGAATGATTTTTAATAAACTTCTATGTACTAGAAGGAAATTAGAAATATTTTACCCCAAAATATATTTCTTTGACACATTTTGAGACGGCTGCCCTGGGGTCTCACAGAAGGAACGCTGGAAAGCTGTCTCTTGGAGGGCAGGGGTGGAATTTGCTCCTGTAGAGAAGCACCCAGGTCTTTCCTACCCCAATCTAGAAAAGATTAACTGAGAGTCTGACACCTTGAAAGGTCTGAAAAGAAACATTTACCATCTCTTCTGTCTGAGGGTTGCTGCCTTAAGGTTCATTTACATAACAAGGCCACCTTTGCTAGCTGGCAGCTTCTTTTTCCTTCCCTAAAACCTGTTTTATTGCTTCCATTCTTCACATGCCTCTACCTCACCAAAAAGTCGAAAGCATCCTGAGGGTTCCTGTGTACACACGTTAAATGAATTTGTATCTTTTTCCGCCTGTTAATCAACCTGCCTTATGTCAGTGGTTTTTCAATGAACCTTAGGGAGGCAGGAGCCTCTGCTCCCTACAGACTCATAATTCAGCTTCAGCAATGCTCAAAACGTGGCCAAAACCTGCACATGAACTCACAGTTTCCACTGGATTATTTTGAAGCAAATCCCAGTTGTTATGACATTTCATCTTAAACTACTTTAGTATATGTCTCTGAAGGGGACTCTCTACAACTAAGCTCTTTAATAATTATTCCTTAATAATAAAAATTTAAAACTAGAAGACACCTTACACGAAACCAGCCTGAGCAAGAGCGAGACCCCATCTCTACTATAAATAGAAAGAAATTAATTGGCCAACTAATATATATAGAAAAAAATTAGCCGGGCATGGTGGTGCATGCCTGTAGTCCCAGCTACTCGGGAGGCTGAGGCAGGAGGATTGCTTGAGCCCAGGAGTTTGAGGTTGCTGTGAGCTAGGCTGACGCCACGGCACTCACTCTAGCCTGGGCAGCAAAGAGAGACTCTGTCTCAAAAAAAAAAAAAAAAAAGACACCTTACAGATTCTTACTAGTCATAGTTAACAATCTTATTTATATTAATATCAAGTACTTTCACACACATGATCTCATGTTATTGTTACAATATCCTTGTGAAATAAATATTATCTCTGTTTTACAAATGGATTCAGAACAGATGTGAACTTCCAGGGTTTTACAGCTAAGTATTGACATTGCCAGGACTAACCATTAAAACTTAAAAATTTAAGTATATTTATCTTATTTAGAAGGCAAACTCTGAGTGGATCTTTGATAACCAACATTCTTTTTTTGGTTTTTGTGTGTGTTTTCTCTTTTTGAGACAGGGTCTCACTGTCACCCAGGCTGGAGTGCAGTGGTGAGAGCATAGCTCACTGCAACCTCAAACTCCTAAGCTCAAGCGATCCTCCCACCTCAGCCCCCTAAATAGCTGGGACTATGGGCCCACACCACCATCCCCAGCTAATTTTTTTGTAGAGACAGAATCTCACTCTTGCTCAGGCTGGTCTCAAACTCCTGCCTTAGCCTCCCAAAGTGTGGGATTACAGACATGAGCCAGGAGCCACCATGCGCAGCCCAATAATCAACACTCTTAAACAAAGATTCTATTACTTAACATTATTTAGTAAGTGATTTTTTTTTTAAGAGAGAGAAGGCTTTGGTTTTTTTGCTTCCTTAAATAGTTAAAGTCGGATTGATTGCCTTCAAAAGCATATCATAATGGAGCAATATAATATTATTAACTCCTTTTTTTTTTTTTTGAGACAGAGTCTCGCTTTGTTGTCCAGGCTAGAGTGAGTGCCGTGGCGTCAGCCTAGCTCACAGCAACCTCAAACTCCTGGGCTCAAGCAATCCTACTGCCTCAGTCTCCCAAGTAGCTGGGACTACAGGCACGTGCCACCATGCCCGGCTAATATTATTAACTCCTTTACAGCAAGTATTTGTAAAATTCATTATTGGCTTAATAAGAACCATGTTGGGGAAAGACTGTTCACTTTTGATTGAATATAAATCAGTCCAATCATGCCCTCTTTAATTGTGGAACAGACATGTTCCTACACAGATAGCTATAAACTTCTATAAAACACATTACATTTTCTTTTTTTTTGAGACAGAGTCTCGCTTTGTTGCCCAGGCTAGAGTGAGTACTGTGGCGTTAGCCTCGCTCACAGCAACCTTAAACTCCTGGGCTCAAGCAATCCTCCTGCCTCAGCCTCCCAAGTAGCTGGGACTACAGGCATACGCCACCATGCCCGGCTGATTTTTTTCTGTGTATATTAGTTAGCCAATTAATTTCTTTCTATTTATAGTAGAGACGGGGTCTCGCTCAGGCTGGTTTTGAACTCCTGACCTCGAGCAATCTGCCTGCCTCAGCCTCCCAGAGTGCTGGGATTACAGGCATGAGCCAAACATTTCATTTTCAAGTTAGAATCCATTTATTTTCTAACCAATGTGGTACCTACCCCAGAGCTATATGTCTAGCGAGTGCTGCATGTTCACTGACAGATTATGTAATTTTCTGATTGACATCCACAATAACCTGGAGATGGGCAAGAGAGGTTGGAGGCCAAGGCCAGCCACTGCCTTCTGAGCACTGGCTTACCTGCTTCAGGTGCCTTCAACGCTCCTGCTCTGGTAAGTTGGGGGGGGGTCCACGTTGGCATCAAGATAACCACATAACCACTTGGGGGTTCCTGACCCTGGAAGAGAATAGGCAATAAAGCAGGAATGCTGTGAGTCTGACTGCAGGCCTGCCTCCCTGCTGCTCCCTCCTGCCCCACACACAGCATGCCAGCAGGAGAGTTGAGGGATTAAGTTAAGGAGTGTACCCAACCAGGCTTTTTAATCTTTTTTTTTTTTTTTTGGTATCTTGAAAGGAACAGAACCAACCAGTCTTTTTAAAAGGCAGTTTTGAGAGCCGTAGTCTCAGCACTGCCTAGTGGCAACTCGCCAGGAGTGGCACTGTGACACCAAACTCAATCAGCCCGGCAAGTTCAAAGGCTCCTGTGTCTCAGAGAGGAAAAGTCTGAACAGCTGTTGTTCGTCTCTGGCCTCCCTCTTAGAGAACCCTTCAGAAAGTTCTCTCTCACCAGAGCGAGGGAGGAAGACTCGGTGGCACAGAGTGGGGCTTAGGGATCAGCTGGCCAGGGTTCGAATCTCCGTGCTGCCGCTGGCCACCCGTGTGACCACGGTTGGTTGCTCATGGCCGCTGTGAGTCCATTTCCTCATCCTTATCTGGGGTTGATGTTACTCTGTGTGGTCCTGGTGAGCATTCAGTGACACGATACATGAATGGAATTTAGAACTTTGCCGGATATGGAAGTAGCTCTTAATCATTGTTTGCTGTCGTGGCTAAGTATATGACGTTTGACTGCATTTATTTTTTCCCATCTCCTCTTTGTCATATTCCTAAGATCCCCAGAAGGTTTTCTCACGCAGAGGTCCTCTCCTAGTGGTATCCCATACCCTGACAACCGTCTCTAGAAATCCAGGTCACCTGGTGGTGGTCCTGGCAGAGGATGGGCCCATGTCACTCTTGATGCTTTGGCCTCTCAGTAGCATTTAACTCAGGGGTGACATTTTCTCCTGTGGCTCCCAGAGGGCACCTTGCTCTTGGCTTTTTTTCTGCTTCGGTGGCTCCTTCTCAGTCTCCTTTGCTGGCTCCTCCTCATCCCTCCAAATGGAAATGTTGGGACCCAGGTTTCAGCTCTTGTGCCTCTTCTCTTTCCTGTCTATACTTACGAGGGCTGTCCGGAAAGTATCCAGCCATGTACTATGAAACGGAGTAGTAACAATGGCTGGATACTTTCCGGACTGCCCTCATATGCCCCGGGAGATCAGATCCAGTCTCTGGCTTTAAATGTGCTCCATAAGTGGGCAAGTCTCAAGCTGGTTATCTAATGTGAACTTGCCCCCTAAACTCCACACTCATATATTTATCTGACATGTCCACTTGAGTATCTAATAGACTCTTAGCATGTACAAAAATAGCTCCCAATCTTGTGCCTCTCCATAAGAAAAAGGCCAAAATTATGAAGTTGCCCTTTATTTCGTTCTCTCACATGCTGGATCCAGACTCTAAACTCTGGTGGGCAGTCTCCACGATGACTCCCAGTGGGGCCCGCCTCCCTGCATTCACTCCTGCGCAGTGCCCTCCCACACTGTGCCTAGACATCTAGGTCAGTCTGCGTGACCAGCAGAATTCAGCACAAGTGACGGTATGCCACTTTTGAGACTAGGTTATAAAAGGCACTGCAACCTCTGTCTTGGCACCTGTCTGCCTCTCTCTCCCTGTCTGTCTTTCTGTCTGTCTGTCTCTCTCTCTTTCTCGTCACATGTTTTGGGGGAAGCCAGATGCCACAGCTTGAGGACACTCAGGAATCCCTGTGGAGAGGCCCATGTGGCAAGGAACTGAGGGCTTCAGCCAGCAGCTATGTGCATGAGCCTTGTTGGAAGCAGATCCTCCAGCTTCATTTAAGACCCAGCTGCTACTGTCCCAGCCAACGTCTTGCCTGCAGCAACGTCAGGAGACACCCTGAGCCAGCATAGCCCAGCTAAGCCACTCCCAGATTCCTGAACCTCAGAAATGGTAAAATAATAAGGGTTTGTCGTTTAAGCCAGTAAATTTTGGGATAACTTAGTATACAGCAATAGGTAACTAACAGTAACCTCTCTCCAGATTGTTGAAGTAGCCCCTTCACTGGCTTTACTCTTTCACCCTTGCCCAAGACTTTGTTCTCAGCACAGCAGCCAGAATCAGCCTTTCAAAACATGTATCGGGCAAGGGCAATATACATAACCTTAACATTTGTACCCCTACAATATGCTGGAAAAATAAAATAAAATAAAAATAAAAAAAACCAAAAACACATATCCGGTCATATTCCCTCTCTGCTTCAGCCCTTCCAGTGGCTTCCTGGCTCATGTAGGTGAAAGTCCAAGTCTTGCAGTGATCTTCAGCCCCTTTCCTGTCTTGCCTCCTCTACTTCCTCCAGGCACTCTGGTCTTCCTGCAGTTTCTTGCACAAACCAAGCATACTTGTGCAAGGAACAGCATACATTTTCTCCTCAGGGCCTTTCCACTTGCTATTCCCACTGTTTAGAATATATTTTCCCAGGATGTCACCATAGTTTACTCTTCATTCAGGTCTCTGCTGAAACTGCCTTATTAGAGAGTGCTACCCTGACCACTAGATAGCAAATAACAATCTCCTTCCCTTACCTTGGAATACCATATCTCCCAGAACACTCATCACCTTATGATATACCATATATTTACTTATTTACTTGTTTATTGTTGTCTCCGTTAGTAGAATGTACACTCCATTATGGTAGGGATTTTGCCTTGCTACTGATGCATCTTCAGTACCCATCTACAGGCCGGGCGTGGTGGCTCACACCTGTAATCCTACCACTCTGGGAGGCCGAGGCGGGCGGATTGCTCGAGGTCAGGAGTTTGAAACCAGCCTGAGCAAGAGCGAGACCCCGTCTCTACTATAAATAGAAAGAAATTAATTGGCCAACTAATATATATATATAAAAATTAGCCGGGCATGGTGGCGCATGCCTGTAGTCCCAGCTACTCGGGAGGCTGAGGCAGGAGGATTACTTGAGCCCAGGAGACTGAGGTTGCTGTGAGCTAGGCTGACGCCACGGCACTCACTCTAGCCTGGGCAACAAAGCGAGACTCTGTCTCAAAAAAAATAAAAAATTAAAAAAAAATAAAATAAATGAAAGAAGGAAGATACACTTGCTGATAAGGTAATATAGTTTAAAATAACTTAAAATCATATACTAAAAAAATAAAAAATAAATCACTGCACTCCAACTATATTTACATGACTCTAAATTCATATAAGAGCAAAAAGAGTAAATTTTAGCACTTACTAGTATTTTTCTACTCTGAGTAGTTATATATTGCATTGAAGGAATAAGTCATAAAAATCTGTGTTAGTTTGCTGGGACTACCAAAACAAAATACCACAGACTGGGTGGCTTAAGCAACAAAAGTCTATCTTCTCATACCTCTGGAGGTTATAAGTCCAAGATCAAGATGTTAGTAAGTTTAGTTTCTTCTTTATAGGACTGCACCCTCGAGTGGCCTTTTCTCTGTGTCTGCCCACATCCCTGGTGACTCTGTCATTACCACTACTCATCTCCTTTTTTATAAGGACACTGTTATAAGTCTCTTTAAAGACACCAATTAGATTAGATTAGGGCCCACCCATATTACCTCATTAACCTAATTACCTCTTTTTTTTTTTTTTTTTTTGAGACAGAGTCTCGCTTTGTTGCCCAGGCTAGAGTGAGTGCCATGGCGTCAGCCTAGCTCACGGCAACCTCAAACTCCTGGGCCCAAGAGACCCTACTGCCTCAGCCTCAGGAGTAGCTGGGACTACAGGCATGCGCCACCGTGCCCAGCTAATTTTTTCTATATATTTTTAGTCGGCCAATTAATTTCTTTCTATTTTTAGTAGAGACGGGGTCTCGCTCTTGCTCAGGCTGGTTTTGAATGCCTGACCTTTAGCGATCCTCCCACCTGGGCCTCCCAGAGTGCTAGGATTCCAAGCGTGAGCCACCATGCAGGCATTAATTACCTCTTTAAGGGCCCTATCTCCAAATAGGGTCACATTCTGAGGTAGTGGGGTTTAGGGTTTCAACATATGAATTTGGGGTGGACGGGCACAATTCACCCCATAACAAAATCCAAACTTTCTATGTAGACCATGTCCTGTAATTTTGTATGTATTAATATTTACTAAATTCGTAATTAATGATTATATTAGTTCCTTATTGCTGCTATAACAAATTGTTACACAGTGGCTTAAACAATAAAAATTTATTATCTTACATTTCTGGAGTTCAGAAGTTTTACTGGGCTCAAATCAAGGTATTGGCAGAACTGTGTTCCTTCTGGAGAGTTTAAGGAGGAATCTGTTTTCTTTGCTTTTGTAGGTTCTAGAGCTGCCTACTACAGGCTCTCACCACCACGCATGGCTAACTTTTTCTGTTTTTAGTAGAGATGGGTCTTGCTCTTACTCAGGCTGGTCTTAAACTCCTAACCTCAAAGGATCGTCCCAGCTTGGCCTACCAGAGTGCTAGGATTACAGGCATGAGCCACTGCACCTGGCCCAGATTTGCATTTTTAAAAGACATAACTGGCCACGCACAGTGACTCACACCAGTAATCCTATCACTCTGGGAGGCTGAGGTTTGAGGATCCCTTGAAGCCAGGAGTTCAAGACAAGCTTTAGCAAGAGCAAGACCTCAAATCTACAAGAAATAGAAACATTACCTGGGCATGGTGGCATGTGCTTATACTCCCAGCTACTCAGGAGGCTGAGGCAGGAGAATCACTTGAGCCCAGGAGTCTGAGGTTGCCACTGCACTTTAGCCGGGGCAACAGAGCGAGATTCTGTCTCAAAAAAAGAGAAAAAGTCAAAACTGTCATGTTATTATTTAAAAGTTATTCATACACTAAAAAGTGTAGAGAAGTGTTAGCATGGTGATTAAGAATGTCGCTTAATGCAGACTACTTGTGTTCAAATCCTGGCCATGTACCTACTTGGTACATGACCTTAGGCAAATTATTTAATATCTTTGGGTCTCAATTTCCTGAGCTGTTGATAATGTAAATAATAACAGCATCTACTGCATAGAGAGTCCTTATGAGGATTAAGTGAATGAAATGCTTAGAACTTGCCTGGCACATAATATGTACTCAATAAATTCTAGCTATTACAGTTTTTAAAATTTAAAAAGTGAAAAATTCTTCCTTCAAGCTTCATTCTCGAGAGATAATCATTATAAATAATGCCATTTGCATCTGAATTCTTCCTGTTTGAATTGTGTGTGTTTACAAAAATAAAATCAGACTTTAGCTCTTTAACTTATTCTTGCACTCAATATGTTGTGATCATTTTTCGGTTAGTGTACATAAAGAAGTACCCTGTTCTTTTGCAAGATTATATGGTATTCTGTTGCACAAATATACAGCCTTCCATTGATGGGCATTTGCAGATTGTTCCCAGGTTTTGCTATTCTTACCAAAGCCTTTACGTACATTCTGGGACGTATATATCTGCACACTTATATAAGAATGTCAGTGATACAGATTCCTACAGGTGGAATTGCTAGGTCCAGAGATATACAAGTATACCTTATCCAATTGGACAGAGTTTATTTGAGGGGTAAATTCTTAAAAATCTTGCGTAATTCAAGTTTAACTTGACAAAGGATGGTATTTCTGTCAATGAGCTCAAGTGGCATTGCTATGGGACACAGCACAAATGCCATCTACAATGCATATGGCCTTTATAATTATGCCAATTTTATAATTATTCCATTCTTGAAAAAATTTTTGGTTGGGTGATTTACATTATTTTAATGTTTGTGCCTAAAGTGAAAGTTCATTAATGTTTTCATGTCACAATATTTCAATTTTGAGTAATTCAAAACTTATGCAAAATACCAGTCACTTCACTATCCTCACAAATTGCCCTCCAAAAAACTAATGTGTTAATTATACTCCATCCAACAGGATAAATAGGTGTTTTTTACACCTTTTGCCATCATGGATTAAATATTGCTACTTTAAAAAAAATTTTTCCAGTCAGATGGTAAAAATAGTATCATGTTTAATTAGCATTTCCCTGATAACTAATAAGTTGAGCATCCTGTCATGCCTAATGGCCATTTATAGTCCTTCTGTAACTTGCTTGTTTGTATCCTTTGTCCATTTGTCTCTGAAGTTTGAATTTTTTTTTTTTTTTCTGAGACCCTTAGAAATCTGAGGAAAACATCTATGAGTTTTTTCCTGAGTTAAACAAAATAGAAAAACCCAGAAAATTAGCTATTGGAAATATTTTTTTTTAATTTAGTTTAAGGCAAAGGTGTACCTACATGAACTCAGCTGAAAGTACTGATTCATGGGTTGAGGTCAAATTCAACTTAAAAATTTGTTTTCCAACTTGTGTCCATTTTAAAGTTGGGCATCCATTTTGAAGTTGGTTATTTAGATCTTGAAATGACTTATAAGTTGTGGTTAAGTATTTAGGCCAATCCACAAAGACCTCTGTGATAAAGCCAAATGATTTCAACAACTACATTTCCCTCCCCTCCCCTCCCCTCTCCTCCCCTCCTCTCTCCTCCCCTCTCCTCCTCTCCTCTCCCCTCCCTGCCTTCCTTCCTCCCTTCCTTCCTTCCTTCATTCCTTTTTCCTACATCGAAAATGGTTAGTTAGACCATTATATTATAACAGCTGATTCTTTATGAACTATTTCCTAATTTGGAAATAAATGAAAAGGTATGAAAAATAGTAGGTACAAGTTAAAATAATTTTTATGAAATAGTCATCTGTTTTTCTCCTTGCCTCTCTTTCTGTTTTTTCTATTGTATGAAGATAGGGATGAAAGAAGGTAAAGAGGAAGTTTAGTAGAGAACAACATGTAGAAATAAGAGAATGAAAATCAACTAAAATTAGGAAGACGGTATATTTCAGCCCAGTGGAGAGTGGAGAGGGAAGAAAAACCACACAGACTTGCATCTTTTTCCTCCATGTAGCTGCCCAGTCAGGGGGGCTGTGAGGATCTCGCAGAGACTAGTTAAGTCAGTGGTACAGGCTGGAGTTTGGTGCTGATGAGATCAAGGGGGTGCAGAAACCACTGTGCTAAATAGCAAGTGTCCGTAAAAGATTCTAATCTCAGAGCAGAGACAGCAGTTGAAAACAAATGCCTCAAAAATGCAGGCCCAAAGTCAGCTTAGGGGAAGTAGGCATGACTTAGCATAATTTAACATCACTCTCAGGGGAAAAAAAAATGTCTCAAAGCTTGTGTCCCACTGATTATTATTACAGTTTTTATGTGACTGCGCATGATAAACATGTTGGTTTGTTGGTTTCTTTGAATTACAGTTCAAATTGCCGTAGTATTTGGTGCCAAAATAGTAGAGTATGTCTTCAATTTGTGTGAAGGCAAATTAGACTTCCTTGAACGGCTCTCAGACAATTTACTCCTGCGTATCATATCTTATCTGGATCTTGAAGATGTTGCCAGGCTTTCTCAAACATCACGCAGATTTGCAAAGGTAACAGGTGATTATATTGTCCGTATAGAATTCTCCATGCACTTTTTCAATTTTTTAGAATATAGCAGTGGTTTATTATTTGCATTTATTTCAGCAATCATTTGTTGAGTACTAACTTTGTGATGGACACTATCCCAGGCACACAAGCAACAAAGATGAAAAGACATTTTTTTCTGCTCTCAAGGAACTTACATATACACATACAAATAATATAGTGTGAGCAATTCAACAAGGGATGTGTGTAAGGAACAAAGACAGTGCAAAGGGATTTCCTCTGCCTGGCTTCACAGAAGTGTGTTACTTTATCTGGGTTTTGAGGGTAAAATAGGAGTTTGACTGGAGGTCTAGGTCAAGCGCATTCCAAGTTGAGAACAGGCTTGGGCAGAGGCATGGTGGCATGAGAGAATAAAGCAAGTAGTAACTACTCCACATCCATTTCCATTTCTTCCAACATGTGTGGTTTTGGTGTCTCCCCCTTCCCCCAAGCTGACCAGATGAGCTCTCTCACTACTTTAGATCCTCAGCAGAATGACACTAATATACAGTGCTGATCCCAGCTGCTGTCAAGGCCTTGATGTGACCTTTCTTAGTTCCACTTTCTGGATCCTGGAAGGTGCCTTGGTTCCTGCCGCCAGCCCCTCTCCACAATCACACATGTACTCATTTTCCATTAAATTCCTTTTGGGCTTAAGTTTAATCAGAGTTGGCATCTGTTCCTTGCAATTGAAGAACACTGACTAGCACGATTCTTTAGCTGTTATGTATTGGGGCTATGTCCATTCATAAAAGAACACATACAACATTTTCCAAGATGATTCAAATCATAATCTTATTACCTAAAAAGCCAACAGTTTTTCACAATAATGAAATAAAAAATTTTTATTTTTAAAATTAATATTAAGTAATAAAGGCCGGGCATAGTGCCTCACACCTATAATCATAATCCTAGCACTTTGGGAGGCCGAGGTGGGTGGATCATTCGAGCTCAGGAGTTCGAAACCAGCCTAAGCAAGAGTGAGACCCCATCTCTACTAAAAATAGAAAGAAATTAGCTGGACTACTAAAAATATATAGATAAAATTAGCTGGGCATGGTGGCACATGCCTGTAGTCCCAGCTACTCAGGAGGCTGAGGCAGGAGGATCGCTTGAGCCCAGGAGTTTGAGGTTGCTGTGAGCTAGGCTGATGCCACAGCACTCTAGCCCTGGCAACAGAGTGAGATTCTGTCTCAAAGAAAAGAGAATTAATTTTAAGTAATATAATCTGTATTATAGTATTTAATATTATCCCTTTTGAGTATAGAAATATATATATAAACACACATAAAATTTTTGGTACCTGAATTTTTTCTCCCTAACAATGGAGGGCCCAAAACAAGTACTATTGTATATATATTTTGCCATTAAAAAAAGCATTTTAAAGTTGAGATTTTATATTTGCTGCTGCTGAGAATCTGAGTATTCATATTTAAATGAAAAGAGAACCTTATGTAAATAAAATCTACTAGCTAGGATCTATTCAAAGCTTCAGGCAGGGCCTGGGTTTGCTCCTGAGAGTAAAGGGAAGGATTTGGCAGGAACCGCAGCTCCTGTAGCGTCTTGTAGCATTCATTCCTTACGTCATTGAGCAACCGTCTTCAAGTTTTACTCACTTCCGCTCTCAACGCGCTGCTATTATTTTAGTGCAGTCTTGAAAATATCCTCCAGCATTTACTGGATGCTCCCGAGTTCGGCTTTCCTAGGTTGCTGAGTTCAGCCCTCGGCCTCCGCGCAGAGCAGAGTCATCAGAAGCTGGAACACAGCTGGGGCTGCTGCCTTTTTCTTTCCGTGTAACATTAACCACTTATTTCCACTGTCAATCCAAGTTTCATCCGTGTTCTGTTTACCTATGTTGTCCCTTCGTTTATAAATTATTTTCATTTAACTACTTTTTTAATGAAAAAAAAAAAAAAAGGTTTCCATTTCAGATTCCGGAGGACAAGTTTACTACCACGCGGACACATTTGTGGCCATGTCCAAATCTGCCCTCTCCTGGCAGGACGGGTGGTGTCCCTCCCATTCAAGCTCAGCGCTGCCTGCCACCTGGGGCTAGTTGATCTCTTTTCTCTTCTGTTTGTTGTTGTTATTTTGTAAAAACTTTTTATTTGTAAATAATTTTAGATTTATAAAAGTGTCGCACAGATAATATAGAGAGTTTGTGTGTGTGTGTATGTATTTGTATATATCTCCTTCCTTCACCCATCTCCCCCAGTGTGGACATCTTCCATAACCAGGATACATTAATCAGAACTAAGTAATTACTAGTGGTACAATATTATTAACTAAAGTACAGATATTAGTTGGATTTCATTAGTTTTTGTACTAATGTCCTTTTGCTGTGTCAGGGTCCAGTCTAGCTTACTATATTGCATTTAGTTCTGATTTTTGTATCTTTCTCTCTATTGTTTTCCCCCCCTCTGCACATTAATTTATCTCGAATCAATTTCATCCTTCAAAAAACGAAAACTCTTTATTCTTATCCAATCTCTTTTCTTCTCTAAAAATGGTTTACATGGTAGTTCACACTCAGCACACTGGCATCATCAATCAGTTTGTGACTTTTTATAATCTATGATGAGATGAGAAAAACAAGGATGGCATAGAGTTTCTCATAAAGCTAAACTTATTTCATTTAATTGACTATTATCCTTTAGTGGATGGCAGGGCCTTCCTATTTTGGGGAGGATTAAAATATCCTCTCCTTTATGAAATGGTGGTTATAATAATACATGATCATTTTTTAAAGTTGTCCTTACTTGGAAAAATTTAGAAGTCAGCAAACTTATTTCAGTTCTTATTTTCATTTTGTTTCATTTTGATTTTTTAAAAACTGGTCTTGTGACACCCAAAATTCTGGCTGGCATTGGTCTACTATCAGCCTAAGCCTCCTCTCCCATTTTCCCCTGAGTCCCTGCTGCAAAATTATCCCAGGCCACACTCACAGTAACATTGTCATTGTCACAGCGAAAGGGCCTGTTTCAGGCCTTCTGCTTCTTGACTCATCTTTGCTTCCAGGACTCTCTGGGGGACTTTCTCCTGGCTGCTCCTTCATTGCTGCATTGGCCGCTCATCCACATGAGCTCGGGGTGGCCTTTCTGCAGTGCACACTGGCCACGCCTCCTGCTACCCTCTGCTCCGGCCAGGTAAACTCTGCGCAGCTCTCTGTGTGCTGGGCCCTCTTCTGCCTCTCTGCCTTTGCTTAGCCTGCTGCCTTTTCTAAAAATGACCCCCTTCTGACCTACCACTCCAGCCTCCCAAATGCCCCTCATTTGGCTGTCATGCTAGCGCGCCCCGTCTCCCTTCACTTGTCTCCCCACCAAGCTCAAGGACAAGGATTATGCAAATTAACTTCATATGACCCCCTTAACAAAGAGCCTAGCCCAGATTTACTTCCCAGGATGTAATGATAGCTGCATGCTTCAATAAAGAAGGGGCTGTATTAATTTTGTGTATCTTTTTGAAAAGGAAAATTTATTTGCATTAAAATGCTCAGATTGAAAGTATTTAAAAATTATACATCCTTGTACATAAAAAGTCATTGTCTGGCCGGGCACGGTGGTTCATGCCTGTAATCCTAGCACTCTGGGAGGCCAAGGCGGGTGGATCGCTCAAGGTCAGGAGTTCAACCTAAGCAAGAGCGAGACACCGTCTCTACTAAAAATAGAAAGAAGTTAATTGGCCAACTAAAAATATATAGAAAAAAAAATTAGCCGGGCATGGTGGCGCATCCCTATAGTCCCAGCTACTCGGGAGGCTGAAGCAAGAGGATCCCTTGAGCCCAGGAGTTTGAGGTTGCTGTGAGCTAGGCTGACGCCATGGCACTCACTCTAGCCAGGGCAACAGAGTGAGATTCTGTCTCAAAAAAAAAAAAAAAATGAAGTAAGCGTGTACTCTGGGGAAATAGGCCATAACAACATTTACTGAGCATTTACTCTATGTCTGGCATTCTACTAAGCACTCTAATTATATTATTTCACTTAGTTATCACAAAAATCTTAAGATGTAGATACTACTATTATTTTATTAATAAGCGAGCTAATAATCAACAAGATGAACTGATCTGTCCAAGGCCAGCAGAACTGAGGTTCCCTCAGGTGCCCGACTACTGGACCACGTGATAGACTGTACACTTAAGGGCTTTGTGCAGTCAGGGAGTAATCACCAAGCTCCTGCTGTGGGCTAGACACAGTGTTAGGTGCTGGGGACCTGAAGGCAAACAGATATATATGGTTTTAACTATTCACAGATAAGCCCTAGAATTCCTTTCAACTTCTGACGTTTATGTGTGTTAAATTATACACCACCACTAGGGGGAGCTAAATCCCCGATTAGTTGTGCTTTGTTTTTTTTTTGAGACAGAGTCTCACTTTGTTGCCCAGGCTAGAGTGAGTGCCATGGCGTCAGCCTGGCTCACAGCAACCTCAAAGGGATCCTACTGCCTCAGCCTCCCGAGTAGCTGGGACTACTGGCATGCACCACCATGCCCGGCTAATTTTTTCTATATATGTTAGTTGGCCAATTAATTTCTTCCTATTTATAGTAGAGACAGGGTCTCACTCTTGCTCAGGCTGGTTTCGAACTCCTGACCTTGAGCAATCCGCCCGCCTTGGCCTCCCAGAGTGCTAGGATTACAGGCGTCAGCCATCGCGCCTGGCCTAGTTGTGCTTTGGATCCACGTAGCTAGAACCACGGGATGGGTACTTTGCATTTTGCAACCTGGCAACTACTAAGCAAAAGAGCCCCAGGGGGTGGGAGTCATAGATGAGGGTAGTGTGTAGACCAACTTATCATATAAAACAAAACTAAATACTTTCAGTATAAAATATAATGACTCGTAAGTGGAAATCTTAGCTCCTGAGAATTCTTTCCTTTCCCCCCAAACCTTGTACTTTTCTTCCGTAATCTACATTATACAATACACACTGATATCCTAAAATGTATTGTGCTAGTAACGGGATAGTAAGCTACATTAGTGCTAGAATTTGGGTCTTTTTTTCTTTTTTTTTTTTTTTTGAGACAGAGTCTCACTTTGTTGCCCAGGCTAGAGTGAAGAATTTGGATCTTTTAAAGGCAGTTCAGATGATCTGTTTTTCAATATTAAGACATTTTCTAAGAGTTTTCCCTTGTTTATATTTAGAGTATGTTGTGATCTGAGTAGAGAAACTAAATCTTGAAGGACTGTTGAAGGTGGGATAAGGTAATGAATGACCTGCCTAACATCAGAATGTTTTAGGGGCTGTAGATATCATATGATTCAGTGTTGCTGTTGAACAATAACCTTCATTATGGGAATATAATAGCTATTTCTTTGACGTTTATGCAGAAAGGATCTTAAGCAGTTATGCTTTGTTATACTATTCATTTCTATTTGTGATTCATTCTTTCCCCTTATTAGAGTACTTTTATGCTTTAAATTATTTTTTAATTTTTTTTTTTAATAATTAATGTCTCTTTATGTTGCCCGTGCTGGTCTTGAACTCCTGGTTTCAAGCAATCCTCTCACCTCATTCTCCCAATAGCGGGGACTATAGGTGCATCACTGTGCCTGGTCTTTACAAGAGTGTGAAGTACAACAGTAAAGAATGCTGGCTGCTCTCTGTTCAAAAGTGAGTGTAGTAGTGTAATGAAGTAGAGTTGACACTTATATGTCCCTTCCTCCTCAGGAGGAAGTCAGAATGCTTGGAGCAAAGCATGGCAGTGGCAGGGCCAGGCCAGGGTCATTCTTACTGCAAGCTCGGCTGTTTGGGATTGGGGGTAGGGGGTAGTGGCAGGCTGAGTGTGGGCCAGGTAGGCTGCAGTGACAGTCAGTTAAGGGACACAGCAATCAGAGCACACCCACCTCAGCTTCAGACGGCTGTTGAATGCTGGGCAGGGGTGTCTAATCCCTGGTGCTCAGGTGGGGTTGCAGCTTGGGAAGGATGGGCAGAGATGGTGGTGGCAACAGGCAGGGCAGGACTGTGTCTAGGGCAGACGCAGGCCCAGAGCCCAGCTCCTTTGAACATGCGTGTGTGTTGTGGGGTGGGGTTTGGTAATGGCTCAGGCCTCCGTCCCAGAGACAAGGGAGGTTTGTTTCCTCGTAGGGGCATTCAGGGACCGACCACCCAGCCTGGTCTCCGAAATGCTCAGTGCCTTGACTCTTAGATGTGGCGCTGTCCATCCCATACCCACAGCCACACCGACAGGCTTGGATGAGTGAAGGCTCTCGCTGTCCTCGCCTCCCGCAGTTGGCAGCAGAACGTCTGACAGCACTAAGCCCTGAGACAGTGTCGGGGGGTCTGATTCTCTTCAGCTTGGCTTCTATGATCTGGAGGGATAGGACATTCCAGAACTCTCTCTGAAAGGATGGTCAGAATTGTAATTGATACAAGATTTTTTCTAAAATTCATCTTACATTTGGGCTTTTTCTGTTTCATTATATCATTAGCACAGAGCATGTTGTGATTCTTTAACTGTGAATCTGTCTTCTTCAATATTCTGCTTGTCTTCTCCATGCCTGGCAAATACAGGTTCTGAAGAAATGTCTGCATACATGGATAGAGGGCGGATAGATGATTTGGCACTTCAGATCTTTAAATTCATCTAAGTGACTAATTGGAAAAGAGAAAGTACATTTCCTCTGGCCTTAAACTCTGTGAACATGAATTAATCAGTCACATAATTATTATTATTATTATTATTTTTTTTTTTTTGAGACAGAGTCTCGCTTTGTTGCACAGGCTAGAGTGAGTGCCGTAGCATCAGCCTAGCTCACAGCAACCTCAAACTCCTGGGCTCAAGCAATCCTGCTGCCTCAGCCTCCCCAGTAGCTGGGACTACAGGCATGCCCCGCCATGCCCGGCTAATTTTTTTCTATATATATTAGTTGGCCAATTAATTTCTTTCTATTTATAGTAGAGACAGGGTCTCACTCTTGCTCAGGCTGGTTTTGAACTCCTGACCTCGAGCAATCCTCCCGCCTCGGCCTCCCAGAGTGCTAGGATTACAGGCGTGAGCCACCTCGCCCGGCCTATTATTATTATTTTTGAGACAGAGTCTCACTTCGTTGCCCAGGCACAATAACCTCACAGCTCACAGCAACCTCAGACTCCTGGGCTCAAGCGATCCTCCTGCCTCAGCCTCCTGCCTCAGCCACCATGCCCGGCTAATTTTTTCTATATTAGTTGGCCAATTAATTTCTTCCTACTTTTAGTAGAGACGGGGTCTCGCTTTTGCTCAGGCTGGTTTCGAACTCCTGACCTTGAGCAATCCGCCCACCTCGGCCTCCCAGAGTGCTAGGATTACAGGCGTGAGCCACCTCCCCCGGTCAGGCCATTGCTTTAAAAGTATTATCTTTTCTGACCACGTGGAATCATCCATGAGCAGCAAGGCAGGAATGGGGTCCTTGCCCGCTTAAGACATAGGTCAGATTTTTTGGTTTAGAGTATTTAAAGTCTTCCTTATCCTTACTGTTATGTTACCCCAAATATTTTGCTCTAAGACTGATATATTTGCATGTAATCGTGATCACTTAGATTTCTTTTTCATGTATCTTTTAAATATTTGTCTGTGAGTCATTTCCACTGACCAAGTTCACAACCATAGAATTAAAACTAACAGAAGGGATAATGTCAGAGATAGCTTGAAGCTATCCTAGTTTATGATATAAATGTGATTCCATTTTGAGTGGGTTTCACTATAAGAAGGACCCATTCATTATCTTGTGAAAGACTCAAAGTTTTTAGTCATCCTTAAATTGCAATTAGATACTATGTATCAAATACATAAAAATTCCAAAGCTTTCCACAATAACTATGTCAGCATAGACCAAGTTATAGATTGTGATCTGGGATTACAGACAATCCTAAAACTCCAGTGGCTTTACACAATGATAGCTATTTTTCAATCATAATTGATACCCTTTGTAGGTTGACAGGTGGCTCTGCTGTGCTTCACAAAGTCTCTCAGGGATCCAAGCTATTAAAGACTCCGCCATCTTGTGACTGTACTATCTGAAAGAGACAGCTTGAGGTTTATGCACCATTTTCACGTTCATCAGGTGACTTTGATGCATTGCTCCTACCTGCAGTTCTTTGGCCAGAACTAATTTCATAGCCCCACCTATCTGCAAGGGGCAGGGAAACGTGGGAGAACAGATGCAATATTCAGTGAGCACTGCTTTCTCTGCCACAAGGTGTGTACCTTCCAAGATGTCTATTGTACACCCTATTCTCTCTCCTAAAGTCTCTGACATCCTCCTTTTCATTTTATTTTCTTTTTTTCTTTTTTTTTCTTTTTGAGAAAAGGGCTGGAGTGCAGGGGCACCATCACAGCTCACTGTAGCCACAAATTCCTGGGTTCAAGTGATCCTCCTGGCTTGGCCTTGTGAGTAGCTGGGACTACAGGCATGTGCCACCATGCTGGCTAATTTAAAAAAAAAAAAAATTGTAGATTTGTGGTTTCACTCTGTTGCCCAGGCTGGTCTTAAACTCTTGGCCTCAAGCAATCCTCTCACCTCAGCCTCCCAAAGTCCTGGGATCACAGGCATGAGCCATCATGCCGGGCCCCTCCTTTTTCTTCACTCTTAATTGGTATTGTGGCTTCTCATTTCACTGAGAAATTAGAAGCAATCATAAGAGAACTGCCTCATTGTTCCTCTGCCAGGTCTATCAGTGCCTCACACCTCTTCCCATTGACTCTGCTGTGCTTGTTATTACAGTTGATAAATTCTCCTTGTTATTATCCATGGCCAAACCTCCACTTCCAGATTTCGACTCCTCTCATCTATTCAACAACCCTGCCCATGCAGTTGTCCCCTTTGTATCTTGCATCATTGATTTTATTCCCTCTGCTGGGTCATCTTCATCAGCACAGAAACATAGTTTTTTTTTTTTTTTGAGACAGAGTCTCGCTTTGTTGCCCAGGGCAGAGTGAGTGCCGTGGCTTCAGCCTAGCTCACAGCAACCTCAAACTCCTGGGCTCAGGCGATCCTCCTGCCTCAGTCTCCCGAGTAGCTGGGACTACAGGCATGTGCCACCATGCCCGGCTAATTTTTCTATATATATTAGTTGGCCAATTAGTTTCTTTCTATTTATAGTAGAGACGGGGGTCTCGCTCTTGCTCAGGCTGGTTTCGAACTCCTGACCTCGAGCAATCCGCCCGTCTCGGCCTCCCAAAGTGCTAGGATTACAGGCGTGAGCCACCGCGCCCGGCCAGAAACATAGTTTTTAAAATAAATTGCCTTGACTCTATTCCCCTCTGCTCTTAAAACATAATTCCTCAAAAGAGTCTTCTGTACTTGCTTCATCTACTTCCTCTTCTATTCTTTCTGTCTTGGACTCACTCTACCCAGGCATTCATCCCCACTATGCCACTGAAATTGCTCTTATCAAGGTTGCTATTATGTATCATTTTGCAAAATACACCAGTGTTTAGTTCTCTTCCTGACATCCAACATGTCAGTTGCAAAGGCATCTGGGAAATGTAGTTTCAGCTTTTAACCTGTGCCGTTCACAAAGGCAGCTCCATCTAGCATAAGGGATTGAAATGGGTGTTGAGCAAGTCAGACCACAGCATCCTCCTTGGGCTGATCTTCTGGCTGTTCTCATCCAAACACAACCTTCTCCCAGTTAAACTTCCAAATGCCTTTGCGACTGGCATGTTGGCTGTAGCCTAGGCTCTGTCAAGTAGCCCTCCCTGCAAGAATCCAGGAAGGAAGACATGAGCAAGGTGAGGCAGCCTCCACACATACAGAGACCAGCTTTTATGGCAGGCACAGTGCTGGAGGCATATGGGAGGGCCTAGTGTCTGGTTCAGGGCATCATTGCATCCATCATAGGTGCCGTGTTGGGGAGCAGAGCAGTGAGATTTCTACTGGAAGAGTCTCTATTTTGTTTTTCAATCTGGGCTGTCATTGTTCCTGGCTGTATAACATTGAACTCTTCTCTCTGACTTTATTAGATATTCTGCAAGCTACGGTACCTATTACCTAGGCTAAATCCCTTTGTGCTTAAACTGCCTGGAATATACTCTGTGATCTGAAACCAAGAGCCCTGTCCAATACAATGGGCAGTTCATACAGCTTGGATGGCTGAGTGAATAGGCTATTGAAAATTGTGGGGCAGCTTACCCTCACACTAAATGGCCCCAAACTGCAGTGATTTTAGTTTATATTTCTCTTTTCTATTTTTCTCTTACCATTCATTTCTCACCTGTCATTCTTCTCTGCTTCCAGTATTCTGCCTCTGATAGTATCAACCACCCTTCTAATTTGCTGTGGCTAAACCGCTAAAGGCTAAAAGCTGTACATGAATCTAAAACGAATTCTAGGGAAAGGAAGAATAACTAGGCCACGAGTCAAGCTCTTTCCTACAGAACGAAGTACGCGGATTTAAGCACATTTGTTCCTGACAGCTCTTTTAGCCATTCGAGTGCTTTTTCCTCTTTGTCACCATGTGCCTATGTTTCTAGACGTTCAGGTCCCCGAAACCCTGACCTCTCTTTAAATAGAGCACAACTGGATTCAGTATTATGGAATCCGAGAGATTTTTACCAAGCCTGTCTGCTTTTCCTATTTAACTGGTAGAGTTGCCCCCAAAAGAGAATTTTAAGCGTTAAAAATAAGTTCAACCTAATTTTTATTATATCAGTAATAAGGTTAACTCTATTATCCATAGGCAAGTGATCATTATCTATAGATAATCCTACTTCCCACCGTCATTGAGCTTTGAAAGGTTGATCAGCTTCCTGCCTTTTCTGGTCTTCTTGTAAGAGAAGTCAGTTACTCAGTGTCTTGTCGGGGTTCCTACAAAGGGGCATGTCAGAGAGCGCTGGTGCGCTCTGGTACCACTAGTGCAAAGGAACCGTGGGCCACTTACTGTCCCTCCGCCATACCTGGCTCTCTCCACTTCTGTATTTTCACATGTGACAACCACTGAATAGAAGAGATACACAGGAAAATCAGGTTGGTGATTAATAACCACTTCGGTCCGGCGCTCACTGGCCACGAAACCTCGCCCACGGCCGGCACTCACAGTCCGCACGACAGTCTGTGCTGCGCACTGACCACGAATCCGTTTTGTGCTTATGTGATGAGGAAAGCTTTAAAGCACTGAGAGCTTGTTTTACTTTACAGGCAGCTTTACTTGTGATGTAAATCAGAATAGGTAACATAGACATATATGTTTTTCTTTCTTTTTTTTTTTTTTTTTTTTTTGAGACAGAGTCTCGCTTTGTTGCCCAGGCTAGAGTGAGTGCCGTGGCGTCAGCCTAGCTCACAGCAACCTCAAACTCCTGGGCTCGAGTGATCCTTCTGCCTCAGCCTCCCAAGTAGCTGGGACTACAGGCATGCGCCACCATGCCCGGCTAATTTTTTATATATATATCAGTTGGCCAATTAATTTCTTTCTATTTATAGTAGAGACGGGGTCTCGCTCAGGCTGGTTTTGAACTCCTGACCTTGAGCAATCCGCCCGCCTCGGCCTCCCAAGAGCTAGGATTACAGGCGTGAGCCACAGCGCCCGGCCGACATATATGTTTTTATTACGTTATTTTTAAATGTTCACAATTTTTTTTGATAAATGAAAAATTAGAAAAGTCATATCACGGCTGTCAGCTAAAGTCGCTGTGCGCGTTCATCTGTGGCTGTCACCTACAGTCAACCCTGGTACCGAAGTGGTTAGCTTCCTCAAATGCACATGGAAGGATGGAGCCAGGAAGTGTCCATCACCAAGGACTTTTTAAGGCATATTTCTGTATCACCAAGGGTTACCACTCTGTAAGGCCAAATATCCACGCATCTTTATTATTTATTTATTTATTTTGAAGCAGAGTCTCACTTTGTTGCCCAGGCTAGAGCGAGTGCTGTGGCATCAGCCTAGCTCACAGCAACCTCAATCTCCTGGGCTCAAGCAATCCTGCTGCCTCAGTCTCCCAAGTAGCTGAGACTACAGGCATGCACCACCATGCCCGGCTAACTTTTTTTTTTTTTTTTTTGAGACAGAGTCTCACTTTGTTGCCTAGGCTAGAGTGAGTGCCGTGGCGTCAGCCTAGCTCACAGCAACCTCAAACTCCTGGGCTCAAGCAATCCTTCTGTCTCAGCCTCCCGAGTAGCTGGGACTACAGGCATGCGCCACCATGCCCGGCTAATTTTTTCTATATATATTAGTTGGCCAATTAGTTTCTTTCTATTTATAGTAGAGACGGGGTCTCGCTCTTGCTCAGGCTGGTTTCGAACTCCTGACCTCGAGCAATCCGCCCGCCTCGGCCTCCCAGAGAGCTAGGATTACAGGCGTGAGCCACCGCGCCCGGCCTCGGCTAACTTTTTGTATATATATTTTTAGTTGGTCAATTAATTTCTTTCTATTTTTAGTAGAGACGGGGTCTCATTCAGGCTGGTTTCGAACTCCCAACCTCGAGCGATCCACCCGTCTTGGCCTCCCATAGTGTTAGGATTACAGGCGTGGGCCACCGCGCCCGGCCTCCAAACATCTTTTTTTTTTTTTTTTTGGTTTAGAAAATATTACTTTTTATTAAAATATGTTATTTACAGTAACATGTTTATAAAACAGGGAGAGATATATAGAACAAATCTTTATTCATGAGTCAATTTATCACTTTTTTTTTTATTTCAGCATATTATGGGGGTACAGACTTTAAGGTTTCAATAAATGCCCATTTTCCCCCCTCCCCCCACAAGTCAGTCTCCAGCATGTCCATCCCCCAGATGGTGCACATCTCACTCATTATATATGTATATACCCGTGCCCCCCCCCCCGACCAATACCCTATTACTGCAGTACCTATGTGACCACTAGGTGCTGTTCAGTTAATACCAATTTTCTGGTGAGTATATGTGGTGCTTGTTTTTCCATTCTTGGGAAACTTCACTTAATAGTACGGGTTCCAGCTCTAACCAGGAAAATATAAGATGTGCTATATCACCATTGTTTCTTAGAGCTGAATAGTACTCCATGGTATACATATACCACATTTTATTAATCCATTCTTGGATGGATGGGCACTTGGGCTGTTTCCACAGCCTTGCAATTATGAATTGTGCTACTATAAACATTCAAGTGCAGGTGTCTTTTTTGTAGAGTGTCATTGAATCTTTTGGGTAGATGCCCAGCAATGGGATTGCTGGATCAAATGGTAGATTCACTTGTATCGCTCCAAGGTATCTCCATATTGCTTTCCACAGAGATTGAACTAATTGCAGTCCCACAAGCAGTGTAGGAGTATAGAATTTTTTTTATTTCCATCTTGATTTCTTCATTTATGAAGTAATCATTTAGTAGGAGGTTGTTTAATTTCCACGTTTTTGTGTAGAAATGTGTGTTTCTGTTAGGGTTGATTTCTACTTTTATTCCACTGTGATCTGAGAAGGTACATGGTATGATTTCTATTTTTTTTAATTTCTTGAGATTTACTTTGTGTCCTAGGATATGGTCAATCTTACAGAATGTCCCGTGAGCTGATGAGAAGAACGTATATTCAGTGGATTGTGGGTAGAATGTCCTGTAGATGTCAGTCAGACCCAGTTGTTCCAAGGTTTTGTTTAAGTCCATTATTTCTTTATTAATTTTCTGTTTGGAGGATCTGTCTTGTGCCGTCAGTGGGGTGTTGAAATCTCTGATGATTATGGAGTTGCTATTAATCCATTTGCTTAAATCCAGTAAGGTTTGCTTTATGAAACTGGGTGCACCTAAGTTGGGTGCATATATATTTAAAATTGTTATCTCTTCTTGTTGAAGTGTGCCCTTCACCATTATATAATGACCTTCTTTGTCTTTCACTACTTTTGTTGCTTTAAAAACTAAATCGTCTGAAATTAGAACTGCCACGCCAGGCTTCTTTTGGCTTCCACTTGCCTGGAATACTGATTTCTACCCTTTTACTTTTAGTCTATATGCATCCTTGCAGGTTAGATGTGTTTCCTGAAGACAGCATATACTTGGCCTGTATTTTCTTATCCATTCAGCCAGCCTCTGTCTCTTGAGTGGAGAGTTTAAGCCATTCACATTTATTGAGAGAACTGATAGGTAAGGTAGATTACTGTTCATTCTGTTGGGTTGGATGTTGTTGCTTTGATTTCTCTCTTGAGCCATTGTATTATCTGGCCTTTAATCTTTGGGTTTTGGTTGTTTTTATATTCGTGAGTTTTTATTATGGTGTTCTGTGCATAACACTGTTTTGAGTACTTCTTGTAGGGCTGGTCTTGTCTTGGTGAATTCTCTGAGACTTTGCTTGTCTGAGAATGTCTTTATTTCTCCTTCATATATGAAGCTTAGTTTTGCAGGGAATAACATTCTAGGCTGGGCATTGTTTTGTTTCAGAAGAGTGAGAATGGGGCCCCAGTCTCTCCTTGCTTGTAAAGTCTCATTAGAGGAGTCTGGTGTTATTCGAATTGGCTTTCCCTTGTATGTCACTTGCTTCTTTCGTCTTACAGCTCTTAGAAGGGCCTCTTTAGTTGATATTTTGGTCAGTCTGATGACTGCATGTCGTGACGTCTTCCTGTTTGCATTGAATCTCCCAGGGGTCCTCTGAGCTTCTTGAACTTGTATATCGAGATTTTGAGCAAGGCCTGGGAAATTTTCCTCTATTATATCTTCAAATAGCTTGTCCAACCCTTGGGTGTTGTCCTCTTCCCCTTTTGGTAACCCTGTGACCCTCACATTAGGTTTCTTCACATAATCCCACATCTCTTGTAGGCTTTGCTCTTTTCTCTTGTTTCTCTGCTCTATCTCTGTGATGGTTTTATTTAGTTGGAGGGTATTATCTTCAATCTCTGAGATTCTTTCTTCTGTTTGATCTACCCTGTTCTTGAGACTTTCCACTGTATTTTATAGTTCCCTGAATTGATTCTTCATTTCCAGGAGTTCAGTTAAACTTTTCTTCATTGTGTCTATTTCTTTTTCCAGATCCTGCAGGTTTTTTGTGGTTTCTTTGTGTTGGTTATTGAGTTGTTGTTGCAGCTCAGTGAGTGTTCTTATGATCCACATACGAAATTCCTCTTCTGTCATTTTGGTTGCCTGATTTGGGTTGGTGTCCGTTTCTAGGGGGCTGGTGCTCCTCTTTGGGGGTGTGTTTTCCGTTTGGTTCTTCATATTTCCTGAGTTCCTTCGGTGATTTTTTCCCATGTCCATCAGTTGTTGTTTCTTTCCTTTAGGTTTTTGTTTGGGTATTCACACGCTTTGTTTAGTTTCTGAGCCGTTAGGTGGTGTCTGTGGGTGAGATTCGACCACTCCCTGTATAATGAGTCAGTGGGTGCCGTGAAAAGGCTGTGCAGGATGCCGTCCCTGTCAGTAGGTGGCACTTGCTTGGAGGAAGAGGCTGTGCTGTTGATTTTGTGTCCTGTTATCAGCTCTTGTTCTGGGCAGAGCTGGGTTGGGTAAGCCTGCCCTCAGGCACCACCAATGTCGTTAGCAGGGATCAAAGTTCTGTTCTCTGCTTCCAGGAAAAGCTGTCAGGGAGGGGCTGGAATGGTCCCGCTCAGCCAGAAAGTCTGCTTGTGGGGGTGGGGCTGTCTGAGACCCACAGTCTGGAGTGGGCCTCGCTTCTTTCCACCCTCCTCAACTCCGCAGCTACTCCTGGGCCTCTGCCAGCAGGCCAGACCACAAGCCACCAGGCCTCCACAGACGGTGATGACGGCGGGGAGGTTCCCTGCACCGGAACGCCACCTGGGCTGGGCACACGGCCTCCCTTTGGGGGGAAGGTTGCCCTCTAGGACGCTGATCTGCCCCTGGAGGCACACACACCTCAGCAGGCTGTTCACAAATATCCCTTCTGTGCCCCGAGCAATGCTAGACCTCGGTGCACGGGATCTGGTCTGCAGGTCAGACCTCTGGGTCCCAGAGTTCAAACTGTATCCCCACCAGGGAGAGGAGTTCTGGTCCCAGTTCACCCACAGGGAGCCCAAGCTGGGTCTATGTCTCTCAGCCTCTGAGTCGGCACCGTTCTCCTGGGAACACCGTGCCAGCAGCACCTGGGAGGGCTGGCGGGTAGGAAGCTCACAGTCTGAGTTCCCCTGAGTCACTTGTAGGGTCCCAAAAGGGAAGGTCCCGTTCCCTGGAGGTGCCTCTGGCTGGTGGCTGTATTGTCTCTCTGGGCAGCCGCGGGTAGGGTCGGCGGAGGGGAGGAGGAGGCAATATGGCGCCTCCCGCGCGGCTCGGGTCTGTGCACACGGAGGTGCCCCGAGGGATTTGGGAGTCTGGTGCCGCGTCTGCTACAGGCTCACTGCTAGCTGGCGGCGGCCGTCTCTGGGCTGGTGTCCGCAGGTCTCTCCACCCGCTGGGGAGCCCACCAGCAGTCCCAAATGCAGGGGAGGGGGAAGGTGATTTATCCACCTACCCTTCCCGCTGGTCTCCGGGCTGCTCTGGCGGTCTCAGCTTCCAGTTCTCCTCCATAGCCTCCTCCCGTGGAGTCTCCTGGGGTCTCAGGTAACCCTCTTTCTGGCCCTCGTCTGCTGTATGCTCGCCTTCTTGCTTCTTTTTTCTAATTTCTGCTAGAATCTGTCTTTTCTGCAGAGACACTCTTTCTGGCAGTGTTTCTTGTCCGCCATCTTGATCCTCCCTCTTTTTTTTTTTTTTTGATACAGAGTATCACTTTGTTGCCCAGGCTAGAGTGAGTGCCATAGCATCAGCCTAGCTTACAGCAACCTCAAACTCCTGGGCTCAAGTAATCCTTCTGCCTCTGCCTCTCAAGTAGCTGGGACTACAGGCATGTGCCACCATGCCCGGCTAATTTTTTCTATATATATATATTTATATTAGTTGGCCAATTAATTTCTTTCCATTTATAGTAGAGATGGGTCTCGCTCTTGCTCAGGCTGGTTTTGAACTCCTGACCTTGAGCAATCCGCCCGCCTCAGCCTCCCAGAGTGTTAGCATTACAGGTGTGAGCCACCGTGCCCCGCCCAAACATCTTTAAATGTTCACATTCTTGTATACATCCAAACCCATGGCCATCACTAAAGCCAGAGATACTAAATAAATATAACTAAAACTTTAACTTCAGGAAGGATCTGGGGACCTGTTAGGTAAGAGATCAGGAAATTCTGATAGTGTTTAGTAGCAGGAGACTAATGAGAGTAGTTGCCATAATTAATACTGAAATAGTAATATTAAGAAACTTTAGGTAAATGAAAGCTGAATTTTGCAGCTTTGAACTTGGAGGGAGGGCAAAATAGTCTTGTGCAGATACATTGGGCTAGAGGGGTCTTGCCTGTCCTTAACCTTGTGGCCCTTGATTAATGCCTCTGAGACCACAGACAAACATCTAGTGGAAGGTTAATTCTGGAGAATGGCTCACTTTGCCACATGCCCTTTGGGCTCAAGGAAAAGACAGAATCCTGTAGTCTACTCTGGTGCTTGGTGTAGTGTCATGTATGCAGAGAACTCAGGGCAAAACTTGTGGATGAGATCCTGCCACCAGGAATGGTGGATTTTAGATGTGCTGCTTGGCAGTCTCTGAGGGCTGCTTTGTTCATTTGATGAAGTTTGCCACTGAGTAGCTCACAGTTAACGAAGCTGTCAGCTGTACGAGCCCAGAACTGGCTTAACCAAGGGTTTAAAATGATTGCAAACAGTGCAAGTTAGCAATGTCCCTGCCCCAAGAAACTTATGTAGCACTAGGTGGAAGATTGGCTGACTACACCATTGTTAGCCTCTGTTATGTGGATAACCAGAAATTGATGACATAATGTTGTATATGAAGCCATGCTATCTACGACTATCCTCTGTTTTGCATTTTAAATGAAATCGAGACTTGGCTTATTCCATTGATCAAATATTGCTTTGCCCTTTAGATTCATGTGCACTTAGATAATTTGTGCACTAGCCTTTTTCCTCAGAGAGGAGGTTTCTTGAGGCAGGACCTATGTCTGGCACACCTGTGTGTACACATAGTGTTTCTAACTGTGTCTCACAAGGCAGCAGGAGACCGATAGTGGCTTTGTGAGTAAGTGAATGGCTCTTACTTAACTCCTGTGTGCTGTAACCACCTCTGACTTTTTCCACCCACAGCTGTGCATGTCTGAC
The DNA here is from genome assembly GCF_040939455.1 of Microcebus murinus. NCBI lineage: Eukaryota > Metazoa > Chordata > Mammalia > Primates > Cheirogaleidae > Microcebus > Microcebus murinus. The sequence continues at coordinate 98,304,890 of NC_134111.1, forward strand.
AAACTGTGGGAGCAGATAGTTCATTTGGCCTGTGACAACGTCACTCCTGACATGAGGGCCCTGGCAGAGGACATCGGCTGGAGGCAGATGTTCTTCACCAACAAGCTCCAGCTCCAGCGGCAGCTCCGCAAGAGGAAGCAAAAACACGGAAACCAGATTGAGGAGCAGCTTTAGGACGTTTTCCTACTAGCAGGAGAGCTGAGGCATGCATGGCTGTGGTTCCCTTCCATGTCCGATGCTCTTCTGTCTCTTTTTCTTAAGAACTGAGAGGTTTTGCTGATTCAAAGAGCCATTTGAAAAGCATAGAGGATTTGCGCCCAAATGCAGCAGAACCTGGCTACCCAGTGCCTTGCTCGAATCACTATCTCTGTTGTTCTTACGGCAAATCGTGGCCCAAGTACAAGGGCTGCAAGACAGGAAGCCCTATCCTGACACCCATGAGAAAAGTGGCTTCTGCAATATATAAGAAAACAATAAATGATTATTAACAAGTTTTTAAAAAATCAGATATCTACTTTATCTAACGATTCAAAAGAGTAACTCTGGGCTTTTGAATGCTTTCCTGGTGTCGTGTCATCTGAGCCCATGCGTGGAGTAGGTAGCTGAGTGAGTATCCCCACAGGGAACTATGAGGGGCAGGTGCCACGGAGGGCACTTGGGTGAGTGCAGCTGTCTTCCCTACTTAGTTTCGCTAAGTCAATATTCGGGGCCCTGTCCTTGTGGGCCTGGGACACCTGGCTCCGTCCCCCTAGTAGACAACCTCTGACCTGGCACTAGGGCTTGGCTAGAGAAGTCCAGGCATTCTGCTTGCAGACTCTGTTCAAAGTACAACTTTCCAAGACTTCACATTGTTAAATAAACCTATACACAGTTCTTAGAGGGATGCTGTTTCCCCAAAGAAAGTGGACAGCTACCACTTTTCACAAGGATTTTAAAGAACAACAATCTATAGGTAACTAAGTGAAAATGTAAGTACAGTTTGCATTCTGTTAACATGACAGAGGGGTAAAAACAGTGCAGTCTTAGGGGAGAAAGATCTACCTTACTGAGAAGGGTTACTTAAAAATTCTTTTCTCCTTGCTTTTTCATAATGATTAAATACCCCCAGATAATTAACTAACTCATAGTAGCAAATAATCTAATGACTCTTTTTAGGTCACAGAACAAAGTTGCTTTCTACCTCCACCTCGCCTTATTAACCTTATAATGTCTTCTTCCCTGCAGCCTCTACTTTCCTACCCAGGAAAAATAACATCTCCTCTGCCAGAGAAACACCCCAGGATGTACCACGCCCTCCCGAATGGTGCAGAGTGGTGGACTCTGGCTCTTCTCCTCACCTAAGTCCTTCCAGAAGAGCTCAACAGTATGGCTTAGTGACAGATATGTTTTTAAAAAACTAAACTTGTGTTAATATCAAACCAGATTTCAACCCTAATCCATACACCCTTAAAACCCGGTCACCTTGCTCCCCAGTGCCAATTTGAGACTTCAACCTAGACCTGTGTGCTTCTCATTCTTAGAGGTCCACAGTCATGAGTTTCCAGGGACATCTGGGAAGTCAAATGCCATCTGCTTCCTGGCCGAGGAGGGGTCCATCAGAGTGGTGTCTGGATTCAGTCCAAGCACAGAGCAAAGGTTTAATCATGGAGAGACTCAGGCCTCATTGTCTGTGTAGGTGCCCAGAATGGAGCTCCGAGGGCAGGAGGTCACGTCTCTGCATGGCTTCTACTGCCTTGTCTCTCCCTGAGCTTCCAGACTTCACTCACGGCCCGGGCTTCAGTGACAGAACACAGGTCAATACCGTGAGTACGCACACATGGCCACAATTTGGTATGTCAACATAAATATGTCACTTCAACTCACTTGTAACAAATCAATGTGAAATGTCAGCAGCTTAAAGTTTCATGTGTGGTGTTTTATCAACAGACTGAGATTCTGAAATCTTATGGACGTGCATAACAGTCAAGATTCAACATGAATCAATACGAACATAAATATGGCCATTTGAAAATACTTTCTATATCAATATACATATATATTTTATATATTAATACAGTATATACTTATATGTAGTATATAATATAAATAACAAAATATTATAAAAATAGTATAACATTTATTATGTTATAGTGAATAATGTAGTAATATATAATATATCATTTAGCATAGATGCTAAATAACAAAGATATTAATATATTGACGATTGTCAAATAATAGTTAAAATAATACATATTATTAAATTATTTTAATATTACTTGCCTTAATAATTTGAGTGCCTTATTACCTGATTAGAATTATTTTTGCTAAAATATAAATCATATCATCAAGCTAACATCCGGTATGTCACCAGTGTCTTTAGTGGTTAAAACATTTCCCACCTCTACCCCAGCTCATTTCCCATGTAAATTCGTTCCCATAGGATGATCCCATCGGAAGGTAATAGGCAGCGATGGTCTTTCCTCTGCCTTTGTTAACAGCTTTCATGTGGATGGGTAAATCTGCCTTGTTTATGACATAACATTCAGAGTGAAATGCCACAGTGCTTTATAATCTTGCCCTTTCTCATCTTTGCAGTCCAATGTGTTTGCACCATGTTATTATTTACCATTGTAATCGTAAAAGTAAAATGCTGGTATTTTCTGATGATTTATATATTTAGTGTTATAATATCAATTTATTAACACAGCAAATGTAAATATTTAATTTATAAACTAAAACAATAAATATATTTTACTTAACGTTAACTTCTGTTACTACTTTCTTCCTGAGCAGGTTGGCATAGTATGTGCATTAAGCCATAATATTGACTCCAAGAAGTTTTATTTTGCTGAGTGGGCCCCAGAACTTAGGCTGAGATTATCATTTGGGAAGGGACAGGCAGCAGGGGTAGGGACAATGCGCTAGGTACCCCTTGTCGTGGTTTTAGAAACTGCTTTTGTACACAATGACCATCAGTCCTCATTTGTTACCTCAAACTGGCTCCTAAGACACTAAGAATAATATAAAGCAACCTTACTAAAAACATAAAACATGCACCACAGGTTTTTGCTCTGAGTCTTAGTGTAATGACCTTTATCTTCAGTTTGTGTTAAGATAGTATACTAGACATTTTAAACACGTAAACATTTCCACAATTTATCTACAAAAAGTTCCTTTTATAGAGCAGTGGCTCATGCCTGTAATCCGAGCATTTTGGGAGGCCAAGGCAGGAGGATTGCTTGAGGTCAGGAGTTTGGGATCTGCCTGAGCAAGAGCGAGACCCTGTCTCTATCAAAAATAGAAAAAATTAACCGGTCGTGGTGGTACACACCTGTATTCTCAGCTACTTGGGAAGCTGAGACAGGAGGATTGCTTGAGCCCAGGAGTTTGAGGTTGCTATGAGCTAGGCTGATGCCACAGCATTTTAGCCCGGGCAACAGAGTGAGACTCTGTCTCAAAAAAAAAAGTTCCTTTTATTAGTAGAGAAGTTGAGTGTCTTAAAAATTTTTGATTGAACTCACCAGCAAACTGGTATTAACTGAGCAGCACCTAAGTGAACACATAGGTACTACAGTAATAGGGTATTGGGCAGGGGGGGGGCGGGTATATACATACATAATGAGTGAGATGTGCACCATCTGGGGGATGGTCATGCTGGAAACTCAGACTTGTTGGTGGGAGAGGGGGAAAGGGCATTTATTGAAACCTTAAAATCTGTACCCCCATAATATGCTGAAATAAAAAAAATTTTTTTTTTATTGAAGCCAGGTGTGGTGGCTCATGCCTATAATCTTATCACTTTGGGAAGCTTAGGTGTGAGGATTGCTTGAGGCCAGTAGTTCAAGACCAGTCTGGGCAACATAGCTAAACCCTGTCTCTACAAAAAATAGAAAAATTAGCCAGGTATGGTGGGGATACCTTCTAACAATATCTGCACTCCCATGTTCACTGCAGCATTGTTCAGGCTAGCCAAGATATGAAAACAATCTAAATGTCCATTGCCAGATGAATGCATAAAGAAAATGTAGTGCATGTACATGTATACACAGGAATATTATTCAGCCTTAAAAAAGAAAAAAGATCTTGCCATTTTCCCCAAAATGGATGAACCTGGAGGATATTATGCTAACTGAACTAAACCAGTAGCAGAGAGGAAAATATTGTATGATCTCACTTATATATGGAATTTAATTTTTAAAAAAGTACTCAAATACAGAGATAAAGGATGAAGAGAGGTAGTTACCATAGGTGGAGTCTGGGGGAAGAGGAAATAGGAAGATGTAAGTTGAAGGATAACAAAATAGTAAAAACATATGACGAACAAGTTTAGGGATCCAATGTATGACATGAAGACTAAAGTTAATAAAATTGTATTAGGGATTTTTGTTAAATAAGTAGATTTTATCTACTCTTGTTACCAAGAAAAAAAAGTAACTATGTAAGATGATAGAGATTGTTAATCTCTTCCAATATGGTAAGCATTTTATAATTTGTATATAGTCTATAACGTCATATTATTAACCTCACATATAAACAACAAAATTTATTTTTTTATTTTATTTTGTTATTATTATTTTTTGATGTGGGGTCTTGCTCTCTTACCCAGGCTGGAGTGCAGTGGCCAGATTATATAGCTTACTGCAGCCTCTAACTCCTGGGATCAAGTGATCCTCCCACCTCAGCTTCCCAAGTAGCTGGGACAACGGGCGAGAGCCACTGCACCCGAGGAATTAATTCTTTTAAAAAACAAACAAAAACACCAAGTGAACAAAGTGCCATCACACTAAAGAAAAATTGCACCTGCAGTTAAGAGCATAACAATGTGTACTAAGTCATTTTACAAAGTAAAATTAACATCTTAGCTTCACCTTTATTTTGTTTTAAAATGAGATTATCTGCACACTGAGACAGCATCAGTTTGCCCTTGCAACATGGAAACATCAGGGCAGGAAGCCAGGGTGACATTCTGTGTCCTGCTTATCACATAGTTTTCCACCCAGGAAAGTTATTTTCAACTGTGAAATCTGTGCCCATTCAGAAAGTCTCAGAGCCATTGATCTGTGGTCACAGACTGAGTTGGAATAACCTTACAAATAGTGACAGCAGGTTCCATCTACTGTCTACTACATGCTAAGAAATACACAGGCAGCAAACAATTTAATTCTTACAGCAACCCTTGAAGGTAAGTGATGTTGTTTCTGTCATTTCTCTCAGGAATCTACAAACTATGGCATGGGCCTAATCTGACCAGCCTCCTGTTTTTGTAAATAAAAGTTTTATTGGAACACAGTTTACATATTATCTATGGCTGCCTTCCCATGACAGTGGCAGCGTTAAGTATCAGTCATCATACAGGCTATATGGCCTGCAAAACCTAAATTAGTCTCAGAGAGGACAAGTTAATTTTCCCAGTTTCATAAAGCTAAGACTCAAAATCTCTACCTACTAAGTCTGTATTCTTAACCACAAATGCTACATGACCTCTCTTTTCAGAGCCAACACCATGTTTGACCAACAGGACTTGAAAAGGTGACAGAATTTGTGCAGGTCTTTGAAACTGTAAGGGGAAGGGCCTTGAGCATAATATGAGACCATTCTAATTTGGTTGCCCAGAGAGCATTCCACTCAGTCCTTTCTTCTTGCTACTTTCCTCCACTTGGCCACTTGGAAACCAGCCCCTCCCAAGGAACTCGACCTCTTTCTACTTCACCCCACAGTGGAAGAGGAAGTGGGCGTGGCCCTCGCCTTGCTCCCTAGTGCCCTCGCCCCGCCCTCTCTGCTTTTCACTGTTAGAGGTCCATGCAGCCCAGCCGCAGCACCTCCACTGCACTGCCAGTGACCTCTTTATTCTGCTGTCCTCAGCGCCCTCCTATTTCTCCCCATCTGAGCCCCCATACTTCTCTAACAGTCTCCACTCACCGCTTCCACTCTGTCCGCCACTCTTCCTGCAATTCTTCTCCTTCCTCGCCAGTCTTCTGAACCCACTCCCTTATTTGCTACCAGTAGTTTCTCATCCAGTATCCCCTTCTCAGCTCCAGTTCATTAATTTTTAAATACTGTTTGTTTATCAGTTACTCTATGCCAGGCACTGGGCTAAGCTCTGGGGATACTGCCCACAAACAAGTGCACTCGGTAAACGTTCAGCATTATTCTTTCTTAACATCCAAGGTTCTTCACTAGCTGGCTTTACTTCCTACCTCTCTGCTCCTTTTCTTCCACCTTTGAAGGATTCTCTTCCTGTTCCCACCCCTAAAAGTACTGTACATGCTCCTTTACTTACCGCTGCTGGATCCAAGGCCTATGTGACGCTGCATGGGACAGCACTTGGTGACACTCTTTCCTGCCTCGCACACCGTCAGAAGTATGGCCTACTTTCAAGCAGACTTTCACCAATGGGTTTTTAAGTGTCTGCTCTGTTCTTAGAGGCAAACTGACCAGGTCCCTGTTCTCATGGAGCTTCCTTGGTGGTGGTAGTGGAGGGGGTAAAAGAGTACCATGTTTCCCCGAAAATAAGACAGGGTCTTATATTTATTTTTCCTCAAGAAGACACCCTAGGGGCTTATTTTCAGGGGATGTGTTATTTTTTTTTAAGTACGGTACAACAATCTACATTTATTCAAATGTAGTTAAGTCGTCGTCTTTTGGAACGTCATCATCACTCTCCAAACCCTGAATTGCATCCTGAATTTCTTGCAACTCTATTTCCTTTAGAACCATTGGCCCCAATCTCTCATGTCGAGCAATAGAGCTCTCATTAAATGAGCAGGGCTGGCTTATTTATCAGAGATCCAGTAAGCACTGGGTCCAGTCTGCACAGTGGAGCAGAAATGATCTCTCTGGGCTCAGTAGGAGACTGCTTGCAGAAGCTTTTCCCCTCTCCCCTGGTGTTTGGGGGGTGTGAGAGAGGCCCACAGTGCTGAGTAAAATGGCAGCCACAGCTTTCCTTCTTCCCCCTGGGACACACAATACCTAAAGCGGAGCGTCCTGCTCCTCACTTCACTGAGGAGAATTTCCCCTCAAAGCCTCAGTTTGCAGCACACACAGGATGGCCAGGACCTGACAGGGGGAGCCGACCTTCTTGGTGGGGCTGCCCCACCTTTCGGGTCACCTCTGGGATAGTAGCTGTCACGATGGGGCAGATGAAAAGGGCTGCTCCTCTTCTTTACCGCCACGAAATGCTTGGGTTGTGCAGATACACTGCATAGCCACGCCCACCACTAGGTTTTATTTTCCAGGTAGGACTTACATTGCGCAAATGCTTAGAAATCTGGATAGGGATTATTTTATGGGTAGGTCTTATTTTCAGGGAAACATGGTAGGAGGGTGATTGAGTTCAAAACCTTTTCCTTGGATTTTTTTTTTTTGAGACAGCGTCTCACCCAGGCTAGAGTGAGTGCCGTGGCATCGGCCTAGCTCACAGCAACCTCAAACTCCTGGGCTCAAGCAATCCTCCTGCCTCAGCCTCCCGAGTAGCTGGGACTACAGGCATGCGCCACCATACCCGGCTAATTTTTTCTATATATATTAGTTGGCCAATTAATTTCTTTCTATTTATGGTAGAGACAGGGTCTCGCTCTTGCTCAGGCTGGTTTCGAACTCCTGACCTCGAGCAATCCGCCTGCCTCGGCCTCCCAGAGTGCTAGGATTACAGGCGTGAGCCACCACGCCCGGCCTCCTTAGAGATTCTGATATGCTTCCCTGGGTGGAGGGTTTTCTCTGCTCCATTCCTGTTCTTTTGACCATGACCCAGGAAAGACACTTGACCAGACAAGCAATCTGAGCTCCCACTTTGCAGAGATTAAATTTATCAATGTGAACCTCACAGCTTCTTCTCTTGTCTGACAAGGTTTTGTACAACCTTTAACTACCTGTTCAGTGTGGTCACATCCCTGATCCTGCTGGCTTGAGACTAGTCATTGAATCTAAGCTCCTCTTGTGTTTTCTGAGACTGTGTTCACCCACGCTGTTCTTCCCTTGCCCCTGTCATTGAGCCATCCCCCAGACAGTGTGCACTGCACTCTAACTAAATTCTGCCCAGTCTCCAAGCCCACTTAAACTTCCAGCAATCTCTCCTTCAGATTCCTCTAGCACAGCAGTTATCAAAGTGTGCTGCAGGGCCCCTCACGGGTCCCCAGTTTCCTTTTGGTGGTCTGTGAGGTCAAAACTATTTTCATAATAATACTAAGATATTGTTTACCTTTTTCATTCATTCTTTCATAAGTAAATGGTAGAATTTTCCAGAGGCTACATGACATGTGACGTTATCACTCTGATGACTAGTGGAATGCATGCTTGCCTATTTTTGTGTTTTCTAGAAGTTTCTAAGGTAGTAGGTTTAGGGTATAAATATTTTGAGTTTCAGAGGCTCAGTTTGTTTTCAGTATTTCTACTGTGCTCTTGCTCTAGATATCTTTATTATACCTGCTGTCATTTATGCAACCTCACTATCATCCAATACATAAATATCTTGAAGTGTTCTTATGTGGAAATACAAGAGTAGGTATACTTTGTTGTCTTTTAAAGTGTGTTTCAGGCCAGGCATGGTGGCTCATGCCTGTAATCCTAGCACTCTGGGAGGCCGAGGTGGGCAGATTGCTCAAGGTCAGGAGTTCGAAACCAGCCTGAGCAAGAGTGAGACCCTCTCTCTACTATAAAATAGAAAGAAATTAATTGGCCAACTAATATATATAGAAAAAATCAGCTGGGCATGGTGGCACATGCCTGTAGTCCCAGCTACTTGGGAGGCTGAGGCAGGAGGATTGCTTGAGCCCAGGAGTTTGAGGTTGCTGTGAGCTAGGCTGACGCCATGGCACTCTAGCCTGGGCAACAAAGTGAGACTCTGTCTCAAAAAAAAAAAAAAAAAAGAAAGAAAGAAAGAAATCTTGCCACAGCACTCTAGCCCAGGCAACAGAGTGAGACTCTGCCTCAAAAAATAAATAAATAAGTAAATTAATTAATTAAAAAAAATAAATCTTGCGTTCTTATCCCACATCTGTACCATCTAAGACTAAAGATGCTGAAAAAGATGAAACTGACATATTAAAGCAGTTGTACGACTGAGTTGCAATCTGAACTACTGCGTTTTTCATGAATCACCACGTTTGTACTTGGCAGAAACATTACTGGAAATGAGGCTATCCCTTCAAGGAAAACAACCGCTATATTTGTTGTCAACAATAATATTCAAGCCTTCAAAAGGAAATTCGAATTTTGGGTAACTTACATCAACCTCTGTGAGCTTGTCCACTTTCAAATATTTAAAGTATTTTTAAATATTTTAAATACTTTTAAGTACTTTTCTGATGAGATGTGCTAATATTAACACAGGTGATTTTAAAAAGAGATATAATTTATATGCCATAAAATTCACCCTTTTAAAGTATATATGTCAGTGGTTTTCATATTATATTCACAAAGGTATGCAACCATCACTTTTATCTAGTTCTGGAACATTTTTATCAGCCCAAAAAGAGAAAGACCCTGTATCCATTTGCAGTCACTTCCCATTCCCCTCTGTCCCCAGCCTGTGGCAATCACTAATATGCTTTCTGTTTCTGTGTATCAAATGTTTGAAATTGATTGGAATGTTTTGCTCTTAAATATGTTGACAGTGGGTCTCCAATTTTAGTGTACATAAGAATCAACTGATAAGCTTATCTAAAAGGAAGATTTATTGGCCCTCATTCCCCAAGATTCCTAGGTTTTAAGTAGGCCCAGGAATCTGCATCATTTGGATACAAATTTTATTTTACTTACTTACTTATTTATTTATTTATTTATTTTTTTTTTTGAGACAGAGTCTCGCTTTGTTGCCCAGGCTAGAGTGAGTGCCATGGCGTCAGCCTAGCTCACAGCAACCTCAAACTCCTGGGCTCAAGCAATCCTCCTGCCTCAGCCTCCCGAGTAGCTGGGACTACAGGCATGTGCCACCATGCCCAGCTAATTTTTTGTAAATATATTTTTAGTTGGTCAATTAATTTCTTTCTATTTTTTTTTTAGTAGAGACGGGGTCTTGCTCAGGCTGGTTTCAAACTCCTGACCTTGAGCAATCCTTCATCGGCCTCCCAGAGTGCTAGGATTACAGTCGTGAGCCACCACGCCAGGCCCAGGAAAATATTTTAGAAATTCAACTGCTGGATTCAAAGGTGTGTGCATTTTAAATTTAATATTCGGACTCAGTACTTTTCACAGTCCCCCTAGGCGATCCTCTCCAGGTGGTTCTGTGGCCACACCTAGAGAAACACTGTTCAAGGGAAAGAATAAAACAGATAATCATCAGCTACTTTTAGGAATATTCCCTTTAAGGCCAAAAAATATACAGATTTTATATAATACAAAAACTCACTGACCATTTTTAAAGAGGACAAAATTTATTTACTTGTATGTAAATAAAAATCACGTGGAAATTATAAAGCACATGATATACAGTTAACATATATCTTCAAATAACTCTGAATAACAACACAAAATGGAAATATTTGCTGTAATTCTTTACAGCATTCTCTATTATTGTGTTCTCAACAGGAATATTGCAAACAGGGCTTACTGTATTTTTGTAATATGGAAACTTCTACTGATTTGTTAGAAGTCACCACTTCCAAAAACATAGTAAGACAACAAACAACTGTACAAACTGAATGTGAGGAAGTGTAACTTGGATGCAATTAGAGCTGGGTTATTGGATAAAAAGTTCATATTTATGATGTACAGCCAGCAGCGTGAGCATGCAAATGTATTGGCTATAGCACCATTCAAAATATGTAACACTGCCTCTTGTTAATTTGGTGTTGTCAGAAAATAAAAGTAATGAAGTGATATAGTCAGTGTTAAAATATGCAACATGTTTTTCATTCTCACCACCCTAATTTTGTGGTAAATATATATTTATATAGCATTGCCTCAGCTTTTAAGATTACCTTTATCGAAATAGAGAGCTGGATTCTTCAACAGCAGCCAAAGCTGTAATGATTAACAAACAGGTCATTGTGTTGAACCAAATGGAGTATGACATGCAACTTATTATCTATAATAATTTACAGGCAATTTTTGAATCATTGGAGGTAATATCGAGTGTGTATATTAGCTATGCTTTTGTTTCTTTTTTCCATTAGCTGCCTTTTATTATTTTGGTGGTCCTTTCATTACACAACCCCTCCCACTAGACATTACAGCAGGAAATAATGGAGAAAAAAGGAAACTTGTCCATTGAATCACTTGTTAACATCTTGGAAGGGCTTGGCAGAGCATAACTGAAACTGCGGGCTAAAATTAGGCTAGGGGTAACATTCTGTGATTCCAATTCCTAATAGCATTCCTGCCTCTAATTACCAAGGACAATTGAGAATGGGCTGTATTTCACTTTAGATAGATTTGACCCAAGACATTGGCAATGTTATTAAAGGATTGGGGGGGGGGATGAGCAAATGTGAGTAGAAATTTAAATAGTTTTAAAATATGTATAAACAAGTAAGGCAGCCAGAAATTTCATAATGATTCTGGGAGGAACATTCTGCAGTCTGAAAAATGTTTGGCATAGAAAAATAGACATCTCACATAATGGAAGGGCATTATTTGATGTCATGGATCACAGTTATCTTCTGTATGAAATCAATCAAGAGAACTATTTTTAAAACTGTGCAGCACTCAGGCAAATGAACGATCTATATAACAACAAGAGGCGTTGGAGATGGGCTGTTTGTCACCACTCCTCCAATGTCAGGTACACAGGTGACATCTAGACCAAAGGCATTCCATTTATTACCCTCACTACTTGATGGTGTTATATTTTGGATTAGCAACATGCTTTACAAATGATTTAACCACCAACTTTATAGGTCAATTTGCAATTAGTTGTATGTAATACTTTGGGGGGAGGAGAAACTCGGAAAAATTGTTAGAGGCCCCAGATCATGCTCATAATCTAAGACAGAAGCCAATGGATATGAATATAAGTGCTTGAATTGTAGCCCTTGATTCAATGATTGTGTGTACATATATAGCTTTTGCTAAGGACATCATTAATAATATTTATTTGTTAAGGTTTTGTCTCAAGATTCAGTTTGTAACTGGATAATATTGAATTAGGATTGATGCCAAATGCCTTTTCTTAGAGGAAGATTTATAAATTGTACACCCTAGCTGCAGAATTCTTTTATAAAAATATAAACCGGCCGGGCACTGTGGTTCACACCTGTAATCTTAGCACTTTGGGAGGCTGAGGCGTGGGAGGATTGCTTGAGGCCAGGAGTTTGAGACCAGCCTGACCAAGAGTGAGACCCGTCTTTACAGAAAATTAGCTGGGCATGGTGGCGTGCACCTGTAGTCCCAGCTAATTGGGAGGCTGAGGCAGGAGGATCACTCAAGCCCAGGAGTTTGAGGTTGCAGTGAGCTATGATGACACCAATGCACTCTAGCCTGGTGACAGAGTGAAACCCTGTCTCAAAAACAAAAACAAAAAAACCCATGTGTAACTGTTAGAGCCTGGCTTTTTTTTTTATATTATTAGATCAATAGCTCCCGTAATAATTAATTTCTGAAATTGAGTCATATTCTTGTGCTTGAAACCCATTTATCTGAGAGCTTTCCAGAAGCATAGAGATACTTCAGTTTCACCTTACAGAGAAGCAGCTGAGTTGAAAAGCGTTTATTCCCTGTCTTTGCCTTAAAAGCTGTATCTAAAACCCTAGTTCCAGTGGATAAGAAAGAATAGTTTTTATAAGAGCATTTCTGCCAGTTTTTCAATAGGCTGTCTTTGAAGAACATTGTCATCTCTAAGACATATGTAGACCTTAATACCTTCTAGCATTGCTTCCCCCTAGAGAGGCAGTGCGGCTTACAAACGAGGCCATGACAATGGCATTTACAAATGACAATGCCAGTTACCATGCAAAGTGCTTTCCCACATTCTGTCATAGGTGCCTCCCAGCAGCCATGTGAGGTAGGCATGAGTATCACAATGAAATCTTTGACACGAAACATTACATGACACTAAACGTGTGCACCATCCATGTATTTTCTTCTGGATTGTTCTATAATTCGAATACACGGTTGAATGAGTAAAAAGAGTATTCCTACCATGTAAAGCATACCACATATATAGAAGGAAAAATCATATTTTTGCGTGATGTCGTAGATCCACCCTACAAAACAAAAAAAGAATATATTCAGTGTGATGTAGTTGATACAATAAAAGTCAAGAACACAAAGCAGGTATTTGTTGCTACTATAAATATTTCTAAAATAATTTATTTACATGTCATTTAATGCCAAAATGTTTCATTTAGCCATTTTCTCTATAAGCCAGTGTTCTCAATGCCTGGGGATGGCTGCATTCATCTTTTAAGCCACTCAGGGACTTTTTTTTTTTTTTGAGACAGAGTCTCGCTTTGTTGCCCAGGCTAGAGTGAGTGCCGTGGCGTCAGCCTAGCTCACAGCAACCTCAAACTCCTGGGCTCGAGCGATCCTACTGCCTCAGCCTCCCGAGTAGCTGGGACTACAGGCATGCGCCACCATGCCCGGCTAATTTTTTATATACATGTCAGTTGGCCAATTAATTTCTTTCTATTTATAGTAGAGATGGGGTCTCGCTCTTGCTCAGGCTGGTTTCCAACTCTTGACCTTGAGCAATCCGCCCGCCTCGGCCTCCCAGAGTGCTAGGATTACAGGCGTGAGCCACCGCGCCCAGCCCACTCAGGGACTTTTGAAGGTACTTAAGGCAGTACCTGGCTGACCCACGGGAGAACCTATGGTTACCTTGCAGGCCGATACAAAGCCAGCAGTGAAAAGTGAATCCAGTGATCTTTTTTCACAAGTACAAACACTGGTCTTTTCTCAAACCTTCAAAACTCTTGTAAAGGTCCTTGCCTGCGAGAGTGGCCACTGCGTTGGTGCTCTGGGGCTTGGACCCTGGCTAGCTAGAAAATAAACCTCCTCTTGTGTGATTGCAAAAAAAAAAAAAAAAAAAAAAAAACCTCTTGTAAAGAAGTTTATAGTGTGTATCAAAAGAGGCCGAGCAGAAGACATCTGAACTTTCACTCATTCTAAAGTATTTGAGGGTAAATATGTTCTAGGAAGAATCAAAATCTCTAGGTTTTATAAATTCCACATTTATAGATAACAAAACTTTATACAACTGTAAATTGCCAGAGATACAGCCTTAGATGCTGACTAAATTATCAGTTCTTTTCAAATAATAATTTAATATTATAATCTAACATTTTCACATAATAATCTTATTAGACACTTGTAAAATACCACTATATTTCATGGATTCTAAGACACTGATGTGCCATTATTTATAAATATCAGTAAGAAAGAAATATTCTTATAAATTCAAATACAACAGTGTTTTCTTAGGACTTTGTAAAATGCATTTGAATTTCAAAGATGTTAAAATATGGAAAAATGTATCTTGGAAATTATGAAATATGATTTTTTTTAACTTCATTAATTAATTCTAAGAATTGGTGACATGTCATGGTTCCCACATAGCCAACTATGTGAACTGAGAGGATGGAGCTACACACAAGAATATTATGTGTGGTAAAAATGTAAATTTTGAACACCCACTTTTTCCATTGTAGTAAGTATATTAATTAGCAAAGACTTAAAGAAAATATAAATGATCTAATGACCAAACATAGTCTTCCATGGCCACTCTTCTTTTAAAAAATAGGTAACTGGGCAGGGCGAGGTGGCTCATGCCTGTAATCCTAGCACTCTGGGAGGCCGAGGCCGGTGGATTGCTCAAAGTCAGGAGTTGGAAACCAGCCTGAGCAAGAGCGAGATCCTGTCTCTACCATAAATAGAAAGAAATTAATTGGCCAACTAATATATATAGAAAAAATTAGCTGGGCACGGTGGCGCATGCCTGTAGTCCCCGATACTTGGGAGGCTGAGGCAGGAGGATTGCTTGAGCCCAGGAGTTTGAGGTTGCTGTGAGCTAGGCTGACGCCACGGCACTCACTCTAGCCTGGGCAACAAAGTGAGACCCTGTCTCAAAAAAGAAAAAAAAAAAAAAGCTAACTGGCAACAGCCACACAAAAGCAACCAGGCAAGGTGGAAACCAGTTCCTCTGACTTCCTAGCGGTTGTATGTATCCCTTTGTTTATTGTATCTAGTGCATAATTAATGTGCCTGGATTATCTATTTACAGGGATCAGTCAAGGCATGCATAAAGAAAAACATTTAATAGCATAAAAAACTTATAATCTTTTAACAAGTTAAAAGCTATGAATTCTGGAAATACTTTAAAAGTAAACCAAGTTTTTGAATTTGTTGTTCGATATAAAAATAGAAAAGAAAAAAAATAACAGACTCTTTAGAAGTGGCTCAGTACAATGCTCTATCATCTTTCCTTAATCTACAATTTGAAACAGGAAGGGCAAAAAAAGATTAAACATAACCTAAAAATCATGATTCGGTTTCAAAATTGAATCAGAACAACACTGATTCAATAAAACAGAACAAAAATGTACCCAACTTCTGGTCAGTGTTACCAATCGCCAGCTATGGACCGCTGTGAATTATGACAAAGTGAACAATCCACTTGTTGATGACGCAGAATGGCGTGATGTATGCGGAGTACCTGATGGGACTATCTATCATCTGCAAATGTAACAACGTCAATCAATACAAATGAGGTTCTCCTGCTCCACTCATCCCGTGTGAAAGCTGACCGTATCATTATAACAGCTAAGTCCTTGCTTTTCATAGGATCAAGTGATTGAGAGTAGAAACGATGGCTCCAAGTAACAAACCCCGACAGCTGAAATAAGTTGAACTATTATTTATTTATTGCTGCCTAACTTGAGCCTCAGAAATAGGACAAAATCCTACTCAACAGGAAAATTGATTTTGTCTTTAGTTCTGACTATTTTATATACTTTTTTGTTTGAGGTGGTTGATTGTAAGCTCCAGGCCTCTGTGATGTGGCCCCTGCCTACCTGTCTTCCCTGCTTCCCTGAGCTTACTCACCAGCACAAATCATACTGAGGACTTTGGAGTTTCAAGGGCATTTTTCTTGGTTCCATCTGTACATGTACTGCTTCCCCCTCTGGCGGGGACAGTAAGAAATACCACCCCGTAGGATCTTCTCTCTGCCCCAACCCCCATCTTTATTCTGCAGGATATATTAACAGAAAATGTCTGCTAAATATATTATGTGTTGCTACAGCCTTAAATTCATTATTTTTTAAAACAATCTTGCCTCTTTCCTCTAAAAGTAAAAGCATCTCCACATGCCCCAAGCTTTAAAAGTAACTAATATGTCAATTTTTTAAAAAAGAAATCACATGCAACTGCAAACAATTTAATATAGTACAACTTATAGGAGTTGTCTTAAGTTTTATGTTTAATCAATCCATAGGTTTACTCCAATGTACCTTTAGGACTTATTGATAAATAACTCCGGATCCTGCCATCTCTCTTTGGTGCCTATTGTAATATTTCCTGTACTTTGAACTCAAACCCAGTCAGGTGCAGAGCAGGCCAGGAGAGACAGTATTTTACCTGGAGCTTGGACCCTCAGCATGTGTCGACACAACCCTTTCCTGCAAGCGGCCTTCCCCACTCATCCTTCACCCCTCCACTCCCTCGAAGTCTCATCTCAGTTCCTTGATTTGGAACCTGGGAGCCCTGGCAACCCTGACCCAACCACCAATTCAAATCAACAGCTTCAGAGAAAAACCTGGCTCCCTATTAAATTGCATTCTCTTCTCATTTGAGTCTGTCAAATGAGAATGGTTGTTTTTCCTATTAATTAAATAAGTATTTCCAGTTCATAGTGAAAAGCATTGAAAATTATTGCTTTGTGTTTTTTTTTGTTGTTGTTGTTTTTTGAGACAGAGTCTCACTCTGTTGCCCGGGCTAGAGTGCCATGGTATCAGGCTAGCTCACAGCAACCTCAAACGCCTGGGCTCAAGCGATCCTTCTGCCTCAGCCTCTCGAGTAGCTGGGACTACAGGCAGATACCACCATGCCTGGCTAATTTTTTCTATATATTTCAGTTGGCCAATTAATTTGCTTTCTATTTTTAGTAGAGACGGGTCTCACTCTTGCTCAGGCTGGTTTTGAACTCCTGACCTTGAGCGATCCTCCCGCCTCGGCCTCCCAGAGTGCTAGGATTACAGGCGTGAGCCACCACGCCCTGCCAAAAATTATTGTTAAGGTGTTAGATTTTATGGGTCTGGAGGAGATACTGTGTCTATTTGTGGTCAGCCAGATCTTTAAAAGAGTTGAACTGAATGTCCAGCAATACTATAAATGAACTAAGTCAAGAAGTTCGTGTTGCTAAGTGTCATGATTGAAATGTCTGTTCACTGTCTCTGACTGTACATTACATTCTTCTCCTAAATGAAAATGTGTGATTGTCTACCAGGGTACTAAATGGCACCAGGTTTTTTAATGCCAGTAGAAACCTCTTTGAGAAATGGAAAACACACTTTTTTCTGAATGAATTTTTAGAACAGGCAATGTGAACAGTAATTTTCCTTGCTGCAAACTCAGCTAAGTAATAATTTCTAGCCCATCTCAAATTTCTAACAAGAATTTATTGTGGTCATTTAATCACTCACACTGCCAGGCACTCTGACCCTGTGGTGTATAAATGCTGGGCTTGCATCTTATTGCAATGTAGGCTGCTTGGCCTGTAAGGTCAATGAATTAAACGCAATGCAGGTAGCCCATGAATGTTTTTTACCATTTCTTGGTGCATGAGTTCAGTGGAAGGAGAAGAAAGCAACAAACACAAAGAAAGAAAGGCCACTTTATGTTGCTGGCCTGGACAGGAAGATCAGAACATTGATTCTGGAGTTCCCCTAGCAGCATGTGATGATAAACGAAGGTGCAATAGCTGAAGCTACAGCAGCCATTGTGTGATCATGAGGCAACTAGCAAGAGGAAAAGGCCAAGAGGTCTCTGAGACACTGTCTCACTATCAGCCAGTGCTTGGGCTCTATATTGCTGGTTATGTGACACAATTAACTCTGTTTAGACTACCATTGTCAAGATGTTCTCTTGTAACCAAATGCATCCCTACCTGATAGAGAATTCTACATGAGACCAGTGAGCAATGTCAGCTCTTTCAACTCCCAATATAGTTTGCTGCACTGCTATCGTTATTCACCTAAAAATGCTGCATCTGCATCTCCGTATGCAGACGACAGGAGCAGCCTGGTCCAGGAGGAACCCATATGTAGCCATGGGGCTTCCTAAAGTGACTTTGAAGCCTTAAACCTTTACTCAGCTGGCTGCCAGTTGTCAGCTGAATACATAAAAATCTGTGATTTCTTGAACTTCAAATTCTAATGGGTACTTAAAAATGGGTTTGTTGGCACAGCCCTCTGCCAGTGGGGTCCTAAGAGATGAGGTGACTTTAGGATCTAAAGAGAGACTGGGAAGAAAGGGGCAGGGAGGGCTCTGTCCTATACCATGGAGTTCCCCCATCCACTGAGAAGAGTTTTCCTGCCAGAGAATGTGAGAATAAAAAGCCTGGAGAGGCCAGACAGGCAGGGGTGGGCGGGCAGGGAAGACATCTGAACAGCTGAGGCTCCACTAAGTCATCCTGAAACACTGCACAAAGCCTCTAGCAGCTCTGACAATCACCACTGGTCCTGGCTCGCCCTCTGATGGCCACCTCCAGAGAGCAGCTTTGTGTTGATGTTTGGCCCCAGCCCCTGCCACCCTATGTGGGCTCCTGCTTCCAATTTTTGGACATAAGATAGACCTTGTCGGCAGGGCGTGGTGGCTCACGCCTGTAATCCTAGCACTCTGGGAGGCCAAGGTGGGAGGATCTCTCAAGGTCAGGAGTTCGAAACCAGCTCTGAGCAAGAGCAAGACCCGCCTCTACTAAAAACAGAAAGAAATTAATTGGCCAACTAAAAAAATATATAGAAAAAATTAGCCAGGCATGGTGGCGCATGCCTGTAGTCCCAGCTACTCAGGAGGCTGAGGCAGAAGGATCACTTGAGCCCAGGAGTTTGAGGTTGCTGTGAGCTAGGCCGACGCCACAGCACTGTAGCCCAGGCAACAGAGTGAGACTCTGTCTAAAAAAAAAAAAAAAAAAAAAAAGATAGACCTTGTCACCTTTGCCCAGTACCTGGCATCTTGGGATTTGAGTCCACCTGCCCGATGCTAATTTGCCTTTCCACGAAGCCAAACGACAGGTTCAGAGAAGTACCAGCTCAGACACAAGACTCCTCAGTGTCCATGACTTCTGGTACACCCACTGCAGGAGGCAAATTCTCTGGGGAACTAAGTGAATGCAGGGGAGAGTCCTCACCCTCTATGTTGCCAACTGGTGGCCTCTAGGCCTGTGGGAGGCAGGATGTCCCCACCCCAAGGATGCACATGTCCTAATCCCTGGACGCTGTGGATGTGTAACCCAACATGGCTAAAAGGACTTTGCACATGCGATCAAGTTAAGGACCCTGAGATGAGGAGAAGATCCTGGACTGTCCAGGTGAGCCCGACGTAACCACAGGCATCCTTACAAGGGAAAGGAGGAAGCAGGGAGCAAGGGAGGGAAGAGGAGGCGCCGCTGGCTTAGGATATGCAGGAAGTGGGTGCATGAGCCAAGGAGTGAGGCGGCCTCCAGAGCATGGAGAAGGCAAGGAAGCAAGTTCCCCTGGAGCCTCCAGGAGTGCAGCTCCGCCATCTGGATTTTAGCCCAGTGGGACCCACTTTTTGACCTCCAGAATAGTAAGATAATAAATCTGTATTGTTTTAAGCCACTAAGTTTATGGCAATTTATCACTGCAGCAATGGGAAGCGAATACAGGCCTAGCTCCAGCCTACGGATGTGTCATGTTGGACCTTCACCAGGTGTTCTGAAAATCTGGACGTGTCACCTAAGAGTCCAGATTTCTAGCTTCGCTTAACGGGAGAAAACAACAATAAGATCTGGCAAGAACTCTCAGTATTTCTTGGTGACGGAAATCAGTTGGAGCTGGGCAGAGGCTGCCCTCTTCAGACGGGCAGGGGCCCTGCAGTATCCCACCGTCCTCACCTGCTTTGTTTCCTAGATTTACCAGCCTGGCTGGCAGCTTTAGCATGGGGAGAAGGATTAAAAGTTCCTAACTTCAATATAATATTCATTATAATGTTTATGCCATCACACCCTCACTCTCTGCATACACGCTGAGGCCTTCAAACCTCAGAGAGTTTACCTGCAAAAGGTGGTCCCAGCAATGCAGAGATGCCATTAGCACAGATGATGATGCCGTAGGCGTTGGCCAGGTGTTCGATGCCAACCAAGTCTTCGGTCACGACAGGCATTAGGGAGAAATAACCGCTGGAAAAGCCTATCAGAGCACAGATGACGGCCAGGCTGGCGTACGTGTGCATCAACGGCAGAATAAAAATGCTGACGACCAGGGTGAAGTTGGCCATCAGGAAGACATTCCAAATGCTGATGCAAGGTAAGTCGGCCACGATGCCCAGGATCACTTTTCCAAAGATGTGGACTATTGCTATAATTGAAGTCAGAGGGAAAACATCATTCTGCTCTGATAAATTATACAAATTGACTATTTCTGGGAGGTGAATGAAGGGGATGACAAAGCTGCTGTATGCAAACAAAGCCCAGAAAATAAAGGCTACAAACATTCGATTGGTAAAGAGCGAGGCCGTCCCGAAATAGCCCGAGTACCACTCCGAGAGGCCCTTCCTGACCCTCAAGGTCAGCTGGCTGACGGTCTTCAGAACCCGCAGGGCGCACAAGTTCTTCCTGGGCAGGGCCTGATCTGGGCACTCCTGGGCTTGCAGGTCACAAAGGGTGTCCCCGTTCCCGAGCCCCCCAGCCCTCTCTTCCGTTCTGCCCAGCTGTCCGTTTGACTTCACAGATTCAGCGGAGAGCTCCGGGAGGACTCTCGGCTCCTTCCCTCCTGGGTGGTTTCCGTCTTTCTGAGGGGAGAGGGGCCTCATGAGCGCCCCACAAACACACAGGTTTAAGGACACAGCACCTTGGATGAACATCGCATTCCGCCACCCGTACTCCGCGCACAGGTACTTGAGCAGCACGGTCATTAGGAACGTGCCAAATCCTGTCCCCGTGGTGCTGAGGCCCTGGGCCAGGGCTCGCCTCTTCTGGAAATACTTCCCCACCATGACCACGGCCGGCAGGTAGGCCATCCCGCTGCCAAGGCCTGCGCGGGTTGAGAGGGGGAAAGGCAACAGTACAACATCAGTGGCCGGAGCCAGCATTTGCAGATCATCTGATGACTTCCCTTACATTAGTGTCTATGTGTACCTTTTCTTTCTACAAAGAAACAATAGTGATTTTAAAAAAGCAGCACTGAGGATAAGAACCAGGGGGGACTGTCCACAGAGCGGGTATCTACGTGTCATTTCCCCCAACAGGCTTTGCAATAACAAAATGAAGCCACATTACCGGAATACTGGTACGCGCTGGACTGCCCAGAGCACACAGCATGTGCCTAGGGATTTGCTAAAAAAAAAATGAATGGCCTCTCTGAGCGCCTCTGTTGTCTCAGGCCTCTGCTAATTGCGCCAAGTACCCAGGAAGGCACACGGACCAGGGCATGAAGAGCCACTGCAGGCATCTGCAGCAGCCTCGGGAATGGGCTGATTCGGTCACAAATTAATTGGAAGAATAAAAGGAATCATAATGTCCCCATAAATAGACATAGCTACTCGATGTCAACACCACACAATACTTATTGTATCACTGATGTTTAACTGTATTCAAACAATTAAAACAGGGGTAGTTTACTATTTACATTGATAAAAACAAAATGCTGGTCGGGGGAGGCTGGGTGTGTGTTCATGGCAGGGAGAGTCAGAACTCTACTTGACACTCAATTTTGCTACGAACCTAAAATTTCTCTTTAAAAAGTGAAGTCTATTGGCCGGGCGCGGTGGCTCACCCCTGTAATCCTAGCACTCTGGGAGGCCGAGGCGGGCGGATTGCTGGAGGTCAGGAGTTCAAAGCCAGCCTGAGCAAGAGTGAGACCCCGTCTCTACTATAAATAGAAAGAAATTAATTGGCCAACTAATATATATAGAAAAAATTAGCCGGGCATGGTGGCGCATGCCTGTAGTCCCAGCTACTCGGGAGGCTGAGGCAGAAGGATTACTTGAGCCCTGGAGTTTGAGGTTGCTGTGAGCTAGGCTGACGCCATGGCACTCACTCTAGCCTGGGCAACAAAGTGAGATTCTGTCTCAAAAAAAAAAGGCCACAAACAATAGATGCTGGCGTGGATGCAGAGAGAAAGGAATGCTTATAAACTGTAGAAGGGAGTGCAAATTAGTACCACATCTATGGAAAATACTGTGGAGATTCCTCAAATAAGTAAAAGTAGACCTACCATTCAATCCAGCAATCCCACTACTAGGTATCTACCTAAAGGAAAAGAAGTAATTTTATCGAAAAGACACTGTACTTGAATGTTTATTGCAGCACGGTTCATAATTGCAAAGATGTGGAATCAACCCACGTGCCCATCAATTCATGAGTGGATTAACAAAATGTGGTATACATATACCATGGAGTACTACTCAGCCACGAAGAAGGATGAATTAATGCCTTTTACAACAATTTGGATGGAACTGGAGACCATTATCCTAAGGTGAAGTATCTAAAGAATGGCAAAACAAACACAACATGTACTCGATATTAAATTGGAACTAACCGATGAGCACACATGTGCACAGAAGGAAGTAAACTCAGTGGAAATCAAGCAAAGGGGAGGTGGGTGAAAACCTACCTAAATGGTACAATGAACACTAACTACCTGGGTGATAGGCACACTTATTGCCCTTTCTCAAGCATCACAAAAGCGATCCATGTAACCCAAAACATTTGTACCCCCATAATGATTTGGAAAAAAGGACAATTAAACTAGCTTCTAAGTGACACCCAGCAGAAGTGATGGCAGGTCCCCAAGCCTCCTGACCAGCCTCAGTGAGGGCCACAGTGTCCCAGTACTTTGCATTATAGGGGAAATGAGCATGAAGAAAATGGCTATCTTTAACTTTAGTCAAACCCTGGATTAATGGCTTTTAAGTCCATAAAAGACAGAAATCTCTAATTTCCTGATATTCGAAGAGTCAGAGAAAAATATTCACTAGTTGATAAGCTAGGCCTACACTCTGACAAGTTTGTTGGCTTTTGATTATCTGAAATATCTGAATAGTGTTTGAGAAAATTAATAGAAATTTGAAGTTGAAATTTAGAAATTACATGACATCTACTGAATGATTATACAGCTGATGTTTGAACAACACGGGTTTGAACTTTTCAGGTCTATTTATGTGTGGATTTTCTTGTGCCTCTGCCACCCCTGAGACAGCAAGATCAACTCCTCTTCCTCCTCTTCCATCCTACTAGATGTGAAGATGAGGATGAAAACCTTTATCATGATCCATTTAATAAATAGTAAATGTATATTCTCTTCCTTATGATTTTCTTGATAACATTTTCTTTTTTTTAGCTTACTTTATGGTAAGAATGCAGTATATAATACATATACAAAATATGTGTTAATTGACTGTTTATGTTATCCATAAGGCTTCCAGTCAACAGTAGGCTATTAGTAGGTTAGTTTTGGGGGAGTCAGAAGTTACATGCGGATTTTCAACTGCATGGGAGGCTGGTGCTATTCGAGGATCAACTGTAAATCTGTATGCAAAACCCCGTGTGATGAGTGAATGCCCTCTGAGAAATAAAAATTCCTTGTAGATTTCTATGGCTAATATAAATTTTGGGGACCTTGTCCCTTTGTATAAGCTGGTTGTTCTCTCTGCTGGAGAGTTCTTACTCTCAACAGACCTAGGAGTCATGCCCTCATCTCCTGCCCATCTCTCACCTTCTCAGTGAAGCCTACCCTGACTATCCTATTTTCAAATGCAACCACCCCCTTCCCACCAGCCCCTTCCCGATCTCCCTTCCCTATCCATCTTTTATTTTTATTAATAACCATGGCACTTAGTCACATAATTTGCTTAATTAGTATGTGTATTGGTGCAGGCGTCCTCAAACTATGGCCCGTGGGCCACATGCGGGTGTTTTTGCCCGTTTGTTTTTTTTGTTTTGTTTTGTTTTTATTTCGGCATATTATGGGGGTACAGATTTTAAGGTTTCAATAAATGCCCATTTCCCCCCTCCCCCCAAAAGTCTGAGTCTCCATCATGACTATCCCCCAGATGGTGCACATCTCACTCATTATGTATGTATATACCCGCCCCCCTGCCCGTTTGTTTTTTTACTTCAAAATAAGATATGTGCAGTGTGCATAGGAATTTGTTCATAGTTTTGTTTTTTTTTTTTTTTTTTTTTTTGAGACAGAGTCTCGCTTTGTTGCCCAGGCTAGAGTGCCATGGCCTCAGCCTAGTTCACAGCAACCTCAAACTCCTGGGCTCAAGCGATCCTTCTGCCTCAGCCTCCCGAGTAGCTGGGACTACAGGCATGCGCCACCATACCCGGTTAATTTTTTCTATATATATTAGTTGGCCAATTAATTTCTTTCTATTTATAGTAGAGACGGGGTCTCGCTCTTGCTCAGGCTGGTTTCCAACTCTTGACCTTGAGCAATCCGTCCGCCTCGGCCTCCCAGAGTGCTAGGATTACAGGCGTGAGCCACCGTGCCCGGCCATAGTTTTTTTTTAAACTATAGTCCGGCCCTCCAACGGTCTGAGGGACAGTGAACTGGACCCCTGTTTAAAAAGTTTGAGGACCCCTGGTTTATGGTCTTTCCCTGTCTCTCCTTTTGCTAGACAATAAGCTCCATGAGGGCAGCGATCCTTTTGTGTCTTGTTCACTGATGTATGTGTGCCATGAGCCTAGAACAGTGCCTGCCACATAATGAGATGAATGAAAGAAAGTTCTACGAGAAGATGAAACAGTCATATTTAGAAATAATAGCAACCTTTTTCATACAAGATGAATTTTACATTTCCAAGGTTAAGGTATAAAAAATTCAGCAGCAGGCCGGGCGCTGTGGCTCACGCCTGTAATCCTAGCTCTTGGGAGGCCGAGGCGGGCGGATTGCTCAAGGTCAGGAGTTCAAAACCAGCCTGAGCAAGAGCGAGACCCCGTCTCTACTATAAATAGAAAGAAATTAATTGGCCAACTGATATATATATATAAAATTAGCTGGGCATAGTGGCGCATGCCTGTAGTCCCAGCTACTCGGGAGGCTGAGGCAGAAGGATCACTCGAGCCCAGGAGTTTGAGGTTGCTGTGAGCTAGGCTGACGCCACGGCACTCACTCTAGCCTGGACAACAAAGCGAGACTCTGTCTCAAAAAAAAAAAAAAAAAAAAAAAAAAAAAAAAAAAAAAATTCAGCAGCAAAATGGGTGCATCTCTGGCTATTTTGAGAAACTAGTTACTGTATCTGTTAAAGAACCAAGAGATTCTTTAATATTAAATATCGTGCCACAATATTGTTGCCTTTATGATAGAATTGGGAGGATGTATACGAGAAAGAATCCAGACGGCCTTGGGTTTAAATCCTGGCTCTATTGCCCATAGGTAACCGTGTGACCTTGATCAAGTCAGTTACTCTCTGAGGCTCAGCTTTCTTATTGGTAAATCGAAGACACCACCACCTGCTTATTGTGTGGTGCTGTAGTGTGTTGTGTGTTGTAGTGTGCTGTAGTGTGTTGTGTGTGTGTACGTGTAATATACCTGTGTCATAGCAAGCTGTCAATTAATGTTCATATCTTACCTCTTAGGCTATTGGCTAATGAAACAATTTAAGTCGGATTCAAAGTAAGCTTTTAAAAAACAGAATGGTTTAATGAATCTTCGTGTGCCCATTATCCAGCTTTGACAATTATCAACTCATGGCCAGTCTTGCCCCCACACTTCCCACCCCCGACTCCCTTCTTCATACTATTTTTATTTGTTTGTTTTAAGATAGGGTCTTGCTCTGTTGCCCAGGCTAGAATGCAGTGGCACCATCATAGCTCACTGCAACCTCAAACTCCTGGGCTTAAGTGATCTTCCTACCTCAGCCTTCTAAATAGCTGGGACTACAGAAGGGTGCCACCATGTCTGCCTAATTTTTCTGTTTTTGTAGAAATGGGGTCTAACTATGTTGCCCAGGGTGGTCTCAAACCCCTGGCCTCAAATGATCCTTCCACCTCGACCTCCCAAAGTGCTGGGATTACAGGCATGAGCCACCATGCCCAACCCTCCATACTATATTTTGAAGAAAATCATGATCTTATCTGAAAAACATGAGTAACTTGCTATCATTAAATATTCAGAAGGTATTCAAATTTCCAAATGTCTCATAAATGCCATTTTTTTTTTTTTGAGACAGTCTCACTCTGTTGCCTGGGGCTAGAGTGCCGTGGCATCAGACTAGCTCACAGCAACCTCAAACTCCTGGGCTCAAGCTATCCTCCTGCCTCAGCCTCCCTAGTAGGTGGGACTACGGGCATGTGCCACCATGCCCGGCTGATTTTTTCTATGTATTTTTAATTGTTCAATTAATTTCTTTCTATTTTTAGTAGAGATGGGGTCTTGCTCTTGCTCAGGCTGGGTCTCAAACTCCTGAGCTCAAACAGTCTGCCCGCCTCGGCCTCCTAGAGTGCTAGGATTACAGGCGTGAGGCATCTCACCCGGCCATAAATGATGTTTTTAAAAACTTGTTTAAATCAATATCCAAATAAGGCCTATACATTACTACTTGTTGATTTTAAGTCTGTTTTAGTCTCTCTCTTTTTTTTCCTTAGAATTTATCTGTTGAGGAAACAGGGTCATTTGTCCTATGGAATTTGCCATACACTGGATTTTGCTGATGGCACAAAAAAAGTTTAATTTCCATAATAAAAAATCTGATGTGGTAATGACCATAACCAACATCCTAAATGTAATATGGTTATGGTTTCTACACAGCAGCAGGACAAAATGGCTAAGAGAAGCAGAACTGAGGGGCATGAGCACAAGAACAGTGTTCGTTCTAACCTAGTAGGAACAATAAATGCTTCCTTGTGTAAGGGGGAAAGTCGTGCCCAACGTTGTAATATCCATTTCCCTATTACAGGGACTATCCACGCCCTTAGCAGCATTCACCACCCCCTTCCTTACGCGACTTTGTGAGCCATCGTTGGCACAGTTATTACTGCCTAAGGGATATGGCAGGTCAGGCAAAGCCCTATGAATGTCCACCCTTCGCAGGGCCCTGGGCCTATTCTTCACCACACCACACCCAGGATTAGAGGAGGTGCTCACAGCCGGGCGGGGCGCCCAGGTCAGGAGAGAAAATCCTGTGGTCCTGGGTCCTGGATGTGAAGAAGGTGCCTTCAGGAGCCGGGCTGAAGAGAATGGGGCACTGGCAAAGCTGGAGAAATCTGCCAGACACCCTGGGCTAAGAAAGGTTGCTCAGACAGACATTAATTTTCTGCTTAATAGGAGGACATTCATCCAGTAGAAGAGGAAAGTTAAAAAAAAAAAAAAAATAGGAGGACATTCCCATGCGATTCTAATTGCCTAAGTGGCAACAAAAAAAAAAAAAGAAGAAGAAGAAAAAGAAGATACAAATAAATCTGCCTGGAATGTTTTTGGAATAAAGAAGGATATTGATATGGTTTCTTACAAATGTAAATGGTACAGTGATACACACTGCTTTTTGCAGTAGATCTTTGCATCTAACTTTTTTCTATTAAACAGGAGCTAGATTGCCAATTGGCTTCATTATGTCTCACCAATGACAGCCCAACAGCATTTTGCATATGTAACTTAACTGATTTGACTGAATTTCTCACTGAAATATAGCTATTGGAGGTATAGTATGTTTAAATTTATTTTCAGAGATTTCCTTTGGGTTTTTTTCATGTATAAAAAGTGACAGTAGGCTGGGTGCAGTGGCTCACGCCTGTAATCCTAGCACTCTGGGAGGCTGAGGCAGGAGGATCGCTCAAGGTCAGGAGTTCGAAAACAGCCTCAGCAAGAGCGAGACCCGGTCTCTACTAAAAACTAGAAAGAAATTAATTGGCCAACTAAAAATATATAGAAAAAATTAGCCGGGCCTGGTGGCACATACCTTTAGTCCCAGCTACTTGGGTGGCTGAGGCAAAAGGATTACATGAGCCCAGGAGTTTGAGGTTGCTGTGAGCTAGGCTGACAACATGACACTCTAGCCGGGGCAACAGAGTGAGACTGTCTCAAAAAAAAAAAAAGTGACAGTAATAGTGTCTCAAACACTTTCCTTTCACCAGCCTCCTGAACTTCTTCCTATTTCTTAGGCTCCATAAATATTTGCAGAATAGATAAATGATTGAATACAGAGATCATATTATTCAAGAATCAATAAGCAATGAACTCCAAGAAATAAAATTCCACTTAAACAGAGTCTAACCATAGAAATGAATGGAATGATTATAGCTCACAGCAATCTCAAACTCCTGGGCTCAAGTGATCCTCCTGCCTCAGCCTCCCAAGTAGCTGGGACTACAGGCATGTGCTGGCATGCCAGCTAATATTTTGTATTTTATGTGGAGATGGGGTCTTGCTATGTTGCCCAGGCTGGTCTCAAACTCCTGGCCTCAAACAATCCTCCCACCTTGGTCTCTCAAAGTGCTGGGATTACAGGTGTGAGCCATTGTGCCTGGCCAACAGTAGGTATTTGTGTTCACCTTCTACTGCTATCATAAGGCATATACTTAACCTTATAATACAATAAAATACCATATTTATATATTAATATATTGAATAAATATATTGTTACATATTTATGTATTAGCTAACATTTACTGAGCACTTCATTATGTGCCAAGCATTGTGCTTAGTTATTTATACAAATATCTCATTTAATCATTTCAGCCACCATGTAAGCCAGGCACTTTTCTTTTTCTTTTTTAAATTTAATTTATTTTGGGGGGATTCAGGACATTTGGAGGGCAAGATGCCCCGGCTCCCCAATTCCTCCCACCCCCAGCCATGCACCAGGCACTTTTCATTATCCCCATTTTGCAGATACGAAAACCAAGGCATAAGTAGGTTAAATAACTTTACCAAAGTCACACAGATAATAAGTGGTTAAAAAAAACCCAAAACACCCAAATTCCAAACTAACGTTTAACTTTTATGCTAACACATTCATTAGGATTGTAGCTCTGTACTCAAAAAGAAAGCCTAGCTGAATTAGGTTCATTAAAATACAACTGTGCAAGTAAGTAACCTACTTATCTGTGTGAATCCCACTACCTGTTGACAAAGGAATTTATGGCTGGGAATATATTTTGCAGAACGAATATGCAAACTGTACTGCCTGCCAGCCCATTTTAATCCCTTCACTGGGGAATGACACCCTAACTGTGCTCTAGATTTGCTTTGTCGAGAGTCTACATATATGTGGGTTTTGTGCTCTTTCGTTAATTCGAACAGAGCTGAAGGAATAAATGATTACTCTGCGACTTGGCACCTGATTCTGCCGTTATTAAAAGAGAGAATGTTACCAATTGGTGTATTCACCTAGGTCTGTATTACTACCCTCCTTTTCCTTTTTCTCACAGGAGAAAGGGAAATTTAATTTGATTTAATTAGGCAGGCCAGGAGCTGTCGTTAGGCTGGTTTGCGCCACCTAAGGCGTGTTTTCCATCTTCTATTAAAAAGTATTTCCTGGAGGGTAGCGGGTGGGATTGGGGTGGAATGGGGGAAACAAAACAAACTATTTCAATGGGTGTCTTTTCTCCACAGTTAAGCTAGTTGCCAAAATGTCCAATAACACATTTAGAATCAAGTTTTTAAAAAAATCCACATGCTTACCAGCTGCCACTCCGAAGGTAATAAAGAGATAATGCACGTTTGCAGCGTAGGCGCTCAGCACCCAGCCCAGGGAGTTGACCAGCCCTCCCACGATCGCCGTGCGGCGGCACCCGCAGGTGTTGATGAACAAGCCGATGAAAGGTCCTGCCACAGAGCATTGGAAAAGGAATTGACTGATGGCGCTTGATTTTCATTCTTTCTTAGCAAATCTTCATGTGAAGACAAAGAATAAAATGTTATTAGAGCTGTTAAACAACACAAAACACCCACACTGCTTTTATGTGACAAAAAACTTACCATGCAAAGATGGCTTTACATAATTTCATCACAGAGCGCAAGGTTCTAGGTTTGCAAGGAAACCAGATCCGAAATAAATACACATTCCCTCTTTTGTCTACAACAGAAGGCCCTGAACTAGTGGTCTAGGGGCTACCTCCACCCTGTGATGCATTTTGTTGATCCCAAACAAATTTTTTACAAAAATGTCTGGAATCTGTTGCCAATGTTTAAAAATTAAGAGAGCTCACAAAAAGTACAGAGACAACACAGGCTATCTTCCCACGGGGCCTAAATCGGCTGGAGCTGTGCAGTGGCAGGCCCCGTTGGGCTGGGTCACACGCTGTGGAGTTTGCCACAGTCTCTACCCTTCCCTCTGCTCTTACACCTGGCCTCTTTACATTATCTGTGAAGCTCTTTACACGTAAGTAGCACAATCATATTTTCCACATTACACGAAGAGCCTAGAAGCAAGTTTTTCTGAGATACTGTACATCTCTGAAAATTGCATTAAGATGGCATTTGAAGAAAACAAAAGGAGATAGTTCTCAAATTAGTGCAAATATTTATGTCGGGAGGAATTTTATGAATCAAAAAGAAAGTATTTTCTAGTCTAGAGTTGTCTTAATGTGCTGGAAAGTAAAAAAAAAAAAAGAAAGTATTAACTGCTTTACTGACAAAAACATTGAGTTGATACCAGTGTCTGGCTTTTTAGTTAATCCACTGTTGCATGCTGGAGCGTCAGGCATTTGTGATTTGCAGATGGGCTAAACCAGACCCACAAATGCTGTGACTCCTCCACGGTTATAAAGCAGGCACACAAAGCTTTCTGACTCTGTTTCATTTTCTACCTATTGTTTAGTGATGGTCCGCTGGCATCTCCAAAATCGAATTGCCACTTCAACAAAATAAAAGAACTCCCCACACAATCTAAGGAGAGGGGCATAATACTATGCAATTGAGATGCAGTCCTTTGGCCGCGAGTCACATTTTTGTAGAGTAACTCAATGCTGGGGAATGAGAGTATACGCGTTATCAGACTTTTTCCTCCTCAGAAGGAATCTGAATCTTGGACCATTTCCCTCAGACTAAATCATCACAGAGCTGCCGGGGACACTCGCAGGAAGTCAACATGTCTGGCCTATCCCAGCAGCCGACAGGGTGGAAGAAGCTCAGGTGTGGACGGGAGCAATGTGAGGCGAGCATTGGCAGCGCTCGGAGGGGTCTCTGCGTGTAACCCCTCACTGCAGTAAAGAGTTAGGAGCCTTTCAATCAATGGCTCTCTGCCTTGGCTGGACACTGGAGTCACTTAGGAGCTTTAACAACAAAAAGACCTGATGCTTGGGGCCCATCCCAAGAGATTCTGATTTAATGTTCCAGATGCAGCCTGAGCACCGCGGTTTTTTAAAGGTCCCCAAGCGGATGGGATGTGCAGCCAGGACTGACAACCACTGCTTTACATCTACTTTGCAGGTAAATTACTTTTTGCAGCCTGTGGATTCCTCTAACGATATAGTGTCCACCAAGAATTAATTATTCAGAGAGCTATCATCATAAAGGCTGCTATAGATTATGAGTGAGGTGATTGATTTTATTAAAAGTTGGGCACAGTGGCTCATGCCTGTAATCCCAGAGTTTGGGAGGCTGAGGCGGGAGGATCACTTGAGGCCAGGAGTTCAAGATCAGCCTGGGCAACATAGCAAGACCCCATCTCTACAAAAATTTAAAAATTAGCCAGGCATGTGCACCTGTAGTCCCAGCTACTTGGGAGGCTGAGGCAGGAGGATTGCTGGAGCTCAGGAGTTCAAGGCTGCAGTGAGCTAGAGTGACGCCACTGCACTCTTGTCTGGGTGACAGAATGAGACCCTATCTCTGGAAAAAAAAAAAAAAGTTGAGACCTGCTGCAGGACACTGGCAAATCCAAGCTAGTAAAGTAACGAAACAGTGCAAATTTATTGAATTTCCCATTGCAAACCACTGCCCGAGAGACAGAAGGCTTGCAACTGCTATAGCATAATTTGTGGATTTATTTAACAGGGGTAGCCCAAATGTGCTTATAATGATTAGAAAATAAAAATGATTTATATTATTCACTTCAGATATATTTTCAGTTCTCATTTGATGTAGTGGCAGGCAGCGTGTCATAGCAGACACAATTTTGGAGGTCAGCGGACCAGGATTGAAGCCTATCCCGCACTTAAACTGGCTGTTCAACCTTCGGGAAGTTACTTAATGCCTCTGAGTGTGGCGTGCTCTTTCTCTGTAAGATGCAGATGATGGTCTGGCCTCCAGTGTTGTTGTAGGATCAAAGGAGATAATGTGCATAACATACACTTGGCATATAGCAAGTGACGAATAAAGGAGAGCTGTTACTACTGGTCTCTGGCTTGGAAAAGTTCCCTCATGTTGCTCAACAACTCTGCAGCCACCCTGTACCAGGAAGCTTAGGATAATGAACAGTAATTTAAGGTCACGATAGATGGAATAAAAGACTTTTCATTTACACAGCTACGAGGTCTGCTGTGTTATGATTTCTGAGACCCAGGGCAAAAAATGTTTATCTGGCAGGCGGCTTTCCCTTTAAAAAGATTAGTCTATGATCTGGAATTTCGCTGTCTGGAATTCAGGGACTCTCAAATGGAATTCCCAACACACAGTTACCGCTCAATTAAATTAAAGACCATCACATTTCACCATCACTATGAGTAAGGTGTTCTTATTTTGGGGATCACCTTCAAAACCATATCTAGTAATTTCAGGACTGGTTTCTGCTGCTTATTTCTATATAACTTGTGAATATCTAAGACAAGCTTATTGGATGGCTTGGAAAATATTGCGACATTTCATATCCTGGTCTTTTTCTGAGTCTTTGTGGTTGCATGCACACACTTCCTCGACTGAGGAAAGACATATTAAAATAAAAATATTTTAAAAATATTTTTAAAAAGGCAAGAAAGCTGGGTTTTAAGTCTTCTAAAAGCACAGGTAGAATCACAGCCAACAGGAAACATTGCCTACACCCAAACAAACCTACCTACATTTTTCATACGACAAACAGTCCTAGTTTTAACAAGACCAATGCAGAGTTGAAGGAGTCAGTTCAATACTGTTACAGGCAAAAATGACTTATCAAGCATTCTCTGATACACATAATACTGCCTTAATTTAATTTTAAAACTATCAGTATTAATTTCCTTTTTTTTTTTTTTTTTTTTGAGACAGAGTCTTGCTTTGTTGCCTAGGCTAGAATGAGTGCCGTGGCGTCAGCCTAGCTCACAGCAACCTCAAACTCCTGGGCTCAAGCGATCCTTCTGCCTCAGCCTCCCAAGTGGCTGGGACTACAGGCATGTGCCACCATGCCCGGCTAATTTTTTCTATATATATTATTTGGCCAATTAATTTCTTTCTATTTATAGTAGAGGTGGGGTCTCGCTCTTGCTCAGGCTGGTTTCGAACTCCTAACCTCGAGCAATCTGCCCGCCTCGGCCTCCCAGAGAGCTAGGATTACAGGCGTGAGCCACCGCGCCCGGCCTAATTTCCTTTTATAAACAAGCACACACACACATACATGCACACATACATGCCACACGTCTTGAGAAACAACACTTTGCCCTCATTTTCTATCAGTAGCACTGCCACTGTTACTAACGTTGCTTGTATTATCAAAAATAACACTGATTGAATGCCAGCCAAGATCAACAAATCTCTGAATAGAGTCAAGCATTTAATTACTAATGTGGAAACTCCTGCAAAGGCACAGATTCGCTCCACACTTACGCCTGTCATACACACACTCTCACAAAACCAGAAAAGGGTAAGAGGCCATTTATGTTTCTAGTATAAAATATGTCATAAATATCTTAAATTAAAAAAAAAATTAGGTGTAAACATATGGCTTTTATTTTCAAGTGAAGAAAACTGAAAAAACATTAGGGTGTACTGGTAATGAGCTCAGAAGACAGTTAAGAGAATTAAGAATTCATTTAATTAAAATTAAATGAAATAAGTAAGGAAGCACCTAGTATATAATAGGTGCTTATTAAATATCAGTTGACAGTAAGAGTTATTTATTTCCCAAACTGAAGTGCATTAGCCATGATAACATTGTATTTATAATAACTTCCAGGCTTGGTATCTCCTACTATGTAAGAATTGGTTTCATAGGTTGCTGTGTGATTAGGCTTAACTAGAAAAAACAAGAATATATTATTATTTCTTCCTGTTATCTATATCAGTAACCTTTCTAAAAAAAAGTTTAGTGGATTTTTTTCCAGTAACAGATGATCAATAATATTTCAAACTAAAAACATTAGAACTTATGAAATAAGATTGTTACTTGACTTTTATAGTATCTTCTCTAAAATTTTTATCTTTCAAAAACACTCACGAATGTTAAATAAGATGAGTTTTATAGTGATAGATAATGAATTATAACAGTAAAGAAAACAGAGTTTAGGCCAAAAGAAAAATTTTTAAATGATCAATTTTTAAAATACTCCAAATTTTACACCATTCAAATAGATATATCACACAAAAGGACAAATATTATATGATTCCACTTACATGAGGTACCTAGAAGAGTCAAATACATAGAAAGAGAAAATAGAATGGTAGTGGCTTGGGGAGGTGGGACTGGGGAGTTGGTGCTTAATGAATATGGCGTTTTTGTTTGAGACAGGGTCTCACTCTGTCACCCAGGCTGGAGTGCAGTGGCGTTGTTTATCATAGCTCACTGCAACCTCAAACTCCTGGGCTCAAGCAATCCTCCTGCCTCAGCCTCCCAAGTAGCTGGGACTAACAGGCATGCACGACCACGACTGGCTAATTTTTCTATTTTTTGTAGAGACCAGATCTCATTATGCTGCTCAGGCTGGTCTTGAACTCCTGGCCTCAAGTGATCCTCCTGCCTCGGCCTCCCAAAGTGCTAGGATTACAGGCATGAGCCACCACGCCCAGCCCAGAGTTTCGGTTTGGGAAGATGAAAAAAGTTCTGGAGATGGATGGTGGTGATGGCTGCACAGCGACATGAATGTACTTAATGGCACTGACCTGTATATGTAAAAATGGTTAAAATGGTAAATTTAATGGTATATATTTTTACCACAATTAGAACATAGTAACCACTAACATCTAATATCTAATGTTTCAATACAAAGCATTACTTACAGCAGGGAATTGTCATTTTATAATTATTCAGTTTTACAACAGGTCACAGACGAACATACCCACTATCAAGGTGATGCCCATGCTGAGCGAGCTGACCCACGCTGTGAGGCCGCGGCTCTGGTGGAATTCTTCAAGCCACTCCACATTGAGGACCCCCAGGGCCATCTGGGAGCCCATGATGAGGATGTGCACAAAGAAAGATGAAAGGACCATCATCCAAGCCCAGCCTCGGTCAATGTTTGGGTGGGGCTTAAGTGTCTTCTTATCTTTGGGGTCATCTTCAAAATCATACCCAATATCTTCATGACTTGTATACATTTTCCAAGATTTTTCTGAAACACATATAATAAGCAATTTCACTGAACATCAAAACAAAAAATTTCTTCATCTTCTTTCGACAGCTCTACTTCCCCGTCATAACCAAACATCACCTCAAGCCTTCAGATTCATCTTTGTCATTACGTGCATTTAGGAAGACTCCTTACTTTTTCACAGGATCGAGTGCTTTTATGGAACCTGTCTCACCTTCATAGCCATCGTTTCTGTAGGTATTACAATCCTGGAAATAGACTCAGAGGGGGGAGGTGACTTTCCCAAAGTCTCATGGCCAGTATGGAGTGCAGCCAGATGGGAAACCAGGATTTGAACCCAGCTAGTCCTGACTCCAATGCCCATAACCCCTTCTCCCTCACAGAGATGGATACTGACAGTTGACAAGAAGGATGTCAGAAGGGGAAACCAGACCTCAGGGAGACTTTAAGGGTAGTTTCAGCTTGGTGTGGCCCCTGGCAGAGGATCTTGTTCTCAGTTTTTGTGTGTGCAAGTGTTCAGTTTATTCAGGATGGCCAGAATGGATTAACCTCAGGGGGATGGGCTCTCAATAAGCCAACTCAGGAGAGACTGATTGGGTATAGAAGGTCAATGTATTATTTTACAATGGGAGACAGGCTTTGTAATAATGGTCTGATGATACAAGACGCATACTTTTATCCCCTCCACCCATCCCCCCATTCCTAGCACTTACCTGGGAAACTTAATTTGTTACTAGAAGATTACTTAGAAAATAGAAAATAGGACTAAGGGAGTTTGGATAGTACAGTGATAGTACAGGTTACCAGGTAGGCAGGAGATCAGGCAGGGCCTCCTGAGCCAAATAAGGAGCGTGGAGTTTATCTCGTATGTAATGAGCAGCCATGGGCTGAATTTACATGAGGAAGAGACAAAATGGGGCTGGTGTCTGCATAGATCCATCTCTTTAAGATGTTTGCAGGAGAGGAGGGAGGCTGGATGGAGTTAGAATACACCAGGTCAGGGAGAGTTTTTGTTTTCTTTCTTTCTTTTTTTTTTTAGGATGAGAATTAAGAGTGTGTATAAGGCCTGAGGATAACAAGCAGGAGTGGGGAGAGAGAGGGAAGGGGAGAGAGAGACAGGGACAGGGTTGGTTTTGAAGAAATACTCATCCCCTGAGTCTAGAAGGAGGGGATGGATAGAGCTAAGATGGTCAGTGGTGGGATAGAAAGTCACATCTGATGGTTTAATTTCTTTGGTGAAGCCGGAAGTTAGGCCACTGGCTGGGAATGAGGAGGGTGGAGGTCGTGTAGGAGCCTCAGTGTTCAGGATAATGGAAGACACTGTTGCCTACAACCAGTGGAAATGATTGCTGAGTAGTTCCAAAGGTCGAGTGGGGCCCTGCAGGGCCACGTTGCCTGGCTATGGGCCATGGAGCACCAAGGACAGAGCCAGGGAGCACTCAGCCCCACGGCCTGCAATAAGGTGGAACACTGTCCACAGAGAACTTAAAAACAACAAAAGACTGAAAGTCGGTCTGCTTTCTGAGTTATCACTCTCTGCCAGCAATTCTATTTTTATTTTATTTATTTATTTTTTTGAGATAGAGTCTCGCTTTGTTGCCTAGGCTAGAGTGAGTGCCGTGGCGTCAGCCTAGCTCACAGCAACCTCAAACTCCTGGGCTCAAGCGATCCTCCTGCCTCAGCCTCCCGAGTAGCTGGGACTACAGGCATTCGCCACCATGCCCGGCTGATTTTTATATATATATATATTAGTTGGCCAATTAATTTCTTTCTATTTTTATGGTAGAGACGGGGTCTCGCTCAGGCTGGTTTCGAACTCCTGACCTCGAGCAATCCGCCCGCCTCGGCCTCCCAGAGTGCTAGGATTACAGGCGTGAGCCACCGCGCCCGGCCTGCCAGCAATTCTAAACAATGACACTGATAAAAAGACTCCTCCTTGAAAAAAAAAAGTTTTGCTGGTTTAAGTTCTAAACAATTATGTTGAGTTTTAATGACATATATGTACGCTTCAAATTAGCCAGTTTTTATTTTTGTAAACATTGTATTCTACGTGGAAGTTATTTCAGAGAACTCCTGGTTTTATGGTTGACCCTGGCACACGTATGGCCCCAGCTAAACACATTAATTTCACAAGTAAGCTCCTAACAGTTCAGAATTGCTGGAGCTCCCCTCAAAAATCTGTGTCTGCAACTCCTACCAGGCTACACATTGTGGCCTTTAACAGAACATTCGAGATGAATTCTGCCAGCACAATTACTGTCTAGAAAAAGAACCCAGGACTTGAGTGTCACTTCTCTTCTCTCACTCTATGTGCCCACTAGTAGATTTCATTCTTGTTTAAAATTTAAAATAGTGAAACAGAATGCAAGACTACAAGGTGAAAAACGTTGTTTTGGAAAGTGACATTGTTAGTTAATACATGTTTTACATAATTTGAATAATATCTTTAAAACTGAAATCTATTCTTTTAATTATTTTAAAGAAGAATAAGAACATAATAATAATTACTATGGACTATATGTTACATGATTATTCCTGAAAGTCATTTTGTTGCCATGAAAGAGGGTGATGTAAAAAACGAACCTCTCTGGGTGTCAAAGACACTAGGCAGTCTCCAGTTGTGGGACTTCAGGGGCATTCTGACGTGAACAGGTAGGCAGGATAGGGAAGCAGGTTGTGGCAAATGCACAGTGCCTACATCCTACTTCTGTCCACACCTGAGCTAAGGTGTTTTTTTATTTTAAGCTGAGGTGTTTATTTATTTATTTATTTTACCCTTTTAAAGTCTATGTGGCCCACAAAACCTAAAGTACTAACTCTCTCACCCTTTACAGGAAACGTTTGCCAACTCCTGGGCTATAGCATTGGTTCTGGCTAAGGGGTTACTGGATGGGTCTGTTGGAGAAGACGGGTGCAGGGAGAGCAAGGACAAGCCAGTGGATCTGCCCTGGGGCTCATCGTCTTCCATTCCCTCACACCTGCTTCTCATTATTATTTTTATCTTTTAAATTATTCTATCTCCTCAGATAGCTGTCCAGTTCCCAGCTGCTACATTGCCTGTGCTAGTCACTGCTCCTGCCTGGAGGTCCTTTTCCCCTTTTCACCTCCCTCCACCTCCCCACTACCCAGGTTGCTGGGAGTGGTAAAAAGCTCAGCTTGCCATGTAATCCCCCAGCCCTTCCAGTTATCATTACTATGAGTCTCTTCAGCTATTGTGCATGACCTTCTCTCCTTCCGTCTCTCTCTCCTTCTAGCCTCCTGGCCCTCATCTGCTCATCCTTCAAAATTCAATTAAATTATAATAGTGAAATCTTGAAATGGTGAAAAAAAAAAAACCCTGAAAACATCCCTAATATTCAACATCAGAGTACTTGTTCAATCACTCAATCATGGTATAGCTATACAAAGCAAGTCTGCCATCAAAAATGAAGTTCACACTTTATGACCTTATTCCCAGATCTTCAAAGAGCCTTGGACAACTTTATTTTTGACATATATGATAATCCCTTTGTTGCTGTTGTTGCTCAAAACATGTATCCATAGGAAAAAAAAAAGACAGGAACAAAACAAAGAAAAACATTGATGGAGATTATTCTTTGGATGATGGTCTTACAAGGAATTTCCCCTTCTTTTTACTTATTGGTAAAACAATTCTAAATAAACATATATTAACTTTATTATAAGGAAATAAAGGTCCCCGCTTTTATCTTTTAAATATCATTTGGTAAATTAGTGGCTAAGTTGTAAAAGAGAGAGAGAGAAAAAAAAAAAAAGATAATTCAAGAGCCATCTCTCTGGGGAAGTCTTCTAGCTTGTCTTGGGCTCCAGGGGGTGTGTGCGTGTGTTTGTGTGTGTGTGTGCCACCCACTCCCCTCCCAACCCATGAACCTGCCTGGGGCTAGAAGGGATGAGCCTAGAAAGGGTTCAGAAGGGGTGGTTGGTGGTTATCTTCCCTCTCTCCCTGTGAGTTTTATGCAGAATCCCAAGGAGCCAGAAAGAGGAGGACCAGGCAGCCTGACAGAGGGTGTGAAGGGCCCATGTGAGCAATAATATCATTTGACAATTTGTGGGACAATGTCCACTATGTTTAATAAGATAAGACAACAACTTGGCATTTTTCTAAAGTCCATATACAACTAAGAAGGACTTTGAAATAATAAGTAATAAAAAGTTATAGTTTTTCAACCCATGGGTTGAAACATTAAGCACTTTACTAAATCAATGTTAAGAACTGTATATTCTCACTGAATTATTTATTTTATGGGTTAAGAGATGTAGTTGCCATCAAACTGCTCTCAACATTCCCAGTTTATTTGTTCATAAATAAATGACACTGAATAGCATTTAATGGACAAGTATTATTCAAGAGGCACAACTGTGCATGCAGAATATAGTATCAAATGCAGAGCTCTGGTAGTGGGTTGGGGAGGGACAAAAGTCCTTTCAGATCCTCAGGCGGTCCCTTCAGACCTACTGGGCAATAGAGTCATCTGCATTTCACACTTAAGTCTCTGCCAACAGTAATTACTATTTTGACTAGTCACAGTTTATTTGTTGTCCAACTAGTTAACTAAAACAAATAAAAGACCACAGAAATAAATGTCTGTCCCCTCCACATCCAAGTTTGCTTTTAGAAATTTTAGCATTTATAGAAATATAGATACAAAATCATCATCTTAGTGTGATCATCCTACTCCACATCTGGGGAGAGAGAGAACTTGGAGAGGGTATCTGGCCCCCCTAGACTCCAGATCTTTCTCCAACACATGGCCTTGAAGTGCCCCGACCTTTTCCACGTCCTGACACACAGTGAAATGATGACATGTGCATGGCACACGGGGTAAATGGATGCAGTGAGTGTGGAGCTTCCGATAAGCATCGGCATGGAAAATGTAATTTTCCTGGTGTTGGAAGCTCGGCATATAACACTAGGGGCTTGCCCTAAAGAAGATGAAGGAAGGAAATTGTAAGATTGTGGGAACAACAGCCAACCTTCCATTCTCCCCAAATGTTGAGTTCATAGACCATGAAAAAGAAATCATAAATTTTGGGGAGGGAGTAATACATGTAGGCTACGGAACAGGGTCAGCTGCACATTTACGTGGTAATAGGCAGAAATGAAAATAATAGATTTTTCTGGAATGTATCTGGGATTGGAACAAAATTTAATTTTCTATAGCTCTGTTCAGGGAGGAAGTTTTACCAGCAAGTCATTCATTTTTAATTTGGCTTTGTCATTATGTCGCATGCGGTGAGCTCATTAACCTGAAAAGCAAAGGGGGAAACGCCAAGTTAACACTCAAATCAGTCTCCTCAAATGGCCAGAGCGAGGTGGTAGCAGGTTCTTCCTCAGGTGCAGGTGTGTGGCGGGTCCACCTTTAATTTGGCTCCCAGGTACTTTTGCCCCCTAGACCCGCTGTGCACAGGAAATGCTGGGCCTTTAGAGGGCGCACTTTAAAGGGCTGAGCTGAGCTGAGCTGAGCCAGTGTGGAGACAGCGAGGAGAAACGGGAGTCGCGGCCGGGTTCGCCCTGAATTTGGGGGAACTCAACGTGCAAATGCCTCTTCTGTGTCCCGGACCGTGCTGGGTGGCTTCTCCACAACGATCCTGTCCAATTGCTGTTAATGTCCCCATTTCACGGGTGAGGAAACTGAGGCAAATGTCGAACAGGGGCCAAGCAGCTTGGAGAGGTCTAACTGGCAAGCACCGGAGCCCAGATGGGAACCCAGGCCCACAGGATTGCGAAGCCTATTCTACCACCACCCCAAAACTCACTGCCCCCACACACCCGGCACACCGTGGCGCACAAAGCAGCCGGACAGGGCCGGAGAGCTCTCGCTAATGCCCGGCAGCCCTCCGTCCTTGCTCCTCAGCCCGCCTCAACTTTTCCTCAGACGGAGACGGGCTTTGTGGTAAGCAGAGCCGCGGTCCCCGAACGCCGTCACGGGCCCGCGGCGTTTGGCCCGGAATGGCCGTCCCGGCCCTCGCCTCAGGTTGGCGTCTCCTTTCCGACCCGCCGGGGGCCGGCATCTGCGCCCTGGCGCGGCATCGCGCCCGCGGAACCGCCTCCCGCCCCGGGGCCCGCGCCCTGGCGCGCTCGGGAGCCGGGCCGTTCGCGGTGCCACCGCCCGGCCGCGCCGCAGCCCCCGTGTCCGCGCTCGACCCATCCCTGTCCCGTTCGAGTCCCAAGCCGGGGCCTGGAGCGCGGCCGGGGAGCGAGCCCTGGGGGCGCGCGCGGGCCCGGGCGGCGCGGCAGGGGGCGCGCGTCCCTGCGCCCGGCCTGGCGGGCAGCGCGGCTTCCCCGCCCGCAGCGCGCGACCCCCGGCGGCGGCCCGGGCACGACCGCCGCGCCCCGGCACGGACCGGTGGCCTTCCCCGACGCTGCCCGGGGTTCGCGCCGCCCCTCCCCGAGGGTCCCTGGGCTGCCACGGCCGCCCGGATCCCGCCTCCGAGATGCTCGCGGCGCCGCGCGGCCTCGGGATGGACACTCACCGCCCGCGGCCCGCCGGGCTGCGGCCTCACTCGGCTCCCCGCCCGGCTCCCCGAACTTGCTGCTCTGCGCCGAGCCCCCCGGGCAGCCGGGCCAGGGGATGCGCGGCGAGGTCGCCGGTCATCCTGGGGATGCCTGCGGCTCGGCTCCCGCCCGGCCCCGCGCGCTCCGTGCGGGCCCCGGGCCCGTTTGCCGCTCGCCGCGGGCCAGGTGAGCGTTCCGTGCAGCTCACAGCTCGACGCCTCGGGCTGGGTGGCTTTAAAAGAGGTGCGTTTGGAAGTGCCCGGCCCTAGCCAGGGCTTCCTTCCAATCGGCGCAATTTCAAATCTTCAAGCTCGTTCATTCCTATACCGGCTTATTCTGGTTTGGCAGGGAAAAAAAATGCAGTCACCTCACATGCACACTCTTGTGGCCGGTTGAAGTTTATAGCTTTGGCTGAGGTTCCGCTAATGCTCTGCACATTTATAACTGGGGGAAAGGGCCCGACACCTAATCCAGGAGGCAGGTGAGGACAGAAGTATCTTCCACTCCTCTGGGATGAAACAGACCCTCACCCCAGTCTGGGCCACAAAACATAACAGTTTGTAGAGCGAAGAGGGGAGCAGGACCTGCAATATTCTTGGCCAACGAGAACTGAAATCTCTCATTTGTGCCGCTCTGGCTACCGCCTCTGCCTGCTCTCTCTGCAGGGTCGTGGGCACCGGGCACACAGGTCGTCTCTGTGCGGTTCGCCCTCTTCCCAGCAGGGCACCCAACGCAATGCTTTTTTGCCTTTGGAAAGTTTTCCCTACTGGTGAAGTCAATGGGTGGATCAGTGAAGCCAATGCTATTTTACCTCACTCGAAAGATTTTGTAGTAGTTTTCCTAATGCTGTCTGTCGTAATCAATTCTCACAAACTTAAGTGGCTGAAAACAACGCAGATTCTTTGTTTTTCAGTTCTGGAGCTCAGAAGTTTGAAATGGGTCCTACTGGGCCGAAATCGTGGTGTTGTTGGCACCTTGAAGCTTTTGTTCCATCAGGCAGCTCAAGGGGAGGGCTGCCAGCTTCTGGAGGCTGCCCACATTCCTTGGCTTGTGGCCACTTCCTCCGTCTGCAAAGCCAGCAGTGTTGCATCATTCTGGGTCTTCCCTACATACTCTCATCCCTTCTGTCTCCTCTATGCTGCCTCCTCTTCTACTTTTAAGGATCCTTGGAATTATGCTAGGCCTAGCTAGATAATGCAGATAATCTCCATATTTTAAGATCAGCTGATTAGCAAACCTAATTCCGTCTGCAGCCTTAATTCCCCTTTGCCATGTAAGGTAACATATTCACAGGTTCCAAGGGTTAGGATATGGGCATCTTTGGGAGACCATTATTCTGCCTACCACAGAGTTTCTTCTTCCTTCCTCTCTTTTTTTCTTTCCTTCCTTTCCCTTCCTTTTCTTTCTTTTTTTCTTTCTCTTTTTATTTTTTTTACAAAAAAAAATCACATGTATTTCTCAGTGCCATTTCTTATATGAACTCTTTTTTTTTGAGATAGTGTCTGTCTAGCTCTATAGCCCGGGCTAGAGTGCAGTGGCATCATCAGAGCTCACTGCAACCTCAAACTCCTGGGCTTAAAACAATCCTCCTGCCTCAGCCTCCTGGGTAGCATGTGCCACCATGCCTGGCTATTTTTTAATTTTTATTTTTTGTAGAAATGGGGGTGTGTGTCTTTTTTTGTTGTCCAGGTTGGGCTTGACTCCTGGCCTCAAGCAATCCTCCTGCCTTTGCCTCCCAAAGTGCCGGGATTACAGGCTTGAGCCGTCACATCTGGCCTGAGCTCTTGATTAAAAAATAATTGAGAACATTGTGAGAAACTATGGCTAAGTGAGGGCCTTGGTGATGAGAGGCTAGGCTTAGATGGTCTAAGTGTCTTACTTTTGCTGATGAGAACATGAGCAAATGGATGTTTAATGGTCCTTGGGCCATCCTTCTCAGATATCACTTATTTCAACCAGGCTTTTGACAGCAAGTCAAGATTGGGTTTCTGGCAAGTTCCCCAAGTACAGATGATCCATCTTGTTTGCAAAGCGGTCTATAAAATTTTCAAGTCTTTTTTTTTTTTTTCCCTCTGAAACCTTGCAGATTTATTGAGGTATGATTGATGTAGTATGAACTGTACATACTCAAGTGTACAATTTGATGAGTTTTAGCATGTCTGTGGACCTCACCTCAATCAAATTGACTCCAGAATTTTCCTTGTGCCGCCTGGCAATCCAATCCTCATCCCACCTCCACATGCTCAGGCAGTCTTTGCTCTCTGAGAAGCTTCTGCTCTGGACCAGGAAGCGCTTTTCTGATAAATCATTTTGTCTTCAGGAGTACCATTGCTCTTACCTGCCTGGTCTCTCATTGACACAGGTGGATTGAGAGCAGGCCCAAAGCAAAGGGACCTAACAGTGATTCATGGTTCTGTATATCTGGGTTAAATGAATCGAAATCCACTACCAAATAGCATGTAAAAGACAAGCACTAAACTCTTTTCATGTATCTAAAGTAGAGGAACCTGCCATTATCTCTTGATTTTCAGACAAATTACATATTATCTCACAATAGCAATCTTACTTTTAATTGGATTGTGTTAGATAACAACCTTGCCCCTTAAGAAGATAAAATGATTCAAGTGCTGCCTCTAAAAGTCT
Organism: Microcebus murinus; assembly: GCF_040939455.1. Classification (NCBI taxonomy): domain Eukaryota; kingdom Metazoa; phylum Chordata; class Mammalia; order Primates; family Cheirogaleidae; genus Microcebus; species Microcebus murinus. Next base: position 98,349,514 of record NC_134111.1, read on the forward strand.
TCCCTCTTAGTTCTAATTATGCATTCAACGGATTGTATAACTCCACTTTGGAGTAGGGGTGGAACTAAGAATTTCGACAATCTGTGCCTTAATTTTGGTGGTTTAATGGTGTGGATTAGAACAGAATGGGATAAAATCAACTTTTGAGGAAGCTGCCAGCACAGAACATTGAAGGGCTTAGACAAATACCCTGAAGTGTCAGCTTGACTGCTCCATTTTTGTAGCCAGTCCAGATATGAAGATGACCTGAAATTTGCATGGTCATCCAGGGACATCCTGTGTTCATCTCTCAGTGCAGAAAGTAGCTCTCCTCCCCACTCCTCTGAGCTTAATTCAGGGAGACAAAAGACTAGAATCCAGAACACATTGTGCCTGAATGTGTTCAGGCACAAGACACACTCAGGAGAAACTTTATGAAGGAGGAAGGAAATGCTTTGTCTCACCCAAGACCAGACACCCAGTGCTGTGCCAAAAGCCTCACCACCTCTTGCCTTGTAGGGTCAGTCTGTGCCCACACAGCATTCTCCCTGTGACTCAATTTATCTTTCCTTATGTGCCAGTGCTTTGACGAGGTGGGGGTCCTGGTTACATCTGGTCTTGGAAGGCAGCTTCAATCTTTGCCTGCAACCAGGCTAGGCTCCAGGGGTTTTATACTTTAGCAAGACTTGGTGGGTAGGAGGCACGGGGGTGACAGAAAGAGGTTGGAGGTCTTACAGTAGCCTTCAGCAGCCTGGAGGCTCCTGACAACTGTCACACTAGGTGGACATTAGTCATGGCTTCCAGGTGCCCCATAAGTGTGTTTTCGGATTTCAGCAAGACCTCATTTTTATGCTTTATCCATGAACCACATGTGCTAATAGTTACTTTTCATCTATTTGTGTATTCTTTCACTCAATAAATATTTTCCACGTGTCTATTCCATGCTTTTATAAAGTGCATAGGATACAGCAGTGAACGAAACCAACAAAAAATGCTTTCCCTCATTGAGCTTATATTCCAGTGAGTGGAAGAGAAATAATAAGCAAGACAAAGTAAGATATATAGATATAGATATATATGGTTAAATAGTAATAAGCACTAAGGAGGAAATAAAGCAAGGATAGGGAATTTGCAGTGTTGTTGTGGTGAGGAATTTTAGATGGGAGGGAAAGCTTCAACAAGAAGGTGACGTCAGTAGGAAGTGCAGGAATGAGCCATGAGAATGTCAGGATGAAGTTCATTCTAGTGGAGGGAGTAGCAGGTGCAAAGGGCTTGAGCCAAGGTTATCCTAGGGCCTTGAAAACGATAGGGGAAAAAAATGGGCTTTTATTCAAAGACAGGAAGCCATGGGGAATTGAGCAGAAGAGTGACATGAGTACACTGACATTTACCAAGATCCCTCTGGCTACTGGATTGAGAAGAGACTGCAGGGTAGAAGCAGAAAAACCAGTTAGGAGTTGATTACAACAATCCAAGTGAGAGACAATGGCTACTGGGACCATAGAGGTGTCAATGAAGACAGTGAAAAGGGATTGGATTCTGAGTATGCCGTGAAGGCGGATTTGCAGGGCTTGCTTAAAAGGAATGTGGGGTGTGAGAGAAAGAAGAGTCAAGGCTGACTCCAGGGTTTCAACCCAAGTGACTGGAAGAATGGAGCTGCCACTAACCAAGAGGGGAAGACTGCAGGAGGAGCTGGTTTGGAGGAGACATTAGGAGTTCAGTTTGGACCTATTAATATTTTGCTTTAATGTGGCTTTCTTGATAGCCACACAATGGAATATTATATACGGCAATCAGAAGGACCAACTGTATCAACACACTATAATATGTTTAAATCTTAGCAGTGAAATAATTAAGCAGAATAAAAGTATAATACTCTTTATATAAAGTTTAAAAAACTAAAAGCAAATGTTTTTGGAATACATTTAGATGCAATACAACTATATAAAAAGGGAAGCAAAGGAATGATGAACATGGGCTTTAGGATAATGGTTTATGAGGTTGGTGGGGACAGGGAAACGGGATGGGTATGGTTAGATGTGCCTTATTGTCCGGCTCATAGCTTTTGTTAGAGTGTCGGGTTGATGGACACTTACTTCTTTATTAAATATAACTCACTATGACCAAGTGGGCTTATCCCAGGAATTCAAGGTTGGTATGCATCTGAAAATCAACTAACATCATACTTAATTGGTGAAAAACTGACTGCATTCCTCCAAAGACCAGGAACAAGACAAGGATGTCAAGTCTTGCCACTTCTATTTGATGTTGTACTAGAAGTTCTAATCAGGCAATTAGGCAAAAATAAATAAATAAAAATCTAAAAATCAGAAAAAGAAATAAAGGGCATCCAGCTTGGAAAGGAAAAGGTAAAATTATCTCTACTTTTAGATGATACGATTTATATACAGAAAATCATATGAAATCTAACAAAAATAGGAGTGATATGTGAGTTCAGCAAAGTTTCAGCTTACAGGATCAACGCACAAAAACCAATGGTATTTCTATTCACTAACAATTCCATTTGTAATAGCATCAAAAATAATAAGTGGGACTAGGCAGGGTGTGGTGGTTTACACCTGTAATCTCAGCACTCTGGGAGGCCAAATAGAAGGATCACTTGAGGCCAGGAGCTGTAGACCAGCCTGGGCAACATAGTGAGACCCCCATCTCTACAAAAATTTTAAAAATTAGCCAGGCATGGTGGCGTATGCCTATAGTCCTAGCTACTTGTGAGGCTGAGGTGGGAGAATAGCTTGAGCCTAGGAATTTGAGGCCGCAGTGAGCTACGATCACGTCATTGTTAAAAGAAATTGAAGAACTACATAAGTAGAAAGACACCTCTCTGAACATCAGCGGACCTGCCAGCTCAGGCAGTTTCTGTAAGAGAGGAGCTAGGCCTGCCCTGGCTCTTCTGCAAGAGAGGATCAGACGATTTCAACGTATTGTGAAGACCAAATACCAGCACTGGGGAACTCTTAGGACTGTAATCAGGGATTATGAAATCCAAGGAGCTACTCTCTTCCTCTTTGTGAAGCAGTGGAGAATGTGTGTTGAAAGCCAAGAATGCACAGAGCGGAGGTGTTTAGGTTCTGAGATCAGCCAGACCTGAGCTGCAAGCCCAGGTCCTATCTGTATCTTTGTGGCCTGGACACCAGCCCTAGAGGGGGTATAATAACAGCACCTCCATCGAAGGGTTATTGTGAGGATTAAATAAAATAACACAGGTAAGGTACCACACTTGACACATAAGTAAGGGTCTTTTTCTAAAGTGATAACAGGTCATCCATATCCATCCCACCTCATTGATCAAATGGCCGACAGGAGAGCCCTCTTGAAAGGCAGCATGAACTAGTGGTTATGAGCATAAACCCTGGAGTCCCATTGGCTGAATGGAAATCCCAGCTTTCACCACTTCCCTCTTTACCTATTAAGAAGGTTACTCCACATCTCTACACCTCAGTGTCATCTTCTGTAAAACAGGAATGTCCGGTCCATTTGGACTGTAAGGACTGAACTCTGATCTTTTTCTTTAGCTAAAAACTCTTTCCTAAGGAGGCCAGCTGGGTCAGGCTGACAAAGGGTGGGGTGGTTTACTTCCCAACCTGATTCTGGTATGGCATTAACATCACCTAAAAGATAAGAAGCCCCTGTCTTAACTCAAGCATCCTAGCAGATGCCTATCATAAATTTAAAGCATCTTAAAGCATCCTAGCAGGCACCTATTGTAAATTTAAAATATCCTCCTGTCTGGACCTCCCAGAGTGCTCATACCCTTATCTTAAAGTAAGCATATCCTTTCTGGTCTTGTAGATAAAGTCTAACTCTCTCAGCCAATTGCCAGCCAAAGAATCTTTAAACCCACCTACAACCTGTAAGCCCCCGCCCCTTCGAGATGTCCCACCTTTTGGGGCCAAACCAATGCATGCCTCTCATGTATTGATTTGTGACTTTGGCTGTAACCCTTGTCTCTCTGAAAATGTATAAAACTGAACTGTAACCCAGCCACAGCGAGTCCACTTGCTCAAGGCTTCTTGAGAGTGGCTCTGGGTCATGGTCCTCACATTTGGCTCAGAATAAACTTCTTTCAAATATTTCAGGGATGGATGTTTTCCGTCCACAATTTTGGCCTAGTCGGCAGGATCTTGGAGAAGACTCGGACCGCCTAAGGAGCAGCGCGGACTCGGTGCCAGGCACCGGCATGGCCCTTTTTGGCCTCTGACTCCGAGCTTCTTCTTCAGCGGGACTGGTAAGTCCTCCTGAGATCCGGACCTCCTGTTTTTGGTTGATAGTCTTGGTTTATTCTGAGCTGGTTCTTTTCCTAGGAATTGTTGTTTGGGATCCTAATTTAGGTTTGGAGGTGCACTCTAAAGGGCTTTCTCCATTGCCCTTTTCCCTCTCAAAACTAGTTTCAATTGGCTTGTCTGCACATTTGCGCAAGGAACTCAACTGTCCTATTTGTAGACAGATGAGAGACTCAGTCTCTCTGCTCCAAAGATGAGGGGCAGCTTACTCCTCCCAGATCTGAGGCAGCCCTGGGTGACCAGGGCCCTGAATGGGAGTTGCCTGGGGCGATTCCCCAAGGCGCGAGTAGCCCCACAGGAACCCCCCAACAAATTGGAAATGCACTTAAGAGCTGATCACTCAGCGTTTTGAGCCCTCTGGTAGGTACTAGACCCCCCCAAGAGAAAAACTGAGACATGTAAGAGGGTGGGACCGACTCAATGGCGAAACACTGAGGAGCCCCACCCACAAGCAGCACACTCTGATCCACGACACCAAACCCTAGACCACAGTTGGGTTCCTTGAAAAAAAAAAAAGAGAAACAAATTCTTTAAAAAACAAGGAAGGGCAAGGAAAATGACTCCTGTTGGGGCACCCCAGTTGGTTTGTGTTACCTCTACTTGCAAGTATTTTTGTAAATGAAAAGATTCAAAGGCATGCCAGGTTTTCTAGGCCTCCAGCTGGTTATAGCTAATTCTCGTGCACAAGTTTTTAAGAAAGGGCAAAATTACATCAAGAAAAATTAAGAGCTGAAATGGTCGACCCCCCCCCCCCACTATTAAAATGTCTCAAGCTATCTCTCTCTCTTCCTTTCAGGCTACTCTAAAATCTGCTAACTTTTTCTATTGATGTTAAGATAACTCATTGTTTGTGGTATTTACAATTGAAAGGCTACCTGGAGACCCTGCTGCCAGTTCTAGCTAAAATGCTAACAAAGAAAACTCATTTTGAACTGAAAAAAAAAATCAAACTGCCATAGAAACTGCTTTACCCAAAACTTTGATCCCCAGGCCTAATTAAGTTACCTATCAGGTCAACTAAAGTTTGCCGTGTAAACAAGTTCCAGTCTCATCCGAAGAAATTTAGATCCAGCTTTCTTTTACAGACTGGTGAGTTTGTGTTATCATGTCATGGCTAAGGTTCTAGGGTAAAATTTATTAGAACTTTGTGTGTGTGTATGTGTGTGAGAGAGTGTATATGTTTGGGTATGTTTTATGTCTGTCCATGTATTACGTGTTTGTGCTTATATGGTGTCGGACTGGTTTAAAATTAAGGGAGTGCTCATAAATTAAACCCAAATGCTTCATGTGAATTTAATAATCTTTGATAAATAAGCTGTGTTATTATTAAATAAATAAATAAAAATGTGTTATTAGTAAAGTAATAGTGAAAATGCTTTCAAATTGTCAGCATACATTTGTTTTTGCCTGGGTTTTACTGGACATTTTTAAGTTTTTGAGGTGTAAAGTTTTGATAAAAATGTAAACTCAGCCAAAGACAAAGTAATGTGTGATTTTTTGATAAGTAAAGTAAATTTAATATTTGGTCAAATGACAATAACCGAATCTGGGTTACCAACAAAAATACTTATGTGTTTAACTTTAAGGTAAAAATGCAAATGTGCCTAAGTGTCAGCACATTAGAATAAATAAAACACCAAGTAGAGCAAAAAACAAAATTTAATCGTTAAAGGTGTATAAAAAAAAAAACATTTTTGTTTTGGTCTTTTAATCCTAACTGCAGATAAAGTTTACTTCCACTGATTGAATGCCTGTAGAGAGGTACACAAAGTGTGTTTAACTCAGTATCATCTAATATTAACAGTGCTGTTAGGGATTCAAAGTTGTCCTCAAAAGTTGTAAAGAACTCAAATTGAAAGCTTTAGTTTTACCTTGGTCTTGTCCATTTTTGTCCTACTCTTTACAATCTAGCTGGTTATGAGTACATTATGTTATTGTAACAGAGTTTTTGCCTAGAAAAAAAATTCTAAATTATTAATTTTTATATAGCAATTTATTTTAAGATAAAAAGTGAATGATGGTTAAAATCCATGAGCATCTCAAAGTAATCTTACTCTATAAATGTGCTCAAGTTAATGCACTAAAAATTATTTTGAGACCATTTAGATTGTTTTTTTTTAACAGCTTAATCTTGAGCCTCATGTAAAAAGCATGTTACCACTTTGTATCATTGTTTGAGGTGCTAACAATTGGTGCTGAAAGTTTTTTCCTCAGTCTACAGTCAGGAGATCTTATGTTGATGGGATTAAAAAAAAAAAAAAACCTAGCTTAAAATAAAGGCTTCAGAAGCAAAATTTTCTGACGTTGCCTGCCTCTTGTGCCAATTCTTCCCTGAAGCTAGCCATAAAACCTAAAATTATTCTATGTAAAATGGCCATAAAGCAATTATCTGACCTACTTTGTTTTTACTTTGTTTTACTGTAAAACCCCATGCCAGAAAGGGCTTTGTCCTACACCCAGAAGGGAAAAATGCACACTCAAGAGGCCAAGCAAAATCTAAATAAAAAATGCCTTACTGGTTCTGCCACTAAGCCTGTTAGAATTAGCTCATATCCTTTTTGTCCAATCATCTTTCTACACAGCTGTCCATACTTTAAACATAAAAAATGGACAATTTCCCCTGCATCTTTGTGTTCATTCTAAAAGCATCCATGTATAAGTTTTAAGTCTTTCTCTTATTAATCCTATTAATTTTAATGTCAGTAGATTTTCAGCAAGCCTTTAGGAGAACAAGTGGCCTTTGCTCCCAAACTTTGGGTGCCAGAGACATTTGTTTGGGGATGTGATGTTTTGGAAGGATCTAATTAGCTAATACCTTTAAACAAGATATTCTAAAATGACTACTATGTTTACAAAATTTAGAAGTGATGTTATATTTGTTTAAAATAACAAGTCTTATTAAAATGCTTATTGTTTCTGATAAGATTTGAGTTTGTATTTTGATCCGTGTTCTGTTATATATATCTAATTTACAGGGTATAAAAATGGTTAATAAAAATGTAACTTAAACTTTTAATAGCTAGGATCTAAGTAAACTGCTAATATAGATGAATTAGGTAAATACAAATAAACTTTTCATGTAATTTAAAATCTTAAAGTCACTATGTTAAGTTAAAAAAAAGATAATCATAAAATGTCATTATATGTCCCTTATAAATGGGTCATTTATAAGGTAAAATACTAGAACATCAGTTCTTAAATATAAGTTTAAGTTTACACCTTCATAGCTTTGTATTTAGGAATACTAATAAAATTGGTGACTAACAGTTCAAAGTTACTTTAACTTACTAGGTTTTTCTAAGAGATGACATTATGATTAGTACGTATAATTAAAGCTTCTAGATAAAAGAAAAACAATTCTATACAAAAATTCTTTTAATAAAAATTTTATACAACATAAGTATTAGTTTTGTTAAACGATAATTTTGTTTATAGGCATTTATGGAAATAAACTTTCCTCTCAGGACTGCTTTAGCTGTGTCCCACAGGTTTTGATAACTTGTGTTTGATAACTTGTGTTGTCATTTAGTTCAAAAAATCTTTTGATTTCCATCTTGATTTCCTCGTTTATGAAGTGATCATTTAATAGAAAGTTGTTTAATTTCCATGACTTTGTGTAAAAATAAGAGTTCTTGTTAGGGTTGATTTCTACATTTATTCCATTGTGATCTGAACATGGTATAATTTCTATAATTTCTAGACATGGTATAATTTCTATTTTTTAAAAAATCATTTGAGACATGCTTTGTGTCCTAAGATATAGTCAATCTTAGAGAATGACCCATGAGCTGATGAGAAAAATGTATATTCAGTGGTTTTGGGGTAGAATATCCTGTAAATGTCAGTCAGGCCCGTATGTTCTAGAGTTCTGTTTAAGTCCATTATTTTGTTTAATTTGTTAGTTTTTGAAACTGCTTATTCAATATGTAAATGACTATTAAAAATTAAGTGGATATAAAAGTTAAAGGTTATAAAAGGTTTATAAAAGTCTCAACTTATAGTCAAATTGTTTAAAATTAGAAGGATTTGTTTATAAGATTTTATTAAAATTAACTTTGATCATTAATACACTAATACAAGGAAATTTGGTTTTCTCTTTTAAACTAGATTGTCATATAATATTAATAGAAATAACAAAAGATTTTTTTCACCTTTTAATAAACTGCAAAAAAGAAGGAAAGAAAAAAAAGACACAGATTCAGCTTCCTTATAACTTGTACTGCAGTCTGTCTAGTAGGTCTTATACTTGTTTGAGACACTGAGTCTCCTTTCTCAAAAAAAAAATAGGATTTTGGCAAAAAAATTTATATATTTAAATTATTAATTTGGCTACAATTTTATAGTAGCCTACAATTTTGTTTCATGACAAGTGTCTTATGATAAACAATTCATGACTTCCTACTTTTTAAGCTTTCACTAAAATTTAAAGTTACTAAAAATAAGAATTCTAGTCAATGCGCGTAATTCTAAATATAAGGTGTACCAAAAAAATAAGATTTTTCAATAAGAAAAATTATAAAACAGAATGTGTTCTTATTAAAATAATATAACTTTGTCTAATTCAGAGGTTATTTAAGGGTTAAATCAAAATAAATTTTAAAAGAAATTAAAAACAAAATTCCACTTCTGTGTAAGAAAAAGATGTAAAGGGGCAATGAGCACAGATATATTTTTGGTAAGGAAGGTTAAACAGAAAGAATAATTTAAAGAAAGGATCTTGCATAAAATTTTTGTCCTAAAATGACTGGTTATTTAGGAAAAGGGACAAAATCGAAAGTTTTAAGATATGTTTTGTAGATGGTGAAAGGTACGTGCAGGTGAGGATAAAGTCTCTAAAACAAAATTTACTAAAAAGAATTTTGGCTAAAACAAAGATTTCTGTCAATATTAATTTACTGTTAATGAAATGATATGATTTGTACTCATTTTTGATTCTATAACATATTTCTTTCCTTTTAATATAAAAAGTAATGTAGTACAAAGGGGTTTTGTTTAATTTTGGTAATTGGCCTTAAAAAAAATTTTTTTATGCTTTGTCAGATAATCCCTGTACTCTCTTTATTAGGTTTTGACTAACTGAAAAAAAAAACAAAAACCTAAAAAAGGATTAAGATTTATATCCATATAACTATCGCCTTTAAATTTATTTGATGACTATCTCTCTCTTTGTTAAATTATTTTATAGTAGGCCGGGCGCTGTGGCTCACGCCTGTAATCCTAGCTCTTGGGAGGCCGAGGCGGGCGGATTGCTCAAGGTCAGGAGTTCAAAACCAGCCTGAGCAAGAGCGAGACCCCGTCTCTACTATAAATAGAAAGAAATTAATTGGCCAATTGATATATATATAAAAAATTAGCCGGGCATGGTGGCGCATGCCTGTAGTCCCAGCTACTCGGGAGGCTGAGGCAGAAGGATCGCGCGAGCCCAGGAGTTTGAGGTTGCTGTGAGCTAGGCTGACGCCATGGCACTCACTCTAGCCTGGACAACAAAGGGAGACTCTGTCTCAAAAAAAATAAATAAATAAAAAAAAAAATAAATTATTTTATAGTGGTTTGTGATTATATATGAACAAATGCTTTAAACCTTTAATATTTGACAACCTTTCCAAAACTTAAATTCTAAATCCAGCCTTTTGACCTTAAACTAGCTTTTTATACATTAGGATTACTAAAAGTCTAAGACAGACTTTAGATTTATTTGATGTGTCAAAACTATCCAGGGAACATTGTCAAATATAAAATGGTGTTTAACTTTCTTTGGGCTGTACTTGTATAAGTATGTTATTAATATACTAGCATTGTAAAATATTGACATGTCTTGGTATGTGTTATCAGTAATAATTATGGTTATTAGGTAAATTGCTATATGTCACAAAATAACCAATTTGGACTCTCTGTAACCGTGGCTGGTCAAGTTTTATCATCTTTTAAGTTATTATTTTACTTTGATTCATCTCAGAAAGTGGTTCTTTCTGGCTAAGTCTAAAATTGGCTTCTTCAAGTAAAGGCCATGGAAAGGACTGACAAATCCACTTAAATACTGGTTTCTAATAACTTTAGAGATTATATATACCACTGGACTAAAACAAAATGAAGTTCCAAGACTTTAACTTTAATTAAAAATCTAATATGACCATGAGTATAGCTAACTCAAACCTCATGAGACGGAACTAAATTTTCATATAAAGACTTTTTATTTAAAACATTACTAATTCTTTTATTTTGTTTTCCAGAGTCCTGACAATTTTTAAGTAATTAGCAAGTTCACCTGATTTCTGGGACCTTTAAAACCTTAAAATCTGCCAAAGCCCTGTTCAAATGTCCTCCCTCTAAGCCCAGGGAATATCACGGAAGAGGGGGCGTGCCAGATTGTAAGGGCCAATTCTGAGGGATGGAATTAGTTTAGATCCTCCAGATGAAGGAGGGACACACAAAAGCCTAAAGGAATACTAAATAAAATACTTTGTTTTTTCAGGCCATATGCTGCAGATATCCATCCCAATCATAAAAGTTTTTTTCTGCTTCCTATAGACTTAGAACTTACTAAGTATAATTTTTATCAGTTATGGATTTATCCAAAAGGAAATATAATGAGTAATTTATCAGCCACCTTACTATAAATTACTAAATTTCCTTAGCTTAAATGCTAATAATGCTTATATTTTGCTACAAGTTGTAGGTAAATTAGTTTTATAACTTTGCCTTTAAAATGTTAAAGATCGAATGTTTCTCAAATTCAATTTATACCCTCCTCAGGATGTTATACCTATGGAGACTAATTGGCCAGAGGAAAAATTAAATTTATTAGATTCTGAATTGGTATCAGTTTTGCAATCCTCAAATAAAATTTACCATAAAGTTCAATTGACTGTTGATAAAGAGGGTAAACATATTATATGATGATGCATGCAGAGGATTTTTTGGCTGGTTAGGCTGCTTGCTACCTTCTAATTCTACCTATGACTCTCTTGGGCACCTACTGTTAAGTACTTTTGTGACACTCATTGCTGTATTATTATTATATGTTTCCTGTAAATGTATGCCAGATACAGGAAAAGGAAAAAAAATCAATCAAAGGCCCAGATCATGATAGCTTGCAGAACAGATCTGGTTCAAGACTTTTTTTCAGAGTAGGCCCAAGGCCTGACTCTATCTGGCCCCCTTTAACAAAATTGGCTATTAAATCAAGTGGAGTCATGTCCCTCCCCTAAGATACAACACTGCCTATTTCACAGCACTGTGGGACCAGATAAACAGCTCTAGGAATGAGCCTTCCTAGCGCCGTGGGACCTCATGCTGGTTATTGGCCTACACATGCATTCCATGGAATGATCTTTGGCCTACAGGGGGAACTGAGGACTGAACTCTGATCTTTTTCTTTTGCTAAAAACTCTTCCCTAAGGAGGCCACCTGGGTCAGGCTGACAAAGGGTAAATTCCCACTAAGCGGCTTTTGTTAACCAAATGAAGCGGTGGTTTACTTCCCAACCTGATTCTGGTATGGCATTAACATCACCTAAAAGATAAGAAGCCCCTGTCTTAACTCAAGCATCCTAGCAGATGCCTATCATAAATTTAAAGCATCTTAAAGCATCCTAGTAGGCTCCTATTGTAAATTTAAAATATCCTCCTGTCTGGACCTCCCAGAGTGCTCATACCCTTATCTTAAAGTAAGCATATCCTTTCTGGTCTTGTAGATAAACTCTAACTCTCTCAGCCAATTGCCAGCCAAAGAATCTTTAAACCCACCTATAACCTGTAAGCCCCCGTCCCTTCGAGATGTCCCACCTTTTGGGGCCAAACCAATGCATGCCTCTCATGTATTGATTTGTGACTTTGCCTGTAACCCTTGTCTCTCTGAAAATGTATAAAACTGAACTGTAACCCAGCCACAGCGAGCCCACTTGCTCAAGGCTTCTGGCTCCGGGTCATGGTCCTCACATTTGGCTCAGAATAAACTTCTTTCAAATATTTCAGGGCTTGGATTTTTTCCGTCCACAATTGCTACAACAGAAACTCCAAAAGCTACTGGGTAGCTTATAAACAGCAGAAGTTTATTTCTTGTAGATCTGGAGTCTGGAAGTCCAAGATCAGGGTGTAGCAGACTCAGAGTGCAGTGAGGGCCCATTTCCTGGTTCATGGCCGGTGCCCTCTTGCTTGGTCCTCAGCCGCATGGTGGAGGGGTGAGGGCACTCTCTGGGGTCTCTTTTATAAGGGCACAATCCCATTCGTGAGGGCTCTGCCCCTGTGACCTAGTCACCTCCCAGAGGCCCCACCTCCTAAGGCCATCTCCCTGGGGGTTAGATTTCAGTGTAGGAATTTTGGGGGGATACAAACCTTCGGGCCGTAACAGAGAGTAACAGCAGTAGCAATAATACCTACTTGGGTTGTTGTGAAGTGTAAATGGTTTAAAGGACTCGAAGTCAATCGACATGTGGCTCCTAATGGGATACACTGAGGACGCAGCCTCCCCTCTGTTGGATTCTTTTTTTTTTTTTTTTTTTTTTTTTTTTTTGAGACAGAGTCTCGCTTTGTTGCCTAGGCTAGAGTGAGTGCCGTGGCGTCAGCCTAGCTCACAGCAACCTCAAACTCCTGGGCTCGAGTGATCCTTCTGCCTCAGCCTCCCGGGTAGCTGGGACTACAGGCATGCGCCACCATGCCCGGCTAATTTTTTATATATATATCAGTTGGCCAATTAATTTCTTTCTATTTATAGTAGAGACGGGGTCTCGCTCTTGCTCAGGCTGGTTTTGAACTCCTGACCTTGAGCAATCCGCCCGCCTCGGCCTCCCAAGAGCTAGGATTACAGGCGTGAGCCACAGCGCCCGGCCTCCTCTGTTGGATTCTTGACAAAAAAGTGTGTAACCTAAATCCAATCCTGAGGAAACATCAGACAAACCTGAGTTGAGGGACATTCTGCTAAATAACTGGCCTGTACTCCTTAAGAAAGTCGGCATTCTGGAGGATAAAGCTCCAGGAACAGGGCCGGGGCGGTCGGTGGCTCACACCTGTAATCCTAGCACTCTGGGAGGCCGAGGCGGGTGGATTGCTCCAGGTCAGGAGTTCGAAACCAGCCTGAGCAAGAGTGAGACCCCCGTCTCTACTATAAATAGAAAGAAATTAATTGGCCAACTAATATATATAGGAAAAATTAGCCGGGCATGGTGGCGCACGCCTGTAGTCCCAGCTACTCGGGGGCTGAGGCAGCAGGATTGCTTGAGCCCAGGAGTTTGAGGTTCCTGTGAGCTAGGCTGACGCCATGGCACTCACTCTAGCCTGGGCAACAAAGTGAGACTCTGTCTCAAAAAAAAAAAAAAAAAAAAAAGCTCCAGGAACAGTGCAGATTAAAGGCGACCAGAGATAGGACAACTAAATGTAAGGTGTGATCTAGGATTGCCTCCGCCCATCGTCGTGGGTGACCAAATCTGATTAAGGTCGGCAGATTAGGCAATAATACTATGACTTTGTTAATTTTTTTATTTTAACAACTGCAGTCCTGTGGTTATGTAAGAAGGTGCCCCCTTTTGAAGGAAATGCTGACTGAAATATTTGGGAGTAAAGAATAATTTAAAAAGTATGTGAAGTTCTTAGAACAATGCTTGGCACATAGCACTATACGAGTGTTAGCTGTTCTGAGTTTTTGCAATGCTGAATTCCACTTGGTATCAAACAGAGCCACTGTGACCTTCATTAACAATGTTGCAGGAAACTGCCTAATATAACTGCTTTTTCTTTTCCTGTTCGCCAGTGTTGGGTTTCAGACCTTATGCATTCCCCTCAAAATACAGGAAAGGTCCGAGGAGTTTCCTTTGCTTACACGTAACACCTCTCCACTCCTCTTGCTTGCTTCCTCCTGCCCTCCCTACCTCTCTCCATTCCCCTTTTATGGGCCTCAGTTTAGGGCGTTCAGACTGTGGAGGAGGAGCAATAGGGAGTGGATAGAGCAACCTGCTGCCGCACAGGGAAAGGCCCCTCCTGGAGAGGAGGGGAGAGGAGGGGACATTTGCGTAGAAGAGTACCCCCCAGAGATGGCCTTTAAATTGTTTACTGAGGTCCCCTCTCCCATGTGGGATGGGATAACTCAGAGGGATGTGGGGGAGGGGTGGTGGTAAGGAAAGATGCCTACAAAAGCCACGTGCTGGTTCCCAGCTAACTGTGTGACTGACAGATAAGGGCAAGAGAAACACTTGGTATGCATGAATGGCTAAATCTTGAAACACAGCCCTGGGTGACTTTGACCTGGGGATGTGTGGACTGAATGATTGTGATTGCCTTGGTTACGTAAACCACAGGGACCTGGGTTCACTATAAGAAAGGCCAGCATTTGATATGGCTGTCTCACTAGCCTTGGGTCCCACCCACTTGAACCACAGTGGGGTCTTTGAGGTTAAAAAAAAATCACAATCAAACATGCTTCATGGGGTTTTAAACCCATGGAGAGAAGTCTGCCAATGGGAAGGATGAGAAAGATGGTTGGCCCTCCTTAATGTGCATATAGCTCAGGACTGAGGAAGCTGTCCACAGCGGTCTACTGGCTGCAGACAAGGAAGGGGGTGCTTTCTGGCCCTCTGTCAGGATGATTTGGCACAGTGTCTCCCAGAGGGTGAGATGGGGTTGCTGGTGATTTTTAGATTACATCAACTAGCAATGACTGACTTCCTTCTTGCATTCAAAAATGTTCTGGAGCTCCTACAAGACGCCAGAGGCTAGGTGTCTAGGTGCTGACAAATCGGTGATAAACACATGCACATCCACTTCTTTTTCTGTTCATTGAATAGTCAAGGAGAGAGTCAGTTTAGAGTTAAATCGTCTTTGACATCCTCTGATTAAGGGACATAGCAGTCTTCCGCCTTCGAGTCATCAACAAGTAGCCCTATCTAGTTGAAATTTAATAACCATATTTTGTTTTCATTTATTTGTCGTTTCATTTATTCTTTTATTTAGCAATGGCTAGTGAGACCTTACTGCAGGCCGTTTGAGTTTCAGGTGATGGAGAATACCACACTAGATAAAGTGATAGGATTTCCCATTCTCATGGAGCTTACATTCCAAGGGAGAATAAAATATGCAGTATTTCAGGTGCTGACAAGCGTTATGAAGTAAAGCAAAGCAGGGTGAAGGGAGTGAGTAGGGGGTTGCTTTGCTCTTTTCTACATTTAGGTTGGTCTTGATAAGTGGTAGACGTGCTTTGCATTTACACTAATGATATGACTCCTATCAAAATATGTTCAAGTTAAAACTGATTTCATTTGAAGAAAATGACAAGTAAATAGTTGTTCAGCAAGGTGATAGGCAAATATTGGACATTTGGCAAGCAATGCTTTAAGGCAATGGTTCCCAGCCTTGGCTGTACATTAGAACACTAGGAAGCTTTTGAAAAGTCCGGACAGTCAAGCCACTCTCCAGACCAATTGCATCAGAAAAATTAGCCAAGTAACCCTTATTCCCCCAACATCACAGGGGGATTTATTTTCTGGAGAAATTGAACCAGAGAGGCAGGCCAGGTGGAGCTGGGGATCCAGAGAGCTGCGGGGCTGGGAGAAGTCTGCACACTAAATGGTGGGACCTTCCTCACTTCCAGCACCTGTCACCTCTTCTGTTCCCAGGACGCCAGCAGTCTGGCTTGTATTTCCCAAAAGGGAGACTAGAAGATTCTTCCCTGGAGAAATTAATGAACTCAAAAATAATGATTTGGATATGATGATGTTTGGGGTTACCCGATGAAAAAGTTGGCTGTCTACCCAATAATAACCAGCAAAATACATCCTTTGGCATATCCTTCCCTGCCCATGCACACAGAGCTTCGAATCAGCTATAGGAAGGAAGTCTGAATCTATGCCTGCTAAGTTAATTAGGTTTCAGAAAGTATGTTCCAGCAGTGGCACGGGGGGGAGGCCCCATGCTTAGGGAGGGGGCACTGACGATCCCATCGCAAATGTGGTAGGTTACACAGAGTGGGAGCTGGTGGGAGGGGCCCACCACTGGGCCACCATCGGTGTGAATGACGACAGTGCTTACTGTGAGCCTGGCTCTATTCTCAGATTGTTATGAGCTGTTTTGTTCAATCCTCACAACACCTCCATGAGGAAGATAGTGCTGTTTTCCCATTTGCAGGTGAGGAAATAGAGGCACACACAGGTTAAGGAACTTGCCCTGGTTCACGCAGCTAGTAACCGGCTGAGCTGGGATTTCAATCAAGGCAGTCTGGCTCGTCCCTGCACTCAACCACTAAAGCATGCTGCCCTTAGTTAAATACACATTACCAGGGGGAAAAGCAATCTCAGGGGACACCTCCCTGGTTCCTGCAGGCTGCTGTTGGCTTGAAGAGTAGGTGTCCCCATCTCCCTAACCAGGTGTTTAAAGGCCTCCTTGGCCCAACTCAGCTCACTAGTGTCACCTTCTACTACATGTCTGTGCCATCATTGTTCCAGGCTAAGTGGATTTCCCTCAATTCCCAGAAGATGTCCATGCCTTTGTGTTTCCATAGAATCCCCTCCTTCTGTACTTCGTTATTTATCATAATCCTTTTTTTTTGTTATTGCTGGTCATGACTTAATTCAAGCTAGTTCCTTCAGGGTTATGTCTCGCAGATCAAAGATAACTCCTCAATGAGCCCATGGGGCTTGTGTGCACCCCTGGGGCTCTGCAGAGCACCTCTGCTGTTTTTGCCTGCGTAGCACCCATGCTCCCTTCTAGCAGCAACCTGGCCTTCCTCTTGGCGGGCTGTCTCTACTGAGGGTTGAGCTGCTTTTCCAGGATCCAAACCCATCCTCTCAGGACGTTCTTTTTCTGACTAAAGAAATGGGCTTAGGGATGGACTCGTGATGCAAACCAAGCCAATTGCACCCAGTCTCCCCTCTGCTGGGCCTGCTAAGCAGGTGGGCACCAAGCCTCAAACAGCTGGGGGGAGCTTTCGCTACCTCGTGGGAGCCTAGAGCTGTGTAAGGTAGAAGTCAGCACAAAGGGGACAGAACCAAGAGTTGGAGAAACAAAGAAGTGATGTCCTCATTTGATCAGCCGGGGCCAGTCATGCTTACCAGAATCTCCTGTGCTTTTTTGTTACTTGAACCAAAGTGTGTTCTTGAGCCAGTTTGAGCCGACCATTCTATGCAAGTGCAAGGATCCCAACTCACTCACAGCCCGTGTGCCGTATGTTATGATTGATGCACGGCTCGGAGTTCTGGGGGACAAGGACACAAGTGGGCACAGCGTGGGTATTCAGTAATGCATGCTGACTCACCGGACAGCTCACTTTCCTGCAGCTGGGAACATCTCAGCGTCCCGCGCTGTTCCTCGCGGCCTTGGGGAGCTAGGTGCACTTCCTTCTCTGAAAATCTAGTTTCCCTAGTTGCCGGCAGCAAAACAGCTGCCGTGGGAAAGCATCTTTTAACTTGTGGGAAAGCATCTTTTAACTTGTTCAGTCCAGAACTGTGGCTCATCTGCTCCCTTTTTTCTTAGGAAAATTCTGCCTTGGAGATTAGAAGGGTGTGTTCTTCTCCTGAAGTTTGTCTCAGGGTGTTTTAAACACCACCACAGATCGCCAGCAGATAATCTCTATGTTTTGTTTAAATTCGGCAGAAAACCCCAAGGTGTGAGAAGCACAGACAATGGGGTTTAGAGGGAGCAGCTTCCTGGGTAGGGGAGGAGAACAGGCAGAGAGGCCCGAGGGTAAGCAGCCATCTGTTAACAGAGACAGTCCAGAGCCAAGTTGTAAAGTCAATTAGGTGTGTTTTCGAGCCCAGCTCATCCCCAACTCGGTGGCCCGTCTCTTCCTCTCCAGGTGGCCTCTAGCTCATCAAGCCACGGAGGTCAGCTGGTCCCTCTGTCATGTCCAGCTGGCTCGCCCACACCCTCTACTTTAGACTTTTGAAAGTGACATTCCTCGTCCTCCGTCCCATCCGCCCACCTCCCGAGTCCCCGTGTCTTAGCGGCACCATTCCTGCTGGTCACCCCCTTGGAAGAGACAGGCATTTCAGAAGTGTCGGGTGGTGTTTCACCCTGTGACCCATCCTCTGTGGACTCCGGCTCTTCCGCCTGGAGCACGCCTTGCCCGCCCTCGCCCGCTCTCCCAGCCTCGGTCCCACCGCTGAGCCCTCAGGCCCCTGCATGTCCTGGGCTCCAGCCACGCTGGGTCCTCCCTGCCTTACTCTCCCCATCCTCTGAATGTGGCCTTATATTTTTCTACCTGCATGCCTTTTGTCATACAATTCCTTTCCTGGGATGCCTTTCTTCCCCATCTTGTCCTATTGGTCCATCCCATACTGCAAGGACACCCTGACTCTGTTCTGTCACTCAGCAGAGTGTTCTTGCTGTTCCTCAAACTAACCCATCACTTGGTCTGTGCTTTCTCCTGGTATCTGTCACATCCTACCTCGGGGCATAGCAACTCATCGTCATGTTTCTTGTCGAGCATTCCCAGGAGAATGCTCTGGAAGAGACCAGGGGTTACTCATCCCTGCAGAGCGGTGCAGTGAGGCCGCAATGATCATGCACCCTGGAGCCAGGCTGCCTCACAAGTGTTCAGACCCGTGAACACTTGTGAGGTTTATGTTAGGGAAGAGAAGAAAGGAGACAAGTGAACAAGTAAACAAATAAATGGTGACAGGTGAAAAGAACTGCAAAATGATGTGATAGACAGGGACTGTGAGGCTCTCAGGTATATATTTTTTTTCTTTTGAGACAGGGTCTCGCTCTGTTGCCCAGTCTAGAATGCAGTGGCATCATCATAGCTCACAGCAACCTCACACTCCTGGGGCTCAAGAAATCCTCCTGCCTCAGCCTCCCAAAGTGCTGGGATTACAGGTGTGACTCACCACGCCCAGCCTATCAGGTGTATTTATAATCATT
Source organism: Microcebus murinus (assembly GCF_040939455.1). Classification (NCBI taxonomy): domain Eukaryota; kingdom Metazoa; phylum Chordata; class Mammalia; order Primates; family Cheirogaleidae; genus Microcebus; species Microcebus murinus. The sequence continues at coordinate 98,368,640 of NC_134111.1, forward strand.
GTTTTTCTTTTTGAGATGGAGTCTAGCTCTGTCACCTACGATAGAGTGCTGTGGTGTCAGCCCAGCTCACAGTCACCTCAAACTCCTGAGCTCAAGTGATCCTCCTGCCTTGGCCTCCCAGAGTGCTAGGATTACAGGCATGAGCCACCATGCCCAGCCTTTGATCACTCTTATATGATACAGATTGTAGATGTTTTGCATGTTTCTAATGCCTTAAAATGTTTACGAAAGATGAATAAATGGATGGATCTTTCCTCAAGAGTTGTGTTTATTCTCATTGATTCTAGAATCTTGAGAAGCTCGTATGATCCAGTGGATTGGGGGCATCTGATAGAGGTGGGCTGGGAGGAGGATATTTTGAGACAGGAACCTTTCCCCCACCCCACCCCATTTCACATACTGTAGGGCTCTCTTCCTCTCAGGTCTAAGTCCTCAAGTTCAGACACTTGTTCTGGCTGAGTCACGTGGCCTCAGCCTCGTGCCTTGGCTCTCACCTGCCGGGTGGCCAGGTAGGCTAAGACAGCTGCATGGTGGGCAGTGGCAGGTGGCATGGCATGGCCAGAGGGGCCCCCTCTGTGTTTATCTGACCTAGTCCCACAGAGCCCAGTAAGAATGTGTTTCTGAGGACCAGGGCCAACTTTAAGTACAAAGGATAGAACTAACCCTCTCCCTCTACTGCTTAGCACACTTTAAAGCATTTCTCCTTTAAAAACCACCCCCATGGGCCCTTGAGAGCTTATGTTTTGGGGGCATTCACAGCAGTTCCTAATACCCCAGTGCTGCTGGGAGACACCTGCCTTCAGCTGTAAGCAGTTAAACACAGATGCATTTCTCACCTTAGCAGACAGCAGGGGACCGAGGGAATGGGAATGGGGTGGGGGCGTTTCACATAGGATGAGTGTGTCAAGAGCACGAGATGCTTCTTGGTGCGATGGAGGCTCCTCGGCTAGGCAATGGCATGCCTGTACCAGCGCCCGGGGCCCGAGGAGGCCAAGGCCAGGAAAGAGTGAGCATGCAGGGAGGGGAGTAAGATAAAGGAGTGGCCAAGACAGGTTTAGTCTAGGTCCTGTCTTGCCTGAGGCTGCCGAACTGTGAACACTAAGTCTGAGATCCCAGTGCTCAGAAGTTGTTGAGAGCAAGGCACTGAGATTTAAAACAACATTGTACCCTTTACCCTTTTGAAGTGGTTCTTTTTTTTTTTTTGCTTTGAGACAGAGTGTCACTCTGTTACCCAGGCTAGAGTGCTGTGGCGTCAGCCTAGCTCACAGCAAACTTCTGGGCTCAAGCAATCCTTCTGCCTCAGCCTCCCGAGTAGCTGGGACTACAGGCGTATGCCACCATGCCCGGCTAATTTTTTTCTATATATATTAGTTGGCCAATTAATTTGTTTCTCTTTTTAGTAGAGACGGGGTCTTGCTCTTACTCAGTCTGGTTTCGAACTCCTGACCTTGAGCGATCCTCCTGCCTCAGCCTCCCAGAGTGAAGTGGTTCTTAATGCACTGGGAAAATGACACCTAACCAATCTATCTTCCAGTCCACTTTGGGGACTTCAGTCCCTCACTGCACCTTCCCCACTGCCTGCCCAGGCTGAGTTCATTCTGATTGGTGGGTGATCTTGCCTTATTAGATATAAAGTAGTCTGAATATCACTGCTGGGACACCTAAAATTGCTGCAGTGAATAGCTACAACTCTGTACTATGCGTTTAGACATTCAAGTGTCCTGAGTCAAGCCGTTTGCTGCAAATGCACACTTTTTGCGTGTCTGCCACGCGTCAGCCTTCTGTGGGCTCTAGGTGGCAGCCCCGGCAGAATGCAGGAGAGGACTCTGCATCCCACATGGACACACTGCACCCCACAAACCCCAGATGCCTGCTTGCACGGCTCGCTCTACGGTTCCCATGGAGCAGAGAAACAAGAAGAGAGAGGACAGAAGGTGAATACCATGATGGAGAGGCCCCATCATGGTATGGGACCGATTTCTTGGGGTCTGACGGATGACTGAAGGCTTCTTCGGAGGGTGGTGGGTGGCTGCGTGGCAGAGGGTTTGTAGTGTGTGGCAGAGTCTGCGGGCGGTAGCACTGGAAGTGGCAGCAGAAAACAGGTCACACTGTTCTCTGGGAAGAGCCTCCTCATGCCTGGGGCTCTTGGGAACAAGAATCTCTTTCAAGGTTCTGACAATGGATAATATCTTTGCAGTGAAGCCTCTCTTCTGTCCTGAATTCTTTATTTTCCCTGAATTGCACAAGTTATCCTTGGATGATTCCTATGAAATGGACTCAGTTGGGAATGGCGTAAAATGAAGGCAGTAGATGGAAAGAATTTTTAAAAGCAAAAGCAAAAGCAAAAAAAAAAAAATGCTGATGTGCTCAATATTTTTCTTGCTGTTTATGCATCGAGAGTCTGTCTGACTCCTCCGTGGGTCCTCAGGGCCCATCTCAGCGGCCCTTCGAGAGCAGGCTCTCCCCGTGGAATGGATGATTGAGCATCCATCTTCAAAGCATAAATGCCCCTGCTCTAGGGATTAGCGGGCTTTGGCTTTTAGCTTGCCTCACCGCAGGGATGATGAAATTGGCCTTTCCTGTGCCCTCACTGTAAACACGCATTTATGCCATTCATTTCAACGTACCGGGCGGTTGAAGCAAGCAGCACTCTCCTTGTTCCTCGATCTGCATCTGTGGGGCCGGGGGAGCAGTAGGGAGATGGGCTGGAACAGAAGCTGGGCACGTAGAGACCGTCTCTGTTTTTAGGACATCTGTACTCTGAAGGTCAAGCAGGACCAGAGTTTTCAGCAACTCTTTCTCCTCCTTTGCACACTGACTTCTCCCCACCCACCCCTGGGGCCCACCATGTCCGTTCTCCTGGGCCTGGGTGGCAAACTACTTCCAGACTAATGTTCAAACTGTTACAGGACCACTCTTGGGGGTGTTGACACTTTGAAGTTAACTTATCAGAGAATCTGAGGGTTGAAAAAGATGTTGGAGATCATCCAAGCCCCGGGTCAGCAATTGGGCCAAATCCAGCTTGATACTCATTTTTCGGAAATAAAGTTTTAATGGAATACAGTTCCCATTCACTTACATGTTGTCTGTAGCTGCTTTTGCACCACAGCGACAGAGTTCAGTAGTTGCAATTGAGACCACATGGCCTGCAAAGCTGAAATAGTTATTATTTGCTCCTTCCAGACAAAGTTTGCCAACACCTGATCCAACCTAACCCTGTTTGCCTCCCCTACAAGTGATTGTGCAATTGAACACCTTCTGTGACACTTTCTAATTAATACTCAGCTCTTTAATGTTAGAAGGTTTATTCTTATGTTAAGTTGCCTTTGCTTTCTTGTTTTTCTTTTTTCTACTACTTTATTGGAAAACTAAAAAGTCAGATAATCCTAAAGAACTATTTTTTTTTTTTTAGACAGGGTGTCACACTTTTTCCTGGGCTAGAGTGCAGTGGCATCATCATAGCTCACTGCAGCCTCAAACTCCTGGGCTCAAGCCATCCTCCTGCCTCAGCCTCCCAAGGAGTAAGTGGAACTACAGGTATGCACCACCATGCCTGGATAATTTTTATATTTTTTTGTGGAGACAGGCTCTCACTCTTGCTCAGGCTGGTCTCAACTCCTGGCCTCAAGCAATTCTCCCACCTGGGCCTCCCAGAGTGCTAGGATCACAGGAGTGAGCCACCGTGCCTGAACTCAAAGAGCAAATTTCTAATGGTGGAATGACAAACACCTTTACAGATTGGTGGAAGGGACAGTTGGCAAGATGGAAAGGAAGTGGCTTCCTTTCAAACCACACGATGCAGGTAGTTGCCTCCTTTCGTCCCACTTTCAAGCTGCAGCCTAGTTTTGAAAATCTGGAGATTCAGCTTTGTTCTAGGCTGAGCCAAATCAGCCTTTGAGGTGGAATTAATCACACACCAGCATTCCCTTTTCGGCCCTTTGAAAGTGGTCAGCTCATAACATCATTGTCTATGATCCACACACAAAGAGAGTGTGGATTTCAGATGTCTCTCCCAGAAAAAGAGAAATAATAAAAGAAATAATTAAGCAGGGGAAGAAGAGAGTTTGAGATTTTGTAATTTCATGGTTTCATTTGGATACTGTTCCCTTTACTATTGCTTTGTGGCAAATCACCCCAAAACTTAGCAGCTTAAAATAACCATTTAATTTTGCTCATGATTTAGTGGGTCAGGAACTTGGGAAGGGCTCAGCCGGGCAGTTCTGCTTTGAGGTTTCTCGTGGGGGATACAGTCAGATGTCGGCTGGGCTGGACCTGCATGATGGTGCCCTCGCATGGCTGGCAGCAGATACTGTCTGTCAGGTGGGATGTTGACGGGCGTACCCACACATGGCCACTCCAGCATGGCAGCCTCAGGGTCCCTGGACTACTCACATGACAAGTGCCAGTGTTCCAGAACATGGTGGAAGCATTCCCAGTTGGTTGAAGCAGTCACTAATCCACCCAGATTCAAGGGGGAGGGGACATGGATGTCAGGAGTGGCAAAGTCTCATTGTAGAAGACCAGATGGGATGGGAGATATCATTATAACCATCTTTGGAAAATGCAATCTGCCACAGGTATTGTCCTGAAATTGTACTTCCTGCTTTTTCAGCAGCCGTGGCACACCCAAAATATGACCCAAGTGGGAAGAACTTTAAGAGAAGTTTTCTTCAGTTTATATTCCTTAGTCCTTTTCTTCTCAATTGCTTCTTGCCCTCAATGCATAGCAGTGGTACAAATGAACTATCCAGCACCCCCTGGATTGCCTATAATGTTAGTTTTGGACACCAATGGCAGTGCTATTGGGTTCTACTGTACTGTGATACTCAATTGATGACTTTGCACAATAATTTTCTCTAGTGTATGTTGCTCAGCAGCTTTTTTTCCCCTGATATGTATATCAAGGTTGGATGACAATAGAGGGCAATTGATCATTTTCTGGGAAGTCTTTTGGAAAATTTCCAAAAGGGTGAGAGAACCCATTTCCCACCCTCTGTAGGAAATCGTCCATTTGCTCTAAGAAGGCCTCTTGATGCTGGGGCTCTGCATAGCTCGGCCTGTGCAATCTTGCCTCGCACAGCCCCTGGTTTGCTGCCATAGCAACACATCTCCCTTTCCTCCTTCTCTCCCTTTTCCTTGGCCTCAAGATTACCTTAGGGTTTTTGAATAGTTGCTTTGGGAAAAAACCTTTTTATGCAAAATATATGAATAAACACATGAATCACATTTAAATATTTCTAACTTGTATGAGCAATGGTAGTGCTTGGCAAGCTATTTAGGAGAAATAGGTAAGAGCGTGTGGGAGAAAAAGTGGATTGTTTATTGATAAGTATCTTATTCATCATTTGTATATGACTATCTTAGTCCATCTTCTGCTATTGTAACAGAATACCACAGACTGGGTAATTTATAAGGAAAAGAGATTTATTTGGCTCATGGTTCTGGAGACTGGGAAGTCCAAGGGCAAGACGCCAGCATCTGCGTGGCTGGCTGGCGAGGGCCTTCTTCTTGCATCATTCCATGCTGGAAAACGTAAAGGCAAGTGATCGTGAAAGACAGAGACAGAGAGGAACCAGACTTATCCTTTTTGTGAGGAGCCCACTCCCTAATAACTAACTCACGCCCCAGATAATGGCATTAATCCATTTTAAAGGGCAGAACCCCAAGGACCAAATCACCTCTTAAAGATCCCACCTTTTAACACTATCACAATGACAATTAAATTTCAACATGAGCTTTGGAGGAGACAAACCATAGCAATGACTAAGCTGTTCTGTAACTTGATTATAATTCAGGTCTGTATCAAAATTAAAGGGAGAACTTACCAAAGAGAAATAAAATTTGCAATATTATATGAAGGCATTAGGCAACTGTGTGTTTATATATATAAAATTTATGTACGCCCATCGTGTGAATCTGTCACGTGGCTTATGAATCATTTCCATCCCTCACTGTTAGGAACTTGCTGTGAGTTAGTATCTGTGCCTGCTATGTCAGCTCATCCACCTCTAGCTGATTTTCATCCAACAGTGTGTCTTTCCTCATAGCCATGTACGAGTCCTTGCTGGTGTTCAGACAATCTAGGCAGCAGGTAGAAAATGTAGTTTGGGAGCCCAGTATCTAATTTTTTCATCCTATAGTTGATGAACCATTTTCTTATGCTACAAATGCACCCAAACTCTATTTGCATGAAAATCACCGCAAGTGTTTGTTAAAACACAGCTTCCTGAGCCCCACCCCTGAAGATTCTGATTTAGTAGGCTGGGGTAGGGCCCAGGAATCCCTTACCAAAGCACTTTGCCCAGCGTTCTGCTGATCTCAGCTGCCCCTAGGTTATGCCCCATTTATTTTTTATTTATTTATTTATTTATTTTTGACACAGAGTCTCGCTTTGTTGCCCAGGCTAGAGTGAGTGCCATGGCATCAGCCTAGCTCACAGCAACCTCAAACTAACTCCTGGGCTCAAGCAATCCTCCTGCCTTAGCCTCCCGAGTAGCTGGGACTACTGGCATGCGTCACCATGCCCGGCTAATTTTTTCTATATATATTAGTTGGCCAATTAATTTGTTTCTATTTATAGTAGAGACGGGGTCTTGCTCTTGCTCAGGGTGGTTTTGAACTCCTGACCTTGAGCAATCCGCCTGCCTCAGCCTCCCAGAGTGCTAGGATTACAGGCGTGAGCCACCGCGCCCGGCCCCCATTTATTTTAAACCACTGGAGAGAGAGAAAGAGACTAGCTGAGACCTGAGGGGCAAAGACATAAATCTCCTTCTCTATGCTCTTCATTTAGTTGAGCATAAACCTGATTTCTTAGCCTAAAGGGCATCTGGCCAGGGGTAGAATTGGGCCAAAAGATGCAGTTTATCAAAGAAGGCCTTCTCTTCCATCCTCTCTCTGGTCTCCTGCTGAACAGGCTTCCAGGCACCTGTGAAATGACCTGGCAACAAAAACAGCCGTTTCAGGGATGCACCTAGGGTGGTGAGAAGAAGTAGAGGTCTCTTCCCCCAAGACCGAGAGGGAGAAGTTTCTTCCACCCTTCTGAGTTCAAGGGGGGATTAGGAACAAAATTAACAAAAATCCCAGTGGTCTCCAGAGCTGTGCTTTTCAGACTTTAATGTGCCTACATACCACCTGGGATCTTGTTAAAATTTGGAGTCTGAGTCTGCAGGGCTGGGCTGGGGCTGGCGATTCTGAGGTTCTAACTAGCCCCCAGGTGATTCTCCTGCTAGTCCTTGGACCACACTTTGAAAATTAAGGAGGGTAAATAAATACCAGAGTCTCATTGGAGGAAAGTGTCATGTTCATGCAGGAAGACATGTCCTCAATGGACTGTCAGACAAGGACAGGTAATTAAGTTTTGGAGCTGAAGGTTTCCCCAGAAATGAGGCAGGTGAGGGGTGTCAGAGGACCCAGGATGAGGAGAGCAAGCAAAGAGAAGCAGGATGAAGTGGGGTAAGCAGTCTGCGGGGGGGGGGGGGGGGGGGGCGGGGAGAGGGCTGGCTCGAAAAGAGGGTTTTCTACCAGCTCCATCTTAAGGGCTCAGGGCACTGCTCCCCTGCGGACCCTTCTCTCAGGTAGAGATGCAAGATTTAGCAATTAAAAAATAAAGTGTCTAGTTAAATTTGAATTTCAAATAAACAATGAATACTTTTTAGTATAGATATACCCCAAATATTGCTTGGAACATATACAAACATATACAAAATAGTTACTATATGTTTGTTATCTGAAATTCAAATTTAATAGAACATTGTGTATTTTTATTTACTAAATCTGGCAACCCTATCCCTGACCCCATATTCTGTTCCTCCTAATACTGAAGTGAGTGCCCATCACCTGTGCCCCTGGGGTAACATGTGCATCTGTCCATTCTAGCACCTGTTACACGGTATTGAACAAAATCACTGCTTCATTGTGCTCCCTTCCCCCACAGACGTCTAATGATTGAGCCTTTTGAAAGTTGATTCATTATCATTGGGATAAAGTGGTGAAATGCACCTGATATTTGTACTTGCCTGGAGTATGGCTGTGGTTGAGCTTTGTGTTTACTTACTTTAAAGATTATTTTTTTTTTTGGTCTTAGACTTCTTTGTTTAAGGTGTAACAATGGATGAGAGCTTTTAGTCACATTTCTACTAAAGATAAAGTTATCAGGAATGATATGCTTATCAGTGCTTTCCCCAGCCTATTGGTTGTTGGTCTTACAACAGTAAGACTGGATAAATTTAAACATGATCACAGTACTGAAGACAATACGAAAGAAAAAACGCAAATTGCTTTTGCTTGATAGTAAAACATCTTTTCAGAGATTTCTCTGGGATTCCTTTCTGCAGCCACCCAGGTCAAGTAGAGGCAGAGCAGGTACCCAGAACTGAGAAGAAGGTTCTGTGGGAAGATTCAGACTGAGTCACTGGCATTCAAAGAGGAAAAAACCCGAACGGCATTTTTTGGACATTTTTGTACATTGCTACACTCTGGCAAAGATGCTCACTGATATTCCGAATCCCCTATCTCTTTTCCATTCAGCTAAACAATTCTTCAGATCGAATATAACGGAAGCCCCAGCCTGAGCACCTGAGGAACTCAGATAATGAAAGGCCTCTCGAACTCAGGGAGGTGACGACGCAGTCAGTGGAGATTAGCTAGGTACAAAACAGGCTCCTGGGGGATTCTTTATTTCTCTCACTCCTTCCACACATCACACCTTTGCCATTAAATCTGTTAGCAATTGGAGCTCAAAAACTTACCCTGAATCTGTCCATTGCTCCGTCATCTTTGCCTGATGTCAGCAACGGCTGCTAATCATCTCCTTACTTCCGCTCTTGGCCCCTGGAGTAGGCGTCCCTTGGAGACATCCGGTCCTATTTCCTGGAACCTGTGAACGTTGCCTTACTTGAGAAGAATGTCTTTGCAGATGTGATTGAGTCAAGAATCTTGAGAGGGATTATCAAAGTGGGCACTAAATGCAATCACAGTCCCCAAAGGAGGGAGGTGGAGTGAGCTTTGACAGAGAGAAGAGGAGGAGGCCATGTGAAGACAGAGCCGGACATTGAAGTGATGCGGCCACGAGCCAAGGACTGCAGCAGCCACCGGACGCTGGAGGGGGCAGGAACAGATTCACACCTGGAGCCCCCAGAGCAAGTGTGACCTGCCAACACCTGGATTGTGGTCCAGTGACACTGATTTCCTTCTTCTGGCCCCCAGAACCATGAGATAATAAATTCCTGTTGTTTTAAGCCACCAAGCTAGTGACAATTTGTTACAGTAGCCCCGGGAAACTGAGACAGCTCCTCAATCCATTCTCCACACAGAAGCCAGAGTGAACTTTCATGGGTGAAAATCAGACCCTACCAATCACTTGCTTAAAACTTATTCATAGGCCAGATTCGGTGGCTCACGCTTGTAATCCTAGCACTCTGGGAGGCCGAGGTGGGCGGATTGCTTAAGGTCAGGAGTTCAAAACCAGCCTGAGCGAGACCCTGTCTCTACTATAAAAATAGAAATTAATTGACCAACTAATATATATATATATATATTAGCCGGGCATGGTGGCACATGCCTGTAGTCCCAGCTACTCGGGAGGCTGAGGCAGCAAGATTGCTTGAGCCCAGGAGTTTGAGGTTGCTGTGAGCTAGGCTGACGCCACGGCACTCACTCTAGCCTGGGGAACAAAGCGAGACTCTGTCTCAAAAAAAACCAAAAAACTTATTCATGGTTATTGTCACAATTGAAATAAATCCAAAGTCTCAGGGAGACATGTGTTGGACAACCGGGAAATTTGAATATGGGCTGGTTATTAGAGGATGATGTGGAATTATTGTTGGTTTTCTCCGATGTGGGAATGTTATTGTGGTTATGTAGGTGAAGGCCCCTATTCTTGGGAGATGCATGCTGAAATGTTTAGAAGTGAAGTGTCCTGATGCCTGCAACTTTCTTTCAAGCAGTTCATGAAAAAAAATCTATATTTTTGGAGTATCCTGGTTGGGTCGTTCCAGCTCAGAGTCCGTCAGTCAGCTGTCGGCTGGGGCCGCAGTCATCTGAAGGCTTTCCTAGGGCTGGTGGCCCACTTCCAAGGTGGCTCACTCCGTGGCTGGCCAGTTGCTGCTGGTGAGCTTGTTCCTGTCCACATGGGTCTCTCTATGGGCTTGCTCGAGTTTTCCTCACAACACGGAGCTGGCTTCCCCCAAAGCAAGTGCTATGGTTTGAGTATTTGTCCCCTCCAGAACTCATACTGAAAATCCCCAATGTGGCAGTATCGAAATGTGTGAGGCCTTTAAGAGATGATTGAGTCGTGAGGGCTCTGCCCTCATGAATGGGTTAATCCATTCATGGGTTAATGGATCAATGGGCTAATGGATTAATGGGTTATCCTGGGAGGAGGACTGATGGCTTTATAAAAAGAGCAGGAGAGATCTGAGCTAGCTTGCTGAGCCCCCTTACCAGGCGATGCTCTACAACAACTCAGGACTCTGCAGAGAGTCCCCACCAGCAAGAAGGCCCTCGCCAGATGTGAATTGTCAGCCTTGGACTTCCCAGCTCCCAAAACTCTAAGAAATAGATTTCATAAATTTATAAATTAAAAAAAAATTTTTTTTTTTCTAGAGACAGGGTCTTGCTCTGTCACCCAGGCAGGAGTACAGTGGCATAATCATAGCTCACTGCAGCCTCAAACTCCTGGGCTCAAGCAATCCTCTTGCCTCAGCCTCCCAAGTAGCTGGAACTAGAGGTGTGCACCACCATACCTGGATAATTTTTAAATTTTTTGTAGAAACGGGGTCTTGTTATGTTGCCTGGGCTGGTCTCTAACTCCTAGCCTCAAGCGATCATTCTGCCTTGGCCTCCCAAAGTGTTAGGATTACAGGCATGAGCCACTGTACCCAGATATAAATTTTCTTTATAAATTACCCAGTTTCAGTTATTCTGTTATAAACAACGGAAAATGGACTAACATAGCAAGCAATCCCAAAGACAAAGGCAGAAGCTGCAATATCTTTATGACCCACCTTTAGAAGTCATATGCATCGCTTTTGCTTTTCTCCTGTTCGCACAAGACTGTCCCAAGTCAGGGTGAGAGGGGCCTACACATGGGTATGAACGCCAGGAGGTTAAGATCATTGGGACCAATGTTGGACCATCTACCATATTGGGGAAAAAACAAAGCAAATCAAATCATAACCAAATACCTTATTCTAGTTGATATAGTACTACATAGTCTGCCTCCTCTTCTACATTTTTTCAAATAATTTTCCTCCTTGACCACTTGGTTGTAGCCACACCAATCTTCTTCCAGTTCCTTGAAATTGCCAAGTATACTCATGCCTTAGGACCTTGTACCGCCCGTTCACTTCCCCTAGTATGCTCTTCCTCCTCCTCATTGCATGGCTGAAATCAGTCAAATCTCAGCTCAAATGTCACCTCCTCAGAAAGGTCCTCCCTCAGCATTCATTCTAAGTCTACCTAGTCCCTTGCTATGACTTCACCTCTTATAAATTCTCTGCATAGCAGTTCCTACTATTTGATAGATTTTTTTCATATTTGTTGGCTTGCTTATTGTTTACCTTTCCCACTTATCATATAAATTCTGTGAGAACGCTTCTGTGTTGCTCATTTTTGGATCCCTAATGCCTAAAACATTGCCTGGCACAAATTGGCACTCAGTGAGTATTTGTTGAATGACAACGAAGGGGAGAAATGAGTGTTCTAGCAGTAGTTTTAAAGAGTGCCGTAGGAGCACAGAAGAGAGGACATTTTTCAGCCCTATAACTTCGACACTCTATCTGGGAATTGCTTTCTGGGGCTGTTATATTGACTAGATGGGTGAACTGTGCTTATGTGCCCTCTGACCTGGTCTGGCAAAACAATCTCCCAACAGAGCCTGAAGGCAACACAGTCTTCCTGCCAGCAACCCTCGGGTGCTAGTTGCCACCAGAATTTCTTTTTTATTCTTGACATGGTCTGAAATCTGCCCCGGTTCTCCAGCGTAAAGGCACAGCAACATCCCTTGCTGTGTTCATGGCTCCCAGGCTCCCTTGCCCTGCCCTCCCCACAGCTCAAAGACAGGTTGCAGGTCCTTGGCCCTCAGTAGTCAAAGAGGCAGGGATTTCTCATGCCTTTCAGCACACAAGTACATCTCCATCATAAGAATGACACTTGGATTCCTAAATCCTAGGGCAATTCTGGAGATAAAAGTCCTTCTATAGCCTACCTGTGGCACCACATCTTGTCCAAGGTGTCCCTGGGGTTTTTACTCTCTCAATAATAGACAAAGAGGCATTGGAGCTCTGAAAAGAAGAGACCCTTACTGCTTACAGTAGGATGTGCAGGTGGACAGCATTGGCATCACCTAGGAGCTCATTAGACCTAGAGACTCTCAGACCTCATGCATCAGAATCTGCATTTGAACTTGATCCCCAGCTAATTCATATTAAAGTGTGAGAAGCACTCATGTGGAATGCATCTAGGAACTGTCTTCATCAGGGGCAAGGGAGCGGAGTTATTTACAGTCCTGTATTTGCCAGTTCTGGTTCAGGGCTTCCCCAGGGGGAGGACATTCTTCCCAGGAACACCTGGTTTACCAAGTGCAGCAGGGAGGTGGATTCTGGCGGCTTGAGGCCAGTCCTCCCACAAAGAGCAGCAGATACTGACGGCTGAGAGGGAAAGCAGGTGACCAGGGGAAATGGGAAGAGAGGGGAAGGAGTGTGGGCAGAACATGGATCCGCCAGCCATGCTTCGGGGACCAGTAGATTGGATCCCATTTTATCTCTCCTGATTTTACCCACTATTGCCCACAGCAACCTACTCTGAGAGGAAGAGAAAACACTTGGAAGAAAATAGCTTTCCAGTTAGCAGCCGGGCTGCCAGCCTTAAAATAAGTGTGAATGGGTTGGAGGAAGAGGGAGAGACAATCTTAGCAAAGCTAATTTGTTTCTCAAAAGAAGTGAGTCTTCTGTTGTTAAACATTTACAAAGAAGGTGAAGTGTGAATGGTCTTAGGTGCTTACTAGTGCTCTGGAAAATGAAACATGTAAGTTTGTGAGGGAGTAATCATACCTGATTTTTCTTTCCTTTTATGGGAATCTCCCAAAATTTCTTTTAATACATTTCAGTGTAGGTTTTTTTGGGGGTGGAGGAGGCAGATTAAGATAATCTAGTTCATTTTTAAAAAATCAAATTTACTGAGGTAAAATTTACATATATATAAAAAAATCACCCTTTGAAGCATACAGTTCTCCGAGTTTTGAGACGTGTTTGCAGCGGTGTAACTACCCCACAATCGAGACATAGAACAACTACTATTCAACCTAAAAGGTTCCCTGGTTCCTCTTTGTACTGAGGTCTAAACTCTGATCTTTTTCTTTTGCTAAAAACTCCTTCCTAAGGAGGCCAGCTGGGTCAGGCTGACAAACGCTAAATTCCCACTAAGCGGCTTTTGTTAACCAAATAAAGCGGTGGTTTACTTCCCAACCTGATTCTGGTATGCGATTAACATCACCTTAAAGATAAGAAGCCCCTGTCTTAACTCAAGCATCCTAGCAGATGCCTATTTGTAAATTTAAAGCATCTTAAAGCATCCTAGTAGGCGCCTACTGTAAATTTAAAATGTCCTCCTGTCTGGACCTCCCAGAGTGTTCACACCCTTGTCTTAAAATAAGCATATCCTTTCTGGTCTTCTAGATAAAGTCTAACTCTCTCAGCCAATTGCCAGCCAAGAAATCTTTAAACCCACCTATAAGCTGTAAGCCCCATCCCCCCACCCCCGCTTTGAGATGTCCCACCTTTTTGGGCGAACCAATGTATGCCTATCATGTATTGATTTGTGACTTTGCCTGTAACCCCTGTCTCTCTGAAAATGTATAAAACTGAACTGTAACCCAGCCACAGCGAGTCCACTTGCTCAAGGCCTCTTGGCAGTGGCTCTGGGTCATGGTCCTCAAATTTGGCTCAGAATAAATCTCTTTACAATTATTTTACGGGGTTTAGATTTTTTCCGTTGACGGTAGTCATGTCTTCCCCTCTCCCCAACACCCAGCAACCACTGATCTGATTTCTGTCTCCAGAGGTTTTCCTTTTCGAGAATGTCATATAAGTGGAATTATACACTTAATATGCTTTTGTGTCTGGTTTCTTCCACTTGGCATGATGCCTTTGCCCACATTGTGTGTGCCAGTGTGGTGGATTATTACAGCTGTTCCTTCTTATTGCCCAGTAGTAGTCCACTGTATAAATATACTAAGATTTTTTTACCCATTCATTGGTTAATGGGCATTTTGTTTGTTTCCACTTTTTGACTATCAGTGAGTAATGCTACTATGAACATTTCTGTACAGGTTTTTGCGTGGACATATGTTTTCATTTTTCTTTGGTCCACACCGAGGAGTGGAATGACGGGATCGTGCGGCAAGCGTATGTTTAGCTTCTTAAGAAACTGCCAAACTGTTTTTCAAACTGGTTATACCATGTTACATCGCTGCCAGCAGTGTATGAAGATTCCAGTTGAGCCACATGTTTGGGAGCACTCGATATTGCTGGTTTTCCCCCTCACGATTCTGAACATTCTAATATGTGTGTAATGGTCTCTTTAGTGAGCATTTTTTTCATGTGCTTGTCATTTTTCCATATTTTTTAGTGAAGTGTTCAAATTTTCTACGCTTTAAAAAATTAGATTGGTTTCTTACTATTGAGTTTTGAGAGTTCTTTTATATTCTGGTTACCTTTCCCTTATTAGATCTACATTTTGCAAATATTTTCTCCTACTCTCTGGCTTTTTATTTTCTTAATGTCTTTCAAAGATCAGAAGTTGTTTTTCTAAATCTGCTTTTAAAAAATTGAGATATAATTCACATGCTGTAAAGTTCACCCATTTAAAGTTTACAATTTAGTGGTTTTTAGTATATATACAAAGTTGTGCAATATTGCCACTGTCTCATTTCAGAACATTTTCATCACTCCAGAAAGAAATTCTGTATCTATTAGCAGTCACTGCCTCCTTCCCCTCTCCCTAGATCCTAGCAACCACTAATCTTCTTTGTGTTTCCATAGATTTGCCTATTCTGAACATCTCATGTAAATGAAATCATAAACTATGTGGCTTTCATCTCTGGCTTCACTAAGCATAATGTATTCAAAGTTCACTTGCATCATAGCATGTATCAGAAACTGATTCCTTTTTTATGATTCAATAATATTCCATTGCATGGATATATTAATACTACACTTTGTTTATTCATTCATCAGTTGGTAGATATTTGAATGGTTTTCACTTTTTGTCTATTATGGATAATGTTGCTATGAACATTTGTGTACAAAGTTTTGTGTAGACATATGTTTTCATTTTTCTTGGTTATATACCTTGGAGTTGCTGGGGAATACAGTGATTCTACATTTAACTTTTTGAGAAACTGCTAACACTATTGTCTCTCCTTTGATGCTAGCTATCCCAGTGAGTGTGAAATGGTATCTCATTGTGATTTTAATTTGCATTTCCCTAATGACTAGGGTTGGTGAGCATCTTTTCATGTCTTCTTAGCCATATGTGTGTTTTCTTTGGAGAAATGTCTATGCAAATTCTTTGTCCTTTAAAAAATCGGGTTATAAGTCTTTTTACTGTTAAGTTGTAAAAGTTCAATAAGCAGAAGTTTTAATTTTTTAAAAAATTATATATTTTTATTTTATGATTTGAGCTTTTTGTGTCTTATATAAGCAATATTTGCCTAAGCTAAGGTTGCAGATTTTTCTCTCATTTTCTTCTAGAAGTTGTATAGTTGTTGATTTTACATTTAGGTCTATGATCCATTTAAGCTGAATTTTGTTTATGATTCAAGGTACAAGTCAAGGATCATTCTTTCTGAGTATATGTATACTTTTTGAACATTATGTATTTACTTTTTGAGTATATAGTAATAGGAAATAGAATCAATAGTGAATAGTAAATACATACATATATATATATATATGTATGTATAATACAATTATTGTGGCACTATTTGGTGAAAAGATTCTCCATTTACTACTAAATTACCTTGGCACCTTTGTCAATAATCAATTGACCAGATATGCATGAGTCTTTTTCTGAACTCTATTTCGTTCCATAGATCTGTAGGTTTATTCTTACGGCAATACCATACTGTCTTAATTACTGTAGCTTTTATAGTAAATCTTTTTTTTTTTTTTTTTTTTTTAGGGTGAACTGCGCATGTGTAAATAGTAAATCTTAAAATTAACTGGTGTTACTCTTCCAACTTTGTTATGGTGATCTGTGATCCTTGATGTTACTATTTAAATTGTTTCGGGGCACCATGAGCTGTGCCTGTATACGACAGCCAACCTACCCCATAAATGTGTGTGTTCTGGCTGCTCTATTCACTGGCCACCCTATTCTCTAAGACACAAAAATATTAAGTAGGCCAGTTAATAACCCTACAATGGGGCCGGGCGCTGTGGCTCACGCCTGTAATCCTAGCTCTTGGGAGGCCGAGGTGGGCGGATTGCTCAAAGTCAGGAGTTCGAAACCAGCCTGAGCAAGAGCGAGACCCCGTCTCTACTATAAATAGAAATAAATTAATTGGCCAACTGATATATATATATATAAAAAATTAGCCGGGCATGGTGGCGCATGCCTGTAGTCCCAGCTACCCGGGAGGCTGAGGCAGAAGGATCACTCGAGCCCAGGAGTTTGAGGTTGCTGTGAGCTAGGCTGACGCCACGGCACTCACTCTAGCCTGGGCAACAAAGCGAGACTCTGTCTCAAAAAAAAAAAAAAAAAAAAAAAAAAAAAATAACCCTACAATGGCCTCTAAGTGTTCAAGTGAAAGGAAGAGTAGCACATCTCTTGCTTTAAATCAAAAGCTAGAAATGATGATGCTTAGTGAGGAAGCTATGTCAAAAGCCAACATAAAGGCAAGGCCTCTTGTGCCATATTGTTGATAGGGAGAAAGTTTTAGTGGTCTGGATAGAAGATCAAACCAGCTACAACATTCCCTTATGCCAAAGCTGAGTCCAGAGTCAGTCGATGTGGCACACTTCACTGTTTCCTTTTTAACTGCCACAGCCACCCAACCTTCAGCAGCCGCCATCTTGATCGGTCAGCAGCCATCAACACAGAGGCAAGACCCTCCACCAGCAAAAGGATTACAACTTGCTGAAGACTCAGGGCATCATTAGCATTTTTATCAAAGTATGTTTAAATTAAGGTATGTACATTTTTTAGACATAATGCTGTTTCATCCTTAATAATAGACTACTAATACACATAGAGTATATAGTGCAGATGTCACTGTTATATGTAAAACATATTCATATGCAAAAAAAATTTTGTTTAACTTGCTTCATTGTGGTATTTGCTTTATTGCAGTGGTCTGGAACTGAGCCCACAATATCTCTGAGATGCCTGTATATATATATTTTTAAAATATAACTTATTTGCACATTTGTAGGCATACGTGAATGAATACTTAAAAATTTTTTTATTATTTTTTTGCCACTGCTAATTGAATATATTATGAATATTTAAAATTTGCAAGGACCTTTTAAATATAAGAACTTTTTGTTCATATATATATAAATTGTTTTAGAGATTTTTTCCTTTAATGGGAAAAACACTGTATTGAGATACATTTTATATGTTATATCTCATGATCCAGAATACATTCTTGTAATAACTATAGTAACCTTTTAAAAAAGAAATAAAAATGCACATCTGAAAAGAAATACATGGATGCCATTGAATACTGGTTCATAGTAGTTTTAAAACACATTTATTATTAATGACATAGTTCAAATCTCAGCCAGTCCTGTTAGAATTTGAAAATATTCCACCTGCCGTAATTTTTGCACCATTTCCTCAGTTACATTTTTCTTCTATCTATAGAGACTAGGGCTGTGATGTTAAGTAAAAGGGGCCATTTAAAAAAAGTATTTAACCATCTAGTTTAAACTTTTTAAACAAGGGGGCCAGTTCACTGTCCCTCAGACCGTTGGAGGGCTGGACTATAGTTTAAAAAAAACTATGAACAAATTCCTATGCACGCTGCACCTATCTTATTTTGAAGTGAAAAAACAAATGGGCAAAAACACCCTCATGTGACCTGTGGGCCGTAGTTTGAGGACGCCTGATCTAGGGTAATTTGTGCTATGCAGTCAGGGCTATCCAGATTTAAAAAAAAACCACAAAACAACTCTGTTAAAAAATTTTAAACAAATCAATGTTTTTTTTTTCTTTTTATTTTTTTCCCCAGCATCTTATGGGGGTACAAATGTTAAGGGTACGTATATTTCCCTTGCCCCCGCTTTGAAGTCAAAGCTTCAGGCGTGTCCATCCCCCAGTTGGTGCGCATCACACTCATTATGTATGTATATACCCATCCCCTCCCCCTCCACCTGCCAGACACTCAATAGATGTTATTCCTATATGTCCACTTATGTGTTGATCAGTTAATACCAATTTGCTGGTGAGTACATGTGGTGCTTATTTTTCCATTCTTGGGATATTTCACTTAATACAATGGGTTCCAACTCTATCCAGGATGTTACAAAGAAAAAGTTTAGGCCAGGCGAGGTAGCTCACGCCTGTAATCCTAGCACTCTGGGAGGCCGAGGCGGGAGGATCGCTCAAGGTCAGGAGTTTGAAACTAGCCTGAGCAAGAGTGAGACCCTGTCTCTAATAAAAAATAGAAAGAAATTAATTGACCAACTAAAAATATATAGAAAAAATTAGCCAGGCATGGTGGTGCATGCCTGTAGTCCCAGCTACTCGGGAGGCTGAGGCAGAAGATTTGCTTGAGCCTAGGAGTTTGAGGTTGCTGTGAGCTAGGCTTATGCCACAGTACTCTAGCCCGGGCAACAGAGTGAGACTCTGACTCAAAAAAAAAAAAAAAAAGAAAAATGTTTATAATTTCCCCTTAAATTCCTACAATCCCAATTCCTGAATTAATTATTGTCAACAGTTTGATATGTAATTTTCTTTATCTTCTCTTGTGCTGGTGTGCATGTGTGTTTGTAAAATGGGGCCATGCGTTTTTATAAAAATACCTACGTGAGTCATTTAGGATGCATTTAGTGACAAGGAATAGAAAACTCAATTTAATTGGCTTCGACAAGCAAATTCATTTGTTCACATAACTGGAAACTCTAGAAGTAAGGCAGGTTTTGGCGTTAGCTTAATTTAGCAGCTCAGAAATTTCTTTGAGGGCCTAATTTTTTTTTTATATCTCTTTTTTGCCTTTTGAAGCATCTGCTTTATCCTAAAGCTGGTTCCTCCAGTGGTGGCGAGGTGGCTGCGGACAGCATCCAGAGCTACCTCCTCCAAACCCCGAGGAGTGCCTGTCTCTCCCCCAGCCATTGAGATTGGACCATCTTGATAATATGCCTTCCCTGGGGCCAGGGCGATGCCAGGCAGTGATTGGCTTAGGTCTGGGTTAGGTGCTGGTTCCTAAAACAAACACTGTGTGAAGAGCAGGATATAATCATAATTTAATTTCGCCAAATCAGAACCCGTGCTGGAGCTGAGAATGGAGCAAATCCCAGCAAAACTGCCTGGATGTTCCCCAGAGGTGTAGGGTAGAATGGATGTTGAGAAGCACCCCCTCACATCCACCTCAGCACAGAAGAAAGACTGGAAAGAAAAACACCAAAGTGCCAACAGTCGTCGTCTTCAAGGGGTGGTATTATTGGGAACTTTTATTTTCTTTTTTATGCGTATCTGTATTTTACATTTTTGACAACCAACATATATTACTTGAATAACTTCTAAGGGAAACGAAAGCTATAAATATGAGGAGAAGCTGGTGTATACCACTTGCAATGTAATTAGCAGCCTGAGGAATTTAAAGCAGACGTGTTGGCAAACAGGAAATTTTGAATTTTCAGAATGGTACCAAATGTGCCTTGCAGAAGCTTCCAACTGCCTTTCTCTTGCCTCTGTTATGCAATTGTGGTCACTTCTACAGGCATAATCTGAGGTCCCCGGAGGCTAACGTGGCTCAAAACCACCAGCTCCAGTGGCTTGAATTTTCCCTTTGTATTAGGGTGGGGACGATTTTTCATCTCTCTCTGGAGAAAATGGTCCTCGTCATCTTTACATACCATGAGGTGGGGCCAGACCCCAGAAGGTGCACAGACAGTGCGTGCCTCTCTGCAGAAGGACCCGGTATGCAGAAGTGGGGGTGCTGGCTCTGTCTGCCTCCACTTCCTCTTGGGCAGAAGGTGCTGGGCATTCCTTCACGAAGTAGCCACCGCAGAAAGTCCCCGTCTTTCTCAGCCTTCCTGGGGCTCTCCGCAAGGACTCACAGTGCCACACTGGCAGCAGGCTCCTCAGAAGGGACCCTCAGGTCTGAAGGCTCAGGGGCCTTGGCAGGTGAAGTGGGGCATGCCCCTCGGTTCCCCACTGCTAGATGGTGGGTACTGGAAGTTCTTCCTCGGACTCACAGAGAGACTCCCGCTGTTCTTCCACACACTGTTTTCCTGGAAAAGAGAACTCGTTGCTGCGCTGGAGAAAAGACCCCCACTGGTAAAGTAAGGTAAGGATGCCCCGTGCCAGGCGGGACTCCTGCATTCTCACTTTGATTTCTGCTTGAAGTTCATTCTCAGTTCCACATTTTTGGAAACTTGATTCTATCTGATCATGCCTTTCTGGAGTTACTCTGTTGTGATAGTACACAGTAAACTGGCATTTTAGTATCCTGATGAGTGCTATGCTTGCAAAAAGGAGTGGAAAGCTCCAGGTTAAGCAGTCATGGCGCTCTGGTCTCAGTAGAAAAATACGAAGCAGGGGAGAAAGTGAGGCCAGAAAGTGGATATGAATGGTCTTAAGGAATCATTTTGGGTTTCTCTTGGAAATGTCGTCCACCCCACCAGAATAGACATTTCACGAGAGTCAAGACCTGTCTGTCTTGTTCAGTGTCGTATCCACAGCACCTACAATAGCCAGAGATACTCAGTGCAATGAATGAATGAATGAATGGAAGGCTGGCTAACTGGCCTTTTTAAAGGGTCAGTGTCTTCTGGGATGTCTTCTCTGACCCTTCTAGAAGATTAGATTCTCTCCTCTGGGTTTCCATACTGCTTTAAATTAAAGCACTTAACTCACAGTGTTGAAAGTATTTGTTTATATATCTGTCTTCCCTGAAAGACTGTGAACTCCACAAATGCAGGGATTCTGCCTCCCTGCATTTATGTGGGCCTGGCCTGTGCATGTGGATGGCTTCAGTGGCCAAGGAGGTGATGAAAGGGAAGGTAGGACCTTTATACTTCTATTGGAAGTTTGTTTGAGTATTGGAGCAACTCTCACCAGAGCAGAGTGATACGTCCCTGCATTTCCCGGGCACACATGCAGAATGTATGCATTCTGGCCATCGTTCCCTTATCTAAGGACCATGATCTCTTCCCAGGGGGCCTTGCATCCTGCACCTGTGCTGTCACCTGGGTCTCTCCAGTTGTGTTACACACTGAGAATCCCTGTGATGACTGGTCGTTTGTTCTGTGAATGGGTAGCTTCTCCACATCCTGAATCTTTTTTTTTTTTTTTTTTTTGAGACAGAGTCTCACTTTTGCTGCCCTGGCTAGAGTGAGTGCCGTGGCGTCAGCCTAGCTCACAGCAACCTCAAACTCCTGGGCTCAAGCGATCCTCCTGCCTCAGCCTCCCAAGTAGCTGGGACTACAGGCATGCACCACCATGCCCAGCTAATTTTTTGTATGTATATTTTTAGTTGGTCAATTAATTTCTTTCTATTTTTAGTAGAGACGGGGGGTCTCGCTCAGGATGGTTTCGAACTCCCAACCTCGAGCAATCCGCCCGCCTCGGCCTCCCAGAGTGCTAGGATTACAGGCGTGAGCCACCGCGCCCGGCCACATATCCTGAATCTTGATGGCTTTGAAAGCCTTCTAACCCTTTGCACTCGGGTGTCGAGCGTGGATAATGTCCGAGTGGATAATGAGAAAAAAGCAAGCGAGTGCAAAGGGTTAAGTCACTTATGTCAAACCTCAAAGTTGCCCGGGATCTAGCTTTAGCTAACTGCACCTTTCAGACTCTTGTGTTCCCTTAAATGAGGTTCTTTGTTGACTGTTTCCCTTCTGCAGGCATCATTGACAGGGTTGCCTGTGTCAGCGGTGCCGTCATTGCCTACCCACAGTGCCAGCCTCCCTGCACAGTTGTGGCTTTCTAGAGGGCCTCCCTTGCTTCTGCCTTCCTCAAACAGCCTTACTGAACTTTTTGCTGCCCTTGCTTTTTCCGGAAGGCTTCTCTTGCTACCCCATGTCTGTACTTAAATAGGATTCATCCCAACCTCTCCTGCCTTGTCTTCTCATGCAAGAGAAGGAAGAATACTTTCCCCATATCCTCTTCTTGGTAAAAGAAGAGGAACTCGCCTTTCTCTAACCAAAGGTCTGTGGTTTTCATACATTTCCTCCAATTCAAAAAATGTGAAATTGATTTGTTTCTGCCATCTCTCTCATAAACTCATACCAGTGTTCACTCCTGCTCCCAGCCCGAAATTAATGAAGTAAATTTTTTGAAGGCAGGGGCCCTATCTCATTCTTCTCTGCAGGTCCAGCATTTAGCACAGTGCCTGAGACATGATAGGTACAAAATACACATTTATTGAATGAGTGAATGAATTAGTGAGGGAGTGAATATATAAATTGAGAAACTAGGATAGGTCGTATATTGAAAAATTCTAACTGATTATAAATGATTTGCTCTTTTTAAAGTTCTTTAATGATAATATAGCTTGGATTTTCAAAGTCAATAATTATCTTTGTCACTAATATTTAGAATGTTAAGTTCCTTTGAAAAATACAAAATATAATTACAAATAATGTTTGAAAAATAGCATTAGTAACAGTAATATATTTTTTCCTTCAGAATAAATTCATTAAATAAAAATAGAAATAGAATAGCCATATATTTTTTAAAAAATCACAAGGATATGTATTGAAACAGCCATTGGCTCTACAAATATGATTCAAAATTTGATGCCAATTCTAAAAGGCAAATATAAATGCTAATGAAAATAACTAAGAACGCTGATCACTTAGCATAAGTAGACTTTGCTATAAAAAGATGCAAGTCCATCCAAATGGAAAAAGAATTTTCTGCGATAGGTGGGCTTATATCTCTGCCAAAGGAACTTTATAAATACATATAGGCTTACTATAATTGAGAGAAATCACTTATTGATAATAAATTAATAATCAGTTTTGTGCTAAGTGAAAGTTCTCAGAGAAGGCCATGTGAGGGGTTGAGTCATTGCACACCTGCAAGGTGCCGCGCCCCCAGTGAAGCCGGAAGCAACATCCGGGAAGGCTAACTGAGACGTCTGCTTCTGGAAACTGTTGCTTTCTTGCCTGCGCCATGGAAACTGTTGCTTGCCAACTTTGCATTGTTTGAACCCCTGTATAGTGGGGCTACCAGCCAACCAATCATGTTAAAGGTCAATGCATGATCCACGCATGATCAGCCAATGCATAGCGTATGCACCATAGGGATACAAGGCACGCTGCAACCCCGGTCGGGGTCCTTGCCTGCAAGAGTGGCCACTGCGTTGGTGCTCTGGGGCTTGGACCCTGGCTAGTCAGAAAATAAACCTCCTCTTGTGTGATTGCATCCTCGATGTCTCTGCTTTTCTGTCCGGTGGGGCTGTGGAAGGTCGGTCCCTAACAGCCAAAGGTTAAGGTATTCTATGGATTTTCGTTTCAATGATAAGTTTGTGTAAATCATACAGTTTTCAGATCTGGAGAGCTGACTTTGCCTGGCATGTACAATCAAGTAGAATATGTCTCTTGCAAAGACACCTAATAAAGATGGAAGTATTTAACCAAGCAATGTATATTATGAGGAAGTGTCAAAACTAAGGGGATGTTTTTCATCAGTGAAACAAATCACGGCCTATATAAAAGGTTAATGAGAATAGCTATAATTAAATTAATTGTTACTTTAACTTGGAGAAATAGAATTAAACCTGACAAAAAGTTCACACGAATCGCCAATGCTAAGTCAGAGAGAGAAAACAAAAGAGCTTCATGGAACCTGCTGATTTCCCCTTTGCCGAGACTGTACTGATAAGGCGTCTGGTTTATGGCTAGACCAGGCGTGGCCTGTGGAGAGACAAGGGCTGTGTCTTGTTGCTTTGGGATGGGGCAACTATCCTACTGATGCAATGGAAGAAAATCGTTGACTGTGGAGTGGAGGACAGCCTACTAGCAAACCACAAAACTCACTGTCTTGGCTGCTATGTGTTAAAGCTTTAACAATGTTAAGGGCTGGATGCGGTGGCTCACGCCTGTAATCCTAGCTCTCTGGGAGGCTGAGGCGGGCAGATCGCTCGAGGCCAGGAGTTCGAATCCAGCCTGAGCAAGAGTGAGACCCCATCTCTACTATAAATAGAAACAAATTAATTGGACAACTAATATATATAGAAAAAATTGGCCGGGCATGGTGGCACATGCCTGTAGTCCCAGCTACTCGGGAGGCTGAGGCAGCAGGATCGCTTGAGCCCAGGAGTTGGAGGTTGCTGTGAGCTAGGCTGACACCACGGCACTCACTCTAGCCTGGGCAACAAAGTGAGACTCTGTCTCAAAAAAAAAAAAAAAAAAAGAAAGAAAGAAAAGAAAAAAAGATTATGTTAAGTTTCCGCATGGGCAAATTAACTTTTAACTACTTTAATAATTGCAATAATGCAACATTAGAATAACTGCAACACATTTCAAAAGTAAATGTTATAAGATGAACTCAATTGAGACAAACCAAATGACCAAAGACAAAATCTCCTCAGATTCTGGGAAACAGGATTGGCAATGGCATGAGTGAGTAGAAGAAAGAGACAACTGTGAGCCCAGCAGCGTGTGTTGATGGAAGGCCCAAGCAGACGGGGAGGCCCTCACCCGTGAGGACTCTGCCAGCAGCAAGTCCCCATGTCTGGGGGTCAGAGGCTGGGCTCAGGGCCAGGGAGGAGGCCTGGCGGGACGGGCGGGCTCTGTGCTAGGGCTGGGATTCTATTCAGGTCAGCAAGATGAGGCTCAGGCATAGGGAAATAAACATGAGGACGTTTTGGGGTTGGGGTGGGGGTGATCGTGTTCTCAGGAATAAGGTAAAAGCCCAGAAGCTCCAGGCCCCAGTTCAGAGCTGCCCCTTGAGGGCGTGAGTGAGGAGGACCCTGCAGATCAGGAGAGGAAGCGTGCCGGTGCCGCACGGCTGCAGCGTTCCGCACCAAGGACAGGAGGAGCGAAGTGACTTCGGTAGAGGGCAGTTCTGGGGTGTTGTCTGGGGGTGAGCTACTGAGGAGAAAGCATTTAATGGGAACAGACATGCATTTTTCTATTTAATGTGGAGGGGTCCTTGTGTAAGATTTTGACTGAAAAGTCTGCCCCCAGAGAAAGCTCGGCAACGCCTTTGATGATGACAGTGACCACTGCAACTTCAGTTCCTCTCTGGAGAGCTGGAGAGAAGAGGAAATAAATGCCTGGAGTTCAAAGGCGTGACAATGGCTTCAAAAACGCGTCAGAACAAAGAACGTTCTCCACAAAGGGTGACAACACAATACCCAGGGGGAAAAAATTATGCCTTCACTGAGGGATTTCATAAGGAGTTACGGCATTTTAGATCCTCAGGAAGTTGGGACAGTTGTATATCCACTGTGACATGCCCATCAGGAAATCAATATAAAAATGTATAAAGGGCCCATTTTGTACACTTTGAAGTCTAGAGGACAGAATAAAGGACTAGGGAAGCCCATTTAAGCTAACTTAAATAATAGAATGTGCATTATGTTTTCAGAACCCAAGGACAGAAAATGCAGTGCATTTCAGTACAATTAGAAAAGCAGGAGTGCAGGTTGTTCTCTTTGTCTTGCAGGGGCTTTTGTGGCCTTCTCTGGGGCCTCGTGGCCTCACATCTCTGTGCTTCTTCTTACCTCTCTCTGTCTCTTTCTTCTACTCACTCATGCCATGCCTTGACTGTCAAGCCCATCACACAATATCAATAGCCTTTGTGTGCCCTGGGACAACTGTCTTTGTGTGCCTTGGCTTGGATTTTTAAGAGACAGACTCTGATGGACTTGGCCCAGTCTACAGAATGATTTTCCATGAGTCAGACATCCATCGCCTTTGTTGGGGAGGAGGAGATGCCACAGTTCATGAGGAAGGAGCCAGGTGCAAGGGCCACAGGGCCCAGCACCGTGGAAGGGGTGCAGGTAGGGAGGCAACAGTCGATACTTCCACTGTAGACTGTCATGGCAGCAATGAGGACACCATAATTTGGGGGTTCCCAGGCTACCACACAGTGTGCTGTTCATCGCTGGGCACATTTGAGAAGGCTTTATGAGGTCACTGTGCATGCCTTCCATTTCAGGGGTCACTTTCCCTGGGCAACCCTGGGATTCCAGAACCTTCCTAGATGTTCAGTCTTTTAGCTTCCTAAGAACAGAAACAATATTCCTACAAACACAGTCAATTTGGCTGGTCAAATGTAACTGGCCACAGGAGAACTCAGAGAACGAGCTTGGTCTTGCACTTGACTTGCGATTGCGAGACCAATTGACTTGGCCTTGCATCTGACACAAGCTTCCACCTTGTGGCCGAGAGTGCGGGATCTGGAGTCGCACTCCCAAGTTCAAGTCCTGGCCCCACTACGCGGTGACCATGTGGCCTTGAGCAAGCAATTCAGCTCCTCTAAATCTTAGTTTCCCCGTCTGTGAAAAGTCTGTAATAAAACCACTTGGCGAGAAATAAAACATGCTCAGGGATAGTGAGAAATAGGCTCTGAAAACTTTTTTTTTTTTTTTATTTCGGCATATTAAGGGGATACAGATTTTAAGGTTTCAATAAATGCCCATTTCCCCCCCTGAAAATGGTTTTTGATCCCTAGAAAGTACTCAGTAAATGTCACCAGGATTGCCACTGCCACTGTTAGTCTCCCTCTCCTGTCCTGTGGACCTAAATGAGTTCAGGGCTCTGAGTCAGTGGCTTCCTTCTGTCCCTGCCAGCTCGGGCCCTCTCTCTTTCCTGGAGCTTTGCATGTACACGTGCTAACACGGGCTTGGTGGTTAAGCAATTGGCTGATGATGTTGTGCCTTGTGCTCTGAGCGGAGGAAATGCTCACAGTCCAAGATGGAAAAGAATGCATGAGCAGCGAAACCTCGACCTGCGTTCAAGCAGTTTTTGCCGAGCACCACAGCGTACGTCTTTCAAACCTTCATTTTGGAGGACTTGCGTATCTGCCCCTCCCCTGAAATGGAAAGAAGACCCCAGATGATTTCTCCAGTTCCTTCGATCTCTAGCAAGGCTGCACTAAAATTGTCACCTTCTGTGCAGTCTGTTCTTCGAGACCGTTTGACACGAGACCACAGAGCGGAAAACCCGCACGCGAGACTTTCACACGGACTCACCCTTTCTTGTTCTTTTCTCTCCCAGGAGCCAAGCCACTCCCGAAGATCATGAACTTGTCTTCCGAGCACTGCAACGCGTCAGACTGGCTGAGGCTGGAGGCAACAGTGAAGGCCTCTGTGTACCTGGTCGCCTTCTCCTTCGCCACGGCCATCACTGTGCTGATAATCGCCGTGGTGTCCCAGAGCCCGAGCCTGCGGAGCGAGGCCCGACACGTGCTCCTCTGCCACCATCTGCTGTGCGTCTCCTCCTGCTGCGGGCTGGGGGCCGTCTTCCAGGGCCTGCGGGCACTGCGGGCCGGCAGCCCCCTGCTGCTGTGCTGGGTGGTGTTCGGGGCGCAGCTCAGCGCTGGAGAAGGGATTCTCTTCACCCTGGCCTTGATGGCGCTCAACACTTACGCGGTGATTTGCTGGCCCCTGAGACCCATGCCCTTTGTCGATTCAGTTAAGTATAGGATTCTGGCTGGGGCCTGGGCAGCCGTTATACTCAAGAATGTTTGTTTATTCCTCATAGAGAGCGCCAGCCCCACTGTGGTTTCTGTTTTTAGATCCGAGCCCCTTTGCCCTGTTATTTTGAACGGCGCTGCTGCCAGGGCCATTGGCATGGTTTTCCTGTTCCTTCCGTTGTCTGTCATTCTTGTAAGTTACTCCCTGATATACCAGGAAGGGAAACGTGCTGGCCATTTTAATAGGTCAAATATCAAAGCAAGGAGAACGATCCTTGTTCATTTAGTTCAGATAAGCTTACATGTGGTACCAACTCTCGTATTCATAGGTTTGGGGAAGCTGTGCGGGTTGTTTTACTTTGCCTTAAATCTGGTGCTTTTCGGCGTCTTTGCCTTTGCTCAGTGCTTTAACCCTCTGATCTACGGGCTCTGGAATAAGGAGCTGCAGCGAAGACTGCACCACTGGGTGTGCCGCCAGCGGTGGGGTGGCCACACTGGGAATAGCGGGGTTTAAACAGAAGCTCAGCCGTTTTGAATCAGCAATGCCAGTCCTGTTAGATTCATCAGCTGAGAGTAAGGACTTGCCTTTCACTTAACCTAAAATTGGAGCCTTGATTTGATTTTAAAAGCAATATGAGTAAGTCAAAGTTATTTGTTTGGCTTACAGTCTTCACTCTTGTGTACATTCAATTGGCCTCAGTGAAATCATTTTTGTGTCTTTAGTGCATGTTTTCTACCAACATGCATTTTTGGTAGAATGTCCTAATGTGTTTGAGTAGTTAGGCAGCTCTTGAGAATGTACTTGTTTTTAGAAACTGAGAAATTGTGGTCGCTATGAAGATAAGAAATTGGCTATTCCACTTATATTAATTAGAGGTAGGTTGGGCTACATATAACAATGGAAACAGGAACAAAGTATCAGTGCCTTCAAAAAGTTAAATTTGTTTCTTTTGTAAAAGGAATCTGGAGGTACACTATCCAAGCGGCTGAGGCAGCGCTGCAGTCAACATACTTATTCTCTTCTGCTGTGCCATGATTAGTGTGCCACCTCATGACCCAAAAGGGCTGTTGTTGCTCCTTCTATCACATTCCAACCAATAGAAAGAAGGAGCAAAGACAGGACTGTGCCTTCCTTCTGCTTGGAGTATTGAGTGCTAAGTGGTAGTCTTATAATTTCAAATGCAAATTATTATTTAAAAATTAAAAGTTTTTTGAATTAAAAATTTATATAGAGTAAAATTCAAAAGGTTGAAAACAATATTTAGTAAAAACAAGTCTTTCTCTTCCCCATTTTCCTAGGTCCCCAGCTCTCTTCTAAGAGTCAACAGATATTATCAGGTTTTTTTTGTGTGTGTTTTCCTCAAGAAATGATCTACAAAAGGCAAATTAATTGAGAATTTCTCCTTTGTAAGATAATTTTGGTTTTGATGTCTTGGATTTGGATTGGAAAGTTGTTTAAATTGGTATTTAGAGTAATAGTAGTTTATGTCATTAATAATAGTTCATGACACAGCAGTAACCAATTTCATAATGTGAAAATTCTTTGTACCCTCAGGGAAACTTAAACTTGGGCAAGATGCAAAAGGGAAGGGGAGAGAGGAAGTGGTGGCTACAGTTACTTGAAATTAGTTGAGAGTTCTTATAAAATGTTCTTTTCTCACATACAAATGGTGCAATGATACTGAGTTTAAAGTCAGAAAGTGTGGGGGTTTAGGGCAAATGTTCAGAGAAGACACAGTTTTCAAATAGCTCTAAGTAAATACTTAAGGAAATATTGTGAATTATCTCAAAATTTCCAAGTTCTTATGGATAGTTCATTTACCACAATTGCAAGCACACAATTATTGCAGGAAACTATTTCTGCCATATATACATATATATGCAATGTAAAAAGATATTGATTAACTTAAGAATAAAGTTGGGCAAAATCTATGAAAGCAAGAATAGAAAAGTAGTCGTTCATAATACTCATTATAGGGAAATGTTGAATGAATCCACCCCATTGTTTAGAAGAAGTTTAAAGCTATAAAGGCAGCCAGGCATGGTGGCACACGCTATAGTCCTAGCTATTGCGTGGGGCGGGGCGGCGGGCATGCCTGGGCCAGGCGGGTCGCTTGAGCCAGGGAGTTTGAGGCTACAGTGAGCTATGATTGCAACACTCGAGCCTGAGTGACAGAGTGAGACCGTGTCTCTTACAAAAATAAAAAGACTGTAAAATCAGCCACACTTATACATTTTAAGCAGTTTTTTTTCTCTGAGAAGGTCGTCCGTGTCAGCAGTCCCCAACCTTTTTGGTACCAGGGACTGGTTTTCATGGAAGACAATTTTTCCATGGACAGGTGATGGGGGGATGGTTTGGGGATGGTTCTAGCGCATTCCATTTATCGTGCAGTCAAACCTCTCTGCTAATGACGATCTGTGTTTGCAGCCGCTCCCCAGCGCTAGTATCACCGCCTCAGCTCCACCTCAGACCATCAGGCATTAGATTCAGGCATAAGGAGCGAGCAACCTGGATCCCTCGAATGTGCAGTTGACAGCAGGGTCCGCGCTCCTATGAGAACCTAATGCTGCTGCTGATCTGACAGGAGGCGGAGCTGATGCCGCGACCTAGATGGGGAGCGGAGGTACATACAGGTGGAGCTTCCCTCACCTGCGCTCCTGCTGTGCAGCCCGGTTCCTAACAGGCCATGGACGGGTACTGGTCTTCGGCCTGGGGTTTGGGGACCGCAGGTCTCTGTGGCTGGAACTGCCCGTGTGATGGCCGAGCAAAGACATACATGTGCAGTGCAGAGAAAACTGCAGGTCTACCACTGGCGGGGGTGGGGAAAGGATGCCAGAGTGTTCTTGTGAGCCAGGAGGACTTAAGGGAAGGGTCTGGCCTTGGGGTTGTTGGAAAAGACCTGTCTAAAACGCTTCATGCCAAAGGAGAGAGGCTGCAGCACAAAGAGGCTGGAGGTTACCGCTGGCAGCAGAGGATGAAAAGGGAGTGAGAAGCTCTTGTCCAGAGACAAGGATTGCCCAGGGCTCCAGAGGATCGCAGGACCTGCAGCGGAAAAGAAAGGTCATCACTGGGAATCTGCCCTACCCGGAAGATGCAAGCATCATATTTCCTCTGCTTTTTCAAAGGGTGGTCTTTCCTGCTCCTTCCATCTCCTCCCAACCTCCCTCTTCTGACTCTGGGGCAGTCACAGGCGACCTGGGTGTAAGGGCCGCTGATTAGAAGCCTTAACTCCCTCTGCAGCTTGAATTCCTTGCAACGTGGCATAACATGTCTACAGATCCACATAAAGGTTCTGGGCGTTAGGACGGGGACGCCTTTGCGGGAGTGGGGGTGTTATTCAGCCTGCCATGTTTACTAAAGCCAGGCTGTTCTTTGAAGCTGAAAATGACTGTGGGATTTTTTGTCATTTAAGAGTGACTAGGCGGAGCGCGGTGGCTCACGCCTGTAATCCCAGCACTCTGGGAGGCCGAAGCGGGAGGATCACTTGAGCTCAGGAGTTTGAGACCAGCCTGAGCAAGAGCGAGACCCCGTCTCTACTAAAAATAGAGAAAATTAGCTGGGTGTCATGGCATGCATCTGTAGTCCCAGCTACTTGGGAGGCCAAGGCAGGACGATCGCTTGAACCTAGGAGTTTGAGGTTGCTGTGAGCTAGGCTGACGCCACAGCACTCTAGCCAGGGCAACAGAGTGAGACTCTTGTCTCAGAAAGAAAGGAAGCAAAAAAAAGTGACTAGATAAAATATAAATCAAAACCACAATGAGATACCTCCTCACACCCATAAGGATGTCAACAGCAAAAAACAAAACAAAACAAAAACCCTAGAAAATAAATGTTGGCACAGATGTGGAGCCCTGTTGATGGGATTATAAAATGGTGCAACTGCTATGGAAAACAGTATGGATGTTCCTCAAAAAATAAAAAATAGAATTATCATGTGATCCAGCAATCCCATTTCCAGGTACATATCTGAAACATTTGAGAGCAGGGTCTTGAAGAGATATTTGCATGCCCATGTTCACTGAAGCATTATTCATAATAGCCAAGAGGTAGAAGCAATCCAAACGTTCATCACAAGTGAATGAATAAACACAATGTGGACTATACATACAATGGAATATTCATAACCCTTAAAAAGGAAAATAATTCTGTTATATGATACAACTGAGTGAACTTTGAGGACATTATGCTAAGTGAAATCAGCCAGTCACTAAAAGACAAATGCCATGTGATTCTATTTGTATGAGGTATTTAAAGTATTTGAGTTCACAGAAATAGAAAAAATTAATAGAATGGTGACTGCCAGGGGCTGGAGGGAGGGGAGGGTGTGTTTAAGGGGTACAAAGTTTCAGTTTTCAAACGGAAAAAGTTCTGGAGATCTGTTTCACAGCAATATAAATATACTCAACACTACTGAGCCGTACACTTAAAAATGGTTAAGATGGTACATTTTATGTTATGTGTTTTTTCCACAATTAAGAAAAGAGAGGAGTAAGATGTGCACCATCCGGGGGATGGTCATGCTGAAAACTCAGACTTGTGGGGGGAGAGGTGGAAAGGGCATTTATTGAAACCTTAAAATTTGTACCCCCATAATATGCCGAAAAAAAAATTTTCCAGCAAAAAATAAATAAAAGAGAGAGAGAGTACTAGACAAGAACATGGGATCTCATGTAAGATTTCGTCCAAGGGGAGTTAAAGGTTGAATTCACAAATGGGATTTGAATGGACCTCAGGAAAAAGAATCAAACTGTTTTCCACTCATGTCCTAGTATGTCTAGCTATTTCAATATAAAGGTAACCAGTTAACTGTAGACAAGACCACTATTAATTATTAAGGATTTCTTCGTGGCTAATTTTTTAAAAAATTCACTTCTAGCTATGACATATAGGTATACATGTTACCTAAGGTTAAGTATACACATAGATACTGTGTGTATAGAGAAATTTATTATTTTTTCTCTCTCTCTATATATATACAGTTACAGGATCGTTCTTGACCAAGTTAATCTGAAATATTTCTTTTCTCTTTTCTTTTTTTTTTTTTTTGAGAAACAGTCTCACTTTGTTGCTCAGGCTAGAGTGAGTGCCGTGGCATCAGCCTAGCTCACAGCAACCTCAAACTCCTGGGCTCAAGCAATCCTGCTGCTTCAGCCTCCCGAGTAGCTGGGACTACAGGCATGCACCACCATGCCCAGCTAATTTTTTCTATATATTTTTAGTTGACCAATTAATTTCTTTCTATTTTTAGTAGAGACGGGGTCTCGCTCTTGCTCTGGCTGGTTTTGAACTCTTGACCTTGAGTGTTCCTCCCGTCTTGGCCTCCCAGAATGCTAGGATTACATGAAATATTTCAATGAGTTAAGGTCGGATGAACTTAGTTGTAATCATTATATTTATAGTTTATGTAGCATTAATTTTGTTTATAATTCAGAAAAATAATCATTTGCTTTGCTTGGATATGAGAACTTTTTCTACTTACCTTCTCATTTTGCCTCCACATCTACCCCCACAGATCTTCTAGTTAAAGGCAAATAACCACAACACAGGCAAAAATCAGACAGTATGTGACTGAAAAGACAGGGTTGTATCATTTCCGTGGCTTCCAAGATGCTCATTCCTTTTACATTCTAATGTTCCTGAAATCTAGCTGTGTTCTTCACAAAGACGTTTACACACTGCTGTCCAGCTTCAGTGTCCTTTCCTGCACATCTGTGGACTTGAATATTCTTCCTGGTAGGGTCTTGGGACCAGAGCAATCCCTTGATGTTTCCGTCAACAGCCACTGCGAATCCAGGTTTTTGTTTGAAGCCATCTCAAGGGGCACCTTGTGACTAGTTCCTTCTTTAGGCCAGTGGGACATTTGAACTTCCCCATCTCTTTGAGATTAGGCATTAGTTATCTATTGCTGCATAACAAATCATCCCCCAAACTTGGAGGCTTATTATCTCATCGTTTCCGTGGTTCGGGAGTTCAGACAGGACACAGGTGTCAGGGAGGTGGCTTATCCCTGCTCTGCGAAGTCCAGGGCCCCAGCTGGAGCCCTTGAAGGCTGAGGGGCTGAAGTCGCCTGCATGCTTGACTGAGGCTGGAGGACCCACCGCTGAGGGCTATTCACCTGGGTGGTGAGTTGGTGCTGGCCTGCGGTTCCCCTCCACGTGCACTTCGCACAGGGACCCTCAAAGGGCTGCTTGAGTGTCCTTGTGACATAGAGGCTGGCCTTCCCCAGGGTGAGCCATCCGAGAGTGAGAGCAGGAGCGAGAGAGCGTGCCAGGCATCCTTTATATGCCCGAGCACAGCACCACCTCTGCCACCGTCTGCTTGTCTGCAGGTGAGGCTCCGAGTCTGGCCCACCTGCAAGGAAAAGGCTAGACCTTTGGAGGTGGGAATGTCAATAAACTTGTCGATCTATTTTAAAACCAGCAAAACCAGCACGCCATGTGGCTGGTTTTGCAAAGGGGCAGTGACACATGTTACCTCCGAAGGCACGCTTGTAAGAGCTGGTGATTTTCCATGTTCTTGTTCCCTGCCAATGTTCCCTGCCATTTCCTAGGGAGCATTTAGGAGGAAGGCATATTGAGGAGGGCAGAACTCCTTGGCTTGAAGGCATAAAGGTCAGAAGTTGAAGGCAGGACTGGAAACAGCAGGTGGATTCGAGACTGATGCTATGCAGGCCTAGGGGTTGTGGAGGGCACCGACAGGATTGGGATCCGATTGGCAGACACGGAAGGACAGCACTAAAAAGGTGGAACCTCGGGCAGACCACGGCTCACGCCACTAGCTGTGCCACCACCTGCACCTCCAGAGAGCACTGTGGTGACAGGGATGGGCAGAGCTGACTCCCTGGAGAGCCAGAGTGCCCATCGAAGCACTCACTCCCTGCGAGATTATCAGTTCCCGGTGCCCGAGGCAAAGATGAGGCCCCAGGGGCCTTGCTGTGTCCCAGCCCCTCAGCGCTGAGGCGTGGAGACAGTGCCTGCACGTTTTTGCAGGAGGAGCAAGATGGCTTTAACGTAAGCTTAGCCACTGCAACCCTCTCTTCCACTACGGAAGAAATGGGTTAAGAATTCAAGACGGCTCACCTCATCATTGATCTCTCTCTGCACTTTGATTCCCAAGACAGGATGGTCTAGGAGCCAAGCCGGATGACTTCACATCAGGTCTCAGCTCTTAATGGATCCCTTCGGGCAGCAGTACTGCCGGGAGGGACAAGTGCAGAGCATAGGCTCGATTCCCGCAAATCCCTATTTTAAGTGGCATGAGCTGTGTGCCGTCTGAGGTTCCACCTTTTCAGCTTTTTCCTTCCAGGCCGGTCTCAGGAAGCCCACCCTCGGTCCCCAGCCAGCTGCCCTCCTGGGCTGGGGCTGGCGTCACTGTTCTCTTTGGGGGTCACCCTGCTGGCCTTAGCTGGGGTCACTGATTCTGACCATTGTGCATGACAGATGCACAAAGCTGATGGGACCTCAGCTCCAGGGGCCCCAGTGGCGAGGGCGGGGAGGGAGGAGCCTGGGAGGGTGCAGGCCCGGGAAGGAGCTGTTCCTCTCCTCACACCCTAGCAGTGACTTGGCGCTATCCAGTGGCTACTGTCTGCCAGGCACTTTGCAAATGTGGTTGGATCGAATGTCGCTCCTTCCCTTCTGAGAAATTCAGATGATTAATTTGGGGCTGGGCGCTTCCATTGTCTGTGAAAGAAAACTTTATATAATCCAGAGCTGGAGGCGGACCTGTCTTTAGCATATTAAAGCCCAAACCAGGCTTAGTTGTTGTCAAGAAATGGCGTTTGGTGAAACAGAGGATGGTAGATATTTCAACAGAAGAAAGTGAAGTAGGAGGACTGTGAATCTTTCTGGGAATCAGGAAGGGGAGTTGGAAGGAAATTAATTTTTCAGGGTAAGGTGTGTTTTGACTGTAGGTATTTCAGGACAGAACCTGAAGCCTAGAGTAGAAACATCCTGCCAAAGGTCGGGATGTAGCCCTGGGTGCTTGGGTATAGGTTCTGACTACCTGAACCGGGACCAGGGAGGCCAGTGCTGCTTGCAGAAGCCCCGGCCCCTACGAGCCAGCCTGTTCAGACCAATTGGGAGTGTCAATGGAAAAAGCCAAACTCTGTAAAATAATTTTAAAGAGATTTATTCTGAGCCAAATTTGAGGACCATGACCTGGAGCCACTCCCAAGAGGCCTTGAGCACTGGACTCGATGTGACTGGGTTAGTTTGGTTTTTATACATTTCAGGGAGATGGGGGTTACAGATAAAGTCATAAATCAATATGTGGGAGGCATACATTGGTTTGACCCAAAAAGGTGGGGCATCTTGAAGGGGGGGGCTTACAGGTTATAGGTGGGTTTAAAGATTCTTTGGATTTTAATTGGTTAAAGACATGAAGCTTTGTTTAAAGGCTTGGAATGTTTCAGACCAGGCTCGGTGGCTCATGCCTGTAATCCTAGCACTCTGGGAGGCCGAGGTGGGTGGATTGCTCAAGGTCAGGAGTTTGAAACCAGCCTGAGAAAGACCGAGACCCCATCTCTACTATAAATAGAAAGAAATTAAGTGGCCAACTAATATATATAGAAAAAATTTAGCCGGGCATGGTGACACATGCCTGTAGTCCCAGCTACTTGGGAGGCTGAGGCAGAAGGATTGCTTGAGCCCAGGAGTTTGAGGTTGCTGTGAGCTAGGCTGACGCCACGGCACTCACTCTAGCCTGGGCAACAAAGTGAGACTGTCTCAAAAAATAAATAAATAAATAAATAAATAAATAAATAAAGGCTTGGAATATTTCAACATAAGGAGCTGTTACCAGAGATGAGCCACCAGACATAGATTTGTTGTGTAAATTGAGGACCTGCAGGTTTGTCTTCCATACCCTTGGGCCTGTTAATGGGTTACAAAGGATGTCTCCAGGAAGGGGGGGGGCATGGTGAGGCCTGTCTGACCTCCCTCCTCCTGGCAGACGATTTAATTTTAGTATATTCCTTTGGCCATGAAGGGGTCCTTTCAGTCAGCCGGTGGGGTTGAGCCTTAAAATTTTACTTTAGTTCACAGGAGGTAGAAGCATTCATTCATTCACTCATTCTACAGATCTTTGTTAAGCACGTATGAGTTGGATGGCAGGGTTATACTGGCAAACAAAACAGATAAAAAGCTTTGTCCTCGTGGAGCTTACATGACAGTCACAAAAGACAGACACCAGACACTATAAACAAATTACGTCACGTGTTAGAACATGATAAATGGGACATTTGAGGAAAGAAAGGGACACGCAAGAGCGAGTGGGAGAGCCGCTGTTGGTGGTGGCAGGGAAGGCTTCCCCAAGGATGCCCGAGGGAGCCATGGGGATTGCCATGGGGGGGGACGCGCCAGCCCCAGGGGACCCAGGGGACCGCAGGCGTAAAGGTGCGAGGTTGGGGGGACAGTGGGTGCAGCAGAGCTAGCAGGGAGGGGAGGAGGGAGGCAGCTCCTCTGCAGGCCCCTGGGGCTGTCACTGGAAGGCAGAGGAGGTAGGATCTGACCGGCTAAGGCTGGCTGCTGCGTTGAGCATCGGTTTGGGGGTGGGAGGTGGCTGCCGTGTGGGCAGGAGCAGGCGCGGACTGGGGTGGCAAAGCGTTTCAACCGGGCACCGGTCAGTGTCCTTAACCGCTTCCTCACGTTTCACGACTGCCTGTAGCCAAATATAATGGGGCCTGGCAGCACACCTCAGGGCGATTTCACATTCAAATATAATACCATCCTGACATCCAAAAAATCTTCAAAAATAATGTAATCGTCTCAAGACTCCTGAGGAGGCCTCAAAGCAGGATCCAATCTGTGATCCACAGCAGGACACCCTACAGGTTGTCTCCACTCTTCCGTCACTCTCTCAAGTCCTGATGACAGCTGCTCAATACTCATCTTGTCCCCCAGCCCCAAATCACGCCTGCTTGGCTGCTTTTTCTCTCAGTCCTCCCCTTCCCTTCCCTCAACTCCTTTCCCTTCTAGGTTTCGTTTTTTGTTTTGCAGATGATTTCTATTCTTATTACTCTTTCTAAAATCTGGTTATATAACAAATGTTTAAATAAGCAACAAAACATTAAAGTTAAAAAATAATCCACCAGTAAACCAAACAAACAACAAACATCTTTCCGGGCACGGGGGAGCATTTGCCGTTAGTTAAGTCGCTGGCTCTCCTGCTGCCAGCATGGTGGAGGCATGGGCTAAACTTGCTCTTTTGTCAAACTTAGAACAGTGGATCTCAAACCTAATTGTGGCAAAAATAAATAAATAAATAAAATAAAAATAAAAAGGTCACCTAGAAAAACTTCTTCAACTGTTTAAAACAACAGTTCCTGGTTGTTGATCCTACAGACTCTCATCCAGGGCAACAGATCCCAGAATCTGAATTTTATTTTTATTTTTTGAGACAGAGTCTCACTCTGTTGCCTGGGCTAGAAGGCTGTGGTGTCAGCCTAGCTCACAGCAACCTGAATCTCCTGGGCTCGAGCGATCCTCCTGCCTCAGCCTCCCAAGTAGCTAGGACTATAGGCATGCGCCACCATGCCCAGCTAATTTTTTGTATATATATTTTTAGTTGGTCAATTAATTTCTTTCTCTTTTTAGTAGAGACGGGGTCTCGCTCTTGCTCAGGCTGGTTTCGAACTCCTGACCTTGAGTGAGCCTCCTGCCCTCCCAGAGTGCTAGGATTATAGGCGTGGGCAACCACTCCCGGCCCAGAATCTGCATTTTAACAAGCTCCTGGTGGTTCTGGGGCGGCGGTCCATAGACAATTTGTTGGGGGGGTGGTCAGATTTCCAGACATCTCAGAGGACCCCTCTCTAAACACTCACTGGTCAGATTTGCTCGATTGGTCCCCAGACCCCACACCAGGGGCTTCCTCACCCCATCCTCATCCTCCAGCATCCCTGAGGGCAGGCCACCTGGGGCGTTCTTGCAAACGGGAGGACCGAGAGCCCAGGTCTGAGCCAGCCAGGTCTGAGCCAACCTACCACCAGGCTCCAGCCTGTTTAGATGGAAAACTCGGCAGCACAGCCCTCGTTCCAGCCCACGTTACTGAGCGCATCTCAGCTGCTTCATTCCGCTGGCCTTGAGGGTTTCAACTTGTGGCAAGGAACAGAAGGGGCCTTTTGTCACAGCAAGGAGACCCTCACAATCATGTCCCTACCCAGGACTGCTCTGCTGGGCGTTCTTCACCAGCTTCATCTTGGGAGGACCTGGTGTGTGCTCTGGGGGCGGGGAGCTCCTGTTTCGGGATGCTCAATTAGAGAGCCACTGGGAGCATCCTCACCCAGTAAAACCTTGGCTAACTAGTCCTTTCTCCGAGTTCCCGGCTCGGGCAGGAGTTTTAATGCCAGAGTTCCTTAGGTCTCTGGAGGGGTCCACACCGCCCTCTGGCGGTGGGACGGCGCTGCACCGTCTTTTGCTCTCGGAGGGAGGTTCTGCGCCTGTCCTGGGAGAACCCACGAACCTCTCCCATGCATCCCGCCCTGCCTGAACCCCCCCAAGAGCTCAGAACCAGGCCTAGGGGCTCAGGGTTAACTGCTTTGAGGCGCTGGGAATTCAGATGGTATTAGGCATGGCTGCGAATAAAATCTGGGTCATGGTCTAGATATAGAAACATCCCAATCTGACCTGTGGGCTCTGTCTGGGGAAACTTAGGGTGAACTGGTGCTTGTAGGTGCCAAGGAGTGGCTCGCTTTCCCCTGCCCCGATCACGGTTCCTTGTTTGGGCCAATTTTTCTGCCTTCTTAGGAGAATGTGATACTTCTATCCCAGGATATCAGGACGTACTGAAGCATTTCTGGTTTTCTCTGCGGGTAAGTACTAACATATGCATATTAACCTGAATGCTCAACGTTCACCGGCTTCCAGAACACTCCTGCTTGCGGGTAGAAAGATCAGACTTTGACAGGCCCCACCGGCACATTCATCACTTTCATAGGCCCCTGAAACAGTTTCTGAGGAAATCATGGGGACAGCGAGCCAACTCCCCTCAGGCTGTGCTTTGGCAGACAGGCACGGTGGCAGCCCTGGTTCCAAACACTGCAGCCACAGTGCCGGACGTCTGCCTGTGGGGCTGCGGAACTGAAGGCTGGAGACCTCACTGCTGCCCTTGGAAAATAAGGATGTTTCCACCTCACCCCCTGGACGGGCCAGCATTTAGTGAGTCAAAACCCTCCACACCCAACAGACTCCTTGTTCCAGAACAGTGGGTCGGAGGGCTCTGGTATAGCTGGCATCCCAGACATGTCACCACCCCTTCCTGCTGACACCCAGGCTCTGTGTCCGAGTCTGGGTCGCTGTGCTGACCACTGAGTGCTTGCTTGAGGCCCCTGTGCTGTCTTCTGGAAACTGGCTACCATGTTGCCTCTGGATAATGGAGGACAGGGCTCCTTTGGGCTCGTGCCCAACCTTTCTGTAGACAATCAGATGCTAATGACTGCAAGAGGGGAAAGGCGTCCTTGGTGCCAATGCATCTGAGCTCTGGTCTTGTCCAGTGGCGATGCCCGGTGACACGCTGCCCAAAGGAGTCTCATGCCGGGAAGGACTTCACCAGATGATCCTCCTTTCTCTAGATGGCTCCCGAGATGCAAATGGTCCACATCAGAAAAGAGGTGAAGCGAGCAAGACAGTGGCTTCATTATCTCGTGTGTCACTTCACGGTGGTATGCCTGCTAAAATGCATAGTCCAGGCTTTTCTTCGTTCAGGCATAAAGACGGGAGATTTGGGAATCCTGTAGCCCATATACCCAATTTCAAGAGGAGAAAAATGCTATGGGGTGGAGTGGGAGCAGCTTTAGGAAGAAAGAGAAGCTTCCAGAGTCCTCAGGGCTCAGGGGAGAGAAGAAGAGAGTCCAGGTCCCCCCCCCCCCCCAGGGCTGACCCGTGGCCAGAGGGAGACTCCCATAACCACCCGTGGGATGTGAGGCCTGGTTCTGCCAGAGCTTGGAGAGCATCTGAGAAACATGCTCGCCCCGGATGCTGATTGCCAATGGTGCCCGCCTCTCCCCAGGGCGGCCACACTCAGCTAGGAGTGGCTTCCCAAGATGGCTTCCCAGTTCCTAAGAATGAACATTCCTGTGTGGGATTTCTGTTATTAGCTGGAGGCAGGGAATATATTTTTACCTATAATTTCTCCAGTCACTCCCGATAAGAAAGCTTTTATTTGCTCTATGTTTATAGCCTTGGCCATGCCCAACTTGAGGGAACCGTATCAGAGTCATTCACAACCTCCTGCGTGACAGCTTGGGTGGAGGCAGCCCTGCATTGACGTGGGCTCTCAGAGACCCCGGGCAGTGGGGGGGGGAGGAGTGGATCCCAGCTGGGCCAGGATGGGAGAAAGGGCCAGGGTGCAGGACTAGAGGCAACTGGCTCTGTCCAATGCCAGTTATGTGGGGGCTATGTGTCACTGACACTGGGTTCATTAAGAGTTTCTAATGTCTAAGGAGGCAGGTGAGGCCTGGGCAGTGGGAAGCCACCAGTAGGGTAAGGCCTGAGCCTACAGCTTGGAGGGTCTAGGGGGAGATAAGTACCAGCGAGCTAAGCAGAATAACCCAAACCCTGCTGCTCTCTTGGGGAGAAATTGTTAGGGGAGAATCGGGGCCAGGGATAGGGGTCTCAGTTGTCATGGCAACCAAACTGCTAGTTGTCGCAACTGTCAGCTTGAAAGAAATAAATGACTCTTTACCTCCCCCCTCCTCCCCACCACCGAGTTATAGGGCAACCCAGAGCCATGATTAGATGATACACAGGCAGACCTGGATCAGCTTAAAATGTCAGCATGGAAGAGAGGGTCACAAATGGATGTAAGATTTTTTAGCACAGCAATCCTGCCCACTGGCAGACTGGTAGGGAGGGGGACCATTTATCATAATGTGCTGAGATTATGCTAGAAAGGGGGACCTTGAGTGCACCTCTCAGAAGGGTTTGGAAGGCTGAAGCCTGTACTGATGGGATTACCAGCTCTAGGAGCCCCATTAACCCCCCCAGATGACATCATGAGTGACAGTATTTATGACCACATTTATCATCTTCCCATATAACAAAAGGGATTCTATTTTATTAGATGTTTTTCTTGAATCAGTGCTCAAACTGCCCCTGCCCTTTCCTGGGTCATAGATGAAGTCAACCTACTCCACAGTTCATAGGACAGTGGAAATGCTATAGGAACTAAGGGGGTCTCTCTCTGTTTTCTTTTCTTATTTATTTTTCTTTTTTTATCTTTTATTTTAGTGTATTATGGGGGTACAAGTGTTAAGGTTACATATATTGCCCATGCCCCCCTCCCCCCTCAAGTAAGAGCTTCAAGCATGTCCATCCCCCAAACGTTGCACATCTTACTCGTTGTGGTTGTATATTCCCATCCCCTCCTCCCCCCTCCCACCCTCCCGACACCCGATAAATGTTATTCCTATATGTCCACTCAGGTGTTGATCTGTTAATACCAATTTGCTGGTGAGTACATGTGGTGCTTGTTTTTCCATTCTTGAGATACTTCGCTTAGTAGAATGGGGTCCAGCTCTATCCAGGAATATACAAGAGGTGCTATATCACTGTAGTTTCTTAAAGCTGAGTAGAACTCCATGGTATACATACACCACATTTTATTAATCCACTCATGTATTGATGGGCACTTGGGTTGTTTCCACAGCTTCTATTTTCTGTTTATTAGTCTGTGATTAGTCACTGGGTACTAGAAACCCCAACACACTTTTCTCCCAGCGCCTCGCTGGGGAGCTGGGGAGGGTTTGCTGAACAGGTTCACCCTCCCTAGGGGCGGGGGGTGGGGGCCTTGGTGGTCTTACTCCTCCGTGGAAATGAAATAAGAATAAAGGGCCAGAAACACAAATCAGGACAACTTAGTAAGTTGCAATCATTTTCTATTTTTGTGTTGAAAAAGGCAAGTATTGGGTTATGAAAAGGTTATATTCTTTGAGCCTTGGTTAAAAGATAGCAATTAGCTTTATTAAAATGCCAAAAAGTAATTAGGTTAAAAATGTTGACTATCAAATTGCAGTTGTATTACGTTGATGTATTTGAGTCTCGCGCTAACAGCCTAGGAGGAGGAGTGCTTTCGGGAACTTTTTTTTTTTTAAATAATAAATAGGGAGGACAGAGAATAGATAGCCAGTCTGTAGATAAGAGATGTTTTTGAAAGTGAGCCCAGAACAAATGGATCAGTAAGATTTAGTGGGACAGGGCAAAGATGATTAATATTGTATATATTAATATATTGAAAGTGCTCAGAGTGCCAGGCAAGAGGAATGACAAGAATATTATATTGAAACCTATCCTGGCAAAAATAACTAAAGATATAAAATATAGGGATAATGAGGGAAATAGCATTAGTGTCCACACACTAGCAAAAAAAAAAAAAAAAAAAGAATTCTGGCAGAACTTAGACTTCAAAGTTGTAGAAC
Source organism: Microcebus murinus (assembly GCF_040939455.1). Classification (NCBI taxonomy): domain Eukaryota; kingdom Metazoa; phylum Chordata; class Mammalia; order Primates; family Cheirogaleidae; genus Microcebus; species Microcebus murinus. The sequence continues at coordinate 98,411,866 of NC_134111.1, forward strand.
AAGATTCCCAAAGACAGTAGGAAAAAGTGTAAAGCAATTTTGAAGGTGAGAAGTCGTGACGAAATATATATTGTAGCAAACGATATCGTTAATTTATGACAATAAAAGACATTTTGAGATATGCTCAGGTTCAGAAAACATAGAACCCATGTCCTCTTCTTTTAAAATTACTTAAAGATATATTTCAGTTGACTGAAAGAGGGAGCAAAAATGAAGTATGGAGAAGTCATGGCAAGAAAAGACCAGCAGGGAAACTTAAATTGTGAATAGAGATATACAGTAATATTGTTCTCATAAATATGAATTATCATGCAACACAAAATTTTTCATTTTTGCTTTTGAATTATGTTATAAAACATATGATATGACACATAATTTATGTAAGGTAAAAATACCAAATAATGACATATAATTGAATAGAATAAAAATAATTTATATAGAATAAAAGCTAAAAAATTTAATAATGATGCATATCCATATTATAAGACAGTGAAAAGACAGGAATTAGGGAACCGAGGGGTATAAAAGTGATGAACACATTGCCTTAAATGTGTGATACATTAAAGATATTTTTAACTTTGATATTTAAAAAATAACTTTAAAATGTATTTGGAAAACTTATGGGTAAATATTAGAAGAATTAAAAGCTGTTACAATATCTTATGAAATAAAAGGTAAAAGCAAGAAAAAAAAACAAAATAAAAAATATTAAAAAGAGAAAGGACAAAATAATATGACAGAAACAAGGCCAACTATATTAAGTTTAACAACAAATGCAATGGATGAATTCTTAGAAAAATATAAAAGTGGAACTGACTAAAAAAACAATAGAATATCTGAATAGCCTCATAATTATAAAAAAAGCAGAGAAAGTGGTCAACACTATCTCCCCAAAGAACTCTGGGCCGTATAACTTTAAGTTGGTTAATTTAAAACACTATAAATGGTCTAGAACATGTTAAAAGGCGGAAATTTTTGCAAGTTATTCCACCAAGCCAGGATAACCCTAATGCTGACTATGATGGTATACAAAAACCACAGACCAGTCTCATTTATAAATACAAAGTCCTGAAAAATACTCTCTGCAATGGTATACTAAATATACAACAGAAACAAAAATAAACACACAAATTTAGAATTCAACTTAGTTTGTTTTTCATAATGGTCTGAATGTAGAAATTCTATAACTATTATTGTTGTATTTTGGAGTTGAGCAAGTGAGTAAACATAGGGTGGAAGAAGAGAGATACCAGTGCAGAATGGAGGAAGACAAGGGAGAAGTCTGTGGTGTTGGGTGGTAATTAGAGGTATATTCTACGTATAAATCATGTTAGTACATCCTCGCCAAGGAACATTCCCTGCTCTGAAATTAGAGAGAAAAGGCAGCATGTACAGACTGGATTTCAGAATTGCTATGGGCCAGCAGCTGCTATCTGTTTCCTATTTTCCCCTGTTTGAATGGAAGCTTCCTCTTTTTTATTATTTATCTTAATTTTATTTTTTTTTATGATTTTTTTATTTTTATTTTTTATTTTTTTGAGACAGAGTCTCACTTTGTTGCACAGGCTAGAGTGAGTGCCGTGGCGTCAGCCTAGCTCACAGCAACCTCAAACTCCTGGGCTCAAGCAATCCTTCTGCCTCAGCCTCCCGAGTAGCTGGGACTACAGGCATGCACCACCATGCCCGGCTAATTTTATATATATATATATTAGTTGGCCAATTAATTTCTTTCTATTTATAGTAGAGACGGGGTCTTGCTCTTGCTCAGGCTGGTTTCGAACTCCTGACCTCGAGCAATCCGCCCGCCTCGGCCTCCCAGAGTGCTAGGATTACAGGCTTGAGCCACCGCGCCCGGCCTATCTTAATTTTAGAGATGGGAGAGTCTCGCTCTTGCTCAGGCTGGTCTTGAACTCCTGAGCGCAAGTGATCCTCCTGCCTTGGCCTCCCAGAGTGCTAGGATTGCAGGCGTGAGCTTACTGCACCAGGCTGAATGGACGCTTCTGTAGTAGTTATCCCGTCCCTGTTCCATCATGGACTGTTGGGAGTGGGCGAGAAACAGCTTGTCTCTCAGTTCACAGGTCTCTGGTTCAAGAGGAACTGTACCCAGTGAACCGTACCCGAGGAGTCTTATCTGATCTGCACTTGATTTAGATGATGAGGTCCTGGACTTTGCTCCAATGCTGCAAGAAGTGAGACTTCTGGGGGAGGGGTTCGAGTGTCCTTTGCATGTGGGAAGGATGTCAATTGCTGTGGCCAGAGAGTAAGCTATGGTAGACTGTATCTAGGGATGGGAGCAACAATGTTTCTCTCAACCAACATTCTCCTTTGAAATGTAACTTTTTTTTTCTTTTTATTTTATCATATTATGGGGGTAAAAATATTGTTAAGGTTACATATATTGCCCTTGCCAACCCCCACGCCCCCCCCTTCAAGCGTGTCCATCCTCCAGGTGGTGCACATCGCACTCATTATGTAAGTATGAAATGTAACTTTTGCCACTCATCCCATCAAGAGGTGGAGTCTATTCTCCCCCCTTTTGAATCTGGCCCTGTGACTTGCTTTGACCATCAGAATGTGGCAGAAGTGGCATTGTGAGAGCACGAATGGCTTAGTCAATAAATACCACACGAAGCAAATGTAAACAGCCTCATGGATGATGCCTGAATTCCTGATTCACAGAATAGCAAGCAATGAAATGGTTTTTCTTTTAAGAAACCAAGATTTGGGGTCATTTGTTACACAGCAATAGATAGTAAATACACCATCAAAGAGTGCCAGGGTCATTTCAAAACAACTCAGGAGTCAACTTGAAGAGACTCTCACTAAAGATGGGCAATTTGAACATCAATGAATCCATTACCTGCAATGGTTTGTAGCATACTAAGTATATTTAAATCCATGCGTTCAAGATACTTTAAAGGAAAAAAAAGTAAAACATCCCTGGTTACCTTTAGAAGATACGAGGGAACCAACTCATTATTTCAAACACTGCTAAATACAAGAACGAAGCATTTATACTGTCTTTCTTGTACAAAAAGTATTATTTCAAGGTAACCAAATACTATTGAAGAGAAGCTATTTGCAGAAGAATTTTGACTAATAAATGTAAAAAAAAATAATAAAATCTGAATATCATGATTTTGCAACCCCTGATGACACATAGATCTAGGCTATGAGCACCAGAGGCTGCTAAAATCATTTGGTGGTAGATGGGTCAGGCTGATAACCCTGCACCTGCTGTCGATCTTAACAACAAAACAAATATGAAGTTCCGTCTGTGACATGTGTTTGCCAAAATACTAAGTCAAAACAACCCCCCTTCAAACTGAATCGAAGCAAGCCTCTAGGTCTAACTTCCGGGTTACAAGAAATGTGAGTAAGAGAGGAACATGCAGTAAGGACATGCAACCCCCAAATCCCAAAATGTGAAAAATTGTATAGGACAAAGGCCACAGGTTCTTCAATAAATATATGACAGGGAAAGAAAAGGAGGGAGCATGTAGCTTAAAGGAGACTTAAGAGACACATGAGCAAATGCAGTGTGTGGAATTTGTTTCGATCCTGATTCAAACCGATCAACTGTAAAAAGATTTATGAGACAATGGGGAGAATGTGAACTATGATGGGTATTAAGCAAGTATTAATTTTTTAAGTGTGAGATGTAATCTTTTAAGGGTAAAAAGAAACAATAGAGGGGGGTGGTGGAGGGTGTGGTGATGCTATGAAGGGTCTGAGTTTGAGTCAAGAGGGTGGCCAGTCTCACCCAGACTCTTTGGCAATTGATGCCCAACCCAGGGTCACATCAGCTGGATCCTGGGGCTGGGGATGTCACAGTGTTTCCCGATCAGGGTCAAGGAAGAGCTTGGAGACCGTTCTCATTGGCTTCAAGAAGACCAAGCACCTCTTTGAGATCCTTTTCAAATTCTGCCTCGAAGTCAAATTCTACCTGACCAAAGTTGGAAGCCTGAAAGAGAAAAAAGCAAACATAGAGACATCTAAGGAAAAAGGATTAGAGTCATTAAATCACCTGTATTTTTTTAGGGGCCCCAGAAATCAGGCAGGATGGTTGGGGAGATGCTGCTACTAAACTACTGAACAGGATGAGACCCGACAGGCCATCTGGACTGAAGAGTTGGTTTTGATCACTTCAAAACCTGAGCATGGTGCAAAACAGATTTTTTTAAAGCACTTCTTGAAAGCCCACTCTTTGAAGGAAGGATGACTCTTCCGTTTTCCAAGGCTAGGGCTGTGCCAGGCACCAAGGGGCTCTCTGGGTCAACTCTTCCTGTCACTAGCCCCGAGTGAATATCAGTTTATAATTTTTGGTTTGTGAACATACCAACTCCTGGCTTGGAGGAAGGGAAGGAGGCTGGGTGGAGATGGAAATCTTCCTTAGATACTATCCAAGAAATATCTGTACATGTGAGAATAAAAATCAGTATAATTTCATAAACTCTATAAACTCAAGTTTAAAATGCCCTGCATTGGCTCATGCCTGCAATCCCAGCACTCTGGGAGGCCGAGGCAGGAGGATCGCTTGAGCTCAGGAGTTCAAGACCAGCCTGGGCAAGAGTGAGACCCCGTCTCTACTAAAAATAGACAAATTAGCCAGGAGTGGTGAGGTGCACCTGTAGTCCCAGCTACTTGGCAGGCTAAGGCAGAAGGTCGCCTGAGCCCAGTAGTTTGAGGTTGCAGTAAGATATGGTGACGCCACTGCACGCTAGCCCAGGTGAAAGCGTGAGACCCTGTCTGAAAAACAAAAGAAAAAAGAAAAAGGAAAAAAAAATGCCTTGTATCACAAATGGCTCAATGAGCTGTGCCTCCCTAGTAAAGAACGATGAAACCAACACTGAGTCTGAGGGCAACTCCAGGAGTTTGAGTCCACTGAGAAATGTAGAGGTAAAAAAATCCAAGCACCAGCATTCAGGAAGTTTTAGTGATTTTGCTTACTTAATTCATTTATTTCTGTATTTCTGAGACAGAAAGAACAATGAGAGCATAAACTGCCTTTCCTCCTGGTTTGAACAGGAGGCAGGATGCAATTTACGGTTCTCAGTGGGAGTGAGCCGCCTGTCTGGGCACTGAGGAAGGATTTTTTTCAACTCTCATTTACAATGGGGGTCCCCAACCTATGGTGAGTTGTATAATTATTTCATTGTATATTACGATGTAATAATAATAGAAATGAAGTGCACAATAAATGTAATGAGCTTGAATCATCCTGAAACCATCCTCCCTACCACCGTCCATGGTAAAAATTGTCTTCCGTGAAAACGGTCCCTGGTGCCAAAAAGGTCGGGGACTGCTGGTTTTTACAAGGACTCTCCCGTGTCCTGGATGCTGTTTTTTTTTTTCTTTGTCACCCACACCTTGCCTCCAGGAGTGCCGAGGTAGTTTTTCTCCTTTGATCCTTGCCTTGTTTGAGCTCTCCCCAGGATGACACCGGGTGCAATCCTTGCAAAGTTCTGCTGTCCCCGAAATTAGGGGGAAGTAGAAAGGACACAAGAAGGAAGCAGAAACTGCCCTTTACCTTATAAAATGTTTTGCGGTTGTGAAAGATGAGGTGCATGTCCCGCACAAACGGTGCCACTGTGTACACTTCCTTAATCAGCCTTTCCTTGACCGGCTCCAACCACATGGCTTCCTTCAAGGGTGCGTCATAGTCTTGAATCTGGGGATGAAGCCACCAGAGAGGTGACATTAGCACAGCTGTCTTCACTGGAATGGATCCAACTTATATACAATACAAGCCTTTGTTTCCAGCGTAATGATGACAATAACATCTGACATCTCTGTGCCAGCCATTGTTCTAAGCACTTCATGAACTAAGTTCTAAGCCCTGTCTAGGAACATGTGACTTCCACATTTAGGGGCACCATAAATCATGACCCCCATTTCTTAGATAAGGAAGCCAAGGGATGGAGAAGTCAAATAACCTACCCAAGATTTCTCAGCTAGAAAGAGGCAGAACTGGGACCAGAACCCACACAGTTTGGCACCTGTGTCCTTAATCTCTAGGCTATTAATCCCTGAGCTGTCTGTAAGAAAGACGTTCCTACTAAAGAGAAGATGAGGCTGCAGTGACCCACCGCGGTGGCTCACGCCTGTAATCCTAGCACTGTGGGAGGCCGAGGTGGGAGGATCGTTTGAGCTCAGGAGTTCGAGACCAGCCTGAGCAAGAGCGAGACCCCATTTCTACTAAAAAAATAGGAAGAAATTAGCTGGACAACTAAAAAATATATACATAATAAAGAAAAAAATTAGCCGGGCATGGTGGTGCATGCCTGTAGTCCCAGCTACTCAGGAGGCTGAGGCAGGAGGATTGCTTAAGCCCAGGAGTCTGAGGTTGCTGTGAGCTAGGCTGATGCCACGGCACTCACTCTAGCCTGGGCAACAAAGTGAGACTCTGTCTCAAAAAAAAAGAGAAGATGAAACAGATACATGGGGGAGAAGAACTTGCCCAGCGCCCCAGAGCGAGCATGCTATGTGTGTTTGAACCAGGCAGTCCCAGCCCGGAGTCCGCTGCTAACCCCGCCGCTCTCCTGCCTCCTGAGCAACTGCAGGACTCAGACCCTAAATTTCTCCAATGCATTTTATGTAAGAAAACCATACAATGTGACTTACATTACCTGGGATCTCTGCAAAAACGGAGCTTTGTGGATGACAGCAGGCCTTCAAGAGGAGGAATCCACATTTCTGTGAAGTGTGAAGAGGGCTTTAAGGTGGGATGCGGCTGGAGACAGCGGAGCCAGGCCCGTGCCCAGACACGCACACCGTGGGGCCCAGCCAGCCTCCCGGCCACCTTGCTGAGCCCCAAGGGCTGCATGGGATTTTGTCCGGACTCTGCGGCTTGGGCATCGCCTTGCCGTCCTCTAAAGTGAGACACTGAAGGCTCCTGCTGTTGCGTTCTCCTAACCACGTGCCAGTTTGCACTTCTCACGTGAGAAGGAAAGGAGAGGGCTTGGGGTTCGCATCCCTCTCACCAGCCGCTCCCCACGCTGCATCTGCCTCCCCAGGATCTCAGATTCCCGATGACACTCTTGCCTTCCTGAAGACGCCTTCGCCCTAGAGAAGGTGCGACTCCACGGGGTCCTGACAGGTTGGACATACGGTCGGCAGAGGGCAGGGCCCCTGAAAACAGCCAACGTTCTTGTGGCTGTCCCTGTCCTGCTTCAGGAGTGGGCGAGGGGCTCAGCCATGGGGTCACCTCTCGGAGCGCCCAAGACCCCCACACGAGCTCTCGCTCCGCTGGTCCCCTCCCATCAGTGGAGGCAGCGGCTGGGGGGTCCGGGGAAGGCGGTGGCAGAGTGGCGGCTCTCCTTTCCCTGCCTGAGCTGCTGGGGGCACAAGGAGCCCCGCCTGCCAGCCTGAGTGTGGGAAACGGCTTCTACCTCTGGGGACCTCGGGCCTCTATCAGCCCAATGAGAACAAGGTGACATGTGGGGCCAGGCCATGCTTCCCGTCTTTTCTGAATAGACACAGAACAGAAACAACTGGCGTTTCCTGTCCCCAACTCCCCTTCGACAGGAGTCCCTGCCGTCCAAGGAACGGCATGCTAGCAAAGGCAGCTCCTGCAGCGGCAGTGTGGGGCCAGGCGGCTCAGTTGCAGGCTCAGAGACCCAGAGAGGCCCCGTCCCTGAGCCCAGACTGCCCCTGGTCACACCCTCGGACCCGGTGCTCACAGGTCCTGCCCCTCCACCTAGAGAAGAGCACCCGAGGCAGGGCTGCGTCCCATGAACCTCTTGGCTTCTGCTGGCGGGATGTGATCGTGGAAGACTTGTGGACAAGTACCGCAGCACACCCGCTGTCCCCTCTACGGCACGCTCCACATGCATCTGAGCTTCGCTGCGGGAAGGACGGATAACATGGGCAGCAATGGGACAGGGCAGACCCAGGAAGGCTGATGCTGCGGTCTCAGGAGGCACACTGTGTGTGCCACAGTGATTCCCAAACCCAGTTTTTGGTGTGTGCGCATGTGTGTTATGTGGCTGATCCTGCCTCCCTGGGGAGCAACCACAAGACAATCGGCACAACGGGCAGGGAGTCCAGGCGATGGCCACCACCACCAGGGCCTTTCTTCTCTTGCTCCGGCTTGCTAAGTGGCTCCACTGCATGCAGCTTGCATGCACCTTGAGTTGCGCTGCTACCTGCTGGCAAACTGTGCTTTGAGCTGGGCCGCTCCGTGCTGCGTTTGCTGGGCCCTGCCAAGTCTCTGTTAATAGATTGAAGTGCCCAAAGTCAGAGATGATGGAAATGATGATGATTGGCATGTAGGCACAGGAGTGAACCGTTGGAACTGTTGACTTGCCTAAATGCCCCGTGGTCATAACACTCGTAGCTCTAAAACATACCATAGTGGGTGTGGACACTATGACCCAGTGAATGACAAAATAATTAAAATAAAATTATCTTTGGCACTTTATAATTCGCTTTATAAGGCAGAACCCCATGGGCCTTCTGCCCTATTGAAATAGTTAATACAGTTCAATTTGAATTAAAACAGGGCTTTCAATGATTGAAACTCATTATGTAAGATCTGTTTGGAGAAGGCGTGGGGATCCCCACTGTTTCTCCATTTAACAGCCCAATTCGGTCTATTCTTAAACTCAGAAACAATGAATGGTGCCCATGGGGAATTACGCGAATGCTGTGCCCCACCCATACGGCCCCTACACCCACTATTATCAGTATTACTGACTCCGTCCACTTAGCCACTGGTAAGTACCCTGCAGGCACAGACTTGGCTGACAGTTCTGTTCGGCGCCTGTTTCAAAAGCATCTCAGCTGCAGTGTGCCTTCCCCACCGACGGGGCACTACAGCCCTCACCTGGCTACCGCGGGCGCCTCGACCACTCTGCCGCCGCACACAAACTCTGCAGGCAGGACTTCGCCGCATCCGCCTTCCTCCCCGAGCACAGGCATGCCACCACCCTGACGACAGCCCTCTCCAAGCAGAGTCACTGGACACGCTCATTCAGGACCCTCCTCCCAAGGGGCTCACAACACACGATGGGCCACTGCCCCACACCTGGTACACGGACCCACCACTGCAAGCAAATTTCTGGGCGTGATCCAACCCCAACCCTGTTAAGATATAATTATTGACCCCCTAAGCACTCCCAGTGTTACAATAAGCTGCCCAACATCTTTTTGGCCTTTTGAGTTCTGGTCACATTCCTCATGCGCAGATTTTACTTAAGCTCGTTTATTGCTGCTACTTGCAAGTTGGCCCACCTTGAATGGGGCCCCTCTCGTGAAAGGCTCTAGAATCCATGCAACTGCAGTGTAAGAGGTGTTCCCACGAGTGCCCCCAGGGTTCATGCACTGTGGATGTTTTAGCAACCTCCTCTCATGCCACCTGGGGCCTCTGGATCAGCCACGGTAGCCAAAACACTAAACCCCCAGAACGGCTGTCCTCAGTCCCACGCTATATGCCCCGTGCCTTTAGAGCCCCACTGGCTGGCGGCTCCTGGGGCCCTGTGGAGGTGGGGGTTGTCCCTGAGCCTGGGACTCTGCATCAGCCGCCCATCATGCCCCGGGTCGTGGGGGCAGCACCCCGCAGGGCAGCCACAAGACACGGTTTTGCAGGCCCAGCACCAGGCCTCTTCAGCGCACTCACGCGCACAGCTAGAGCCAGTGGGCGCTGGGGAAGCTGCAGATCAGCAGTGGCGCCCGGGGAACGCGGCTGAGGGCGAGGCCCGAGTTAGTCCTTTCTCAGAGCCAAGCTTCATCCTTATCATCCCGATGTAGCCCCAGTGGGTGGGACTAAGAGGTTGGGTCAAGTGTGCCCCTGGCTATCATGTGCTGACATGAGGCATTATAAGAGTTAGAGGATACTGTAATATTGGGGCAATTAATTAATGATCTGGATTATAAAGACCTTTATATTTTTTTCCTGATTACAGAAGAATTAAATAACCATTATAAAAATGCCAGCTGGGGACCTGGCACGGTGGCTCACGCCTATAATTCCAGCACTTTGGAAGGCTGAGGCAGTAGGATCATTTGAGCCCAGGAATTTGAGACTGGCCTGGGCAACATAGTAAGACCTGTCTCTACAAAAAAAAAATTAGCTGGGTGCATTGGTGCATGCCTATAGTCCCAGCTACTCCGGAGGTTGAGGCAGGAAGATCGCTTAAGCCCAGGAGTTTGAGTCTGCAGTGAGCTATGATTGCATTGCTGCACTCCAGCCTGGGCAACAAAGCAATACCCTGTCTCAAAAAAAAATTACAATTGTACATACATGTATAATACAGAAGGAAAATATTGCTGTAATCTCATCTCAGAATAACCACAGTTGTATCTTTTGGATATTTTTTTCAGTCATAGACCTACATATTCACATAAATAGAACTGGGCTCCTTCCAAACATGTTACAACCAGTGCAAGCTTCCTGAAGCTCTCATGACCTTGAAGGTCTTTGGTGGTGTCCACTGATTGAATGATGAGCCCATACTTAGGAATCCATGTATTACAAAAGTGCCATTCTGTAGATGTATCAGTTAATTTTACAATATTGATGGAATTTGCATTCTTTCCCATTTTTTTTTCAGTTACAATATTATACTGAGCATCCCTGATTCTTAAGGTATTTCAAATCAGCATGGAAAACATGACTTTATAATAGATGGCATTGGGGACCACGGTCTTACGTGTTGAATTAATCCAGCCAAGCCTCAGGCCAGCTTCCAGGGCCAAGTGGGAGAAGCCCCAGTGCCTCTGCTGGAAGTTCCCGCTAAGGGGAAGCGCACACGTGGAACTCGTGTCTGGAGCGTGTGTGAGGCTGACGGGGAGGACTCGGTGCAGCCAGTGGATGCCTGCGAGTTTCACCTGTACGGAGGCTCTGCAGAGACAAAGTTCAAACCTGTCATTCCATCCCGGTGCTGCTAATGACAAGCACAGGGTATTGAGCAATACTTGGCGTTCAATCAAGGAGGATCTCCTTGTCCTTCAATACTTTATTTGCTTTTCACACTAGAGCATTCTACTTCTGACACCTTTGCTTTGCAGTCATCTAAATATCCATAATCTTTTCCCAAAACACATGGACACCATTAGCTTTTGTTCTAATTTTTATTTTAAAGAGTCATTTGCTTCCCCATCCCAAGTTAACTATGACAATGATGGTGGCATGTACAGGTAACAGTATGCTAAAGCGGTCGTTAGGAAAGTGCCATTCCCACACGTGAAGACGACTTGGCGCCGGGAACACAGGGACTCTGAGTCGAGCCTTCAGACGTGGGCGGCTGCGGCATGCCGACTGAGAACGTGGTGGAAACTCCCCTTCTATTTGCCTCTCTCGAGATCTATTCCTGCAGGACAGAGCAGACAATGAGGTTGTTCTGGAGGCTCTTCTTTCGTAGATGCCGAAGATCCCACTTCCTGGTGAACATCTGTCCCTGGACATCACCCTGGATCTCAAACCCAACGTGTCTAAATGAAAAATTAGCTCCCTCCTCAATCAGTTCTTCTTTTGCACTTCGCTTAATGATGAAATCCTCTTTTCCCTGTCACTCAAACCCAGACCCAAGTTCTGTTTCCCAATCCCTTTCCCATCTATTGCTTTTCTTTTCTATTTCTTCCTGTCTAGATAACATTCTTATGATTTCATCCTCCTGGTAACCAATCTTCCTTCCTTCCTGCCATCCTCCCTTCCTTCCTTTTTTAGAGACAGGGTCTCACTCTGTGCCCCAGGCTGCAAGTGATCCTCCTGCCTCAGCTTCCCAAAGTGCTGGGATTACAGGTGTGAGCCAGGGCACCAGGTGAGTTTTTCAGTATTACTGGGAGGCTTTGCATTGCATCCTGGGATCACCAAGACCAGCACACTGCGCGGTTGTTCCCAGGACAGGAATGGTGTGCAGAGGGGAGGAAATGCAGAGGACACGGGATGGCCTGTAAATGCTTCAAAGACAGGCAGATGAGCTGGGCCTTGAGAAGGTGTTTATCACTTAGAGGACTTAGGGAAGCTGTTGCTGGCATCTGTGTCTTCAGCTAGTTTCTTTCTAGCTTCTTAAATCTCTCCTGCCCTCAAAATCCTTTGTCTGCATTTAAGGTTCTCCTCCATCAGGACCAATCTATGTTCACAACTTTGTCACTCACAACTTTTTCTATGACTCTTTAGCTATTTCTAAATCTCCCTGTTGAATCCTAATGGGAATCCTTCACATTTCTGCTGTTGAAATCCCACTCCTCCTTCAAGGATTTAACCCATCACCTATGTGTCCCTTGCCATTATAATACCTTCAGCATCTGTCTTAGGCTCTTTCTTCTGCACCTCACACTCTGCTTCCAGTCCTCTGTGCTTCTCCCTTTTCCTTTAATTTCAAATTCTTTTGCCGTGAGCCGAACTCCCTCTTCATTCTGAATGCACTTCTTTGAGGGTCCTGTAAGAAAAAGACAGCCTTCTCTGGGATCCACCGTGGTCCTCTGGGAACTCACCCTGAAGCCCCCCATTCTTAACCATGGCCTTCCACCTTTCTGGGTGGAGAGAGGCTCTCTCTGGGATGGGAGCAGTAGCAGGAGACTGGATTCCTCTTCCCTTAGATGGAAGGAAGCCCTAAAAGCCCGTCTGAGCTGTCAGGGAGTGGGACAGGATTTTGCGTCCCATGTGACACCCACGTGCAGCAAGGACATGGCCATGAGTATCGCAGGGTCCATATGGGGCTGGAGTGGTCTGGTGGTCAGAAATACTGTGGTACAGAAAAGTTGGGAAATTCTTTCTTAAGCATTTCTTTTCTGCAGCCTCACTAGCAGGGTCTGTTTCCTGAAGAATGACACACATGGTATTTCCCTCCCTTCTAGGGATTCCAGGGAGCAGAAGGCCAAGGAGCTCACCGAGTTTCATTCTCTCCACATGTAACATCCCTTTCTCTTTACCACAGGTCACGGGAAGATTAGGACACTGAAAATCCATAGCATCTTCCTTAGGTTTTTCTGGAAGTAGAACAGGACAGTTAAGTGTTATTCAGTCTTCATTCCATCTTCCTCTTGAATTCTCCTCTCCATGAATTCCAATAATTATAAATAATAACAATGACAGTGTAAGCGGCACTGGGGAATGGTCTCTGGTTAATTTGCAGGAGTCTTCCACTGTGGTGGCAGATTAGCTATGTGTACAGAGTGTTCTGCAGCCAACAAAGCCACCACTGCCACCAACACTACCTCAAACCAACATTTCAATGGAATACACGGACTTCCTTGGTGAAAGTGTTTTAGTTTTGCACATGTTTCTGGAGAAAAAGTCTTCATTTATAATCTAATTTCCTGATTCAAACAGAGACTTGGGAGAGTGAGATGACTGGCAGGAGGGTGGTGCCAGTCTCCATTGTCTGCAGTCTGTTTTCGTTTTAGTGCTTTCCTGTTTCTTCCTCTGCGAAAACCCTGGAGCGTTCTAGACTAATCTGCAATGTGCGCACGGAGAGATTTGGCAACTCAGAACCGCTGAGTGGAAATCCGGGGTTCTGATGCAGGAGAAGCCAAGTCCCGTAGGCCCGAGGACTTCCAAAGCCACCCTCCTTGCGCCAAAGGCAGCCTTCTGGTCTGTTCCCAACAGTCCTGAGCGTGACTCAGCCTCACCTGCCCTCTCAGCAAGCAGGCCGTAAGGATGGAACCCTGCGGCCCCAGGAAGCGGGTAAGCAAGGACAGAGCAGAGAGAGCTCGTGGAAAGGAAAAGCATGGTGGAGAAGATTAAAAAGAAAAGCCCAATAGAGACAACAAATAGCGGAATGGAAAAAAACCTAATTAGTGACCCAGAGACCAACTCCAGGAATTCTTACAGAACACAGGGAAAAAGCACAGGGTGGAAATTGTGCATGGAAAGATGGGAAGGCTGGGGAAAGATCTGGAAGCTTTATGCTATACGCAAGAGGGGTCTGGGGAGGGGTGGTAGGAGCAGAGATGGGCGGCAGGAGGAAAAGTAACAGTCAAGGAAAGAGCAGGGGCAGCAGACACACTGTGTCGTGCACCCCTCACAACAGTGTGTAAGACAGAGAAGACGGCAACTGTTCTCAATTTATGGATGGGGGAACGTGGGCTCCGGCTTGGAGAGAGAGTTACTGGTGGTCACCACGCTATATAAGGGGAGCTGGCACTGAATCCAGACACGCCAGACTCCTGGTCTAGTGCCTTTCCCTGTCATCAGAAATGCTGCAAGGAGGTTTCACATCATACGATCGAGAACAGCACAGGCACCCTGTGTTTAATCAGAAGGGACAGACAAGGCGGGTGTGCCGGGGAGGAAGCAGAAGCTGAGCTAACTGGCAGTATTTGCCTGGGCTCCTGCCTCTGCCTGTGTTTCAGTGTTTCATAAAAAGGCTAGGAGGTATATGGGTTTATTTATTTACTTTTTTAGGACTTGGAATTAGAATATCTAGGTTGGTTTTAGCTCATGTGTTTTTAACTGAATCTGTAAAATGGGCTGGTAAGGCTGACTTATTGTGAGGATTAAATGATGAACAAAGCGCTTTGCCAACTGTGAAGTGCTGTACACACTTGTATCGTTATGAAGGCCTCTGCATAAGGTCGTGTGGGTTGTGCTCTGAGCAAAGATTCCACCTTTAAGGGGTGGGGCTCTGAGTCACATCAGAAACAATCAATGCGTTCGCTTAGTACAACAATCTTCCAGCAGAGGGCAGCAAAGGATTTGGTTTCAGGAATCAGCTCTGCCAGTGTACTGAGGAAGGGGCACCTTTTTCTAATCCAAACAAATGCATTATATGGACCCAGATATTCAAGTATAAATACCCCTTCAAGTATTTATACTTGAAGAAGAAGAACGTATTGATTCATCAGTTATCTAAGTACCAGGTGAGTGAGGCGCAGGGAGCTGACATAGAGCCATGGGCAAGACTAATCCACTTTCTGACCTCACAGTTTCCTGCGGTGAACAGGCCGTGCACAGGTCATTAATCACAGTTGACATAAGCACCGTGAAGAAACAATGCGGGCCTTCACGAGGGCATGTCGGGGACCTGCCCCTGCCTGCCGGACAGAGAAAGCTCCCTGTGGAAGTGACGTGTAAGGTGAGGTCTGAGGATGTATACCAAAGAGAGGGGTTGTGGGTGCTTTATGGGTGTGTGTTAATCCATCAAGCGCACATTGCGACACATGCATTTCTGTGTGAGTACGCTGCACTGGCGCTACTCCGTGTCCTGGCCTGCGGCAAGACAGGAGCTCGATCAGAGTCAGGGCACTGCTGTCTCCGAGGAGGAGTCTGGCTGTGAAAACAGCGCTGAGCGTCCCAGTTGGTTTACAAGCTGCTCATTCTTGCAGACCTGCGAGAAACAAGGTTGGACATGGCACCAGTCTGGGGACCCCGCCTGTGTAGCACCTATTATGCTCCAGGAATGAAAAGAACAAAGGCAAGTAGGGCTGGAGCCTAAAGAGGGAAGAGAACGTCACAAGAGATGACGCTGAAGAAGTAAGACGTGGAAGCAGGAGAACAAGGAACGTCAGAGGAGGCGCAGGAGGGGGAGGACAGCGACGCAGAGGGGCCTGAGAGTGCAGAGGGGCAGGGCAGGAGCAAGCCCAGACTGGACGGCAGACCCCAGCTCACAGCGCCCGACCAACACAGGAGGGGAAAGGAGAAGGCTGGCGTTCTGTGCTTGGATAAGGGTTGCCTTTAATCCCTACAAGGGAGGAATAGAAGTTTCTATCAGAACTTGACTTATGGGTTCAGTGATCTCCCTTAATCATTTTTGGGTCTTTGTACAGCTCTGTGTTAAAGAATCCTCCCAAGTGTGGAAATAGCCACCAGGCGCCGAGAGAGTAGGTTGGGTGGCAGCACTCCGGATGCCCCTGTTCGCTGGCACCTCCTGGGGGTGGACAAGAACCTGGGAGAAGGGCAAGGACGGTGGGAGGGCAAGAGGAGAAGAGGGAGGGTGGAGCCTTCAGCAGAGCCCAGGGCTCCAGGAGCCAGAGAGGGAGCTCCATGCTTGCTCACCCCTCCAGCCAATATTTTTCTGAAGCCTTATTTTCAAACTTGAACAGATACCTTTCTTCCTCTTCTTGTTTTTAAAAAATTAACAATCACTTATAGCTATAAGCATAGATTTATGCGCCTCATATGTCAACAATTTTAAAGTAATTTTTCCTGCCTTTCTACCAGTTTGGAGAGAGAAGCTATATATGAATCCCTATGAAAGGAAAATGATAGCATTGACTAAGGAAAAATAGCACGCTCATGTTTATAGATACGAAAGCTAAAAATATTACAGAAGCCAAATTTTCACTAATTATGTATCCATATTTAACATAAATGCAGAAGTAAATAAAAGGATGTATGGGATCCACCCGTTAGCTGTGGTGGACATGTCCAAAGTCCGCCAGTGGATGCCTGAACTGCAGATAGTACTGAACCCTATACAGCTGGGGTCCCCAACCCCTGGGCCATGGACCAGTAGAAGCCCATGGCCTGTTAGGAACCGGGCCACACGGCAGGAGGTGAGCGGCAGGATGTGAGCGAAGCTTCATCTGTATTTACAGCCGCTCCCCATCACTCGCATCACGGCATGAGCTCTGCCTCCTGTCAGACCAGCGGCAGCATTAGCTTCTCACAGGAGCGCGGACCCTACTGTAAACTGCGCAGGCGAGGGATCCAGGTTGCTCGCTCCTTATGAGAATCTAATGCCTGGTGATCTGAGGGGAGCTGAGACAATGATGTCCTCCCCCTATTCCCCCACCCCTGTACTATGGAAAAATTGTTTTCCATGAAACTGCTCCTGGGTACCAAAAAGGCTGAGGACTGCGGCTATATCGACTATATTTTCTTTATTTGATAACCAAGACGGCTACTGAGCACCTAACAGGCAGGCAGTGTACACAGCGTGGAGACGCTGGACAAAGGATGATTCACACCCCGGAGTGGGACGGAGAGGGACAGTGTAAGATTTTATCACGCTATGCGAACAGTGTGCAATTTTAAACTTATGAATTGTTTATTTCTGACATTTACCATTTACTATTTTCAAACCACGTTGGAAGGCGAGTAACTGAAACCATGGAACGTGAAAGTGCTGATAGAGGAGGTAACATACAGCATTATAAATATTACAAAGAAGAAGCTTTGTAGGAAACAAGGACAGAACATAAAGCAGTGGTCAGTGCTGGGTGATTCTGCTCCCAGGGGATATGTGGCAATGTTTGGAAATTTTTTATTTGAGAAGCAAGATTGGGAGGCAGATACTCCTGGCCTCTCATGGGTGCCGCTAGGGATGCCGCTAAATGCCCCAGGATGCACAGCGTGGCCTCCATAGCAACGAACTATTCAGCCCCAAATGTCAACAATGCTGAGTTGAGAAACTCTGGCATAAACCATGCTGCTGAAGATAGACTGATTTGTCCATTAAAAAAAAAATGTTTCCATAACCAAAAGCTTCTCAAGTAAGTTAAATGACAAAAACAATTAAGAAAAATGTCAGAAAGTATCATAAAGTGTTTATTTCCCTGACTGGTTAAACAAAAAATGACTAGTACTATATAAAAATGGGCGAATATGAATAAGTGATCCTCAAAAGAAAAATTCTAATAATGACAAAATTATTTAAAAAAACAGGTAAATTAGTAAAGATAGGCTAGATAATGCTGCGGTAATCCATGATCTTCCCAAATCTCATCAGTTTATTATAGCTGTCAGCAAATATGGCCTGAGGGCCAAATTGGCCTGCTGCATGTTTTTGTAAATAAAGTTTTATTGGAACACATTGATTCCCATTTGTTGTGTCTCTGGCTGCTTTCACAATACAAAAGCAGAGTCGAGTATTTGTGATAGAGACTGTATGGCCAGCAAAGTCTAAACTATTTATCTTCTGGCCCTTTTGGGAAAAAGTGTGCCCAGTTTTGATTTACAACAACAAAGGTCTACTTCTCCCTCATGCTACTTGTTCATCACACATTAGCTGAAGCTCAGCCCCACGTCCTCAACAGTCCTGGCTCCTGGTGACAGAGCAGCCTGTCTAGAGCATTGCTGATCTTGGGACACAGGGAAAGAAGACATGTAGGCCCTTAAAGCTTTGGCCTGAAAGTGAGCCTTTCACTTTGGTCCACATTTTTTTGGCTAAGGCAAATCACATGGGCACTCCTGAGTCCATAGGGCAGGGCTGTATAAACTTCTGAGGAGGTGGGGCACTGGAATATTGGTTAACAGAAATACAACATACCATGGCATGTTTAATCACCTGCATAGTGCAAAGAAATTCAAAGGAAAACATCAGTGGAATATCATCCTTTGCCTTTACGTTTGGCAAACAGAACAATCTTGTTATTTCTAATGGTGCTGAAGGTGCAGGGAAAAGGGTGTCCATACAATGTTAATGGGAGTGTAACTGACAATAATTTTGGCAATTTCACAATCAATATGTGCTAATTTTAAATATGCAGACTTGATGATCAAGCAACTTCACTTCTAGAGATGAACCATTAAGAGATAATGCTGAAGATGTGTCCACTTTGAGGATTGGTGCTATTTTCATTACTGAGTCGGCCAGAATCAAATGAGTCTCCCGTGCTCAGTAGAGTAGTGGTGACTCTGTTAATAGAAATGAAAACATCAGATACTAGGGAGTGGCCATATGAATCCACATGGCAATGCCAAGGTGAACTGCACCCGGAGAACACACTTCCTTCTTCCAAAAACGACTCTCACATCAACAGGGCCTCGCTTGTTTGTACTTCTCCCTTCTTCTATATTGACTTCACATGTGTACCCAACCCTGTACCTGGTCCAGGACAGACCCTCCCACATTGAGCCATTCAGATGGCAGATTCCATCATCAGCCTTACCGTTTAATCTTGCCTTCTGGGCCCTTGTCATGATCTTTGAGTTGTAGGTTGAGTTGTTGGTCTTCCTTTGAGTCACCTGACCCGCCACTGGGAGCTTTTCTTGGATGCCATGTCCAGGTGAAGTTGCCCCTGGACCAAGCAGTGATTTGTGAATAGTTTAAATTGGGGTCCCCTAATTAGTGACCCCCCTTTTCATAACCCCCTACGCCTTCAGGAGATCTCTGTACCTCATTTTTATCTTGCCATTTCTCTATAATTACTTCTCTCTTTTCTTGTGTATATCTCTCTTTCTCCTCCAGACTTACAATACTCACCATACTTCTTCCTATTTCTCTTATTCCTTTCAACTCCTCTTTTTGTCTATAATTATAGGTATATAAATTAGAGTACAAGCTCCATAAGCACACCCTTACACTCAATCTATCTTTGTTGAATGAACATATAACAGGCACTAAACTTTAAAAAATATCAGAAGTACATATTTTTCATTGTTATAAATGGTAAAGGTTTCCCTGACTATTCAATCAATAGGTTTCAAGGGAAGAGCAGATGCTGGTTGGAACTGAGATGTCACTGCTCGGTTGAGGACATTTTGGAGACTTAGACAAAATCTTGAAATACAGAATTTGTTGAGAGCAAAAGGGGATTTCTAAGTTCCAAAAATTACCTCTACACACCAAAGAAAAGCTTGGAGGTCTGAATGTCAAGTTTTCCTACAAGTTATGGGTACTGAACACTCAGCAAATGACAGAAAGTTTCCTCCAGCCCAGGGAGGAGACAGGGTGGCAAATGGGGAGGAAGAGGCCACGGGAGAAGAAGGGCAGCAGACCAGAGTCCCTTTCCAGTTCAAACCCCAAGGCTGAGGCATGTTGGGAATAAGCAGAAAAACTGGGGGAATTTCCAAAGCAGTGAGGCTCATGTCTTGATTCAAGTTTGGGAGGTGGGAGGAGATTCGTTCCCAGGGTGGCCCATGTCACCATCAGGGCACAGAATCCAGAAGAATCCCCACTGCCTGGCATACCTTGGCCCTTGGTAAATAATTTAAAAAAAATAAAGAAAAAGGGAAGGAGAAAGGAATGGGACAAGGGAAGAGGGAGAGAATTCAGAGCAGAAAAAGAAAGAGGTGATGAAGGCCATAGAGAGACAGCACAGGAGCCATAAAAATGCAGTTTTTTGTTTCCTTTTCTACAAATAACACAGGTTTTGTGCATTGGAGTAAATGCATAAATGCAGGTATGTAAGCAGGCTTGAGCTGACTGAGGTGGTTTTGAACACTGTGACTTCAAAGCTAATTTCAGTTTGGGGTTGGGAATCTGGGTCCTGCTTGTAGACTCAGGTTTCCTGTGTCTGTTCGTCCTGGCTCTGCCCCTGGACTGGATGTGATCCTAATCTCAAAACTGTCTGACGCCTCATGTCCATCTCAACCCCATTCCTTCCCTACGAAAAGAGAAAAGAAGGCCATGTTTGAACCAACTTGGTGCTGTGCTGGATTCTCCCTTCTTTTGTGGGGAGGAGTCCTTTGATGGGGTGGCCTAGAAGACAGCATGGGGCTGGCTGTGCTCCAGAGATAAAGGGTGTCCCCATGGCTGGAGAGGACCTCATGCTGGCCAGTTGAGTGAGGACTCTGATAAATACCAGGGGAGTAATGACTTCACTTTTCTTCCTTACCTCTTGGGAGACTTTTTTCCTGTCTTCTTCTTGGACTGGACCATCTTTTTATACTCTTTTCTAAAAAAACAAAGTATATAATAATAATAACCTTTTATGGCTACAAATATTGATCTACAACCAGTGATATCAATATTTTTTAAGTAAATTTTTTCCTGCTTTCCCATCACTTTGGGAAGGCAAGAAAACCATGTGACCTCTGTGAAAAAAGTATTTTACCTGGAAATGAAAAAGGATAGAATAAAGATGTAGCAGGAATAACTAACATTTAAAATATGCCATTTTAAAATTAAATAGCAGTTTTTTTTTAAGACTAGACAAAAATATAGAAAGAGGCTGTTATAAGCCATGGATATTAAAAGGTTTTCCTAACCAAAACTCAAGGCCAGAAGTTATACAGTTAAAAGATAAATAGATTTGAATGTTTAAAAAATTTAAACTGTCCACACTTCAAAAAACACCCCCATGATATTAAAATGAAAGCAAAATGAGAAAAATTGCAATATATGTAACATATAGAAGGTTAATATCCTTATTAGATAAAGCAAAAGATGAACAGTATGCTAGGAAAATAATCAAAGAACATAAATTAAAAATGCTCATGAGGAAATGATGATGACACATTTATTAATATTTAGAAATAATCTTTATATCACTAATAATGAACAAAATGTATTGTTTAGTTTCAAGGATGCCCAAATATTTAAAAAGTGTTATCACATGTAGTGTCAAGGATATAGAAAATGAGTACTCAAATACTGTTTTTTTTTTTGAGACAGAGTCTGGCTTCGTTGCCCAGGCTAGAGTGAGTGCCGTGGCATCAGCCTAGCTCACAGCAACCTCAAACTCCTGGGCTCAAGCAATCCTCCTGCCTCAGCCTCCCAAGTATCTGGGACTACAGGCATGCGCCACCATGCCCGGTTAATTTTTTCTATATATATTAGTTGACCAATTAATTTTTTTCTATTTATAGTAGAGACGGGGTCTCGCTCTTGCTCAGGCTGGTTTCGAACTCCTGACCTTGAGAAATCTGCCCTCCTCAGCCTCCCAGAGTGCTAGGATTACAGGCGTGAGCCATGGCACCCGGCAGATTGTTAAAGGGAACATAAATCATTACATTTTCTGGGGGGCAATTTGGTAATATAGAAACACTTTAAGATATACGGACTCTAACCAAGCAATCTCATGTTTAAAAATCAGTTCTAAGGACATTATTAGACAAGTGTGCAAAGATAAAACACACAAAAACTTGATTTCTATTTTAATATAAAAATTGCAAATAAGCTAACTGTCCATTAATAGGTGATTACTTAAACAAATTGTGCTTAATCATAGACACTAAAGTATACAGAGACCTTCTTTTTTTTTTGAGACAAAATCTCACTTTTGTTGCCCAAGCTAGAGTGCTGTGACGTCAGCTTAGCTCACAGCAACCTGAAACTCCTGGGCTCAAGCGATCCTCCTGTCTCAGCCTCCCGAGTAGCTGGGACCACAGGCATGCGCCACCATGCCCAGCTAATTTCATATATATATATATATATATATATATACATACATATATATATATATGTTTAGTTGGCCAATTAATTTCTTTCTATTTATAGTAGAGACAGGGTCTCACTCTTGCTCAGGCTCATTTTGAACTCCTGAGCTTGAGCAATCCACCCACCTCAGCCTCCCAGAGTGCTAGGATTACAGGCGTGAGCCACCGTGCCTGGCCTACAGAGACCTTCTTTACACTTAGGCTGTTTCCTGGAAGATTTTCCCAAAGAGAGTTTATTTGCATTATCCATAGGATCTAGAAAGTAATGAGAAAGAAAGTAATTTCTGAATAAGCTAATTTTACATTTTTGTGACTACACTCATCTCTGGCAATAGTGAACTGACAAGGGTTTGGCAATATTATTTCTGCGCCTTCCTATTTAATGGAGAATGATGGCTTCTGAAAAGAGTCCTCAGGGAGCAGGATGCTAGTCCTGTGCCAGCCAGCTATTATCCACGGGATCCTGGACAAGCCAATTAGTCCTTTCTGTGTCTCAATTTCCTCATCTGTAAAATTGTATTAAATCATTCAACCCTCTCCAAGGGTTGTTGTGAGAACAAAATAAAATTATTCATCAAAAAAAGTTGAAATATTACTATCTAATTCAGTGCAATGTAGGGGACACTGTTAAAAATGGTAATTTAGATTTTAAGGTGGTAAAATGTAACCCATTTTTACTGACAATAATTTAGATAATTGTTATTTGAAAGTCACAATTGTCATGTGAAGGTTCTGTGAATTTGTGACACAATGATCATGTTACCAACAAACAGAAGAATATTCAGCTGTTTTTTCCCCTCTAAGGATGGTGGTATCAGCTTAGTCCAGAACCGTGAACTATGGTGGCAATGGTGAGAGGTGAATGAACATGCACCATTTTACCAGCACACGCTCAGTCATAGCATTACATACATGTTTATGACAAGCTTTACTCTTCCCAATTTTCCCAGAAAGGTCACATGAGAAATATGGAGACTGGAACCCTAGAAAAAAGCTTGATCCATGGGTCAGTATCAGACCAAGAATATACTTAGGATGTGCATTCTCAGTGGTGGTGATGTTGCCCCCAATAGAGCAAAAATTGGTTCTTGGGTGGTGAGAAAAATCTTATAATGTACAGATTACATACACACACATATATATTACATAAATAGACATATATTTGTAGTATTAAAATATCATGTGGAGGGCCATGATTAGGAAATAATTCAGAAGGGCTCTCTAGGACAGTGATAAAGAAGAAACTAGGTTGAGAAATACTGGCTTTGAATAAAACAGCTCTGAATTTGGGATCCTGATGACTGCACTCTGAGACTAGCAATCCCCAATCTTTACCTTGTGTCACCGTTGCTGGTGTGCTAGGTGT
The DNA here is from genome assembly GCF_040939455.1 of Microcebus murinus. Lineage (NCBI taxonomy): Eukaryota > Metazoa > Chordata > Mammalia > Primates > Cheirogaleidae > Microcebus > Microcebus murinus. The sequence continues at coordinate 98,435,220 of NC_134111.1, forward strand.
TGCCTGGGACTTCTTCCTTTTATTCATTTCTGAAGTGCCATCAGTGATCTCTGAAAAAAGAAAGATTTCAGTAAAAGTTCCCCGGGAAGTTCCATTAGGAATCTCGCAGAGACTGAGGAAGAACCTTGCACACTCTGGAGCTTCCGGCTGGAGGCTTCCTAACCCTCCTAACAATGCATCTACCAAGAAGCTCTGTGCTGCTCCCAGCAATGTGCCTGTCTGCCCCTTGGGGGAGGAGCAGACCAAGGTCTGACAGCAGTGGTTACTCTCCTAAAAGAGACATTCACAGGGGGATGCAGCCATCGGAGCCCCTGAGCCAGACACTCTCAAAGTGAGGTCTGTCAGCTCCTAGGAAGTCCCAGAAACCCTTTCAGAAGATTTGCAAGCTCAAAATTGTTTTCATAATAAAACGTTGTTTGCTTTTTTCACTATTTCCACCTTTGCACACATTGTGCAAGAGCAATGGCAGGCAAAACTGCTTGTACCTTAGTACAAATCAAAGCAGTGTCCCTAAACTTCAGCAGGAATCGTTGTTTTCTTCACTGTTACTTGCTCACCATAATTTTAAAAAAAGGTCAGATTCACTTATGTGACTGTTCTTGGTGAGCCAGTAACAATTATTAATTATAAAATTTCTACCCTTGAGTATATGTCTTTTTAATATTCTATATGGAAAAACTTGGGAGCACATATAAAGCACTTCTGCTGCATCCTGAAGTACCATGGTTATCTCAAGAAAAATTCTTATGCGATTGAGTTGCAAGCACACTGTATAATTTAGTGAACCGATATTTGCCAAATGTCTGTGATATTGTAAAATCTAACATTAGTAAAAGATCCATCCAAAATGCAAGATGGCATAATATATTTTACTGTAACAGAGTACCTTCATAAAGTTCATTTATATGGTTTCAGATTCTACATTACAACTAATGTTTAAGAAACTACCACTTACTGTATTTTGGTGTTGTATTAAAGTTGAACACCCACAGATATTTCAAAAACACTGTTAAAATACTCTACCCTTTTCAACTACAAATCTGTGTGAGGCTGGATTTTCTTCCTATACTTTGAACCAAAGTAACATATCACAACTGATTGCAGTAGCAGATATAAGAATCTAGATTATTTTATGAAGCTAGACATTAAATAAATTTGCAAAAATATAAAGTGATGTCACCCTTTTCACTAATTTTTTTTTTGTTTTGGAAAATATATTTATTTTTCATAAAAACAATGTTACTTATGTTAAAGGATAATTGGCTTTTTATTGTTACTTTTAAATGAATTAATAAATATTTTTAAATTATTAGTTTTAATTTCTAGTAAGATACATACAGACATAAGATTAAAAAAAAAAGCCCTTTAGGGGTCCTCAATGATTTTTTAAAGAGTATAAAGGAGTTTTGAGACCAAAAAGCTTCAGAGCAGCTGCCCTGGGCCACAGCTGTCCCTATTTGTTTCTTCAACATAAACTCCTTAGATGTACTAGATCCTTGCTGTCTCTTTGTCCCTCTTGTTACACCCCATCCTCATTCTCTGTACTTCTGCCTCCTTTTTCTATTGACTTTACATATCTATTAACACCTAACCCTGCACGTGCTCCGGGAGCAAACCTCCCACATTGAGCCATTTAAATGGCAGATTCTGTCATTAGCCTTACCCTTTGATCTGGACGTTTGGGCACATTTAGTTCTTGTCTTTTGGGCCCTTGTCACTACCTTCAAGTTGCAGGTTGAGTTATCCTTCCTTTGAGCCATCTGATCCACCACTTGGAGCTTTTCTTGAGTGTCCTGCCCAGATAAAGCTGTCCTGGGACCAAGGAGTGATTTGTGAATAGTTTAAGTTGGGGTCCCCAGTAGGCCTTCTCCTATCCCAATCAGTGACCTCCCTTTCATGCCCCTAGCTGTCACCCATTCAAGAGATCTCTGTATCCCTGTACTTCACTTTACCCCTATTTCTTTATAATCATCTTTTTTTCTTTTCTTTTCTTTTTCCTTACATAATTACTTTTTGAAATGTCTTTTGTACATATCTTTCTTTCTCCCTCCAAATCGCCACCTGCTCTCACTCCAGGTACCACTTGTTGAAATCAACCAGATAAATCTGGGGATATCCCAGAGCACTGGGGCTGATTTCCTGATTTTCGCTTGTGTGACTCCTGAACCATTAAGTGGCAACATCTGAGGAGAAACGGCTATGGCCATGCAGTCTTGTTTAGGTGGAGAGGGGGGCCTTATGAAGCACCTCTCCGGGTTCCCCCAGAGCCTCTGCGTGCTGCGGGAGAGACCCCAAAGTTCCAAGTTCCTCTACGGAGAAAAGTGCAAGGAATCAAAGAACTGGCGCAAGAACCCTGCCAAGAAGGCAGTTACCCCGAGGAGGGTCCCATGGAGGTTGAGGCAGAGGATGCGGGGGAGGGTGAGTCCCATTCATTGTGGAAAGAAGAAAACACATTTTTCACTGGCTGTGGGCTTTGGAACTGATCTCCCCAGGATAACCACTGTCCAGTGGAACAAACCTTTCCGGAGGTTTGTAAGGACACGCACTGCGCAGGCAAGGCTACTGGCAGGCGGACCAGCAGCTTTTCCGGATACCCAGAGGCCACTTCCGGAGGAAGTGGGCGTGGCTAACCGTCTGAGAGGCAGACCAAAGCCGGAAGCCTGCCTTGGCTGAGAGTTTAAACGCGGAAGTTACTCTCTCCTAACCAGGGTGTAAGCTCCATGAGCTTTCTTCTTTCTTTCTTTTTTGTTTGCTTTCTTCCTTACTTTCTCTCTTTAAAAAAAAATCTGTACCTTCAGCTTTCAGAAGGGGTATATACAGAGTTAGTGCTCACTGCATATTTGTTGAATAAATGTCTCAGTGGTACTTAGAGGACCAGGTTTTTGGTGAAGAAGGTGAATTTAATTTCAGACATATTGAAACTAGTGTCAGGGGACTTGCAATCATAGATGCCCGGCGAGCAGCTGGCTATAAGTTTCTTAAAGAGAAATCTGAGTTGGGGAGGTTGATTTGGGAGCCATCAGTGTAGAGGAGGCAATTGAAGTCATGAGAGTGGTTGACTAATCTCAGGGAGTGTGAGTTGAATCACCTGAGTAGTTTACTCTAAACTAAGGAGGCCCATAGAAAACACACCCATAACATGGTAAGAGGGCATTGACTTAAGGTTGGTTGTAGTGGTTCACGCCTGTATTCCCAGGACTGTGAAAGGCCAATATGGGGGGGAATCCCTTGAGGCCAGGAGTTTGGGACCAGTCTGGGCAACTTAACAAGACCCCGTCTCTATAAAATATTAAAAAGAAAAAAAGAGGGCATTGGCTTAAAAGTGGAGTAGGGGAGACAGCAGCTTGTCTCTCCTTCTTGCCCAGGAAGGCCACTAACCTTTGGGGAAAAGACACAGGACTAAACCATTCCTATGAAATACAAAAGGTACCAAGCCTATGATTTTACATACTGGAATCAATTTAAGAGTAAACTAAGTTAGAGAAGAGGAGCTTTAAGCCACTCACTTAGGCTAAGTAGAGTTAACTGTTCCCTCTTGGCTTTCTGGCATGTTCTCTCCTGGTACACCTCCTTCCTCACTGCTCTCTTCCCCTCAGGCTGCTTGGCTGGATTCTCTGGAATTTCTGAGAGCAGGGATAGGTCCTGGCTTCTCTTCTCTTTTCTCATAAATTGGAATACCTTCATTTTACCCATGACTACCATATTTATATCTGTGGACCAGATTTTTCATTGAGTGCCAGACTGGCATATTGTGGGGAAAATAACTTCTCTGATTTCTCAGTGCTCCTATAAAAAGCCCTAGCCTCCTGAGACACAGAAATGTATGCGATATAAAGAAATATTTGCTTTCACTTCCCCTAGAAACATTTTATTTTTCATATACCCTCAGAATGAGATCTATAGCTATTTTTCTAGTTAATTGCTCTGATACAAAAGGATAATACAACTTTTATCTACTGAGATTGCCAAATGGTTATAGCTAGGACTGGCTTCCTAGGTTAAATACTAAAATATTAGGAAAACTGGAGTGGTCTTCCTCTAGGTGTGTATATATCAAAAGAGATAAAGCTCAGAACTTAGAGCATCTCGAGGTCGTAAAAGTTAGCGATACCTGAAGATTCCCTGGCCTTTGGAAAGATACATTTAAATTTCAAATATTATCTCATTTGAATATCAAACCATTTTATCTCAAAGCAGCAAAGTTTCATCAAGAAAGGAGGATGGTTATCGCTCTCCTGTATATAAACAAAAAATCCATCATTCTCCATCCCTTGTCTATGGGTTGTAATCTGCCCTTTGAATAGAAAGATTCCATCAACTCTCTTAGCATTGCTTGTGGGTTTGTGTATGAGAGACAGATGCTGCAGTGTTACTCTGGCTTTTGAGCTGGTTGTGAATATCAATAAAGAATTCTTTCCCCTTACCCAGGTACTTGTGTTTCTGCAGAATTCATATATATAAAGAACATATAAATGCGAGTGGGGTTACATCTCAGATCCTTTACAGTTCTTGGCAAAACACATAACTGGCACAGCTGTGTAGATGGCCAGCAGAAATCTAAATGAACAGGTCAAAAACTGAACTCTCCCCAATATATATTTTCCCCCAAATGCATTTGTATCTTTCTTCAGCAATGGGCATTACCATTTACTCAATCACTCATGCCAGACAATGAAGAGTAGCCCTTGATTTTTCTCTCATCCCCAACTTACAATTTATCAAATCTTGTCAATTTTGCCTCCCAAACTGAACTTGAATTGGCTTCTTCTCTGCATCTCCAGTGCCAGATCCGAATCCAGGCTGCCAGTAACTGTCACGACTTCTACCCCCAGGTACTGCCCTGCCTCCATTCTTACCTATCTCCAATTCACTCTTTAAATAGCAACAAAATTGGGCTTGAAGGATTGTGCCACTTCACTGATTAAATATCTTCAATGGCTTCCCATTGCATTTAGAATAAAATTCAATGCCCACACTTGGACCTGCAAGCCCAGTCTGAGCTGTCTCCAGCCTCCACCCTCCTTTTGTCCCCTCATCTTACCTCTTGGGAGCTTTTTTTTCTGATGTCTCTTTTTTGGAGTGGACCAGATACTTCTTTTTCTTTTATTTCCTAAGAGGAAGGGATAAAGATAATCTTTTATAGTTACAAGCATAGATCTGCCAACCTTATATGTCAATGATATTCAGCTTTTGCTTTTGGTCTTCAATCCTCATCAGCTAGGAGGTCACTGGTGATCTTAGGTGATGCTACTTCATGGAGTAATCAGGGAAGAAGGAACTAAAGTGATGGAGGAGGGAAAGAAGTAAACAAGTGGAAATGGGGAGTTTAGGTAACTCATTTCTAGAAGAGTGGTTGTGAAATGAAGGAGAGAGCTGTGCAGGCATTGGGGTGAGATGAGGATCAAGAGGAAGTATTTTTTACGAGCTGTGATAGGCTTAGGCATTGGCTGAGTGTGGATCCCTGTGTGAGAGAGAGAGACAGCTGTGCTGGGCACTGGATTCTGTAAGGTGAGGTGCGAAGACTGCCCGAGAGAAAAAGAATGAACTGGAGAGGGGGAGCAGGTGCAGTTAGGGTTGCAGGGCTGGCAGTGGGAACCACCCAGTACCTTTCTATGAAGCAGGCGGCAAAGTCACCTGTTGAGAAAAAGGAGGAGGTAAGGGGGATCCGAGGTTTGGAAAACAGAGATCAAAATTTGAAGAGATCACTGTAGGAAGTGGAATGGTCACACAGCTTGGAGAGATCATTTGTGCTGGAATCATGAAGACACAGCACGTGTACCTGCCCTGCGATGTGACTCTGTCCAGCATCGCCTGCTTTCAGACACAGAGTAGGGAAAGCAGATAAGTAGGTTCCTCCCAGGGCTGCCAGAGAGCTCTAGGAAAAGACGAGAGGAAAGGCAGGTTAAAATAATGGCAGTAGATGACTGAAATGATAGATGCTGGACTCTAAGCTGGAAAGGAGGGGCGTGAAGAACAGCAAATGATGGGTTGGAGGAGGGGAAGGCCAGTGGACTGGTGATCTGAATGAGGCTGAAGGACAGCTGCAGAGAAAACAAATAATGAGAAAACAGAAAGCGATAGTTTTGATTCTTTTGAGGGGGGGATTGAGATGAGAAGGACAGAGCAGAGGTTGAACAACAGGTATAGAAGGAGCAAACTTCAAGGACAGGTGTCAAAAAAAGGGAATTCTTAAATGAACTCTTAGGAAGTTGAGCCAGGTTTGAATGATGAGAAGGTCCATGGATTGCCTTTATGCATGGAGGGACAAGAACTGGTGGAGGAAAAAGTCACTGGAAATGAGAAGAGAAGGGTTCGAGAGGCCAGAGCATCGGATGGGTTGTCTGCTGTCCTTGTGTACCTTGAAAGCATCTAGGATGATGGCAGCACTTGAGGTGACAGAAAAACAGCCTTTGAGGTCTGCTGGGGAGTGATGGGGAAGTCAATGGGTGACAGTGATGATGAGAAGGAGTGTTTTAATTGAATGGCTAAGTCCCAAAGGGACTTGGGGAACAAGTGACCGGATGGGGACAGTGGGTAGCAAGGGTGTGAGTGACAGAGGGCAGAGGATGCCCAGTCATGTCTTAGGGGGAAGCTGTGTCCTCTCTGGGGAACCAACTTTCAGTTAAGACGTTGGTGCAACTAACACTCTAAGAAGTTGTGGATATAGCAGACTAATGATCTCAGAACAGGCAACTCCAACAAATGCATATTTCGACTTTCCTAAATGCTTTCTGGTTTGCCTATAGTTTTCGTAAAGGCCTTCAAGGAAGGTACAGTGAATGGGAAGTACAGAAACAAACTGTGGTGGACATAGTGACTACAGTGACATCATGAGTGTTCATGACAAGAAATGATCAGAAAAACAGAAAGCAACTCTGAATGCACCCTGAAGTACCATGGTTATATCAAGAAAAGTTCTTATGTAGAGGAGAAAGGCAATTCTTACCTTTCTTTTTCGAAGGTGTGATGAATACCTCCTGGGGCTCTTTTGGGTCATTTCTTTCCAGAGATTCATCTCTTACCACTGACAAAAGAAACATATTTTGTTTCAGAGCTCAGAACAGGCTGAAGAGAAAGTGCCAAGGGGAATCAATTAGAGAGGTGTAACCCAGGGTTGGGAATCTGCCAGCTCTGAGGGTTTCCTGGCTCTGCCTTGGTTTTACCAACTTGTGGTTATTGCTACCTGTGTGACTGTCACAGCAGACTACTATGGGACAACTGCACCATAGTGTAGGCTCAGTCTGACCCATTTAGAGAGATTCTCTTACTGGATGGAAGAGAGGTACCAGGGTTCCCGGCAGCCCTTGTTCAGGGAATGAAGCTGAGAGCAGTGGGAAGTGGTGACATTGAGTTCTCATGGCCACTATGAAGAGGAATGTCTTTGTCATATGAAAAATGAGTGTTATTGTTTAGATGTCTGCAAATGGATATTTTAACTGCTCTATCTATGATTATTGCACCTTGAGAAATAGTGAACAAGGCTTAGTGCCTTGTATATTTCTGTACACAAGGACTATATGAAGAAAGCAGGAGGCAGCCTGTACTTGCTAACACCTGTTAACAGCAAATATAAATAAAACTCTGCTAGTTTTTGCTGCACAAAAGACAGAAAGACTTGAAGCCATAACAGACGCAGACCCATCTCACATAAGGCCATTGTCACCTTATCTGCACGGTGCTGAGATCTGTCTCCAGTCTGCCTGCTCAGGAACAGGTAACTGAGGCAGGTGGCAAGCAGCCATTAGACCCTTGAAATAATTTCTTACTTTTCAAATTCACTTAATAATACCTACTGTTAAAAATCCAAGCAATATAGAAATGACTAGAGTTGAAGGTGAGAGTTCCACATAGTCAGGGTGGGACTAAGAAGAACCACTCATATCTGCTGCATCAATTCCCTGTTAGGGCCATACAGTGATTTTATTTGTTTGCTTTGCATTTTGGTGGAACAGTTTCGAGCATTATCTTATTGAAGTGGCCTTAGCACAGTGGCTGAGTCCAACGGTCCAGTCCTGACTCAGTTCCCTGTGCTTTCCCTCTGGGGTTCCCGCCACAACCCCCAGGGACTGATGGACATGGCAGATGGATGTTCCCCCTTTGCAGACACCTCATGACATTGGAGTCCTAGCCTAGCAGGTACTGGTGGGCTGCTGTCCCCCATCATCAGTGGCCCCCTCCAAGCCTACCTTTTCCAGGCTGGCCTCCTTTGCCCTCCCCAGGGACTCTGTATCCATTCAGAGCTCGGGTCTCCTGCCTGTCTAGGCTTCCAGGTGCTGGATGGGCGGCCAGAAGCTGGCAGAGTCGGCAGCTGAGAGCAAGGAGGACAGCCCTGTGCCCAGAAGATCTGAACAGCTTTTCTTCTTGGTAGACACAGAAGAAAGACGAGCTTAAGTTACCCAAATCAAGATACCTGGCGTCGGGCCTGAGGGAGCGCGGGGCATCTCCTGAGGGTCTTCTTCATCTTTTATTTGAGGGGTCAGGTTGTCACTGGACACTGAGCAGAAGAAGAAAAAGAGTTACAGATCCCAGGACCCGCAAGCAGGGACCAGTGAGGAGGAAAGACACAGTGACTGAACAACAGGGCAGGGGCAAGGGTGGGATAGAGTGGGAAAATGAACAGTCATTTACTCTCAACTAGCCACTTGTTAATTTGATAACTGTGCTTATTTTTTTCTCTTGAAAAGCTAGAAGATGGAATCTTCCACTGTTTTTAGCTTCCTGATTATGTCAACCTTTTCTGGAAGGTATGTATTAGAAGAGTGGAGAAAACATAATTTGGATCAAGCAGGACCCCTATTCTCAGTACTGGAAGAGCTTACAGTTCATGATATCATTTTTGACAATTCCCAATAATATGCCACTCTTATATATATAATGTAATCAAGCTCCATTATAATGATGGTTTGGGGAGGACAAATGACACAATTTTAGAAGCTAAATATTGGGCCCAGCAGACCTTTACACAGTTTATCATCTTTTCTAATAATTTTGATAATGTTACTCTTAGAATCCAAACCATATGAAAGTAAAGAAGGTTGAACCCTAACGGCCCCCATGGTCAGGTGGGGGCCAGGATCAGGCAAGGGTCGCCAGAGCAGGTGCTGCTTGTTACCTGTGCATTTGGAGCAGTGTTTCGATTATAGGTTCGTTTTGCATTACCCAGTTGATGAATTGGCCCCCTTCTTTTTCTTTGTTTTGCCCAATTCTTTTTCCCGGGGTTCCTGCCACAGCCCCTTGGTTGGCAGGTGTGTGTTCACCCTTCACACTGCCTTGAGCTAAGCTAAGTCGGCCCCAGTCAAGGTTACCTTGTACAGTGTCAGGGGCAGGGCTGGGCATCTTGCGTGAGTCCTCTTGCTCATTCATTTTGGATGTTAAGTTGTCATGGGTCACTGAAGGGAGGAAGAAAAATCATCACAGGTTACAAGGACTGGGTGTCAGGGAGGAGGGTGGATGGTAAAAATGCCTGGAGCAGATGGAGCCCCCAGGCCCAAAGGCAGAGGTTGGGATGTCCCAGCAGTGGGACGCAGGTATTCTGGGCTCTGGGCCTTACGCAGGCCCCTGGAAACACTCATAATCCTTCTTGAAAAGGGCTGTGGATGGGTGGATGGGTGCAAGGGAAGGACCAGATGAATAAAAGATGCGACCCTGGGGTTGTAGGTATTGTGGCACAGGTGCCCTAGGCTGGGCTGCACAGGTGTTGGATGGGGTCTGTTTCTCACCTGCAGTTCTCCTTCCTTCCTGCATGAGTCCAGGGAGAGACACGGCGGGGTCAGAAGAGCTGGGTGGGCCGCCCGGGGTCTCATGGCTTTGCTGCGAGGATGCCCCGGGCTCGCTGCCTCTGGACACACAGTGTGGACAGCTGCGTGGAGGGGGTGGCGGTGGGGGCAGCAGCGGCAGGGGCTGCAGGGAGCGCCCTTCTGCTGGGCCGGGTGGCACTTCGAGTAGGCTTGGTGTGGCTCTGCTCCACTGTCCATAGGAATTGGTAACTGTGATTGGTGAAGGAACACACATCAGCACCCTGGAGACTCAGAATTATTTGGGGATGGGAATTTCTTAATACGTGCTTTCCAACAAGACGGGGAACATAGAGTTATTCATTCTTCCCAAGGTGCATAGAACCGATGCCTTGTCATCATCATCCATTTGTGGCCCCTTTCTATCTTATTTATTTGATTCGGGGCACTCAGTACTGCAATAACTGCATTTACCCTTGATCTACCAAAGTGGTTTCACACAAAAAGTTGAGTTTGAGTTTGTACCCAGGGATAGAATTTAGTCAATGATGTACATGTTATAATTTTAACAGAGGTCTCTATTTTAATAAATGAACATATCATACCTCCATGGGGCAAATAAGAAAATAAAGTTCATTAGCAGGGTATATCAGGACCTTCATATTCTGGTTTCTGCTCATTTCTGCAGACCAGTGTCCGCACCTTCTGTCACCCCTATGATCTGGCCACATCAACGTTCTCTCCCAGCTGCAATGCTCCAGGCCCTTGGCTTTCCACATGCTGCCCCCCTGCATGGCTAGTGCCAGGTTTCTCTTACAGTTCTTCTCCATCATTTATTTCAGAAGTAAAGTTGTTTCAACCAGTGAACAGAAAAAGGAAAGTAAGGTTGGATTTTGGACTGAGATCCAGAATGAGATCACGGTTGCAGATCCAGGAAGACGCTGAGGCTCAGCCAGGGGCACAGGAAGGTGTGGGGCCCGGTGGCTCTCAGATGCACTGAGCTCAGATGTACTTTGAGTCCACGCTTCTCCTGGTGCCGCCCCGATGCTGCAGCTGCCTGTGCCTGCAGGTGGGCTTTCCCTCTGCTCGAGGAATCATCCCTCCCTTTGGGGAGGAACCTCCTGATGGTGAAGTGTCAGAGAGCAGATGAAGAGCTGTCAACAGCAGTGATTTCACTAATGAAAATGTCACATCCTGTGTGAACTGGTGGTCCTTCCCTTGTTGTTCTCAAGTAAGTGAACATAGGCTTTGGCCAGTGTTTTTTCTCCAACCTAACTGCCCCCCCCCCTGGCTTCTTTCTTCCCGGCTCTGTCACTGCTCTTATTTCTTCTCCTTTATTTATCCAACCTCTTGTCTTTCTCTGTGTAATTCATTCTCCATTCTTTCTCAGACCCTCTCTTTCTGTGCCTATGTCCATGATTCCCTCCCTTCCTCTCCAGCTACCTTTATTCCCTCCTCCCGCTTTACAATCTGCCTTCCAGCTGTCCTTGTCGAGACTAGTGGTTAAAACCTTGGGCCTTGGTATTGGGAGACCCAAGTTGGACCCCTGGCTCTGCCTCTTAACAGACAAGTAACTTTGAGAAAGTTATTTCTGAGCTATAATAATGATCTTACAGGGTTGTCTTAAAGATGTCATGAGATAATCAAATAAAGTATTTGGAACAATGCACTGAAGAAAGGTACTTCTTAACATCTATTTCTCTTCCTCTCTGGCTCTCCTTGTCCTTCCACCAGACCTTGTCTCTGTAACTTTGCATTTCTGTCACCCTACGCATTCCCTAGACATCGTCCAGTATGCTAAAGTGTAGGATTTTCCCTGAACTTGTAGAACAAGTAAAACAGAAATGTTCGTGTCCTCTAGAAATTCCTCTTAGAGAGCTGGTGTGAAAGTTAGCAAGGGCTGCTCCCCCAGCTGCACCTGTGGGGAGGTCTGGCCCATGCCTTCCCGGAGGGAAAGCAGGGGACGGACATGCACATTCCACAGGGCTGGGGAAAGACCCAGACCCCTTTCATGATAGCAACTTCTCAAATGCAAAAAGTATTTACCACTTTTGAAGCTTTTGAAAATCGTCTTCAGATTGGGGTATTCACGCAGGTTAATTTCGCTGAACAGTGTCACCAGAAGAGGCAGGCTAAAGGTCTTCTCCAGTTTGGTGAGAATGTTGTGCACCACTCTGGATATAGGGACCAAATTACTACAGGCTTCCAGAGATTCCTTAAAAAAATGGATGAAAGGTTATTATAAATGATTATGAAGTTGAATGAAGAGTTATTGTACATTTGTGGTTTTCTAAGTTGTGAGACAGCTACTTCTACAAGAAGAAAATCCTCTAAGGTAGAGAGGTCATGGTTTCACATGTTTAGGTTTGGAATGTCACATGTATTTGAATGACTAGGCATAGTAATAAATAATTTAGCCTTCTTTAAAATAAGTCTGTTTTGTGAACCTTACTTTTTAGGTACACTGGAGGGAAGAGAGAAATTTTAAGAGAGGGAAGTGGAGTCAAATATGCTACTGTGTTATTGTATCTATAAGGCTCTGGGCAGGATACTTCAGCAATGGATCTAACTCGTGGTCACCGTGGCAATTCTGTTATTGCTTGTTAGTCTCTGTGCGTGCTCGCTCTCTCTCTCTCTCTCTCTCTCTCTCTCTCTCTCTCTCTCTCTCCCTCTCTGACTTGAGATGGCCTGAATATGTTCTAGCCACAGGGAAGTCTTCCAGAGAATTCCTCTTGCTGAGAGGATGGACAAAAGGAGAAACACGGCAGGAGAGAATTGATTGCAGAATGCTTACTGAACACTGATCAGGCTCAGTCAGCTAGGCTGTGGGCACACTGCAGCAGATAAGATCAACATGGTGCTCCCCATATTGAGAGGGTCGGACACTGTCAGGTGGAGAAGATGGGCATTGAACAACAAACACAAATAAATACCCAATTACAATGGAGAGGGGTGTTGTGGAGGGAAAGTATAGATTGCTATGAAAGAACAATGAGGGGGTCTTAATTAGATGAGGGAGTCAAGGAGGCCTCTCTGAGGAGTCCCATCTAGGCTGTGATCTGAAGAGGGGTTGGAGCCAACCAGGCCAAGACTAGGGGAAGACTTGCTGGTACTTCCCTGGTCTGGGGCTCGAGAAACGCTTGAAAAAACATAAAATTATATAAAAAGAGTGCCACTTTTATCCTTAGAGCATATCTCCCAGTACCTGTCTGCCTCACGTGAGAATGACCTGTGAGAAATAAGCTCTTATAAATTGGGGTGATGCCTGTAGTGGGTAGAATGGTGGCCCCCCTCATACCCCAAAGGTCTGCCCATTCAGCACCTGTGAATGTGAACTTATTTGTAAAAAGGGTCTTTGCAGACGTAATTAAGTTAAGGATCTTGAGGTGAGATCATCTTGGATTAGGGTGGGCCCTAAATCCAAACATCCTCAGAAGAGACACAAAAGAGAGAAGGCAATGTAGAGATTGGAAGATATTGGAGTGATGTGTCTAAAAGCCAGGGAACACTAAGGATTGCCAGGAGCGCCCAGAAGCTAGGAGAGAGGCAGGGAGCAGATTCTCCTCAGAGCCTCTAGAAGGAACCAACACTGTCAGCATCTTGATTTTGGACTTCTGGCCTCCAGAACTGCAAGAGAATAAATTTCTGTTGTTTGAAGCTACCTGGTTTGTAGCTCTTTATTATGGCAGCCCCCATGACACCCTAGGAACTAATACAGCCCCTCTGACACCCTTTCTCCCAGTCATCTCCACCTTCTGTGATAACAAACATGCCTGGGCTGGGCCTTCCAAACTCTAGAAGCCCTGCTGGTTTGTGGTTTGAGATCTCAGTAGTCATGCACACTTGAGGGGCTTCAGCCACCACGGAAGGGGTCAACACGACTCACCTTGTACATTCTGTTGGTGATGAAAGATTTGTCTCGGAGGCTTTCCAAGAAGGGAAATGGCTTGTGTATGGCATATGCGATCTCCATCTTCTGGTAGATGAAGTGCTGAAAAAGGGCCTCTTCCAAGGCCCTGGGCACAGTGAACATCCTATGGAAAAAGGCATGATAATCTGATAAGGGGCTGATAACTAGAATATACTTAGAACTCACGAAAATCAGCAAGAAAAAAAATCAAATAACCCCATTAAAAAGTGGGCAAAGGACTTGAACAGAAACTTTTCTAAAGAAGACAGAAGAATGGCCAACAAACATATGAAAAAATGCTCAACATGTCTAATCATCATGGAAATGCAAATCAAAACCACAATGAGGTATCACTTAACTCCAGTGAGAATGGCCTTTATCAAAAAGTCTCCAAACAATAGATGCTGGCGTGGTTGCGGAGAGAGAGGAACACTCCTACACTGCTGGTGGGACTGCAAACTAGTTCAACCTCTGTGGAAAGCAATATGGAGATACCTTAAGGCGATACAAGTGAATCTACCATTTGATCCAGCAATCCCATTGCTGGGCATCTACCCAAAAGATCCAATGACACTCTACAAAAAAGACACCTGCACTCGAATGTTTATAGCAGCACAATTCATAATTGCAAGGCTGTGGAAATAGCCCAAGTGCCCATCAATCCAAGAATGGATTAATAAAATGTGGTATATGTATACCATGGAGTACTATTCAGCTCTAAGAAACAACGGTGATATAGCACATCTTATATTTTCCTGGTTAGAGCTGGAACCCATACTACTAAGTGAAGTATCCCAAGAATGGAAAAACAAGCACCACATATACTCACCAGCAAACTGTATTAACTGAGTAGCACCTAAGTGGACACATAGGTACTACAGTAATAGGGTATTGGGCAGGTGGGAGGGGGGAGGGGGGCGGGTATATACATACATAATGAGTGAGATGTGCACCATCTAGGGGATGGTCATGCTGGAGACTCAGACTTGTGGGGGGAGGGGGGGAAAGGGCATTTATTGAAACCTTAAAATCTGTACCCCCATAATATGCTGAAATAAAAAAATTAAAAAAAAAAAAAAAAGTAGAAGCAAAGACCCTGAGGCGTGTGGGGAGCTGCTCTCTGCATTAAATGGGCAACTAAAGACAGGCATTCCGGTCCCAAAAGCGTCCCTTGCAGTCCACAAGGCAACATCTGCTTAAAAGGATGTAGGAAACAATGACAATTCCCAGCATCACTGGAGGCTGGGAGTGAGTGACAATATACTGCCGAAATCACAAAGGGGCTGCAGGTAAACATAAGGCAGATATTTAAAATGCTGATATTTATTGAGTGCCTCCTGTGTGCCAGACCTTGTTGATCTTCAGAAAACCCTTTCAAGATGGTTACTATGACTGCACACATTTGTACTATTGAGGACGCTGAGATGGAGAGAGGTTTGACAACTTGCCCTAGGTTGCACAGCTTGAGAGTGGTAGAGTTGGGAATAAACTCCGAATTCTTGATTGCAGGCTTATAGTCTTAAGCTTGTGCTTTGTGGCCACGTTGAGCTGAGTTAAACAAGATGGCCTGGGCTGTAGCTTAAGCCATTAACTGGCAGTGCTCATGGAAAAGGCACCACCCAAAACTGGGTAGAAGGATGGAAACCTGTTAATATTTAGAAATGTTAATAAAACAGTCACAATCTTCAATGCAGTTGAGCCAAACACAAATAAAAGCATGAGGGATGGTAAAGGCAACTTAGCTGACTGGTTTGATGAGTTCATTTCATATCTCAGAACAGACATATGCCTTTACCCGTGCCCAGGCAACATTTGTAAAATTCATTGTATATGGATCATGAGAAAATATCAATAGGTTATAATCGGCAGAAAATTTACAGATGACATTCTCGACAAATTGTCAGGAAAGGAGAAGCACTAACAAAAAGTCAATCACCTTAAATTTTTTTTTTTATTTCAGCATATTATGGGGGTAAAAATTTTAAGGTTTTGATAAATGCCCTTCCCCCCTACAAGTCTGAGTTTCCAGCGTGACTATCCCTCAGATGGTGCACATCTCACTCATTATGTGTGTATACACCTGCCCCCTCTCCCCTCCCACCCGCCCAATACCCTATTACTGTAGTTCCTATATGTCCACTTAGGTGCTGCTCAGTTAATACCAGTTTACTTGTGAGTATATGTGGTGCTTGTTTTTCCATTCTTGGGATACTTCACTTAGTAGTATGGGTTCCAGCTCTAACCAGGAAAATATAAGATGTGCTATATCACCATTGTTTCTTAGAGCTGAATAGTACTCCATGGTATACATATACCACATTTTATTAATCTACTCTTGGATTGAGTCACCTTAAAATTTTTAAACAACCAAGCAAACATGGATCCCATTTTTCCAATTTCATTTTGTGTCAAATAGAACATTAAACTGTAATTAACAACTATAATATTTCCAGGGATTTAATCCCAGTGGCAGATTGAGCACCCCAGTCTCTTTCTCCTTATTCCCAAATCTTTTAAGAAAAAAAAAAGTCATGAAAAGAATAATCCCTAGCACTCTGGGAGGCCGAGGAGAGAGGATCGCTGGAGGTTAGGAGTTCAACACCAGCCTGGGCAAGAACGAGACCCTGTCTCTACTAAAAATAGAAAGAAATTAGCTGAACAACAACAACAAATATATATATATATATATATATATATATATATATATATATATATAATCCACAACAGCACTGGAGACAAAAAAAGATGCCATGGGAGTCTGCTGTGGTGAGGAAATCTTGGAAGATAGAAAACAGATGGAAGAAAAAAATCTCCTATTCACAATATACATTGCAAAGATCGGTGCAGAGTCAGAGAAAGCCAAAATGAACATTTGCTAAGAAGAGGAAGGGGCCCTAGAACTCCATTTAGGATGATTCATTACACAGCAGAATTCGGAATAGGAAGTCACTGGTTTCCTCATTCTTCATCCGTTATGATTCCCAAAGATGAAAGTGAGGCACAGAGAGGTTAAGTAACCAGACCACTGTGTTCAGCAGCAAAGTGGAGCTTGTCTGACTCTATAAAGTCCCATTTTTCACTGTGTAAGATACCATGTCTCATACATGACAGTGCTCAGGTTTTTATTATATAAAGGGATATTACAAATGGACAAGCAAAAGACAAGCATACAAGTAGGGAAAAAAAAGCAAAAGACTTGAACAGGCAGTTAATGGAAGGATAAGCTAACTGTTCAACGAATATATGAAACATGTGTTAACTGGCCAGTTGTCAGAAAGTGCAAATCAAGACAATTTGGTAACATATTGCCTATGAAACTGGCCAACATAGAAAATAATAGCAATAATTTCAGACATTGCAAGTGGAAATATAAACAGGTCCAAACGTTCTGGAGGCTAATTTCGTAGTCAGTGTCAAATGCCCCAAAATATGTATTCCTTTGAATTCCCACTTCCAGTAATTTATTGCAAGGAAATAATCATGAAGGTGCTTACAGAAAATATATTAAAAGTTCCTGACATAGTAGAGAGGAAATTAAATGTACTCTTCTTATTTCTTCTTTTACACCAGCTTCCTAACTACCTCTAGTTGCTTGCACAATGGATAACAGATGAGTTCCGGTTGTGGGCAGAGTGCTGGATCAGAACTTGGGACAGGGTAGAGGCAAATCTCACTTCCATCCACAATAATTTCAAGACTGTCCTTTTTGAAGCACCAAAGGAAGCAAGAAAAGCTTCAGCTTTCTCTGCTGCACTCCTTTTAATAAGAGGATCTGCTCTGTAAAATTTGGATTCAGTCCAAAGGTCGCACTTAAGGACCTAGAAGGCCTCATGTGGCCTTAAGGCCTCAGGTTCCCAGTGGCCAGTGGAGTGTGTCGCTTCCTGTCAAAGTCCTCCCTTTCAACAGTCTCCTAGTAAGTCCCACATACGGTTCCCTATCTCGTTGGAAAACTCTGTTTTACAAAGAGAGAGCCTCAGAGTTTGAGTAGCTGAGTTCCTCCCTGCAGCTGCTGCCAGGAAATTAATTAGAAAAGCTCCGAATCACCGAGAGCGAGGAGTAAAGCCGCAGAGACAGAAACTCACCTGGACGCTGAATTTGCTCCTGCCCCTTTCCAGGTTCCGGGGACTGGGCCCGAGATCACTCGGTGAAGACTGGGCGAATTACAGAGAGATGCCTGCGGGCAAAACAGGAAGTCTGTGCGTTGACACACTCAGTAAGGGGCCAGGCTTCCCGGGAAAGGAAAGTGAAAGTGTTCCTGCCAGCGAGCAAGCCAGCAGCGAGCCCAGCTGAGACCACCGGGCAGGAAGCTAAAGGTAGGGCAGTGCCTCCAGCACCCCCACCCCCAGCACCCCACCCCACCTCTGAGGCTCCAGGGCTCCGCTGGGAGTTGCCAACCACGTTCAGCCTGGAGAGGGGGCCGAGGAAGGAGACATATGGGTCCAGCCCCAGGGGCTGTGGGAACTGGGAAATCCACCTCTATTTCTCCATGACTTGTGCTCATTCTGTAGTTTTCGGGGTGATGAACACGTTCTCAAATTGGATTGTGGTGATGTCACACAACTAAATTAACTCGCTAGAAAAATCATCACACTTTAAAACACAAACGAAAAGCCAAAGGGGACATGTCAGAAATAAATATCTAGCATTTGTCAGGATAAGATTATTACATGAGAAAATTGAAATAAAAGGAAGCCCCCACACGAGCTGAAATCAGGCAGAGGTGGGCAGACATCCGGGCAGGAAGGGGGCAGAGAGCTTAGGGGACAGGTAAGTGGCAGCCAGGAGCCTGTGGAAGCCGGGACGGAGGCAGAGCCAGGGCCAGAGCAGCTCTCACGGGCAGGCAGGAACACCTGCTTCTTCAGGCCCCTTTTAAAGATCTCTGATGTACATTGGCATGCAGGGTCTATGAGGAATACTAAACTGTAGAGATCTGTTTATGATTAAAGATTAAATCAATAATTCTCAAATGTGCTTATCCCCTGAGTTCTCCTCTCCAGGCCACCCCCAAACTCTTCAGGAAAAAGATGGGAAACATAGTTCTAAGGCTTAAGAAGGCTTGAAACCAAGGTTAACTTGCCTTGTATGCTTCCCATGGAGCCGCAAACAGCACATCCCTCCCAAGTATGTACAGAGCCACAGATCTGAATCCGTAGCTCACAACCATGGGATAACAGACAAGGAGAAAATGTGATGCTAGCAGCTGAGGAGGGCGTGCATCGATGCCTTAGCGCCTGTAACATGCATACTATAAGATGCAAGGGATAGCGGTGCTGAGGGATTATACGACTCTTTCATGCAAATGTCACACTTCATGTACCTGAAGCCCCTCCACATCACCTGGCAAACCTCTTCATGAGCATCCCAGAAGCCTGGCAGCAACAACGTCTTCCTTTAGAGCTGTTTAAAGATATACCAGGGAAATGCAATCAATCAATAAATAAAAATAAAAAAAAACAGGAATGGGAAAATAATGTCAATGTTAGATCAGGCAAAAATCATTACATGAAAAAAGATGTGAATAAGGATGAAAGATGTTTATTCTAAGCAATACATGCTCAAGAATGCAGTAATAATGGAAAAACCTGACTATTAATACACATGCATTAATGCTATATGTAATGAGAGTACTAAAATTATGTCTAATTCTTTTTTAGATCAATTTTATTGAGGTATAAAATGCATTTATCTTAAGTGTACATGTTGGTGAATTTTACCAACTGGAATCCTACCCCAATCAAGATAAAGACAATTTCCATCACCCTAGAAAGTTCCCTGTGCCCTTGGCAGATAATCTCCCCCCTGCAACCCAGGCACCAGACAGCCACTGCTCTGCTTTCTATTACTACAGATTAGTTTGCCTGTATTAAAAGTTTTATATGAATGGAAATACAGGGTATGCACTTTTTGATGTATTTTTTTTTTTTTTTTTTACTGATCATAATGCTTTTGAGATTCAGCCCTGTTGTTTCGGGCCAGTAATTCATTCCTCTTAGCAGATGTGCTGGCCACCTCTTGCTCACTCTGTCTGAACAGTGTGATGTCACCAGCATAATCAGTCAGTGTGATCAATCAGTGTGATCGATCAGTGTGACGTTCTATGTGCTGTCTGGGTGATCCAGATCTCTTTGAACTATATTATGACAAAGGGAAGGTGAGTGAATATAACCCTGAGACAAAGCTGTAAATATTGATAATATTTTTATCTGTTAAGTGAGATGCGAACTGTTTCTGGTCCCCCTTTCTAATCAGGATGGAAAGAACACGCTTGCCAAATCCCTGGCCAGACACCATGTACTTAGGCGGAGGGTATGACCGGGGCTGAAGATCTACTGCCCGGGCTGCCTATTTTCTTAGCCTAGTCTTTCAGTTTTCCTGTAAATTCCACGAGTTACCTGGTATACTTCTAGGAAATTGACTTTCTTCCTGAGTTATTTGGAGCTGGTTTTGGTTACTTGGTACCTCCAAATCCTGACTGATAAAAAATTGGGTACCAGAGACTGAATTGTAGGCAGCAGATCTTCAAGAAAATGTAATTAATCTGGGATCCGTTATCTGACATAACTGGACATAAAGTTCTAAACATCCCATAGGGTTCAAAGAATTTGGTAGACTTTGTCAAGCAAGGGAAAGTTGGAACATTACATTATAATGCTGGATTGTGATCAAGACTATATACAATTCACTCTCCAATTCCAGGCGTCAGATCCTAGCACACTTAGCAAAAGGCAGAGAAATCTTTCAGGTAGAATAAAAGCATCTACTTGCCTTTGGAAATTGTCACCTATTTGGCCTAAATCTGGCTGAGAGAACAGAGTAAGGAGGCAGGCTGGAGCCTTCTGGGCCCCCCTGGTCATATGGCAGTAAAGGAAGACATTAGGGACCAGGGATGGTCTGAGGGTCCTACATAGTCTTGGCTCGGGCATCCCTTATCCAGGAGAGACTCTGCAGTGAACATAGGGAAAAACAAAGCCATGATAAATAGGAGCTGAAATTACAGGCTCTTGTTATCTGGGCTGACGCATGATGTTGCCAAGTAGATCTTTCTAGTAAACTTGGCAGGAACACCCGAGTCCCAGTCTTACTACCAGGCAGCTGAGGAACACCAAAGACCTTGTGCTTATAAACAAAAGAAGCTGGAACATATTAAGAAGTGCCCAGCACAGTAGTGGCCTGGGTCTGCCTGCTGCTTAGAGGCAGAGAAAGGAGAGAGAGGGGACGCCAGAGCAGGTTGGTGTGATCTGTGCCAGGCCTTCTTGGGCCGTGCCCCATGGAGGCCAGGAGCAGAGGACAGCTGTGCCTAACAGAAGTTCAGCTTATTGGCCCCTCTGTCCCAGAAAGAGAGACGGAGGGAAGGGAGGGAGGCAGGGAGGGAGGGGGAGGGCAGGGGGAGGGAGGGAAAGAGAGAGAGAGAGAGAGAGAGAGAGAGAGAGAGAGAGACCATGTATGTATATGCCGTGGTAGGCACAGTGACCCTGCCCTCTGGAAAAGATGTCCTCATCAGTGTCCTGGAGTCTGTCCCAACCAGATTGGTGAGCACCACTTTGTCCCGGCCTCCGGACCCTCAGCACTGCTCTGCTGCTGGCCCTGAGTTCTACCAATATCCGGCTCCGATTCACTGTCTGTCTGTCTTCGACCCATTGTTCTGCCTGGATTTCTAGTCCTATTCTATTTGCTCTTGGCTCTCATTTCTTTATCTTTCTACTTTATGCTGATAGAGCATGGTTTTTATTTTTATTTTTATTATTATTTTTTTTGAGACAGGGTCTCGCTCTGTTGCCTTGGCTAGAGTGCCATGGCATCAGCCTAGCTCACAGCAATCTCAAACTCCTGGGCTCAAGCAATCCTTCTGCCTCAACCTCCCGAGTAGCTGGGACTACAGGCATGTGCCACCATGCCCAGCTAATTGTTTCTATATATTTTTAGTAGTCCAGCTAATTTCTTTCTATTTTTAGTAGAGACAGGGTCTCGCTCTTGCTCAGGCTGGTCTGGAACCCCTGACCTTGAGTGATCTACCTGCCTCGGCCTACCAGAATGCTAGGATTACAGGAGTGAGCCACTGCACCCAGCCAATAGAGCACGTTTTTATAAATTGTTCTAAATCATTTACAGAATGAGGGCTGGGTGCAAGTGAACAACTTGCATACAAACATAAATGTAATGCACATAACTCCCCGCATCCCTCTGTCCTTCACGATCTAGATAATCTCAGCTCCAAACCCTTTATCCATCTAGTGAGAAGCCTGTCACTCTTCTCAAGATTTCAGAAAAATGATTGACGCTCAGTTTGTCCCCAGTCACCCCTGGCTGCAGTTGTAAACTACCCACATATTCAAGGAAACTTAGAATTGCGCCTCACTTGGGCTTCTGTGCCAAATTCTCTACACTTTGCCTTTGATTGGAGGAGTTGGGGGGAGACGAATATCTCACCTTTGGCTGCTTTCTGGAAATGCTAAGAAAATCCTCACATTTTATAATGCCAGGTATTTTGGCTCTCGCCAGCTCTGTGTCTGAACACTAGGCCCGCCCTGTCCGGCACAGGCTCACCGAGGGACCTGGCCGGACTCGGAGCCTGAGAGAAGATTCAAAGTGTCCAGCTCTCCCTTGCCCCCCACAGCCACCTCCGCAAGAGGAAGGGACAAACATGGAGTCACTTCCTCCCCGTATAGACGATGCCACCTCACCTCGAAACAGTTTCCATCCCTTTTAGTCGAATGGACTTCTCCACCCTCTTCCCTAGGCATGAGTAAGCATCCCGGGTCTTCTGTGGACTCACGGGGCTGGCCTCGCTCCTCCTCCCTGGGCTTAGAGATGTCGTAAGATTGGGCGGGGGGAGGACACATGCGTCATGCATCCAAGTCAGGCCGTTGAGGCACTTCCGGTTTTCTTTCCCCTTTGACCATGTCGAAGGATGGGCTGGTGGGCAGGCTGTCTGTAGAGCTGCGGGAAGGCACAGAAGCAGTGCAGGTCACTTCGGGCTCCCCTGGGGCCAGCAGGGGCAGATGGCAGGTGGAGGCTGCGATCTCAGCTCCAGGTAGGTCAGTCATCGTCTCTGCTCCCGTCCATCTCTGTAAGGTCCACTTTTCCGTGTGTTTCTCCTGTCTACACAGCCTCACTCCATCGGTGCACAGTAGAAGCGGATTATAAAAAATTAATAATGAGGAAAAATCAGATTTTTTAAATTGCAGGAGAAGCGAGTTAGCTGTTGGGGAAACTTAAGGCCACCCTTCGCATCCTCTTCATAATTCCCTGCGCCTGCTGCCTGGCCGGGCTGGCGCTGCTTGAACCCGGTGGCCCGTCCGAGGCTTTGCTGCAGGGCGGGGTGATTCCTCGTGACCTCTGAACCCTCTTGTCTCCCCCAGGCCTCCTTTATCCCCACTCCAAAAGATGCTTCTGTCCAAAAAAGGATCTGTTTAGAAAAACTAAAGTCTCAATCAGATGTCTGTTTATTGTCGCACTTTCCCAGTCTGTGTTGTTCTGTTCTGAGCTCACTTGTGTGGCCCCGAGCCCGGCAGTCAGTTCAGGATCTCTGGATACTTGCTAGGAGGAAGCGAAAGCAGATGAGACCCAACTACACATGCAAACAGATGGGGAGTGCGTGTTGTTTTGTGTTTTTCTATTTTGGGGTGTGTTACACGTCTGGTTAGGGAAGGGTGGAAAGTACCTTTGAAAAATGCAAGACAAATACACAGATTCAGTGAGCCCTCCCTCGCTGCAGGTTCCGCATTTGTGGATTCAACCAACCGAGGGTCAAAAATATTTAAAAATAAAGAAATAAAAGTAACAATACCACAATGAAAATAATATAGAATTTAAAAATACAGCGTAACAACTAATTGTATAGCATTTACACTGCATTGTGTGTTGTTAGTAATCTAGAGATGATTTAAAGCATATGGGAAGAGGTACACAGATTACATGCAAATACTATATACCATTTTATACCAGAGACTGAGCATCCTCGGATTTTGGTATCCATGGGGGGTGGGGGGCCGGGGGGGGTGTGGTCCTACAACCAATCCTCCCAGGATACCAAGGGATGACTGTACATTCTTCTTGATAAAAATTAAAGCAATGCATAAGTGTGTGGAAACACTCATCTAACTGGGACTCTGAGCCAAGCCTACTTTTGGGGCTGGTGCAAGCCCAAGAAAGTGTAGGCTTTTGCTGCCAGCAGCAGCAGTGGTGGCACCAGGCTGGTCTTCAGTCCCCAGCGCCATCGTTCCGGCTGCGTGTCTCAGCCATCGCACCTCCTCCGTGTGCTCTGTAGGGAAGGGAAGATGAGCTAGTGGAGCTCGGAGTCCAGCCAGCCCATGGCCTCCAGGCAGGAAAGGATGGCAGTGAGAGGTGAGGGGCACAGGGTAACGCTGACCTTGGAGAATGGGCTGGGAAGTGTTGCCTCTGCTTTTATTTTCTGGAAGAGATTGTGGAGAATGATATTTTTTTCTCCCTTAAATATTTGGTAGAATTCATTAGTGATATCACCTGGGCCCGGTGCTTTCTTTTTTCATAGGGCTATTAATTATTGATTTGAATTTTTTAAAATAGCTATAGGCTGTTTGGATGATCTGTCTCCCCTTGTGTGAGTTCTGGTAGTTTGTGTCTTTTAAGGAATTCATCCATTTCATCTGTTATCAAATTTTTAGGCATAGAGTTGTTCATAGTATTCCTTTGTTATAATTTTGATGTTTGTGGAATTCATGGGGATCACCCTTCTTTCATTCTGATATTAGTAATTTCTATCTTTTTTTTTTCTTTGTTAGTCTGGCTAGAGGTTTATTGATTTTATGGATCCCATCAAAGAATCAGCTTTTGTTTTTGTTTTTTTTTTAGAATCAGCTTTTGGTTTCATAGAATTTCTCTAATGTTTTCCTATTTAAATTTTATTAATTTCTGCTTTAATTTCTATTATTTCTTTTCTTCTCCTTGCCTTAGGCTTAATTTACTCCTTTTTTACTCCTTTTTTCCCAGCTACTTGGGAGGCTGAGGCAGAAGGATTGCTTGAACCCAGGAGTTTGAGGTTGCTGTGAGCTAGGCTGATGCCACAGCACTCACTCTAGCCTGGGGAACAAAGGGAGACTCTGTCTCAAAAAAAAAATTTTTTTTTAAATTTCCTTTTTCTTTGATCCTAGACCTATGTTGTTTAATCTCCAAATATTTGGGTATTTTCCAGCTATTTTTCTGTTATTGATTTCTAGTTTGTGGTCCAAGAACATACTTTTTATGATTTTTACCCTTCTAAATTTGTTAAGGTGTGTTTCATGGCCCCAAATGTGGTATATCTTGGTAAATATTCCATATGAACTGAGGAATACATGTATTCTGCTGGGGTTGAATAGCGTATTATAAAAATCTCAGATCAAGTTGATTGCTATGCCTGTTTAGATCAAGCATGTCCTTACTGATTTTCTGCCTGCTTGATCTATCAATTACTAAAAGAGAAGTATTGAAGTCTCCACCAATAATAGTGTATTTTTCTATTTCTCCTTGTAGTTCTATCAGCTTTTGCCTCATATATTTTGATGTTGGTTTGTTAGTTGCATGCACGTTAAGGATTTTGTGTCCCTTTGGAGAATTGATCCCTTTGTCATTGTATTAAGCCCCTGTTTATTCTTGACAAATTTCCTTGTTCTGAAGTCTGCTTTGTCTGAAATTGCTGTAGCTACTACAGCTTTCCTTTGATTAGTGTTCACATGGTACATCTTTTTCCATACCTTTATGAATAACCTATCTGTGTTTTTATTTTTAAAGCAACTTTCTTATAGACAACATAAAGTTGGGTATTTTATTTTTTATGTACTCTGTAGATCTGTCTTTTAATTGGTGTTTTTAGACCATTTACATTTAAAGTGATTATTAATATAATTAGATTAATATCTACCATGTTTGTAAATGTTTTTATTGAACTTGTTTCTATTTTTTCCTTTTTTTCTGTCTTTTATGGCTTAATTGAGCATTTAATAATTCTATTTTCTCTTCTTTCTTAGTGTATCAATTGTACTTCTTTTAAAACATTTTTAGTGGTTTTCCTGAAGTTTGCAATATATATTTATAGTTTATCATGAACATTTTAAATTACATTGTAACACTTCATGGGCATTGGATACATCTTATAACTGAATGTCACAAATTCTGTCCTTTTTTTTTTTGCGTGAGACACAGTCTCACTCTGTTGCCCTGGCTAGAGTGCCGTGGCGTCAGCCTAGCTCACAGCAACTTCAAACTCCTGGGCTCAGGCGATCCTTCTGCCTCAGCCTCCCAAGTAGCTGGGATTGCAGGCATGTGCCACCATGTCCAGCTAATTTTTTCTATATATTTTTAGTTGGCCAATTAATTTCTTTCTATTTTTAGTAGAGACGGGGATCTTGCTCTTGCTCAGGCTGGTTTCAAACTCCTGACCTTGAGCGATCCTTCCTGCCTCGGCCTCCCAGAGTGCTAGGATTACAGGCGTGAGCCACTGCGCCTGGCCCCCTTCTGTCCTTTTTAACAATGCTGCCAGTTATTTCACTTATCCACATGTTGTAATCACTCAATACATTGTTGATATTATTACTTTGAACAAACAGCTATCTCTTAGGTCAAGTTAAAATAGGAAAAATAAAATTTTATTGTATCTGCATGTATTTCTTCTCTGATGCTCTTTCTTTCTTTATGTAGATCTGAGTTTCTGACCTGTGTCATTTTCTTTCTGCATGAAAAATGTCTTTGAAAATTTCTTGCAGGGTAGATTTTCTGGCAGATAACCAAAAGCCAACAAACTTGTCAGAATGTAGGCTTAGCTTATGAACTAGTGAATATTTTTCTCTGACTCTTTGAATATTAGGAAATTAGAGATTTCTGCCTTTTATGGACTTAAAAGCCATTAATCCAGAGTTTGACTTAAGTTAAAGAGAGCCATTTTCAGCCGGGTGCAGTGGCTCACGCCTGTATAATTTCATTCCTCAGTGTTTCATAGTTCTCCTTGTAGAGATCTTTCACCTCATTGCTTAAGTATCTTCCTAAGTATTTTACTTTCTTTGTAGCTATTGTGAATGGCATTGAGTCCTTGATTTGACTCTCAGCTTGACTGTTAATTGGTATATAGAAATGCTACTGATTTATGTGCATGATTTTGTATCCTAAGACTTTGCTGAATTTAGTTATCAATTCCAGGAGTCTCTTGATGGAATCCTTGTGGTTTTCTATATACAATATCATATTGTAGGCAAAAAGTGATAGTTTGACCTACTTTCTCTTTTGATACCCTTTATTTCTTTCTCTTGCCTGATTTTTCTGGCTAGGACTTCCAGCATTATGTTGAATAGGAGTGCTGACAGTGGACACTGTTGTTTTGTTACAGTTCTTGAGGGAAATGTTTTCAACTTTTCCCCATTCAGCATGATGTTGGCTGTGGGTTTGTAATATATGGCTTTTATAATTTTGAGTTATGTTTCTTCTATGTCTAGTTTGTTGAGGGTTTTTGTCATTAAACAGTGCTGGATTTTGTCAAATGCTTTTTCTGAATCTGTTGAGATGATCAAATGGTCTTTGTTTTGCTTCTGTTTATGTGGTGAATTACATTTATTGATTTGCTTATGTTGAACCATATTTGCATTTGTGGGATGAAGCCCACCTGATCATGGTGGATTATTTTTTTGATGTACTATTGAATTTGGTTTGCTAGTATGATATTGAGGGTTTTTGCATCTATGTGCATAAGGGATATTGTTCTGTAGTTTTCTTTTTTTGTTGTGTCCTTTCTTGGCTTTGGTGTCAAGGTGATACTGGCTTCATAGAATGAGTTGGGGAGAATTCATTCCTCAATATTAGGGAATAATTTATATAGTGTGGGTACCAACTCTTCTTTTCAGGTCTGGTATAATTTGGCTGTGAATCCATCTGGTCCAGGGCTTTTTTGTTGTTTTGGGGAAGTTTTCTATTACTGCTTTGATCTCATTGCTTGTTATTGGTCTGTTCAAGAGTTTTGTTTCTTCCTGTTTGAGTCTTGGAAGGTTGTGTGTTTTCAGGAATTTGTCCATTTCCTCTATGTTTTCTAGTTTATATACATAAAGATTTTTGTAGTATTAATGGATGATGTTTTGTGTTTCTGTGGTATCAGTTGTAATGACTACTTTTTCATTTCTGTTTGAGCTTATTTTGGTCCTTTCTCTTCTGTTCCTGGTTAATATAGCAAGAAGTCTGTCGATTTTGTTTATCTCTTCAAAAAACCAACTTTTTATTTCATTGATTCTTTGTATTATTTGTTTGTTTTCCATTTCATTTAGTTCTGCTCTGACCTTTGTTATTTCTTTTCTTCTGCTGGATTGTGCTTGGTTTGCTCTCCCTTTTCTAGTTCTTTGAAATGTGACATAGTGTTGTTAATTTGTAATCTTTCTGTTTTTTTGACATAGGTATTTAAGGCCATGAATTTTCTCCTGAGGAATGCTTTTGCTGAATCTCATAGATTTTGATAGCTTGTGTCACCTTTGTTGTTCAGTTCAAAGAATGTTTTGCTTTCCATCTTAATTTAATTCTTGATCCAATAACCATTCAGAAGCAGATTATTTAATTTTCATGACTTTGTGTAGGTTTGAGTTTTTATCTTGTGAGTTTTTCTCTAGTTTTATTCCACTGTGGTCTGAGAAGGTACTTGGTATGATTTTAATTTTTTTAATTTGGTGAGACCTGTTTTATGTCCTAAGATATGATCAGGCTTGGAGAATGTCCCTGGTGCTGATGAGAAGACAATATATTCAGTAGTTTTGGGGTAGATATTCTGTAAATGCCTGTTAGGTTCTTTTTATTTAGAGTCCAGTTTAAGTCCATTGTTTATTTGTTTATTTTCTGCTTTGATGATTTTTCAAGCTCTGACAGTAGCGTGTTGAAGTCCCCCACGGTTATGATGGTGCTGTTTATTTCCGTGTTTAGCTAGCATAAAATTTGCTTTACGTATTTGGGAGCTCCTTTGTTGAGTACATATATATTTAGGATTGTTATGTCTTCTTGTTCAATTGCTCCCTTTACCATTATATAATGACCCTCTTTGTCTTTGCTTACCGTTATTGGCAGGTCTGGTCATGACAAATTCCCTCAGTGTTGGCTTGTCTGGAAAAGACTTAATTTATCCGTCAGTTGTGAAACTTAATTTTGCAGGATATAAAATTATAGTCTTTAGCTGATATAAGAATGGCTACACCTGCTCTCCTTTTATTTTCATCTTTGTGGATTTTTTTCTACATACTTTCATGTTGAGTCTGTGTGTATCCCTGTGGTTTAGCTGTGTTTCCTGGAGATAGAAGATACTTGGGTTTTTCTTAATCCATTCAGCCAGCCTCTGTCTTTTGAGAGGATTATTTAGACCATTTACATTAAGTCATAGAATTCATACATGGGATTTTTTCTGTTCTTTATGTTGGGCAGTGCCTTATTGCTTTGTTTTCCCTCTTATGGTATTGTTTTATAAGAGTTGTGAGTTTTAGGGTTTTTTTGAGGTTGACTTTACACCAGTGGGTATATGTTGTGCTGATTCATGTATTATATAATGTTGTTCTGAGTACTTCCTATAGTTTAGGCCTGGTTATGGCAAATTCTCTCAGTGTTTGCTTGTTTGGAAATGATTTAGTTTCTCCATCAATTATGAAATTTAGCTTTGCAGGATTTAAAATTCTAGGCTGGCAGCTATTCTTTTAAAGAAGATTGAAGATGGGACCCAAACCCTTCTGGCTTCTAAGGTTTCCACTGAGAAGACTGCAGTTAGCCTGATGGGTTTTCCTTTGTAGATTATTTGCTGTGTTTGTCTTGCTGCTTGCAGAATTCTCTACTTCATTTTAACTTTGGTCAGGTTGATGTCTACGTTTCTTGAAGATGTCCTATTTGCTATGAATCTTTCTAGTGTTCAATGACCAGCTTGTATCTGGATGTCTGAATCTCTGATGATATTCGGGAATTTTTCCTGAATATTCACTCAAATAGGTTTCCCATGCTTTTAGTTCTTTCTTCTACTCTCTCAGAGATACCTATAATTCGAATGTTAGTTCATGTCAATAGTCCCATATCTCTTTTTGTGATTGCTCAGACTTATTTTTATAATCTTTTGTTCCTCTTTGAGTACTGGATTATCTCAAGAGCCTTGTCACCAAGCTCTGAGATTCTTCCTTCTCCTTGGTTTATTCTATTGTTGAAGCTTTCTGCTGTGTTTTGAAATTCTCTAAATGACTCTTTCATTTCTTTAAGTTCTGTTTTATTCTTTCTTATGTTGTCTAGCTCTTTAGCAACTTTTTCATTGATTTCCTGAAATATTTTTTGGTTACTTTTTGTTGGTTTTCAACCTTCTCTTCAATTCTATTCACCTTATTTGTCACCCATATTCTGAATTCCATTTCTGTCATTTCAGAAATTTGCTTGTGGGAGAGTTCACTATTGTAGCTCTGTTGTGTTCTCTTGGAGGAAC
Organism: Microcebus murinus; assembly: GCF_040939455.1. NCBI lineage: Eukaryota > Metazoa > Chordata > Mammalia > Primates > Cheirogaleidae > Microcebus > Microcebus murinus. The sequence goes on from NC_134111.1 coordinate 98,465,290, forward strand.
ATGATGTTTTTTCATTTTGCCAGGGCTTTTTTGCTGGTGTCTTCTCATCTGGCTCCTATTCAGTTGGCTCTGGGTTAGTAGGATTGGAGGGCACTTGTGTTCCTTTGCTGGAAATTCCCCTGTTTAGTTAGGGAGGACTGATTTATGGAGGACTCTAGATTGAGCTTTTGTCAGCCACTCTCTGGTTGACTCATCAGGGGAGGGGTGGGTACAGTGAGGGCTTATAAAATAGCTCTTCTATTTTAATCCATTCCCCTGTGATAGCCACAGTTTGAGACAGTGCTGGATTATCTTTTTGTGGGGTGGAAGAACATCCCCCAGCTTGTTGTTGGAAGTTTGAGTTGAGGGCTGCTTATAATCCTCTCCACGGTGGCTCATGAGGGTGGAAAGTCTTCCAAGCAACTAAGTAGCCTGCTGATTACCAAAGGTGTGTGGAATAAAGAAATAAAACCCCCACCTACTGCTCTGAGCTTCTCTAGGTTGATCTTTGCTCATATATATTTTTTCCTCTTCCTGTTCTGCTTTGCAATTTCTTTCTGTGAAGTCCCTGGCAGGCTCCAGCACTTCTTCCTCTGAAGTACACTTGAGCTATGCCCATGTTCCCTCTTCCTTTATCTGAAAAGCCTTTCTTCCTTCTAAGACAATCTGTCAAGCAGTGTCTCTAGTCAGCCATCTTGCCTATTTGCATAACTCTTTCAGACATTCAGGGTTTCAGATTTACTTTTTATTTTTTCCTTTAGGGTTTTCCCTCCTTATGTTCTGGGAAATTCTCTCCTTTTAATTTTATAACCCTTTTAATTAACTTTTTTAAAAAAATTTCAGCAATCATTTTAAATTTCCAGCCTGTTTGTCTTATTTTCTGGTTGTTTCTTTTCTGCATGGCATTTTGGGCACCATATGTTTTCCTGTCTGTATGATGGTATTTATTTCTTTAGAAATTCTCTTCAGTTTCCCACAACATCTCTATTTCTGCTGGGGTAATTTTTTGCCCCTTACTCATCTTGATTCCACTCCTTCATGTTGTAGGTTTCCACAAATGTCCGTGGTCTGTCGCATTTTGTTTATATTTATGGGTGAGGGGCTGACAAGCTAACTTGGAACTCCATTTAATGAGATGGGCTTGCAAACTATGGGCTTTGATAGGGGAATTTCAGATGCCTGAAGGTGAAGGCCTTTTTTCTGAATCATTTACATTTTTCTTAAGAAACCTCCAGTTCTCCTACTTGAATGTACGTGTTCTGTGTTGGAGAGCAGATTGTTTTGTATTTTGCCTTTCAAACAATTCCTCAGTTTTTATCATTATATCTCTGTCCTAACCGCCACTACCTCTCTAGGAGTCTGCCAGACACACTGGATCCTTTTCTGACCTCTGGAAGGATCCTCCACCTGCAAAAGAAATGGGTGCTCCTCTGACCACTTTTTCTCCTTTAGACTTTGGTTTCAATTTGTCACCGAATTCCTTTCTCTTTGTCATTATAATGTTAATTCCTTTACTTTCATTGGGGACACTCTAGTGAGAGAGGAGAAAAATACTGATCTTCAACCAACCGTCTTTAACCAGAAGTCTTTTTATTTTTAAAAGGAATTCAATGGAGAAATGGTATTTTAGTTTATTCTAATGAATGTTTGGGGAAGAGGAATGTCTAAATGACCCTATTATAGTGGGATAAAAATATTCTGTATGTCAGAGAAATTTGTTAAGGCCGTATTAGCACAGGGAATAATTTATCAAGTAAGAATCAGAATTACAAACCTTTGTGAAGTTTAAAATTACTTTTCCCAGGCATGGCCTCAAGGTCTGAAATCCAGACGTCTTAGAGGTCTCCATATGTCACCTCCACAGGCAAGTTTAGACACAGGGCAACGTGTCCTGGTTTTGAATATTCACATAAGTCTCCATATTGGATCAGAGAAAAAGAATGACATTCTTTTGACTTATTAATTCAAACCTTGCCATATAAGAGTCTTGAACCAATTTTATGATGCAGAATGCCATTCTTTCCTCTGCAGTTACAGATGGGTGAGGTATATCTCCATTGCATCTTCCTGAAATTTCTTCTCTTTCTGTTAACTAAGAAGACTTGCCGTTTGGTGTTAAGTTTTGTAATATATCAGTCAGTTTTTTTTTTTCTTTCTCTGTAAGTTAAAAAATTTTTATTAGAGTTATTTGGAGAAACAGAACCAATAGGATGTGTATAAACATGTGAAAATAGATTTGTCATAAGGAATTGGCTCATGCAGTTATGGAGGCTGGCAAGTCCACCATTTGATTTTTCACTAAATAAATAAATTCCATTTATTCTAGTATTCTCACAAGGATGGGTAACTTATTTTACCCATGTTGGCTCTTCATTGATCATCATCCGTGTCTCAAATCTGGTCACCACACACCTCTTGGAAACTCAGTATCTATTTCCATGTTGTATCTTTATTTCTTAGGATGGACAAACACAGCCAGAGCATAGAAGACAGCCTGGAGGAGCAGATTTGCCCTGAGCTCATCTTCAGGCACTTCAAAGAAAATAAGGTGGAGATTGCAAGTGCAATAACAAAGCCATTCCCTTTCCTTATGAGTCTCCGAGATCGCTCCTTCATCTCTGAGCAGATGTTTGAAGTAAGTGGGATTTCCTCACGATGGCAAAGCAGGCCCACACTCTCTTATGCAAAACTTTAGGATGCAACTGTTAATGGGAAAAGTCAAACTCCATAAAATAATTTAAAGAGGTTTATTCTGAGCCAAATATGAGGGACTGTGGCCTGGGGAAGCACAGTCTTAAAGATCCTGAGAAAATGGTCCTGGGGTGTTCAGGTTATAGATTGGTTGTATACATTTTAGGGAGACAGGAATTTCAGATAAGATCATAAATCAATACATGGAAGGTGCACATTGGTTTGGTCCCAAAGGTAGGACACCTTGAAGAAGGTAGTGTACAGCTTATAGGTGGATTCAGAGATTCTTTAATTTGTAATTAGTTAAAGGAATAAAGTTGTGTCTGAAAGTTTGGAGTCAGTAGAAAGGAGTGTTTTAAGTTAAGATAAGGAAGTCTGCTAATCATAGAGCTAACCACAATATATTAAAAGTGATCTGTTAAGCAAATTGGTGGGTTGCAGGTATGACTTAACCTTTGCTTCATGTGGCCTTAGGTCCTGTTCATAATTTGGTATCTTATTGGCATAAAGAGTCTATTCTGTCAGTCTTATGGTCTCTGTTTTAACATTGTTGTGTCTGAACTCAGTTGTTGTGTCTGAACTCCAAAAGGGACGGGTATAAGGAGGTGTGTCTGACTTCCCTCCCAGCATGGTGGGAACCCAGTTTTAAGGTTTTTCAGGCTTTCCTTTGGCCAAGAGGAGGTCTGTTCAGTCAGTGGGGAGGGGGGAGGGCTTAGGATTTTATTTTTAGTTTACTTAGTGGACAGGCTGAAGGGCCTCGGGACCTTCACCATCCTGTAAGTTAGGAGGCAACAGGAGAAGCAGGCATCATGGAAAACATTCCTTCCCCTGTAGGACATGCTGGGAGGGGGGCACGGCGATGGAGCTGTGGCAGGACAGGGAATGGGAATGCTGCACAGGCATAGAGCATCTTGGGCACATTTGTACAATATACTAATGGAAGCTAAAATCAAAATAAATAAGTGAGCCAGGCACTGATCCATTACAAAGGCCACTTATTTGCAACACTGAGATTTTTGAAGTTGTGTCACTGTAGGATAAATTTTGAAGGAGATGCTTGCTACTCCCTCATCAAATCATGTCTTGCTCTTTGGACATTTCTGGAACCCTAGAATGCAAGTAAATGTCAGCAGTGGACCCCCTTAGGGATACTGAGGATGAGCCTTCTCCTTGGCTTTGTGAATTTTCTTTGCCCTTTGGCTAGGTTCACAGCAGGGAGGTTGGTTGCCTGGTTTTCTGGAGCCCATCAGGCGGGACAAGTCCCGACAGAGGTTATTGTCCATACAATGGAACAGCCTCTCATGACCTGTTGGGGCCACTCCTGAAACACCCTGGCCAGTAACTCGGAGCCCCAAACAACATTCAACCTCGAACCCATATTTATTATTTAAAATTATTGTCCCCTCTCTAGTGTACAGCAACATCAGAAGGTCAGGTTCACATAATTAGAGTCTCTTTTTGTGGTGGAGGACATTTAAAAAGTCATCCAAATATAAGTGAAATTCTAATATTTCACAAGAAAACGAATGTTCTAAGAGTGTTTTATAACCCATAAATCCGTAGCTACATAATTCTTCATTCAATATTTTTAAGAATTTTCAAGAAGCTTGTAGAAACCTGGTCCCAGTGGCAAGAGTGATGTATGATGTCCTCAGTGAACTGGAGAAGACCTTTGACCTGTCACTTCTGGAAGCATTGTTCAGCAACGTTCACCTGAAGACCTACCCTGATTTAAATGAGGTTTTCAGAAGCTTCCAAAAAGGTAACTGTAGCTCTCAACAGCTTTTGGGGATTCAAGTCCATTTCATTCACTGATTAATCCATTTGCTCTTCATTAATATTTGGCAAATATTTTACTGAGTGACTACTTCATACCAGGCACAGGGGAAGTAAGGAATGATAAGTAAATGGTGATATGGTAAGTAAGAATGTGAAGAAAGTAAGAATGGTGAAGAAGACACGTGTGACCTGTGTCCTTATGGAGCTTATATATACTGGGCCCCTAAACTCCATTCTGGGCTACAGAGTGAGGACCTTGTCTCTGAAAAAATAAAAATAAAATCCTTACTATGATATAGTGGGAGTGAGTAACGTAAACCAAGTAATCCCACAATGGTTACTCAGCCAGGACCTGATTTAGGTGCTGCAAAATGCAGGATTGAAGTCTGTACTTTTCTGGGGAAAGGCATGAATTGTGCCCTTTTTTAGGGAATGAGGATGCCCACTCTGATACTTACAGACATGTTCATAGATAAGAAGATTTTCTTTGTATTAGAAAATTTACTGTTCAGTGCAGTCCTGTGTCAACTCGCTTCTCCAAATGAAGAGTGGAGAAGTCAGGAGGACAGCCCTGCACATACCCGCACCCGACCTTCTGCTCATTTCAAAGGAAGATTAAACAGTACTTACAACTTTCCACTGTCCATCCTTACTTAAATCTTGGGAGGTGCATCTCTGCATGGAATGGCTGCCCCATTCCAGGAGTAACATCGAGTTGGAAGCTATTTGGGACCCACTGAAGCACAGGGTGTCCCGAGGGCTGGACAGTTCCACTGAGCCACTGGAGTAAAGATGCACCTGGACGTACAGTTGTGAGATGCAGCCCATGGTCACGGTTGGGGATCTCTAATTGTCCCTTTTCCCTCTCTTCGCAGTGATTGGTGACTTCTATTACCAAATCCACGAAGAAGAGATGCAGGAGGTGCTCAGTATCGAGTCGCGCCAGGAAGGAAGTAATTATGCTTTGCTAAAAACTTGTTTTCTCATCTCCTAAGAGGAAAAGAGATTTGCAACCAGAGGACCAAACTCCTGAGTGGTGACTGTGACCATGGGGAAGGGAGGCAGGAGGTGACGGAGGAAGGCAGAGCGGCGGTGGTTTGAGAGTGTTCTTAACTAACCAACCAGACTTGGAATCCAAGAGTGTTGCCAGGCAGGTGTGACAATCAAGGAGATGGGTGACACCCAGGAAAGAACACTTCAGTACCACTGTGAGCCAGAGTTAAGGGGTGAACTGACCTCAGTAACTGTGAGTCAGGTACTCAGTGGATCTGGGAGGGGGTCAGGGTTATGGTCCCACATGACAGTTCCAAAGAGGAACTCTTTGGCGTGTCAAAAGAAGGAGCTGTTATAAATGTTACTCATGATAACAGAAAAGGGAGAAATAGAGTGAGTAATAATTACATGCAGAAGAAAACGTGGAAGGAGTACCGCTGTGTGGAAAAGAACGAGAGGAAGAAGAAAAGGAAGGGAGAGGAGAGGAGAGGGGAGAATGAGGGCAGTACTAACACCAACAGTAACACTAGAAACTGTACCTGCCTTTCACCAGCCACTCAGTGTATGGACCAACTCAATTAATGCTCACGTATCAACATGCAATTTTGTACGTGTTTGTAACATAACTACCATATTATCAATAACATGGTAGTTCATATTGTTAGTGATTCAATTATAACCTAAGACACTAATACTCAATATTATGATTTCCTGATAAGTTACTATAACCTCTATAAAGTAGCATCTTAATCCTCACAAGCATCCTATTATAAGGAGTTTGTCATTTCCATTTTTAAGGAGACGGAACTGGGGCACAGGGATAGCCTTGTGTGACTTGGGCAAGGTCACATGAGTAAGGATTGGTCCATTTAGGACTCAAACACTCTCTGCCCTACCAGTCAAGAGCAAGGATTCCAAGGCCCCAAAGCCTGGCTTTAGAGCTTTGCTCTAATACCCTCTTATTTGGGAAAATTACTCAATTTCTCTATGTGTCAATTTTCTCATTTATAAATGTATAGATATAATAATAAGGTTATTGAAGGAATTAAATGATGTATGTGAAGCACTTATAAAACTTCGTGGCACAAAGTAACCAGTATATGCTTACTATTATTACAACATACATCTGACTCCAACAACCAGGCATTTAAGCTGGGCTTTATATTTTGAGATTTTTCACCTCAGATACCCACTGAGGAGAAATAATTATTTCCTAGAATAGAGGAGCAGTGACAGAAACAACCTTCAAGGCCATAAAAGGTTCCCCATCCTTAAACCAATGGTCTACAATAAATTTATTTAATTGTTAAATGTTGATTTCCCTTGGAAATGATCACAATAAGAAAAACCCCAAGAATATAAACAGCCTTGTGAAATACCATGAATATTGTGATTTCATTTGGATTTATACCTAGGCTACTATATATTTTTAAAATATATTAATACATTTATATAAAAATTGGATCTATTTTAACGATATTCTTTTGAATAAAGGCGAGTCATTAAAAGTATAAAATGTACGTTGAAGGTACAATGTCTATCAAAATATATTAGAGACTCATCTACTACCAAGGGTGGTGGGCATGAGAATAGGGTGGATGGAAGGATTCATGATAGTTATTAGTGAAGAACAAAAGAGGTTCATTGTGAGGGGAAGGGGAAAGAAAGGCTTTAAGATTTCTAATGTGATCTAGGGATAACCTTGCCAGGAGCTGGAGCCCCAGAGCACCTCAGTGACGGGGAGCAGATGGACACAAGGGAAGAAGATTCATCTCACGACCCAGATGATGAATTAAAGACTCAAGAAACCACAAATGAATGTGCCCAAGAATCTGAACAAGAAGGTGAGGCCGGCTGACTGTCCAGTGCTTGTCCCCATGCCTGACCGTGAGTGCTTGCAGCACACCCAGGGAGGGGGTACGGGCTGTGCCGTGTGCTTGTACTCAGAAAGGAGGCCCTCGGGAGCCGGGAATGAGGGCGGAGGACTAGACCAGTGCTTGAGGCAAGGAGACATTTATTTACCAAGAAAGGGTGTCTAATTTCTGTGGCAAAGGGGAAAGAGAGAGGGAGAAAAAAAAAACACAGAAAAAGAAGGTAGGACACTGAAATAACATAGGTATAGAGAGAGCCAGAAGGGGAAACTATGGAGCAAAGAGGAAGGAGCCACAGAGAGGCTCACTGGGGAAGAGAGACAGAAGTGCAGGTGACGGGAGTGGCCAACGAGAGAGACACACTCAGAGTCAAGGATGCACAGATACCTGCCCGGGACTGGGAACCCGATTGTGAGTAGAAACGTGAGAAATGCACAGAAGTAGAATGAATCATATAAAGATTGAAAAAGGGGCAGAGCAAACATGGGAAAAATAGACCTGCACTCCTGCTACACATCATCCATAAAAAATAATTCAAGTTGAATTACCAATCTCAAAGTTAAGGCTAAAACTACGAGGCTTCTAGAAGAAAACAGGAGAATGTCTTTGCAAATGTAGGGCAGGCGATAATTTATTATATTGACACAAAAACATAGACATAAAAGAAAAACTTGGCAGGCTAAACTTCACCAAATTGAATACTTCTGCCTATCCAAAGACATTATTAAGAAAAGGAAAAGACAAGCTGTAGACTGGGAGAAAATATTTGCAATGCACATATCTAACGATGGATTGTACCTGTGATATATGAAGAACTCCTAAAAATGAATGATTAAAAAAGACACAACCAATGCAAAAAATGGACAAAAGACTTAAACAGATGCTTCAGGACAAAAGATATAAAACGGTCCATAAGAACATAAACAAAGTATACGATATCTCTAATCATCAGGGAAATGAAAATTCAAACCACAGTGAAATGCCATTCATCCACTAAAATTAGAAAGACTGACAACGTCAAATGTTGATGAGAATATGGAGTAATTGGAACCCCCATCCCTAGCTGATAGGAAGTGAAATGATAAAGCCACTTTGGAAAATGGGCAGTCTCTTACAAAGTGAAACCTAACCTATGACTCAGCAGTTTTACTCCTGGGTATTTACTTGAGAGGAATGAAAGCATGTGTTCACACAGATTTTTACAGGAATGTTTAATAGCAGCTTTATTCATAATAGCTAAATTCCGGAACCAACCCAAATGCCCATGGACGGGAGTATACATAAACAAACTATGACATATTTATAGAGTATAATACTATTCAGCAAGAAAAAGGAATGAACTATTGGTATATGTAACAACATGGATAAATCTCAAAAACATGTTGAGCAAAAGAAGCTGGTTGCAAGAATACATATTGCATGATTCTATTTATCTGAGTACAGACGAGTACAGTCCCAGAAAGGAAGGACCTGTTGATGGTGACAGAAATCAGAATAGTGGTGGCTGGAGCACAGGGAATTTTCTGGGATGGTGGAAATGTTCCAGATCTTGACTGGGATGTTGGTTTCACATTGATTTATACTTGAGACATGTGCATCTCAATGAAAAAGAGGGCAGCAAGGCTCTCTTGGACCTCAGATGGGGTCCTTGGAGCTTGAACATTGGAGTTCAGGTTGAGCACACTGAGGTCCCTCCTCTGGCCACTGAGTTCAGTCATTCCTGTGTTGTTCCCCTACCTTAGCCCTCTATTATTTCTCAGTCTTTCTCCCCTCAGACAGCCACGTACCTGCCCTTACCTGCCAACAGGTGTGAGGGAAAACATGAGAAAGGATATCTGAGCTTCTGAATAGATGGAGTCTCCATTGGTGGAGAACATAAAAAGAGAATATGGAAAAGGTAGTCAGGAGGCAATACATGACAGATTACATGAATAAATTCAGTTTTCTAAAGGAACATAAAATCCTACCCTCGTAGCGTGGGATGGGGGGTTTATTTTCAGTTAATTTCACAGAACCATTAAGAGAAACTCAGGCTCACGTGGGAGGTCTTCATTACAAAGTTGGCCAGTGGGGAGTCCCTGGCGCTGTGGTGCCAGTGCAATGGAGAGTTTCAGAGGAGGGGAGAGAGGCGAACCTGCAAGATGAAATTGCACAGGGAACAAAAATTAAAATAGTGTTGGCAGACAGAAGGTCAAGGTAAGGTGGGAGAAACAAAGATGGAATGGGGGAAAGTGTAAGACACAGCAGTGAAGAGATAAACTGAAAAAGCTGTCAAGGATCAGAGGTAAAAATGGAGAGGAGTATGTGGGAAAAGAAAGATGAGAGGAAAATAAACAGCAAGAAACAGGGAAAGTCAGGGAGAGGTGCAGAGGCACCTTTGTGGAGAAAGAGTTAAACAAAAAAGGTATAAAACTAGTTGTGAATGAAAACAGGATAAAAGAAACAGACTGGGACATTGTAGGCTTAAGGTAAGAGCATTGGATATCAGCAAGTTTGGGCACACATGTTGGCTCTATCAGTTGTGAATTTTCAGATTAAACCAATTATCAAAATGGCACTTGCAAAATGTCTCTCCCTGAGTAGTCCAGTGATTCCCAAGCACAAATGTCCCCTCTGAATTATCTTCAGAGCACATTTATCTATGGACCTGGAGACCATTACCGAGAGGTCTGGTAGAGATCTACACTCGAATTTTTCAAGAACCTTACACCTGGCACTTCCAGAACTGAGAGCAACGCCGTCATTGCTCAAGCTAGATCCAACTCTGCCTCAGTGTTCTTTGTCCCATAGTTTTTCAAGTTGGAAACCTAAGAGTTGACGGTGACTCCTCCCTTGCCCTCAAATGTATTAATATGCCCATTGCTTACCCAGCATAGTCATTTCTTCTCCAGATTACCTCCCATCTGTCCATCTGTTGTGTCCCCAAGGCCGGGTGTCTGGTTCAGATCTCTGTCTCCTTCCTCAAATCTAGCTCCCATCAAATGCATTATTTGTACTTCAACAAGGACGATTTAGATTGCATCAATTTCCTACTTACCTTCTCAATACCTTAAGGATTAAATGCGTTTTTTTTTAAGAGGCATCCAAGGTCATCCACAACGGGCCACCTGCCTTTTTCCTCAGCCTCATCACCTGTCTCCTAAAATATTACTCCAAGGTAGAATAAAATTCCCCCAATGATTTCAGTTGTTACATCTCTTTTTCAAACTGAGCCTTTTCATAGTCTCTTTGCCTTCTTTAGAACTGGTTTCATGCCCCACTATGCTTCCCTTTACCCTGCTCCAATGTGGTTAAATCTTCTTTAAAATATGCTGTGTAACAGAGGCTCTGCTTTAGAGAAAGCTACAAAGGAACAATTAAGGGACAAAGGGTGGGAGAGAAGAACAGTATCCGAGAAAGCAAAAGGAAAAGCTGCAGGAGCTGGGAAGAGAGAAACACATCCAGAGAAAGAGAGACACCCACAGGGAAAAACAGGCAGAGGTTAAGAAGGTGGAAAGAAATGAATAAGAAAATGAGAAAGTGAAGGAGGTGCACAAAGAGAAGATTCTCCCATGAAGGGTGCATCATTCCCAGCCTTTGGTGAAGGTTACTGGAGCAAAGTTAACCTTTGGGTCAGGTTGTCTGGGGAGTGGGCACACTCCAGTTTCTCAGGCTTTCTTGGTTTCTCTCATTATTTATTTTCTTGTTGTGATGCTTTTCCCATCATAAATGGAGACAGCTGAGGTATTGCATTCTTTTCTGCAGAGAGCAGTAATACCTGTCCTGAAACATGTGACATGGAAGAGCCTCAAGAAGCCTTGAGGTCCCCGCCAAGTTGTGGGCCAGGTAAGCAGGGGAAGATTGCTCTCCCTGACCTCATAGAGGTGGAATTCAAAGCTGATGTTTCCTGACGCATTTGACTCTGAGCACACTCCACAGTCAAAGATCCAGTTTGTCCTAGAATTCCGTGATTCCAGTAAATGCTCCTAAGTGCACGTTATAGTAGAAATATGCTAGAGTAAGTTGATATCTTTCATGCCTACTAATAGTAAAAACTTGAATTTATCCTTACCCACCCTTTAACTAGAGAATGAAAACTAAGTCTTATTCTGTTTGTTGTTATTATTTTGTCCCTAAGTATAGAAGGCCCTCAAAAGAAACACGTTCCTTCAGATTAGCTACTCACAAATCTAAATTTTAATTTTTGTCAAATATTTTCTGTTATGTTCCTGTCTCACCTAGTGACTTCTCAAAGAATCTTGGCAAACAAGATGTCATTTTATCTCTATGACTTAAGAATTTAGGCGGGCAAACTGTGCGTTATTCCTATTTGATAGATGGGGAAGTAGAAGCACAGACGTGTGCAGGGCCTTTTACAGGCCAAAGGAGAGAAGCAAGAGCAGGGACCAGCATTCCTGACCACTCACTGCAGTGACGATTGTGTGAGGCTGGCAGAGGATCAGGGTGGCCGGGCTCAAGGAGCCGAGTTCACTCAGGAGACCCCAGGAATCCTGCAGGCTCCCAGGGGAGTGGAGCAGGGCCAGTGCAAGGGGACTGCTATCCAACAGAAGTATTTCAGGGGTGGGAGCAAGGAAAAGCAGAGAGAGAGAAACAGTAGGACTGGAGACTGCCAAGTGGGATGCAAGAGATCTAGAAGAATGGAACCAGAAGAAAAACAGCAACACAAGGAGGAAATGTGATGAAAGGTGTTGAAGAGAAATAAATGGAGAAGAGAAAGAGAAGGAATCCTAGAGAGTCAACGAGATGTACAGTGCTTCGTGGTTTAGAAGCAACAGCGTGTGGTGACTGAGAAATGAGGAGAAGGAAGGTTGTGGAGGGATGACAAGAAGGAGAGCAGGCAGAACGGGTTGCCAGTGGGGCTCCGGAGACGTCTTTGGAGAAACCATATTTTTCTTGCAAGGAAAAGCTCACCTGAGCGCTGAACACCAGATTGAGCAGGAATGTTCTGAGTTCTGTCCTCTTGTCACTGTGTCTGACTGGTCGTTTCCATGTTTCTCTTCAGTTTCCTGTGAGCAAGTAGCTCTCCAATGGACTAACGGGGAAGATGCCAAAGAAATACCTAAATCGCTGCCAGATGGTGGGAGAGGTAATTGTGATTTAAATGACCAGTGACTTCATTAGGTTTGCTTGCCTGCCTGTATGCAAGGGACACTTCCCTTCCTTCCCTCCCACCCCCATAACGCAGGCAGATGTGTCCAGCCTCTGGATTGTTTTCCCCAGGTGTATGGGAGGCGATGGGGAAAGGGGGGCTAAGTCCTTCAATGGAGGGGCTCCTGGGTGGAGAACTTAAGGGTAAAGAGTAATAAAGACGCAGATTGGAGGCACCAGCTGGGGTTGCCTAAGCAGGCCCAATTTTATCTAAATGAATATGGAATCTGAATCCTACCAGGATGGGGCTTGAGAAGACAGAGATAATTTTAAACTTACTTGCCAGGGATTGTATAGGAATAATGAAATACTATGGATAGGAGAGATATAGTGGAAGTGAGTTAAAAGAATAAACAGGGAGATAATGGGGCAAAGAGGTAAAGAACACCATGGGGGAAGAAGACAGAAATGCAAAGAGATGGCAGAAGGTAGGGAGAGGATGCCAAGTTGAAGAGATCCAGGAGTAGATTCATGGTGCAGGTGCCGCAGTATGTGAAAACAGGGTTAGAGGGAGAAAAAAGAGAAGCAGAGAAAGGAAAGGGGCCTAGCAATGTGCTAAAAGAAGTGGAGCAAATCTCGGCTGGTGAAAACACACCTTTATTCCCAGGGAGCAATTCTGCTCTGAACATCAGAGCTCAGCATGCCACACCCAGGTATGTGCCCAGGTCACGGCCAATTGTCCGTCGTGTTCCTATTTCTCTCTTCAGAGTCTTGGAATCCTACTGTACAAAAGGATGAAGAAGAATCAGAAGAAATGCCCAGGTTAATACCTTATGATAGAGAAGGTAATTGGGATTTAAATTACCTGTTATCTAATTAAAGCTTTATTTTCCCATTAACATAAAGAAACACCTGTTCTTTCATCTCCTCCTTTGTCCATCTATCCATCCGTCCATCCATCTTTCTGATTAAGACTTTAGGGGAAAATATAATGCTGGTGGGAGGGGAGAGAAGCCATGGAGAGGCAGAAAGCATGGGAATGGAGCCTGCCCTTTGGGAGAAGAGAGATCCAGAATAAGAGAGCTAAACAGATACTATTATAGAAAGGGGGTACAGTATCACTGAAGAAAAAGACATAGAAACAAGAGGCAGGAAAGCCAGTGGGAAAGAAGCCCAGACAACAGAAAGCTGCACAGCTAGGAAGCGGAAGTGTGTGGAGGCAGAGCTGTAGTTAGGACACTGAGAAGTAGAACGGAGGAGAAGGAGATGTAGCAAGATGGAAACAAAGTGGAACAAGACTGTGCAGCTCTTAGTGTTTGGAACAGACGCATTGTCCTCCCATCTTGGATGGCACGAGCATGCTCAGGTTGGTTTCCAGGCCAGCCTCTGTGGTTCACCATTTTCTTGTTTCTCTGCAGAGACCTGTGATTCCCAAACTCCACAAAAGGCTAATGAAAGAGAACCAGAGAAGGAGCTCAGTCTAGTGGCAGATGAAGAAGGTAATTATGATTTAAATTCCTAACCATGTTACTAAATTTTTGTTCTCTAGAAGGCACAGAAAGAAAGAGCTCGCCTTTCTCCCATCCTCCCCTTCACTTCTTTACATCCATATGCATAGAGATGGAATTATGTCCACTTTCTGTTTTGTTTTTTCCAAAACTGTGAGGGAGACAAAAGGTTAAGGTGAGCTGAGCCCGTGTGTGGAGAAGGTAGGGAGGCAGAGGACGCCGAAGGCAGGCCAGGGCACCAAAGGAGAAATGCCTGTGTGGTGTTATTCACTTGCATCAAACCTAAATATCAGCAGGTTATGGCAGTTGAGGCCAGGGAGCTTATTTTCAGCCGACTTCTGGAAGTACCAGGAACATGGACCCAAGGTTTGGGAATGATCGAAGGCCTGCAGTTGAGAAAAGTCACGTGGGAGGCCCCTGAGATGGAGCTGACAAGGGAAAGGGCTGTGGTGCTGTGGTCCACGTGAAAATGGAAGAGCTTCTGTCAACCTGGGAGGAGAGATCTTTGAGAATGAAGAAAATATATAAAATAATGGAAATTTTACAGGCATCCGGGAGGGTAAGCTAAAACCCAGAAAAACAGAGCGAGTCTCCCCACCTAGCACGCTGATGGGCGGCTACACCCACAGACCCATGTGCCCTGCAGTGTGCCGTGTCCTCCTTGGCTTTGTGCACCAGCTGGCAGGGCGTGCTCCCTGCCCTGCAGACCCATAGGCCATGCAGCAGGATGTGGCCCTTGGTTCTACGCACCAGCTGGCAAACCACGCTCCTGTGGCCCCGAGGGCTGACCAGGAGAACAAGCCCCCTGACCCTGCATGTGACAGTTGGCAGGCCGTGCCCCCATAGGGCCACACAACACCACACCTGTGGTCCAGCTCTCCACCACAGACTCACTAGACACAAGCCACTCCCCACTGCATACCGCCATTACACCTAGATGTAGATGTTGTGAATGTCCACACCCCTGACCCCAGTGGCCACTGCCTACATAGCCTCACCAAACAGCCACTGCCACCACTGTGGAGAGACCCAGGCAGAGCAATCTCCTACAGTGCCCACCTCCGTGGAAGGGACACACCCAGTCGCTCGCCTAAGCTTCTAACAGCAGCCTAGCGACCAACCCGTCACTCCACGTGAGGATCCCCCAGCACTGGCCCAGGTCCTGCAGACAACTCAGGTATCCACCAAGGTCCTGCGACCTGCCCCGCCACTGACTGCAGCCCCCTGATGCACCCAGGAGCCCCGGAAGATCCCATGCCCTGCTCCACTGCTGGCTGCAGTGCTGTGACATGTCTGGGCATCTGCCAAGGTCTTGAGACCCACTGAGCACTGGCCAAGGTCATACCCGCCACCTCTGAGGAGGGCAAGGTGGTAAAGAGCAGAGTCGGGGGTGCAAGAGAAAAAGATAGGCGTGGAGAAGGAGACAGAAGCACATTGAAACAAAGAGAAGCGTCTGGAGACACAGCAGGACACAAGTGCAGAGATGGAGAAAGTGGGCAGAGGAGTGGGGGAGGGGAGAAGGAGCGAGAATTAGGTGTGCAGGGAAGAAGTGAGCTGGTGGATGCTTCTCAGCCTTGGTGATAGTGACTGGAGTGTGTCCACCTACAGGCCAGGTGAATCCAAAGGGCAGAGCAGGAGGGTCTGGGACAGGGACAGGCCCACCTAGGGGATGCTCGAGCTCCCCACGTCTTCACCAAGATTTCCCCTTGGTTGTATACTGAGACCTCTGAGGGATTTCGTTTCTTTCTGCAGGGGGCAGCCATGCCTGTTTGGAAATGTGTGGCAGAAAAGAGCCCGAGGAAGCCTCGAGCCTCCCACCCACATGTGGGCCAGGTAAGAAAGGGGAGGACTTCTAGCAAGGTGCCAGAAGTTGGAATTCTGAGCCAGTGTTTCTCGATTGATTTTTTGCTGAGCATACTTCACAGTGAAAGAATCCAGTGAATCATGAGATTTTTCACATTTTCTACACATAGACCTTTTGGGAAATGCAGGGAAGAATCTTTATAAATGTGGACTTTATAAAGACTTTATAAAGATATAAAGTCCACATTTCACAGAATGGGTTTTATTGTTTGAACATATGTGTTCAGATATTCATGTGGTAGTTGAAATATTCCAAGGCAAGACAATATCTTCTCTCCTTCCTATTTTTCATGCCTAAAGTATCAAATTTAATACCTTAGTATTATAGTATTTTAACAAATAAGATCTGATACCCTCACAAAACCTTAGGATGAGGGCAAGACAAGTGGTTGATCCTATGAGGAAATAAAGGTCAGAAATGTGTGCAGGCCTTTTACAAAGTCAAATTGTAAAGGAAGATCAGAAAGAATAGGTGTCTCACTGTAGAAGATGATTTTGCCAAGACAAGCAACACGGTCATGGCAGGTCACATGGTCCCCCAGGTATGTGGACAGGAGCCGGAGCAGGGAAAGTTACTGGGGAAAAAATCATAAGGATTATCTCTGGGGAAACAAAAGTCCAAAGAGCAAAGATGTAAGAGAAGCCAGGGAGAGAGCAGGCTTGATACTCAGAGAGGTATACAGAAAACTTTACACCATAACAGCAGAAATATGTGGGAACAGCCTGTAGAAAGTAGATGTGACAAAAGCAACCTCTACACGTGGAGCAACTTTCTGTAGACAATTTTCAGACTAAGATGTCCCCAGGAGCAGACTAGTCCTTGTAACACAGTCAGTAAGTAACACCTTTCCCTCGGCAATCTTGCTTGCTCCCCCGTATCCTAATGGTGCTCAGATATATGTGTGTGACCAAACCAGTCTTCTCAGGTCATTTACCCAGGTGCCTGAGGCATTTATCCAAGGACCATGTCAGGACCATGTTCATCAAACTGAAAACTTCCAGAATTGAAGCCAACAGCTTCTTCCCTGAAATGAGAACCTCCGCTTTCTACATTGCTCACTGTCTCGGGAGTGGACACCTTTCATCCCATTTTCTGGAGCCAGAAAGTTAGGATTCATCCATGACTTCTTCCTCCCTTTCAACCCTATACTTCATCCATCACAAGTTCTGTTGATTTTACCTTCAAAATACATCCCACCTGTCCTTTTCTCTCTGTGGCCGAGCAAGCCAGATCTCTTTTACTTTTTACCTAGACAAGAATAATAGACTTTATCTTCTTTTATTCCTCTTTTCTGGCCGACTCTCCTTGAAAAAAAATTGTAAATCAGATCACATTCTTTTCCCACCGAAACCCAAGGATTTTGTTACTTTAATGACTAAACCACGTTTCCTTCCTGTGGATTGCCAAGGGCCCCCACCATGGGGCACCTGCCTATCCGTCCAGCTCATCATTTCCTCTCCTGCCATGACTCTCAAGTTAGCATAAACCTTTTCAATAAGTTTAATTGTCAGATCTCTCACATCTGTCCTTTGTACTTTCAAGATTGTCACAAATTTGAACACAAATCTAGGATTGTCATCTTGACCCACTTATCTCCCTGTCTCATGCTCTGATGTGGCTATGCTCTGTGCAAATTATACTACCTCTGGGATGGATTTCCTGATCCCTAGTTCTAGAAAGATATCCAGAAACAAAGACATAGGGAAAGGCAGGGTTATAAGAAAAGAAGAGCCACAGGAGCAGAGGAGACAGAAAGACAAGTCAAAGGGAAGGGCCAGGAATCACCAGAAGTAAGAAACAGGAGGAGTGATGGAAGGAGGAAACGTTCAGAAGTAGGTAGAAAGGAGAAAAAATATTTAAAAGCAACTTAGGCATACAGAAAGGGAGCAGGAGACAGGAAAATGTCCCACAGTGGTTGAATTGTTCTCAGCCTCTATTGATAGTAGCAGAAGTCATGTGAACCTCTGAGTCAGGTACCCTCTGGGTGGGGGGATTCCTACCGAGGATATACTTGAGTGTTCTAGAGCCTCCTGATTTTCTCATTATTTATTTTTTCTGCCACATTTGCTCCCTGGGTTATATACTGAGACTTCTGAGCAATTACATTTTTTTTTTCTTTGCAGAGAGCACTGCCTGTTTAGAAGCCTGTGCTGGAGAAGAGCCCCAGGAAGCTTTGAGCCCCCTGCAAAGACTTGGGCCAGGTAAGGAAGGGGAGAGTTTCTGGCCCTGGGCTGCAGGGTTTCAAGTGGTGGACACAGAGGTGCTTCCTGCTGAATTCTTCTCTGAGCACATTCCGGCCAATCCTTAAATATAATTCTTTGCACTTACACTGGCCTTTTGAGGGAAACACAAGGAGAAGTTCTTGTAAATTACATTTTGAACATCATGACTCTATTGTTAGAATATATGAGTTTCCTATTCATGTTATAATAGATAAATACCAAGAAAAGACAGTATCTTTTTACTTTTCACTCTTTCTGCATATTTATATTAAATACTCAATATTGTGATTTTAACCCTTTTATACCCCTTATTTTCTATAAAGTCCAAAAGCCAAGTATCTATCTAGTTCTTAGTAATGGTATTATTATATAGCCATAACCTTGGAAAGGCCTTAAAAGGAACATAGTTCTGAGATCTATCTACTTGTCAGAAAGAAAGAACCGTCTGCAAACTCAAGTTACCATGTTTATCCAATATTGTCCATCAGGTTATTGAGTTACATAGCACTTTCTTCTTTTCAAAGTACTTTGGCAGGGGATATTTCCTTTTACTCTCACAAAATGTTAGGACGTAGCCAGGCAAACTGCTGTTATCTCTTCTTATACATAAGGAAATGACATCATAGAAAAAGCACAGTTGTCTTTCCCTAAAATCAAAGTAGGAAGGAAGAGCAAAGACCCATGTCCTGGGTATCTCACTCCAAGTGATGGCTATGTGGGCTAGGAGGAGGGTCACCATATGGTCACATGGTCAGAGTCCACAGGGGGCCCTGAATGCTCTCAGGGGTATAGAGCAGGGCTTGATGCAGAGAAACTTCTATTTCACAAACAAAGAATATTGGCAGGGTGGAGAAGAAATCAAGAGAAACAGAGAAGGAATGGATCATTCTATAGAAATTGGGGAGAATTAGAAGAACAGAGCTAGAGAGAATAAGCAGAAAGAAAGAGATCACGATCACCCTGGAGAAAAAAATATGTAGAAAAGCAAAGAGATGGGAGAAGTCGGGAAGAGTGGAGCTTACAAAATCAAAGATGCCCAAATGCTCTCCTAGTGCAGAAGCATAAATATTTGGAGGTGGGCCTATAGGTAGGCAACAGAAGTAGGGAAAAGGTGGATAAGATGGAAAGAGGCAGAATAGGGTTCACTTGGATTTCAGGTGTGGTCCTTGGAGCAAACATTTTTCCAAAGGGTAGCTCACCTGTTTTCTGAACTTCCTGGATCTACCTGAGCACACTGAGGTTCGTCCCTGAGCCCCCTGCATGGTCTGTCATTTCCTTGTTTCTCCTCAGTGTCCTGTGGTCCCAAAGCTCCCCAGGTAACTAATGAAGAAGAACCGGAGGAGGTGCCCAGCCAGCTACTGTGTGATGAAGAAGGTAATTGTACTTTAGTTTTCCCATCAACTAAGCGAATCTTTATTTTTCTGTCTACAAGGAGGAAAATCTCCCCCTCTTCAATTCTAATCTGCCCCTTTCACATACCCGTACAGAAGAAATGTGTAGAGCCAGTGGAAAGGGTCAAAAGTAGGAGAAAATGAAATGTTCAGTAAGGCAGTGAGGTGGTGTTCTGTGCTTAGCCTCTGGTGACAGTGACAGGATCCATGTTAACCTCTATGTCATGTGGATGTAAAGGCAGGAGGATCTGAGGGCAGGAACATGTCCACCTAGGAGTTACTTGAGCCACCTTGGTCTTCCCGGTTCTCTCAGAGTGGGTTTTCTTGCTATCCCTCGGTCATACACTGGATCTTTTAAGGGATTTTATTCTGTTCTGCAGAGGACAACAGTCCTTGTTTAGAAATGTGTGATGGAGAAGAGCCCCAGGAAACCTTGAGGTTACCACCAGAAAGTGGGCCAGGTGAGGAAGGTAAGGATTATCTGGGTTTCAGGGTGTCAGGGCACTGAATTCTGAGCTGATGTTTCCTGGTGGATTTGACTCTGGACACACTCCACAATGAAAGGATCCAGTTAATCTCTGAATATCATTCTTCATATTTACCCTGGTCTCTGGAGGAAATACAGGGAGATGAGAAACCTTGAGAAACTCCGCAATTAAGGAGTTTTGTTGTTTGTTGGTAGATATTTATATATTCAGTTATGGTAGTGTCTTAGCCTGTTTTCTATTGCTA
Organism: Microcebus murinus; assembly: GCF_040939455.1. Taxonomy (NCBI): domain Eukaryota; kingdom Metazoa; phylum Chordata; class Mammalia; order Primates; family Cheirogaleidae; genus Microcebus; species Microcebus murinus. The sequence continues at coordinate 98,485,408 of NC_134111.1, forward strand.
TAACTGAATACACAGACTCAGTAATTTACAAAAAATAGAGGTTTATTTAGCTTACAGTTCTGGAGGCTGGGAAGTCCAAGAGCATGGCATCAGCATCTGGTGAGGGCCTTCTTGCTACATCATGATATGGTGGAAGATATTACATGGTGATACAGTGCAAACATGCTAGCTCCGGTCTCTCTTCCTCTCCTTATAAAGCCAGTAATCTCATCATGGAGCCCCACCCTGATGAACTTATCTAACCCTAATTACCCCCCAAAGACCCCACCTCCAATCAACATATGAATTTGGGGATTAATTTTTCAACACACGAAATTTGAGGGACACATTCAAACAATAGCAAGTAAAAATATGCTAGGATGAGAGAGTGCCCTTTTGCCTTCATTTTTTTTCACATATATTAATACTATTATTTGGATTTGTATGACAATTTCTATTCTAACTCCTTCTCTTCTATAGAAATCAAAAATCTTAGTATTTCTCTGCTGCTTGATAATTTTTATCATTTTGTCACAAACTTGACAAAGCCTTCAAAGAAGTGGTATCCTATCATCTAATTGGCAGAGTTCAGATCAACTATTTACAAAGCTAATGCTATGTTTGATCACTTCTTATTATGTCACTGGATCATACAGTATATATATATTTTTTTCAGAGTACTTTGATAAGTATGTTATCCTACCACCCTCAAAAACCTTAAGACTTAGGCAGGGAAATTGTTGTTATTATTGTTTTGAGGAACCAGAAACACAGAAGTGTACATGATACAGGTGTTTTATAAGACCTGAGAGGAAAAGGAGAGCAGAGCCCAGTGTCCTGGATGTTTGGTTACAGGCTCTCCATTTTGTGGAGCTGGCATGAGTTGGGATTGGGTCCCATGGTCAGAGTCCAAAGTGGAAACACAAAGGGCCTTTCAGGACCCAGAGGAGTCTATTGGAGTTCAATGGAAAGAGACTTTTATGTAGAAATAAAGAATGCTTAGGGAGAGACGAGGAAAAATCATCAAGAGTTAGAAAATGTGTAAATGTAATCTACTATATAAGATAGGGGATACCCACAAAAATACAGCTAAAGAGATAAACAGAGAGGCAATGTGAAAAATAGATGCAGTGCATCATTTAGGGAGAAAAAGATAGATAATCAGGGAGACAGGAGATGTCAGGGAGTGAGAGTTAAATGTAAGCACAGCTGCCTTCATAATATACAATAAAAACATATGCACTATTAAAAGAAGAGACTACCACATAATAGCAAACAAAAGGCTGAATTCATTGCTTTTTCAACTAAGGGCCATTTATGCTTGTGGGTCATGCATCTCTGAACACACACTCTTATTTTAGAGTGTTTGGGGAAGTGCGGAGTTCGGTGATTGGTGGACCTTCAGAAGTGGGATTTTTTAGGGGAGAGTTGACCTTTAGCAGTGAAAGCAGGGGGACTAGAGTGTGGCCGTTACTGGTTGGCTGACTTTCAGAAGTGTGGGGAAGTGAATAGCTGGCTGGCTTTCAGAGGCATGCATACTGGTCTGAAGGTATCGTTGATTAATTGAGATAATTCTGGTTGTTATTTGTTCATATGGTCAAAGAGCAATGAGTTTTCCTAGTAGTGTAGGAAACTTTAAAAAAAAATTATTTCAGCATATTAGGGGGGTACAAATGTTTAGGTTTCATATATTGCCTTTGCCCTGCTGGAATCAGAGCTTCAAGCATGTGCAGGCCCCAGATGGTGCACACTGTACCCATTATGTGTGAATGTACCCATCCCCTCCTCCCCCACCACCTGCCCGACAACTGATGAATGTTACTACTATATGTGCACATAAGTGTTGATCAATTAATACTAATTGATGGTGAGTACATGTGGTGCTTGTTTTTCTATTCTTGTGATATTTCACTTAGTAGAATGGGCTCTAGCTCTATCCAGAACAATCCATGAAATGCTAGATCACCATTGTTTTTTGTGGCTGAGTAGTACTCCATGGTATACATATACCACATTTCATTATTCCACTCCTGTATTGATGGGCACTTGGGCTATTTCCAGTGAACAGAAAATTGCTGATTTTTTGCAATTGTGAATTGTGCTGCTCTAAACATTCAAGTCCAAACGTCTTTTTTGTAGAAAGTCTTTTGTTTCTTTGGGTAGATGCCCAGTAATGGGATTGCTGGGTCCAATGGTAGTTCTACTTGTAGCTCTTTGAGGTATCTCTATATCACTTTCCACAGAGGTTGTGTTAGTTTGCAGTTCACCAGCAGTGTAGGAGTGTTTCTATCTCTCTGCATCCACGCCATCATTTATTTTGGAACATTTTGATAAAAGCCATTCTCACTGGAGTTGAGATCTCATTGTGGTTTTCATTTGCATTTCCCTGATGATTAGAGATGTTGAGGATTTTAATTATCAGCTTCCCCTTTAGGAAATCCCTCCTCCAAAGCTGCAGGAGGGATCATCAAGTATTGTCCACATCCAAAATATCTTTTCCGGAAAAGGACACTAGAAACAAAATTCTAAGATTCCCCTTCATTGATGATTGAGAATGTTATGACTGTCTGTGGAGGATGACAGAACAAAGAGAAAGTAATATTTAATAATTAGTTAATTGAATGGCAGAAAAGTGTTGAATGTTTTCAATTAGCAATATAATTGCACTGCATGCAATACTGTCATATTTAAAGGTGATCCAAGTACAGAAATCTCAAGAAGCTCTGACTAATGTAGTCATCTGTAGTTGTTTTCAGGCAACTATTAATACGATAAGCTATGGCTACTAGCAATGGGCCTTTCCTTTTTTTTTTTTTTTTGAAACAGAGTCTTGCTTTGTTGCCCAAGCTAGAGTGAGTGCCGTGGCGTCAGCCTAGCTCACAGTAACCTCAAACTCCTGGCTCAAGCGATCCTCCTGCCTCAGCCTCCCGAGTAGCTGGGACTACAGGCATGCACCACCATGCCCGGCTAATTTTTTCTATATATATATATTAGTTGGCCAATCAATTTCTTTCTATTTATAGTAGAGACGGGGTCTTGCTCTTGCTCAGGCTTGTTTCGAACTCCTGACCTTGAGCGATCCACCCGCCTTGGCCTCCCAGAGTGCTAGGATTACAGGCGTGAGCCACCGCGCCTGGCCAAGCAATGGGCCTTTGCTATTGGCCCTGTTTTGAAATAAAACCCCTAGAGCATGGCATGTTTTTTATGTGCACAGGAAATAAAAGGATTATGATAATATGGAAGATCCAGTGTAGGTGGTTGTTGAAGGAGTATTTTAAAATCATGAAGGTTTGTTCAATTTCTGTGTTCCATGAGAATGACTGGTCAAATGCAGGGTAGACTTACATTTTAGGGAAGATTTACCTCCATTGTCTTTAAGACTTGGTTAATCTTAGAAGTCCTCTTCTTTGTCTGTTAGTCTTTGGTTTGGGGTGATTTTGGATATTTTATAACACTTCCTTTTATAATATCCTTTCTTCAGTCAATAGATCATGGCTGAGAAAATAGCTTGTTTTGTTTACAAAACTGGAGTGAGAACTGAGGTCACAGTTCTGTTGCTGGTTATTGGCCATGAATCACTCTCAGTTCCAAGAGGCCCCTCACATTCCTTGACACATGACCCCAACATCTTCAGGCCAGCAGTAGTGTGCGGAATCCTTGTCACACTTTGAATCTTTGACCAAACTCTGCTTTTAAAGGTCTCCTGTGATTAGCCTAGGCCCACCCTGATGATCTCTCTTTCTTAAGGTCAGCTCTGCCATATAGCATAACCTAATCATGGGGGTAATATCTAGTTATGTTCACAGTCCCTGGGGTTGGGGAAGAAAATCTCTGGGGGCCATCTTAGAATTCTGCCTGTCACCAGGGGGCTAAAGGCATTCCCTAGAAAATCACTGTCCAGATGAGCCATTGATTTTGCTAAGCAAATAATGTTGGCTATCTTCATCGACTGGGACATCAAATAAAGCTGAACATAATTGGCTTTAGTTGTGACAAAAGGGATTATAGAAATTGGGTTCGGTGCTACAAGGAAGTAAGGTGTACCTATTTTCGGTTATCGCTTGAAGATCTCGAATCATGCATAGCGCAGGTATACTTAATGTTCAGATGGACTATAAATAGACCACGTGAAAAAGAATTTTCCAGGACTTCTAAAATTAGTCTTTCCAAGCATTTAATCTGGTAGTTTTATTTGCAGAGTAGATCTCTACCTATTACATATATAGTTTTTTTTTAAGAAAAGAAAGGAGTGTTCCTTATATAATGATCCGAAAGGTGTGGTTACTGGTTGGGAACATTTGGTGATTTTTTTCCTCTTCTTTTATAGAGCTACATATTAAATGTGTTGCTTACTTTGACATGTCAAAAGTTCTCCATTGTAACCCAAAGTCATCTTTAGTGAAATTTTGCCATTTATTAAGATAAGGGCAAGAGTTCGAACCACAGGGAGGAAGTGAGGGTTTTGTCAGGAGGAGATTGTGGCTTTGGCAAAGACGATCCTATGACAAACAGCAAAGAGGCCACTACATTTGGGTGTAAGAGTGAACAGTGTGCTGCGCTTAAAATGGAGTATAGAGTTCACCAACCAAGCAGAGACTAAAAAGAGGACACGTGATCAATTACAGGAGAGTAGCTGACTCTAGATTATATACTAAACAAAATGGTTTCCTCTCACAAATCAACAAGACACCAAGGGCCCTTGTGAAGATTTTGGTGAGAGACCCAAGATCAAGTGTGACCAAAGATCTTTGCACAATTTGGTAATTACCTAATGGACTCACATCCATTAGTGTTGGGGACTGGCTTGGCTTGGAGACTTATCAGACCTTGGCCACCATCTCTTTGGTTTGGATTGCTATTTTCTAACATTCAGAAAGCACAGGAAAACCAGGGACAAACACACATGAGACAAGACCTTTTAAAAATAGACAAAAGAAAAATGAGAGTAAATGAAGTAGTGGAAGAATAAACACATCAATGGAGAGAATATACACTAAATGCTGTACCTCCAAAGCACAATATCTAATTCTTTGCATCTGATTTGCATACCCATCTTTAAATAATAAGATACATACAGAAATAAGGGCTCAGTGAAACAAGTCAGAGCTCAAGTTGTTGTCGAGACAGATTCACTTGGCAGTGGATCAGGAAGATGATCCAAGTTGAGCTCAGGAGACTGGGATTCATGCCTGGTGGTCGAAAGGCCCCACAGAACACTCCCAAGCAGGAGTTTTCAAGATGATCTTGGCAGGAACTCCAGTTTTTGCAGTGAGAGGCTACCACTCCAAATCTGAAGCTAAAAACGATTTATTGCTTGCTAATCAAGACACTTGGTAGGAGGAGGCACTGTGCTAATAGGACATAATTTCTATGAAAAAAGAAACTGCTGATTTGAGATAGTTTGGAAAGCATGTAGTTCAGGGACTACAGACTTTCAGAAGCAGAAGTTTTTGTGACTAGGTTAATATTTAGCCACAACACAGGCTTTCTGGTGGGGACTGTTGCCAATCGGCTGGCTTTCAGGTGTATAGAGCTGCCGTGGATGGGCTGGCTTTCAGAAATGTGGTTAGAGATGTAAGTAGTCATTGGTCAATTGGGACTAGTTTAAATAGCTACTTTTTGCTACTTTCAAAGAGCAATTAGTTTTTCCTGGAAAGACAAGAACTCTTCTTTACTCTCGGGGCTATAAGTGGAAAAATAAAAGTAGGAAAAGGGAGAATGAGGTACAAAACATGGAGAGAGCATAGCTTTCTTGGATCTCAGGTGTGATTATTGGAATAGGTATATTTTTCCCAAGGAACAGTTTATTTTAGCTCAGAATATCACTGTGCAACATGACAGCCCCGGGGACTCTTTTCTGATCACTGTCTTGGAACCTATGGACAGTAATTTTCTTGTTTCTCATTAGTACCTGGTGAACTAGAAGATCAGCAAGAGAATGAGGAAGGAAAATCAGAAGAGCTTACTTCTAGCCCAGCGTGCTATGATGAACCAGGTAAGTATGCCTTAAAAACAATACAAGCAGAAACAGAGGTCTGATAACGAGAAAAAGACGGGAGGGAAAAAGGGGAGACTTTCAGGGAGAGTCCAATATAGGGAGGGGCAAGGAAAGCACAAAGTTTCAGAAGAAGAAGTAGGGAAGGGAGGAGCAACAAGGGTGCAAAGAGAGGATCACTGGGGCAAACGAAAAGTCTTCATAAATCACAATTTGGTCCTAGGAGCAGAGCAACCAGGATATGGAAATGAGAAGTGTCCCTGTGTCATGTGTTTCTCAAAAGATGTGCCAGGAGGCCCAGAAGCAAGGACAGAAACTGGCCAAGCCGGCGGCACGATGGGTAAGGCTGCCTGAGGGCTGGGATGGCTCAGTGGGTGCCACAGACTGGGGGTGTAGTCGAGGAAGAGATAAGTGTCACTTTGCCCTCACCTTAGAAAGTCCTCACTCTGGTCCTGCCTGTCAATTGTTAGGAGGGAAGACTTCAGATCTACTGTTCTTATCCCCATACATACTTCTGATGGAAGTCCTCCAGCCTGTCACTGGTTTACATAGTGATTTCCTGTAAAATTTTACATATAAATAAAAATTTTTAACTCACACAAAAATCTTAAGACTGAAATGGGATAGGATGACTGTTTCTCTCCCTGAGAAACTGAAGTACATAAATATGAAAGAACATTTTTTAAGATCTCAGTGAGAAAAAAAGGAAGACCCAGGGCCCATCCTAGACGCCTAGTTCTCAGTTCAGTAGGTTTGGGTTCCTTTAGAAGGAAGAGAGGAATGATTATGCAAACATCTTTATAAACTCAAGCCTTCTGTAGTATGAATTGTCCTAAGATCTGTAACCTTTATTTTTTCATTTCTGTTTCCTCACCATCACCTGTTATTTTCTAGATACTGTGGATATTGCAAATAACTCTACTTCTAGAACACCCAAGAGGAAAAGAAGTAAGAATAAATATTAATTTATTTGCTTTTGATGTTACAAATAAGTTTTTAATGCCAGAGTTTAATTTATTATTATTATTATTATTTACAATACTGTGGTATTTATAAAAAATGATGACCTCCCCAAAATGTCCAGTAAGAGAGGGGTTAGATTAAATATAAGTGAGAGGATTTGCCTTATAACTTCAAGAGCATAAAGATTATAAAATGAAAACCTTTGCATTAAAGTTGAGAATGTTTCCCAACTTCCAATATAGTATATCATCCATGACATTATTGGCTTCCAGGAATATGCCTTCTCATTGTACATTTGAATTTACAAAACAAACACTTGAAAAGGGAGCATACTGATATATAGCCACAGCAATTCTCATTCACTCTAAGGCACCAGCAGGAGTTAATTTTTCATTAAAAAATTTTTTTTCAAAGTCTCCCAAGCCCGTGACCCAAGGCACATGGATAGTTAAAATGTAACTCTATAATCACACTCCTACACTGGTCATCCAGAATTTTGCCCCATTCTTGTGGACTAAAGTTTGAAAAAAATACTTGAATACTATTGACGTGTAAGTCTTGGAAAATTATATTTATAACTCTGAATGATTAACTTTATTATCTTTGATTTGAAGAAAAAAAGAAAGGGCATTCCTGGACCAGAAGAAAAGGGACACAGCAGAAAAAAATACGCCAAAATGGTAAGCAGGCAGGCCAGGCATGGTGGCTTACATCCGTCATTTCAGAGCTTTGGGAGGCTGAGGCGGGGGGATCATTTACTTGAGGCCAGGAGTTCGACATCAGCCTGGGCAACATAGCGAGACTCTGTCTCTAAAAAAATTAAAAATTAAATTAGCCAGGTGTGGTGGTACACACCTGTAGTCCCAGTACTCAGGAAGCTGAGGTGGGAGGATCACTGGAGCCTAGGAGTTTGAGGTTGCAAGGAGCTATGATCGTGCTACTGCACTCCGGCCATGGTGACACAGAGCAAGACCTTGTCTCGTAAATAAATAAATAAATAAAATATAAAGACAGTTAAGTAGGCAAAGTGAAGTTACCCGTTATATTCTTAGAGGCCTGCATTCTCCTGAGGGCCAGGATGGCTTTGTAGTTACTGTATCAGTTAGGATGTAGGCTAAGATGCTACAACAGAGAGGCCTTAAACAAAATGGTTTATTTCTCATGCATGTAATAGTCCAGATTTAACAGGGAGGTATTGTCATCTTCAGTGTATGACTTTCCTTCTTAAATCAAGAAATTTTCATTAATTTGGAAAGATGTTCCAAAGAAGGCTAAATGAAGAAAACAGCCTGTATATGTGTATATGTGTGCATGTTATAAAAATCTGTATGTATAAACATATATTTTTATATATGAAACTTATACTTGTGAAATTATGTTTTTATATATCTATAAATCCCTATTTGTACATATAAAATTATTTATCTGCAGATAAACAGACATAGATACATACATATGGAAAGATAAGTGGAAGCTCATCCATAAAAATATATGCAGTGGTTACATTAGGTCATTGGAATAGAAGTGATGTTTATATTTTTATTTGTGGTTTTTAAATGGGTGTGTATATGTTCAATTTTTGTAATGAAAAACTGTTCTTTAAAAGTAATGTATGCAAAAAGAAAAGCCTAGAAAAATATTTTTGAACAAGTTAGTTGTGGCTGTCTCCAGATGGTGATGTTTCATACAATTTTATTTTCTGAATTTTCTGTAATGCATATATATTATTTATAATCAGACCCCTGAAATCTTATTTATTTTAGTAATGGTCTAAGGAATTCCTTTCTCTTAGACAGTGAAGAGTAAGTCTCATTCTCCAAATGATTGTCAATTTTGAATCAGTAGTTTTGTATAGTGAAATTTTTGAGTCCTATTAAAAAAGAGTTATTTTCACCAATATATATATATATATATATATTTTTTTTTTTTTTTTTTTGAGACAGAGTTTCACTCTGTTGCCTGGGCTAGAGTGAGTGCCATGGCATCAGCCTAGCTCACAGCAACCTCAAACTCCTGGGTTCAAGCGATCCTCTTGCCTCCGCCTCCCGAGTAGCTGGGACTACAGGCGTGCGCCACCACGCCCGGCTAATATTTTATTCTACGTATATTTTTAGTTGGCCAATTAATTTCTTTTTATTTTTTTAGTAGAGACGGGGTCTCGCTCTTGCTCAGGCTGGTCTCGAACTCCTGAGCTTCAGCGATCCTCCTGCCTCGGCCTCCCAGAGTGCTGGGATTACAGGCGTGAGCCACTGCGCCTGGCCAATCTATATATCTTATGTTATATCCAGTTTACATGCATGCCCCTTTGGTGCATGTGTAAATTTTTATTTGGAAAGAAAAAAAGTAGTCGCATTCATTTTAAGAATGGGTGCTTTGAAAATAAAAAATTATTTGGATTGAATCATTATAATATTTTTATTTAAGCCTGTCTGTGTGTAGATAAATTCTAAGAGAATTCTTTCCAATGGAGAATGAAAAGTTGACCCTCCTAAAAGTAGAAAATGCTCTGGACATCTGCTTGAGGTTCCTTGTCTGGATGTATGAAGAAAGGGGATCCAGAATTGAACCTCGGGCTCCCTCACTTGCTTTTTGTCCAGCCTGTCAGCTGTTGTCTTGTTCACCTCTACATTTTCCCTGCCTGTTCCTAGATAACACCCCAGCTGGTGGTCAGTTGGTGGCAAGTAAAAAGAACAGGAATCTCCGAGGCCCTGCCAAGTTTGGAGGTAAGATAAAGTTTGTGCCACTTTCCTTAGCCCTGCAGGTCAATACGAATTTTGCTAAGGTTTTGAGGAACCTAGATCCTCTTCAATTTTTCACTAGTCAAGCTTCTTAGTCAATTTTAGAGTAGCAACATCTAAAACAGCAAGCCCATTTGGAGTCGGGGTTGTATGTTGTTTGTATTTATATCATCGATCTTATCTGCCCAGGTTCCAATTTTCCCTCTGAGTTTTATCTGATTTTCATGGAAATTCCTCTGCCTGACATCACTGATTTATTAAAATGCCTGGACTTGGTAAATTGTAAATAGAAAACAAGTTTGTTACTCACTGCCTTTTCAAATCTTCCCTTTGGATGAACTCTTTCCTATCTTGGGCAGGTCCCATAGCTTTCCCATTCCCTTTAAATGGCAGTTAAGAGTGTCATGTCAGTAGTTTAGAGTGCTTTCTGACCTGATATTAAAACTTCAGTATTTTCTCCAATTTGGCACACCTCCCCTCCTTCAGCCTGGACCAGCCTCAGTCTGGGATGCATGCAGTAGGGGCAGCATAGTTAGTGTCTTCAATCATTCTCTCTTGCCTCTCCCTCCACTCAAGGGCTGCTGGTCTGGGCTGCAAAGTTTGGGGAGGTTGGAGAGAAAGGAGAGATGAGCGTGTGGAAGTGTCTCTCCTGGCAGGCACTGCTGGGAAATGACATTGGAAATGGAGGATACACAATCATTGTTCCTTCTTCCATGAGGTGCTTTCATCAATTCCATCACAAGGGAAGAAGAGGGGTTAGGCACTACAGCTTGATTGCTCTTGAAACAGAAGTAGCCTTTCTGCTAGGGCCTGCCTGGGAGTGAAGGGGTGAAGGTGGCATAACCAATTCCACCAGCTCTTTGTATGGTCATGTAGGTGGCCTGGTGCATGGCCTCAGGATGTGGGTGCTTGGAACTAAGGTGACCAACTGAATTTAGCTGCTTGGGACTTTCTCAGTTTTGCCAATGAAACTCCTGTGTCGTGGGTGTCTCCTTAGTCCTGGGCAGACCAGGACAATTGGTCACCCTACTTGGTACTCGTTGAATTGTTCCCAACTATTGGGGCTTGGAGTGAAATTTTGAGAAAACAAGAGGAAATTGAAACTCTGTTGCACTTACCTCTAGAGGTTAATTATACCAACCATAACAATTATTAGAGATAACTTTACATTGTATTCTGATCACCGCGGTATTTAGTAGGGTTTGTGATGGGATTTCATTGTTCTTAAGTGAGCATCATAGCCTGGGACACAATAGTAGTCGAATCCTGCCTTGCTCAGCTGCTTTATTTTGGGAGTAAAACACAGAGGTGTTGTATTATGAATTAGCGGATTTAAGGTCTCCCAGGAATTTACGCTGAAGGGGTTAGCTAAGTATATGTATTCAATAGGTTATAGGAGGAGTTATGAATATATACAAAGAGGTGGTGAGCTCTTACAAAGAGTAAGCTAACATGTACGCGACATGTTAGATCTCCCTATACCAAGCAATTTTAGATCCCTATATCTCCCTAACCATGCAATGTTAGATCTCCCTATACCAAGAGCTCCATGAGCTACAGTGGACTTCAATGTGCTTCTTTTTTTCCCCGAAAATATTAGGCCTAAACAGGCTTGATGAAAAATAAGTCCAATATACCCACCACTTTCAGAAAAGATGTAACCAGATAGAAACAGATAGAGAGAAAATAAGAACGAACTCTGTATTTGCTGGACTAGCCAGAGCTTAAGTGCCTGGGTGGAGTATAGGAGGGGAAAGAGCAGCAAGAATATGACATCTGGATCTCTTCTCCCAGTGCTGTGAGCATGGGCCCACCAGAGAGGAGGGAGGGGTGAGGGAGAGAGACCCAGAGATGTCTTGGCCTTCCAGAGTTCCACTGGCATCTTGAGTGAGGGAGGATGGGAGGAGAGCCCCTCAGAAAGCCAACCTGTGTGGATGATCTTCTACTGCTGGTGACCCCACCTTCCAGAGGGAAGAAGCAAGATGGAGCAAAAACATTACTCTGCCTCATTCAGGACCACATTTCCACCTTTTTAGTAGTTTTCCTTTAGCCCTTGGCTGTTAATACCCCAGCCTCCTACTTTATTACATAAGTTTATTAAACTCTTTTAGAACTCTTGTTTGAGCACCTATTATCTTGGTTAAATATTAACGGGGTGATAACTTGGAAGATTGAAACTTATTTGATCTTGGGAGAAGATCTAATTAACAATGATCAATATTCATATGGGTCAATGGACCATTTTGGTCTTAAATAAGGGAAAGCCCTATTAGTAACTGTTTGGTCTGTCAACTGAAGAATCACAAGGCTTATAAATTTGGAAAGAAGAATTTCATTTCTCATAAAAGGTTGCAGCCTGCAGGCTGTCCACTCTGACAGGCTGGGACGCAGAGCCTGTGGCAAAGAGTAGAGACAGGTGCTTTAAGGGAGGAGAGGATTAGGCAAGAATTTATGCTGAAGGGCTTAGCTAAGTATATGTATTCAATAGGTCATAGGAGGAGCTATGAATATTTACAAAGAAGTGGTGCGCACATGCACAGTAGGCTAACATGTATGCAACATGTGTCCCATGTTCACTTTGGGGCGGACACTTAACATTGAAATGTATGACAATGAGGCCCTGCATGTCAAAAGGTGGGGAAGCAGAGGACAGGAAGGCACTCTGCACTGCTTGTATAGACTGGCAGAGCCACTTTGTGGTCAGTGGTCTCTTATCAGGAAGGAGTGCTGGTCGGTTGTTATGTTGAAACTGCAAAAGGGGGGGCAGACATGAGGTCAGTTGGAATTGGCTATGGAGCAAATCTTTCCAAAGGGCTGGTTTCTGTTGAACCCTCAGGAAAGAAAGCCTACTGGTGGTTAGCGAGGGAAGGGGGTGTGACAAGGTGTGTCTGACCTCTGATCCCATCATGGCTGGAAACTCAGTTTTTAAGGTTTCTCCGGGGTCCTTTTGGCCGAGAGGGGGTCTGTTCAGTCAGTTGGGGGGACTTAAGAATTTACTTTTATTTGTCAAGTCTGAAGATCAGAAAGTGGGGTTATGTTACAAAGTGATAGGTCCACTGGCAGTTTAATTGCAGTAAAGATTCTTTTTACTTTGCTGGCCTAATATGCTCGTAATATGCTTAGGATTTATTACAGGACTGAGTAGCTTGGAAAATATTTCCTCATGGGGTCTACATGACCCGGATCAGACGGTGGCCTTTGGATGGTGGACATTAAACACCAGAAAGACAGAAAAGTTTGTTTTCTTGCCTTAGAAAACAAAACACATTTGAATGATAGTAAACATTGAGATGCCCACCCACGGCCAATTAAGTTGCAAATGGAAGAACATTCTCTGCTATAGCATCTATCAAGTCATTTCTTCATTACTATTTGAAACGGAGGTTTTGGAGGACTCAATTCTACCCACTCAGCTTGGTCAGGTTCGTTTCTGAGAACCTAGTGTGTCTGTCCAGACCCACATGGACACGGCCCGTGGTCACATTCGCCATCACTTTCAGCACAAATGTACGCATGTGTCCCTCACGGTGAGATGCGTGGCGTATGTCTCACCCGTGGGGCACCTACTCAGGTTTCCTTTAGCTCACAGAATTCTCATTTATTTCTATCTCTCCACTTAAAAAAAAAAAAACCCTAAAATAACTTCATTTATTTTTGTGGATTTGTCTCATTTTCTCTGAATACTTTCTGTATAGTTTCTGTAATGAGAACAGTCATCTTATTGATCTCATACATTTATGGCAAAGCTTAAATAAATTAGTAGATGCATAAGTGTTTGGCCTATATTGTTGCTTGAGATATAAGTAAAATGTTAAGTTCAATTAGTGTTTTTTTGTTTTTTTGGTTTTTTTTGCTAATGTGGGATATAAAAAAGAAATATAAGGTGAACCTGAGATTAGCTATCTAATTCTTGGTAGCTTAAAGCTTTTTTGTGTGCATTAGATAGGCTTTTGGGAAGTTACTTTTAAATGCAAAAAGCGCTAATGTATTCAGTGTAACTGCTCATCTGTGACTGTGATTGTATTTTTAATTTTCCCAGGGAGAAAGAGAGGGAGACCTAGAATGCTCTTGACTCAGAATAGGAGAACCCCACAGAAAAGAGTCCGATCAAAAGGTAAAGAATTCTTGAAGTAAAGATTCTTACGTTTGGGGGATGATCACGCTTGAAGCGCTGATTTGAGGGGGGAGGAGGGCATGGGCAATATATGAACCTTAACATTTGTAACCCCATAATATGCTGAAATAAAAAAAAATGGGAAAAAAAGATTCTTTTTACTTTGCTGGCCTAATATGCTTAGGGTTTATGGCATTTAGGACTGAGTAGCTTAGAAAATATTTCATCATGGGGTCTACACGAGCCGGGTCAGACAGCGGCCTTTGGATGGTGGACATTAAACACCAGAAAGGCAGAAAAGTTCGTTTTCCTGCCTTAGAAAACAAAACACATTTGAATGATAGTAAACATTGAGATGCCCACCCACGGCCAATTAAGTTGCAAATGGAAGAACATTCTCTGCTATAGCATCTACCAAGTCAATCCTTCATTACGATTTGAAACGGGAGGTGTTGGAAGACTCAATTCTACCCACTCAGCTTGGTCAGGTTCGTTTCTGAGAACCTAGTATGTCTGTCCAGACGCACATGGACACGGCCCGTGGTCACATTCGCCATCACTTTCAGCACAAATGTACGCATGTGTCCCTCACGGTGAGATGCGTGGCGTATGTCTCACCCGTGGGGCACCTACTCAGGTTTCCTTTAGCTCACAGGATTCTCATTTATTTCTATCTCTCCACTTAAAAAAAAACACCCTAAAATAACTTCATTTAATTTTATGGATTTGTCTCATTTTTCTCTGAATACTTTCTGTATAGTTTCTGTAATGAGAACAGTCATCTTCTTGACCTCATATGTTTATGGCAAAGCTTGAATAAATTAGTAGATGCATAAGTGTTTGGCCTATATTGTTGCTTGAGGTATAAGTAAAATGTTAAGTTCAATTAATATTTTTGCTAATGTGGGATATAAAAAAGAAATATGAGGTAAACCTAAAATTAGCTATCTAATTCTTGGTAGCTTAAAGGCTAGAATTTAAAGCTTTTTTTGTGCATTTGATAGGCTTTTGGAAAGTTACATGTAAATGCAAAAAGCGCTAATGTATTCAGTGTAACTGCTTATCTGTGACTGTGATTGTATTTTTAATTTTCCCAGGGAGAAAGAGAGGGAGACCTAGAATGCTCTTGACTCAGAATAATAGAACCCCACAGAAAAGAGCCCGATCAAAAGGTAAAGAATTCTTGAAGTAAAGATTCTTTTTACTTTGCTGGCCTAATATGCCAGCAAAGAAGAAAAAAGGGATACACTTTCAATAACCAAACATCTAATTTCCTGTGCTTTACTCTGTATTTTTAGTAATAAACTTACTTCCTAATTGCTTTATGTAGCTGGACTAACTGTTGAGAAATATATTCCATTTAGTCATTTTCCAAAAGGTGTCAGTAGAGAAACAAGTAACTTGGTGATGCATCGACAACCAGACCTTAGGGGTCTGGGGGCCACTGCAGTGCTGCCTCCACTGAACCGATGAACTTCAAGGCTGGAAATAGATCATTGCTATACAAAGGGTACAACCTATAAGTTATTTAGTTGACCTTGCTCTTGCTACACAGAAAACCACAGGTTGCATACCAAGTAAACCAGAGTAGCCATCAGAGAGCTGTGTCCTAAGGCTTTTTCTTCTTCCTTTGACTGTGTGGGCTTGGGCTTATCACTTGACCTCTTTTTGCCTCAGTCTCCTCATCTGGAAAGCAAGAGGGTGAATTAGGCCAACCATCCTTCTCAGTCTATCCTCGTCCTAGCAGTCTACTTTTCTCAAAGTCAGTCTCAGGACAAAGGACAGTTCTCCTCCCCATCATGGCCTCTACGACTTTGGCTGGAAGGGTGGGATTAGCGGCTCACCCTCCTGGAGTTCCTTTGAAGACCATTCATCACTTCCATTCCTTTGAAGACCATTCATCACTGTGAAATCAGGTCTCCAACCCTTGCTCTCCCACCGTATAATCTTCAGATTATTCTAGAGCTCCCCTGAGCTCCTCTCTCAGCCGCAAAGAAAGCAGACACAAGGGAGAAATGAAGCAAAGCAGAGACAAAAATAGAAGGCAGACACCATCTCCGTTAGGTTACCCTGTGGTTACCCTCTCCCGGCCTCCCTGCTCACCCAGTCAGTGCTCAAATGAGATGGGAGGAGTACAGTCTCTGGCTACCTACTGCAGCAAAACAGCATAGCTGGAGAGCTCCCGTCAGAACCGCGACAGCCACTGTATGTTTCATTGTCATCTAAGAATAAGTGGGGCTTACTAGATTGGGAGTTAAAACAGTTTTATTAAAGCCTAATTGCTCTGCTAAAGCATTCTATTTTGTGTAAAATTTGAGGGGTGAAATTGGGGTAGACGTTCTGTGGTTATGCATCAAAATCGCCACTTGGAAGAAAGATTTTGAAACTCTAGAGCTCTGCGGAAGAGAGTTTCCTAAGGACTCCTCTGTCTTCATAGGAATGACCTCAATAAGGGAGGAGGGGGCTTGTGCATTTGCAAAGTGGGACAGAATGAAGAAATCCTCTCTTTCAGCCTCAAGAATGCACGGAAATGAAACTGTGGATTTTGAGGCTCCTTTACTTCCTGTGACCTGTGGTTCGGCAAAGGGTATTTTACATAAGGAGAAATTGAAACAAGGTGGGTTTCATGGTCTTTAATTTGTAACTCCTATGTAAAGACATCGCAAGAACTGGTAGAATTACTCATAGGGACACACATCATTCAAGGACTTTGAGTCCCAGTTTGGCTTGAGAGGAGAAAGGACTCTCTAAGATGACATTTTCATACTTTAAGAAATCACACATGTTGGATGCCCACTTCCACATGGCAGTGTCCTTGGGGGTGACCAAAGAGCCAGAGGGAAGTGCAGGAACTTCCATTCATAGAGGGAAAACATCATACATCTTACGTTGAATCAGACATAAAAGGGACCAGGCCCTCAGCCTTTACCTTTATAACCTCTCTCCCTTCTGGATCATTGTCACCAAGGAAGAGCACTTGGCATAGTGAGAAAATCACAAAATTTAGAATTAGGAAACCTGAGTTCCATCCTCAGCTATGCCAAGAGTGACTGTTGTTTTATGATTAGAGAAGGGGACCTTTCTGAGCCTGAAATTTCTTGTCTGAAAAGGGTAACAATAATTAAAAACCTGCCTCCTCGTGTAGCTATTAAAGTTAATTTACATATTGACATAAAACATTTTGTGATTGTGAATTTTGAAACTTTGCAAAAAATGTCTATTATGATAAACCTCATCTCGTCCCTCTTTTAACATGGCTCTTTGAACACCAATTAATATACATGTTTGCATTGTGACTATTTTTTAAACAGCTTTACTAAAATTCACATATCATACAATTTACCACTCAGAGTGTACAAATCAGTGGGGATGTTTTTGTATATGCATAGGATTGTACAACCATCACCATCATCTAATTTTAGAAGATTTTTGTCTCCCACTAAAGGAAACCTCATGCCATTAGCAGTCAATGCCCATCCCCACCTCACCCCACCACACATCCCTAAACAATCGCTGATCTATTTTCTGCTTTATAAATTTGCCCATTTTAAGTATTTTATATAAATACATGCCCTTTCATGACTGGCTTCTTTCACTTCCCATGATGTTTTCAAAGTTCATCCATGTAGCAGCATGTATTAGTACTTCCTCCTTTTTATTGACAAATAATATACCAGCATATGGCTGTACCACATTTTGCTTATCCATTCATCAGTTTGAGTTATTTTCACTCTCTGGCTGTTATAAATAATGCTGTTTTGAACATTCATGAACAAGTTTTGTGTGAATATGTGTTTTCAGTTATTTTGGGTATATACCTAGGAGTGGAATTGCTGGGTCATATGGCAATTCTATGTTTAACTTATTGAGGAACCACCAAACCACTTCCCATAGAAGCTGCACCATTTTATATTCTCACCAGCAACGTATCATAAAGGCTCCAATTTCTCTACGTACTCACAACACTTGTTATTGTCTGTCTTTTTTATTATGGCCATCCAGTGGGTATGAAGTGGTGTCTCGTTGTGGTTTTGCCTTGCATTTCACTAATGATTAATGGTATTAAGCATGTGAGAAACTGCTGGATAACATTTCACAATTGTTTTTTTTTTAATATTGGATGCCCACGATGACAGGGATGGGAAAATCTCTGCTCAATAATGCCATTAAACTGGATGAAAAATGTTGTCATAGAGAGTGTGGGATGCTGCGGTGGTGACCTCCTGAGTCACAGGGCACCGCCCATCTGAGACCTCCGCCCTAACTCGAGGATCTGCCTCCTCATTGTCCCCGAGCCATCAGGAGACTCCGGCCCAGCCCGGCCTCCACCCCCAGAATCCAACAGTGAATTGAAACTCTCTCCTCCTTCGTAATCACTTGCCTTTACTCTTATGGGAGATTTTGAAATACTTTTAAAAGATCACTCTTAATGATAATGATCACTTTCTTCATTTATGAAGGTCAAAGAAATGTGTAACTACACAAGGAAATCACCCTTGAGAGGACTTTCAGGCTGGGTTTGGGGTCCCTGAAGTCTGAGAGTGGAGGCCAGACTCTCTTGCCATTGATCTTGGTCACAATTTGAGTGGCTCTAGGACCCATGTGGTGGTGGCGGGGGAGAGGGGGCTGTCTTCTGAGCTCTGGGGACAGGGAGGGCTCAGGATCAACTTACCCTGGTCTTACAGGATCCTGGGTGAAGTGTATACAAAGTAAAGGCGGACACTGGCTGACCCCTGGGGAATTTGAAAACAAAGGCGGCCACGCAAGAGCAAAATCCTGGAAGATGAGTGTGCGCTGTGGCGGGTTTCCCCTGCGAAAGCTGATTGAGGTATTCCAGCGACAAGGGGCGGAGGCGAGACGTGTCCTTCTTTGTTGCACTCTAATGATAAGGTCACTTTTTATTCACCAAATAGCTGTTGGTTTATAAATAAAGCCCTGATGCCAGCGAGTTTATCCTCTCACTCAGGCGAGAGAGAGGATTCGTAACCACAGCACAATGCAGCACATCAGTGTGGTAAAGGGTGCTCAGTCAGGATAGATGCAGGAGCTTCCAGGAGGGAAAGGTCATCCTGACTAGGGTGCATGCAGATAATTTGTGCACTGAAAGAAAGTTCTCAGAAAATCAATAGTCAAACGAGTGGAAGAAGGTACTCCAGAGAAAGAATGGCATGAAAACCAGAACCATGGCAGAAGTAGCTCTGTGGATTTAGGTAGACAGATTGCGTGCAAAAAGTCATAATCCCTCCATTAGTGTTGTTCACAGAGAGCTCTAATGCCAGGCTGAGCAGTTCAAACTCATAATCTAGACGGCAGGGAATCAGTGAAATCTTCTGAGGCTGAAAATGGCATTTAAAACAGTATTTTAGACAGCCGTGGGGCTTTGGAATGACTTCATTATCTCTGCACCTAGCAAACCTTTATTCAATCTGCAATGATCAACTCAAATGTTACCCCTCCCTAAATATTCATCAACTGACCTGGCCCCTGGTCATCTCTCCCCTGGGCTCCCTAAGCTTGACACTAAGACCCTATTACACTGCCTTATCCTTCCAACAGTTCTCTTTTTCTCTGTAGACCCCTCTAGCTTTGTCCATTTTTGTGTGCCCAAGATTGATCAGAGTGGCTGACACCCAATAGGTGTGCAATAACTGTATGTGGACTGGATAGCCCTTGTGTGGGGACTCCAGCCAGAGTGTCACTGGTAGGAATGGAAAAGAGGTGATAGGTGTATGAGAGATTGTGAGGAAAAACCTCTTAGGAAGAAGCACAAGAGAAGGAGAAATGGTTCTAATGATGATTTTCCAGCCTCCGTTGATTAAAATCTAGAAGAAGTGCAGGAATACAGGCGAGGAGAGGGAGATGGCTTCTCGGTTAGACACCATGGGTTTGAGCTGTTTGAGCTGTTTGGGTGGAACATCCAGGTAGAAATATTTGGGAGGCAGTGGGAAATGCCAGAATCATAAAACAGAAACAAAGCCTGACCTGGATCTTTTTATCTTTCAGGATGGATTTCTACCCAATCCTCCACGAATACATTGGCGGAGAAAAAAGGTGACTATTACACAACTTTCTACAGGTTCTTGTCACATAACTGATTTTACATGTACAGCATCTTATTTTATGGGCTCTCAATTGGGTGATTATAATTAAGCTTCCACCTTCTCCAGTTCCTTCAGAGTTGCTGCTTTGAACACTATGTTGTATATAAAGCTAGGTCTTTTTTGAATATTAGGCCAGTTGAGGTGGAGATGACAAGGAGCCATCAAAGCCTCCCAGATGTGTTGTAGTAATAGATGTAGATGTTTTAAGGGTGCCAGAGTCGGAAGAGCAAACACGATCATGGAACACATAAAAATATTCCATAACAAGGTGGGGGGGATCATTTTCAACTTGAACCCAGATTTTTTCATTAATTTCACTGTTTTCTAACTTTAATGAAATCTGATGAAGCAAAAGTTTGCTCACTCATTTGGTACATATATGAAACTGTATATCATTTCATGAAATGGGCAACAAAAACAAACATTTCTTTTCTGGTCCTTCACATTCTCTTCTACCTTTCCATAAAATGTACATGCAGTCATACTCAAGGAGAAATTATTTGCCCTTCATGAGGATGGTGCTATTGGGGAGGAAGGTCTTGGGAGGTAGAAGTATTTTGAAGGACTGACCTCTTTGGCTCCACCAGAGGGGCTGTGCAGACCACCTTTTATCTGTGAAAATGATTTTTCTCTCTTTTGAAGAAGGCAACAAACAAATAGGTTAAGCACAGTGTAGATTCAGGACAAGGTGATGTTTCTTTCGAGTCTGGGTATGCATGAGAGTCTGGGGAAGGAAGGGAGGGGAAAAGTGTCATCCTTATACACTTGGTAGAAATATCCATCGAAGACATTCATAGACTTCTAAAACAGCTCATGCATAACTAACTAGCTACTAGAATTCATATTCAACTGGCATTTGAGATCTAGGCCTTTAAATTTTCTGGTGTTCTGGCTGATTTGAACTCTCAGCCTCTGGGACATTTCATCCACTGGGTTTCCTGAAGGGAAATTATTATTCATCCTATTCAGTGAGTGCACTAAAGACCAGTATCTCCACCTTTCCCCCAGTGTCAGGAGTGACCTAGCTGGAAACTTCCAGCAACAGAATGGGTGTAACACTTTGCAGCAACAAGCTGCAGTTGCCGTTATATTTTGTGTCTCCTCATGGGCAAGCACAGAAGATCCCCAAAGTGGCAGATCCCAAGATCCATTCCTATCTCCACGGATCCTCTGCCCCTCTCAGAACTTCTCTTGCTTTCAGAACCATTTGCCTTCTAGAAACTTCAGTGTCACTATCAGCACCACATGATAGCTTATTGTCTCATAACGAGGGCCACTTAACCCTTCTGCTGATAGCTACGAGGTAATCTGATAATCTGATGTATACACCCAGAACCGTCACTTACTATATGCTAGTATTTGCTTAAGCAACTCCAGTAGTCTCTAAGTGAAACAATATTCATTTATTCACCCATTCAACATACTATATAATTATTAAGCACATACCAAATGCCTAATGGCCATTTTAGAGAAGATTGAATTCCAGGATCGTTTCAATTTTATTATAAACATGAATGAATAACTAATGAGGTGGGGTGGAGATTCTAGGCCAGTCAGAGAGGCAGGCAGGGAAAGGTCACCTCTCAGGTGATTATTCCATGGATCACACTTGTCTTTGGCCTTTCTGCCCTGGGCTAGACATAAAAGCTGAAGCTTCTGTATCACAGAAGGGAAGGATGGCCAGCCATGCTATCGGATATTCAAAAGCAAAATAGATAAATCTAGCGGGTCACCTCTGAAAAGTCACCCAGCCTGGTATTTTCTTGGGATTTCGATAGAGGGGAGAGGAGGAGACCTTCAGGAAGAGGAGCTGCAGCACTGGGGACCTTGGAAGCATTTTGTCTTCAGGGCTGTGTCCCTGGCAGAGCTGCAGAAAGCAGTGGAGTTCTTCCTTGGGACACTGGCATGCCTCCAGAACTCAGGGCTCTGTGATCACTAGGGGTTGAGTCCTCAACCTGATTCCCATTGCGGCCCTGCTGGATGGGATGACAAGTCCTGGGCAGCCAAGGTGACGAGAGTTGCCTGAGGGGACAAGTAGAGTTTCTCCAACTCAGCCTGTGGAAACCAGGGCCAGACTCCCTGCACAGCTTCACAAAGGCCCGCTTTGGGTCTGAGAGCCCGGGAATGGAACCTTCACTGGGCCAAACAGTGGTCCTTTGTAACTTTTTGTTCTCTTAGTAGATAAACAGGTCTATAAAATTAGGTATGAAATAGGGCCGGGTGCGGTGGCTTATGCCTATAATCCTAGCACTCTGGGAGGCTGAGGCGGGCAGATTGCTCGAGGTCAGGAGTTCGAAACCAGCCTGAGCAAGAGCGAGACCCTCATCTCTACTATAAATAGAAAGAAATTAATTGGCCAACTAACATATATAGAAAAAATTAGCTGGGCATGGTGGCACGTGCCTGTAGTCCCAGCTACTTGGGAGGCTGAGGCAGGAGGATTACTTGAGCCCAGGAGTTTGAGGTTGCTGTGAACTAGGCTGACGCCACGGCACTCACTCTAGCATGGGCAACAGAGCAAGACTCCGTCTCAAAAAAAAAAAAAAAATTAGGTATGAAATAAAGGGTAGACTGTGGAAAAAAAAAAAAAAAAACAACTTCAGACAAATAACAAAATTTATTTGAGCAAAGAGAAATTCACGAATCAGGCAGCACTCAGACCAGAAGAGGTTTAGAGATTTAGAGAGTTTTGGTACAGCAGCCTAGACAGTGAGGCTGACATGCAAGTAAACAAAGAAAATATATTTGATTGGTGAGAGCAGAAAGACCCTAATTAGAGGTTAGCTGGCAGTTTCTGACTGGCGAAGACTCTAGTTTCATTTTACTGTTTACGCTAGGCTTTGGTTTGCTTACGTAGGAAATTAAAGTGCTGCAGTCACCCCAGCCTAATGGTCTTCCCTACCCAAATATTTTTAACAATTGTTTTTGGAATCTCTCAAAAGATGACTGTTTAAATAAGTGATAGATGCAAACATCACATTCAGTATTGTCACTCAATTTTTTTTTTCTTTTCAGCAGAGTACAGTGAAGTCTAACAACAATACCTTAGCTGACCCTTATGTAAGTATAAGTTCTCAACTATGACCCCAGAATAGTCCAGGCCTTTCCCCAGGCACATGATCGATGTCATTTCTGCTTTTCCCTGAAGCATGCTCACTCTCAGTTGGAGCATGTCGCTGTGTGTGATGAGCAAAGCATAGCAGGTGCATCACCTAAGTCAGGAGGATGGGTCTGGGGTCGGTGTCTCAATGGAAAGCATCCTTTCCATTTGTTTCCATGGAAACCTTCCCATTTCCCCTGGACAATGAGAATTGGAGGCTGAGCTCTAGACCACTGTGGTCTCTAGAGGTGGAGTGTGAAGTGATAATGGGCAGGGCTGGCCTGCTAACCAGGGGCAGGAGCAAATGCGAGAGGACAGCAGCATTTTCAAGGAGGCAGTGGGGATGGGAAGGAAAATCCCAAAGATCCACTCAAAGGTGCAGATTCAAGACTTAAGCATCAGCCAGAAGGAACAGGCCAGGCCTTGCTGGTGAGTTCAAGGTGAGCCCTGTCATTAGTCCTGCATGCAGAGCACATGGATCCTTTATGAAGCCCCTGGGGCCAGTCTCGAGGGAGCCATCAGGGTTCTGAGATGGTTAGGACTAAAACCATCACCACTTAGCAAACCATGGGGCATTTTTACCCTAACAGCTTGGAGATGCTCTATAATATGCAAACCTTCTGATCCCATGGGCCCCATCCTTTCTCTGCTTGCCATGTGGCTTCCTCCTTGGAGTCTGCCAAAATCATGGATGATCCTCCTGTCTAAATGAAACCATACTTTGATTCTTTTCATTGCAGTGAGATGGAAATTTTAGGCAAGGTCAGCTTTTTGCACAACTGCAGGGGGCAGCACTCACATGGGCTATCATGTGGTAGTATTGATACATGCCACTCAACAGAGAAGGGCGAGTCAAATATTTTACACACACTTCACCTCCAAAGCAATACCCCAACAAGATTTAAATCTTATCCTTACTGGTTTTGACCCTTGGCCAACTGAGGGAGTCTTCAGTAGTCAAAGGAGCCCAGGAGTCCAGTGTTTGTGCAGTTTGTTTGGGATGGACGAGACACAGAGGGTTAGGTCTCATAGCCCACAATAAACAATCTGTGGGAGGGAGAGGGAAACTGTTCCAGCAAAGATATCCATACTCACGTTAATAGTCTTTCCTGGGACAGATATTAAGGCTAATCACAAAATTGACTTATAATATCCCCCCCCAAACCAGACTTTGCTCCAGATAAATTTTTAGTTAGTCTTCCCCTGGAATTACCTGAAGAGCTTTCAAAAATATTATTGCCTGGCTCCCACCCTTAGAGGAAATTCTGATTTAATCAGTCTGCACTATGTATGATTTGGATAGGAGAATTTTTTTTTTTTTTTTTTGAGACAGAGTCTCACTTTGTTGCCCAGGCTAGAGTGAGTGCCGTGGCGTCAGCCTAGCTCACAGCAACCTCAAACTCCTGGGCTCGAGTGATCCTTCTGCCTCAGCCTCCCGGGTAGCTGGGACTACAGGCATGCGCCACCATGCCCGGCTAATTTTTTTATATATATATCAGTTGGCCAATTAATTTCTTTCTATTTATAGTAGAGACGGGGTCTCGCTCTTGCTCAGGCTGGTTTTGAACTCCTGACCTTGAGCAATCCGCCCGCCTCGGCCTCCCAAGAGCTAGGATTACAGGCGTGAGCCACAGCGCCCGGCCTAGGAGAATTTTTTTTTTTTAAGTCCCCAGATGATTCTGATATACAGAATTATCCATTATATGACCTGAAGAAAAATATCAGTGCTTACACCCCAACCCACTCTGATTGATTCAGAATCTCTGGCTTTGGGAACCGGACGGTAGTATTTTATATACGGTCCCCAGATGATTCTAATGTGCGACTGGTCTGAGAACCAAGGATCCAAAGAATCAAATATCCTATTAAAAAGATTAGGGATGCAAGATTTTTAAATATTTGTTACTCCAGTCCCACCCTGGCTTTGGGGGATGGTTGAACACATGACATCTAACCCTGGACAGACGAGCTCGACAGCGGTTTATTAGTCATCTGTACTCATACCCCTGGGGGAGGCGGGCACCACACAGCACACGGGGCCATGCAGGGGCTGCACTCCGGAACAGAGGGAACAGCCAGTGGCTCTGGAGGGTGGGGGCCCCCAGTTCCTGAGGGAGGCTGTGATTGACTTATTTGAATAATTCCGTGGCTGGCAGGGAACTGAAACCTGCTAGTCAAGAATAAGCAGAAGTTGCACATGGTCTCTTTGATGAAACCTTGTGTTTAGGGGACCTTATTTTCAGGAGCAGAGCTGGGGGGGAGCTTGTGGACAGGCCATTCTAGGCCCTCCCAGTTTTACCAGATGTCCAGGAAGCACATAACATTGAGCTGTAATTTTAGTCCTCATGTCGCTTTTCCCTTACAGGACAAAGGGCTCAGTCACAGACCAGTTCTTTGTCCTGAATACATATATATTTGTGTATAGTACAGTGCATATGTATTGATCTCTTTATATTCACTCTATAAATTCTCTTGGCGTTTGACTGATCAAGATGGTTGACTAGATATAGGTAGTCCATGCCTCTTCCATAGAGAGGAAATAGAATGGTAAGCAGATTCGGACATTTCAAACAGATTGTCTGGGAGATAATGCTAAGATTCATCAGCAAAGCAATGGCAAGCACCAAAGGTGGGTAAAGAGAGCATTCGGGACAACTTGCCTAGCTGGGGACTGCCTAAGAGCCAGGAGAAGTTCTTGGACATGGGGAAACAGTAAGAGAGAAACCCATAAAGCTCCACACTCCAAGACAAGCTTTGACACTCTTGGCTACAAGAGAATCCCCCAACCCATGCAGGTCTGCAGCTTAATGTGGAGCTGCTTAGAGATTGCCCGGAGTCTGTGCTCCAGAAAGGGAACCCACGTGGAATCCTATAGACATCCAAGCCTAGAGCAGCTTGAGCCGGGCACCATTCCGAGAGCCCAGATACCAGGAACCTGTGGGCACACCTGCAGCCACTGCATGGCTCTGAGGAGGGATAGAGGATCCGGGCTCTCCCACGCACCCCTGGAAAGGTCCCTACAACCCTGCTGTGGGCTGCTGTTGAGATGGATGTGAGTGAAATGAGATATGAGTGAAAATCATTTCCCACAATTTCTCACCCACACTGCTTGCCTGCCCCAGCCTTTCCAGTCACAGGTCCAAGCCACCACTTTGAGAGTTTGACACTGGGCTGTGACCTGCCCTCATGTTGACTTTGGGCTGACACAGCTGCAGCTCCTGCCCAGCCAGGGAGGGACAGGGAACCAGGCTTCTGAACACGCATCTAGGACAATACCCACCATCCTGCAAGAGGGTGCTGTGAGACTGAGTCTCAAGCGAAGTGTACCCCCCACGATTTCCTGCCAATGTGTCAATAGCCTGCCCGAGAAGGGACCTACCGTCTCTGGTCACAGCCCCAAGGCACCATTTTGGGAGCTTAAAGCTGGGCAGTGCCCCACCCTCTGGTTGAGTTCAGGCTGAGGCAGCTGCATCTCTGCCCAACTGAGGAGGGACAGGGGAGCTCAAATTTCTATACACACCTAGGACATCTCCCACAGCCCTGCTATGGGCTCCTGTGGGACTGAGATGTGAGTGGACCACATTCCCCAGAGTTTCTTGCCCATGCTGCTCACATGAAAGGGGCCCTGCCATATTTGATTGCACTTCCACACCTTACATGCCAAGTTAGCTAAGGCATGGGGGGGGGTCTTCGCCCGAGGCTCCCAGAGCCAAAGAGCTCTATGCTCCCTGGCCCCCACCTGGTCATCTGTACCCAGGGTCCATCCACCCCAGAGACAGGCCCAGAGCCCTACAGGCACAGAACCCACAGTCCAGGAATCCCTGCCCTGCCCTTTTCTTCAACTCATGGGGAACTTATGGCTGAGAATGTAGAATACAGTGATAGCTCCATTTATTACATTATATTTAATACTCTTTATCTCCTTTCTAAGAGTCAATTTCATCATTGTGGCATAGGCAAATGGATTTAACACTTTTTTTTTTTTAGGATCTTGTTTTATCTGCAAGATAATAAAATTATTCAGATTCCTATAAAAATTGTCACCTCGTTTTGTCGCTCGTCTTTTTGTGTTAGACTCTGGTTTTATAAGGAAAACTTTTCTGTCCTGATATCCAGCCCCTTCCTCCTGAACGTCACTGCAGACTAGGATGTCTTGTTCTGAAGTCTGCACTCCATGCTGTTTCTTACTATCCCAGGGAGAAGCACATAAGTGTCCGTGCAGGTCCATGCAAAGGCAACGTGCTCTAGAGTCCCACAGCGGTGGCCTTCCAGGGGCTCACTGGTCCCAGTGACGTGGATGTTGTTTCCCCTTCTAGCTGGGAAACCTGGATGAATGCGAGGTGTGCCGGGATGGAGGGCTTCTGTTCTGCTGTGATACTTGTTCCAGAGCCTTCCACGAGGACTGTCACATCCCGCCTGCGGAAACTGAGAGGTGAGTGACATGCAGTTCCCTCTCTCTTCCCTCCTTCTACCACCATTCCTCTGGCCACATGCCCCTCCGCCCCCAGAGCGCCTGCTGTGTCTAGATGGGGGAAGGAGCGGGCTGCTTGGGTCCTGGGGCCCAGCGGTATGATCCGGAGAGCTGTGTGACAGGCTGGCAGCAGGAGGTTAATGCGCTTTGTGCTGTCAGGGGCACCTCCTGTGGGATGCCGAGGCTGGTGACAGGACCCGCTCCTCTGCCGCATATTGTTGCTGCCCTTTCCTCCAACTTTTGCATCAGGGACTCCTGCCCAAGGACGTTCAAGAGCAGGAAACACCAATTGTTTTTACTTTGTGCTTATTCACAAAAGACAGGAAGCATGGCCTGGTCCCACATTTTACCACAGTCTCTTCAGACCCATCCCCCACCCCCAGGTCCCTGTGGGTTAAAGCTCAGTTTCCAACACTCAGGCCTGGCAGGTGGGGCTCCTTGTGCCCCCAGCAGCTCAGGCAGGGAAAGGAGAGCCGCCACTCTGGCCCCACCTTCCTCGGACCGCCCGCCAGCTGCCACGACTGACGGGAGGGAGCCATCAGTGCGAGACCTCATGGGGGGTCTTGGGCGCTCTGGGAGGTGTCCCCCATGGCTGAGCCCCTCGCCCTTTCCTAAAGGAGGACAGTGGCAGCCACAAGAACGGTGGCTGTTGTCAGGGCCCTTGCCCTCTGCTGACCTTATGCCCAACCTGTCAGGACCCCGTGGAGTTGCATCTTCTGCAGGATGAAGGAGTTTTCAGGAAGCCAACAGTGTCACCGGGAATCCGAGATCCTGGAGAGGCAGATGGGGCCCGAGGAACAGCTGGTGAGTCAGATAAGAACCCCCAGGCCTCTCCTTTCTCTTCCCATGTGAGAAGCGCAGACAGGCACAGGGCTGGGGGCATGGCATCCCCAGGGAGCCTGCTCTCCAGAGCCACACTGCGATCACACTGAGATAGCACCACAACTTGTTTGCTGAAAAAATAACTCAGCCGTTACATTTCTGTTTCCAAGAGCCACACATGTTGAGGAAACTTCTGGAAGGTGGGTGTGAGCCATGCTTTCTGCCTGGGTGTGTGTATGGGCTCATTCCCTCCAAGTTGCTTTTCGTTTATAGCCTCCTTCTTTTGCAGAAATGCGAATTCCTCCTCTTGAAAGTCTACTGCTGTTCTGAGAGCTCCTTTTTCGCCAATATTCCATATTATTATTATGTAAGTAACACTAGCAAGCCATGATGACAGGCTGCCGTGGCGTTGCATGACTTGTAACGTTAAATGATCTTGATCCCCTGGGGGCCAGAGGGCAAGCTGCGGTTACCTTTACTGTGTTGTGTGTCTGCTGGATTTCATGGGAACCCACGCAGGTTAGACACTGAACGATGCTGGTCACTCTCCTGTCGGTATTTTTGCCACCAGATTAGAGAGGCTTCTCAAAGCCTGAAGGAACCCATGTGGCTGAACAAAATCAAGAAAAGGCTGAATGAGCAGGGTTACCCCCAGGTGGAGGGGTTTGTGCAGGACATGCGCCTCATCTTCCAGAACCACAGGGCATCCTACAAGGTAAGTGGCTCTTTCTGCTTCCATTTCACGTCCTTTCCATTTCACGTCCATTGAGTTGCCCTCATTTCCTGGTGCCTGGAAAGTTTCAGTGTCCCTCCTCCTGTAACAAGCTTGCACAAGCAAAGGTTCTGGAAGTGGTCTTACCTTATACACTTCCGTACCTCAACTGCTATAAAGAACGTAGATTACTTTTCTAACTCTTCATGGAAGTAAACAACAAAAGCCAACTAAATGATAGTCCCCAACTGTGGTAATGGTTTCACTTTTCTGTCTAGTTAGTAAGAAATAATCAAGCTTGTAGGAAGCAGAAGTTACTCTTCGCTGCATGCGTTTTCAAGTTTAACCTGGTTAATGTGACTGGTGTTTAAGGCAAGAGTCCAGTTAATATTGGTGAGTGCATTGTACATTTCAAAATTGTTTAGAGAGTATATTTCAAATATTCTCACCACAAAAAATGGTAAGTGTTGAGGTGACAGATATGTTAATTAGGCTTGATTTAATTTTTCCACATGGTATTTATAATCCACAGCATCACTTTGTGCCCCCAAATATATACCATTATAAATTATCAATTTATAGTATTTTTATTTTCTTTTTAAAAAGACAAGAGTCCTGATCACTCTCAATTACAAGGTGTCTAATGACACAAGTAATGAGTATCACTATTTTTGTGTTTATTGTTTTTTTCCAGTACAACAATTTTGGCCAAATGGGACTTAGACTGGAGGCTGAATTTGAGAAGAATTTTAAGGAAGTGTTTGCTATTCAGGAGACAAAAGAGAACAGTTGACTGGTGTGGTGGATGCTGAAGAAGTCCAGGACATGGGGCCCCCAGAGTATGCTGCTGCTCACGTCAAACTGGGGAATAGCAAATGCAGAGAGGGGCTTACCCTTAGCTCCCCCATCTGCTCGGTTGTCAGGTAGTCCCTCCCTGGGGATCTCGTCAACCAGGGAAGATTACTGCGATCACAAGGAAGGAGATTGGAGGTGACACAAACCCAGGCCACATCTCACCTCTTCTCCTGAGGGCTGCTCCAGACAACTCCTATATCCTGCAAGACCACCACAAGGCCACTTGTAACTGTCAAACTCTACCTTCCCTCACCCGCCCACAACTGCTGCTGCCACCCTCCCCCAGGACCCCCAAGTCCCCATTCTTTTTTTTTTTTTGAGACAGAGTCTCTGTCTGTTGCCTGGGCTAGAGTGCTGTGGTGTCAGCCTAGCTCACAGCAACCTCAGACTCCTGGGCTCAGGCAACCCACCTGCCTCAGCCTCCCGAGTAGCTGGACAACAGGCATGTGCCACCATGCCCGGCTAATTTTTTATATATATATTTTTAGTTGTCCAGCTAATTTCTTTCTATTTTTTTGGTAGAGATGGGGTCTCGCTCTTGCTCAGGCTGGGTTCGAACTCCTGAGCTCAAACAATCCTCCCACCTCGGCCTCCCGGAGTGCTACGATTACAGGCGTGAGCCACCATGCCTGGCCAAATCCCCATTCTTTAAAGTCAAATCATCTGACCCATTCCTGGAGTCTCATATTTTGTGGGATTCTGATGTGTATTTTTGTTCCCCAGTTAATCTGTGTTATGTCAATTTAATTCATAGTCCAGCCAAGGAAGCGAGAAGGGGAGAGGGAAGGTATTTTTGGCTCCCCTGCCATGCCATTGGTATCTTGGCACAATCTCTTTTTCTGGCCAGCTCTTTCCCCACAGCTGCTTGAGTGCTGGCTGCTCCTCAGAGCACTGCCCAGGGACAAACGGAGCCTGCTTCAGCTGGAGGGTACACTCTCAAGGCAGAAGCAAGGGAGTGGTGCGATGCTACTCTGTGCTCCCCACGAGTCAGGCTGGGGCTAGTGTCCAGCTGTGACCACATCCTGGCTTAGCTTTTCCCACGTGATGCTGCTTCCTGCACTCCCTTCTCTTGAGAGAACTCTCAGCAATAAATTACTTGCTTAAGAGACTTCATCTCTGGCAAATGCTTCTGGGGAACCCAACCTAGGATTATGGGCCTAAGGAGGGAAGTTCTAAGGATGGGATTCCAGAGTTGGATCACCATCTAGCCAAATGGGGATAGATGGAATATTGATAGTCCGAGGGGTGCTAAAAGCATGCACTTGCCCACACTTTCACCTGTAGTAAACTGGATGAGCTCTAGGTGAAGAGGTATGCTAGCAATTGTCTGGCATTTGAAATGGGAGAAGAAGTGACTATGAGAACTAGTTGTCAACGATTGCTAAGTGCCACTGATGTGTTGAAAAAGAGTAAATGACAGGCTTAGATCTATTTATTAATCACCAATCTAAAGCAAAGAGACACTCCTACCTGCAACTGGAAGGCAGACAGCGTGGAAAGCCTGGCACAGGCCCTAATCTTAAGAATGGCAGAACTTCAGGGAAGACTGAATCCTAAGCTCAGGATGGTCTCTTATGCTAAAGTCAGGGCCTTAGGATTCAGAATGGGGTTATCTAGGTAGAGACACATGAGAACCTTGAGCTCCAGATACCCCTAGAATCCACTGGGCTTTCAGAAAAGTCCCCTTCCCCCTTGTTGCAAGAGAGAGCTCCGACCACTGCCCCACTCCCACCCCCATTTTGCTTGAGTGACGACTGTGCAGAGGCCTCTCAGCTTAACCCGACTGGGCAAGTCCCGGGCGGGGCTGCATGGAAACGGGAGGGTACAGGCTGCAAAGGAGCCGCGGGGCAGGTCTGGCCAATATGTGTCAGCAGGAGCTGGAAGATTGCATCTGGGGGCAGATCCTAGATCAAGAACATAAAATATAAATTTACATTGGGGAAAAGAATCTACCTTCCATAAATGGTACTGGGAAAACTAGAGATCTACATGCAGAAGAATGAATCAGGATCCCTACCTCTCACCTCTCACAAAAATCCACCCAAGATGGATAACAGACTTAAACCTAAGGCATGAAACCCTAAGAATCCTAGAAGAAGATGTTGGGAAAGCCCTTTCTGACATTGGCCTAGGCAAAGAATTTTTGAAGAAGAAGGCCCCCAAAGCAATCACGCAGCAACAAAAATAAACAAATGGGATCTGATCAAACTAAAAAGCTTCTGCTCAGCCAAGAAACTATCATTAGAGCTAATAGACAACCTACAGAGTGGGAGAAAATATTTGCCCTCTACACTTCCGATAAAGGTCTGATAACAAGAATCTATCTAGAACTCAAAAGATTTAACAAGAAAAAAATCAAACAACCCCATCAAGAAATGGGCAACGGAAATGAACAGAAACTTTTCCAAAGAAGACAGAATAATGGCCTGCAAACATATAAAAAAAAATGCTCGCATCTCTAATCATGAGAAAAATGCAAATCAAAACCACAATGAGATATCATCTAACTCCAGTGAGATTGGCATGTATCAGGAAATCCCAAGACAACAAATGCTGGCGAGTATGTGGAGAGACAGGAACACTCTTACACTGCTGATGGGACTGCAAATTAGTGCAACCTTTGTAGAAAAGAATTTGGAGATGCCTCAAACAGCTAAAAATAGAAATACCATTCGACCCAGCAATAGCATTGTTAGGCATCTACCCAAAAGAGCACAAGACATTCTATTATAAAGACATCTGTACCTGAATGTTTATGGCATCACAATTCACTATTGTAAGGATGTAGAAACAACCCAAGTGCCTGTCAATTCATGACTGGATTATTAAAATTTGGTATATGTTTACAATGTAATATTACTCAATTCTAAGAAACAACAACGAGCTAGCACCGCTTATATTATCCTGGATTGAGCTTAAGCCCATTATCCAAAGTGAGGTGACACAAGATCAGAAAAATGGGCTCCACATGTACTCGCCATCACATTGGTACTGACCGATTATCAATATGGTGCTCAAAAGGTGGTGGTGTTCACCAGAATTTCGAGGGGTGGGGGGGGTAGACCCACATCTGAGGGATGTGGTGAGCAGTGTGGGGGGAAGAGCATACCTCTAACCTTTGCTAGGTAAAGACAAAGTTATAAAATTTAACCAAAATGTTAAGAAAACCAAACCAAAACAATAAAACATTTATCAGGTGTTGGGCAGGTGGGGGGAAGGGGATAGGTTTATATATATATATATATACATTATAAGTGCAATGTGCATTGTCAGGGGAACGGATGCGCTTGAAGCTCTGACTCGAGGGGGGAGGGAAAGCAATAGCAATGTATGTAACCTTAACATTTGTACCCTCATAGTAAGCTGAAATAAAAAAAATCAAATCATTTTAACTTCGTGACTTTATACCATAATTAATGCAAATAGAAATGTACTGTTCAGATAGTCTTTAAATTATTAAGGTTTAAAAATTATGTACAGGTTGTTTCTTTTTGAATTCAAAACAATAGAAAATTTTATAATTAAAAACCAAGTTTTAAGTTTCATGAGTTTACACCGTAATGAAAAGAAATAGAAGTTTACTATTCAGAAATTATGTATATATATTGTTTGTTTTAGAATTAAAACAATAAAGAAATTTTATGATAAAAAAAGGAACATAAAATATAAAACTGGATAAGGGAGAACTAATAATGCAGGGACACTTTTCTCTGCCACAGCATTTAATTAGCTTGGCAAGGGCCAAAAGCATGATTCTACTGTGCTCCGGGGTGGCGCACAGAGGCCGGGCATAAGACGTGGTGCACATTAAATGAAGTGAAAGCAGAGTTACCAGAGCTTCCACGGCAGACGCTGGGAAGAGGGGTGCAGAGGAGAGAGAAGTTGGCATGCGAGAATGGCTCTCGTCTTGACCCCTGGAAAGTCCATCCATCAGGTGACCGAGCTCCTTGGGAGGGCACGGACACAGTAACTGAAGGTGAGAAGGAACACACTGCTGAGGCACCAGCATCCTTAAGAAGCTCAGCCACGGCTGTCCTCCGCAGTTTGGAATTATGGTAGGAATATTGTACAGAACTGAGTTCCTTCGTAGCAATGGCAATGACAGAATTCCAGATTAACAGTGGCCAGCCAGGTGGCAGCATTTAGAGCAAGATAAAGTAATTTCCATAAGGGGCAGCAAGGATAGAAAGACAGCAGGGGGCCTGGCCTGTAGGTGTCTATGGAGGTGGCCAGTGGGGTATGGGGCTCCTGCAGGCCACACAGATGGGCAGCCGACAAGGATCTCCCTAATATATAGTATCGAAAGAGATTAGAAGCAGATGAGCAGAAGGCTATCAGCTACCTCCGTGAAAAGTCTAGATCACTTGCCCAGTTCTTTGACCTGTACCGTACCAATGACTGTCTTAGGAAAGGCCAAGCAGAAGGCCGTGAAATTGAAGTTTCTGGTGGTGAAAATAGTTAAGACAAAAGCAATAGCATATTCCTGGGGAATGACAGAGATGAGTGCCACTGCAGAGACTTGAAGGACGCAGGGGTCGTTGTCTCCGTTACACCTCCATTTTAATTCAGCACTTTGCCCTCTGCAGAAGCTAGGTGGTTCGTACTGCTAGGTGTCTGTTAGAAACTTAACCAAGGAGTAGCCCCAACTGCAGTTGTCATGCCAGAATTGGTAATTTTATGAGAACATATTAGCACAGCCTCTGGTGAGTGACATGCAACTATTAGTATGGTAAATGTATTTTTAAAATATACTGCAGGCGTGGGGCTGCAAACTAGTATAACCTCTGTGGAAAGCAACGTGGAGATATCTCAAAGAGATACAAGTAGATCTACCATTTGATCCAGCAATCCCATTACTGGGCATCCACTCAAAAGAACAAAAGACACTCTATAAAAAAGACATCTGCACTCGAATGTTTATAGCAGCACAATTCACAATTGCAAAGATGTGGAAACAACCCAAGTGCCCATCAATACATGAGTGGATTAATAAAATGTGGTATATATGTATACCATGGAGTTCCATTCAGCCACAAAAAACAATGGTGAACTAACATCTCTTGTATTATCCTGAATGGAGCTGGAGCCCATTCTACTAAGTGAAGTATCCCAAGAATGGAAAAACAAGCACCACATGTACTCACCAGCAAATTGGTGAGTACTAATCAACACTTAAGTGCACATATAGTAATAACATTCATCGAGTGTTGGGCAGATGGGAGGGAGGAGGGGAAGGGTATATTCACACCTTATGGGTGTGGTGTGCACCATCTGGGGTATGGACACGCTTGAAGCTCTGACTTGGGTGGGGCAAGGGCAACATATGTAACTTAAACATTTGTATCCCCATAATATGCTGAAATAAAAAAAGGTCTAAAAAAAGACAAAAAATAATAAAATTCACCATATTGACAAACTAAAAACAAAACAAAACAAATAACCAGCAGGAAGCAGGATACGAAGCAGTTCACATTCGCATGGGTTGGACAACAGTATGGTCTTGCCCCAGGACAAAGTGAATTCTGATGTCTTTACAATATAGCCGTCTGGACACTCTGCAATACATTGCATTGGTCCACTATGTTTATGGGCCAGATAAGCAAAAAGTGTTGAGTGTTCTGAATAACTTGTTAAGTCATAGGCACTGCACTTAGTGGGAGATAAAACTTACAAAGATTCGGAGACGTGCCATAACAGTAAGTTTTCAGGGGTCAGTGAGAGCCCCTCCGAAGCTCTGGGCTATTGCACCTTGTTCCTTCTGTCACGGAGAAACACAGTGCTTGGTAGTCCTCCCAGGGTGAGGAGAATAACTATGGTTGACAATTTGATGAAAAAGACTTTGTAATGTGTGTATGTTTGGGGTGGGGGGTGGGGAGAGGCAGTGGGTATGCTATTTTAATAAATAGAATGTGATGATCAATGTTTTCCACTTAATAATATATAATGGACATTGTCACAAGTCAGCAAATGTAGCTGTACATTATGCATGTCATAGCTTGCATTTTCCATCAAGTCTCAATCGCGTGTGTTTCTTTTCAGTTATTTCTGGTGTCATAAGCGGTATCAGCTTGTACCGAGAGGCAGCACGGGCCAGTATCTTGGAGCACAGACTCTGAAGTTAGCCCATGTAGGTAGAAGCCCAGCTCCTCCCTTCTCCCCTTGCTGCCTGCGTGTCCTTGGGCAAGCCTTCCCCGCACTGATTTTATCTGCAAAATGGAGATACTGACAGCACCTAGCTCACTAGATTATCGTGAGGATTAATGAGTTAATGTTTATTATGCTCTTAGAAAGTAACTGGCCCTGTATGCAATACATAAGTATTATTAATAAGCAAACAAGCTAAGAAAATTAACACAAACATCCTTGTATCCATCAGGGCTCTTTGCCATCAAGAGAGCCCAAATTATCCTGGTTAGACAAAAAGGGACTTCACTGATGAAGTACACAGTGGCTCACAGAAAGGGCGGGAAGGCTGGGGTGCTGAGCCCGCAAACAGCCCGGGAACAAGGGCAGGAACCAGAGCAGCTCCAGGACCAACTCAGCCGTCTTGTTAAGGTTGTTAATTAATGTTTGCCAGTTTTTTCTGTAACTCCACACCACACTTCACTCAAGAGTCCAACTCCCCAAGGAGTGCCAGGCTGGCCTGGCCTGCTCGAGGTCCTGTATCTTGATTAATAGTCCCTCTCTCTACTCCTGCACCCAAAGGGAGAGGGTGTTCACCCAAAGGACCCAGGTGCTGTTCGAAAACGGGGCAGAAGAGGCTGAACAGGCAAAGGAAACGTGGCTGATCCACGGAACCCCCTGGGGGACTGGCAGAGGGGGACCATTGCTGTCTAACGGAGGAAAGGGCCCATTCCAGGCCAGTCCGAGGGGCCACAGAGCCTGGGGGCCGAGTTCCTTGAGTCCACTGGGGCAGGGGGACTGTGGCCCGTTGTCCTGTGCTGCAGCGGCAAAGGCTGAGTTGGTCATGGCGTCCACCCCGCCCCACTGGACAGCCAAGAACAAGGACAGGGCCTGAGCCTGTCATCGGCTCAGTCCAGTTTACCTGGACTCAGAGACATGAGGGGTGTCTGCTGCGATGCCGGGGAGCCCAGCTGGGCTCGTACTCTGGGGGAGTGCGCCTGTGTCCCTGGGAGCGGCCAGAGCACCTGGGCTGGGAAGGAGAGGAGACCCTGGAGGCTTCACGAGCCCCCAGAATCAGACCCAGGAACTGCACTTGCTGCCATTGTGTTTCCTATTAGGCCAAACTCTCTTGTGTACCCAGGTGGGTGCCATTTATTCGCTAAATGCTCAGGGAAGTCAGAGCAGGAAGGAGGCAGAGTGACGGCCAGAGCCTGAATCCCTTGTATAGAGATGGCTACTTAAATAAGTCCCTGAAACAAAACCACGTTTGATGCTGTCACTCCATCTCCTTCTGTAACAGAGACAGAAAATACTCTTAGGCCTTAGGCTTACTGGTAAGAACTTACATGTCTCATCTGTATAGATGGTTTGTAAGGATTTACTCCAACTGAAATTCTAGAATGATGCATATCTTATACCCAGGCATATTATTTGCTGTGTTATTTCGTTTACTGGCACAAGTCCACTCCTTTGAGAACTAAAGTACAGAGGATGTATAGCTCTGAGTTGTGTGTCCCTCAGAAAGGTGTCCTTTCTGTTTGATGCTACTGTGTGGTGCCACCTCTTCCCTAGGGTGGGCCGGGGTTCAGGGGGCCCCCTTTGGAGACACTGGTGTCTCTAGACCGGGCTGGGTGTGGGAGCAGGCACGGCTGCTCTGCTGCTTAGGAATGAGGACCAGGGAGCTCTGTTTCTGATATTGTTAGGGACCGGCTTCCTGCACCCCGCCAGGCAGACGAACAAAGACACCAAGGATGCAATCACTCAAGAGGAGCTTTATTTTCTGGCTAGCCAGGGTCCAGGCCCTAGAGTGCCAGCGCAGTGGCCGCTCTTACAGGCAAGGACCCTGACCAAAGCTGGGGCTCCCCTTTTATCCCCCCACCCTCTTGAACACCCGCGCTGTACAAGCTGATTGTGCGTGTTAGTCTTTAAAATGATTGGTGGACTGGTAGCCCGCCGGCGGCAAAGGGGGCTTTCTCCCTTATCTGGCCCCATACCTATGCGTCCAGCTGCAAGCAAGCGATTCTCAGAAGCAGAAATATGCGTTTAGCCGATAGCTCTACCTTTGGGCCCCAAGCTAGCAGTTTCCAGGAGCCGATTACTCCTCCCCTGGGCCCATTTTCTGTTATCCGGGCTCGCACAAGTGAGCCAGCAGCTTTGGGGTGCAATCAGGCCCTTACAATATTCAGGAGGAATCTCCTAGCCAACTGTCCTTCTTGCAGATAACAGCTAGAAACTCTGTGAAGTAAACGAAAGCAGGCTGACTTTGCCCAGAAGTCGAAACCCAGAGACTGACTTCCTGTTTATTATTGCCTGGCCCTGAGAGCAGCCACCGTCTTGCGTGGGGTGGCCCAAAACTTTGATGGAAAGCCCACCTTCTTTCTGGTTGGCAGAGCCAGGGGGAGAAGCCCAGAGCAACCAGGCTTTCTGACAGTGATGGGAAAGTCGCAGAAGGCACAGAGTCATAGAAAACAACCCAGATTCTGTGTATAATCCCTTCCGATGTCTCTGACTGACGCCTGGGGCAAACAGAAGTCACTCTGAGCTGAGGGCTGAGCTTTGCCCACTTCAGACAAGACAGAGCATGCACTTTGAGCCTGTGTGAATCGCTTGCTGAAACAGAAGCTCTTCCTGTTCTGATTCAAGTGAGACTTGTGTGCAATTAGCTGCCAATGCAGTGACTGTAAACACAGTATGGACACAGGGTGCTGTAGAACAGTGTAATTAATCAGGTGCCTTTACGCCTTCCGCTAACACTTCTTTTTTTATTTTGCAGAGTTGAGGTCTTGCTGTGTTGCCCAGGCTGGTCTCGAACTACTGGCCTCAAGCAATCCTCCCAATTCTGCCTCCCAAAGTGCTGGGATTACAGGCATGAGCCAACATACCCAACCTCTGCTAACATTTCTGTTCAGATCCTGTGGTCTGAGGTTTTCATTTTACATGAAACTATCTGTTCCTACATGGCATTGAAATCAGGGTTTTTTTGGTTTTTTTTTGTTTTTTTTTTTGAGCAGGGTCATTCTTTGTCACCCAGGGTAGAGTGTAGTGGTGTCATCACAGCTCACTGCAAACTCAAACTCCTGGGTTTAAACAATACTTCTGCCTCAGCTTCCTGAGTGGCTGGAACTACAGATATGTGCCACCATGCTTGGCTAAATTTTTGTATTCTATGTAGAAACAGGGTCTTGCTATATTGCTCAGGCTAGTTTCAAATTCCTGACCTAAAGTGATCCTCCTGCCTCAGCCTCCCTTAAGTGCTGGGATTATAAGCATGAGCCACTGTGTCCAGTCAAAGCTGGGGTTTTTCACTCCTGAAATCTTGGTTCAAGTTTTTCCCTGAACCCCATGGTGTGTGGGACTGAGACAGTCTACACTGGCTCATACGAAGGTGGTGCATTCTAGAGTCCTGTAGTGGTAAAACCACCCCCTAATATTTTAGCTAGAAACTAGTGTGTGGAGTATTCAGAGAAGGGGGTGGGTGATTCCTCTGCGGAGACACTTGTCTTACATCTATAATTGCGTCCTGCCAGACCACTTTCCATCCCCTGCCCCCCATTCTCCAGGGTGCCTGTCCGCAGTTGCCTGAGTCTGGGTGGGGAGGAGGAGGCAGGACCTCAGCCCAGAGATGCCAGGAGTACAAGTCTTGGTCATCTATAATGACGTGGCTGCAGCTGCTGCCCCTTTCTGACTGCTTCTCTGGGTCTCTGAGAATGGGACTGAGCCTGTGGCTGGTGCATTCTGCAGGCCACCAGTGGACATGTCTGTTCTTAGAAGTTTTTGCAAAGTCTTGTGTCACTGCATGTGGCCTGAATTGCTGTACAGGACCCAGCTGGTGGTTTTTGCTTTGTGCTTATTCAGGAAATGCAAAAAATATCTTCCGTGTTTCTGCATTGTTCCATTGTCTGAATGATAAATGATAAATCCAGACACCCCAGTATGGAAGGACTCAGTTTCCAAAACTTGGTTCTTGAAAGCACAGCTCAAGGATAACATTATCGTCATCACAGTTCAGCCCAGAATGCAAGCTGTGGGACAAATGTGAGCCGCTCGCTTAGCTCAGCTCCACATTCAACGGGCTGAACATTCCTAGAATTATTCCTGGATAGGTGCCGTGGGCCATAGACGACATTCCTCATTAGTGCAGAGGGCTCCCCATTCTCTCTGGAAGGGAGGGTGTCAGCTTCTTGTCTGGGTCCCCTGGCCATTCTCAACTGGTTAATAGCTGGAGAAATGGCATCTATCTCAGGGACCTTCCCTTTTATTCCCTTTATGTCCCCAAGAAAATGGATCATCAAATTAGATGGGTGAATTTTCAACTTCAATGTCATTGTTTTGAGAACCAGCACCACCACTCCAGTACATTGTCCAGAAAGCCATTGTACTTGGAGTCCCCGAAGGGCATCTGCTCATGAAAAGCTTCCCCACCTGGCACTTTCACAGCCTGCCCTCGCCAGAGAGCCTCACCCCTAGGGGAGATACAGGATGCCGAGCAATGGTTGGTCAAGACCTGGGGCCACCCTGATGTGTTCCCAGGGACACTTCCTGACCTGGCCAGACCCAGGTGGTCCTCCCATGCTGATGGGCTGGGCCCTGTTAGGACATCAACCTGAGTCATGGACACAGCATTTGTACCTGTGAGAAACAAGTGCGCCAGGCAGGGGAAATGCATGGGGCTGTTGTGCCAGCTTCAGAGCTTCTTGGCTCTGGGGAGAGATCATTAGACTTTATTTTGGATTTCCCCAGACCAGAGCTGTTACAGTTAACTCTGAGAAGACCCACCTCATTCTTTATGCAGTATTTTTCATGCACAGGTGTCCTGGGAAAGCCCCTGTGTTCTGGCTCAGCTGTTTCCCACCCACATTTTCCTCTCCTGTGTGCAAGGCAGGCTCCATCCTCTCCCTGCATAATAACAACTTCAGACAATGGTCAGCATGTGCGCATCTACCCTTGCTAGAAATATACTTGGGATGCCAAGTCTTCTTGCAGGGATAGTTACACTAATCCTCTTCTCGTGGCTGGGTTTCTGTAATGACAACCCATTTCCTGTCTCATACCTACTGAATCTTCACAGAGCTACACTGTCCTCCCCCAACGTTTCTATGTTCTGTAGAACAACACTGAGGTCTCTGCCATGGACGCTCCACTCAACAACAGCACCCACTTACAAGCCAAAAGGAGCAGAAGGCCGCTGCCCAGGAGGCTCCTTCCATGTGCTGGGTGGAGGCCATCTGAGCAGGCTACCAGGTGCTCTCCTCTGCCACACGCCCATTACCTGGCAGTCCTGAGATCCAGGACAGTCCAGGTCATCAGGATTAGTAACAGACACATGGAGGAATTTGCAGAAATAATAAGAGTAAGGACTTCATAAAAGGCTTCATTGATCAGTGATTGAGGGCCCCAGCTGCCGACTTCTCTGGTCCATCCCCGGCCGCCAGTCTTCCTCTGCTCCTGGTGGTGGGCAGCCGGGCACAGCCGACACTCTGAGGCCAGCAGGGGGACCCCAGGCCGACCACAACCTGGAAGGAACATCCTCCTACTTTCTGAGGGCAAGTCTGACCCCTGCAGCCTTCGATCCATCTGGGGCACGTCCAGCGTGCCGCTGTCTGGCTTCCTTCTCCGAGTGATGGCAGCAAGTGCTTGGGGACGCCCTCGTGAACACGGGAAGGTACCACCAGCAGTTCCCGGAATATTAAAAATGGTGAACTCTGCAAAAGGCAGCTTTTTTTCAGGCAAGCAGTTGGGGCTCCAAGTGAAGCGGAGACTCTTCAGTTCTAAGTCCTTCTGGCCCAGAGGCCCCCTAATGGTAATGCAAGGTGCAGGCCACCCCCAGGGAGACTGAGCAGGGCGGGGCGGTGCAGGGGTGGGCTGGGGGCAGTGCCAAAGTTGTCAGCATGAAACAAACCTCTTTGAAGTCTCTGTCTTCTCTTAAAATGTCATTCTATGTCATCCATTTTTGAAGCTTGTTTGCTATTTTTGAATGCTTTAAATTACTCACCATTGAGTAAAATCCACAATCTCCAGATTATCCTTCAGGGCCTCAGGGTGAGCAGGTTTGAGGACTTTATCCTCCGGGGAGGTGAGGAAGGCAGGGCCACCTGGGGGCTCCCGGGCAGGATGAAGCTGTGTGGGAGTACAGCGGGATCAGAGAAGTTTCAACAGAGACTTCCATCTAGGCAACAAGCCTGTTTGTGATCATGAACTGCCAAATATAGAAATTTTGTCAGAACCCAATCCTTAAATTGGCTCAAGTTTATTAGAAGTAAATAATGGTGCTTCTCCAAATTTTAAAGTGTTTGTGCAACAGAGGTAAGTGGGAGGGGAGGTCAATGTTTTACCAGTTGTCTCTCTGAAAGCTCCACCCTTTTTGGGAATTAAAATTTGCATTCTACCCCCAGGCCAGTGATCCAAGGGGCAGAAAAATGTTCTTTGCTGTTTGTTCTTTATTATCTTAAAACAGGATTGTCCAGACAAGACAAGGACCACAAGGTCATAGTCAGCAGAGATTAGGTCACGATGGCCCAAGACTCAAGATCAAAAACACTGATTATAGTTAAGCTGCGACATGTGACACTGGTCAAGCAGGCCAGAGCCCCACTGCTGAAAACTCCCACTTAAAAAGCCCCGTGTTTCCGCTTAAAGTGAGGATAGTGGTCTTTGAGACACTAGTTCACTAGTCTCCTCATTTGCCACCAAATTAATAAACTTCTTTTCCCCTTCTCAAACCACTTGTCCTCACTCTTCATTCTCATTGATGTGGCCTCAGGGACAAGCAGCAAGCTTTTGCTTGCATTTTCTTTTAAAGTAATTGCATGAATACTTTTTAATAAAATTGAAGACATTTGGGAGAGATACTTAGAATCAAACCAAGAGAAATTTCCTTAAAAAATTTAATATTTATAAAGTTCTATAACAAAAGGTAACACTTTTTTTAAAAAGTGGAGTTCATGTACAAAGTACTAATATGAAATTTATTTTTGCTTGAGACCAAACCTTAATATGAAATATGTCAACTGCAGACCCATTTATTTTACATTCTGTTAATGTGAATCTTCACTGGAGACGTGAATGACATTATTGAACAAACAAAACAGTGGGCAAAAACGGCCAAGCAATGCATGTGTGCTGCACTGGGTCCCGTGGGACATCAGCACATGTGTCACTTGAACATCGGGGTCTGCACTCTTCCCACAAATTGGACCATATCTGATTATTTATTATAGGAGAACACTTTACCTAGAATTTTTTCTCAGTCTCTATTACATAGAAATCCATTTTCTTATCCGTTAAATAGTCTCTAACATATTTTTTTGCATTAAATCAAACAAGCTGACACCAGAAAGGCATTGCTGCCTTCTACCGTGAGTGATGTGGACACTTTTTAATGCTATAATTACATGCTTATTTAGGCTGATAGTTTCTCTTTTGTTTCTTTTTTTTTTTTTTCTGAGACAGAGTCTCACTTTGGTGCCCAGGCTAGAGAGAGTGCCGTGGCGTCAGCCTAGCTCACAGCAACCTCAAACTACTGGGCTCAAGCAATCCTCCTGCCTCAGCCTCCCGAGTAGCTGGGATTATAGGCACATGCCACTATGCTATAATTTTTTTTCTCTATATATTAGTTGTCCAATTAATTTCTTTCTATTTATAGTAGAGACGGGGTCTCACTCTTGCTCAGGCTGGTTTTGAACTCCTGAGCTCAAACGATCCACCTGCCTTGACCTCCCAGGGAGCTAGTATTACAGGCATGAGCCACCAAGCCCGGCCTTCTTTTGTTTCTATATCATCTACATTAATGTTCCTTTTTTTAAAAACAAAAAAATCGTGTCCAAGTAGGGGAGGGATGGAAATGAACAAGCTTAGATCCTTCTTTACAAAGAAACACACAGAATCTGAATTATCCTTTAAAAATGGTAAAAGTGATACACATCTTTCTTATAATTAGTCTTCTAATATGCATTTTAAAATAATGTAAATATACCACATTTCTTTTAACCACTTTGGGACCAGACTCGACTATAGTCGATAGCCACAGGTGAACGCGCACAGCGACTTTAGCTGACAGCTAAAGTGAATACTTTTTAATAAAATTGAAGACATTTGGGAGAGATA
The DNA here is from genome assembly GCF_040939455.1 of Microcebus murinus. Classification (NCBI taxonomy): domain Eukaryota; kingdom Metazoa; phylum Chordata; class Mammalia; order Primates; family Cheirogaleidae; genus Microcebus; species Microcebus murinus. The sequence continues at coordinate 98,529,484 of NC_134111.1, forward strand.
CTTAGAATCAAACCAAGAGAAATTTCCTTAAAAAATTTAATATTTATAAAGTTCTATAACAAAAGGTTATATGATATGACTTTTCTAATTGTTGATTTATCAAAATAAAATTGTGAACATTTGAAAATAACGTAATGAAAACATATATGTATATGTTACCTATTCTGATTTACAAGTAAAGCTGCCTGTAAAGCAGAACAAGCTTCCAGTGCTTTAAAGCTCTCCTCATCACACAAGAGCAAAACGGGTTTGTCCTCAATGCACAGCACAGACTGTCGTGCGGACTGTGAGTGCCGCTGTGGGCGAGGTTTCGGGCAGGTGAGCGTGGCCCCGAAGTGGTTACAAAGCTTGGCCTCCCGGGCCTCTGGCTTGCAGATCTGAGCAGCGAGTTACAAAGCTTGGCCTCCCGGGCTTCTGGCTTGCAGATCTGAGCAGCGAGTTACAAAGCTTGGCCTCCCGGGCCTCTGGCTTGCAGGTCTGAGCAGCGAGTTACAGAGGGGACTTCCTGAGCAGCAGCTGCCGCGAGGAAGGTGGCGTCAGGCACCGGCTCTCGGCCTCCCGTGGAAAACCACTGGATGGGGAGGTCCAGGATGAAACGTAAGCCAAAAGCTTCTTTCTCTCTTCCAGCTGCTTGTCCGCTGCCGGACACAGGGCCTGGAGGAGCCCGCCCGCCCGTGGTGACGGTGGGGCCGGGACGTGCCGCACCTGAGCCAGGCGGGCGCTTCCTCAGCACCTGGCCGCGGAGGCCCCGCCTCTTCCTTGAAGTTTGACGCGGGAGGAGGCTGCATTTCGACACGCTCTTCTCCGCGAAGCCGATCGTCTGCAGCTCTCGGAGGGGTCAGCAGCTGCTGGCGAGGGTATATGATCTGACACTTCCTCAGTTCTTCCAAACAAGAGCGGTAGATTTTGAAGTTGCATTTGGACAGCTGCTACCCAGGGACGAGAAGCACTTCCGGTTTCTGTGTTCCGAAACAGACGTCAGAGGCCGGCTCGAAGAAGACGGTGATGCCGGTCACGGCCACTAGAGGGGAGTGTGGACCCGGCCAGAGCTGAGCCGGGAAGAGAAGCCGGTATTGGGGCGGGGGGAACAGGGACACCGGGCTGCTAAAATGAGAGACGGAATCACAGGCCCTTCCTTGCCTTGCGCGCACACAGTGTGTCTGCAGCCAGCCTCGCTGGCTGGGCTGGTCATGGGAAAGATACATGAACTGGCATCAGTGGGCGTAGGAGTCTGCGCCAGGGTACAGGGGATAGGTGTCTTGTCCTGTTGTGCATACAACAGGCAGGGGTCCTCAAACTACGGGCCACTAGCCACATGGGGCCCGCCCCAGGACATTTATCCAGCCCCCTGGGTGTTTTGCCGCTGCTGCCTGTCCTGCTTAGCAGCCGACTTGTCCCCGGCCCACAGTGCGCATGTGTGGAATGTGCACCGCACTCTCCAATGGCTCTCCAATGGTCTGAGGGACAGTGAACTGGCCCCTGTGTAAAAAGCTCGAGGACTCCTGCCACAGGGGCTTAAACTGAAGGACTGTGGGTGATGATGCACCCTGTAGGTGGGACCGGGATGTGGCCCTGGCCAGCCTCCACCCTCCTCCTGCTGCACTATGGGCTTCCAGGGGGGGGAGGGTTTTTCTCACAGATGGTCCCTGGACCCTCAGCAGGTGCCCAGAAGGACTTCCTGTGCTCACCTTCCCTTCCCTGCTCCCCACAAGCCCTCACCCTTTAGCCTCTTCCTCCTCTCCCATGACAGCTCTTCCCATTCATCTCATTTTCCAAGGATTCACTCCCAACTGAAACAATCACATTTGCACCCCCAACAATCCCTCTGGCATCCTCCAAATCTGCAGCCTCAGGTGTTCAAAGTCTCCACCACCTGAGCTCTGCCAAGCAGAGGACCAGCAGAGGGAGATCAGGCTTGGGCTCAGTCTCGCCCCAGGCCCTAAAAGCTGAAATATTATCACCAATGTCTGCTGAGCCCAGGGGATAATTGCGCCATGATTATGCAATTGCAGGGGGCTATGTCCCCAGCCTCTGCCCATCTGGGCACAGGTAGGTCAGAACCTGAGGAGAGACATATACCCATATGCTTGAACCCTTTAGGGAGTGAGGGGCTCTCCCAAATTGCATCCCTTTTTCCTACCTGAGTTCCAAACCAACTGAGAGGTAGGCAAAAAGGGGAGACAGATGGGGATCAAAATACCAGTTTTATTCTGACAAAAGCTGCAGTGGGGAGTGTGGCTTGGATGTGTGGCCATAAAGGCATCACGAATACTGAAGCCTAGAATTGGGCTTATCCACATGGCCTCAGGCTGCTCCAACCAACCACCCCTCACCCCACCCCCACACAGGTCCCCGTCCCTGTGCTCCTGAGCTAGGAGGAGCCAGCAGAGTCCTGGTGCCTGCAGACAGGATGACTCCAGAGAGACTCAACTAGAGGCAGACAGTCCCATTACTCAAGGCCCCCAGTCAGAGAAGTCTCCCCTATGAGACAGGAGGGGTCAGGGGGAGACCCGGCATGCGGCCCTGAGTGGTGTGCGGCTCCTAGGAGACACTGCAGCAGGACTGAGTGCTCCCCTGAAGGTCCCAGGCTCCTGCTCTTCACTCCCCATTTCTACCCCCTGGAGGGTAGCCAGGTTCTCCATCCTCATGTCCGAGTGGGTGCTGTCACTGCACCTGCAGCTGCCTCCTGTCTTGAACCCTCCAGTCCAGGATGCTGACTATCTTAGTCATTGCGGAGATGCAGCTCTGGTCGCCACAGGGTTCCTCCCTACTTGGGGAATCACCCCCACTTCTGAAGTCTGAACTGAAACTGCTCTTCCTGAAACTTGCAAAGCCCATCACCTTGCCGGGTCCCCTGTCGTGTCCTTCCTGTATGACTCCTGCTGCTGTGTTTTCCAGGCTCCAGTAACACGAGCTGCTTCTGTGACAGCAGAAAGGTTCCCTGTTGCCACTGCTCCTTACAGCTACAGAAAATGCCCCAGGAGTTGTACCACTTCCTTCCCATCAGTCCAGCAGGATTTTAGAAGTTCATTCTGCTTCTTAATTGGATCCCTTCCCTTTCCCAATCCCAGTGGGTCTGACACTGTTGTCTGGATCAAAGAAACTTTGCTTTCTCCACAAAGACCTACAGGTTCTTCATAAACTGTCATTGCTTTTGCAGAGTGTGGTGTGTGCTCAGCTTTCTCTACCCCCATCTGCATAAATGTCCCCTTCCCCACTGCCAGGGACAGCACCGGCATGGGAGTGTCCACCTGAGAAGGTCACCCTGTGTATTGCCCCACCTAGCCCGCTGCCCATTGTCCTGGAATTGCAGGTGCTGACCTTAGCAGACCTAGGAAAATCTGGCACATTTCTGTCAGTGCTGGCTCAGCTGTGGCCTGGGCCTGCCTGCTGCCTAGGGACAAGAGCAGAGAGAGAGGGGACGCCACAGCAGGCTGGTCTGGTCAGTACCTGCCCTCCTTGGGGCCACGGTGCCATGGGGAGGCTGGGAGCAGACGGCAGCTGTGCCCAACAGAGGCTCAGCTCACCAGCTCCTCTGCCCACAGTAGGGGGTTGGGGACAGAGACAGAGAGAGAGAGACCTGAGGGTGTGCAGCACCTGGTAGGCACAGGGACCCTGCCCTCTGGAGAAGATGTCCTCATCAGTGTCCGGGAGTCTGTCCCAAGCAGACTGGTGCTCACGTGCTCCTTTGGGGACACAGAGAGCAGAAGTGGACGAGGGTGGAAACCCCTTTCTCCCACATTGTCACGTGTGACTGACAGTCACCCTGTCCACAGCTGGGGGTGGAGGGGCGGATTCAGTGGGAGCCGATGTGGAAAACATCCCTGGAGCCCTGTCCCCCCCGCCCCGAATCCCGCCTGCCCCCCCTGCTCCCCGGCCCTGGATCCCAAGGCCCCGGCCCCGCGGCCTCCCCGTCTCCGCCTTGGCTGCTGGGCGGACGCGGGCGTCGTCCAGGTCGCTGCGCACCCTGTGCGGACCGAGGGCTCAGAACCTGAACGAACCGTCTGGCAGTGACGCAGCTCCGAGGCTAAGTCCCCCGGCCGGTCACCTGCCCGTTCCTTCTGGATCACCTGGCTCCCACCTCCAGCTCCCCAACGAGAGCGTTCGCCCTCTCAGGTCCCGGTGACTTCCTCGAAGCTCAGGCGTCTCTCCTTCACCCCGGAGTTGTAGCAGCCCCGCAGTCAACGCGCCTTCAACCCTCGCGCCTACGACGTCAGCCGCTGCCACCACTTGGCTCCAGCCTCCCGCCCCAGCGCGCCCTCCCGCGTCCGATGCCGCGTCTCGGCTCTCGCCAGCCCGTGTGCGCATGCGCAGACCTGACTCGTCCGTCCAGGCTCTGCCACGGGCCTGGGAGAGATTCAAGTGTCTGGCTTTCCCTCCAGCCTGCCCCCAGTACCCCAGCCTTCTCAGCAAGGGAAGAGGAAACATGGAGTTTACCCCCACTCCCAATAAACCGTGCTGCCCTCTGGAGGGCGGAAGCAGCTGAGGGCAATTGGGTTCGAGTGGATGTTTTTTCTGTCCTTTGCACAAACACGTGGGCTCCTGGGAGCTGCCCTGCTTGTCCTGGGGTCCTCCTTCCTGGTCCTCCAGGCCTTGCCCAGGGCCTCTCCCCGTCCCTCTGCCACATTTCAGGAAGCTGAGAATGGCTTGGAGTGAAGGGGGAGACACAGTGTCCACAGCACGTCACAAGTTGAATAAATACTTTCACTTCTCATTTCCCCATTTGGGCGGAGCCGTCCCTGGGTACACCAGCCTATTGGCCGATATTTTGCTCAGAGCCCGGGCTGTTACCCTGGACCCAGGCCAGGCAGAGTGCAGGGATCGGAGGCCAGGCCCTGAGGAGGCGAGGGCCACGACCTGAGCACCAGGTGAGTCTTTATCTCCCCCTTTATCTCTGGCAGTATTTCTGCTTTCGTGCCTTTAGTCCAGTTCCTGTCTAAAGCTTTACTTGAGTTTAGTCCTGCTTTGCAAAGACACAGGTATGCAATACAGTGAAATCAGAGTACGGCATGAGGACACTGTTTTTGAAACTGCAGCAGGACGGTTCTTGGTGTGACTCCAAGTTGCCGTAACACACATGATTTCCTGTTTGCAGCTGCTGCTCAGCAGGCCAGGACTCAGAACACGAGAGTCTTTGAAGCAGGGATGTGATATTTCCCCATGACCTTTCAACTCTCTCCTGTCCCCCTGCCTTCTTCTACCTTCACATAAGTGATGTCGAACAAGTACTTTGGCTTGGGGTCTGAGTTCTTCCTCCTTGATCTTTGTCAGAAGAAGGGGAAAAAAAGAGAAAGGCCCAGGACGGCAAAAGACTAGTGCAGGCTGAATATTTTTATTTTCACTTTAATTTCCTGTTCCAGGATGGCAGATACTTCTGCAAAGAAAAGAGATAGAAATCCTATCTTTTTCTAGTAATGGGTTCAGAAATAACACTGCTTAATTTTTTAATTTAAACATTTTTAACCCCAAAGAAACACATTATATATGGTTGTTCATAAAGCTTCAAACAACATAGAGGTTCATAGAGGAAAACATTCTCTTCACTACTGGACCCCCACCCCCAGTAGCTTCCCCTCCTGGTCTCATCAAGAGTCTTGAGTTCAGCCTTCCTTGTTTTTTTCTATGCATTTACCTATATACAGTGTGTTTTCATAAATACAAAATTTGTGTTCCAGTCTTGTAATAAATGGTATTATATTGCACATGTTGTTCTGCATTTTCTCTTATCTTAATAGTGGAAATCTTAGACATCTTTTCACCTTAATACATATAGACCTACCCCACTTTTTTAACAGTGACATGCCATTCCATAGAATTGATGTACCAAATTTTTTTAACCCTTTCCCAATTGAAGGACATTCAGGTTATTTCCAGGTGTTCACTTTTACCAACAAGCTGTAATAACAGTGATTATTTCTTTTTGTTTTTTGTTTTTGCATATATACAAGTATTTAACTTGTGTCAAAATCTAAATAAGTGGAATTATTGAGGCAATGGGTGCTAATAGTTACTTGCTTATAGATCCTGCCAAATTGCCTTTCTTTTTTTTTTAATTCAGAAGAGTATTTAATGATTGAGAAATGTCTTATATATCATGATTTACACATATAATTAAACTAATAATTTTCCAGGATTTCATCAAATATTTGGACATTGAGAAAGAATTAAAATTTTGGAATTATAAGATTTTGGATTTGCAAAAATATCCAATTCTGATAGTCAATCGTAGCTTTCAAAACAGGATTCTGCTACTTATCTAGGACTCTAAGGAAGGAAAGACTAACAGTTTGTGGAATCCAAGCAGAATATGATTAAAAGAAGTCATATGATGTATAGCAACACATCAGAAAGGTCAGCATTGGCCATAGTGCTTGTGAGTAATTTTACCTTTACTGCGTTCGTGTGCAGCACAGAAACGACAGTTGTTAACATAGGTTTGACCATGGGATGCACAGAGTAGATAATATTTGCTGGGGCAATCAACTGTACCATTTCTCTTACACCAATTCAAGAGCTTCTGCTCCTTTTTTCTATACATGCCAGTTTCAGAATGAAGAACAAGGGTCAAGATGATGGAAACAACTTTGATCCATAACGAGAATGCAGACATTTGAGCGAGTCTGTGGAGGAAAATCCTCACAGAGAGGGATAACAAGTCTGGAGAAACAACAGCTCTGGGGACTGGGAGATCTTGTTCACCTTTCTGCCACAGCCCCAAATTGCCTTTCTAAGTGGCTGAAGCAATGTACTTTTCTTCCAATAGCAAATAAGATGGATGAGCCATCTCCTCACATCCAGCCAGATTTTACAAAGCTGATGGATAAAGAGTTGCATCCTCATTTAATTTGTATTTTCCTGATTATGTGGGAAGTTGAACAGTTTTTTATGTTTATTGGCCATTTAAATTCTCTCTTCTATGAATCATTCATTTATTTTTTGCCAGTGTTATTCAGTTGAGCTGTTTGTCCTTTTTTTCATGATATGAGGGAGTTCTCTAAATATTTCAGTAAGTATAAAAATACTTTTCTTGTCCTTTAACTGTAGGGTGACTTTTACCTTATTAAGGCTTAAAAGTTGAGGTATACACCTATCATGGTATTGATTTTGTAAGATAGATGCACGATCATTGTTAGAAATAAAGTCCTGGGGAAAGTTACTAACAAATTTCATGATCACTGCCAGGTTTACGGTAGTCCTTGTGTTCTTCAAGGTGGCAGATTTGATTCTACCTTTATTTCAGGAGAAGTTTCTTCAGTATCTGTGAAAATGTTTTCTATTTCCATTTTTAGGCCTAATTCTTCTTACATTGGTATGACTTTAGTCTTCACGGCTCTGATGTGCTGCCTAGTGCTTTCATCTTTTCAATTTTGTACTCTGTGTTCATAATGGTTGTCTCAAACTTTTCCTCCATGATGATTATTTAATTTTGGGTAGGTTTTTGTTTCTTGTAATTTCTGATTTTAAAAAGAATTGATTGTGTTGCTTTTTGAGGGGTATCTTAATTTGTTTCTACAGCTCTGCACTCTCCACTTTAACCCATATTTTGTTAATTTACTATCTCATTTTCACATTTTTTTTAAATTTATTTTTATTTTTTATTCCAGCATATGGGGGTACAAATGTTTAGGTTATGTATATTGCCTTTGACCCACCTGAATCAGATCTTCAAACGTATCCATCCCCCAGACAGTGCACACCACACCCATTAGGTGTGAATATACTCACCCCCTCCTCCTCTCCCATCTGCCCAACACCTGATGAATGTTATTACTATGTGTGCACTTAAGCATTGATCAGTTAAAACCAATTTGATGGTGAGTACATGTGGTGCTTTGTTTTTCCATTCCTGGGATACTTCACTTGGTAGCATGTGTTCTTGCTTTATTTAGGTTTTGTGTGGTAGTAAGCACTGTGGTGACATTCTGCTTCTCTTCTTCAGATTGCAATTCTGTGCTCCTCTGTTCTCTCCTGTGCCTTCCCTGGCTTTACAGCCATTTCGCTGTGCTTCACCCCAAACTTCCCACTTGCTCAGTCGTAATCCCAGTGAATTTTTATTTTCATGTTTCCTACCTTGTCTGAGGCCAAACTGTTTCCCATCTGAGCTACAGTTTGAAGGCTCTGATTCTTAATGATATTTCTGAGGATGCAAGTAATTGATTAAACCGTTGTTTTCCCCACTGATTTGCAGTGTTACCCTTTTCCTTAACCAAGTTGCCATATAGGCAGGTGCTTTTCTGTGTTCTCTGTTCTCTGCCATTGGTCCGTGATTGCCTCTGCTTGTGCCAGAACTACACTGTCACAAAGGTGACAGCGTCCCAACAACTCCTGATACATGATGGAGAAAATCTTCTTCTCCTCTCCTTCCAAAGTGTCTCTTGGCCCTTCGTGCTTCCAAATCAACTTCTTAAAAATCTTATTGTGATTTTGTATAGGATTGCATTGAGTCTATGGATCAATTTGAAGGGATTTGACATCTTTACAATATTATGTCTTCCATATCATGAATATGTTATATATTTATATATCTTACTAATTTAAAAATAGTTTCTAATAAAATTTCTATTTTTTTTTTTTTTTTTGAGACAGAGTCTCGCTTTGTTGCCCAGGCTAGAGTGAGTGCCATGGCGTCAGCCTAGCTCACAGCAACCTCAAACTCCTGGGCTCAAGTAATCCTCCTGCTTCAGCCTCCTGAGTAGCTGGGACTACAGGCATGCACCACCATGCCTGGCTAATTTTTTCTATATATATTAGTTGTCCAATTAATTTCTTTCTCTTTATAGTAGAGACGGGGTCTCGCTCTTGCTCAGGTTGGTTTCAAACTCCTGAGCTCAAACCATCTGCCCGCCTCGGCCTCCCAGAGAGCTAGGATTACAGGCATGAGCCACAAAATTTCTATTTTTATGTTTGAAGGTTTTTGTACTTCTAGATTTCTTCATAGATATTTGATGTCTTTGTGCTTTTATAAACTACAGTAGTCCTCCCTTATCTGTGATTTTGTTTTCCATCATTTCAATTACTAGTGGTAAAGGTAGGTCCTAAAATATTCAATGGAACATTCCAGAAATAAACAATTTATAAGTTATAAATTGCATGCCATTCTGAGTAGTGTGATGAAATCTCATGTAGTCCCTCTCAGTCCCACCTGGGACATGACCCATTCCTTTGTCCAGCACCTCCACGCTGAAGATGCCATTCACCTGCCCATTAATCACTTAGAAGCTGCCTTGGTTATCAGATCAACTGTTGTGGTATCACAGTGCTGTGTTCAAGCAACTCTTATTTTACTTAATAATGGCCCTAAAGGAGGAGAGTGGTGCTGCTGGCAAGTTGGATATGCCATAGAGAAGCCGTAAATTGCTTCGTTTAAGTGAAAAAGTGAACACTCTAGAAACGATAAGGAAAGAAAAGAAAATTAATATGCTCAGGTTGCCTAAGAGCTACAGTATAATGTCATATTTTGAGAGAGAGACCACACTCACGTAGAAGGCACTATTTTACTATATTCTCTCTTATGTATGAATATGTATAGGTGACCCCTGTTCTGATCTATGGTTCTATTTTTTATTTGTTTCAATACTGTAATGCTTTACTGTAAAATACTTTTACTATAAAATCATAAATTTATGATTTTATATATAATGTTCTGTAACGTATCTTTCTGGAATTCAATTGAGAGACATTGAATAAAAAGTTAAATTTAGGAAGAATTTACATCTTAAAGAAGTCTGAATGATCCCAGCTATAAACATGTATGTCTCTTCATTTATTCAAGTGTTCAAGTATTTGAATTTCTATAGTAATGTTTAATGGGTCCTGTGGTATTCTTATTGGATCAACTTAGTGCTAGGCATTTAAAAATTTTATTTGTGTAATACAGACATTTTTAACAATATTAATTTTCTGACACATGAACACAGGATACCTTTCCACTGATTTGTGTCTTCTGCAATTTCTTTCATCAATGTCTTATAGTTTTCATTATCCAAATTCCTCACTTTCTTGGTTAAATTTATTTTTAAGAATTTTATTCTTTTTAATGCTACTGTAAATAAGATTATTTGCTTACTTTTTCCTCAGATAGTTTGTTAGTGTATGGAAACACAACTGATTGTTGTATGTTGATTTTATATTCTGCAACTTCACTGAATTCGTTTATTGGTTCTAATTTTTTGGTGGCAACTTTAGTGATTTCTATTAATATATATACAAGATCATGTGATTTGGAAGTAGAGACAATTTTTGTTCTTCCTTTCTAATTTGGATGCCTTTTATTTCTTTTTCTTGCCTAAATGATCTGGCTAGGACTTTCAGTACTGTGTTGAATAGAAATGGTGAGAGTGGGCATCCTTGTTTTATTCCTGGGTTAGAAGAAAAGCTTTCAGCTTTTTATTGTTGAGTATGATGTTAGCTGTGGGTTTGTCATATATGGCCTTTATTGTGTTGAGGTACATTCTTCCTATACCTAATTTGTTGAAATTTTTATCATAAAAGGATGTTGAGGTTTTCAAATGCTTTTTCTGCACCTGTTAATATTAAAATATTCGTATAATGTTTGTCCTTCATTCTGTTAATGTTGTATATGACCTTTGTTGATTTACATATGTTGAATCATCCCTGTATCCTGGGGATAAATCCCATTTGATCAAGGTGAATGATCCTTTTAGTGTACTGTTGAGTTTGGCTCGCTAGCATTTTGTTGAGAAATTTTGCATCTATGTTCATCAGGGATATTGGTCTGTAATTTTCTTTTCTTGTAGTGTTCTGAGCTGGCTTTGGTATCAGGGTAATACAGACCTCAAAAAATGAGTTTGGAAATGCTCCTTGCTCCTCATTTTTTTTTAGCTTTTGAGAATGATTAGTATTAGTTTTTAGTTGAAATGCTTGGTGGAATTCACCAAGGAAGCTATCTGGTTTTTCTTTCATGGGAGGTTTTTGATTACTGATTCAATATTTTTACTCATATTGATGTGCTTAGATTATTCGTTTATTTTCAATTCAGTCTTAGTAGGTTGTGTGTGTCTAGGAATTTATCCATTTCTTCTAGATTATCCAATTTGTTGGTATATAATTGTTTAAAGTAGTCTCGTGATCCTTTGTATTTTTAGGGTACCAGGTGTAATGTTTTTTTTTTTTCTCATTTATAAGTTTATTTATTTGAGTCCTGTCTCTTTTTTTCCTTGGTTAGCCTAGCTAAAGATTTGACAATTATGTTTATCTCTTCAAAGAACCAACTATGAGTTTTGTTGATCTTTTCTATTGTTTTTCTACATTCTATTTATTTTTGCTCTAATCTTTATTATAACCTCCTTGCTGTTAACTTTGGGCTTAGTTTGTTTTTCTTTCGAAGGTATAAAGCTAGACTGTTTGAAATCTTTCTTTTCTCCAAATGTAGGGGAGAAAACTTGACTCTTAGAACTTCTGTTGCATTCCATAAGTTTTGGTATATTGTATTTTCAATTTTGCTTGTCTCAAGATATTTTCAATTACCCTTTTTGACTTCTTTGACCTGTTGGTTGTTCAGGAATGTATTGTTAAATTTCCATGTATTTATAAATTCTCCAAATTTCCTCCGATTATTAATTTCTAGTTTCATACCATTGTGGTCAGAAAGACTTGATATGATTTCAACCTTCTTGGCTTTTTTAAGACTTGTTTTGTGGCCTAATATATGATGTATTCTAGAGAATGTTCCATGTACACTTGAGAAGAATGTGTATTCTGCTGCTATTGGACAGAATGTCTGTTAGGTCCAGTTGGTCAGAAGAGTATTTCAATTTCAACATTTCCTTCATGATTTTTCTAGCTGATTGATCAATCATTAAGAGAGGAGTATTAAAGTCCCCTACCATTATCGTATTGCTGTTTATTTCTCCTTTCAGTTCTGTTAGCATTTGCTTTATATATTAAGGTGGTCCAATACTGGATGCATAACCATTTACAACTGTTACACTTTTTTGATGAATTAACCTCCTTTTCCATATATAATGACTTTCTTAGTCTCTTGTGACATTATACATTTTGTCTGATATAAATACAGATGAATATAGTCACCTCTGCTTTCTTTTGGTTACTTTTTGCATGAATATCTTTTTTCCATTTCTTCACTTTTAGCCTTCATGTGTTCTTAAAGCCAAAATGAATCTCTTATATGTAGCAAATTGTTGGATCTTATTTTTTATTGTTTTCTGAGTGTTTTATACTTTCTTTTTCTGTTCTTCATTTTTTTTAGCTTTCGTTGTGATTTGATGACTTTTTGTGGGGTATACTTTGATTCTTTTCTCATAATTTTTATCTACCATAGATTTTTCTTTTGTGGTTTCCATGAGGCTTACATAAAATATTTTCTAGTTATATCACTCTATTTTATGGTAACAACTTCGATTGCATACAAACTCTGTATTTTTACTTCTCTCCCTATTTTGATTTATTGATGTTAAAATTTGCATCTTTTTTATAGTATGTATCCAATAACAAATTATCATTATACTTATTTTTTAATTTGTTTGTTTTTTAACTTTTACAACAGAATGTAAAGTAATTTATGCACAATCATTACAATTTTAGAGAATTCTGACTTTGGCTATATATTTACCTTTACCAGTGAGTTTCATATACTCATATGTTGTTAATGAATATCCTATCATTTTACCTTGAAGAACTCCCTTTACCATTTCTTGTAAGACAGTTTTAGTCTTTTGTGTGTTTGTTTTTGTTTTTGTTTTTTGTTTTTTTTTTTTGAGACAGAATCTCGCTTTGTTGCCCAAGCTAGAGTGAGTGCCGTGGCGTCAGCCTAGCTCACAGCAACCTCACACTCCTGAGCTCAAGCAATCCTCCTGCCTCAGCCACCCGAGTAGCTGGGACTACAGGCATGCACCACCATGCCCGGCTAGTTTTTTCTATATATATTAGTTGGCCAATTAATTTCTTTCTATTTATAGTAGAGACAGGGTCTTGCTCTTGCTCAGGCTGGTTTCGAACTCCTGACTTCGAGCAATCCGCCCGCCTCGGCCTCCCAAAGTGCTGGGATTACAGGTGTGAGCCACCGCGCCCGGCCTCTTTTGTGTGTTTGGACAAGTCTTTATCTCTCATTCCTTTCTGAAAGACAGCTTTGCCAGGTGGAGTATTCTTGGTTGGCCTGTTGTCTTTCAATATTTTGAATATATCATCTCAGTCTCTTGGCCTGCACAGTTTAGGCTGAGAAATCCATATGGGGGATATCTTGTATATGATGAGTTACTCTTTTCTTGCTGCTTTCAAAATTCTCTCTGTTTTTATCTTCTGACAATATAATTATAATGTTTCTTGATGTAGACCTTTTGTGCTCAACCTGTTTTGGGACTTTTGGACCTCGTGAATCTAGATGTCCATTTCTCTCCCCAAATTTGGGAAGTTTTCAGCCATTATTTCTTTTTTTTAATTTTAGTGTATTATGGGGGTACAAGTGTTAAGGTTACTTATATTGTCCATGCCCCCCTCCCCCCTCGAGTAAGAGCTTCAAGCATGTCCATCCCCCAAACATTGCACATCTTACTAGTTGTGGTTGTATATGCCCATCCCCTCCTCCCCCCTCCCACCACCATTATTTCTTTAAATGGACTTTCTGATCATTTTTCTCTCTCTTCTCCTACTTTAATTCCTATAATATGTGTGTTGCTTCACTTGATGGTGTCGCATAAATCCCATAGGCTTTTTTCATTCATTTTCATTCTTTTTCTTTCTGCTCCACTCAGTGGATAATTTTTAATGACCTATCTTTGAGTTCACTTATTCTTTCTTCTGCTTGATTGAATCTCTGTTGAAGCTCTCTGTTAAATATTTTCAGGTCAGTCATTGCATTTTCCAGCTCTAGCATGTCTGGGATTTTTTATGATTTCTATTTCTTGTTGATGTTTTAATTTCATTTATATATTATTTTCTAATTTTTTTGTTGTCTATCTGTATTTTCTTGTAGTTCACTGAACTTCCTTAAAAGTATTATTTTTAATTCTTCTTCAGTAAGTTCATAGATCTTCATTCCTTTGGAGTCAGTTATTGGGGCTTATTAGTGTCTTTTGCTGGTGTTATTTTTTCCTGACTCTTTATGATCCTTGTATCCTCATATTGCTATCTGCACATTTAAGGAAGTGGCAACCTCTTCCAGCCTTTACAGATTTGCTTTGGAAGGGAATGATGTAGATTCATCAGTCCATCCTGGGATTCTGGATGGGCCAGCTGGTAGTGTCCTTGGACAGGCAGAGTTTGCTATTAGGGTCTCTAGTTGGGTGGAAACATTGCCTGTGCTCTGAGGTTAGGTGGGGCCACTGGCTGGTCTCTGTGGTTGGGTTTGTCTCTTGGCTAGGCTCTTTGACTAGGCATGACTGACCTGCCTTTCCCAACATTCATTCTAAATTTTACACACAAATAAAATACTTTATTAGTTCAATTTTTATAAAAATAGGATCATAATACATTAATCTGAACCTGATATTTTTATTCAACAGTATAACTATGTCCTTCCATTCAAATTACTAGAAATAAATAGCTGCATAATATTTCAACAGTATTTATTTATCATCATATACTCAACAATTCATCCAAACAATCAGGTTGTTTTCAGGTTGGTGGTATGTGTTATTGTTGTTTATTTCTTACTAAAAACAATACTTCAATACATACTTTCTTATTTATGCATATCTAGTCAATAAATATATATTGAACACCTTGTATGTATTAGGTACATAAGAAAAATCAATGGAAAAAACAGGCAGAATCCCTGTCCTTGTGGCTTATATATTGTAGGGAAAAGAGAGACAATGAATAAGACAATAAACAATAAATAAAACAAATAAGTAATTCATTTAGTATGTTGGCCAGTGACAAGAACATGGAGAAAAGAAAGAACCAGATTATGGGCTTGAGAGTACAGGGGGCACTGGGGGATTGTGATTGTGATTTTAGATACGTTGGTCAAAGCAAGCATCTCTGAGAATGTTACAAGGAGCAAGTACTTAAAGGAGACAAAGAAGTTAGTTTACTACATTGATATCTGGACAAAGACTATGCTAAAGAGAGGAAACAGAGAGTATCAAGTCCCTAAAGCTGGAGAGTGCCTGATGTAGTCAATAAACAGCAATGAGGTTGGTGCAGCCAGAGAGAAGTGAGCAAGGGGAGAGGAGAGAAGGGCTAGATCATTTTAGACCCTTTGAAGAGTGTAAGAACTTGGTTTTCACTTTTGAAGAAATGGGGAGCCATTGACAGTTCTAGAGTTCTTGTTTGTATAGGATGCATATTAGTGTTTTTATTTCTATAGGATAAATTCCAAAAGTGGGACTGCTGGGTCACTCTGTAGTATATCTTAAAATTTGGTAGATATTGCCAGAGCTTTTCTTTTCTCGTTCTTTCTCTCTCCTTTTTTTTGGTTTTACTTTATTATTTTATTTTTTTATGTCAGCATATTATGGGAGTACAAATGTTTAGGTTATATGTGTTGCCTTCCCCCCATTGCCCCCCAAAGTCAGAGCTTCAAGTGTGCCCATCCCCTAGATGGTGTGCATCACACTCATTATGTATGTATATACCCATTCTCTCCTCCCCCCTCCCATCTGCCTGATGCCCGATAAAGGTTATTCCTATATGTCCACTTAGGTGTGGATCAATGAAACCAATTTGCTGGTGAGTACATGTGGTGCTTATTTTTCCATTCTTGGGATAGTTCACTTAGTAGAATGGGTTCTAGCTCTATCCAGGAAAATGCAAGAGGTGCTATATCACCGTTGTTTCTTATAGCTGAACAGTACTCCATGGTATACATATACCACATTTTATTAATCCACTCATGTATTGATGGGGCACTTGGATTGTTTCCACATCTTTGCAAGTGTGAATTGTGCTGCTAGAAACATTCGGGTGCAAATGTCTTTTTTATAGAGTATCTTTTGTTCTTTTGGGTAGATGCCCAGTAATGGGATTGCTGGATCAAATGGTAGATCTATTTGTATCTCTTTAAGGTATCGCTATATTGCTTTCAACAGAGGTTGCACTAATTTGCAGTCACACCAGCAAGTGTAGGAGTGTTACTATCTCTCTGTGTACATGCTAACATTGATTGTTTTGGGACTTTTTGATAAAGGATATCTCACTGGAGATAAATGATATGTCATTGTGGTTTTGATTTGCATTTCCCTGATGATTAGAGATGTTGAGCATTTTTTCATATGTAAGTTGGCCATTATTCTGTCTTCTTTTGGAAAGTTTCTGTTCATGTCCTTTGCCCACTTTTTGATAGGGTTGTTTAATTTTTCCTTGATGATTTTCCTGAATTCTAAATAGATTTCTAGTTATCAGCCCTTTATTGGATGTGTAGCTTGCAAAAATTTTCTCCCATACTGTAGGTTGTCTGTTTGCTCTCATGACAGTTTCTTTGGCTGTGCAGAAGCTTTTTACTTTGATCAGGTCTTATTTCTTTATTTTTGTTGTTGCTGTGTTTGCCTTTGGGATCTTCTTCATAAATTCTTTGCCTAGGCCAATGTCTAGAAGAATATTTCCAATGTTTTCCTCTAGAATTCTAATAGTTTCTCACACCTAAGGTTTAAGTCTGTTACCCAGCGTGAATTCATTTTTATGAGAGGTGAAAGATGCGGATCCTGTTTTAATTTTCTACATGTGGCTATCCAGTTTTCCCAGCACCACTTATTGAATAAGGATTCCTTTCCCCAGTGTATGTTTTTGTCAGCTTTGTCAAAGATTAGATGGCTATATGAGGATGGTTTTATATCTGGGTTCTCTGTTCTGTTCTACTGGTCAATGTCCCTGTTCTTATGTCAGTCTAGAGCTGTTTAATTACTATAGCCTTGTAGTATAGTTTGAAATCTGGTAAATTGATACCATTTTGTTTTTATTGCCTAGGATTGCTTTTCCTATATGGGGTCTTCTCTGGTTCCATACGAAGCGTAAAATTATTTTTTCTGTATCTGTGAAAAATGATGATGCTATTTTAATAGGGCTTGCATTGACTCTGTAGATCATCACTTTGGGTAGTAGAGACATTTTAACAATGTTGATTCTGCCGACCCACATGCATGGTGTGGTTTTCCACCTGTTTACTTTGCCAGAGCTTTTCTGAAAAGGTTGTAGCAAATCATGCTCATATCAGTAATGAATGAGTGTCTGTTTCTCTGAATCTTCTCCCACACTGAATAGTATCACTAATGAAATTGTGTTTGCCAATCTAATAGGTGAGAAATGGTTTCTCATTGATGTTTTAGTGTGTATGCATTCATATGTTTATTGGACATTTTAATTTTCTTTTTTCTAACCTGCCTATTCAGGTCCATTTGAGGGAGGGTGCTTTTTTTTTTTTTAACTTCAGCATATTATAGGGGTACAAATGTTTAGGTTATGTGTGTTGCCTTCCCCTTTCTTCCTGCCCATAGTCAGAGCTTCAAGTGTGCCCATCCCTCAGACAGTGTGCAGTGCACTCATTATGTGTGTATATACCCATCCTCTCTTCCCCCCTCCCATCTGCTCGATGCCTGATAAAGGTTGTTCCTATATGTCCACCTAGATGTGGATCAATGAAACCAATTTGCTGGTGAGTACATGTGGTGCTTATTTTTCCATTCTTGGGATAGTTCACTTAGTAGAATGG
This sequence comes from Microcebus murinus, assembly GCF_040939455.1. Lineage (NCBI taxonomy): Eukaryota > Metazoa > Chordata > Mammalia > Primates > Cheirogaleidae > Microcebus > Microcebus murinus. The sequence goes on from NC_134111.1 coordinate 98,547,110, forward strand.
GTTCTAGCTCTATCCAGGGAAATGCAAGAGGTGCTATATCACCGTTGTTTCTTATAGCTGAATAGTACTCCATGGTATAATATGCCACATTTTATTAATCCACTCATGTATTGATGGGGCACTTGAGTTGTTTCCACATCTTTGCAACTGTGAATTGTGCTACTAAAAATATTCGAGTGCAGATGTCTTTTTTATAGAGTGTCTTTTGTTCTTTTGGGTAGATGCCCAGTAATGGGATTGCTGGATCAAATGGTATATCTACTTATATCTCTTTAAGGTATCTCCATATTGCTTTCCACAGAGGTTGCACTAGTTTTGTTATTTTTAATTAATAGACTGGAGTTCTTGTCTATTAATATCTGATATATTAACACTTTGTCATATGTGTTGTAAATGTGTTTCTATACTTTTATATCTTTATTGCTTTTTTTTTTAATTTTTTTTTTTGGCATATTATGGGGGTACAGATTTTAAGGTTTCAATAAATGCCCATTTCCCCCCTCCCCCCACAAGTCTGAGTCTCCAGCATGACCATCCCCCAGATGGTGCACATCTCACTCATTATGTATGTATATACCCGCCCCCCTCCCCCCTCCCACCTGCCCAATACCCTATTACTGTAGCACCTATGTGTCCACTTAGGTGCTACTCAGTTAATACCAGTTTGCTGGAGAATATATCTGGTGCTTGTTTTTCCATTCTTGGGATACTTCACTTAGTGGTATGGGTTCCAGCTCTAACCAGGAAAATATAAGATGTGCTATATCACCATTGTTTCTTAGAGCTGAATAGTACTCCATGGTATACATATACCACATTTTATTAATCCATTCTTGGATTGATGGGCACTTGGGCTGTTTCCACAGCCTTGCAATTATGAATTGTGCTGCTATAAACATTCGAGTGCAGGTGTCTTTTTTGTAGAGTGTCACTGGATCATTTGGGTAGATGCCCAGCAATGGGATTGCTGGATCAAATGGTAGATTCACTTGTATCGCTTTAAGGTATCTCCATATTGCTTTCCACAGAGGTTGAACTAGTTTGCAGTCCCACCAGCAGTGTATCTTTATTGCTTTTTTAAACACTTATATCTATTAAATCTTTCTCTTGCTATTTTCTTTTTGTATGTTTGTTGTCTGACTCAGATGTTTATCCTATCATATAAATATTTACATTATTTTATCCAGCTTTAATGGAGTTTCAGGTTGCAAGTGCACCACAGTTACCTAACAGTTTCAGAAGAATTGATTTTTGAAAATTTACTGTATTTTTTATAATTGGGGGTACTTTATATATCTTTATTTATATTTTATTTAATTCCTTCAATAAGGTTTTATAGTTTTCTTCATATAGGTTTCATACCTTTCAGGTGTTTATAAATATATGTATGTGTATTTACTATTATGGCTGAGTATTATATATTTTTCAATTTATGTTGCTGCAAACAAAAACTATAAATTTTATATATGTACTTATTATTCATACTTCTTGGCCAATTATTTTCTTGTTTTTATGTATTTTATTAAGTCTCTAAAGTTTCTATGTATATGGTCATAAAACATAGTATATATTATTTTAGTATTTATACCAATTATTTCCTTTTTCTATCTTGTTGCATACATATATATAATTATATATATATATATATAATAATGGTGTTAATGGTAGAAATTTCTGCAATGTTTTGCATTTTAATGACTTTACCATTTTAATGTTTATTGTAACATTTCCTGGTTTTAGAGACTTTATATTGTGTTAGTTTTTATTTCATATAGAGTTTTTATAAAAATTGCTGCTAGGATTCATCAAATTTTCTTTAAAAACATTTGTGGATATATATACTTTTTCTGCTTTTATTTGTTGATGTAAAATCATAGAGCAATTTCCTAATGTTGAACCAAGTTTGTTTTACTCATTCTCATTACTTTTCACTTTTTTTCTTATGTTTTAAAATAAACTCTAGCTTTCAACAATTTGGATAGAACTAGAGATCATTATTCTAAGTGAAGTATCTAAAGAATGGAAAAACAAAGACCACATGTACTCACTATTAAATAGGAACTAACCAATGAGCACACATGTACACACAGGGAAGTAAAACTCAGTGTAAATCAAGCAGGTGAGAAGGGGGAGGAGGGGCTGGGCAAAAACCTACCTAATGGGTACAATAAACAGTATCTGGGGGATGGGCACACTTATAACCCTGACTCAAGCATAACAACATCAATATATGTAACCGAAAACATTTGTACCCCCATAGTATTTTGAAATTAAAAAAAAATAATCTCTAGCTCCAAATTTTATTTTATTTCTGACATAACAAAATGGGCTGTTTTATTTTCTAAAATCTCTAAGTAATTTATTTTCTTTAACATCCATGTGTTTAGCTTTTACTGATTGTAACTTATTAAGACTTCTTTTGCGACAGAATTATGCTCAATATTGATATATGTTTTTCAAAGATATTGAGAAAAAGGTGCTCTCTATTTTTAAGTCACAAGATTAAATGATAAATCATTTTAATTTATCCAGAACCTACATATTTTACATATGTCGAGAGTAAAAAATTAGAGCTGAATTGTTTTTCAATGCCCATAAAACATTCCCCCATTATTTGTTTCTTCACTTTTGATTTGACATTGATGGGAACATGCTTGCTTTGTGTATTGTTTGCAGTTGCATACCATAACATGCTTATCTTTGATTTTTTTTTTTTTTTTTTTTTTTTTTTTTTTTTTTTTTTTTTCTATTTTATTTTTTTTTATTTTTTTTTTTTTTAATTATTTTTTTTATTTTGGCATATTATGGGGGTACAGATTTTAAGGTTTCAATAAATGCCCATTTCCCCCCCTCCCCCCAAAAGTCTGAGTCTCCATCATGACCATCCCCCAGATGGTGCACATCTCACTCACTATGTATGTATATACCCGCCCCCCTCCCCCCTCCCACCTGCCCAATACCCTATTACTGTAGCACCTATGTGTCCACTTAGGTGCTACTCAGTTAATACCAGTTTGCTGGAGAATATATCTGGTGCTTGTTTTTCCATTCTTGGGATACTTCACTTAGTAGTATGGGTTCCAGCTCTAACCAGGAAAATATAAGGTGTGCTATATCACCATTGTTTCTTAGAGCTGAATAGTACTCCATGGTGTACATATACCACATTTTATTAATCCATTCTTTGATTGATGGGCACTTGGGCTGTTTCCACAGCCTTGCAATTATGAATTGTGCTGCTATAAACATTCGAGTGCAGGTGTCTTTTTTGTAGAGTGTCACTGGATCATTTGGGTAGATGCCCAGCAATGGGATTGCTGGATCAAATGGTAGATTCACTTGTATCGCTTTAAGGTATCTCCATATTGCTTTCCACAGAGGTTGAACTAGTTTGCAGTCCCACCAGCAGTGTAGGAGTGTTCCTCTCTCTCCGCAACCACGCCAGCATTTATTGTTTGGAGATTTTTTGATAAAGGCCATTCTCACTGGGGTTAAGTGATATCTCATTGTGGTTTTGATTTGCATTTCCCTGATGATTAGAGATGTTGAGCATTTCTTCATATGTTTGTTGGCCATTCTTCTGTCTTCTTTAGAAAAATTTCTGTTCAAGTCCTTTGCCCACTTTTTAATGGGGTTATTTGATTTTTTCTTCCTAATTTTCGTGAGTTCTAAGTATATTCTAGTTATCAGTCCCTTATCGGATGCATAGGATGCAAAAATTTTCTCCCATTCTGTAGGTTGTCTGTTTACTTTCATGACTATTTCTTTGGCTGTGCAGAAGCTTTGTAGTTTGATCATGTCCCATTTATTTATTTTTGTTGCTGCTGTGATTGCCTTTGGGGACTTCTTCATAAACTCTTTGCCCAGGCCGATGTCTAGGAGAGTGTTTCCAACTTTTTCCTCTAGAGTTCTAATAGTTTCATATCTTAGGTTTAAGTCTGTTATCCAGCGTGAGTTGGTTTTTGTGAGAGGTGAAAGGTGTGGGTCCTGTTTTAGCCTTCTACAGGTGGCTATCCAGTTTTCCCAGCACCATTTATTGAAGAGGGATTCTTTTCCCCAGCGTATGTTTTTGTCTGCTTTGTCAAAGATGAGACGGCTATATGAGGATGGTTTTATATCAGGATTCTCACATCTGTTCCACTGGTCAATATTCCTGTTTTTGTGCCAATACCATATTGTTTTAATTACTACAGCTTTGTAGTATAGTTTAATATCTGGCATATTAATGCCTCCCATTTTGTTTTTGTTGCCTAGAATTGCTCTTGATATTCGGGGTCTTCTTTGGTTCCATACGAAGCGTAAAATTATTTTTTCTATATCTGTGAAGAATGCTGATGGGATTTTAATAGGTATTGCATTGAATCTGTAGATCAGTTTGGGTAGTATAGACATTTTGACAATATTGAGTCTGCCGATCCACGAGCATGGTATGGATTTCCATCTGTTTACATCCTCTGTTATTTCCTTCCTCAGTGTTTCATAGTTCTCCCTGTAGAGGTCTTTTACCTCTTTGGTTAAATATATTCCTAGGTACTTTAATTTCTTTGTTGCTATTGTGAAGGGAATTGAGTCTTTGATTTGGTTCTCAATTAGATTGTTGTTGGCGTATATGAATGCCTCTGATTTCTGTGTATTAATTTTGTATCCTGAGACTTTACTAAATTCATTGATCAGTTCCAGGAGTTTCTTGGTTGAATCCTTGGGGTTTTCTAGATACAATATCATATCATCAGCAAACAGTGAAAGTTTGATCTCTTCTGCCCCTATTTGGATACCTTTGATTCCATTTTCCTGTCTGATTGCTGTAGCCAAGACTTCCAGCACTATGTTGAATAGAAGTGGAGATAGTGGGCAGCCTTGTCTGGTTCCAGTTCTAAGTGGGAATGATTTCAGTCTTTCCCCATTCAGTATGATGTTGGCTACGGGTCTGTCATATATGGCTTGTATCATTTTTAGGTATGTCCCTTCTATGCCTATTTTCTTAAGTGTTCGTATCATGAAAGGGTGTTGAATTTTGTCAAAGGCTTTTTCTGCATCTATTGAAAGAATCATGTGGTCTTTGTTTTTGCTTCTGTTGATGTGGTGAATTGCATTTATAGATTTACGTATGTTGAACCATCCCTGCATCCCTGGGATGAAGCCCACTTGGTCGTGGTGGATTATTTTTTTGATAAGTGTCTGGATTCGGTTAGCTAAGATTTTGTTGAAAATTTTTGCATCTATATTCATTAGGGATATTGGTCTGTAGTTTTCTTTTTTTGTTGCATCCTTTCCTGGTTTTGGTATCAGAGTAATATTCGCTTCATAAAAGGTGTCGGGGAGGTTTCCGTTCTTCTCGATGTTGTGGAATAGTTTCTGCAAGATAGGTACTAGTTCTTCTTTGTAAGTATGGTAAAATTCAGGTGTGAAGCCATCTGGACCGGGACTTTTCTTTTTAGGGAGATTTTTAATTGCTGTTTCTATTTCAGCTGTTGAGATTGGTCTGTTCAGGGAATCTATTTCTTCCTGGTTGAGCCTAGGGAGGCTGTGTGTTTCTAGAAATTTGTCCATTTCCTCCACATTTTCCAGTTTGTGTGCATAAAGATTTTTGTAGTATTCATAAATTGTATCTTGTATCTCTTTGGGATCAGTTGTGATATCTCCTTTTTCATTCCTGATGGAGCTTATTAGAGATTTCTCTTTTCTGCTTTTCGTTAGCTTAGCCAATGGAGTGTCAATTTTGTTTATTTTTTCAAAGAACCAACTTTTTGTTTTATTAATCTCCTGAATAGCTTTCCTGTTTTCAATTTCGTTTAGTTCTGATTTGATCTTGTTGATTTCACTTCTTCTGCTGGGTTTGGGGTTGGTCTGTTCTTCTTTTTCCAGCTCTTTGAGTCGTTTCATTAGATTGTCTATTTGTGATCTTCTTGCCTTTTGGTTATAGGCATTTATGGAGATAAACTTTCCTCTCAGAACTGCTTTAGCTGTGTCCCAGAGGAGTTGATAACTTGTCTCTCCATTGTCATTTTCTTCATAGAAGTTTTTTATTTCCGTCTTGATTTCTTCATTTACGAAGTAATCATTTAGTAGGAGGTTGTTTAATTTCCACGTTTTTGTGTAGAAATGTGAGCTTCTGTTAGGGTTGATTTCTAGTTTTATTCCACTGTGATCTGAGAAAGTACATGGTATGATTTCTATTTTTTTAAATTTCTTGAGATTTTCTTTGTGTCCTAGGATATGGTCAATCTTAGAGAATGTCCCGTGAGCTGATGAGAAGAACGTATATTCAGTGGATTTTGGGTAGAATGTTCTGTAGATGTCTGTCAGACCCAATTGTTCTAGAGTTTTGTTTAAGTCCATTATTTCTTTATTAATTTTCTGTTTGGAGGATCTGTCTCGTGCCGTCAGTGGGGTGTTGAAATCCCCGGCGATTATGGAGTTGCTATTAATCCATTTGCTTAGCTCCAGTAAGGTTTGCTTTATGAATCTGGGTGCACCTAAGTTGGGTGCATATATATTTAAAATTGTTATCTCCTCTTGTTGGACTGTGCCCTTCACCATTATATAATGACCCTCTTTGTCTTTTACTACTTTTGTTGGTTTAAAAACTAAATCGTCTGAAATTAGAACTGCCACACCAGCCTTCTTTTGGTTTCTATTTGCTTGGAATATTGATCTCCACCCTTTTATTTTTAGTCTATGTGCATCCTTGCAGGTTAAATGTGTTTCCTGAAGACAGCATATACTTGGCCTGTATTTTCTTATCCATTCAGCCAGCCTATGTCTCTTGAGTGGAGAGTTTAAGCCATTCACATTTATTGAGAGAACTGATAGGTAAGGTAGATTACTGATCATTCTGTTGGGTTGGATGTTGTTGCTATGATTTCTGTCTTGAGCCATTGTAATATCTGGCCTTTAATATCTTTGGGTTTTGGTTGTTTTTATATCCGTGGATTATTATTATGATGTTCCGTGCATAACGCTGTTTTAAGTACTTCTTGTAGGGCTGGTCTTGTCTTGGTGAATTCTCTGAGCCTTTGCTTGTCTGAGAATGTTTTTATTTCTCCTTCATATATGAAGCTTAGTTTTGCAGGGAATAATATTCTAGGCTGGGCATTGTTTTGTTTCAAAAGAGTGAGAATGGGGCCCCAGTCTCTCCTTGCTTGTAAAGTCTCATTAGAGAAGTCTGATGTTATTCGAATTGGCTTTCCCTTGTATGTCACTTGCTTCTTTTGTCTTACAGCTCTTAGAAGGGCCTCTTTAGTTGATACTTTGGTCAGTCTGATGACTGCATGACGTGACGTCTTCCTGTTTGCATTGAATCTCCCAGGGGTCCTCTGGGCTTCTTGAACTTGTATATCGAGATTTTGAGCAAGGCCTGGGAAATTTTCCTCTATTATATCTTCAAAAAGCTTGTCCAGCCCTTGAGTGTTGTCTTCCTCCCCTTCGGCTAAACCTATGACCCTCACGTTAGGTTTTTTCACATAATCCCACAGCTCTTGTAGACTTTGGTCTTTTCTCTTGTTTCTCTGCTGTATTTCTGTGACTGATTTATTTAATTGGAAGGTGTTATCTTCAAGCTCTGAGATTCTTTCTTCTGCTTGATCTACCCTGTTCTTGAGACTTTCCACAGTATTTTGTAGTTCTCTGAGTTGATTCTTCATCTCCAGGACTTCGGTTAAAGTTTTCTTCACTGTGTCAATCTCTTTGTTGAACCTTTGTTCCATTTCTTGGAGGTTTTTTGTGTTTTCTTGGTGTTGGTTATTGAGTTGTTGTTGCAGCTGGGTGAGTGTTCTTATGATCCACATACGAAATTCCTTTTCTGTCATATTGGTTGCCTGATTTTGGTCGGTGTCCGTTTCTAGGGGGCTGGTGCTCCTCCTTGGGGGTGTGTTTTCCGTTTGGTTCTTCATATTTCCTGAGTTCTTTCGCTGACTTCTTCCCATGTCGATCAGTTGTTGTTTCTTTCCTTAGGTTATTGTTTGGGTATTCACACACCTTGTTTAGTTTCTGAGGCGTTAGGTGGTGCCTGTGGGTGAAATTGGACCACTCCCTGTATATTGAGTCAGTGGATGCCGTGGAAAGGCTGTGCAAGATGCCACCCCTGTCAGTAGGTGGCGTTTGCTTGGAGGAACAGGCTATGGTGTTGATTTTGAGTCCTGTTATCAGCTCTCGTTCTGGGCGGAGCTGGGTTGGGTAAGCCTGCCCTCAGGCCGTTAGCAGGGGTCAAAGTTCTGTTCTCAGCTTACAGGGAAAGCTGTCAGGGCAGGGCTGGAATGGTCCCGCTCAGCCAGAAAGTCTGGAGGTGGGGGTGGGGCTGTCTGAGACCCGCAGTCTGCAGCAGGCCTCGCTTCTTTCCACCCTCCCCAACTCTGCAGCTACTCCTGGGCCTCTGCCAGCAGGCCAGACCACAAGCCACCAGGCCTCCCCGGACTGTGGTGCCGGCGGGGAGGTTCCCTGCACAGGAACGCCACCTGGGTTGGGCGCACGGCCTCCTCCTGGGAGGAGGGTTGCCCTCTAGGACGCCGATCCGCCCCTGGAGGCACACAGCCCTCAGTAGGCTGTTCGCGTATAATCCTTCTGTGCCCGGGGCAATGCTAGCCCTCGGTGCAGGGGATCTGGTCTGCAAGTCCGACCTCTGGGTCCCAGAGTTCAAACTGTATTCCCACCAGGGAGAGGATTTCCGGTCCTAATTCACCCACAGGGAGCCCAAGCTGGATCTATGTCTCTCAGCCTCTGAGTCGGCAACGTTTTCCTGGGAACACGGTGCCAGCAGCACCTGGGAGGGCGGGCGGGGTCCCAAACGGGAAGGTCCCGTTCCCTGGAGGTGCCTCCGGCTGGTGGCTGTATTGTCTCTCTGGGCAGCCGCGGGTAGGGTCGGCGGAGGGGAGGAGGAGGCAATATGGCGCCTGCCGCACGGCTCGGGTCCGTGCACACGGAGGTGCCCGGAGGAAGTTGGGAACCTGGTGCCACGTCTGCTACAGGCTCACCGTTGGCAAGCGGCGGCAGTCTCTGGGCTGATGTCCGCAGGTCTCTCCACCCACTGGGGAGCCCGCCAGCAGTCCCGAATGCAGGAGAGGGGAAACAGCTATTCCACCTACCCTTGCCGCTGGTCTCCGGGCTGCTCCGGTGGTCTCAGCCTCCAGTTCTCCTCCGCAGCCTCCTCCCGTGGAGTCTCCCGGGGTCTCAGGTACCCCTCCTTCCGGCCCTTGTCCGCTGTATGCTCGTCTTCTTGCTTCTTTCCTCTGGTTTCTGCTAGAATTGGTCTTTTCTGTAGAGACCCTCTGTCTGGCGGTGTTATTCGTCCGCCATCTTGCTCCGCCCCCTCCTTATCTTTGATTTTTAACAAATTCTGTGTCACTTTGTCTTAGTTTTTTAGTTGGGTTAGTGTTTTTAGTTGGGTTCTTAGTGTTTTTAGTTGGGTTCTATGCCTTTCAATATCATCATTTAAAAAAATTTCAGCATATTATGGGCATACATGTGTTTATGTTAAATATATTGCCTTTGCCCTGCCCAAATCAGGGCTTCAAGTGTGTCCATCCCCCAGACAGTGCACACTGCACCCATTAGGTGTGAATGTACCCATCTCCCTCTCCTCACTCCACCTGCCTGACACCTGATGAATGTTACTACTATATGTGCACATAAGTGTTGATTAGTTAATACCAATTTGCTGGTGAGTACATGTGGTGCTTGTTTTTCCCATTCTTGGGATACTTTAAGTATCCCAAGAATGGGAAGTAGAATGGGTTCCAGCTCCACCCAGGATAATACAAGAGGTGTTAGATCACTATTGTCTTTTGTGGCTGAGTAGTACTCCATGGTATATATATACCGTATTTTATTAATCCACTCGTGGAAATATCATCATTTTTTCATTTACATTTAGTTTTATAGATAATCTTTTATACCATTTTAACATTTTATCTTTTATAACTCATTGTCTTTTTTCTTTTATCTCTCTAAAAATACAAACTATGTTATATGCTTTTTATTTTTACTTTTAAGTATTTCATAAGGTTTATAAGGTCTGATTTTACTCAATTAGTAGTTATTTTCAACTTTTCAAATTCATTCTTTATATTTCTGAGATTGTCACAGTTGAATTTTAAACCATATTGTTCAACCATATTGTTTTCATGCTTGAAACAAATCATTTAACTCACATTTCCCTTTACCAGTCAACTCAAAAGTGTGAGGTTGTTTATATAATTCGAAGCTTTACATTCAAATAGGTATTATTTGGAATTTTTCTTCTGTTCCTATAATATCTGTTTCTCTATGGTAACATTTTTCTTTTTTAAAATTTATTCTTTCTAATATTGGAGCATTTCCTCAAATGTCTGTTAATTTGTAGTTATCTGTTCCTACATAAGAGGAAGCTCCAGAAATCAGCCAATGTGATTCACCAAATTAAAAAATAAAAATGAAAAACCATATGAATACCTCAGTAGATATACTTGATAAAATTCAACATCTGTTCATGACAAAATTCTAAGCAAATTAGGAATAGGTAGGAACTACCTTAGTCTGTTTCAAAATATATATTTATTTATTTATAATATATGTGTGGTATATACATGCACATCAACATCATACTTAATGGTGATACTTAATGCTTTTTTTCTAAAATTGGAAACAAGGCAAGGAAGTCTACTCTCACCACTTCAACATTATATTTAAACTCCTAACCAGTATAGTAAGACAAGAAACAATTGTTAGAAAAGAAATAGCAAAATTGTCTTTATTTACTCATGACATGATTATTTTTCTTTTTTTAAATTTTAAAATATTAAGGAGGTACAAATAGTTTAGGTTATATGGATCATTTTTATAATGTCTGAGTCCCAGCTATAGGTGTTCCATCACCCAAATAGTGCTCCTACTACCCATTAGCTTGGTTTATTTCCCTCCCTCCTCTCTTCCTCCTGCTAGATTTCCACTGAGTTTACTTCCTTCTGTGCACATGTGTGCATATTGGCAAGTTCCAATTTAATAGTGAGTATATGTGGTGTTTGTTTTTCTATTCTTGAGACATTTCACTTAGGAAAATTGTCTCCAGGTCTATCCAGATTGTTGCAAAAAGCATTAATTCTTCCTTTTTATGGCTGAGTAGTACTCCACGGTATACATATACCACATTATTCTAATCCCCTCATGAATTGATGGGCACTTGGGTTGATTCCACATCTTTGCGATTGTGAATTGGGCTGCAATAAACATTAGAGTGCAGGTGCCTTTTTGATGAAAGGACTTCTTTTCCTTTGGGTAGATATCCAGTAGTGGGATTGCTGGATTGAATGGTAGGTCTATTTTTAGTTTTTTGAGAAATCTCCATACTGTCTTTCATAGAGGTTGTACTAATTTGCAGTCCCACCAACAGTATATAAACATTCCTTTCTCTCTGCATCCATACCAACATCTGTTGTTTTTGGAATTTTTAATAAAAGCCATTCTGACTGGGGTAAGGTGATATCTCATTTTGGTTTTAATTTGGATTTCCCTGATGATTAGTGATGCTGAGCATTTTACATATGTTTATTGATCATTTGTCTTTCTTCTTTTGTCTGTCTTCTTCTTCTGTTCATGTCTTTTGTCCACTTTTTAATAGGGCTTTTTTTTTTTTTTTGCTGATTTACTTGAGTTCTCTGTAAATTTTGGTTATTCGCCCTTTATCAGATGTGTAGCTTGTAAATATTTTCTCCCATTTTGTAGGTTGTCTATTTGCTCTGGTGATTGTTTCCTTGGCTGTGCAGAAGCTTTTTACGTTAATAAAATCTCATTTATTAATTTTTGTTGTTGCCATCGGGGCCTTAGTCATAAATTCTTTGCCCAGGTCAATGTCTGGAAGAATTTTTCCTACATTTTCCTGTAGAGTTCTTATGGTTTCATTTTTAGATATAAATCTTTTATCCATCTTGAGTTTATTTTTGTGAGTGGTGAGAGGTAGGGGTCCAGTTTCATTCTTCTGCATGTGGCTATCCAATTATCCCAGCACAATTTAAAGGAAAACTACAGACCAAAATCCCTTATGAATATAGGTGAACAAATCCTCAATAAAATATTAGCAAGCAAAATTCAATAGCTCATCAAAAAAAAAAAAATAATCCACCAGAAGCAAGTGGGCTTCATTCCAGGTATGCAAGATTAGTTCAATATGCGTAAATCAATACATGTGATTCACCACATGAAAAAAGGCAAAAACACAGACCATATGATCATCTCAATACATGCAGAAAAAGCATTTGACAAAATCCAGCACCCTTTCATGATAATAACCCTCAAACTAGGCATAGAAAGAATGTCTCAGAATTCTAAAACTTATATATAAAAAACCCATAGCCAACATCATACTGAAGGGGAAGAGTTGAAAGCATTCCCTTAAGAACTATAATAAGACAGGGATGCCCACTGTCAACACTTGTATTCAACATAGTGCTGAAAGTTCTAGCCACAGCAATCAGGCAAGAGAAGAATATTAAGGGTATCCAAATCAAGAAAGAGGATGTCAAACTATTGCTCTTCACTGATGATACAATATTATATCTAGAATACCCCAAAGATCCTACCAAGACTCTTTTGGAACTGATAAATAAATTCAGCAAAATCTCAGGATACAAAATCAATGTACACAAATCAGTAGCATTTCTGTACATTATACTAATAACAGTCAAGCCGAGAGTCAAATCAAAGACTCAATACCATTCCCAATAGCCATAATGAAAAGAAAATATCCAGGAATATACTTAATAAACAAGGTGAAAGATATCTACAAGGAGAATTATGAAACTCTGAGGAAAAAAATTGCAGAGGATACAAACAAATGGAAAAGCATACCATGCTCTTGGTTAGTAGAATCAACATTGTTAAAATGTCCATACTATCCAAAGTGATTTACAGATTCAATGCAATCCCCATCAAGTTCCAAAGTCATACTTCAGAGATCTATAAAAAATAATTCTATGTGCTTCATTTGGAACCAGAAAAGAGTACACATAGCCAAAGCAATATTAAACATAAAGAAGAAATCTGTACAGATCACATTACCAGATTTCAGAGTATACTATAAGGCTATAGTAACCAAACAGCACAGTCTAAGTACAAAAATAGACACATAGACCAATGGAACAGAACCCAGATATAAAACCACCTATATATAACCAACTGATCTTGGACATAGCAAACAACAACATACACTGGGGAAAATAAGCCATGGACATGATTATTTTCTATAAAATCCCAAGAAAATGCAAAATACTTTACTAGAACTAAACACAAATTTAGCAATATCATAAATACATGATTAATGTTTTTCAAACCAATTCTATTTCCATATACCACTAACAAACAATTTAGAAAGCAATACTAAAGTAGTTTTGAAAATAATAAAATAACTATAAATGCATCTCATGAAAGGTATGCATGACTTATATACTGAAAACTGTAAATAGTGCTATGTAAAATTAAATAAAACTAAATAAATTACATACAATGTTAATACATTGGAAACTCAATATTGTTAAGATGTCAGTTCTTTATTCATAATTTCAGTGCAAACCCAATCAAAATTCAAAAGGCTTTTCTTGTAGACATTTACAAATTGATTTGAAAAGACAAATGTAAAACAAAAGAACATAAAAAATCCAAGACAATCTTTTCTAATTGACTTGAAGATTTTCTTTAACTTCTAGTTCTCAAGCCAAAATGATCTTAGCATAAAGGTAGACAAATATGTCAATAGTACAGCATAGAATTCTCAGAAAAAGACACATTTATATGGTAAATTGCTTTTGGAATATTTTTATGACCTTGGAGTAGGCAGAGATTTCTTAGATAGTACACTAAAGCCATCAACCATAAAAGAAAAAAATGATACATTGAACTTCCTCAAAATTAAAAATGTCTCTCCATCAAAAAACATGGTTAAGAAAATGAGAGGCAAACCACAGACTGGGAGAACTTATTTATAATACCTAAATCAGACACAACACTCCTTCCCATAATATGTAAAAAAAACCCTTCTACCCATCAATAAGTAAAAGAAAACTTAATAATATCAATGGGTCAAAGCTTTGAACAGACACATTTTTGAAATTCAGATGCCTAAAAAGATTCACTATATATAACAACAGCACAAAGAAATTTATATTAACACAAAGCAGATGTCCCAGGAGATATCATTGACATTTTGATGAAATTCTCCATTTATACCTTATTATATCATTATCTTTATTAAACCACATGGTATTATTTATGAATTAATTTCATGACATAGCATGATATTTCTCCCTTAACAGCTTGTTATCATTCTGATGTTGTTTTTTATCTTTATGAGACTTATTTTCTCTTAGTTTTTGATTAAGATGCATTTTCAATGTTGGATTTTATTTTTATACTATTATTTTTCATTTCTCTATGAATGACCTGCTTACTCCATGTTGGTTTTATAGGAATTTAGATTTTTTAATTCAAAAATATTTCAGTTATGTTTAGGTAAAGATATCTTTACAATGGCTTTGATCAGGATAGACAGCAATTTTTCAGTCCTATATATTAGTTTTCATAACCTCCACACTTTCTTCTATTACATCTTTGTTGTTTCATTTCCATTTACTCTGGCCTGTACTCAGGATCACCTATTTTACATATGTTGGTTCTTCATAGCTTATCATTCATATATAAAATCTTACATCCTCCACAAACATCTTGGAATCTTGATGGCTGTTTTTACATGGTATTCTCTTTCTCTAGGATGGCCACAGAAGAGCAGAACATAGAGGACAGGCTTATCTGTGACCGTATATTCAGTCACTTCAAAAAACATAAGGTGGAGATTTCATGTGCAATAAGAAAGACATTTCCATTCCTTGAGCGCCTCCGTGACCATGAATTCATCACAGAAAAAATGTTTGAAGTAAGTAAAGTTTATTATGTCACAATCTGGTAAACCAGCTGCAAAGTAAACTGGGCTTTGATATCCTAGAACTAAACTTCAGGTTACAAGTAGCTGACTGAGTGGTGTTCTATGAGTGGGGTATCTTTTCCAGTATTTCCGTAAGTGCTCCTGTAAGGCAGAGGGGGAGGGGAGCAGCAGAAATCACCAAAGATAATCCTGCTTCTAACTGAGGGAATGGGGTCCATGGCACCCTGTGGTGTCAGGGTGAATGGCATGTAAATAAGCTGGGTCAGAAATAGACACACTCCATAACTGTACAGTGTCTTGTAGGGAAACACACACAATAGAACATAAACTAAAAGTTTAAAATAATTTTATGGATTCATGAGTAATTTTAATAAATTGATTTACTGAAATGGTAATTGGCATGTGGCATTTTATTTTAATTAATATCAATTTAAAATATCTACATCTAAGAACATTAAAACTCAAAGGAAATTAGTGTCTGGTTAGGACAAATTTGGGAGTAGATGTTTACTACTCTTTCTGCAGCATCTTGCAGGTTTCTTTTTCTTTCCATTTTTAATTTTTCAAATCTGGGTAATTTCACCAATAGGCCCTGTCCCGGCCCGCGGGACCTTCTGTTACTCGCGGGGGCGAGGGGGACCATGCCCCCGCGAAGAGATGGGCGAGAGAAAGGAACGAGACCAAGCAAAGGGTTGTTAAGGTCTACTTTACTTGGATTTTTAGTAGGTTTTATATACAGAAACAAGGAAGTAGAAACAGAAAAATAGAATGGGGGAATGATGAGGCTTTCCTGTGGGCTAATCAGCCCCAATCAGCATCCCAATGGCACCGGAAGCTGTTTGTGATGGATCACTCAACCCCAACCTGGCAGGGGGTTGGGAACAATTGCAGGTAGCATGCCCTGGAGCAAGCACGGCATGGGATGCATTCTTCTCGGAACTATAGCTGGGGGGCTGGGTGCTATTTTCGTCTTAGGCTATTTTCCGGGGCGAGGCCTCTGCGTAGGACAAGTCAGGACAAGTTGTTGGAATGTGGAGGGTCTTAGTCTCCAACAAGGCCCCATTGGAGATACAGAACAGCGAGTCTTCTCTTTGCCCATGAATGTGCCTCCTCTGTGGCCAACCTTACGGCAAGGGGAGGATGGTCACCTGGTTTCCCTGATTCCTTCAGGCCAAGGCGGTCCTGGGGAAAGGGCAGGGGTTGTTCAGCCAACTTTAGAACAGCCACTCATCACCTGCTAAATCTATTCCTAAAACATCTGGGCCAGGCTCTTAAAGGGTTACACATCCTTTAACTTTAACCCACTTTTAGTCTTCAGAATTGCTCCTTTTTACATCAACTTAAATTAGAGTGAGGAGACCAGACTTATCAATGGGTACTTTTAAGGATGAAGGACTTACTTGTTCCATTTGGTAGCTATATGAATATATAAAAATTGCAAAACATTTAGTAGCTATGTGAATATATAAAAATTACAAAACATGAGAAGATGCCTATGTAGGGAAACTGGAATACATTAGTCATAAAATTACTTTTCCAGGGCCTTTTGAAATCTGTTCTTATATTTTTCCATTCATTATTTTTTAAGGATTCTCAGGAATCTTGTAGAAACCTGGTCCCTGTACAAAGAGTGGTGTACAATGTTCTCAATGTGCTGGAGAAGAATTTTAACCTAGAAGTTCTGAAGATGCTGTTCAGCAATGTCCACATGAAGGAATACCCTGATTTAATTCCCATTTATAAAAGCTTCATAAATGGTAATTAGGTTTATTTACCTACCATTCGAGGTCCAGGGTCAATGTTTTATTTCTTTATTTTATTTTATTTTTTATTTTTTTCAGCATATTGTGGGGTTGCAAACATTAAGGTTACGTATATTGCCCTTGCCCCCCTCCCCACTCGAGTCAGAACCTCAATTGTGTCCAGCCCCCAGTTGGTGCGCATCACATTCATTATATATGTATATACCCGTGCCCTCCCCCCCACCTCCCCAACACCTGATAAATGTTACTCCTATATGTCCACTTAGGTGTTGATCAGTTAATACCAATTTGCTGGTGAGTACATGTGGTGCTTGTTTTTCCATTCTTGGGATAATTCACTTAGTAGAATGGGTTCCAGCTCTAGCCAGGAAAATACAAGCAGGGCCAATGTTTTAACCAAGCACATATTGGGCCGGCGCGGTGGGTCATGCCTGTAATCCTAGCACTCTGGGAGGCCGAGGCGGGAGGATCGCTCAAGGTCAGGAGTTCGAAACCAGCCTGAGCGAGACCCCGTCTCTACTAAAAATAGAGAGAAATTAATTGGCCAACTAAAAACATATAGAAAAAAAAATTAGCCAGGCATGGTGGTGCATGCCTGTAGTCCCAGCTACTTGGGAGGCTGAGGCAGGAGGATCACTTGAGCCCAGGAGTCGGAGTTGCTGTGAGCTAGGCTGACGCCATGGCACTCACTCTAGCCTGGGAAATAGAGTGAGACTCTGTCTCAAAAAAAAAAAAAAAAAAAAAAAAACAAACAATAAAAAAACCAAGCACATATTGCTCTTCTACCATGAGCCACACACTGTGTTACGCAGTGAGGATATGGCAGTTAGCAAAACAGGCATGTCATGAGCCTTCTTGAAGCTACGGTGTAATAGCTATGGTATAATAGCTATGGTACAACAACCACCTGGAGGTCTGCTTAACTGGACATTTAGACTCATATGACAAGGAGAGCCACACTGGCATCAGGTTTACTTAGAAGAACATAGAATAAGCAACACAGAATCCCAACAGGGCAGCAGCAGTTGCTTCTCTTCAGTGGGAGGCTTTGCAGTGGTCTACACAGCAGTCCACCAAGTTATGCCTTCCCACCAAGTATTTGTGGTTCATATTTAGTCCCTCCCAGTCTGCCAGTCATGGGTCTTTTCGAAGCTCAGTGTTGGTCTGGTAACAGAGTAAAAAGGCCACGATTTCCAGAGTAATGAACAAGGAATTCAACCCTGGGTCAAATTTGCCTTTGGCAAAGGAGAAATGAGTATTTTTACCCTTAATCCACAAGGGTTGAAACAAACATTAACCAAGTAATCACAAAACTGATTGCTCCGCCAGGGACTATTTTTGGTGTCGTACCAAACCAACGGTTTGATTCTAGACTTTTTCCTGAGAAGGCATAATTTGACTCTTTTATTGGGACACAGTAAAGAAGATGCCCTCTATTTTTTTTTTTTTTTAACTTTCTTAGAAAACTTTTTATTCTAATGTAGTTTGGTCTCAACCAAGTTCTCCAAATAAGAGCTAGAGACATCACAAGAAAAGTGGACACCTGCCCTGAGGAGGGTGGATGCTATGGGAAGAGGAATAAAAGTGTGAAAACATATTGTAAAACAGAGCAAATAGGATGTGGCCAAATCTAAGAGTGCAAAGCGGTGTAGGAGCTGATTCAAGAGAGATAAGTTGGAGAAAGGTTTTGAACCATCTGGCATTTAAAGCTGAGGAATTTGAAGTTTATTTAAGAGGCCACGAAGAGACACTATAGGTTTACAAGCAAGAAAAAATATTTTAAGCAGGTATATATGGCTTGTTGATTTGTGTCAACAGTAACCTGATCTAATTAATGAAATAATTTTCGCCAGGCACAGTGGCTCATGCCTATAATCGCAGTAATTTGGGAGGCTGAGGTGGGAGGATTGACTGAGCTCAGGAGTTCGAGACCACCCTGAGCAAGAGAGAGACCTTGTTCTTACTAAAAATAGAGAATTTAGCCCGGTCTTGTGGCGCAGGCCTGCCTGTAATCCCAGCTACTGGGGAGGCTGTGGCAGGAGGATCGCTTCAGACCAGGAGTTTGAGGTTGCTGTGGGCTATAATGATGCCACTGCACTCTACCTATGATGACAGAGTGAGACTCTGTCTCAAAAAAAAGTAAATAAATAAAATGAAATGAAATAAAAATAATTTTGATAGCAAGTTATTCAAACCAGAAGAGGAAATTAAAGGAAGTCAAATACCTGTGCACAAATTTCAGGTCAATATTGTATCTATAACCAGGATGTCCCCAGGTCGTAGGTGCCAAGGGAATGGTGTTACCTTTACTGGTCACATCTCGGGGACTCTGATTCTCCCCATGCACTACGGGGAGCCTGCAGGGTCTCCGAGTGGCTCCCTGTGGTTGGGTTATGGGATGGAGGCTCACCGCTGCCCAGGACACTGCCCACCGCCTCACCCAGTGCTGTCCCTGTCCTCTTCAGGGACAAGCTGCCTCCTCCTGGGCCCTGAAGTCCATGAGAACTGCCCACGTGTCCTCTGTTATATTTCTGGGGGGGAATCGCTCCTCCTCCCTGATGCAATTAAGCCCAAACCTTCCTCTTTTCTAGCCCCACTGCTAAAGCTGTTGGGTTTTTCACTTTTATAATCAGCTCTCACTAGGACCCAAGACCTTCTCCCCAAGAAATACCTGTTTCTTCTTTAGTTTGAACAGTTCAGAAAACACACTTCACTTCTATTACTTATTTTGATATGTGCTTTTCCTGCCATCTGAAATTGTTTTTAGGTGAATAACATGGCTCACAATGTTTTAAATTCTCCTTTAGCCTTAAATATTGAGTATCTTTTTTCTGTGTGGGAGACAAAGTCTTCCTTGACGGGGTCTTCTCATTTCTGTCCCAGGGGATGGTGGGAGAACCTTGAGTCATGTGGGACCCACTGAGCTCTGAGTGACACAAGGGCTGGAAGTTCCTCAATGTACAGTTTACAGATGTTGTCGCTGGTCTCTAGTGGAGAAAACTAACTGCCTTCTCTCTCCCGCTGACTCTGTCTCTCGCTCTTCAGTGCTCCCAGACAAATCTTATTTACAAGAAATTTCTGAAGAAGAGAGAGAGGAGGGGCCCAGCAGCCAACTTAGCCTTGAACAAGGTAATAATGACAGGGCAGAACGTTCTCAGTTGCTAAGAGGTAAAAGGACAGAGGTGCTGAGTGGAGACTGTGGATCGGGGAAGAATGAGGAAGGACCGTGGGGACGGCAGGGCAGGGAGTCTGTCTGAGCTCCCGCCCAGGCGTGGGGAGCAGCCATCACAAGACACTGCTGGCCCAATAACTAGGACGAAGGGACAAAGACAAGTGTGTTAGTAGCCAGACGGAAAGACACTAACTGCCTGGAAGTGATGGTGATGTAGCGAGGTCCCTGCAGCAGAAGATCCCTGTGAAGCTGTGAAGGGCTAAGAACTGTGGCCCATGGTCAATACTAAAGAGAAGACTCTGGGTGAAAGACAAACACTGTCTTAGTTATCTGAGCCCTCACACTCACAGCACTTCTGACAGCACATGTGGGGGGTTTCCCCACACCAACCAGTTCTCCAATTCTCTGCAGATGCCAAGTGTCCTCTGATTTAATTCAGTTCTAGCAGAGTTAGCCCAGACTGTGCATGTTAAGGGCTCAGTCTCACAGGACTGTCCCTCACTTCAGACGCCAGTCACAGGTCTCAGGTTGTGGCCTGTGCTCCTTACCAACTGGCTATAAATCAAAGGTCTCATGGCCTTCACTTTGAGTTTGACACTTGGCTACCACAGCTCACAGGACTCAGGGAAACGTTCACACGTTTGCCATGTTTGCCAATGTATTATAAAAAATACAACTCAAGAACAGCCAAATTAAAGTGATGCATAGGGCAACATATGGGGAAGGGGCACACAGCTTCCGTACCCTCTCTGGGCTCACCACCTTCCCAGCACTTCCATTTGTTTGCCAGCCCAGAAGTTCTCTGAACCCAGTCATGTAGGGTTGTTTTAGAAATTTTATTGTATTGGCATGACTGATCTGATAATTGGCTGTAGATGATTAAGGCAACCTCCTGCCCCACCTCTCCTCCCTGGAGGCCAGAGGGAGGGGCTGAAAGTCCCAAATTTCTAGTAGTGTGTTTAGTTCCCCCACAAAACAGCTCACCCTCCTTAGGGGTTTACGGAAAATAATCTCATTAACATAACCTCAGGTGTGGGTGAAAGAGGCTTGTTAAGAATCACAAAAGATGCTCTTTTCACCATTAATGCTTAGGATATTACAAGGGTTTTAAGAACATGGCCAGGATCAGGGGAAGTCCAAAATACATATTTCTTATGGCATCACAATATTACACATAACAATATTACACTTCTGGTGATGGCAGAAGAAAGGACTGATTTAAATGTTAGGGATGTTGTTCAAGAGCAGGAATATTCACAGAGAAAGGAACACAGGAATATTCACAGAGAAAGAAACACAGAGAAAGGACATAGAGAGACACAGAGGAAGTGGTTCAGATGTGAAGAGGACCTGGGTACTTTGAGAGAGAGAGAGAGAAACAGAGAAGGAGGGGAAACCAAAGGCACAAGAGAAGAGCTGTGTTATTGATAGTAACAGCTCACTCTGAATGAACATCTGCTCTGTGGCAGGTGCTGGTTTAGTGCTGCCACTGGACATAGTGTTATTTATGTGCCCATCTTGCAGACAGGGAAACTGAAATCTAGGGAGACCACATGTGGATTTTGCCTAGGGTCAGATGAGCAAAGATGAACCCAGGCATTCTGAACCCAGAGTTGTGTCTTAACCCTGTGCTGCTACCCAGGTAATCTAATGGAAAGGGCAGAAACTTGGAACACAAATGGGCTCATATATGGAGAGATAAAAATACAGAGAAAAGAATAGCAAGAGCTTCAGGAAGTGGAAGCACATCAGACACTGAATCCTCATGGAAAGGCCAACAGGAAAGAGTGAACGGGGGTGGGGAGTGGGCAGGGTATGAAAGGTGGTGGGGCCGAGGCAACCGGGACTTGGCAGGAACTGAGACAGGGGCAGTTCTGGGACAAAGGCAGGTTCACTTGGGCCAGGGATGTCAAGACAAGCCATGCCCATTTACTGGAGTGTGAGGTGGTCTGGCTAAGGCCTCTCAGCCGGGGGTGTGGCTGACTTCATCGATCTGCCAGTTCCCAACGGGCTCTGCATTGAGACTTAGATGGGTCTTTAACTCCTACACTGTGAAGATTAAAAAGGGACTAGGGGAAAAGGGCAAAACTCAGACTTCAATTTCTGAAATAAACTTCTAATTTCTTCCCTCCAGGAACTGGTGAAAATGTTTTTCAAAACCTGTCTGGACCACACTCGGATTCCTCCTTTTCCACTGGTCTGTTTCTGTTGACTGTTCTGTCCTTTGTTGCCTTATCCCATTCTGGAGTGTGCTGTGGGGCTGCCTCTCGTGTAACTGATTGCCCAGAATTTTCAGTCTTTGCATCTGAAGTGTTTCAAGTTCAGGATTTAAATAACAGGTCTTTATCCTTCATGTTGCCTGGGAGGGTTTCCTCTTCCCATACTCCTTGGACACACCTGCTGCCAGTTCCTGCTGGCTCTGGGCCTGGGTGTTTTACTCATGAGCCTGCTTCACAGTTTTCTGCCTGTGTCTGCTTGACTGTGGCTGCTGACTTAGTGCTGTGACCTCCATCCAGCGGTGGCCCTTGCTATGGTGGTGGAGGGGACAAGGAGTGATGAGCTGCAGGGGAAAAATAAAATATCTATGAATCAAAACATGGTTTAGGTACAACCCCACCTGAGAGTGGACTCTTGGAGCACCTCCGTGAAACAGAAAAGGCAAACACAAGGAGACATGACATGACCAGATACAAAAATGATGCACTAGGAGGCCAACAAGCAAATCAACAATGTGCCCAAGAGCCTGAGCCAGCAGGTAAGACTGACTCACTGGGTTTGCATGAGTGTGGAGGGGCTGGGGGTGCCCAGGCTGAGGGCAGGGAGTGGACTAATGCAGGGCGCAGGGAGACAGTTATTTAACAAAGGGGAAAATCACACAGACACAGAGAGTGCAGGAATGGAGCCTGATACCCTGATGAACAGACCTGGAGGAAGAAAGTTAGGAAGGAAAACTGGGAGACAAGGAGGAAAGAGTGGCAGAGCCTCACCAGGGAAGAGAAACTGAAACGAAACCAAAAAGGAGTTAGAGAGAGGCTGGCCATGGACTCAGGGAAGCACAGACACCTTCACAGAGTGGAGGCAGCAAGAGATGCAGACAGGGCTATTAAATAGAAACTTGAGAAGGAAAGAGAGGCAGGGTGAGGTGTAACAGAATGGAAATAGGACAGAGCAAGGCTCGACTGTATCTCAGCTGTGCTCTCTATTGTCTTCAGAGTCCTGTGGACCAGTAGTGACTAATGGAGATGCAAGAAAGGAGACACCCAGCCCATTGCCCTGTGATGAACAAAATAATTATTACTTACCTATAATTGTTTCAGATGCTCTGTTTTTGGTTATTTGTTTATTTTTTTTTTACCATTTTAACCATTTCTTTAAATTGACAAAAATTGTGTATATTTATTGTGTACAATGTTGTTCTGAAATTTGTACACATTGTGGCAAGTCTAAATTGAGCTAATTAACTTACATATTACCTTACATACTTACCATTTTTTGTGGTGACAATACTTAAAGTCTATTCTCTTAGTAATTTTCAAGAATACCATACATTATTAACTATCGCCACCACGTTATATAATAGATCTCTTGAACGTATTCTTTGTGTCTAATTGAAACTTTGCATACTTTGACCAACATCTCCCCAATCCTCTTCTCTCCCCAACCCCCACCTCTTTACCACCACACTCTCAACTTCCATGAGCTCAACTTTTCTACATTCTGTGTGTGAGTGAGATATACTCTGTTTGTCTTTCTGTGTTTGACTTATTTCCCTTAACACAGCGTCCTCCAGGTTCATTCATGTTGTTGCAAATGACAGGATTTTCATCATTTTTGAGGCTGAATAGTATTCCATTGTGTATATAGGTCTGACATTTCTTTATCCATTCATCAATTGATGCCATTGATGGATACTTGATTCCAAATCTTGGCTATTGTGAATAATGCTACAATGAACATGGGAGTGCAGACATTTCAGTATGCAGACAATCCCTGACTTCTGATGTTTCACTTATGATTTTTCAAGTTTATGATGGGTTTATTAAGGTATTAAATGCATTTTTGACTTACAATGCTTTTGATTTACAGTAGGCTTACGGAGATGTAGCGAGGTCATAGGTCTAGAAGCACCTGTACTGATTTCATATTCTTTGGATATATACCAAATATGGGGATTGCTGGGTCATACAGCAGTTCTATTTTTAATTTTTTGAGGAAACTCAATACTGTTTTCCATAATGGTTGAACTAATTTTCATCCCCACTAACAATGTGCACGGGTTCCCTCTTCTCTATATAACTTGAATTGTTTATTATTTGTAATCTTTGATAATAGCCATTCCAACAGGTGTGAGGTGATATCTCATTGTGGTTTTAATTTGCATTTTCTTGATGATTAGAGATACTTAGCATTTTGATACTGTTGACTATTTGTACGTGTTCCTTTGAGAAATGTCTACTCAGATCCTTTGCCCATTTTTAAATTGGTTTGTTTTTTTCTATTGAATCATTTGAGTTCCTTATATATTTTGGATATTAACCCCTTATCAGATATGGTTTGCCAGTATTTGCTCCCATTCTGTAGGCTGCCTCTTTACTGTAGTGATGGTTTCCTTCCCTATACAGAAGCTTTTTAAAGTGGTATAGCTCCACTTGTTTATTTTTGCTCTTGTTGATTGTGTTTTTGGTGTTACAACTGAAAAATCGTTGCTCAGATCAATGTCTTGGAGCGTCCTTCCATGTTTTCTTCTAGTAGTTTACAGTTTCGGGTCTTATGTTTAAATCCTTAATCAATTTTGAGTTGATGTTTTAATATGGTGTGAGATAAGGGTCTCATTTTTCCTGCACCTGGATTTCCAGTTGTCCTGATACTATTTATTAAAGTGACTTTCCTGTCCCTATTGTGTGTGCTTGGCACCTTTGTTAAAAATCAATTGACCATAAATGCTGAATGCAAACTTTCTATTTTGTTCCACTTGTCTATGTCTCTATTTTTATGCCAATACGATCCGTTTTCAATTACTATAGCTTTGTAGCATATTTTGAAGTCAGGTAGTATGATGCTTTCAGCTTTGTTCTTTTTGTTAAAAATTACTTTGGCTATTCAGGGGTTTTTTGTACTTTCACACAAATTTATATTTGTTTTTTCTGTTTCTGTGAAAAACAACATTGGAATTTTCATAAGGATTGCATTGAATCTGTAGAGCACTTCGAGTAGTATGGACATTTTAATAACATTAATTCTTCCAATCCATGATGGAATATCTTTCCATTTCTTTGTTTCTTCTTTAATTTCATTCATCAATGCCTTAGAGTTTTTGGTGTACACATATTTCACTTCCTTGGTTAAATTCATTCTTAAATATTTTTAGTTATTGCAAATTGCTTTGTTCTGATTTGTTTTTCAGATACTTTATTGTTAGTGTATAAAAATGCAACTGATTTTTGCACATGGATTTTTTTTTTTTTTCTTTTTTTTTTTTTTTTGAGACAGAGTCTCACTTTGTTGTCCAGGCTAGAGTGAGTGCCGTGGCGTCAGCCTAGCTCACAGCAACCTCAAACTCCTGGGCTTGAGTGATCCTTCTGCCTCAGCCTCCCGAGTAGCTGGGACTACAGGCATGTGCCACCATGCCCGGCTAATTTTTTTTTATATATATATCAGTTGGCCAATTAATTTCTTTCTATTTATAGTAGAGACGGGGTCTCGCTCTTGCTCAGGCTGGTTTTGAACTCCTGACCTTGAGCAATCCGCCCGCCTCGGCCTCCCAAGAGCTAGGATTACAGGCGTGAGCCACAGCGCCCGGCCTGCACATGGATTTTGATTTGATTTTTTACTGAATTTGTTTCTTAGTTCTAGCAATCTTTTGGTGACATTTTCATGGTTTTCTTCATGTAAGGTCATGTCATCTGCAAAGAGGGGAATATAACTTCTTCTTTTCCAATTTGGGTGCCTTTTATTTCTTTTTATTGCCTTATTGCTCTGGCTAGGATCTGCAGTATTATACTGAGTGGAAGTGGTGAAGAGTAAGCATCCTAATCTTATTCCCAATGTAAGAGGGAAAACTTTCAACTTTTCACCATTGAGTAGGCTGTTAGTTGTGGGCTTGTCGTCATATATGATCCTTAATATTGTACATTTCTTCCATGGTTAATTTTTGAGAGTTTTTTTTTATCATGTTGAGCGTTTTTATCATGAAAGAACGTTGAATTTTGTCAAACAGTTTTTCTGCATCTATTGAGATGATTATATGGTTTTTGTCCTTCATTTTATTAAGGCAGTGGGTGACCTTTATAGATTTGTGTATGTTGAATCATCATTGCATCCCAGGGACAAATCCCATTTCATCATAGTGAATATCTTTTTAATGTGCTATTGAATTTGATTTACTAGTACCTTTTTAAGGATTTTTAATGCATGTTTATCAGGGATATTGGCCTGTAATTTTCTTTTCTTGTCATGTTTTTGTCTGGGTTTGGTATCCTGGTAATGCTGGCTTCATAAAATGAGTTTGGAAGTATCTCTTCATCTAAATTTTTCAGAAGAGTTTGAAAAGATTTGGTATTAGTTCTTTAAATGTTTGGTGGGATTCAGCAATGAAACCGTCTGGTCCTGGGCTTTTGTTTGATGGCGGGTATTTGATTGTGGATTAAATCTCCTTTACTTGTTATTGGTCTGATCAGATTTTTCTGTTTCTTTGTGATTCAGTCTTCATAGGCTTTATGTGTCTAGGAATCTATTGATTTCTTGTAGGTTATCCAATTTGTTGGTGTATAACTGTTCATAGTGACCTCTTATGATCCTTTGCATTTCTGTGGTATGAGTTGTATTGTCTCCTCTTCCATTTTGACTTTATTAATTTCAATCTTCTCTCTTTTTTTCTTAGTCTAGCTAAAGGCTTGTTAATTTTGTCTATCTTTTCAGAAATCCAGTTCTTTCTTTTCTTGATCTTTTTATTGTTTTTGTAGCCACATTTACGTCTGATCCAATATTATTTCCCTCTTTCTGGTAATTTTAGGCTTAGTTTTTTTTTTTATCTTTTTCTAGTTTCATGAAGGGTAACCTTAAGTTATTTGAGATCTTTTCTCTTTCTTGATGTAGCTGTTTATTGCTTTAAACTTCCCCTCTTAGAACTGCTCTTGCTGAATTCCATAAGTTTTGATGTATTATATTTCCATTTTCATTTGTCTCAAGATATTTTTAAGTTTCTCTTTTGATTTATTCATTGACCCATTGGTTGTTCAGGAGCATGTTATTTAATTTCCATGTGTTTGTGAATTTTCCAAATTTTTCCTGTTATTGATTTCTACTTTCATGTCATTGTGGTCAGAAACCATGGTTGATATAATTTCAACCTTCTTGACTTTTTAAAGATTTGTCTTGGGGCCTAACATATGATTTATCCTGGAGAATGTTCCACATATAATTAAGAAGAATGTGTATTCTTCTGCTTTTGGATAGAATGGTCTGTGTATGCCTATTAGGTCCATTTGGTCTAATGTGTAATTTAAGTCCAGTGCTTTCTTATTCGTTTTCTGCCTGGATGATATATTCATTCTGAAAGTAAGGGGTTGAAGTTCCCTACTATAATTGTATTGATGTTTATTTTTCCTTCAGATCTATTAATATTTGCTTTATGTGTTTAGTTGCTTGTGTGTTGGGTGCATTTACATTTTCATTGTTACATCATCTTGATGAGTTGACCTCTTCACCATTATATAATGATCTTTTTTGTCTTCATTTATGGTATTTGATTTGAAGTTTATTTTATTTCACATGACATAAGTACAGCTGTTCCTTCTTTCTTTGGTTTTCATTTGCATGGAATGAATATCTTTTTTCATGTTGTGTAATTTTCAGTCTATTAGTGTCCTTAAAGGTGAAGTGAGTCTTTTGTAGGCCACACATATTTGAGTAATTTTTTTAATTCACTCAGCCATTCTATGTCTGTCGATTGGAGAATTTAATCAATTTAAATTTAAGGTAATTACTGATAGGGAAGTAATTATTACTGCCATTTTATTAATTTTTTTTCTGGTTGTTTTGTAGATTCTTTTTTTTTTGAGACAGAGTCTCACTTTGTTGCCCAGGCTAGAGTGAGTGCCGTGGCGTCAGCCTAGCTCACAGCAACCTCAATCTCCTGGGCTCAAGCAATCCTCCTGCCTCAGCCTCCCGAGTAGCTGGGACTACAGGCATGCGCCACCATGCCCAGCTAATTTTTTCTATATATATTAGTTGGACAATTAATTTCTTTCTATTTATAGTAGAGACGAGGTCTCGCTCTTGCTCAGGCTGGTTTCGAACTCCTGACCTTGAGCAATCTGCCCGTCTCGGCCTCCCAGAGAGCTAGGATTACAGGCGTGAGCCACCGCGCCCGGCCTGTAGATTCTTTATTCCTTTCTTCTTCTGTTGTTTTCTTTTGTGATTAGGTGATTTTTCTCTAGTGTTAAACTTTGATTTCATTTTATCTTTTGTATATTTACTACAGGTTTGTTTGTTGTTGCCATAAAGTTTACAAAAAACGTGTACTTTTAACAGGCTATTTTAAGCTGATAACAACTTAACTTTCATCACATACAAAATTTCTGCACTTTGCCCTCTCACTTAAAATTTTTGATGTTGCAATTTACATCTTTTTATATTATGTATCCTTTAACAAATTGTTGTAGCTATTATTATTCTCAATTTTTATGTTTTAACCTTCATACTCAAGATATAGTGATTTATGCATTGCCATTACTATTACAGTACTCTGTATTTTGATGGTGTGCTTATTTTACCAGTGAGTTTTATATTTTATTATGTTTTTGTATTATTAATTAGCCATCTTTTCTTTCAGCTTTAAGAGCTCCTTTTAGTAATTTTTTTTTTAGAAGATCTGGTGGTAATGAATTACCTCAGCTTTTGTTTGTCAGGAAAGTCTATCTCTCCTTCATTTATGAAGGACATCTTTGCCAAATATAGTATTCTTGGCTAGCAGGTTTTTTTCCATTAGCACTTTGAATATACCATCTCACTCTCCTTTTGTCCGTAAGATTTCTGCTGAGAAATACAAAACTAGTCTTTTTGAATCTCCCTTAACTGTTATTTGTTTCTTTTCTCTTGCTGCTTTCAGAATCCTCTTTTTGTCCTTGATTCTTGACACTTTGATTATATAGTATGTCTTAGTGAAGTTTTGTTTGGATTGAATCTGATTGGTAATCTTTGACCTTCGTGTACCTGGAAATTTATGTCTTTCCCAAGATGTGGAACATTTTCTGTTATTATTTCTTTAAATAAGTTTTCTACCTCTTTTTCTTTCTCTTCTCATTTATGAATTCCTATGACTCAAATATTTCCCCTTTTGGTAAGTCTCACAAATCTTGTAATCTTTCTCATTCCTTTTCATTCTTTTTTCTTCTCTGACTGTATATTTTCAAATAACCTGTCTTTGAGTTCATTAATTCTTTCTTTTACACAATCAGTTCTGCTGTTGATGCTCTCTGTTGCATTTTTCATATCATTCATGCTATTTTCAGCTCCAGAATATGTTTTATTTTTAAAAATTAATTTCAATATCTGTTATATTTTTCATTTGGCTAATTTATTGTCTTTCTGATTTCTGTGTATTTTCTTGAGGTTTGCTGAGATTACTTAAAACAATTCTTTTTAAAAATTTTTTTTAATTCAAGATATTATGGGGGTACAGACATTTTAATTACATGTAATGCATTTGCCTCGTCCAAGCCAGGGCTACAAGCATGTCATCCCCCGACACAGTGCAATTCTTTTGAATTCTTTGTGAGACAATTTGTTGTTTCCATTGCTTCAGGGTTAACTGCCAAGAGAGATTATTGTATTCTTTTGGTGGTGTTATATCTCTTTGGTTTTTCATGTTTCTTATTGCCTTACATTTATGTCTGTAAATTTGAGGAAGTAGGTATTTATTCTAGTCCTCTGGCTTTGTCTGGGAAAGACTTTTACCACATTGAAAGATTTTGGGAAGGCCATTTGGCATGATCCAAGGGCAGGCTTCCTACAGGAGTCCTCAGGCAGGCTAGCCTGTTGACTAGGACAACTGATGGACAGGCTTGTGCTGGGGTGGGCCTTAATCCAGAGTCTGCAGGGCTCTGCAGTACTGGTACAAGCTCTTTTGTCACTGTAGTGGGCCTGAAGCCTAGTGCTGCTAGGACTGGTCTTGTACTAGGATAGGCCTGGGCCCAGTGCCACTGGGTCTATTCTGGCCCTGGGTCCAGACAGGCACCTGGGGCCAATGAGACTATACTGGTGCTGGCGAAGGCTGGAGATTGAATTTTCAGGGTTGTCCTGGAGCTTGGTTCTGTAGGATTCAGCTTGAGGCCAGGTTGCGCTTAGAGGTTCAAAGTGCAAGTACTGGCCTGCAATCTGGTGTTGTGAGGGCCTGGTGTTTGGGTCTAGGGCACATTCTAGTGCTCATTTCCTTCTCCTTTCCCCAAGCATATGATATCTCTCTCAAAATTGGGCTGTCTGGGAATAGGTAAGGGTTGGCAAAGATAATGTAAAACTGTTCTTCCTGTCCTCTTCAATGTGTTGTTTCTTATTTCTCTGCTACATCTAGGTGCTGTAATATCTTACCTCAGCTCCTGTGAAGGTATTTTCATTAGTTTCATGCATGGATAGTTGTTCACATTGACGTTTCTACAGGGGGACAAGTTCCCCAGAGTCCTATTCTGCCATCATGCTCTAATTTTCTAATTATATTTTTGTTTTCCTATGAGAGTAAAAACTTTCTTTTGTTTTCCCATACAGATTGCCTACTCCCACCCAAGACACACAGCCTTTGTGCACAGCCTCAAGGTGCTTTTACCAGGTGTGAGATGTAAGGGAGAGCGAGACCTACTTTCTTTAATGGAGGGAATGTCTCTGGGTAGGGAATGGGAGAAGAGAGAATACAAAGAAAGATTAACTGAGGAACACTAAATAACAAAGTACAGCTGACCATTGAACTATTTGGGGCTAGGGGTACTTATCCCCTGTATAGTCAATAATTTTCACATAACTTTTAACTCCCCCCAAACTGGAGTACTCATAGTAACTTGACTGGAAGCCTTACTGATAATATAAATAGTCAGCTAACACATATTTTATATATAATATGTATAATGTACTATATTCTTATAATAAAGTAAGGTCTCTAAAAGAAAATATTACTAAGAAAATCACAAGAAAGAAAAAACACATTAATTAAGTAGAAGTAGATCATCATGAAGGTCTTCATCCTCATGATCTTCATGATGAGTAGGCTTAGGAGGAGGGGGAAGAGGAGGGGTTGGTCTTGCTTCTCAGGGGAGGCAGAGGTGGAAGAAAATCTGCATATAACCGGATCTATGCACCTCAAACCTCTGTTGTGCAGTTCAAAGCCATGTTCAAAGGTCAACTGTACAAAAGTGAAAAGATTTTAGAGAAATTGACATGGAATCCAAACAGTGCCATGTTGTGGGATTCGTGAATAGAAATAAGTTGCAGGTTACTTTTCAGAAGTTATAAGAAAACCATGAAAATTATACATGATGCTACCTTATTTAGATTTATAAGGAAGGAAGCCCCAGTGAAGGGCTTTCAGGAGGGAACTGCAAACCGAGGGACTCTGATGTGGTAGATGGTGGCCCTGGGGGAGACCTCTGGCAGTGACTGGAGTGTTTGAGATGAGGAAAATAAAGACAAACAGAGAGTGATATAGAAAAGACATGCAGAGGTCACGTTAATAATTAGGAAACAAAAGCAGACTAGCAGCAGGTAGGACATGTGACACACATCTACTGAAACACAAGGTAGGGAACAGCAGGCTGGCACTAGTGAGGCAGGAAGGCCCCAGGGCACAGCGTGGCAGAGGATCTCACTCTCAGCACCTGAGGCTAAGTGCTTCCTTAAGTTTTAACGCACCCCAAAACACCACCTTTGCCTCCCTCTAGTTCTGACCCTGAGAGACAATGATAAAAAAAAGTACAGGGGAAAAGAGTAAGAATAGAGAAAGACACAGAGAGGAGTAAATACCAAGAAATAATAAAAAATGGGGAAGGCTTAAAGAGAGCTATGTAGAGAATGAGTTAAAGGAAAGTGAATGAGAAATGGGTGGAGAGCATGACACGCAGAGAGAGGAGACACATCACGACGCTGTCTGAATTGAGGGGACTGTCACTGGAAAGGAGGCCCAGGGTTGGCCCTGTTACCGTTGGGAGGGTGAGGTGTGTCCTTATCAAAATGGCCCCTGTGACCCCTCAGGTTGCAATAGGCCTCCTCTCGGGCATCTCATCCTCTGCTCGGCTCAGTCCCCACCTGCTGATCCCTAAACACGCATCTCCAGCTTAGACTTGTCCTCTAGGCTCATGTCTCCAAGTGCCTGAAGACCATTATTCAAAGATCAGAAGGACGTTTCTCTTGGAGGCTGTATCAGTTCCCTATGGCTGTGTCATGTCACAAACCATCCCAAAACTTGGTGGCTTAAACAATCATCATTTTATTTGCCATGTCTGTTAATTCCAACTTTAAATATCTCCAACCTGTCCATTTCTCTGCATCCCCAGCATGGTCACCCCAGTCCAGGTCCCCGTCACTCTCACTGAAACCAGGGGACCCATCACCCTTCTGGCATAATCCTTCAGTCTTGCTCCTCTCAAGTCCATTCTCTGCACTTCAGCTGGATGGACCTTTCAAAATAGAAACTGGTTCATACGGCTTTTCTGTTCAAACCCACTGCCTGCTTGTGGCCCTTGCCGTTAGGTCAGCGCTGCTTGCTGTGCATGTGGAAGGACGCCTGCCGTGCACCACACATGCCCATCACTTGCCTCTCACCCCCTCGTGCTGCATTCCCATCACTCCAGACTCCGTTAGTTACTTGAACTTGTGAAGTTCTCTCTCTTACATCTCCCTTCACATATGCTTTTGGAAAACACACTGGTGTAATCTTCCAAAGTTGAAAATATACATGCCTTACAACTCAACATTTAAACTCTTCAGCAGAAATCAACAGAAATGTGTATTACATGAAAACACATAGAAAAGCATGTTCATGGCAGCATTATTCATGAAAACCAAACACTTGAAACACAACAAATAGATAAATACTTCATGGCTTATTTCTATAATATAATACCATATAGCAGTGATAATACTAGCATATTGAATAAAATATATATAAATTTGGGGGGATTTGGCTTTTTGGGGGAATATATATATATAAATATATATATATAAATATATATAAATATATATATATATATATAATATGTAGAGAGAGAGAGAGATGTGGGATAGAGAGAGAGAGAGAGATGGGAGATGAGAGAGAGAGAGAAAAGGTAGCATGATTGCACTTATACAAATTGCATAACAGCCAAAATTATCTAGGTGTTGGAAACCAAGATGGTGTTGATTTTGAGGAAGACTGTAGGGACAGTTACTGAAAGGTGTCACTAGGAGGCTTCTGAGGTATTGGGGTAATCTTATTTTTGGACCAAAATGATATGCTTACTTTGTCTTTTTTTTTTTCCTTTTTAAATTTTTTACAGCATATTATGGGGGTACAAATGTTAAGGTTACATATATTTCCCTTGCCCCCTTCTCCCCTCAAGACAGAGCTTCAAGCGTGTCCATCCCCCAGTTGGTGCAGATCACACTCAATATGTATGTATATACCCATTCCCTTCCCCCCAACACCCAATAGATATTATTTCTATATGTCCAATTATGTGTAGATCAGTTAATACCAATTTTCTGGTGAGTACACGTGGTGCTTACTTTTCCATTCTTGGGATATTTCACTTAGTAGAATGGGTTCCAGCTGTATCCAGGAATATACAAGAGGTGCTATATCACCGTTGTTTCATATAGCTGAATAGTACTCCATGATATACATATACCACATTTTATTAATCCACTCATGTATTGATGGGCACTTTGGTTGTTTTCACATCTTTGTAATCGTGTGTTGTGCTGCTATAAACATTTGAGTGCAGGTGTCTTTTTCATAGAGTGACTTTTGTTCTTTTGGGTAGATGCCCAGTAATGAGATTGCTGGATCAAATGGTAGATCTACTTGTATCGCTTTAAGTTATCTCCATATTGCTTTCCACAGAGGTTGAAGCAATTTGCAGTGCCACCAACAGTGTAGGAGTGTTCTTATCTCTCCACATCCATGACAACATTTATTGTTTTAGGACCTTTTGATAAAAGCCATTCTCACTGAAGATAAGTGATATCTCATTGTAGTTTTGATTTGCATTTCCCTGATGATTACAGATGTTGAGCATTTTTTCATATGTTTGTTGGCCATTATTCTGTCTTCTTTTGAAAAGTTTCTGTTCATGTCTTTTGCCCACTTTTTGATAGGGTTGTTTGATTTTTCCTTGTTGATTTTCCTGAGTTCTAAATAGATTCTAGTTATTAGCCCTTTATCAGTTGTGTAGCTTTCAAAAATTTTCTCCCATTCTGTGGGTTGTCTGTTTGCTCTCTTGACAGTTTCTTTGGTTGTGCAGAAGCTTTATAATTTGATCAGGTCCTATTTATTTATTTTGTTGATGCTGTGATTGCCTTTGGGGTCTTCTTCATAAATACTTTGCCTAGGCCAATGTCTAGAAGAGTATTTCCAATGTTTTCCTCTAGAATCCTAATAGTTTCACACCTAAGGTTCAAGTCTGTTACCCAGCGTGAGTTTATTATTGTGAGAGGTGAAATGTGTATGGGTCCTGTTTCAGTCTTCTACATGTGGCTATCCAGTTTTCCCAGCACCATTTATTGAATAAGGATTATTTTCCCCTGTGTATGTTTTTTTCTGCTTTGTCAAAGAATAGATGGCTATATGAGGATGGTTTTATATCTGAGTTCTCAGTTCTGTTCCACTGGTCAATGTCCCTGTTCTTGTGCCAGTCCCAAGCTGTTTTAATTACTATAGCCTTGTAGCATAATTTCAAGTCTGGTAAATTGATACCTCCCATTTGATTTTTATTGCCTAGGATTGAGTTTTCTATACGGGGTCTTCTCTGGTTCCATACAAAGTGTAAAATTATTTTTTCTGTATCTGTGAAAAATGATGATGGTATTTTAATATGGATTGCATTGATTCTATCGGTCACTTTGGGTAGTAGAGACAGTTTAACAATGTTGATTCTGCCAACCCAGGAGCATGGTATGCTCTTCCACCTGTTTACATCCTCTGCTGTTTCCTTCTTCAGTGTTTCATAGTTCTCCCTGTAGAGGTCTTTTGCCTCCTTAAACATATTCCTATGTACTTTATTTACTTTGTTGCTATTTTGAAGGGAATTAAGTCTTTGATTTGTTTCTCACTTTGACTGTAGTTGGCATATATGAATGCCTCTGATTTGTGTGTATTGATTTTGTATCCTGAGACTTTACTGAATTCATTTATCAATTCAAGGAGTCTCTTGGTTGATCCTTGGGGTTTTCTAGCTATAATATCATGTCTCAGCAAAGAGTGAGAGTTTGATGTCTTCTGCTTCCATTTGGAAGCCCTTAATTCTGCTCTCTTGTCTGATTGCTATAGCAAGGATTTCCAGCACTATGTTGAATAGAAGTGTGGATGGTGAGCTACCTTGCCTTGTTCCAATTCTAAGTGGGAATGCTTTCAATTTTTCCCCATTCAGTATGATATTGGCTGTGGGTTTGTCATATATGGCTTGTATCAGTTTTAGGTAATCTCCATCTATACCTATTTTGTTGAGCGTTCCTATCATAAAAGAGTATTGAATTTTGTCAAATGCTTTTTCTGCATCTATTGAGAGAATCATATGGTCTTTATTTTTGCTTCTGTGTATAGGGTGAATTACATTTATGGATTTGCATATGTTGAACCATCCCTGCATCCCTGGGATAAAGCCCACTTGGTTGTGATGGATTATTTTCTTGATAAGCACCTGAATTTGATTATCTAGAAGTGTGTTGAATATTTTTGCATCTATATTCATAAGGGATATTGGCCTGTCATTTTCTTTCTTGTTGCATCCTTTCTGGGTTTG
This sequence comes from Microcebus murinus, assembly GCF_040939455.1. Lineage (NCBI taxonomy): Eukaryota > Metazoa > Chordata > Mammalia > Primates > Cheirogaleidae > Microcebus > Microcebus murinus. Next base: position 98,582,927 of record NC_134111.1, read on the forward strand.
GTATCAGGGTTATGTTCACTTCAGAAAGTGTGTTGGGCATCAAGGATTCCGTCCTTATTGATGTTGTGGAATAATTTCTTCAGGATAGGCACCACTTCTTCTTTGTAGGTGTGGTAGAATTCGGGTGTACAACCACCTTGTCCATGACTTTTCTTTTTGGGAAGGTTTTTTATTGCTTTTTCAATTTTCATACTTGATATTGATCTGTTCATGAATTCTAGTTCTTCCTGGTTGAGCCTAGGGATGCTGTGTGTTTCTAAGAATTTGTCTATTACCTCCACATTTTCCAGTTTGTGTGCATAAATGTTTTTGTAGTACTCATAGATTATATTTTGTTTCTCTGTGGCATCAGTTGTAATTTCTCCTTTATTGTTCCTGATGGAGCTTAGTAGAGATTTTCCTTTTCTGCTTTTCGTTAGTCTAGGCAAAGGTTTGTCAATTTTGTTTATTTTTTTAAAGAACCAACGTTTTGTTTTATTAATCTTCCGTATAGTTTCCCTGTTGTCAATTTTGTTTAGTTCTGATTTGATCTTAATGATTTCATTTTGACTGCAGGGTTTGGGCTTGGTCTGTTCTTCTTTTTTCAGCTCTTTGAGTTGATTCATTAGGGTTTCTATTTGTGATCTTTTTGACTTTTGGATATAGGCATTTGTGGAAATAAACTTTCCTCTCAGGACTACTTTAGCTGTATCCCACAGGTTTTGATAACTTGTGTCTCCTTTGTAATTTAGTTCAAAGAATCTTTTGATTTCCTCACTTATGAAGTGATCATTCAGCAGAAGGTTGTTTAGTTTCCATAACTTTGTGTAGAAATGAGAGTTCTTATTAGGGTTGTACTTTTAGGGTTGTACTAAGTAGGTTTAATAAGTAGTTGTAATAAGTAGGCTTGTATTTATTAGGGTTGTACTTTTATTCCACTGTGGTCTGAAAAAATACATGGTACAATTTCTATTTTTTTAAATTGTTTGAGACATGCTTTGTGTCCTAGGATATGGTCAATCTTAGGGAATGTCCCATGAGCTGATGGGAAGAATGTGTATTCAGTGGCTTTCGGGTAGAATATCCTGTAAATGTCAGTCAGGCCCATTTGTTCTAGAGCTTTGTTTAAATCTGTTATTTCTTTGTTTATTTTATGTTTGGAGGATCTTTCCTGTGCTGTCAGCAGGGTGTTAAAGTCTCCGGCTATTATGGTGTTGTCATTTATCCATTTGTTTAGATCATGTAGAGTTTCCTTTATGAATCTGGGTGCACCTAAGTTGGGTGCATACATATTAGAATTGTTATGTCTTCTTGTTGAACTGTGCCCTTCACCATTATATAGTGACCCTATTTGTCTTTTATTACTTTTTTTATTTAAAAACTAAGTTATGTGCAATCAATACCACCATGCCAGCCTTCTTTTGGCTTCCATTTGCTTGAAATATTGTTCTCCACCCCTTTACCTCTAGTCTAACTGCATCCTTGCAGGTTAGATGTGTTTCCTGAAGGCAGCAGATACTTGGCTTGTATTTTTTTTTTAATCTATTTGGCCAGCCTATGCCTCTTTAGTGGGGAGTTCAATCCATTCACATTTATTGAGATAACTGATAGGTGAGGCAGATTTCTGTTCATTCTAATGAGTTGAACTTTGTTGCTTTGTTTTCTCTCTTGAGCTATTGTGGTATTTGGCCTTTGATCTTTAGCTTTTGGGTAGATTTACATTCGTTAGTGTTTATTGTACTGACCCTTGGGTAACACTGTTTTTACTACTTCTTGGAGGGCTGGTCTTGTCTTGATGAATTCCCTCAGTCTTTGCTTATCTGAAAATGTCTTGATTTCTCCTTCATATACAAAACTTAGTTTTTTGGGGAATAGGATTCTGGTCTGGGCATTATTCTGTTTCAGAAGAGTGAGAATGGGTCCCCAGTCTCTCCTTCCTTGTAAAGTTTCAGTAGAGAAATCTGGAGTTATTCGGATTCGTTTTCCTTTGTATGTTACTTGCTTCTTTCATCTTACAACTCATAGAAGGGCCTCTTTAGTTGATATTTTGGTCAGTCTGATGACTGCATTTCGTGGTGTCTTCCTGTTTGCATCGAATCTGTCAGGGGTCCTTTGAGCTTCTTGTACTTGGATATCTAGATTTTGAGCAAGGCCTGGGAAATTTTCCTCTATTACATCTTCAAATAGCTTATCTAACCTTTGTGTGTTTTCTTCTTCCCCTTCTGGAATCCCTATAACATTCACATTAGGTTTCTTCACATAATCCCACATATCTTGTAGGCTTTGCTTTTTTCTCTTGTTTCTCTGCTCTATCTCTGTGACTGACTTATTTAATTGAAAGGTGTTATCTTCAATCACAGAGATTCTTTCTTCTGTTTGTTCTACCCTGTTCTTGAGGCTTCTGCTGTGTTTTATAGTTCCCTGAATAGATTTTTCATTTCCAGGAGTTCGGTTTAATTTTTCTTTATTATTTCAATTTCTTTAAGGAATTTTTCTTCCAGGTCCTGGATTCTTTTTGTCATTTCTTTGTGTTGGTTATCCCGTTTTTCTTGCAAATCATTGAATTTTCTTACAATCCACGTTCGAAATTCTTCTGTCATTTTAGTGGTTTGATTTTGGTTGATGTCCATTTCTAAGGGGCTGGTGGTCCTCTTTGGGGGAGTGCTTTCTGTTTGAGTCTTCATACTTCCGGAGTTCTTTCACTGATTTCTTTCCATCTTTCCAGTTGTTCCTTCTTACCTTTAGATTTTTGTTTAGATAATGGCACGCCCTGTTTAGTCTCTGAGCCAGTAGGTGGTATTTGTGGGTGAGAATAGACCACGCCCTGTATGATGAGTCAGTAGATGCCATGAGAAGGGTGTGCAGAATGACTTCCCTGTCATTTGGTGGTGCTTGCTACTGACAGTACTGGAGCTGGCTACAGTGTTGTTTTTGGGTCCTATAACCAGCAGTTGTTCCACTTGAGGTGGTGTGTCGGGCCCTCGGACTTTGGGGTGTGTCCTTATTCTCCACCTCAGTGAGGACTGGTCTGGAAGTCTGGGTGGAGCTGGGTTGGGTAAGCCTGCCCTCAAGCACCACAAATGCTGTTAGCAGGGGTCAAAGTTCTATTCTCTGCTTCTGGGCAAAGCTGTCATGGAGGGGCTGGAATGGCCCCATTCAGCCAGAAAGACTATGTTTGGGAGTATGGCTGTCTTGAGACCTGCAGTCTGGAGCTGGCCACGCTCCTTTCCATCCTCCCTAACTCCATGGCTTCTCCTGGGCCTCTGCTAGCAAGCCGGTCCTGCCAGTGGGTCTCTGTTGGCTGTGATGCATGCTGGGAGGTTCCCTGCACAGGATCGCAGCCTTGGCTGGGCACACGGCCACTCCTTGGGAGGAGAGTTGCCCTCATGCACGCTGGTCTGCCCTTCAAGGCACACTGACCTTAGTAGGCTCATTCATGAATATCCCTTCTGTGCCCTGGGACAATGCGAGATCTGGGTGCACGGTATCTGGTGTGTAGGTTTGACCTCTAGGCCCTGGAATTCAATCCTTGCCCCTACCGGGGAGATGAGTGCTGGTCCTAATTTATCCACAGGGAGCCCAAGCTGGGTCGATGTCTTTCAGCCTCAGGATCTGCCCCATTTTCCTGGAGTCACCAGGCCAGCAGCACCTGGGTGGGCTGGCGTGTAGGGAGCTCACCAGCTGAATACCCTTCAGTCAGCTATAAGGCCCCAAAAAGGAAGGTCCCATTCCATGGAGATGCCTCCAGCTGGTGGCATTGTCTCTCTTGTCTCTCTTGGTGGCTGTGGATAGGGAAGGGGGAGGGGAGAATATAGTAATATTGTGTCTGCTGAGCGGCTCGGGTCTGTGCACAGGGAGGTGCTCTGAGGGAGTTGGGAGCCTGGTGCTGCGTCCGTTACAGGTTTACCATTCACTGGCAGCAGCCATCTCTGGGCTGGTGTTTGCAAGTCTCTCCAACTGCTGTGGATCCCACCAACAGTTCAAGATGAAATGGAGGGAAAAGTTAACTGTGCCACCTACCCTTGTCACTGGTCTCCAGGCTTCTCGGGAGCTCTCTTCTTCCAGTTCTCCTTCGCAACCTCCTCCCGTGGAGTCTTCCATAGTCTCAGGTCTGATATATGCTTGTCTGCTTGCTTATTTCTACTACTTTCTTCTAAAATCTATCTTTTTTGCAGAGACACTCTGGCTCATGGTTTTTCTCATCTGCCATCTTGCTCCGTCTCCGATATGCTTACTTTGTGATCATTCAAAACCCACTCTTATCTTTGTATGTTATTCTGCAATTATAACTTTTATTTATTATTATATTTATTTATTTAGAGACAGGGTCTTTCTCTACACATAGGCCGAAGTGCAGCAGCATAATCATGGCTCACTGTAGCTCTGAATTCCGGGGCTCGAGTGATTCTCCCGTTTCAGCCTCCCAAGTAGCTGGGTCTATAAGTGTGAGCCCCTACACCTGGCTAATTCTTATTTGTTTGTAGAGATGGGGTCTCACTATGTTTCCCAGACTGGTTTTGAACCCCTGGCCTCAAGCAATTTCATAATTTTAATTTTTAAAAAAGGCAAAAAACTTAACACTGTAAGGATGAGAGGAAAAGTTAAAGGGAAAAGTTGTGATAGAAACAGAGTCAAGAGAGGCACAAAGGAAGGGACAGAGTAGAGCAACAGGAATAAAAGAAGGGTGGGGTGTTTTAGTGTGAAGCTTTCTCCCCAGCAGTGAAATTGAGGGAGAAGGAGTTATCAATGGCAGTGAAGGGCCCACTGGGGAGACAAATGAAAATGCTTTGTTTCTTACAATTTGGCCCAGGGTTAGAGCTATGCAACACAGGAATCCAAATTAATTCCTGTTTTGTGCGTCTGGTGGATATAAAGAAAGAAGATGAGCAGCAAGCCCAAGCAGGAGCTAACCATAACCAGGCATCTGACATAATAGGTAAGGCTGACTGGACGAGTTTGTAGCTATGAATCACAGGTTGCCAGGTAAGGGGCTCGGGCACTTCAGCAGGGCCCACCAGGGCAGTCCAGGCAGCCAGCCAGGACTGGAGACAGGAAGGGGAGGGGCCGGCACCTCAAGCAGTGAGCCTCAGCTTAACAAAAGAAAATCCTTAGGAATTGGGAAAATAACAAAAGACAAAAATGGAGGTAATAAGTATTGATGTCAGAGAGGCATGTATAAAGGAAGAGGGAAAAGCATAGGGGAAGGGTTAAAAAAAAAGGGGGGGAAATCAGGGAGCCAAGATATTCACAAGAGATGGAGAAAGAAACACAACAAGATGAGGAGAGGTAAAGAGACACCACTGCCAGAGACAGAGGCAGAAGCAGGGGAGATGGGAAAAATGAAGAGAAGGTTCAGAAATAAAATGAGAGTGAAAGAAAAGTAGAATGAGGGTGGTGGTGAGAACAGTGCCAGTGGATGGGCAAAATCTGCCCTCTGTGTGTAAATTTTATCAGCTTTTGTTTTAAGACGGAAACAACCTGCAGATCACATTCATTGAAGGAAGAGACTAGGGCCTTAAGTTAACTGAACTATCCAGATCTTCTTGGTGCTTTTTTTTTGGGGGGGGGGAGAGCAAGGTCTCACTGTATTGCCCAGGCTGGAGTACAGTGGTATGATCATGGCTCACTGTCACCCCAAACTCCTATGCTCACTGAGCTCAGATAATTCTCCAACCTCAGACTCCAGAGTAGCTGGGACTACAGGTGTGCAGCATCACATCTGGCTAATTTTTTGATTTTTTTGTAGAGACAGGGTCTCCCTATGTTGCCCAGGCTGCTCTTGAGGGCCACTGTGCCTGGCCCTTAGTGTCTTATTATGGGATTTCCCGCTGTGTGGACTCCTTGGCCACACCCTGAAACTGTTAATGGGTTTTGCTCTTTTGCACAGTTATCAGCAGCGAGGACTCTGAAGAATCTAATGATGGAGACAAGCCCCCAGCAGTCCCCCTCTCACCACTGGAAAGTGAGCCCAGTGAGGAAGGTGAGGAGAGCAAGGTTTGGGCTGCGGAAATCTGAACTATGAGTTGCTATGTCCTGATGCACTTTATTCTGAGCCTTTTCTGTATAATGGATCCAGTTTATCCTGGAATCTCATTCTCTGCACTTACTTAACTTGACCCATCTGGGAAATGCAAGAAAATAAGAAATTATTATAAATTTACTTTTGAGGATTAGGTTTATTAATCAATGAATTCTATTAATAAATATATATACCCATACATTGATTATATAATAGAAATAGGCTAGCAAAGTGATGAGTTTGTTTTTATAACAAACTAGTTACTATGCATATATGGTGTTATATTTATACCATGATTTCTATATAAAACATAAATATTCCTTTATTGGAAGATAATATTGTCATCTGATCACAAACTGTGAATAGTGTCAAAAGAATTCATCCAGATATCTAGTGTTAGCAGAAAGAAAGACTTGAGATAAAGTATTATTCTAAAACCTGAAGTTTTGTTTTTGACCGAGTTCTTCAGCAAGTCATGGCATATTTAGTGATTTTTCAAAAGACCTTTGCAAATAGTATTTTTTTCTTTACAATAACCTGAAAGGGTAACCAGGATAGACAGTGTTGTCCTTGCTTCCAAGATAAGAAAACACAAACACATAAATGTTTCAAGGTCATCTACAAAGACTCATAGAAATTAAAGGAAAGACAAGACTAACATCCTGGATTCTGAGTTTTTCTCTTTGTAAAATGAGAGATAGAAATAATTATAAAAATGTTAACTCTCTCCTATTTGCAGCATGAGTTGTCATATCATTTATAACTAGTTAGTATACAAATTGGTGATTTGTTTTCCATTTTTTACTTTCTAGATCCTGAGAATATCAGAAACATGCCACTTTAGGGAAAACACACTTGGAAAAGACCTAAGAGCAAATACAAATGTTGTCTCATCTTGATGTTACAAAAGAACAATGTGTTGAATACATTAAATTCTAATTGCTCACTGTATCTTTCAAAGTAAAATGAAAATTTGCTTCATTTTTTAGACAGTGCACACTCTAACTTTTATCCTAGTGTAGGAAAACTCCTCTAAAAATGGTCCTCAAATATATCTATGGCTGAACCACAAAAGAAGGTGATTTCTCAGCCTTGTAAATAGTTCAAGGAGAAAAGAAAGTGATTTCTCAGCCTTGTAAATAGTTCAAGGAGGTACCTAGTTGGTGGGGGTACAGGAGGTTCAACACCTGCAAAACACAAGGTCTTCAAAGTCTCCTTGCATAGGAAACAGAGGCAGAGATGAAGGAAATGTGGAATGACAGGAGAAGGGGTGAGAAGTAACAGAGAGCAGTGCGGGAAAGCAAAGGTCAGCAAAGCAAAGTTGACCCTTGCCAGTGAATTGTCTCTGCCTGTGGGGATGGGAGTGGAGCATCATTCACCTACAAGGCAGGTAACTTAGAAGCGAAGACCAGCTCAACCTGAGTGCAGCCCAGGACTTGCATGGAATTTCATGCAAGGTGTTCCAAGTTTTTTAATGGGTGAATTTCCTTGGTCACACACTGCGACCCCTAAGGAATCCTATTCTTTTGTGCAGTGATCAATGTCTGTGACTCTTCAAAATCAAGTGAGACAGAGGAGATCCAAGAAGCCACTTGCTCACGACCCAAGATTGCATTAGGTAAGAATATTAGAATTGCAATTCTTGGACTATGGAATATCCAGAGCCCAAATCCAGAGCTCTGTTTTCCTGATGAATTTTATTCTGAATGTTCTCCACACGCCTCGATTCTATAACTTCTAGGATAATATTTTTTGCATTTAACCTCACTGGCCCTATTAGGAAATGGAAGGGGTCATGAAGGTGTTAGAAATTGTTCTTTAATTGGATGGGTCCAATCAAATCATATGCTGAAAATGTAGCAAAAATATGTTAGTAAAATGACATAGTTATTTTATTACACACTATCATATTTATTAATGCTACAGAGTTGGAATAATGTACTTAAACTCTACCACCAGCCATTATATTTGATAGACCACTGTCAGCACAGTATTCCTCTACCTGTTGATATTATTAGTCACAAACTTAGAAAGTCTTCAAAGAATAATTTGTGCTGCTATTTAATTATTGATGAGAAGAAAATGACTTCGGATTAACTATACCAAAACCTAGATTATAGTTAAAAAGTTGGTTTACGTTGTGATTTTTCATAAAAGAAAGATATTGTGGTAAAAGAAGACAGAGAGCCAAGGCAAAGCAGAGATGCCCAGTGGGGGTGAAATTTTCTCAGCCCGAGGCTCAAGTGACAGTGAGGGCTAAAATACTAACCTTAGGCCACCCGAGTTCAAAAGTCAGGTCCTGGAGGTCTGAGAGTAGGGACTTTATTGCTCCATAATCAGTTTCTCAAGTTTTTCCTAGTCTTTTTCTTTCTTTCTTTCTTTCTTTCTTTCTTTCTTTCTTTCTTTCTTTCTTTCTTTCTTTCTTTCTTTCTTTCTTTCTTTCTTTCTTTTTTCTTTCTTTCTTTCTTTCTTTCTTTCTTTCTTTCTTTCTTTCTTTCTTTCTTCTTTCTTTCTTTCTTTCTTTCTTTCTTTCTTTCTTTCTTTCTTTCTTTCTTTCTTTCTAGAATATTCTTCTGTCTTGGTAGTTTGTCACACACTGAGATCTCCAAGGGACATTTGCTCTTTTCTGTCTTAATAGGACATGACCTTGACTTTTCAGAATCCAGTGAGGATGAGACGCCCCCAAAAATCTGGAGCTCAGCACCGAGAAGTGAATGTGGTCAGAAGGGTAAGGACCTCTCCAGGACAGCAGGAGTCTGACTTGACAGCTCCTGTTTCCTGGCGCATTTTCCTCTGTGCGTACACTAGGAGCCCATTGTCTGCAGCTGCCTCTCATATGGCCATTTTAAAAAATGGGAGGAAAGAAGTCATTATAAATTCAGGCTCAAGAAGGTGGCTGTAGTTGAGCGGCAGTGCCCTTTTTACTACTGACTGCCAGACCAAGTAACTCCTAAGTATTGGATTCATGTAGTGATATCTGCTTCTGCCCATCCCCTATTTTGTAGAGAAGAGAAAGTGGGTGGTCTGCTGTTGCTTGATTTTGTTGCAAACCTGTTCAAAACTCAAAAGACCCTGGTCATACTCTCTAACTATTGACAGGAAGAAATCCTTCTGGTTATTACTGTCAAATTCAATTCATGGCTCTTGACAGATGACTCCCAACTTGACATTGGCTAAGTAATGATATTTGAAAATATCTTCTCAGATAAGGTCTCCTTTTATCTTGACAACAACCTAGAAGGCAGGCAAGATAATGGTTGTTTCCACCATTTCACCAATGGGAAAACTCCAGCACACAATGCTTAAGGATTTGTTTTTCTGTTGTTATTGTGCATCACATATAGAAAGTTACAGGAAGAGGCAGGAGTAATAGCCTGAACTCCTACCAAAATCCATAATCCTTTATTCAAAGTCTTTTAAACCAGAAGTATTTCAGAATTCAAAACTGCTTTTATTATTTTACAAAGACAATGTGATTTATATTCTCTATGTTACAAAACACCTCAATAGAGTCTGGGAAGTGATCCAATTCTCAAATATACTATATTAATGTTCAGTAGCAAACTATATATATATGTATATATTTTTCATACCAAATATGATAAGATTTTGCATGGACTCATGGTAGCTCAAGTCCAGATGGGGTGCCAAATTGGTTAGCTGCAAACCTATGAAAAAATATTGGTTTTTCAAAACATGTTTGATTTTGCAATTAGAGCTAAAGGATTGTGGATCCCTACTCCATTTGGTAGTGATCCCTTTCCTTTAGATGGGGAGAGACAGAAATGATCATCACAGCATCTTTATAGTCCAACTCTTGTCCACAGTGTAAGTAGTTGTAAGATTGATAATGTTTTAGTTATGGATTACTGGTTTTGTTTTCCTTTCCTTTCTAGATCCTGTGAATACTAGATACACATCTGCTTGGAGGATACTCAAAAGGAAATCACCACATAGGTCTTCAAGTCTTCAATGCTTCAAGTGTAATACAAGTTTATTCTTCACTTACATGGATAGTATAAAGGAGTTCTTGGGTGGGGGATGGGGTGCTCTACTTCCCACAGTCATTTAGGGTCCAGCTGATGCAGGTTCTGATCTTTAAAGTGTTGCTTCCATGGTTTAGCTGGATTAGAAACTGATGTGGAAGTGGAAGTGTTTGCAAACAATTGGAAAGAGCAAGAAGTGTAAGAAATGGCGACAAAAGGGAGTCCCTGTCTTGGCAAAGTTGTTCCCAGCCCCAGATTTGGGGATGGCTTCTGGACCAACCTTGACCAATAGGTCAGATGAAGCCAAAGGTGGCCCAGTGATAGGATTATTTCTACCCCTCCTACATAAACTTCCTTTTACAATTTTCCTTTTAAAGAATTCTCTGCTGGATTGACTGCTAAGACACAGGCTAAGACTGCTCAGGAATTATATTTCTTTCTGCAGGGATCAGCAATAGTGACACTTCAGAGCTGAGTCATGGAGAAGACACTCTGGACATCCGCAGCTCAGCCCTAAGAAGCGGGTCAGGTAAAGAAGATTAGGATGCCAAGCCTTGGCCTGCAGGATGTTAGAAATCTGAATTAAAAGCTACTGCTTCCAGATGCATTTTATTCAAAGCACTTTGACTCCCTTGTATCCAGTGAATCCTGGGAATTCCTTTTCACCATTAAAAACAGAAGGAGGCAGGAAATTATTATAAACTCATGCTTAAGAGGATGGGGCTCAGTGACTAAGTGTATGTAATTATATATCACTGCTATAGAAGAAATAAATAGAAAAATGATGGCATCTTTTTAATACCTACTGTTGTGCCTATGAATACTAAGATTTTAGATTTTTATAGCAATATGTTGGTTGACATTAATGTCATTTGTAATTGTAAAAGCCTAAAAAGACAACTGTTCCTGCTATGTAATTATAGACAGAAATAAAAACTTCAGATCAACCACTTTCAAACACTAGTATAGTTTTTGACAGAAACATATTGTGTTATTTCAATGCACTTTGGCAAATAGGTCTAATTTTGTCATCACAAAATCCTTAAGATGTAGGCAGGCTAACTCTTGCTATCCCTGTTTTAAAGTGAGAAAATAGATGTACAAATGTATGAGGGTCAGAAAACAAAAGGAACAATAGGGACTGTGTCTCATGGTGGATAACTGTTGTGTGTAACAGACAGGAGGCTGAGAGCCATGTCATGGGAATCAAGTCCAAAGGAGAGGCACAAGGAGCCCAGAGTATTCACTATATCCGTGCCTGATACAAGAAAGCTCATTTAACAACTGTGTGTGTGCGTGTGTGTCTGTGTGCGTGTGTATTCATTATATATAACATATACATACATACACATATATATATATATAGGTGTATGTATCTTGGCTGAAATATCAATTAGGATATCTCAACCATATTTGTTGGTATCAATGGAGAGGAATAAAAATCACAAAGAGACAGAGAGACCAGGGATGGAATCAGCTAGCTGGTTTACAAAATACCAAGAAAGATAGAGCCAAAAAGGATAACCTTAGAAATAAAGGGGAACAGAGATTAAGAGCATGGCGATGAAAAGAAACAAAAGCAACACAGTAGACAAGAAAATTCAGAGAGAGAGAAGCTCACAGAATGAAAGAGGTAGAGTTAGAAATGTATAGAAGCAGAACAATGGGCAGAAATGAGAAGTGAGGGTGAGAATAGGAGTGGCTAGACAGGAAAAGATAGCAAATCTCTGTTGGATGTGAGGTGTAGTCACTGGAGTAAGTGCATTTCCTTCTCTGCTCATCTGGGCTCTGAAAATAGTTCAGCAGGACCACATTGGGATGGGCTTCCTGGTTCTCTGGCCACTCCCTATACTTTATCATTTCCTTATTTGTCTTCAATGTCCTGTGAATCCAAAGGTCTTCAAATGACTACAGAAAGAGTCAGAAGAGATGCGGCCCATTAACCTGTGATGGAGAAGACAATTATGATTATTAATTATCAACTATCTTTGTTTTCGTATGTGCACAGAGGAGAAGCTCTTTCTTTTTTCCTTACCTCTCCCCTAAACATTTGTAGACTCTAATATACACGCAGACACCACACACAAGACTTGTGCACACAGGCTCTGTTTTCAGCAGGTTTGAGGCAGGCAAAAGATGAAGGACAGTTGGGCTTCTGAGTGAAAGGAGGAGACACTGAGTGGATAATATAAGGAAAATAATGGGAAATAGTAGTCTGGGGTCACCAAATGAAAAGATGTCAGAGTAAGCTTCAAGTTTTTCTACATGGACATAGGATACATTAAATAAATACACCAGTAGTTAAGGAGATTTGTGGGGGAAGAGGGATGATTTTCAAGATACCGCCTAGAAGTTATACCAGAAACATGGAAGTAAAGTCAAGGACTGATTGACAGGCTCGCAATGTAGAAAGCTCATAAGGACCTGGCAGAGGTAATAGAACTGGCCGTGTGGCCAGTGTCAAAAGATCAGGCGTTTGGTGATGATGAAAGTAGTCTGTGAGGTGAACCTGAATACAGGTGGAGAAAACATGGATACCCCTGTGGGAATCATAGTGAGACTCTGTTTTTACAAAAAACAAAAAATAAAAATTATCCAGGCATGGTGTCTGAGCCTGTAGTCACAGGCACCAGGGAGGCTGAGGAGAGAGGACTGCTTGAGCCCAGGAGTAAGGCTGCGGTGAGCTATGATCACACCACTGCACTCCAGCCTGGGCCACAACAGAGCTAGACCCCATCTCAAAAAGAAAAAAAAAAAAAAGAATAAAGGAAACACAGAAAAAAGAATAAAGAGAAAGACTGAAATTATAAAACCAGCCAAAGGATCAAGATAAGATTAACAGAAACAGAGCTGGAAGAGACAATAGCAAGGGAAGTGGTTGTAGAGAGAGGATCACCTCAGTAATAAAACTAGATCCAGAGATAAGAACTGAAAAGTGGTGGATGAAATACATGCAGAGGGTAATGGAAAGATGAGGCACAAATGAGAACTGTGTTGAGTATAAGTTAATAGTTGAGTTAAAAATGGAAGAGAGAAGGGGCAGCGCTAAAGGGAGACAGGAGAGAAATGGAGAAATTGTGGGGTCTGAGATGATCACGAGACAAAAGCAGCTTTGGCACTAGGCTTGGTTCCCAGCAGCGGTGAGTTTTCAGAGTAAGTTGTCCCCAGGTATCAGAGTGGCCCCTGTAACTCACCCAGATTCCAAAAGGCCTCACCCAGGCATTTGATGCACACGTATAGCTCCAGTCACCACCCACAACCTAATGATTCCTAAACATGTATCTCCAGCCAGCCCTGTCTTCTAAACCCATTCATCCAAATGGTGGGTGGTCTCTGTCCATGTTCCTGAAGGTCTTAGCCTTCTCCACTTGGATGTCTCTGAAGATCTTCAAACTTCTAACTCAACACAGAAGTGAGCACATCATCTTTTTCCCTAAAACCAGCCTCTGCTTCTCCAGCGTTCTCTATCACTAAAACACACTGTTAATTGACACTTTCTTGGGATTGAAATTCTGTGGTCATTCATGAAAGGACAAACACAGTGAGGAACAAGAAAAGAGAAAGAGATTTCAGAGGTAGATCCATGCTTTAATACAGAAGTGAGTAGTCACTAATGTTTGGATGAGAGAGGGCAACAATGAAACTATTTACAAATCACAATCCAGGAGCAGAGCTACAAAGACCTGAAAAGGAGAAGTGTTCCTGTGTCATGTGTTTTTCAAGTGGAGAGCCAAGAAGTCAAGAAGCAACAGCAGAAAGTAGCCAAACACCTGACATGATGGGTAAGCCTGCCCAAGGGTCTTGGGATGGACACGGCTGAGCGGACACCACAGACACTAGGGAGGGCTGTGACAGGTGATCAGAGTTCAAGGAGAAGATGAAGCAGCCTCTGGATCACCAACAGGAAGTGGGCCCACAGACCCCAAGTGTCAGAAGTTCAAAAGTCTGAAATCAGAGCTCCTGATTCCTGCACAATTGACTGTGAACACCCTGTGACAAGGAACAGGCCTGGTCCAGGCCAGAGTCCTGGTCTCTGCCTTTGCTTGGCCTGACCCTTTTGGGAACTGCAGGGAGGCAGGAGATCATTATAGAGTTATATTTAACAGGATGGGCTCTTGTGGTTATGTAGGAATGATGTAGAAATACAGGGGTAAAAATGGTATCTCATTTACTATACTAGCATATCAATTGTAAAGTGTTGGATTTATACAGTGACTTTCACCCTTGTTCATAGAACAAAGAAAGCCATGTTCTTACATTGGTAGATAAGAGTGTCACTTTGTCATAACCTTGGAAAGGCCTAAAAAGCCAAAGGGTCCTGTTAACCTGGCAGGAAAAAGACCTCAGATAACTACCCTTAAACTAAAAATGTGTAGTTTTGAAGGATGTTCTCCACCATGTTATTGGTTTATATGGTGATTTCCTATTAATTTATTTAATCTTCACAAAACATTGAAAACCTGCACAGAAAAACTGTTGTTATCCTTGTTTCATAAATGAGGAAATTGGTGCATGTAATTAAGAGCTTTTTCAAAGTCTTAGAGAACTAAAAGCAGGCATTAGATATCAGTTCAGTAACTGTTTGTTTTCTTTAGAAGGAAGGCAGGAAGTGATACTCAGAACATCATTGTAAACTCAAGCCTTTCACACAGTGTGAATTGTAAGATTTGTAATGTTTATTTACAAATTACAGTTCTCTGACCACCACCTGTCACTTTCTAGATACCACGGATGCTGGAAACAATTCTGCTTTGGAAAAGCACAGTAGAAAAAGAAGTAAGACCAAATAAGAATTTACTTGATTTTTATATTACAAATGACCTATGCTTTAATTCTAACGTTTGCTATCATTATTTTCTATACCTTTCATGAGACAAAAAATAAATGCCTTTTAAAGTAACTTTTTTTTTAAATGCTCATATCTTCATGTTGCTTTTGATTCTGATTTTGAAATATGTTTTTTTGTAAACATTGGTATATATCTTTCCAGAAGTTTTCTAGGCATGTATTAACACATTTTGGAATATAATTTTATTTAAATGAAGTAATTTCATGCATATTTTCATTTTCTTGCTTTTTAAACTAATATATCATACTTAGATGGTAAAGACATTTAACATTTTTAATTGAAATATAAAAAGACTTAGTTCAGTGCTGCTTTACTGTGCATTGTTTTCATTCTTAACATGGTCAGGAATTTTTCATTTGTTCTTGGTCATTCATTTTTCTTCTTCATAGAACTCTTTGTTGTAGAATACAGTCAGTGTTTTCTGTTGTGGTGTTATCTTTTTCTTACTATGCTTCTAAGCATATAGAAATACTTATATGGGCCAGGCACAGTGGCTCATGCCTGGAATCCCAGCACTTAGAGAGGCTAAGATGGGAGGATTGCTTGAGGTTAGGAGTTTCAGACCAGCCTAGCCAACATACGGAGACCCTGTCTCTACAAAAAAAAATCTAGCAAGAGGCATGTCAATTTTATTTTTTCAAAGAACCAACTTTCTGTTATATTAATCTTCTGTATAGTTTTTTCGTTATGGATTTCATTTCATTCTGCTCTGATCTTTGTTATTTCTTTTCTTCTGCTGGATTTGGGGTTGGTTTGCTCATCCTTTTCCAGTTCTTTGAGATGATTTATTAGATTGCTGATTTGTGATATTTCTGTCTTTTGGATGTAGGCATTTATGAATATAAATTTTCTGCCCAGGACTGCTTTGGATGTGTCCCACAGATTTTGATAACTTGTGTCTCCTTTATCATTTAGTTCAAAGAATTTTTTCATTTCCATCTTAATCTCCTCCTTAACACAGTAATTGTTCAGCAGAAGGTTGTTTAGTTTCCATGACTTTGTGTAGATATGAGAGTTTCTGTTGGAGTTGATTTCAATTTTTATTTCATTGTAGTCTGAGAAGATGCATGGTATAATTTCCATTTTTTTAAAAATTTGTGGAGACATGCTTTGGACTTAGGATATGGTCAATCTTAGAGAATGTCCCATGAAGCTGATGAGAAAAATGTATAGTCAGTGGTTTTGGGGTAGAATGCTCTATAAATGTCAGTCAGGCTCATTTGTTCTAGAGTCCTCTTTATGCTCATCATTTCTCTGTTTATTTTATGTTTGGAAGCTCTGTCCTGTTGTGTCAGAGGGGTGTTGAAGTCCCTGGCAATTATGGTGCTGCTGTTCATCATTTTGTTTAGTTCAAGTAGGATTTGCATTATGAATCTGGGTGCATCTGAGTTAGGTACATATATATTTATAATTGTTATGTCTTCTTGTTGAATTGCACCCTTACCCATTATATAGTGATCATTTTTGTCTTCTTCATTTTTTTTCTAATATTACATGCTTTCATTTTTTACATTAAAATCTTCGATTCACTTTAAGTTTATGAGGGCTGTCCAGAAAGTGTCCAGCCATCGTTAATACATATTTTGCTTTTTTCTCATTACTTCTAATTATTTCTGTCACTTATATACACATACATTCATATATTTATGTAAATAATGTAAATATTTTCCATTATAAATGACTTTAAATATAGCCATATTATACATAAACATATACATCTAACAATTCTACCGTCTCTATCATTTCTATCTCCATACCTATCTTTATCATCCTGTTTATATACCATTTTATACTTACGTAGGCCTAAGATTTCTTTGCTTTTGAGTTTTTACTGGTTTCTGTGGAAAACTCTCAACCTTACCTGCTTTATTAAAATAGCTGGATTTGGTAAGTGTAAACAGAAATCACATTTATTCCTCCTCCTACATCCTTTCAAACCTGTTCCCTCAATAGTTCTTTTCCTGCCCACGGACAAAGTCTCAGGCAAGCCTCAGAGCTGAGCTAGTCCTTTCTAGCAGTGGTGGTATCTCATTCAGTATTAAAAAGCCTGAGCAGATACAATAGTAAAACTGGAAACTATGCAGGGCAGAAGCTGGGTGAGCCCGGCGTCCTCTCCCATCTGCACTCCCTCCCTAACTCCGGTCAGTATCTGTTGCTTTCAGCTAATCTGGTCTGGGAGGAGGGAGAAGGAAGTGGGGAGGAGCAGGGATGGCCCTCTCGTGATCCGTCCTTGCTGTCTCCCAGATGTGGTGGATGCACGAGCCATGGTCATTTGTGAGCTCTTCAGAGACACCCAGTTTAGAGAGAACCGATCAACTGACGTTCCCCCAGTGCAGGAACAGGCTTTTTGCCACCTCCCTCTGAGGCTCCCAGCACCTGTGAGGTCCACACTCCTGCAAGGTCATCTCTTCCACCCAAGTGACTCTCCTGGACTATCTCTCTAGAAGAGCCAATTGGGCTCTTCCCATCCCCTGGGAGGCCTGTGGGAAGCAATGATGCCTCTTCATGGTATCATTGCCAGTGGGCCTGTAGCTGGCTCCCAACACATTTACACCCCCCCCACCCGCCCCAGACATTTCAGTGTCAAGTCTGTACATGTCTCTGCTTCCCTGAAATTCCTGGAGATGCAGACTAGTTACCTTGAAGCTGAGGTCTTCTCATTTGCCTGGAGGAGAGAGGAGCACTTTGCCCAATTCTATAGCAAGTATGCGATGGCGACTGATAGCATTTGAACAGGAAACCCACCAACAACCACACTACTTCCTGTGGGGTATTTGAGCAGGAAAATTTACAGAGAACAATTATTACAGAAAACCCAGGGCCCTATATTATTATCAGGTATTAAGCCCCAAATCTCCTAGTAAGTCAAGCTTTAGCAAGCTGAACAAGACTACTGGTATACTTTTGATTTGTTTGATGAAACAAACAAAGGCTTTGATGAAAAGTGAATCCAACTGTACCAGAAAAAGACACAGAGTGACAGGAAAGAGTCTATTTGCCTAAGATGTCTATGATTGAACAAGTGTAAATTGTGGTAAGGCCATAGAAAGAAAGATAGGGGAAGGGGAGAGAGGGAGAAGGGGAGACACAGAGAGAAAGAGAGAGAGGAAGAAAGGAAGGATGGATGAGTTTGAACTTCACCTTTACACGTGGCATTCATGAGATCTACCTGCAGGTACTTCACTATCTGTCCACCCACACCTATCACCTGCTAAATCTGAGAGCATAGTGCCCTGAGACAGGGCTTCGTTCAATCCTTCTTTGCTATATCTAACCCTAAAACTTTCTACGACTTGACCCTCCATTTCTACACATTCACTTTTGTCAATATTCTCCTGGTTAGTCTCTTAGATTCTAATTTTTTGTCCGAACCCATGTGAATAAGGTGGTTGGTCACTTTCATTATATTTTATAATATTCACTATATTCATTATATTTTCAGCCCTAAAATTTTTTATCCAGGGCTAACAGTATGGCCAGTATCTCATCTGTGTTCGTATCTCCCTGGACAACCCAAATTCATGCATTGTTGTCATTGATTTCTTGCTCTCAATCAAAGGAAATCTGCAATGCTTCACTTAAGTTTGTAATTTCTGTATGCTTCAATCTCTTTATTGGTAATGGGGGTAGTAGAAGTGCCTCTCTTATAAATAAATTAATAGATGTAAAGGTCTTATATTAGTGTGCAGCACATAATAAGCAATTAAGTGTTAGCTCTCATTATTCTCACGGTGTTCCTTGGAATATAAATGAAACTCTGCATTAAATCCTTTTTAAAATTAATATGGTGGTAAATTTTTTGGATTAATGTCATAATAAAAAATAAATAAAAGCTAGGATGAACCCAGGCTAACCATCCAAGGCTTGGTAACTGCAAAGCCATGTGCTATATACTTTTTTATGCATGTTGGGCTCTTGAAAAGTTACAGTTAAATGGAATTCTTGAAAAGCACTGTTATATACAATGTGACATTTTGAAAGCATCTCTTTATATTTTTCTATTTTCTCAGGGAGAAGGAGAGGTAGACCTAGAATCAACTTTTTTCTGAGTTATAGATGCCAAAGGAAAAGATATCAACTAAGAGGTAAAAAGAAAAAAGGATAAACAGTGATAAATACATTTTAAATACATAAACATCTAAATTCTCATGCTTTTTTTCTCTGCTTTTAGTAGCAAACATTTTTTACCTAATTTCTTTATATAGTTGTACTTACTATTGAGAAATGTATCAGATTTAGCCGATTTCCAAAATGTGTCAGGGAAAGAAAGATAACACCACAAGCAAGTAACTTGGTGATGAATCTGCCACTAGGCCCCAGAGCCCAAGGGCTCCTTGCAGTGCTGCCTCTGCTGAACAGATAACTTTTGAGGCAGGTGTTGGCATTAAAAAACCAGCATAACTCACAAGTGATGTAGCTGTCGCTGCTCTTGCCCACCACCATGTGGTAATTGTGTGGACTTGGGTCTGCCACTTCACCTCTTCTGCCTCAGTTTACTCATCTGTAAAGTGAAATTAAGTGAGTTAGACTGCCCTCTGAGGCCCATCCCAATTTCCTACCTGGCTTCATGTTCTATGACTCCCCCACAGGACTCCGTAAGGACCATGGTCAGCTCCCTCCCCAGAGAAGAGCAGCTCCCCATCCTCAAGTTCATTTTAAGACTTTCATGTATATTTCTGCTCAGTCATACCCTTAATCCTCCCCCCCCATCTCTACCACGTAGAGGTTCTAAAATGCAAAGCCCATGCTATTTGTTGATGATTCTGGAACTCCACTAAGTTTCTCTTTAAGCCGGGAGACAACTGCTGTGGAGGAGGGTGAAGAAAGCAGACGAGACAGACGCCATCTTCTGCCAGGCTGCCCTGTTGTGATCCTGGCCCTGTTTAGCCAATGCTTGCCTCAAATTTATAGACAAATCTGTTTCTAAAACTCTTCCTCTGGCCACATCACCATACATATATTTGGCTATAAATTCCCCACTAGTATAGTAGAAGCAGCATATTCTACTGCTTCTTTACAGTTGGTGGACAACTCGCTTGGGAATTAGACATCAGATGGTCCTGCTAGAAAGTCCATATCTCTGTTGTGGTTACCTCAGGCAGAGTAACTCTCAACAACACCCAGTCCATCTTCCAGCCACAGGGTCCCCACCAGGCCGTGAGAATCATGCTTCTTCATTGACTCCCTTGCCGGCTCCCAGCTCAGCCCTCTGTCACCACTGACTCCTCTAACCATGACTTCAGCTTGGCAGCACTCGGGGGGTAATTCTGATAGTCTCTGCCTCCCTGACAGCCCCAGAGACAGAGGTCCACCTCCTGCATGGATGTCTTAAATCCTTCTCGCTTGGCTTGAGGGGAGGTGTCTGAGGATTCTCTCCAAAGAAAGGTAGCCTCTCTCATAAGGCCTGGAGGTGGGGAAGGCTGGCTCTGGCAGAACCAGGCTTCCTATCCCCCACCATGTGCTGTGCAGCAGGGCTGAACGAGCAACTCACCCTAGGATACAAGAGTACTGTGCTCCTATTGCATCATCCTTGGACATTGAAGCTTCTCCTGACACTCTGAGATAACCTAAGGATCAACTAAACATCCTGCTATAATCTTTTCTCCAGAATGATTAGTCCCAATGATTAACAAAATTTTTAAAAAATAAATTTTCATTTTTTCCTGACCCCATTATTATTTCAAAAGGTCAGCATAGAGTTTTAGTGGTTATTGGGTATTAAGACTGGTAGACCCAAGAATGGTTAAATTCTATTTTTTCCACGCATTTTACTTCCTGGAGATAAAATAGCAACAAGGTGCTAGAGCAAGCTGGCTGACAAAGAACCATTGTAAAGCAAAGTTCAGCAGCACTTTATTACGTATGATCTGGTTTTCAGCCCAAACTTCTCCATGTTGAGAACTGGGAGGGAGTAAAATGAGCTTCTGTTTTTTTGCCCTAAAGTTGTTTGCCCTCCATAGGTTTTGACTGAAAGGAGTCTAGCTAACCCTCTAGTCCTGGAAGGGAGATTTAAGCAGAGAGAGTCTGAGAGCAAGAGAATGGGTGCTGGCCAATAATGGCCATCACTGAACAGACCAGGTTACGACCAGGGCCAGGGCTCCAGTTTGACCACCTTATGGGGAAGGAGAAAGCAGGCGGAGCACAGTTGTTCCCTCCTGGGACAGTGGGGAGGAGGAGGGAGGGCAGGAGAGAGTTAGAGCTGGCCAGTTCTCCTGTGTGCACCTACCCCTTCAGCACCGTGAGTGGCAGGAGGGAGGGTCCCACACAGAGCCACACCTGTGTGGATGACCTTGTAGCCCTGGCAGCCACATCAGCTACTGCACTTGGCCCAATCACATTCTCTGAAGCAGATCAATATAGAGCAATTTTTATTGAGAGACAAGCAAAGAGTGTTAGGAAAGCTTCATTTACCTCCATGAGGACTCCATTTCCCCACTTTACTTGTTTCCTTTAAATCTTTAGTTCAATAACCAAACTTAAACTTCTTTTATGCAACTTTAGTAATCTCTTTTCTCCACGTATCTCCATAATGTCTTAATAAAATTCCTGAGGGAAATACCTTGTGAGAATATGCTTGATTTTGAGATGTGATTCCTCTTGGGATGTAAATTATGAATACATGCCTTAGAGTACCATTTTTATTGTGATGAGGTTAAAAAAATCTCTGAGTAATTGGTTTGGCAAAGGCCCAGAAACTAAAATAACATCATCAACCCCAAGGCTTCCTTGTGCTTGACTGAAGGACAGATTCCTTTCCAGCGTACTGTGGTCATAATCTGTTAGAAGGAAAGAGCATTCACTTGGGGTATCGGGAAGAGGTTTTCTCCTGGGTCCTGCACTAGGCAGGATAGAAGCCACAGGCACACTGCGATGGGCACAGGCCTTCAGGAAGAAAGAGCATTCACGTGGTGTCCCTGACATCAACATTCAAACATATTTGAAGGACGCAGATGTAGACATGCATCTGGAATGACACTCATTTTTGGACACACCCAATCAACATATATTACTATAACAGATACTACATTCTTCTGAGAGATTTTTAAAGTCAATCCTTTGTGCTACCTTTAACTCTACATCTCTTAGACCTGGGGCCTTAATTTCTACAAATTCCCTGAAAAATTACAATTCAATGGTGTTTTTGTAAAACACTACTATTGGTGATGCAATGTCATAAACCAAAGATGTTGGAGTTATTTTTCTACTTTCTCAGAGAGAGAAACTGCCATCCCCGGACCTTTGAGGAGAAGAAAAAGCAGAAGAGGCAGAAAAAGAGATAAAAAATAGTGCTCAGAACATTTTCATAGTGAACCATCTAGATTTTTATTTTATATTCTGTGCTCTGAGTGAAAAATCAGTTTTCTTAATTGGCTTATGGGCAGCCAGTATGGGAGCCTCCTTGGTCACCACAAGGTCTGCCTTGAGACCTTGTATAAGGCTTTTTATCTCGGTCTCTTTCCCAAGGGTAAATTTTCAATGCCTTTAGTTAATTTGTATCTTTGAGGGCCCTGTTTATATAACCAGTTTGTATTGCTTTTTATCTCTGAGCATCAATTTCCCCACATGTGTGAGGATTAGCGTATATTTGACAGATTTGTCTCTATGGATGAAGTAAGTTAATAGAGGCAAAGGTCTAAGGATAGTCCCTGGCACACAATAGGCACTCAAGACACGTTCAACTTCATTCTTGTTCTCACCCTATTGCTTGGGAAGCACATAAAACATTGTTTCAAATTTATTTGGGCTGATTTAGAGATATTAATAGAAAAATATGGAATAAATCTCAGTTGAGTATGATTTTTATAACAAAGTCTAGGCCAGGAGTCAGCACACTATGGTCTACAGGGCAAAAGCAACCCACTGGCTCTTTGTAAATAGACATGTATTGAGACACAGCCACATCCTTCCATTTACATGTTGTCTATGGATGATTTCATGACACAGCTGCAAAGTTGAGTAGTCACAACATAAATTGTGGACCACAAAACTTTCAATATTGTCCGTGTGGCCCTCTTGACTTGTGACCTAGGCATTTTTTTTTTTTTTAAGTACTGGACAGGCCCCTGAAAAGTTACATTTGAATAGTGTCTTTGTTAAACACTACTATCTGTGATGGAATGTTGTAAACAAAAGACATTTATATTGTTTTTCAACTTTCTCAGGGAGAAAAAGAGCCAACCCAGGACCTTTGAAAAGAAGAAGAGGTAAAAAGAAGTGATCCATACACTTTTAATAATTAACCGTCTAGATATATATTTCATACTCTGTGCTCTGAGTGATAAATCACTTTTCTTAACTGGCTTATGGGGAGCTGGCACCAGAGCCTCAACCTTGGCCACAAGTTCATTTTAAGACCTTCAATACCTGCTTCAGCAGAACCATGTCCCTGCGCCCCACTCATGGGCGTGTGCGGCTCCCTGAGCAATGAGAAATTTCTTTTTTATTGATTCATATATACAAAATAGCTGTACATATTTTGGGGGTACATGTGATCATTGTATACTTTCATATAATTGAACCAGAGTAATTGCGATATCCCTCACTTTAAATATTTACCTTTTCGTTATACTAAGAACATTCGAATTTGTGTCTTCTAGGTATTTTGAAATACACAACTGATCCATGTTAACTGTAGGCCCCCAACTGATCTAACAAAGGCCAGTTCTTATGTCTTCTACCTAACTGTAGATTTGTATATTAATCAACCTCTGCTCACCCTCCTACCCCTGCAGTGAGCAGTGTCTTCTAGAACCTCAGTCCTGAGCTTCCCTTTCAGCCACAGGGAAAGCTCAGGTGAGGGACAGTGAACCAAAGCAGATGGCCAAGGCCAAGGGGGAGACAGACACCAGCCTGTTTGGTGCCCATGTGTTGTCCTGCTGCCATCCTGCTCTCTGTTCCCCCAGGTGATGCCTCTAGTAGGGAGACAAGACTAAAATTTGAGGAGTATATCTCCATCTCCATAAATTCAAAGCAATAATAGGGCTGGAAATTTCCCTTCAAATCACCAGGGGAAAAGTCACTGTGGGAGCAGTGGATGTGGACACCAAGCTTGACAGCTTAGATCCTGCTGCTCAGGCTCTTGGGTGGAATTTTCGGGGGTGGAGCAGAGGATGACATTACCTACAGGTATCTAATCTGTCATGAAAGAAAGACCTTGAAGTGTAACCAATTCCTGGGGGAAATCCCTGCAATTGTTTTAAATTATAAAAGAAGGATCTGATGGGGGTGGGAGAGATGCTGCCCAGTTGTAGAGGAAGATGGAAGGAAAAAATTCCTTCCCTGCAGTTTCAAGGTTTCCCAGAGATGAAAGTATGAATTTTCTACTTCCTGAACTTCCTGTGACCTGTGGTGACATAAAGGGGATTCTGTATAAGGAGAAACTGAAACAAGGTGAGTTTCCTGGCCTTGTAGGATTTTCAACTGGAAAATTTCCACACAAATAGCACATTGTTGGGGAGTTGATATCTGCTTTGGGGGACCCCAAGACCAGCCCCGGGTCTGATTTGCTAGGAGCTCTCCTAGGACTTGGTAGAAAGTCACACTCACAGGTCAGGTTTGTAAGACTGAAAGGACACAAAGCAAAGTCAACAAAGAGAAAAGGCACGTGGGGTGAAGTCCAGAGGAAACCAAGAGCCAGCTTCCAAGAGTCCTCTCTGGGTGGAGTCTCACAGGACTCACTGCTTGCAGGTCAGAGAACTATACGCACATGGCAGGGAGTTCCCTCCTTCCCTGGCCTTTCAGCCTGAGTGTGGGACCCCTGATGACTGAGGGGACAATTCAGACTTTCCTGCTACTGATCCTGAACCCAAAGTGGTGGCTCCAGATCCAGTGTGGGAGGAGGCCAAGTGTAGGTGTTTTCACAGTCGGGGGCTCAGCTTGTCTTGGTCTTCCAGGAACCTCAGAGAGGTGTATAAAGAGTGAGACTGGAAGGTGGTTCACTCTCAGGGAATTTGAAGTTGAAGGAGACCATGGACCATCCAAGAACTGGAAGCTAAGCATTCGCTGTGGTGGATATACCCTGAAACACCTGATAGAGGTATTTTAGTGACAAATGGTTTAAATCGAGGATTTGGCTGTCACACCAAGCTTTGCAGAAGTTCTCAGTGTCCAGAAAACCATCATGACTCCCCTTGCCCAGCTCCCAATGCATATGTTGTTACTATTAATAACATTGCCCCAGGTGTTATACTACAGCTTACTCCTCTAAGCACAGTAACTCTTCTCCTTCTGAATATAGGACAGTAAAATGTGGCCTTGACTCTACCATGAATAAACTTCAATTTGGTACCATGAAAGTAACTAAAATTGGGTAGAGGATTCTTAAACTTTGGGGGCTGATTTCAAAAGTAATGTAGTAGAATTATATATATGAAAATAATATATCAGGATAGATCGTTCCTAGATCACAGAAATTTTTTTTCTTTTTCTTTTTTATTTCAGCATATTACAGGGTTACAAATGTTTAGGTTACATATATTACCTTTGTGCCCCCCTCCTCCCCGAGTCAGAGCTTCAAGCATGTCCATCCTCCAGATGGTGCGTACTCTACCCATTAAGAGTGAATATACCCATCCCCTCATCCCCCCTCCCACCTGCCCGACACCCAACCAGTGTTACTACTATATGTGTACACAGGTGTTGATCAGTTAATACCAATATGATGGTGAGTACATGTGGTGCTTGTTTTTCTATTCTTGTGATACTTAGTAGAATGGGCTCCAGCTCCATCCAGGATATATAAGAGATGCTAGATCACTATTTTTTGTGTGTGTGTGTCAGAATATTTTGACAATGTTTCTTTTCATAAACCATCTCTAATTTGTTCTTGAAAGAAAATACAAATAAATTTCATTGTGAACTAATTGCTGTGCTCCTCATATCTATCCCCTGATGTGGACAAAGCAGGGACAGGCAGTCTGCTGCAGATGAACCTGTGTCTTTTGACTCTGGATACAGTGATCTTTCAGTTGGACACCTCAGATAGCCCTTTCCTGTGTCACTCTAACAATAAAGAAAAGGTCTCTATAAATATTTATGAGCTACATCTAAAGCCATGAAAAGTACAAGGTATGAGCCCCTACCTAGGAAGTGGGCTGTGCTTTAATAACCATAGGACTGCACAGTATGAATGCTCTAAAGAGAGACACCCACAGGAAGAGATGACCAGGAAGGAATGTCGTTTCTGGCTTTGACATTGTGGACAGTTTCTTGAAATGATTTGTGCTGAGCTGGGACTTAAAAGTAGAACAGTTCAGATAAGGAAAAATGTAGAACAGGGCATTCTACATACATAAAAAAGGATGGCATGAAAGTTTGCTCCACAAAGTGTCAATAAGTTGTGGGTAATGAGGTGTGATATGTTCACTGTACTGATTGTAGATATCATGAGGCCAGAGGAAGGAGTCTAAACATTCCTTTAATCACTGGGTAATCATGGAAAATAATTTCCATGAAGATACTTTGAATTTGAGTTGACAGTGGGACATCCACGTTGAAATATCTGGAAGGCAGTCAGAGATATCAAGTCAACAAAACTAAAACAAGAATCCATCATATCATTGATGTCTTTTTTCCTTCAGAATGGACATCTACCAAACACACCAAGAACAAGAAAAAAGGTGATTATCATGTGTCTTTCTGCTGATGTCTCATCTGTCATATTGTTTTGTTTCAACATATCAAGGGGGTACAAATACTTTTGTTACATGTGTGCTATTGTAATGCTTGAGTCAGGGCTATAAATGTGCCCATCACCCGAATAGTGTTCACTGTACCTGTTAGGTAGGTTTTTGCCCCTCTCCTCTTCCTGCATTCTCCCTGATTGATTTCCAATGATTTTTACTTCCTTCTGTGTACATATGTGCCTATCTATTAGTTCCAATTTATTAGAGAGT
This sequence comes from Microcebus murinus, assembly GCF_040939455.1. Classification (NCBI taxonomy): domain Eukaryota; kingdom Metazoa; phylum Chordata; class Mammalia; order Primates; family Cheirogaleidae; genus Microcebus; species Microcebus murinus. The sequence goes on from NC_134111.1 coordinate 98,609,654, forward strand.
ATATGTGGTGTTTGTTTTTCCATTTTTGAGATACTTAGGATAATGGTCTCCAATTCCTTCCAAATTGCTGTGATAGGCATTAATTAATCCTCTTTTTATGGCTGAATAGTACTCCATGATATAAATATACCACATTTTGTTAATCCACTCATAAACTGCTGGGCCCTTAAATTGATTCCAGATTTTTGCTATTGTGAATTGTGCTGCAATAAACATTCATTGTCTTTTTGATAACATGACTTCTATTCCTTTGGGTAGATACCCAGTAGTGGGATTGCTGGGTTGAATGGTAAGTCTACTTTTAGTTCTTTGATAAATCCCCACACTGTTTTCCATAGAGGTTGTACTAATTTGCAGTCCCACCAACAGTGTATAAGCATTACTTTCTCTCTGCATCCATGCCAGCATTCATTCTTTTTGGACTTTTAATAAAAGGTATTCTAACAGGAGTCAGGTGATATCTCACTGTGGTTTTAATTTGCATTTCCCTGATGATTAGTGACATTGAGCATTTTTTCATGTTTACTGGACATTCATCTATCTTCTTTTGATAACTTTCTGTTCATATATTTTGCCTACATTTTAATGGGGTTGTTGGTTTTTCCTTGCTGATTTGAGTTCTTTGTAGATTCTGGATATTAGCCTTTTATTGGATATGTAGTTTGTGAATATTTTCTCATGTTGTGGAGGTCGCCTATTTGCTTTGTTGATTATTTCCTTACCTGTACAGAAGATTTTAAAATTTAATCGAGTCCAATTTATTTATTTTTGTTGTTGCTATAATTGCCATTGAGGTCTTAGTCATAAATTCTTTACCTAGGCTGATATCTAGAAGAGTTTTCTGTACCTTGTCTTCTAGAATTCTTATGGATTCATGCCTTATATTTAAGTCTTTTATCCATCTTAAATTAATTTCTGAGGGTGTTGAGAGATAGGGGTCCTGTTCCAATCTTCTGCATGGGGCTATTCAATTTCCCCAGCACTATTTATTGAATAGGGCTTCTTTTCCCCAGTGTATGTTGTTGACTGCTTTGTCAAAGATCAGTTGGCTGTAGATAGATGGTTTTATTTCTGAGTTCTCTATTGTGTTCCATTGGTCTGTATTTCTATTTTTGCACCAATACAATGCTGCTTTGGTTACTGTGGCCTTGTAGAGTTTAAAGTCTGGTAATAGGATGCCTCCAGATATGTTCTGTTTGCTTAAGGTTGCTTTCACTATTTGGGCTCTTTTCTGGTTTTAAACAAGACATAGAATTATTTTTATAGATGTGTGAAATATGACATTGGTATTTTAATGGGGATTGCATTGAATCTATAAATTACTTTGGGTAATTTGGACATTTTTAACAATGTTGATTCTACTGATTAATGAGCATGGCATGCTTTTCCATTTGTGTATGTCATCTGCAATTCCTTTCCTCAGTGTTTTGTAGTTCTCCTTGTAGACATCTTTCATCTTGTTGGTTAAGTATATTCCTAGGTATTTTATTTGCTTTGTAGCTATTGTGAATGGTATTGAGACTTTGATTTGACTCTCAGCTTTACTGTCATTAGTATATAGAAAAGCTACTAATTTGTGGTCTGGCGTGGTGGCTCACACCTGTAATCCTAGCACTCTGTGAGGCTGAGGCAGGAGGATCGTTCAAGGTCAGGAGTTTGAGAGCATCCTAAGCAAGAGCTAGACCCTGTCTCTACTAAAAATAGAAAGAAATTAGCTGGACAACTAAAAATATATAGAAACAATTAGCTGGGCATGGAGGTGCATGCCTGTAGTCCTAGCTACTTGGGAGGCTGAGGCAGAAGAATTGCTTGAGCCCAGGAGTTTGAGGTTGCTGTGAGCTAGGCTGATGCCATGGCACTCTAGCCAAGTCAACAGAGTGAGACTCTGTCTCAAAAAAAAAAAAAAGAATTATGAGCTTTAGCTTTTTTGGGTGATTTTATACTGGTGGGTATCAGTAGTGCTGATTTATATAGAGTGTCATTCTGATTATTTTCTCCAGGGAAGGTCTAGTCATGACAAATGCTCTCAGTATTTGCTTGTCTTCAAAAGATTTAATCTCTCCATCAATTGTGAAACTTAATTTTGCAGAATACAAAATTTTAGGCTGGCATTTGTTTTGTTTAAGAAGATTGACGATAAGGCCCCATTACCTTCTTGCTTGTAAGATTTCTGCTGAGAAGTTTGTAGCTAGCCTGATGAGTTTTCCTTTTGTCAGTTATTTGTTGCTTTTGTCTTGCTGCTTTTAGAATTTTCTCCTTCTTTTCAACTTTGGCCAGGTTGATTACTATGTGTCAGAGATGTTACATTTGCTATGAATCCTCCTGGTGTTCAATGACCATCTTGTATCTGGATGTCTGGATCTCTGTCAATTACCAGGGAAGTTTTTTGCTCAATAATTCCCTTGAAAACAAAATAATTGCCTTGAATAGATTGTCCATGATTTTAGCTGTTTCTTCTCCCTCAGGGATACCTATGTTTCATATGTTATTTCACTTCACATAGTTCCATGTCTCTCTGAGTCATTGCTTCAACCTTTTTCATTCTCTTCTTTGCCCTTTATGTGACCGGATTAGCTTGAAAACCTTTTCTTAAAGCTCTGAGATTCGTTTTTACCCTTGGTTTAGTCTGTTGCTGAATCTTTCTTCTGTGTTTTGAAATACTCTAAATGACTTTCATTTCTTTATGGTCTATTATATTCTTTCTTAGGTTGTCTAGCTCTTTAGAAACTTTTTCATTGATTTTTTGAAATATTTTTTGGCTTCTTTTTATTGGTTTTCTACTTTCTCATTCATTCTGTTCATCTTATTTTCCATCCAGATTCTTAATTTCATTTCTGTCATTTCAGCAATTTCTTTGTGGTTGATTTTGCTACCATAGCTCCATTGTGATCCCTTGAGGGTGTTAAACTCATTTTTTTTTTTTTAATGTAACCAGGGTTCTTTTGATGGTTTCTGCTTATCTGATACCTCTAAGGCTAATAGGTTTGCAGGGTATCTGTTTTTTGCTGGGAGCTCTTCTGCTTAATTAGAACAAGGGGAGATCCCTAGATGGTACTTTTTCCTACTGTGGAATGTTGGCACAGCAGGGAGTGGCATGTGCATTAAAAGCCTATAATTAAGCTGTTCTTATTTGTCCTGTTCACCAGTGATTGTCACTGTTCAAGCCTGGGTTGGCCTTTGTAGTGGGTGTTGAGTTGTTCTCCAGATAGTTGTATGAAGTTTCAGTTAGGAGCTGGGTGAGATCCTCTCCATCAAGGCTTACATTGTGAGAATTGCTCTGCCTTGGGTCTCCCCACAGATGTGACAGTGACAGCTGGGTGAGGCTTTCATGGCATTGGTCATGGGCTCCTGGGCTGTGGACATTTGTTCAAACCGGATCTTGGTATAATGATGGCTTGTGGTTGGGAGATCTCTAGTGGGACATTGGACGTTGGAGCAGTTACACCAGCACTGCAACAGTGGTGGACACTTAGGGGTGGGGTCTTGCGGTCCAGGTGCAGTCCTAGTATCTCAGGGCCTGACAGCAGTTCTGGAGGCATGTGGGCAGAGTCTCAGGCTCTATCTTGAGAGCCTCAGAGCTGGACCTGTGAGGAGCCAGAAGCTGAGCTTCTGTGTAGGGCCTCAGAGCCAGAAGTAGGGCCATGAGGCCAGTGAGTTTTTCTGACCTCGAGGGTGGAGGCAGGGCTCAGCAGACAGCAGGCCATTCCACGGGCTTGGGGACTAAAGATGCCAAGTCAAGTGGATGGGTGTCAGTTCTAGTGGCCCAGGGACTGAGGAGTTCTCCCTGCCTGTCCAGGTCTGACTGAAACTGTCACCCAAAGCTTCCCAGATTGGAGCTTGTAGTGTCCCAGTCAACTCCTCCACTCAGATCCCACTGTACTGGTGGGGAGAGGTGCTTGGTTTCCAGTCATAGTGTATGGCTCAGAAGATCCTCCACTTAAGCCGCACCTACCCCAGCCCAGTAGGGGTGATGCGAAGGCTACTGCTACAAAGCTGAGTCCTGTGCCAATGTGACTCCATGAACCTGAGAGCAAAGGATGGCATCAGCTGCAGAAACCTGGGATTGGCTGCCACCAGATCCTTGCTGCATCTGTTGTCCAGTGCAATGACTCTGCTCAGAGATGAGTTCTCAGACCCATTCCCTTTGCAGCTTCTCTGGTGGGATGATGCTTTCTAATTTTACAGCAAAATGACTGAGGGCCCCTCAATGTGGAGGACCAATAGAGTTTCTCTAGCTCAGTCTGTCTGCCTGGATTCACAAAGTCCCACCTTAGGTCTGAGAGCCAGGGAACAGAACTTGCTTGGGCCACAGTGTCACTGACACAGAATTTAGTGCTTTTTAATTCACTAGTTAGATATATTGGCCCACAAAGCAGATATGAAACAAAGAGGGGGCTGTGGCATGAATCCCTTAAAAATGAAGAAATTTACTCAAAGGTGTGCTTAATGAAAAAATCACATTCAGGCTGGGTGTGGTGGCTCACACGTGTAATGCTAGCTCTCTGGGAGGCCGAGGTGGGTGGATTGCTTGAGGTCAGGAGTTCGAAATTACCCTGAGCAAGAGCGAGACCCGTCTCTACTATAAATAGAAAGAAATTAATTTGCCAACTAATAGATATAGAAAAAAAATTAGCCAGGCATGGTGGCACATGCCTGTAGTCCCAGCTACTTGGGAGGCTGAGGCAGGAGGATTGCTTGAGCCCAGGAGTTTGAGGTTGCTGTGAGCTAGGCTGTTGCCACGGCACTCACTCTAGCCTGGGCAACAAAGTGAGACTCTGTCTCAAAAAAAAATCACATTCAGTATTGTCATTCAATCTCTCTCTCATTTCAGCAGAGAATACTGAAGTCTCACAACAATACCTTACGTGACCCTTGTGTAAGTATCAATTCCCAACTATGACCCCAGAGTAGTCCAGGCCTTTCTCCAGGCACATGATCTGTGTCATTTCTGCTTTTCTCTGAAGCATGCTCACTCTCAGTTGGAGCATGTCACTGTGCGTGATGAGCAAAGCATAGCAAGTGGATCACCTAAGCCAGAAGGATGGGTCTGGGGTTGGTGTCTCAGTAGAAAGCATCCTTTCCATTTGTTTCCATGGAAACCTTCCCATTGTCTCATTTCCCCTAGATAATGAGAATTGGAGGCTGAGCTCTAGACCACTGTGGTCTCTAGAGGTGAAGTGTGAAGTGATAATGGGCAGAGCTGGCCTGCTAACCAGGGGCAGGAGCAAATGTGAGAGGACAGCAGCATTTTCAAGAAGTCAATGGGGATGGGAAGGAAAATCCCAAAGATCCACTCAAAGGTGCAGACTCAAGACTTAAGCATCAGTCAGAAGGAACAGGCCAGGCCATGCTGGAGAGTTCAAGGTGTGGGCCCTGTCATTAGTCCTGCAAAGAAATACACGTGGGTCCTTCATGGAACTCCTGTGGCCAGTCTCAAGGGAGCCATTGGGTGCTGAGCTGGTTAGGACTGAAACCATCACCACTTAGGAAACCTTGAGTCATTTTTACTCCAACTGCTTGACTGGTGCTTGATCATGTACAAACCTTGTGATCCCATGGATCCCTTCCTTTTTCTGCTTGTCAAAAATCAAAGATAACTCCACTTTCTAGACAAAATCATACTTTCATCCCTTTCATTGCCATAATATGGACATTTTAGGCAGAGTCATCTTTTTGCACAACTTCAGGAGGTGCTTCTTGCTATAAGAAGGTGACACCATTCGACTAATACAGGACACCAACTGAGAGAAGATAGAAAAGGGGTTTCCATACCCTCATGTTTTCCAGTAAATGCACTTCCCTAGCTAGATCTGGACCCATTCACACTGCTTTTGTTCCTCTGTATGAGATCTATGAGCTAGACCCCTTCAGTAGTCAAACAGCTCTCATCTCTGGGGTCTGCATTGAAGGCTACTTCTCACAGCCTACAGCCACACTCTCTGTGACAAGGGAAAGGCAACTCTTCCAGCAAGGATGTCTGTCCTTACCTCTTCTCATCATCTTTCTTGTGAAAAACTTCTAGGCTGATATTCTCTCTAGTTATGACCTCCCAGGCCTCGCTCAGGAGAAATCCCTTTAGCAAGGATTTCTTGACTGTACATTGCATTCAACTGAGGATCCCACCCTAAAGACTCTTATCTTATTGGTCTGAGGTGCCATCTGAGAATCGGTGTTTTCAAAGCTTCCTTGGTGGTTTTTAAGCACAGTCCACATTGTCAATCACTGTGGACTGGTGCCATTCAATCTACAGGGTCCATCAGAAAGACCTGGAGGGCTTGGTAGTCCATAGCTGCCTGGGCCCCACCCCAGGCCCCCGACTTAGTGCGGAGTGTTCCTGGAAGGAAGGGGAGCTTATGGTGCTCCCTGTCACCTGCCTGCTGCCTCACCACCCACCAGAGTCCCAACCACCCTTTCCCGGTGGGCCAGTCCCCACGTTCATGCATCACTTGGTACTTAGATTGTCACAGGAGGATGTGAGTGCCTCCTACCAGCCTGTGGTGTAGACAGAATAGTTCATTTAGGTGCAGAGCTGCTGCCCATTAAACAAAATGTTTCCCCACCACACAGCTCCCCTCAAACTGCTCTCTTTCTGTGCAGGAGCCAGTGCCTGTCCTTCTGGACATTTCCCCAGCAAGACAAATGGCCCTAATACATAGAAGGTGTAGTGTGTAAAGGTCCTCATGTTATAGCTACAGATTACCATAAAAAAGGAAGGGGGATGTGACTTTGCTTGTCCACCTGTGAGCTCTTTCCTTGAACAATTCTTATTTGGGCCTGCAGATTCTATTGGTTTGATACCTGTCAGGTACTCCACAATACTTACATACAAATACAGATGAATTTTTAATTTCACTATATGAGATTAAATCTGGCTAAAGGTCATACATATAGAGACTGGTAAGAAAACAAGTATCAGTACATTTTCTAGGCCCCTCCATCTTTCTTATATAGAACCTCGTTACCAGCTCTTTTATGGGCCCACAAAATGAGAATAGAGCCTCAATCTTCAGCCCTGGTAGGTTGATGTTACCACCCTCCTTTGCTGTCAGATATGGCACCTCCACCCATTACGTGTCAGGTTAGCTAAGGCAGGTTAGCTGGGGCAGGGGGGACCTTCCCTTGAGACTCCCAGAGCTGAAGAGCTCTGTGCTCCCTAGTCATCTGCACCCATGGTACTTCCACCCCCGAAACGCTGCCACAGAGTCCCAGAGCCCTCTAGGCACAGAACCCACAGACCAGGAACTCCTCCACTGGCTCTTTCTTCAACTCGTGGGGAGGTAATGGCAGGAATACAGGATTCAGTGATAGCTCAGAACTTATTCCATCCTATTAAATTCTCAGTAAACCACTCTTTGGTGAGTTAATTTACATAATGTAATGTAGACAGCTAGAAAAGACACTGTATTCCTGGGCCAGGTTTTGCTAGCCAAATAAGAAATTTCCCAGATTACCTTTAATTCATTCTTTTTGTTGGTGCTAGCCATTCTTTGTCAAAGTCTCTATTTTCATAAAGAAAACTTTTCTGGTTTAACACACGGCCACTATCTCCTCAACTTTGCAGATCAGAATGCCTTCTTCTGAAATCCCCACTCAATGCTTTTCTTTCATATGTTGAAGAGAGAAATTTTTAAGGGTCACCTTGGTAGATGAAAAGGTCACATGTTCCAGAGTCCCAGGGTCTCGCTGATCCCAGTGCTGTCTACATCATCTCCCTTCCTAGCCAGAAAACTCGAATATTTGTGTGGTGTGCAAAACATGGGGAAAGCTGTTCTGCTGTGACACCTGTCCAAGATCCTTTCATGAGAACTGCCACATCCCACCTGTGGAGACTGAGAGGTAAGACACACACCCAGCCCTCAGCTCTTCCTTCAAGGTGTAATAGCAAGAGGTGTCACCACCACCTCCCCTAGGTGGTTCCCAGCCCTGCACTCTGATGGGGTGAGGCCAGCATACACTGGGTGCTGGTTTAAAGCACATGCCCTGCTGTGGGAACATCACAAAGTTGATAAAGCTGGTGATAAAATCAACCTTCAGCAGACCAACCCAGTGGTCTATCGAGGCAACTGACTCTGGTCCACAGCGCACACGAGAAGAATGTGAATGTGAAGTCCGGGGTAGGAGTGCCCGCTGCACGTCATATGCTGTGTGTTTGGGTGGAGGTGATGATGTGCAGGATGCCAAAGAGATTGGAAAGGTATGTGGGTGGTGTTATGGGCAGAATTGCTGTGGTCAGGAGGATGATCTCTACTGGGAATGTGTCTGTCCCTCTGAGAACAGAGCATTGTCCTTCCATAATGGAAGAGGCAAATTGTGATCCACCTGCTCCCAGGATCTGAGTAAACCTCTGCTTTTGGCCAGCTGGGCAATCTGCAGAGGCCGAACACAGATCAGCTTTTTAGTTGAGCGCATTTATAGCTACCCATGTCTATACCATGAGCACTCTGCAAGGGCTCCTTGAGCTAGCACTGGGTGGCCAAGGAGACGCTGATATCACTAGGATAGGTGTTGTGTTCACCTGATTATTGAGAGCCTCTCAGCACAGAGAACTTGGTAGATAATGTTGGAAATGAATTTGGGGCAAATGGAAGATATCTGACATCCTGTCAGTAGATTTCCTTTTCAAGTTTTTGTAGCACAGAATCTAGGTATAGATATGGCAGTGCCAGAGGAGAGGATGCCTATAGCTGTGCCCTGTGCCTTCTCAGCAAAGTTGAGAGACAAGAGCTGGTCTCCTGATTTTTACTATGGTCTGGTTGACTCATTGAAGCCCAAGATATCAGTGCTTAAGGTATCAATTTCCAAAACTCTGGCAAGCAGGGCTCATTGTTAAGCTCCCAGTGGCTCAGATGGGGCCCCCAAATTTTGAGGTGAATGAGAGTCCATCACTTGCTGGGGCACATTACTCCACAGACTGTCACCCCTGCCACCACTACTGAGGGATGGACATGCCTTTGGCTGTCAAGCAAAATGGTGCTCTAGTACTGAGGACTCCAGGAGAGAAGTTGGATACAAGGTGGAAACCACCAGTCATTTTGGAGGAGTGGACTTTAGTAATCATAGGAACGGTGGCTGAGAAATACAATCTGTCCATGCTCCCTTTATGCCCAACCTCTCAGGGACCCATGGAGTTGCATCTTCTGCAAGATAAAGGTTATCCAGGGAAGGTGCCCAGAAAGCCAACCACGTCGCCAGGAATCTGAGGTTCTGAGGATGCAGATGTTGCCCGAGGAACAGTTGGTGAGTTGAAATATGAACCTGAAGCCTCCTCACTTCTGATCCCCTGAGAGAGGCACAGTCTCACAGAGGGTTTGAGGAATGGAGCCCAGAGGCAAACTGCTGGCCTAAAGTGTTCTTTGATCAATGACCTAACACTAAAATTTGTATTCCAAAGAAAATTCCCAATCTAAAGAAAATCCTTAGTACATGTTCTTTTTTAAAGAGTCCCCAGGTTTGGAGTCCCATGTTCTCTCTGGGCATGTGTGTGAGCTCTTTCTCCCCAAGGTGCATTTCACTCAGAATCTCCTCCATCTTTTGCAGAAATGTGAGTTTCTTCTCTTGAAGGTGTATTGTGATTCAAAAAGCCTCTTTTTTGCCTCAAAACCATATTATGTAAGTAACAGAAAAAAAAAAAAAAAACGTTAAAACTTTGTGAAATCTGTGATCTGAATGCCATGGTCCAACTGGCCATTATGTTTGCCCTGTTGATGGGTTTTTAGGTTGGGCGGCCACAACAAATTCCCATAGACTGGGTGGCTTGAAGAGCAGAAATTTGTTTCTCACAGTTCTGGGGGCTGGACATCTAAGACACCAGGGTGTCACCATGGGCAGGCCCTGGAGAGGGCCGTTGTCCATGTTGCAGGGGCTGCCTGCTCGCTGTGTTCCCACGTGGCTGACAGTTAGGGAGAGAGCTCTCTGGCATCTCTTTTATAAGGGTCCTACTCCTATTCATCACAACTCCACGCTCAGAACCTAATTGCCTCCCCAAATCCCAACCTCCTAATACCATCACACTGGGAGTTGGGATTTCACTATAAGAACAGGGGCACCAACCTTCAGTCCCTAGTAAGGGGAGTCTGCCAAAGGCAGACTTGAAAGCAGGCTGACAGCCTTATTGGGCCCTTTTCTCAACAGAGTAGAGAAGGGTCTGGAGGCCCACAGAGGTCCATGTGGTTGGACAAAGTCAAGAAAACACTGACTGAGAAGATGTACCTTCAAGTGAAGGAGTTTGTGGGGGACGTGCGCCTCATCTTTCAGAACCACAAGGTATTTTATAGGGTAAGTGTCTCTTCCTACTTCCCATATTCCTTCAATTAAGTCACTTTGAAGTCACTTTACCTTTCATCTTCTTGTATCAGGGAAACGTTACAATCGCCCTCCTCACGTGGCCAGCCCACACGAGCACAAATACTGGAGGTGCTCTAAAAACCTTGTGGTGCATGTGAGAAAAATGACAACAAGCCAGAAGGTGTTGTCAGGCTTAAATAATAACATTCATAAAACATGATTAAGCACAGAGTTTATTGAAGCCCAAAGCTGGGAACAGCCATCTGGTAAACACGAGCTCCAAAGAAATACAGTCAGTGCTCCAAAGTCAAAGGTTAAGGTCTTTGTTATATAGAACACAAACAAAGAAATTTAGTAGGATTATAGCATTTTCTACACAAGGCTGGTTTAGGAATTACACCAATTTAATTAGTTACAATTTGTTTTCATTTCCTTTCTTATCTAGGAGTGTATTTAATATTCTATCTTAGACAACAGGATAGTCATGAAACCTTTGTGTGAGAGAAGTTAAGGGAAGCAAACTTATAATGGAGATGAATAGTGAATAGGGAAGGAATCTTCTCTGGTGCCCTTTTGCCATTTGCAACATTTTACAAAACAATGCAGGTAAGAAGGCCAATCTGTGACCAGAGAAACAAAGGTTACAGCTGCCTGGGTATGGGACTCAGATGCCATACTCACATTCCCTTAAGGCTCGAAATATTTTAAAGTTCCAACAGCTTAGATATTAAATTACTTATTTTCACAGTGTCATTGCAAACATGACCCTAGGACTTCAGACTCTATTCACTTGCAGCTATTTGATTTTTGCCTCCAGAGAGCAGTAGGCTGCATGCTTACTCATTTTCACAGAAAATAGAAGTGCATTTTAAACTGATATTTCTCTTCTCTAATGAAGATACCAAATCGAATTTCTTAAATTTCAATATCTTGGATTTATTTACATCTGAATTTCCAAGTGCTCTATCAAAAAGGTGAGAAAGATTGCCTCAAGGGGTAAGACTGGAGGAAGAAGGAAGGGACCATTAATTTTCCCCAGACATTTCTGTACTGTCATATTGTAACCAAAGAAAAGTGCTACATTAAAAAATAATGTAACTAGAATTTTTTAAAATTCAATCAATAAGTTTCTGATTAGGAATTATATTGCAATATAGTACTATTTTTGCTTCTCCTTCCTCCCGATAAAGAGAAATAATCAAATTTTCAGAGAACGTAAGCTCCTCTTAACTGGATTAATTTCCCACTTAACGTTTGAGGATAGCCTAAATTGAAGCGCCAGATTATGTGAAATATTGGGAGTCTAAGCTCATTGAACAATGGCTATAATTGTTTGTGTCTTTGATTTTTCAGGAAAATAAGTTCATCACACTGGGACATCAAGTAGAGAACAACTTTGAGAAGAATTTCAAAAGCATTTTTGCAATTCAGGAAACCAGCAAGAACAATTCTCAACTTGCATCCATTATGATGCTAACTTAGCCCATTTTTATTTCCTCCCTGCAGACCCTGCAGCAGAGAGCTGCACGGTGTGTGTGGGGTCCCCTCACCTCTGCACACTGCTGTGCAAACAGCATATCCTCTACTTTTCCAAACTTATTAAGTTGCCATTCCTGCCCATTTATTTTTATAAAGAGAAAATTGAAATTGTCTTATCAAATTCTCTTATTGAATAATTTGGAGTGAAAGTTATAATTGAAAATATGAACTCTTTCTGTAAATGATCATATTATATCCTTCCGTTTATTCAAATATTTTGTTAGGTTCTTCAGTAATTTTTACTCTTCCTCTCTCCACACAGGACTTTATTTCTTTATTTTCCACTTTGAAGAATTATGTATTTTTGGTTTTTACTGTGAAAGTGATCTTTTCCCCACTAACTAATTATCACTAATTATTGCCTGTTATTTATATTCCTACTGTCATTTATAAATTTTTATCATTGATTACATAATTAAATACTAGATAGCATATTTTGATTGATTGGTTTATTTATTTATTTATTTTGGCCTTTCACCCTGTAGCAACAGGAAGCCTGTGGTGGCGACATAGCATTTGCAACTTTCAATTCATGGAACTGTAATTGGTTCAGCTGATGGAGGTATTCCTTGCTTGAGCACTAAAACCTCTGACAATTCTTGGATCTGTTAGGGATCAGCTCTGCCAGGGCATCTGAGGAACTTACATGTATAGGGGAAGAAAAAATAATATTTCCTCTACCCGTCTAACTTCTTATATGGGGCCCTTGTAACAAAAGACAGACTAATAGGAGAAAAACAAACAGAAGTTTATTAGAGAGTTTGTATACACACACACACCTGGAGATACCCAGGGAAATAGGTAAGTCTAGGAGGTGACTGGAAATTCAGACTTAAAAACCATTTCCAGGTAAAAACAATGAAAGAAGAATGTGGAAAGGTCAGTTAAGAGAGTGACCAGGAAAAGTGTGGCAAACAAGAGTAAGGTTTGTTATGCAGATTTAAGGTGTCTTCTCCATTGGTAGGAGTCTTTTGTGATTTAGAGCAATCCTTCTTTTCCTGGAACAAAGTGGAGATCTCTTTGACAGATTTACATTTTCCTTACAAAGGGTAACTTCTACCCTCATTTTAGAACTTTTTTGTGTCTGCTGTTTCCAAAATAATCCTTTTGCCAAAGGGGCATATTTTGGGGTGGCATAGTCTGGCCTCCCACATGTGTCTGCACAATGACCACATGGGCAAAGCTTAACTGCAGCTGCTGTGATCTAAGTCTTGGCAGAACACCCTGTGGTCCTTGGAGGACATGAGCGGATAGAAGGCCTGAGGGGAGCTGCTTCAAATGTTTCCCCACTTGTCTGCTCATCTTCTGGAAGCTACTGTTGTAGAACCACAAACTCAGGCTTGCGTAACCACTGTGCACCAAATACTCCAACACTGGTGCTTGGAGATAGAGAAAGGTTTAATTGGTTTGGCCAAAACAAGAGGACAGGAGAACAAAGTCCTGCCTTCCCAGATCCAATGTATTCTGGTTATGGGAGACCAAGTTCCGTAAAATAACAGCTGGTTCACAGCACACACTACATCCTTCATGGCAGTACCCCAACCTCTGGTTGGCCCCAAAGTTAAGTCTTCAACGAACAATCTCACCATTCCAATAATGAAACTTTGTTGTTGGAGTGGGTGATTTTGTAGATTAAATAATTTACTGTATGTAAAAGATCTAAAATAATGTCTGAGACACACGAATATATTGTGGCTACACAGAGCAGGAATTCTGTATTTAAAATGTTAACTCAAGCAAGAGGGAGCAATTCTGATTGCCTACCTAGATATTTGATGGACAATGAGATAAATACAGGCTATGAAAAACATTAGCTCTTTCCAAAGAGACTAATGTCTACTTTCCAAGGTAACTATTCACTGGGAAAAGGAAAATCTTTTAAGAAATTATTGAACACTGGCCCTCAGCTATTTCTAGGGTCTAGAAACCATGATAACTTATCTGATATTAACAGAAGAGATTTATGTAAAAAATTCAGGTTTGGTCTCATGGTTCACCCAATCAAAGCTTCTTCTTAATACAATTGATATAATTATTTAGGCATAAGTCATAAATGAATTTGCTCAAAATTCTGTCTCCCTTCATTGAAGTTATGACATAAAGGGGAATAGTCTCCTAAATGGGTAAAAAGTTTAGGGATCATGCCAGAAAATGAGCTTTCTAGGACTATAGTTACCTGGAATAACTGAATAAATTCCATCTCAGATAACCCAATTATTCTATTCATCAAGCTCTCACCTGTATCACATTCTATTTCTAATTCTTTGGCTCTTACATTATATTTTTCATTTAGATTTAGTGTTTAAGTTTGAACTTTTTTTCTTTATTCCTTTTTATTTACTTTGTTGGGTTGAAGGGGTTTCAGTAAAGTGGCCTCATTCTTCCATCATTATTGAGAATTGGTCCTTTTCTAGTCTACCCTTTTTATCTGTGGCATACACAGCATTCACCAAATATCACATATGTCTCCCCAGATGTTTCTAGCCTCTTGCATTTGGCAGGGCCAAGTGATTAATTCTGGCCAAGCAGCTGTGAGCAGAAGGGGCAAGTGTCATTTGCAAGCTGATTCATAGGAGAGTAGTGAGAATTCTCCAAGTGCCAATCCAGTACCACATTGATTGTTGAGGCCTTGTTCTTAGAGCCTAAAGATGGAAACAGCCTGGTGTATATCCACTACCACCCCAGAGGGCCTCCTAGATCCACTGTAGGCTTTGGGTGAGCAACCTAAGGTGTGAAACTATTAGAATTCTAGAGGAAAGCATTGAAAATACTCTTCTAGACATTGGCCTAGGCAAAGAATTTATGAAGAAGACCCCAAAGGCAATCACAGCATCAACAATAATAAATAAATGGGACCTGATCAAACTAAAAAGCTTCTGCATAGCCAAAGAAACTGTCAAGAGAGCAAACAGACAACCCACAGAATGGGAGAAAATTTTCACAAGCTACACATACGATAAAGGGCTGATAACCAATAAATACATGACAAAATTCTCAACATATCTAATCATCAGGGAAATGCAAATCAAAACAACAATGACATATCATTTATGTCCAGTGAGAATGGCCTTTATTAACAAGTCTCAAAACAACAAATATTGGCATGAATGTGGAGAGATAGGAACACTCCTACACTGGTGGTGGGACTGCCAACTAGTTCACCCTCTATGGAAAGCAATATGGACATTCCTTAAAGCAATATAAGTAGATCTACTATTTGATCCAGCAATCCCATTACTGGGCATCTACCCAAAAGAACAAAAGTCACTCTATGAAAAAGACACCTGCATTTGAATGTTTATAGCAACAGAATTGCAAAGATGTGGAAACAACCCAAGTGCCCATCAATACATGAGTGGATTAATAAAATTTTGTATATGTATACCATGAAGTACTATTCAGTTATATGAAACGATGGTGATATAGCATGTCTTGTATTTTCCTGGATAGAGCTGGAACCCATTCTACTAAGTGAAGTGTCCCAAGAATGGAAAAATAAACACCACATGTACTCACCAGCAAATTGGTATTAACTGATCAACACATAAGTGGACATATAGGAATAATATCTATTGGTGTTGGGGGTAGGGAATGGGTATATACATACATAATGAGTGTGATTTGCACCAACTGGGGGATGGACATGCTTAAAGCTCTGACTTGAGGGGGGAGGGGGCAAGAGAAATATAGGTAACCTTAACATTTGTACCCCCATAATATGCTGGAAAAAATTTAAGAGGGGGAAAAAAAAAAAGAAAAAGAAACACACACACAAAATAAAATAAAATAAAAAAACAAAAACAAAAACAAAACAAAACAAGAAAAACAAACCCTGTTTCATCCCTATCAGTAAGGAGTTTACTTTTACATGGGAAAGACAGTGAAACACATTCATTGCCCCAGGGCTGTGTTGGTTAATGTGTTATTTAATAATAAGGATATTTTCTGAGAAATGTGTCATTAGGCAATTATGGCTTTATGCAAATATCATAGAGTATGCTTACACACACCTAGATGGTATAGCCTACTACATATGTAGGCTATATTACTGTATTGAATACTGCAGGCAACTGTAACCCAGTGATAAATATTTGTGTATCTAAATACATGCAAACATTGAAAAGGTAAAAATTTAGAATTATGTGAATATTATGGGCCCATAATCGTATACGTATTCCTTCATTGACTTAAACGTTGTAACCTGGCACATGACAGTATACGTATCGAGAGAGAGAGCGAGGCAGAGACAAGAGATTTATTATCGGAATTGACTCATGCTATACAATGGAGGCCAAGAAGTCCCACCACCTGTCATCCCTAAGCTGGAGAACCAGGAAAGAGGATTGTTGAAGTCTGGAAGCCTGAGAACCAAGGGCCCCTGGTGTAAGTCCCAGAATCCTAAGACCTGAGAACCGGGAGCTCCAAGATCCAGGCATAGGAAAAGATAGATGAGTTAGTTCAAAAACAAAGGGAGAGAATTCACTCTTTAACTCTCTCTTTTTTCTATGTGGGCTCTCAATGGATTGGATGATGCATACTCATATTAAGTGTGGATTTTCTTTACTCAGTCTACTGATTCAAATGCTAATCTCTTTCAGAAACGCCCTCACAGACATGCCCAGAAATACTGTTGTTATGAGCTGAATATCCCTCTGCCCAGTCAAGCTCATAATTTAACCATTATTTAACATAATTTAACATTATTTAACCATTTAACATAATTTATATTTAACATAATTATATTTAACATATTGGTTAAATATAATGGTTAAATTATATTTAACATAATTTAACCATTATTTAACATAATTTAAACATTATTTAACATAATTTAACACATAATTTAACCATTGCAACCACAAAGGGTAATTGAGATTATTCATCCAGTTTTTATATCTAAGCCAGTTCACTGACTCAGAGCCCATTCACTGAAAGACCCTGCATGCCACAATAAGTATATAGAACAAAGAACACTTCAACCTACCCCAAAGGAGCCTACAGCCTCTCATCAGAACTGTGCACTTGAAAAAAGGGAATTCCATCTCATTTGAGAGCTGTTGAACAGAAGGTCTGTGCTAACACTAATATAAAGAGACCCAAACCACCACCCTGACCATCCTGACCATCACAGTAGATTCTGATGGAGGCCAGTTGACAAATAGAGAGCTAGCCTACGTTCACCTCATGGTGCATCCTTTGGCTTCATAGACCCACCTTACAGCTATTTCTCCAGTTGCTAGGTACATAATTGGGATGGATACACTTAACAACTGGCAAAACTATCATTGATTCACTAGTCTGCAGAGTAGTATTCATTGTAGTACAAAAAGCAAAGTGGAGACCCTTGAAACTGCCATGCCCTAGGCAAAAGAGTGCACGGGGTGGATTAGCAACACCTACAAAGAATTAAAGAATACAGACTGGTCTCCCATTCAATTCACCCGGGTGTCCTCCGTGAAAACCAGGTAGATCATGTGGACGACAGGAACTATTTAATCCTATAATCACCAGTTACAGCTGGTGGATCAACTATTATTACTAGAACATCAGCTATTATTACTAGAACAGAACAACATGCCTCTTGGCACTTTATATGCAATTGCTAATATGGCAAAAACATTCCTTTTAATTTATCAGTAAGGAGTTTACTTTTACGTGGGAAAGACAAGAATAACATTCGTAGCCTCATGGCTATGTTGATTGTTAGGCTTTCTGCTACAATATAGTCCTCAAGGATCTTCTTCTAAGGGACTTTTCGCAGAACATAATAGTTTTACACTGCAGGGACCTGGTGAGCAGGTAAGGACAAGTGACTTCACCTTGACTCTTGGGTACCTATGGCAACAGCGAATATACCCTAGTGTTCTTGGAAGTGAGATAAGTAGGCAGCATAAGGGGTGTTCCCTGACTGGCATAACTAGAAAAATCAAGAGCTGGACAACTTGGTGAAGCTTTCACGTTCCAGTAGGTTGGGACACGATGTAACATACCCTATAAGGTACAGAACAAGATGCACCTCCCACCACAAAGAGATAGCAGCAAAAAGTTGCTATAAACCTTCACTATGCCACCATTACTCAAGAAGACTAGCAAACTACTTACTGATTACATCAGAACCCTTCCACTCTGGAAGGCCAGCAACTTATCCTTGCAGGCAAAGACACACACCCCAAATAGAGGTTTGCTTCTCCCACCCATAGCACCTGTGGGACCAACACCATCTGAAAGCTTACAGACTGCCTGCTTTAGTTATTGCTGCATGGCAAACCACCCCAAAACATAGTGGTTTCAATAAACAATGGTTTATTATTTCTTATGAATGTGTGGGTCAGGAATCCTTGTAGGGTTTAGCACTTACTACAATCTACCTTTTTAACTTACTACAGTCTACTTTTAAAAAATAGTATATCAATTCACATATAGCCTAAGGATTCTTTACACTTGCCATAGCCTGCTTGGCCTATCAACTTCATCTTCTTGACTCAGGAAGACCATCAAGCTATACCAGAGTTCTCCCTCCTTGGCAACCAGCAGTATTCGGGAGGAATTTAGGACTCACCTTGTTTATTTCCACTCTACCAGGGATCACCATGTTCATCGCTTCATGTGCAATGTTTTGAAAACTGTTGTTGAGTATATTTTGCAGGTTTAGTTCCATCAGGTGGAGGGGTAAATCTGTATCCTTTTTGGTCTTCGATCAATAATTTATTTTGAGACAGGGTCTCCCTCTGTTTTACTAGCTAGAGTGCAGTGGAGTCATTACAGCTCCCTGCAGCCTCAAACTACTAGGGTCAAGTGATCCTCATGCCCGAGCCTCCCAAGTAGCTGAGACTACAGGTGTGTGCCACCACACCCCGCCAACTTTTTCTAATTTGTAGAGACAGGTTCTTACCCTTGCTCAGGCTGCTCTTAAACACCTGATCTCAAGTGAGCCTCCCTTCTTGGCCTACCAAAGTGCTAGGATTACAGGCATGAGCCATCACACCTGACCTCAATCAACTAATTTTTAAGGCACTCAACTTCTCTACTAATACAAGGAATATTTTATCGATAAATTGTGGAAATGCGTGTTTAAAATTTCTAGTATATATTAAGTTTAAAAAGGTAATGAAACAGTAAAATATATAAGATATATTTTAGATATATTAATGTATAAAACACAATTATAAATTCACAAAATATTTCATGAATTTATAAAGCATATAAAATACATATGGGATGATGTAACAAATCTTTATGAGGAAGGTATATTTTATAATATCTAATCTTTTGTAATATTAACAGAAAAAATTACTCAAGATATTAGTATTTTGAAACAACATAGGTACTCTGACTCAAACCAATGCTAAGCACAAGCAGCCCCAGGGATGGGACTGTGGCCACATGGTACATTATTTCTCTGAGAAGAATTGACCATGTCCAGAAGGAAAAGAAGCTATCTGTTTAGACTGCTGTCTGTCAAACTTTTGAAAACAGTAAAATAGTATTCTATTCTACAGGAGTCTTCTTTGGATCAAGCTATCGTAGAAAATATTTCAAAAAGGCAAAACAACACAGGAGTAGCAATTCCCAAAGTAGTGAGATCAGCACTAAGAGCACGTCTGTGGATTCCAGCCTTGGGGGCTTTCACCATCCAGCGCTGTGGCCAGCCTCAATACAGATCCCGCCAAAAGGTCAGGACAAAGCAACAATAATGCAGATGCCAATGAAGAATTTGAATGCCATCTGTTGGTGTCTTTGTGAAACTGAAACTCTCTGAGGGAAAAAGTCTGGCAGAGCCATTAGACCTGATGAATTATATTGAAGTTGCCCATCAAGATACAAAGTTACCTTTTGTGCCTCTGGAGTAAGAATTTATTATGGGAGTTTCCAAGTTTGGTGTAAAATGTCAACATCACATCAGTAGGATGTTTTGCACAGGCATGCGTCTCCCCTAATCATCCAGATGGTCTTTTATGATGATGGTGGGGGTGGGGTGGGGGAGGCAAGAAAAGGCTTATTGGCTCTGAAGACCACAGATGGAAGCAGTAAAGAATGCAGCCTGTGGGGTTATCAATGCAACCGTCTAGAACAAGCCAAGAAATTTGCAAAGTTTTACACACCGCTTTAGACTCTGTATCAACATTTGAGAAATCTTGAATTCTTCACTCAAGTGGAAGTCAACTGCATCTAAGAGTTCATCTGTTTTCTAAATAGTTCTGTTTTCAATGTGCAATGTTGAATTGTCATAGAAATAAGATGTGATACCTTGTTCTAGAATTTCTGAAGAAAGTGCGAGGTATAAAATATTGATCATTTGTTTTTATATTAAAATATGTCATACTAATGAACAGGGGGTGAGGAGAGGGAAGATGGATGACCACAGGCACCAACTGCCAGAGCATCTCAGTAATAAGGAGAAGTCTTAGATGAAAGAGAAAAAATGAACAGACAAACACAGATCCAGTGTGGATCTGAGGGAAGGGTGCCAGAAACTTCAGGAGACTCCATGGGAAGAAGTTGTGGAGCAGAACATGAAGGAGCAAGGTATTGGTAGAAGTAAACCCTTTAGAGGCTTGGAGTCCACTGAGAAGTTTAGGTGGATCGTTTTCTTCCCCCTACCTCACACCCTGACAGTCAGTGGGATCCTGCATTGTTGGAAAGACTTTCTGCTCCCACGAGCCCAGGAACTCTTGTGGACCTAACACAGGCTTGCACCCAGCCAACCCAGGTGCTCTCATCTCCACAGACCTGAGCTGGGACGGCAGGTGCCATATTGCTTCCCTACCCACTGTGTGCCTTTGTCCTCCCCAGGGGGCTTCAACTGCTCAAGTTTTGTTTTCCTCATTCCTACACAGACATTTCCCAACTCTGGCGTAGACTGCAGGAGCCACAGGGGGCCAGTGGGGCCCAGGTGATCTGTGTGACCCCAGTGGCTGATATTCTGGGTGGGCAGCCTCCCAGAGAAGGGACAGGCGTGACCATAGTGCTAGCTTTACTCCATCCAGACTCTTTTTGTCCAACTCCCTCCCCCACCTGCCTTTGCTGAGAGAATTACGTCAGCACAGAAAGGCTTCCACTAAGGCTCAGACCTTTGCTCTAGGGGTCCTGCAGCAGACTGAGGGGTGCTTGGACTGTGAGCTCCCAGCCCCCCATCCCTCTCTGGTGCTGTTTGCCTGGTGACTCCATCTGAGCAGGGTACACCTGGAGGCCTAGGGATATCAAACCTGCTTGGGCACCCCATGGGCAACTCGGGACCAGTGTGCTTCTCCCTGGCATGGTCAAGTTTGATCTTGGAGGAGCCGGTGACAGGCCCACAGGCCATGTCCTGTATGCCTAGGTCTCAATCACGTTGCTCAGGGGCAAGGAGGGGAAGACCTGTGAATGAGGCTTGGGAGGCGAGGATGCCCAGGTGGGCAGATCAGGGAGATAGTCCCGTGTGGGTTCTAGCTGCAGCATGTTTGTGGAGCAACTGCATTCAGCTCAGGCTGGGATCCTGGGCAGGGAACCTTCTGCCCCACATCACAGTCATGGGAGAGCTTGACTGGCTTGATCTCTTGCCTGCAGGCAGATGGCATGGGGTAAGGGGGACCAGGTGGAGCAGGGGAAGGTGGAGAGGAGCAAGACCCACTCCAGACTGCCAGATTGTGAATCTCAGATGGCCCCACCTTGACAAGAAGATTTTCTGGTTGAGTGAGTCCACTTCAGCCACTTCCTCATGGCTTTGCCTAGAAGCAGTCCTTTGTCCCCTGCTGAAATAGTTACCTCCATGCTAGGAAAATTGGATAGCCACATTTAGAAGACTGAATCTGGATCCGTACCTCTCACCACTCACAAAAGGGAATTAACAATGGATAACACACTTAAACCTAAGGCATGAAAGTATAAGAATTCAAGAAGAAAATGTTGGAAAACCTTGTCAAATAGTGAGCAAAGGACATGAACAGAAACTTTTCAAGAGAAGACAAAATAATGGGCAACAAACATATGAAAAAATGCTCAACATCTGTAATCATCAGGGAAATGAAAATCAAAACTACAATGAGATATCACCTATCTTTAGTGAGAATGAATGAATGACCTTTATCAAAAGGTCCCGAAACAATAAATGTTGGCATGGATGCAGAGAGATAGGAACACTCCTACACTGCTGGTGGGACTGCAAACTAGTGTAACCTCTGTGGAAAGCAATATGGAGATACCTTAAAGAGATACAAGTAGATCTACCATTTGATCCAGCAATCCCATTACTGGACATCTAGCCAAAAGAACAAAAAACATTTTATAAAAACACATCAGCACTCGAATGTTTATAGCAGCACAATTGCCAAGATGTGGAAACAACCCAAGTGCCCATCAATACATGAGTGGATTAATAAAATGTTGTATATGTATACCATGGGGTACTATTCAGCTATAAGAAACAATGATGATATAGCACCTCTTGTATTTTCCTGGATAGAGCTGGAACCCATTCTACTAAGTGAAGGATCCCAACAATGGAAAAATTGGCCCCACATGTACTCACCAGCAAATTGGTTTCACTTATCAACACCTAAGTGTACATATAGTAATAACATTTATCAAGCGTTGGGCAAATGGGAGGGGGGAGAAGGGGATGGGCATATACATACATAATGAGTGTGATGCAAACCATCTGGGGGATGGACATGTTTGAAGATATGACTCTGGGGGGCAAGGGAACACACATAACCTAAATATTTGTACCCTGATAATATGCTGAAATAAAAAAAGAAAAACTCCTATATACATCAGCTTAGGCAAAGTATTTATGAAGAAGACCCCTAAGGCAATCACAGCAACAACAAAAGTTAACAAATGGGACCTGACTAAATTACAAAACTTCTGCAAAGCCAAGGAAACAATCAACAGAGTGAATAGACAACCTACAGAATGGGAGAAAATATTTGTATGCTATATATCAGTTAAAGGGCTGATAACCAGAATTGATACACAACTCAAACAAATCAACATGAAAAAATTAAACAACCCCTTTAAAAAGTGGGCAAAAGACATAAACAGAAGCTTTTTAAAAGAAGATAGACTAATGGCCAATAAAGCTATGAAAAAAATGCTAAATGTCTCTAATCATCAGGAAAATCCAAATCAAAACCACAATGTGATATCACATTACTCCAGTGAGAATGACTTTTATCAAAAATCTCCAAACAAAAGATGGTGTGTGGATGTGGAGAGACAGGATCTCTTATATGATGTTGGTGGGAATGCAAACTAGTACAACCTCTGTGGAAAGTAGTGTGGAGATGCCTCAAAGAACTAAAAGTAGACCTACCATTTGATCCAGCAATCCCTCTATTGGGTATTTACCCAAAAGAAAAAAAGTCATTTTATCAAAAAGACGCATGCACTCCAATGTTTATTGCTGCACAACACACAATTGCAAAGATGTGGATTCACCCTAAATGCCCATCAATACATGAATGGATTAATAAAATGTGATATATATGTACCAAGGAATACTACCCAGCCATAAGAAAAGTGGTGAACTAATACCTTTTGTCACAACCTGTATGAAATTAGAGACCATTCTTTTTAGTGAAGTAGCACAAGAATGGAAAATCAAACACCACCTGTCCTCACTATTAAATTTGAACTAATTGATCAACACCCATGTGCACATTTGTTAGTAAAACTCAATGGAAAGCATGCAGGTAAGAGGGGGCAGGAGGGTAGGGTTATATTCACACCTGATGTGTATAATGGACATGCAGAGTTGCACCTAATGGATGATGGGCACAAATATAACTGTACAAAACCAAATCATCTACCCTCATGATATTCTGAAATTAAAAAAGTACAGTGTGCAAATGCTGACAATGTCTATACAATTCTTAACAATATTCCTATACTTTGACCTAGGGATCCAACTGTTAGAAATTAACTTGAGGATGATCAGATACATGTACAATATGTTAGCAGCGCCGCTGGTGTAGGGTATCATGCAAGCTGTGGGGCATCTCTGAGATGGAACGAGTATGTGCCCTTGTTAAACAAAATTATGTTAACATTAAATGGCATTAAAAAATATGTTAAACAAAATTATGTTAACATTAAATGGCAAACGATTAAATAGAGAACATTAAATGGCAAACGATTAAATAGAGAACATTAAATGGCAAACGATTAAATACAAACTGAAAGTAAAATCATGGGTCAGAAGGCAGGGGTCACTTAAACAGATTCATACCTAAGACAGAATATACTACAAAAGTCCTTACTATGTGAAAGTGGCCCCTCTTTCACAAAATACCTTATTGTTCCATGTATCTTAGGCACCTTCAGCATACCATTGTCTTCTCTTTCCTTATCATGTCGAATTTTCACCTTTTCCCTTAAAGGAAGCAATTGACATCTTTTCTACGCCATATTCCAATTGCCAACATCATCACTCTCCTATGTTAGGACCATTAATAAGTAAAATAAAGGTTGCTTGAACACAAGTATTGCAATACTGTGACAGTAGAGCTGATAACCGAGGCAGCTTCTAAGTAACTAACAGGTGGGCAGGTGGCATCTACAGTACAGAGGAACTGGACAATGGGATGAGTCACATCCCAGGTGGGACTGAGTGGGACTGGGTGAGATTTCATCACACTATTCAGAATGGCAGGCAATTTATAACTTACACATTGTTTATTCCTGGAGTTTTCCATTGAATATTTTAAAACTTCAGTTGACTGCTGGTAATTGATACCATGGAAAACAAAATTGTGGATAAGGCAGGACTATTGTACTTTGTAACAGCATGAAGAAATCCAATATCTCTGAAGAAATCTAGAAGTACAAAACCTTCAGACAGAAATATATAAATTTTGTTAGAAAATATTTTGAAATTACTAATATATACATACTATATTAATGAGATGGAATACATAATACTGTAAAGAGTTAATTGTCTTCTCATTGATTCCATACAAAATCCCAGTAAGATTTTGAGAAGCTGAGTCGGAAACACAAAGGTCCAAGATACTTTTGAGGAAGAGGAGACAAAGAACTACTCTACTATGTATCAGGAGCTGTTGGAAAACTGGCACCATTGTGACTGTGTAGTACTGGGATAAGCTGAGGCAATCATGGGCCAATGGCAGAGAAAAGACAACACAGAAACACACCCTGCCTATATGGCCACTCAGTTAATGAAAAGGGTAACACTGCAAATTAGTGGAGAAAAAAAAGGTTTAATCATTTAATCCTGATCTCAGAAAAAAGTGTTAAGAATCAAAACAGAGACTTCAAACTGTAGCTCAGATGGTAAATAATTTGGTCTCAAATAAGGCAGGAAATGTGAAAAATTTTTCACTCAGTTTATGTTTGAGCAAGTGGCAGGTCTGGGGCGAAGCATAGCAAGATGAGCTGTAAAGCCACAGCAGGCACAGGAAAAAAAACCCAAAGAACACAAAATGCAATCTGAATAAGACAATGTCCTCACACTGCTTAATGCCACAAAAAATCCAAAATAAAGCAAGAACGTGAAGATGGGACAATAAATTACCACAATCTGGTTAATGTGGCAATTGCAGAGCTGTAGAAACAAACTAAGGAAACACAATTAATTTTTTAAAAATTAGAAATTACAAAAAAACAAAAGCCTACTATAAGTTACATAATTGTCATGGAGGAAAAGTTGAGACAACCATTATTAACACAAAGGGTAAAGAACTGAAAAGATGAAAGCCCTAGGCTGCAGATAAGAGCTGTGAAGGCTAATGTTGCTCTAATGTAAGAATAATCTGGCCTAAAAATTAAAAAAAGGATACGTTTTCAGAGATACTGCTTAAAGGTAGAATCAATTCTGCCGCCCTGAAGATTATAAGAACTACCTCAAAAACTGCCAGTGCTCATAGAATTTTTCAGCAACTTTATGCATCACTTTACTTGTAACAATGAGGGTGCATCTGTCTTACAAACTCAATTCCATGATACGTCTGTATGTCTAATTTAAAAAAAAGTTAAAGGATAAGAAAAGTGTATTTATACTTACTGGAATATTTAGAGAACTCTCTCATATCATGAAAGAAAGGACAAACACCTCAGCTGGATAACACCGGCAAAGAATAAATAAGTGATTCATAAAAGAGGGAATTTAAATGGTCAATAAACATTAAAAGCTGTTCACCTTCCCCCATAATCAGGAAAATACAAAGTAAAACAGGATGCAACTTCTTATCCATCAGCTTTGCAAAGTTTTGTTGGGTGTGGAGAGTTGGCTCATCCATCTCATTTGCTATTGGTAGAAAAATACATTCATTGATTCAGCCACTTAGAAAGACAATTTGGCAGGATCTATAAACAAGTATTAACATCTTTTTCCTCAATAATTCCACTTTATTAGGTTTTATGACACAAGGTAAATACTTGTATTCATGGAAAAAAACCAAAAGAAATATATAATCCTTGTTATTACAGCTTGTTCATAAAAGTGAACCATTGAAAACAGTATAAATGTCTTTCGATTGGGAACGGATTATAGTATTATGGTAGATCAGCCTGGTGCAGTGATTTTTGCCTATACTCCCAGCACTCTGGGAGGCCAAGGCAGGGAAATCACTTGAGCTCAGGGGATGGAAACCAGCCTGAGCAAGAGCAAGACCTCATCTCTACTAAAGATAGAAAAATTAACAGATGCTGTTGCATGCACCTGTAGTCCCAGCCACTGCACAGTAGCCAGGGCAACAGAGCAAGATTCTGTCTCAAAAATTAATAAATGAATAGAAAATTGAAGTAATTATGATATATCGATTCTATGGAATAGCATTTAGGTGGTAAAAAGAATGAGGTAGATCTATATATATTAAGGTAAAACATCTTGAAGCTTGTCACTATTAAGTGAAAATGCAGAAAGAACACCATGTGCAACATAATCCCATTTATGATGAGATCGGAACACAAATTTTGTATTTACAGAAACATATTTTATATACATAAAGGCATAGAAAAATACCTGGAAGGCTGAACTCAAGGCTCTCTATGGGACTAGGAGAGGAAGCCACTGTGGGAGGGTGAGTGGTAAAGAGGATCTTTTCCTCTATATACTGTCACATTGTTTGAAACTTTATAAACAAGAATGTTTAACATAATGTATTTATTTTGTGTAAAAAAATTTGCACAGTTGTGGAAACAACCCAAGTGCCCCTCAATACATGAGTAGGTTAATAAAATGTGGTATATGTATACCACAGAGTACTACTCAGCCATAAAAGAATGCTGAACTACCTCTTGTATTATCCTGGACAGAGCTGGAGCCCATTGATCTAAGGGAAGTTTCACAAGAATGGAAAAATAGAACCACATATACTCACTATTAAATTTGTACAAATTGATCAACATTTATGTACACATATATATACAGGAAGTAACATTCATCCGGGGTTGGGCAGGTGGGAAGGGGAGGAAGGGTTGGGTAAAGTCAAACTTAAAGGGTGCAGTGTGTGCTGCCTGGGGGATGGGCACTCTTGTAGCACTTACTTGGGTGGTGCAAAGGCAATTTATGTAACCAAAGCATTCATACCACTGTAATATTCTAAAACTGAAAAAATAAAGCACACACATACACACAACCCAGAATCTTCTAGGAGATTTTAAAATATTTATTGTTTAATTCCAGTTAAATTTTTGAAAATAATAAAGCATGTTCTAAATTAAGTACTGCTTAATTAAGAAAAAATTAAGTACTGCTATTACTGAACCTATCACTAAAGAAAAGATAGGATGTCTATCCTTTTTCTTTTCAGAGGTATCCCCCATTCTGGAACAGGAAATTAAAGTAAAAATAAAAATATTCAGCCTGTACTAGTCGTTTGCCATTCTGAGGCGTTCTCTTTCTGTTCCTTCTTCTGACCGAGGTCAATGGAGGAAGAAATCAGACCCCAAGCCAGTCATGGAATCAGCCTGGAAGTTGCAGAAGCTCTACCCAGCTCACACTGTGCCAGGGAAGGTGAGACCACAGCATCCAAGGGTTAAAGTAAGCCAGGTGTTTACCTCTGAGTGTCTATTTTCTAAACACCTTCTTTGACATGACCTATGTAAAGGTAGAAGAAGGCAGAGGTAAAGGTAGAAGAAGGCAGAGGGACATAGGATAATTCAAAGGTCATGGGAAATTAACACACTCCTGCCTCAGAGGACTCCTGTGTTCAGAGAGTCCTGGCCAGCTGAGCAGCAGCTGCAAACAAGGAAGCCACGTGTGTCATGCAAGTTGGACTCACATCAACAGCTGTTCTGCTGCAGTTTAAAAAAACCCAGTTTCCTCTTTATATATTCTTTGATTTCATCATGTTGTATACCTGTGTCCTTGCAAAGCAGGTTAACAACTGGACTAAAGGCACAAAGGCAGCATTATAGCCAGAAATTAGGAGGAAGATTAAGACTCTCCTGTTGCTCAGTTCATAGCCGTCACCTGGACTGGACCGAGTTAGGTCTGGACATGCGCACACAGGGCTGGAGAGAGACGAAATGCTCGGCGTTAGACCCCGGGGAGGATGTGCTGGGGCAGGAGGCTGGAGCCAGGTTGGTGACAGCGGTTAACATTTTAGGTGCAAGAGTTTAAGGCATGTTGACTGTGGGGCTGCTTTACAACAACAGAGGTAAGGAAGAAACACCTGAGTTCCAAAGAAGTCACTGGAAGGTTGAGAGGGCAAATGCTTCTCATTGGAGGAAGCTGGAGGTTGGAACCCAGGAGATCTAGAAATGAAAAAGGGAAATGGATTTGGGAAGAGTCTTGACTACTCCACCTTTTGCATGTTCCCCAGTGTGCACATCGAGACCCTTGATTCCACCCCTCTGGGGCAGGTTTTGTAACTTCTAGTCCTGTAGTGCCACATTTATGGTGCCTTGAGGGTGGAAGTCATGGTTGAGCAGAACTAGGGAACCTGTGGGATTCATCCTCTTTTGGGTTAGGAGAATGCAGCTCTCTTTTGTATGGTTCCCATCCATTTGGTAGACTTTTGCATTAAGATGGAGATTGTTTGCATTGGGAACTCCCTGTACTATCTACTTGTAGACTCGCATTTGTTGTTGTTGTTTGTGAGTTTTATTTCAACATGGGAGGCTCCATTGCTATTTCATCAGGCAATTAGTTTAAATAAGGTCCAAGAATTACAACAAAAAGCTAATGAAGATCCCTCTAGATTTTGGGAATGCATCTATCAGGCATATTGAAAATATACAGGTGCAGATCCAGAGCCCCCTGTAAATATGCACATGGTTAATATGACTTTTATAGGACAGAGTGTTCCAGATATAAGGAGGAAACTACAGCATGTAGAAGGGGCAATTGGCATGAATCCCTTGCATCTTGTTGATGTCGCCTTTAAAATATATAAACCTAGAGAAAAACAGAAATGAAACCTGTGTGTGTTCTGTTAGCTGTGCCAACCAAGGGTTCTTTAATGCAGTCAAAAGGAAAGGGTCTCCGTAGGTTGAAGTACAATCAGTGTGCTTTTTGTAAAGAGGAATGACACCGCCTGAAATTGCAAAGAGCTCTAGGTAACAAGAAACCCAGGACAGCAAATGCTTTCTTGAGTCCAGGACTCAGATGATGAATGAGGGGCACAGGCTCTGTGCCTCACTGGAAGCCCAGATCCAAATATCCCTGCAGGAGGCCCAGGTACAATTGACATTGGAGACTTGATTAGTGGACTTTTTAATAGACACAGGAGTAAACTTTTTTTTGTTTTAAACTCTAACTTCAGCAAGGACACAATGGCAGTGGTGGGGTGACTGGTCAGACCAATGATCAAGTTGTGCTCCAACCTCTTGAGTGCCAACTGGGAGAGCAAAAGCTGAGACAGTTTCTTATATGTGACAGACTGTCCAATGCTTCTCCTAGGCTGTGATTTGTTATGCAAGTTGAATGCTCAAATAACTTGTTTTTCCAGAGAAGCAATAACTCCACCTGCAGGTCCTGCCAAAAAATGCTCTCTGGTTTCAGTGTCTACTCACTCACAAAGGAGAATAAGCAAATTGTATTCCTCTAAGGACATATGAGCTGATGGGACACAGGCATGTGCCACAACAGCCACAGAAATACCATTCTGTGGAAAGAAGGGACCTCCTGCCCTTATAAGAAACAATACTCCCTTATAAAGGAAGCATTGGAAGGAAGTCATCCTATGTTGAATATATTTCCAGGGTATGGACTAATTCATCCCTGCCAGTCCCCTTATGATACACTAATTTTACCTGTCAAGCAGCCCCATACCAGTGAGGACAGATTTGTGTAGGATCCACATGCCATTAATGATGTTGTACAGGACATACACACTACTGGGTCAAACCCAGATACTCTTTTGACAGGAATACCAGGTGACTATGAATGGTACTCAGTACTGGATTTAAAAGATGCTTTGTTTTATATTCCTCTGTATAAAAAAGGTCCTAACTCCTTTTTGCATTTCAGTGGCAGCATCCTGAGACTAGAATGATGTCACAATACTGCCACAGGGTTTAAACAACTCTCTTATCCTGTTTAGTGAGAGCTTAGCAAAAGACTTGCAGAACCTGCCACTGGACTAAGGGATTCTGTTACAATATATGGTGATTTGCTTAGAGGTCACCCCTATTACAATCATTGTCTCACAAATACAGTGGCTGTGCTAAGTCATCTGGTTTGTGTGGCTATAAAGTATCACCCCAAAAGGCACAAATTGGCAAACAACAAGTTACTTATTTGAGATATCAAATTAACATGGGAACCCATAGCCTAATGTCAGACCAAAAACAAAGCATCTAGAATCTTAAGGTGACCAAAAATAAAAGACAATTGCTTGGGTTCCTAGGAATGTCAGGGTTCTGTGGCATCTGGACTCCAAACTTTGGACTCATGGCAAAGCCATTGTATGAGGCTGGTCAAGGAAGAGATGCGGAGCCCCTGATCTGGACCACAGACCGTCACAGTGCCTTTGAGAAACTAAAGCAGAGTCTTATGACTGTCTGCACTTTGGGGTTGCCTGACTTGCAGAAAGAATCCAAATAATATACATTTATGAATAACAAGGAATGAGCCTTGGAGACTTATCACAGATTTTGGAAAATGTCCAAAAAGCCACATACTTGTCAAAGCCACTAGACAACACTGTGAGAGGATAATGACCTCTTTGCCTCCAGGCAGTAGCACCTACTTATGACTTGTTAAAAGAGGCTGAAAAATTCATCTTAGGACAACCTGTTGTAGTATACATCCCTGATCAGGTTTTGACTTTATTAGAACAAAAGGGGAGGGGGTTATTGACGGACATGGGAAGGCTAGGAAAATACTAAGCCATCCTTCTGGATAATCCAAATGTTAAATTAAAGATTATCTTCTCTCAATGCTGCCACCTTGTTACCAGTGGAAGAGAATGAGCCTTTACAGGATCACTGTGTAGAGAAACTGGATGCTGTCTATTTTAGAAGGATGGATCTGTCCAACTAGCCAATGCCAGACCTGAATTCAGGTCTTTTCACTCATGGGAGCACCTTTATACACAGTAGACAGCAAAGGGCTCAGTATGTGGTGGTCTCAGAATGATGGGTATGGGAAACAATGGTGCTTCCCTCTGGGACTGCAGTCCAAAAAGCTGAGCTGATTGCTTTAACCAGCACTTTTCAGTTATGCAGAGAGAAAAAGGGGAAATGTTTATATGGACTCTAAATATGCTTTTATGGTCATGCATGCTCATGGTGACATCTGGAAGGAAAGAGGCTCCTGATGGCAGGAAATGAGGACATTAAGTATGACACTGAAATAATGGGCCTGGTACAGGTCCTAGCTGAGCCCAAGCAGGTGGCCATCATGCACTGTCTTGTTCACCAAAACGAAGATACTTATGTTACCAAACACAATCAGGCCACTGACAAGGCTGCCAAGAAGGCTGATAAAGGTACCACCTTTCTTTGGTCATTTGTTCTGTCTATACAATGGAGAGACTATTCCTTAGTGAGGATTTCCCAAACTATTAACTTCTCTGCTAGTCTGTCTCACTGCTGGATTTGTCATCTTAAACCTTAGTCAGTGCAAGTCCAGTCTGATCGCATAGTTATTCCTGTATACAATTTCACTGATATACCTTCCTACACTCTGAATTTGCAGAAGAAGGGCTCTTGATCACCTAGTGGGTGCAACTAATAGCTCTGTACTCAGGGTTCCCATGTTTCTTTCTTACCCAGCCCCATATCAGATGCTGCGTGCAAGGCAACAGTAATGACACACAGTCCTGCTGGTGCACTTTCTACTGACTTACCAGTCTCCCCAAATTGACTACCCATTTTAAGAATGCAACTGATACAGTCTTTTCAGCCCCATCTTCTCTAGATTACCTTGTTAATAAGTGCTTTAACTCTTCGGATAAGGAACACAGAACTCCCATTTGTACCATAGTATGCCAGGAAAAAATGTATCCCCAAAGCTTGGGAAAATTAGCAGTCTGTCAGCTCCAGGAAGGACAATATCAACTTCCTTATACAGACTCTGGTATGAGAATATAACCTTAATGCTACCCAAGAATGGCTCAATAAACATTTCAACAGGAGCAGGTACTATCTATGCACCCATTGGACACATTTTAGTTTATTGAGACAAAGTAGGATCTCCTTGGGCTTATGATTACTTAAATAGCTGGACAGTGGGGGCACTCGTTTATTGGGGATCCTCACTACTCCCGTGTCAGTCAATAACAGATATGAAACTGCTTACTGGACTAGCTCCCTGAAATTATTTTCATGAATAACCAGGGAAATTTTAGATGGGGACTCCATCTGGGGGACCTCAAAACAGTATATCCTGGGGGAATCCCAGATGGAGATGGGATGGTGATAAGACCACTGGGGCTTAGGGACCCCATTTTTGAGGCCATGGAAGGAGAGGAGGTTAAAGATTGCTGACTGAGCAGGAGCTAGAGATCAGAGCAGAAGTTAACTACATAGTTTGGGGACATTCCAGAGATTTGGGAGTACAGCAAAGCAGACTGCCATTTTAAAGCCTGAGGGGCCTCATGCCTAAAAATCCACAGAGCAGCTTGACATGAAAGCCACC
This sequence comes from Microcebus murinus, assembly GCF_040939455.1. Taxonomy (NCBI): domain Eukaryota; kingdom Metazoa; phylum Chordata; class Mammalia; order Primates; family Cheirogaleidae; genus Microcebus; species Microcebus murinus. The sequence goes on from NC_134111.1 coordinate 98,642,505, forward strand.
CATGGCTGTAAAGGAAGATTGCAAAATGTCAGCCCAGAAGAAGGGACCCAGGCTCCAATTCTTAAAACATCAGGTTGAGCTCCTTCCCTCCCCGTTCTCAGTAGAATGCTTCAGTTAATGAAGAGCTAACCTCCCAATAAGAATTAATAATCTCTTTGTTCTTCAATCAAATTAGCCACAGCTGCTGAGTTCAGAGATACTATCTATACATACCTTAAGGTGTAGTTGTGCTTAATAACAAGCTATGTGTTCCTGCTTCTATAGATAAAAGAGTAATTAGCTAAGACATCTTGTGACTATTAGGAGAGACTTGAAACTTATACACACTGTAACCCACGAGGTTTTCACATGAAATCATTGTATTCTATAGCATGAAAAACAGAATAAAAATGGGTGCTAGAGTTCAGTCACTGCCACCTGGCTCGTGGGAATGCTGGTGGTCCCTGATCTTTCCTGCCTTACTTTTTGTGCCTGTGTCTTTGTCTCTCCCATCTCTTGCACTGCACACTGTCCTGGGACCCGGTTATATTGGGGGCATCTCAAACCCCCAATAGAGATGACTGCTTCTTTGGGCAAAATCTGCTTCCATGGTTGGGGATAGAAGCTCATCAACACTTGCTTGGCACCTGTCTGTGACCTAGAGGATTATTGACCATGAAACGGCATTGGTGATAGATGCTAAGCAAAAATATTTAGACACTTTAACTCAAGTACTTCTTGATAATCCCATTGCTTTGGACTATATTTTAATAGACCAGTGAGGTGTTTGTGTTATAGCTAATTATTCATGCTCTGCTTATAGAAATTCTGCTGCAGAGAGGGAAGTACATCTTGACAAAATTAGGCAGCAAGCTACCTGATCACAGCAAATTGTATCACATGGAGATCTGGGAACAGGGGTAGGTGATTGGTTTTCTAATATTTTCTCTTGCCTACCAAGTGGGGTAAAATCCCTCCTATCAGGTATCCCCCATTTCACCTTGTCAGTCCTCACAGTTGTAGTTGTTGCATATGCCCTTCATCACCTGGTAATCCCTTGCATCTCTTAGTTTTTTAATTCTACTGTTGAAGCCTTGACAGAAAAAGCAATGGCTTAAACAAGTGCAAACCTTCCATCTAAAATGTCACTCCAGTCCAGCAGGAAGCAGCATGATGACCACATCACCCCTGCTAATACAGCTGAGGAAGGATGAAATTGACAGTGGGGAATGTGCAACAGAGGAAAAGGTGGGAAAAGGGGCAATGGAATGTTTTATATGCTGTCTCTCTGAAACCTCCACACTTTCTGGGAATTAATACTTGCATTCCATCCCCAGTCCAACGATAAAAGGGGCAGAAAAATGTTCTTTGCTGTGTGTTCTTTGTTATCTCTAAACAGGATTGTCCATACAAGGACAAGGACCACAAGTTCATAGTCACTGGAGATAAGGTCACATCCCCCTAGAACCAAGACCCAAAACCTAAAACACAAATTATAGTGAAGCAGCAATAGCCCGAAGGGACACTGGTCAAGCAGGCCCACGTTCCACTGCGGAAACCCCCCTTTTAAAAATTCCTGTGTTTCTGCTTTAAAGGGAGGATTTGAAACACTAGTTCACTACCACTTGTCCTCGTTTTTCATCCTCATTCCTTAGGCCTCAGCGATAAGTCCTGAACTTCCTGTTGTGTTTGGAAAGGAAGCATTTTCTGTTTCTGTTTTCCCAGAGCCCAGCTCTAAGGAGACTGTAATGTTGACAATAGTCACGTGGGGGTAGTGTGGACCTGGCCAGAGCTGAGTTGGGTAGGAAAGCAGATACTGGGCCTGAGTGACGGGGAGAGAGACGTCACTCTCTGAGACATAATGATAGACGGAATCACAGGCCCTTCCTTGCCTTGTGCGCACACAGAGTGTCTGTGGCAGCCTCGCTGGCTGGGCTGCTCATGGGAAAGGTACATGAGCTGATGTCAGTGGGCCGTGGGAGTCTGTGCCAGGGTACAGGGGATAGGCGCTCTTGTCCTGTTGTGCATACAACAGGGGCTAAAACTGAAGGACTGTGGGTGATGATGTAGACTATGGGTACAGACCAGGATGTGGCCCTGGCCAGCCGCCATTCTCCTCCTGCTGCACAAGGACTATGGGTTTCCTTGGGGGTGTTTCTCATGATGGTCCCTGGACCTTCAGGAGCTGCCCAGAAGGACCTGCTGTGCTCCCCTTCCCTTCCCAGCTCCCCACAAGCCCTCACCCTTTAACCTCTTCCTCCTCTGCCATGACAGCTCCTCGAATTCATCCTGTTTTCCAAGGATTCACTCCCTTCCAACTGAAATAATCACATTTGCACCCCCAACAATGCCTCTGTCCTCCTCCAAACCTGCAGCCTCAGGTGTCCAAAGCCTCCACCACCTTAGATCTGCCAAGCAGCGGACCAGCAGAGGGAGATCAAGCTTGGGCTCAGTCTCACTCCAGGCCCTAAAAGCTGAAATATTGCCACCAATGCCCGCTGAGTCCAGGGGATAATTACATCATGATTATGCAATTGCCGGGAAATATGACCCAAGCATCTGCCCATCTGGAGCACAGGTAGGAAAGAGTCTGAGGAGAGAGACATACACCCATATGCTTCAAATTTATAGGGTATGAGAGGCTCCCACAAATTGTATCCCTGTTTCATACCTGAGTTCCAAACCAACTGAGAGGTGAGCAGAAAGGGGAGATAGATGGGGATCAAAATAGCAGTTTTATTCTGACAAAAGCTGCAGTGGGGAGTATGGCTTGGATGTGTGGCAATAAAGGCATCTCTAAAACTAAAGCCTAGAATTGGGCTGATCCACATGGCCTCAGGCTGCTCCAATCACCCACTCCTCACCCCACCGAAATGCAGGTCCCCGTCCCTGTGCTCCTGAGCTGGGAGGAGCCAGCAGAGCCCTGGTCCCTGCAGACAGGATGACTCCAGGGAGACTCAACAAGAGGCAGACAGTCCCATTCTCCAAGGCCCCCAGTCAGAGAAGTCTCCCCTATGAGAATGCGGGAATGGGGAACGGGAGGATATGGTGTGTGGCCCTGATTGGTGTGCGGCTCCTAGAAGGAGACGCTGCAGCAGGACTGAGTGCTCCCCTGAAGGTCTCAGGCTCCTGCTCTTCACTCCCCATTTCTACCCCTGGAGGGTAGCCAGGTTCTCCATCCTCATGTCTCACTGGGCACCTTTGCTGTGTCTGCAGCTGTCTCCTGCCCTTGAACCCTCTTGTCCAGGATGCCGACTACCTTAGTCATCTCTGTGCTGCACCTATGGTCCCCACAGGGTTCCTCCCTGCTTGGGGAATCACTCCCACTTCTGAAGTCTGAACCAAACCTGCTCTTGCTCAAGCTTATGAAGCCCCTCACCTCGCCAGGTCCCCTGTCGTGTCCTTCCTCAATGACTGCTCTCCTGCTCTCGAGTTTTCCAGACTCCAGTAACATGAGCTACTTCTGTGACAGCAGAGAGGTTCCCTGTTGTCACTGCTCCTTACAGCCATGGAAAATGCGTTATTTCCTTCCCCTCAGTCCTGCATGATTTTACAAGTTCACCCTACTTCTTAATTGGATCCCGTCCCTTTCCTAATCCCAGGGGCTCTGACATTGTTGTCTGTATCAGAAAACTGCTTTCTCCAAAAGACTTAGAGACTCTTCATAAACTGTCATTGCTTTTGCAGAGAGTGATGGATGCTCAGCTTTCTCTAGCCCCATCCGCATAAATGATCCCTTTTCCACTGCTAGGGGCAGCACCAGCATGGGAGTGTCCACCTGAGAAGGTCACCCTGTGTACTGCCCCACCCCAGACCACTGCCCATCGTCCTGGAATTGCAGGTGCTGACCTTAGCAGACCCTGAGCAGACCTGGGGAAAAGCTGGCACATTTCTGTCAGTGCTGGCTCAGCTGTGGCCTGGGCCTGCCTGCTGCCTAGGGACAGAGAGGAGAGAGAGAGAGGGGACGCCACAGCAGGCTGGTCCGGTCTGTGCCTGGCCTAGTTGGGGCCACCATGCCATGGGGAGGCTGGGAGCAGACGGCAGCTGTGCCCAACAGAGGCTCAGCTCACCAGCTCCTCTGGCCACAGTCAGGTATTTGAGGGACAGAGACACAGTAATTTCTCTGTCTTATATGAAGTAGAACCTCAACATGTTTGGTTTGTTAGTTCTAATGTTTTGGAGCTCCATGGTATGGGACTTTCTTCCCCTTTCTCGGGATGTTGTAGCATCTCGAGTTGCTCCACTGGAACGGTGATGTTTTCTACTTGACTCCGATCTAGAGGATGATGAATCTCTTACCTGGATCTCTCGTCTGCAGCCTCCTTCTACATACCTACACTTGACTCTAGCAACTATGTTGCGGAACTCTCAGTTATTGTCCCGCCACTTGGCTAATAACAAGAAAACTTTAGCTGAACATCGACTGGCTACAACTATTGTGTCCGATCAACTAAAAGACCTTTCCCATATCATAACTCAAGACTCTAACCATCATTGGTGGGACTTCTTATTTACTAGCACTACTGCTCACAAATACTGTTCTGCTATATACCCCTGTTTTGATTATTATTGTGATGCTTATTATTTTATGTCTTTGTAATTGCTAGATGTATTGCCATATGAGATAATTGTATCATGCTTTCATGTTCAGACAAGCCCATGTAAACTATGCATATTCCCCCAAGCAGCCCTAGGACCGAATTGTACTGAGGTACAGAATATTAAGGCCTGCTTGGGGTCATATAAATTTATAAGGCTTGAGGTATGCACCCATTTCCTGGAGAAGTTGGCCACTTCTTGAGGAAATGGGAATTGACAGCTCTGAGCTATGTGCCTGGGGACTGTTTATCTTGGGCTGTCCAGGGATGTTTACCCTAGGCTCATGCCCGGAACTGATATGTGAGACCAGTCACTACAGGCCCCAGTTCCTGGCCAGATCTGGGACCTCGGTGACCAGAGCATATGCCTTTTTGGCGCCAAAAGCCTTCCTTTGTTCAAACCACTATATAAGCAGTATAAGAAAGTCCCCGAGCAGCTTTTTCAGCCACCTCTCAGCCGCTTCTTGTCTATCTAACATCTCCGTGTTGCCTGAGAGACTGCCCGTGAGAATTAGGTGTTGAGATTACCCGTGGTGATAAGCCTCCCGTGCTGATAATGGGATCCTAGTGGTATGATTACTCTTTTTTTTTTTTTTTTTTACATTCCATACTGACTTTATTATTCCTACTCTTTACAATAATTGTTCTAGAAGGTTTTGATTTTTTTTTTAATTTTTAAATTTTCTTTTCTTTCTTTCTTTTTTTTGTGTGTGTTCTTTCCCTGTGGTACTTTTCTCTTACTTTCTCTCTTTTTCTCTTCTCCCTTAATAAATGGAAGTAAAACTGGTGTGGCTTGTGGTGGTGTGTCCTGCGGATCGAGCTTAAATTAGAAAATAGTCTGTGCACAGCGATTGATAAAATTAATTATCAATACACCAGCCCTGTGTGCAAATGAGCAGACCTAACTCGGTCCAGTCCAGACTCTCCCACTAGCCCAGGAGAAGATTTGAAGTTTCTGGCTTTCCCTCCAACCTCCCGCCCACTACCCCAGCCATCTCAGCAAGGGGAAAGGAAACATGGAGTTTACCCCCACTCCCAGTAGCCTTGCCACTTTCTTGGAAGGCAGAAGCAGCTGAGGGCTATTTGGGTTCGAGTGGATGTTTTTTCTGTCCTTTACACAAACATGTGGGCTCCTGGGAGCTGGCCCTGCTCATCCTGGGGTCCTCCTTCCCTGCTCCTCCAGGTCTTGCCCAGGGCCTCTTCCCATCCCTCTGCCACATTTCAGGAAGCTGAGAACCCTTTGGTGTCATGGAGGAGACACACAGTGTCCACGGCTCGCCATGAGCTTGGACCAATACTTTCACTTCTTATTTCCCCATTTGGGCGGAGCCGTCTCGGGGTAAGTCAGTCTGTCAGCTGACTTTCTGCCCAGAGTCCGGGCAGCCACAGGGGACACATACCAGGCAGACGGGAGGGATTGAATGCCCGGCTCTGAGGATAGCAGGTGGGCGCTGCGACCTGAGCGACAGGTGAGTCCTTATCTCCCTCCTCATCCCTGACAATATTGCTGCTTTCATGCCGTTAGTGCAGTTCCTGTCTAAAGCTTCACTTGAGTTGAGTCTTGCTTTGCTAGGACACAGGTATGCAAAATAATGAAATCAAAGTGTATATAATGCGGAAATTGTGTTTTTAAACTGCAACAGGACAGCTGTTGGTGTGAGTCCAGCTTGAAATAACACATGTGGCTTCCTTGTTTGCAGCTGCTGCTCAGCTGGCCAGGACTCTCTGAACACAGGAGTCCTTTGAGGCAGGGATGTGTTATATCCCCATGAGCTCTTAGCCCTCTCGTGTCCCTCTGCCTTCTTCTACCTTCACATAGGTCATGTCAAAGAAAGTAGCTCAGAAAATAGAAGCTCTGGGATAAACACCTGGCTTACTTCAAACATCGGATTCCGTGGTCTCACCTGTCCTGGCACAGGGGGTCCTGCCACTCCTGGGCTGTTCCCATGACTGGCTTGGGGTCTGATTTTTTCCTCTATTTTCCTTGGTCAGAAGAAGGAAAAGGACGAGAAAGGCCCAGGATGGCAAAAGACGAGTGCAGGCTGAATATTTTTAGCTTCACTTTAATTTCGTGTTTCAGGATGCTGGATACCTCTGCAAAGAAAAGGGATAGAAATCCTAACTTTTCTCTAGTAATGGGTTCAGAAAGAACACTACCTTATTTTTTAATTTAAAAATTTCTCAACACAAAAGAAACACATTATACATGGTTGTTCATAAAGCTTCAAACAATGTAAAAGTACATAGACAGAAACACCCTCTTCACCACTCGCCCCCCATCCCCAGTAGCTTCCCTTTCTGGTCTCATGGAGAGTCTTGTGTTCAGCCTTCCTCATCTTTTTCTACACATTTACCTATATAACATGTGTTTCATAAACACAAAATTTGTGTTCCAGTCTTGTAATAAATGGGATCATGTTTCACATGCTTTTCTTTTTCACTTATCTTAATAGTGGAAATCTTAGACATCTTTTCACCTTAATACATGTAGACCTACCCCATTCTTTTTAATAGTGACATGCCATTCCATGGAATTGATATATCATAATTTTTTAACCCTTTCCCAATTGAAGGACATTCAGGTTGTTTTCAATTGTTCACTTTTACCACTAGGTTGTAATAACAATGATTATCTATTTCTTTTTGGGTTTTCTTTTGCATGTATACAAGTATTTAACTTGTGTCAAAACCTAAATAAGTGGAATTATGGAGGCAATGGGTGCTGATAGTTACTTCTTACAGATCCTGCCAAATTGCCTAAGTGGCTGAATCAATGTACCTTTCTTCCAATAGCAAATGAGACAGATGAGCCGTCTCCCAACATCTAGCCAAACTTTACAGAGCTATGGATAAGGAGTTGCTCCTGATTTAATTTGTATTTTCCTGATTATGTGGAAGTTGAACAGTTTTTTATGTTTATTGGCCATTTAAATTCCCGCTTCTATGAAATGTTCATTTATTGTTGCAAGTGTTATTCAGTTGAGGTGTTTGTCCTTTCTTTCATGATATGAGAGAGTTATCTAAATATTCCAATAAGGATACATATACTTTTCTTGTCCTTTAACTGTATGGTGACTTTTATCTTACCAAGGCTTAAAAGTTGAGGTATCCATCTATCATGGTATTAATTTTATAAGAGAGATGCATGCTCATTGCTACAAATAAAGTCCTGGGGAAAGTTACTGACAAATTCCATGAGCACTGCCAGGATTAAGGTAGTCCTTGTGATCTTCAAGGTGGCAGATTTGATTCTACCTTTATTCAAGGAGAAATTTCCTCTGCAGTATCTCTGAAAACATTTTCTTTTTCAACTTTCAGGGCCAATTATTCTCTCTCTTTTTTTTAATTTCAGAATATTACGGGGGTACAAATGTTTAGGTCACATATATTGCCTTTGCCCCACCTGAGTCTTAGATTGATGGAACTTAAACTTTGAATACATCTTGTCTGCGCCCCTAGTGCTTTGAACTATTCAGTTTTTTACTTTGTGTTCGTACTGGCTGTCTCTTCCTTTTCTCCATGGACATTATTTAAGTCTTTGTAAGTTTTGTTTCTTGTAATTTGTGATTAAAAAAAAATTGGATTGTGTTTCTTTTTCATGGGGATCTTCTTTTCTACAGCTCTGTAAGCCCCGCTTTAACTCATATTTCGTTAAATATTTGGGGGCATTAAGCACTGTGGAGATATTCTTATTGTCTTTAGATTGCATTCTGTGTTCCTTTGTTTCTTCCTGCGCCTGCCATGCGTGGCTTTACAGACCATCTTTCTATGCTTCGCCCCAAACTTCACACTTCCTCAGTCACAATCTGAGTGAACACTTTGTCACGTTTCCTGCCTTGTCTGAGAACAAATTGTGTCCTATCTGCGCTACAGTTTGAGGGCTCTATTTTCATTCTTGCCAATTTTTCTGAGGACATGATTAATTTACTAAACCATCCTTTTCCCCACTGATTTGCAATGCTATCCTTTTCATTAACCAAGTTGCCATAGAGGCAGGTACTTTCTGTGTCTCTTCTCTGCCATTGGTCTGTGATTGCCTCTGCTTGTCCCAGAACTACACTGTCACAAAGGTGACAGCGTCCCAACAACTCCTGATACATGCTACAGCAAATATTCTCCTCCTCTCCTTCCAAAGTGTCTTGACCTCTGTGCTTCCAAATCAGCTTCTCAAAATCTTATTGTGATTTTGTATGAGATTGCATGGAGTCAGTGGATCCGTTTGAAGGAAATTGACATCTTAACAATATTATGTCTTCCATGTCATGAATGTGGTATCTGTATACTGCTAATTTTAGAGTATTTTCTAATAAAATTTCTATTTTACTGTCTGATGGTTTTGTATTAATATTTCTAGATTTTTCCATTGATATTTGCTATTTTTATACTATTATAAACTACAGTAGTCCTCCTTTATCCACAATTTTGATTTCCATCGTTTCAATTACTAGTAGTCAACTGAGGTCTGAAAATATTCAATGAAAAATTCCAGAAATAAACAATTTATAAGTTAGAAATTGCATGCCATTCTGAATAGTGTGGCGAAATCTCATGCAGTCCCTCTCAGTCCCACTTGGGGTGTGACCCATCCCTTTGTCCAGCACCTCTACACTCTAGATGCCACCCGCCTGCCTGTTAGTCACTTAGTAACTGTCTCAAGTATCAGAGCAACTGCTGTAGTATTGCAGTGCTTCTGCTCAAGGAGCCCTTATTTTACTTAATAATGGCCCCAACGTAGGACAGTGGTGATGCTGGCAACCAAGATATGCCACAGAGAAGCCATAAATTGCTTCTTTTAAGTGAAAACATTAAAGTTATATAATATAAGGAAAGAAAAGAAAATTGTATGCTGAAGTTTCCTAAGAGCTACAGTATAATGAGATATTTTAAGAGAGCGACCACACTCACGTAGTAGGCACTATTGTACTATATTCTCTCTTATGTATGAACATGTATAGGTGACCCCTGTTCTGATCCGTGGTTCTATTTTTTATTTGTTTCCTACTGAAATGTTTTAGTTACTGTGATTTTATAGGTAATGTTCTGTAACCTATCTTTCTGGGATTCTGTTGAGAGACACTGAATGAAAAAATAAATTTAGGAAGAATTTACATTTTAGACAACTCTGAATGATCCCAGCTACAAACATGTATATTTCTTCATTTATTCAAGTGTTCAAGTATTTGAAGTTTCTATAGTAATGTTTAATGGGTCCTGTGGTATTCTCATTGTATCAACTTAGTGCTAGGCATATAAAATTTAATTTGTGAGTGGAAGTTCATTTTTCTTTTACATTTCCTAATTATTTATTGCTGGCATAAGGGAAATCTATCAGTTTTTGTTTGTTGATCTTGCACATAGGAATTTTACTAAGTGGTCTTCTTCTTCCTAATATTGTCTTGTATTTTTCTGGAGAAATAACTACATATTCAAATATAGTAGGAGTTCTGTCTTTTCCTTTTCAAAATGTATACCTCTATATTTTTCTTTTTCTTGTTTATCTTTCTTTCTCCCTCTTTTTTTTTTTTTTGTGTGTGTGTTTGTCTTAGTGTATTAGACATGACTGCCAGTTAAATACTGAATAGCAGTAAAAATGACCATTTTAATTTTGTTCCTGATTTTAGGGGAATGTTTATAATGTTTAAATTGAGGGTTTCTGATACATGCCCTTTATCCCTGTGGTCCCCAACCCCCAGACCATGAACCAGTACTGCACAGGAGGAGGTGGGCGTCCTGTCAGATCAGCAGCAGCATTAGATTCTCACAGAAGCACAAACCCTACTGTAAACTGTGCATGTTAGGAATCTGGGTCTCGTGCTCCTCGTGAGAATCTAATGCATGATGATCTGAGGTGGTGATGCTAGTGCTGGGGAGCGGCTACGAATAGAGATTACCATTAGCAGAGAGGTTTCACTGCACAGAGACCATAATAGACAAATTGCTTGTAGACTCATATCAAAATTCTATCAGTCAGTTTTAAGTGACAAGCTGCATCTGGTGGCAGGCTTTATAGTGGCCAGTGAGCATCTTACTTCAACTGTAAAGCTGTATTTGGTGGCAGGCTTTATAGTGGCAAATGAGCTGATGTACTTCAATTGTACAGCTGCATCTGGTGCAGGCCTTAAGTCAGAATCCGACACTTATTTCAGTCTGTACATGGCCTGCCCATTGTTTTATTTACCATTTCCATCCATGCCTCTTTCCTATACTGTGCACTTGTCTCAGTCACAGTTTTGGTAAGCCCACTAGGTAGCGCTAGCAAAAATAAGTAAAAAACAAATGTTGCTGGAGAGCTTCTTTGAAAGGGGGGAAAGACCCAATGATGAGACAGAAGATAAGGAAGGACTACCTACCAAAAAAAAAAAAGCAGCCTTTAAAAGAAAATATCAAGAGTCCTACTTAAATTACAGGCTCATTGCAACAGGTGATTCACATGACTGACTATCCAAGAAGTCATGAAACCTTCAAAACTGCTTCAACACATGAAGACCAAGCACTCTGCATTAACAGACAAGACTTTGGAGTTTTTCAAAAGAAAAAAATGTGAACACAAACAATTATTTTTTTTTGTTTTAATTTCAGCATATTATGGGGTACAAATGTTTAGGTTATGTATATTGCCCTTGCCCCACCCAAGTCAGAGCTTCAAGTGTGTCCATCCCCTAGACAGTGTGCATTGCACTCATTATGTGTGTATATACCCAACCCCTCTTCACCCCTCCCATCTGCCCGACACCTGATGAAATGTTATTCCCATATGTGCACTTATGTGTTGATCGGTTATAACCAATTTGCTGGTGGATACATGTGGTGCTTATTATTCCATTCTTGGTATATTTCACTTAGTAGAATGGGTTCCAGCTCTATCCAGGATAATACAAGAGGTGCTATATCACCATTGTTTTTTGTGGCTGAGTAGAACTTTATGGTATACATATGCCATGTTTTATTAATCTACTCATGTATTGATGGACACTTGGGTTGTTTCCACATCTTTGCAATTGTGAATTGTGCTGCTATAAACATTCGAGTGCAGATGTCTTTATTATAGAATGTATTTTTTTCCTTTGGATAGATGCCTAGTAGTAGGATTGCTGGATCAAATGGTAGTTCTATATTTAGCTCTTTGAGGTATCTCCAAATTACTTTCCACAGGGGTTTACTAATTTGCAGTCCCACCAGCAGTGTAAGAGAGTTCCAATCTCTCCACATCCATGCTAGCATTTGTTATTTTGGGACTTTTTGATAGAGGTCATTCTCACTGGACTTAGGTGATATCTCACTATAGTTTTGATTTGCATTTTCCTAATAATTAGAGATGTTGAGCACTTTTTTATATGTTTGCTGACCATTAGTATATCTCTTTTGAAAAGTTTCTGTTCATGTCCTTTGCCCATTTATTGATGGGATTGTTTGATTTTTTTCTTGTTGATTTTTTTAAGTTCTACATAGATTCTTGTTATTAGCCCTTTACTGATGTACAGAAAGCAAATATTTTCTCCCATTCTGTAGGTTGTCTGTTCGCTCTAATGATAGTTTCCTTGGCTGTGCAGCAGGTTTTTAATTTGATAAGGTCCCATTTATTTATTTTTGTTGCTGCTGTGATTGGTTTTGGGGGGATCTTCTTCATAAATTCTTTTTTGTTTTTTCTTGAGACAGAATCTCACTGTGTTGCCCAGGCTACAGTGCCATGTCATCAGCCTAGCTCACAGTAACCTCAAACTCCTGGGGTCAAGCGATCCTCTTGCCCCAGCCTCCCAAGTAGCTGGGACTACAGGCATGCACCATCATGCCTGGATAGTTTTTTCTATATATAGTTTTAGTTGTGCAGCTAATTTCTTTCTATTTTTTTTAGTAGAGACAGGGTCTCACTCTTGCTCAGGCTGGTCTTGAACTCCTGAGCTCAAACGATACTCCCACCTTGGCCTCCCAGAGTGCTAGGAGTACAGGTATGAGCCACAATGCCCAGCCCATAAATTCTTTGCCTAGATGATATCTAAAAGAGTCTTCCTAATATTTTCCTCCATAATTCTTAAAGTTTTACACCTTAGGTTTAAATGTTATCCAAAGTGAGTTGATTTGTGGGAGAGGTGAGAGGTAGGGATCCAGTTGCAATCTTCTGCATATGGATATCCAGTTTTACCAGCACCACTTATTGAATAGAGATTCTTTCCCCCAATGTATACTTTTGTCTGCTTTGTCCAAGATTCGATGACAATATGAGGGTGGTTTTATATATGGGATCTCTATTCTATTCTAAAGGTCTATATCTCTGTTTTTGTGCCAATACCATGCTGTGTTGGTTACTACAGCCTTGTAGTAAAGCATGAAGTCTGGCAGACTGATGCCTCCCAATTTGATCTTTTTGCTTAAGATTGCTTTGGCTATAAGAGATCTTCTCTGGTTCCAGATGAAGTGTAGAATTATTTTTTCTAAATCTGTAAAGAAAGATGGTGGAATTTTGATAGTGATTACATTAATTCTGTAAATCACTTTATGCAGAATGGACATTTTAACAATATTGATTCTACCAATCCATGAGCATGGTAAGGATTCCCATTTGTCCACTTTTAATGAAGTTTCAGGTTCCAAGTGCACCACAGTTACATAACAATTTCAGAAGAATTGATTTAATTACTATTTTTTTCAAATTCAGGGCACTGAATATATTTTCATTTATTTATATTTTATTTAATTTCCTTCAATAAGATTTTATAGTTTTCTTCATATAGATCTCATACCTTTCAAAATTTATAAATATATGCATATTTATTTGTTTTTGTGCCTGAGATTTTATTTTTTTCAATTTATGTTTTTTCAAATGAAATCTCTACATTTTACATATCCATTTTTATTAATATTTCTTGGCAACTTATTTTTCTAGTTCTTATGAATTTTATTAGTTCTCTAGTGTTTCTGTGTATATAATCATAGAACATATAATGTACACTATTTTAGTATTTATAACAATTATTTCATTTTTAGATTCTATTGCATTAGCTAATGTTTCATGTTTATTCTAGCATTTCCTGGTTTTAGAGACTTTATATTGTGTTAGTTTTTATTTCATATAGAGTTTTTATAAAAATAGCTCCTAAGACTTATCAACTTCTCTTTTAAAATCATTTGTGGATACATTTACTTTTTCTCCTTTTATTTATTGATGTAAAATTATAGAGAGATTTCTTAATGTTGAACCATCTTTGTTTTACTCATTCTCATTACTTTTCTCTTTTTTCTTATGTTTTTAAATAATCTCTAGCTACAAGTTTTATATCATCTTTGACAAGACACAATGTGCTCTGTTTTATTTTCTAAAATCTCTAAGTAACTAATTTTCTTTAACATGTAGTGTATTTAGCTTCTACTGACTTATTACTTATTGAGACTTCTTTTGTGACCAAGATTATGCTCAATATTGGCATATATTTCAAAGATATTGAGAAAGCATGTTCTCTGTGTTTAAGCCACAAGATTAAGTAATAAATTATTTAAATTTATCCAGAGCCTATATATTTTGCCTATGTAAAGAGTCCAAAACTGGAGGTGAATTGTTTTCCAATGCCAATAAAACATATGTCCTGTTATTTTTTTTCTTGACTTTTGATTTAACATTGATGGGAACACCCTTGCTTTGTGTATTGTTTGCAGTTGCATCCCATAACATGCTTATCTTTGATTTTGACAAATTTGGGATCATTTTGTCTTAGTTGTGCTTTCAGTTGGATTCTATGCCTTTCAATATTATCATTTTTTCATTTACATTTAGTGTTATAAATAATTTTTCATACCTTTGAAAAACTATGTTTTATAACTCATTGATTTTTTTCTTTTTGTCTCTAAAAATGCAAACTGTATTATGTGCTTTTTAATTTTATTTTCAGTCTTTCATAAGTCTTTATAGGGTCTAATTTTACTCAATTAGTTGTTGCTTTCAACTTTTCAAACTCATTCTTTAATCTATATTTCTGTAATCATCATAGTTGAATTTAAAACCATATAATTCACCTACATTGTTTCATGCATGAAATAAATCATTTAACTCACATTTCCCTTTCCCAGTTAATTCAATGTTGTGAAGTTATTCATATAATTTGAAGCTTTACATTCAAATAATTACTATTTGGAATTTTTCTCCCATTCCTACCATATCTCTGTTTCTCGTATAGTAATTTTTTTTCCATTTTTAAACATTATTCTTTCTAATATTGGAGTATTTCCTCAAATGTATGTTGATTTGTGTATCTACTCCAACTTAAGAAGAGACTCTGGAAATCAACCAATGTGATTTACCAAATTAAAGAATAAAAATAAAATTTATATGAATATCTCTGTAGATACACTTGATAAACTTCCACATCTATTCATGCTAAAATTCTAAGCAAATTAAGAATAGTATTTATTACCTTAATGTGTTTCAAAATGTATATTTATGTGTATTTAATATATGTGTGTGTATACAGGTACATAAAACATCATACTTAATGGTGATACTCAATGCTTTCTCTCTAAAATTGGAAATAAGGCAAGAAAATCCCTTCTCACCACTTCAGCATTGTATTTAAACTCTTAACCAGTGCAATAAGACAAGAAAAAAGAAATAATTGTCAGAAAATAATCACTAAAATGTTCTTATTTGCTGATGACATGATTATTTTCTATAAAATCCCAAGAAAATGTAGAAATGCTTTACTAGGACTGATACACAAATTTAGCAATATCACAAATATTTGGTTAATATTTTTCAAACAATTCTATTTCTATATAACACTAATAATCAATTTAAAAAGCAATACTATTTAAAGTAGCATCAAAAAAGAATAAAATAAGGCCAGGAGTGGTGCTCACACCTGTAATCCTAGCACTCTGGGAGGCTGAGGTGGGTGGATTGCTCAAGGTCAGGAGTTCAAGAGAATAAAATAACTAGGTATACATTTAATGAATAGTGTATTCATGACTTACATACTGAAAACTATAAACAGTGCTAGGCAAAATTAAATAAAGCTAAATAAACGAAGATATATACAATGTTAACAGGTTGGAAGCTCAATATTCTTAAGATGTCAATTCTTCCAAATTTATCTGTTGCCCCATAGAGATGTTGCCTCATGAAGATGTTGCTCCATAGATTAATATTGCTATATAGAGACAGAAATGATTTCAAGAGTTTTGCAGGGCTTTGCCCTGAAGGAATATGTGAATGTGTTAGTTTGCATATCAAAAGCTGCTTTGCCTCAAGAGGGCACCTCAAAGGTCAGTGACAGTTGCTTTTGAAGGTGAGGCTGCAGTCTCAAACTTGTGGCTTTCACCTGTTTTGTATGACAAAGCAGGTTTGCATGGAGCCATGAGATGAGAGCTGATCAAAGAGTGCCCACCCCACAGATAGACACCTGCAGCTAAAAGCAGTCAGCCTAAGGGACAGTTCCTGCTTCACTCCTAACTACCTGTCTCAATCCACAATATTTAGATAAAGAAATATAGAGCCACTATATCTCTGTTTAGCCTTTCTGCTAAGTAATAGCTTTATCTTAGAACTTAAAGGTTTGTCTTAGAAAGATTTTGTAACTGTTTGCTCATATAGATAGAGTTAATTAAGGGATTTCTACAAGCCTTTTAGGAGACTTTTAACCTAAAACAAACTACCTGTTATTATGTAAATCTGTTACTCCTGGCAACCAATCACTGTACCAATAAATACCCATGTGAAACTTTACTCTGGGCCTCACAGATCATGGGAATGCTGTGGGGTTTCTGGAGCCTTCACCTATAAAAATCTGTGCTTTATAATACTGTACTTTTGTCTCTGTGTATTCTTCTATTTCTCTATTCTATTATTTTCTATTATTTCCTTGTCCTTTGCAATGACCCCAGCCTAAGGGACCCAATTTTTTGCTGGGAGCGTAGCTACGGCCCCACAAGTTCAGTTCAAACCCTATCAAAATCCAAAAGGCTTTTCTTGTAGACATTGGCAAATTGATTTGAAAACATGTATGTAAAACCAAAGAACCTAGAAAAACCAAGACAATTTTTCTATTGACTTCAAGGTTTTCTTTAAGCTCTAGTTTTCAAGCCAAAATAATGTTGCCATTAGGGTAGACAAACAGGTCAATGATGCAGCATGGAAAGCCCAGAAAAAGACTCATGTTTATATTCATAATTGCTTTTGGAATTGTTTCATGACCTTGGGGTGAGCAAACATTTCTTACATAGTACACTAAAGTTATTAGTGTAACTAAAGTTATTAGTGTACTATGTAAGTAACTAAAGTAATTAACCATAAAAATAAAAAAAATGATAGACTAGACTTTCTCAAAATTAAAAATGTCTCCTCATTAAAAAACATGCTTAAGAAAATGAGAGGCAAGCCATAGACCTGTAGAACATATTTATAACACATAAGCCAAACAAAAAACTCCCATGTATATTACACAAAAAAGCTTCTACTCATCAATAAGGAAAAGAAAACTTAATAATATAAATGGGCCAAAGACTTAAACAGACATGCATACACAAACATATACATGTATATATCCAGTAAGCACATAAAAATATGTTTGATATCATTAGTAATTAAATAAATACAAATTAAAACTAAAATACAGTATCATATCATACACTCTACAATAGCTGAAATTAGAAAGACCATCTCTACAGGTGTGTGCAAAACAGTTTGGTAGGTTCTACAATAGGTACACATACAGCTACACAAGGACCCAGCAATTCCGCTCCTAGGTATTTACCCAAGAAAAATGAAAACATCTTGCCACAAAAAAACTTATACAGTTTTATTCACATTAGTCCCAAATTGGAATCAACCTATATGTCCATCAACAAGAAAATGAATAAACAAATTGTGGTAGATTCACAACATGGAATACAGCTCAAAAATTATAAAAAAAGAGTAAACTGCTGTTCAATGCAACAACATGGTTGCTGAGCAGAAGGTGGCAGGCACAACAGCATATATTATGTGTTATCCCTTGATGCGAAATTGAATAACAGGTAGTATTAACATATGGTGAAAGAGATGCCAGCAATGTTTGCCCCTGAGAGGCTGCCTGGCTGTAGGTAGTCTGCATGGAGGTTGACAGGCAAGGGATGCACTGTTCTGTGCTTCATTTTTCAAATAACACATCAAGTTTTAGCCCTATGTCTTCCTCTCAATCTCCACTGCCTCTTCAGAGTTCTGCAGGGCACACTAACTGTTTTCTGATCTCTGGGAGCATCCTCCACCTACAATAGCAAGTCTCTCCTCTGGTTGAAATATTTCATATACTCATTGTTCCCTACTATTCTCTTTGTCATTGTGAATCTAATTCCTTTCTTAGCACTTTATTGGGGTCTTCAATAAAAGAGAAGATATGCTTCTCCCTACACTACATTTTTTTTTTTTGAGACAGAGTCTCACTATGTTGCCCAGGCTAGAGTGAGTGCCGTGGCATCAGCCTAGCTCACAGCAACCTCAAACTCCTGGGCTCAAGCAATCCTCTGTCTCAGCCTCCCAAGTAGCTGGGACTACAGGCATGTACCACCATGCCTGGCTAATTTTTTCTATATATATTAGTTGGCCAATTAAATTCTTTCTATTTATAGTAGAGACGGGGTCTTGCTCTTGCTCAAGCTGGTTTCAAACTCCTGACCTCAAGCAATCCGCCCACCTCGGCTTCCCAGAGTGCTAGGATTACAGGCGTGAGCCACCGCGCCTGGCTCTTACACTACATTCTTTAAGCAGAAACTTTTTTTTATAGGAATTAAAAAACAATGGTGTGGCATTATTATTCCCTGCTGTATTTTGGGTACTGGGAAGTGCTGATAATTTCCTTGTGCTTTGATGAAGGAAGTTGATGAGTTTTCATAGCATTTAGGAATATAGAGATGTTGCTTAAAATATTACCATAGCAACGAAGTGATCAACTAGAGCCAGAATTACAGACTAAGGTGTAACATTAATTTCACAAGAAACAGCAGCAATTTCTGAAATTCAGACGCCTAAAAAAATTCACTATGTATAACACTAGCACAAACAAATTTATATTAACACAAAGCAGAAACACCTGTCCCAGGAGATATCACTGATATATTTGTGAAATTCTCAATTTATGCCTTATCATATCATTATCATTATTAAAACACATAATATTTATCAATTAAGTTTACGATGTAGGATGGTATTTCTCCCTTAACAGCTTGTTTTTATCTTTCTGACATTGTTTTATCTTTCAGATATTTATTTTCTCTTGATTGTTAATTAAGATGCATTTTTAAGATTGAATTTTATATTTATACCATTGTTTTTCATTTTTCTTTGGATGACCTGGTTACTCCATCTTAATTTTATAGGAATTAGATTTTTTTTTTAATTCAAAAATGTTCCAGTTATGTTTAGGTGAAGATATCTTTACGATGGCTTTGATCAGGATGGACAGGAATTTTTCAGTCCTATATAGTAGTCATTCTTAACCTCCATGCTTTCTTCTATTGCATATTTGTTTGTTGCTTCAATTCCATTTACCCTGGCCTCTACCCAGGACCACCTATTTTATATATGTTGATTCTTCAAAGCCTATCCTTAACACATGAAATCTTACATCCTCTACAAACATGTCAGAATTTTGATGACTATTTCTATGTGGTATCTTTTTTTCCCCTAGGATGGCCACAGAAGAGCAAAACATAGAGGACAGGCTTATCTATGACCCTATATTCACTCACTTCAAAAAACATAAGGTGGAGATTTCATGTGCAATAAGAAAGACATTTCCATTCCTTGAGCTCCTCCGTGACCATGAATTGATCACAGAAAAAATGTTTGCAGTAAGTAAAGTTTATTATGCCATAATCTGCTAAACCAGCTCCAAATTAAATTGAGCTTTGATATCCTAGACCTAAACTTTGGGGTACAAGTAGCTGAGGGGTGTTCTATGAGTGGGGAACATTTTCAAGTGTTTCTGTAAGTGCTCCTGTAAGGCAGGGGGGGAGGGGAGAAGCAGAAATCACCAAAGATGATCCTGCTTCTCACTGAGGGAGTGGGGTCCCTGGTGCCCTGTGGTGTCAGGGTGAATGGCACTGGAAATATGCTGGGTCAGAAATAGACACACTCCATAAACGTACAGTGTCTCGTAGGGAAACACACACTAGAACATAAACTAAAAATTCAATATAATTTTATGGATTCATGAACAGTTTTAATAAATTGATTTACTGAAACAGTAATTGGCATGAAATTTTATTTGAGCTAATTAAAATATCTAGATTTAAGAACATTAAAACCCACAGGAATTCGTGTCTGGTTAGGACAAACTTGGGAGTAGATGTTTGCGATTCTTTCTCCAACATCTTTTAGGGTTCTTTTTCTTTTTCCATTTTTTAATTTTTTACATTTGGGTAATTTCACCAATAGGCCCTGTTGGAGACACAGAACAGCGAGTATTCTCTTTGCCTATGAGTATGCCTCCTCTGTGGCCAAGTTCATGGCAAGGGGAGAATGGTCACCTGGTTTCCCTGAGCCCTTCAGGCCAAGACAGTCCTGGGGAAAGGGCAGAGAGTGTCCATCAAACAGAACAGACACTCATCACCTGCTAAGTCTATTCCCAAACATCTTAGCCAGGCTCTTAAAGGGCTACACATCCTTTACGTTTAACCCACTTTTATTCTTCAAAACTGCTTCTTTTTGCATCTAATATAAATGAGGTTGAAGAGATCAGACTCATCAATGGATATTTTTAAGGAGGATGGATTTATTTGTTTCATTTAGTAGCTATGTGAATATATAAAAATTACAAAGCATTACATGAGAAGATACCTACATAGGGAAACTGGAATACATCAATCATAAAATTAATTTCCACAGCTCTTTGAAGTCTGTCTTTGTATTTTTTCCATTCAATATTTTTTAAGGATTTTGAAGAATCTTGTAGAAACCTGGTCCCTGTAAAACAAGTGGTGTACAGTGTTCTCAGTGAGCTGGAGAAGAACTTTAACCTAGAAGTTCTGAAGATAATGTTCAGTAACATCAACATGAAGGAGTACCCTGCTTTAATTCCTATTCGTGAAAGCTTCAAAAGTGGTAATTAGATTTACTACCTACCTTTTGAGGTCCAGGGCCAATTTTTTTCAATAAGCATATATTGTTCTTCCATCACACACTGTGCTGAGCAGTAAGGATATAGTAGTTAACAAAACAGGCATGTCATGATCCTTCTTGAAGCTATGGATGTAATAGCTATGGTATCACAACCATCTGGAGGTCTGCTTAACTGGACATTTAGACTCACAAGACAACCAGAGCTACACTGATACCAGCTTTACTAAGAAGAACATAGAATAAACAACACAGAATCCCAACAGGGCAGCATCAGTTGCTTCTCTTCAGTGGGAGCCTTTGCAGTGATCTACACAGTAGTCCACCAAGTTGACTGTGACTTACCTTGAGTGACAGCTTACCTGTGGTTGAAGGATTCACCTTGGTCTACCACCACATGCCTGTGAGAAGCAATGTCTCTTTTAACAGCTCCACAGTCATAACTTTTAGGGACCACACAATGGATAAGCTGAGTTATAAGAGTTGCCACATTGAAGAAAGGCCAAAATATGGCTTCCACCAGTTATTTGTAGTTGATATTTAGTCTATCCCAATGTGACAGTTATGGGTCTTTTCTAAGCCCAGTGTTTCCCTAGTAACAGAGCAAAAAAGCCACAACTTCCAGATTAATGAAGAAGGAAGTAAACCCTGGGTCAAATGTGCCTTTAATAAAGGTAAATTTACCCTTTATCCACAAGGGGTGAAGCAAACACTAACCAAATGATCACAAAACTGATTGGTCTGCCAGTGACTATTTTTGGTGGCATGTAAAACTAACAGTTTCATTCTAGACTTTCTCCTGATAAGGCATATTTTACTATTTTATTGGGACAGAGTAAAGAGGATGCCCTCCATTTTTTTTTAACTTACCTAGAAAACTTTTTATTTCAACATAGTTTGGTCTCAACCCAATTCTCCAAATAAGGCTAGAGACATCACAGGAAAGGTGGGCACATGCCCTGAGCAGGGTGGATGCTGAGGGAACAGGAATATAAGTGTGGGAGCATATCTGCAAAACAGAACAAATCAGATTTGGCCAAATCCAAAAGTGCAAAGAGTGTAGAAGCTGATTCAACAGAAATAAGTTGGAGAAACATTTTGAAGGATCTGGCAATGAATGCTAAGGAATTTGAAGTTTATTTAAGAGGCAATAAAGAGACATTCCAGGTTTATAAGCAAGGGAAAAAAATTTCAGGATGTATATATGGCTTGTTGGTTTGTGTCAATAGTAACTTTATCTACTTAGGAATAAAATAATTTTTATAGCACATCATTCAAATCAGAAGAGGAAATTAAAGGCAGGCAAATACATGGGCACAAATTTCAAGTCAATATTATATTTGATGTCCCCAGGCTGTGGGAGCCCGTGGAATGGTGGCACCTTTACTGTTCACATCTCAGGGGCTCCCATACTCTCCATGGACTACAGTTCCTCCTCCCTGTTCCCAGAGCAGCTCCCAGAGCTTGGGTGATGCACACTGAGGGTAACCGCTGGCCAGGGCACTGCCCACCACCTCACTCAGTGCAGTTGCCCCCCCCCTCAGGGAGACACTGCTTCCTCCTGGACCCGGAAGTCCATGCGAGCTGCCCCTGTGTCCTCTGTCATGTTTCTTTGGGAATCGCTCCTCCCCCTTGACAAAGTTAAACCAAAAACTTCCTCTTTTCTAGCCCCATTACTAAAGCTGTTGGGGATTTCTGTTTTATAATCAGCTCTTTCCAGGCCCTAGACCTTCTCCCCAAGAAATCCCTGTTTCTTCCTTCATTTGAACAGGTCAGAAAACACACTTCACTTTTATTAGTTATTGTGAAATGTGCTCTCCCTGCCATCTGAAAATTTTTCTGGGCAAGTAACATGGCTCACAATGTTTTTACTTCTCCTTTACCCTTAAATCTTGAGTATCTCTTTTCAGTGTGGGAGACAAAGTCTTCCTTGACAGGATCTTCTCCTTTCTGTCCAGGGGATGGTGGGAGAACATTGAGTCATGTGGGACCCACTGAGCTCTTAGTGACTCAAGGGTGGAAATTCCAAAATGTACAATTTACAGATGTTGTCGCTGGTCTCTAGTGGAGATAACTAACTCCCTTCTCTCTCCCATTGACTCTGTCTCTGGCTCTTCAGTGCTCCCAGACAAATGGTGTTTACAAGAAAGTCCTGAAGAAGGGAGAGAGGAGGGGCCCAGCAGCCAACTAACCCTGGAACAAGGTAATAACGACAGGGCAGAACGTTCTCAGCTGCTAAGAGGAAAAGGGGCCCCAGGTGCTGAGTGGAGACTGTGACTCGGGGAAGAATGAGGAAGGACCGTGGGGACGGCAGGGCAGGGAGTCTGTCTGAGCTCCCACCCAGGCGTGGGGTCCTGGAGGAGCAGCCATCACAAGACACTGCTGGCCCAAAAACAGGATGAAGGGAGCGAGTGTGTCAGTAGCCAGACAGAAAGACACTAACTGCCTGGAAGTAATGGTGACGTAGAGAGGTCCCTGCAGCAGAAGATCCCTGTGAAGCTGTGAAGGGCTAAGAACTGTGGCCCATGGTCAATACTAAAGAGAAGGCTCTGGGTGAAAGACAAACACCGTCTTAGTCATCTGAGCCCTCACACTCACAGCACTTCTGGCAGTGTACGTGGGGGGTCTTCCCCACACCAACCAGTTCTCCAAGTGTCCTCTGATTTAATTCAGTTCTACCAGAGTTAGCACAGACTGTGCATGTTAAGGGCTCAGTCTCACAGGACTGTCCCTCACTTCAGACGCCAGTCACAGGTCTCAGGTTCTGACCTGTGCTCCTTACCAACTGGCTATAAATCGAAGGTTCCCATGGCCTTCACTTTGGGTTTGACACTTGGCTAGCACAGCTCACAGGACTCAGGGAAACATTTACACGTTTGCCATGTTTGCCAATGTATTGTAAAAAATAAAACTCAAGAACAGCCAAATTAAAGAGATGCATAGGGCAACGTATGGGGAAGGGTCACACAGCTTCCGTACCCTCTCTGGGCTCACCCCCCCCCCCAGCACTTCCATATGTTTGCCAGTCCAGAAGCACTCTGAACCCAGTCATCTAGGGTTGTTACAGAAATTATGTTATATAGTTATGATTGATAAAATAATGGGCTGTAGGAGATCAAGTCAAGCTCCATTCCATACTCCCCTCTCTAAAGGCCAGGGGGAAGGGCTGAAATTCCCATCCTCTAATCATGTGTTCACTTCCTCCACCTCCTTCACCAGCCCTCCATCCATAGGGATTTTCCAAAAGGCACCTCATTAAAATAATCTGAGTGTAGCTGAAAGGGGCTTGGTTTATCTATGACAAAAGACGCTGTTTTCACCTTAAAGAGATGCATAGGGCAACGTATGTGGAAGGGTCACACAGCTTATGGGGAAGGGTCACACAACGTATGGGGAAGGGTGCTGGTTTATCTATGACAAAAGACGCTGTTTATCTATGACAAAAGGGGCTTGGTTTATCTATGACAAAAGACGCTGTTTTCACCTTAAAGAGATGCATAGGGCAACGTATGAGGAAGGGTCACACAACGTATGGGGAAGGGTCCCCAACGTATGGGGAAGGGTGCTGGTTTAGTGCTGCCACTGGAGATAGTGTTATTTATGTGTCCATCTTGCAGACAGGGAAACTGAAATCTAGGGAGAGCACATGTGGATTTTGCCTATGGTCAGATGAGCAAGTATGAACCCAGGTGTTCTGAACCCAGAGCCTGTGCTTAACCCAGTGCTGCTTACCCAGATAATCTAACAGGAAAGGCAGAAACATGGAATACAAATTAGGACATATATGCAGAGATAAAAATACAGAGAAAAGAATAATAGCAAGAGCTGCAGGAAGTGGAGGCACATCAGATGCTGAAACCCCATGGAAAGGTCCACAGTAAAGAGTGAACAGAAGGGGATGAAAGGTGGTGAGGCCGAGGTGACCATGACTTGGCAGGAACTGAGGCAGGGGCATCTCTGAGACAAAGGCAAATTCACTTTGGCTGGGGATGTCAAGACAAGCCATGGCCACTTACCAGAGTGTGAGGTGGCCTGCCTGAGGCCTCTCAGCCGGGGATGCGGCTGACCAGGTGGATCTGCCAGTTCCAGATGGGCTCTGCATTGAGACTTAGACGGCTCTTTAACTCCTACACTATAAAGACTAAAAAGGGACTAGGGGAAAAGGGCAAAATCCATACTTCAATTTCTGAAATAAACTTCTAATTTCTTTCTTCTTCTTTTTTTTTTAATGCCAATGCTATATTTTTATTTTTTTTATTTTGGCATATGATGGGGGTACAGATTTTAAGGTTTCAATAAATGCCCTTTCCCCCTGCCCCCCACAAGTCTGAGCCTCCAGCATGACCCTCCCCCAGACGGTGCACATCTCACTCATTAGGCAGTAGCCACAATCAAGCAGACACAGGCAGAAAACTGTGAAGCAGGCACATGAGTAAAACATCCAGGCCCAAAGCCAGCAGGAACTGGCAGCAGTATGGGAAGAGGAAACCCTCCCAGGCAACACGGAGGATAAAGACCTGTTATTTAAATCCTGAACTTGAAACACTTCAGATGCAAAGACTGAAAATTCTGGGCAATCAGTTACACAAGAGGCAGCCCCACAGCACATTCCAGAATGGGATGAGGTAATAAAGAACATAACAGTCAACAGAAACAGACCAGTGGAAAAGGAGGAACCTGAGTGTGGTCCAGACAGGCTTAGAAAGGAGTTTTCACCAGTTCCTGGGAGAAAGAAATTAGAAGTTTATATACATAAACTTCTAATTTCTCTGCCTGTGTCTGCTTGATTGTGGCTACTGCCTTAGTGCTGTGACCTCCATCCAGCAGTGGCCCATGCTGTGGTGGTGGAGGGGACAAGGAGAGATGAGCAGCAGGGGAAAAATAAAATATCTATGAATAAAAACATGGTTTAGGTACAACCCCACCTGAGAGTGGACTCTTGGAGCACCTCTGTGAAACAGAATAGGCAAACACAAGGAGACATGACATGATCAGAGACAAAAATGATGCACTAGGACACCAATGAGCAAATCAACAATGTGCCCAAGACACTGAGCCAGCAGATAAGACTGACTCACTGGGTTTGCATGAGTGTGGAGGGGCTGGGGGAGGGGCCTGGCTGAGGGCAGGGAGTGGACTAATGCAGGGCACAGGAAGACAGTTATTTAACAATGGGGAAAATCACACAGATGCAGAGAGTGCAGGAATGGAGCCTGATATCCTGATGAACAAACCTGGAGGAAGAAAGTTATAAAAGAAAACTGGAAGACAAGGGGGAAAGAGTTGCAGAACTCACCAGGAAAGAGAAACAGAAACAAAAAGCAAAAGGAGAAGTTAGAGAGAGGCTGGCCATGGGCTCAGTGAAGCACAGACACCTTCAAGGGTGGAGGCAGCAAGAGATGCAGACAGGGCTATTAGGTAGAAACTTGAGAAGGAAAGAGAGGCAGGGTGAGGTATAACAGAATGGAAATAGGACAGAGCAAGGCTGTGTTGTATCTCAGCTGTGCTCTCTATTGTCTTCAGAGTCCTGTGGACCAGTAGTGACTAATGGAGATGCAAGAAAGGAGACATCCAGCCCATTGCTCTGGGATGAACAAAATAATTATTACTTACCTATAAATTTTCTTTTTTTTTCAGATGCTCTATATTTTTTGTTTGTTTCTTTTTTACCATGTATTTGTTTAAATTCACAACAAAAAAATTGTATATATTTATCATGTGCAATGTTCTGAAATATGTATACATTGTGAAAAGGCTAACTTGAGGTAATTAATATATAAATTACCTCACATGTTTATCATTTTTGAGAGAAGAACTATTAAAGTCTATTCTCTTAGTAATTTTCCAGAATCCAATGCATTATTAACTATAGTCACCACGTTGTGCCATAGATGTCTTGAGCTGACTCTTCCTACCTAACTAAAATTTGTATCATTTGAGCAACATCTCCCCAAACCCCTTCTCCACCAACCATTCCCCTTTACCAACACATACTCTCACTCCTATGAGTTCAAATTTTCTACACTCTGTGTATAAATGAAGTGTTAGATATTTGTCTCTGTGTGTTTGGCTTATTTCACTTAACACAATGTCCTCCAGGTTCACCATGTTGCTGCAAATGACAGGATTTCCATGGTTTTTAAGGCTGAATAGTATTCCATTGCGTGTCTATGTATCACATTTCTTTATCCATTCATCCATTGATGGATACTTAGGTTGATTCTAAATCTTGGCTGTTGTGAATAATGCTGCAATGAACATAGGAGTGCAGACATCTCCGCAGTGTGCAGACAGTCCTTGATTTATAATTTATGATAGGTTTATCAAGGTGTTAAATGCATTTTTTGCTTACATTATTTTTTATTTAGAATGGGATTATTGAGATGTAGCCCCATCATAAGCCTAGAAACATCTGTATTGATTTCATATCCTTTGGATATATGTCCAGTAGGGGGATTGCTGGGTCACATGGTAGTTCTATTTTTAATTTTTTGAGGAAACTCCATATTGTTTTCCATAATGGTTGAACTAATTTACAATGTCACTAAAAATATGCCAGGATTCCCTTTTCTCCATATCCTCACCAACGTTTCTTATGTTTAGTGTTTGCTAACACCCATTCCAACAGGTCTGAGGTGATATCTCATTGTGATTTTAATTTGCATTTTCTTGATTAGTGATACTGAGCATTTTGATACTGTTGACAATTTGTATGCGTTCCTTTGAGAGATGGCCATTCAGATCCTTTCCCCATTTTTAAATTGGCTTTAAATTGGTCTATTTGTTTTTATTTTACTATTGAGTATTTTGAGTTCCTTATATATTTTTGGATATTAACCCCTTATCAGATGTATGGTTTGCCAATATTTTCTCCCATTCTGAAAGTTGCCTCTTTACTATGTTGATGGCTTCCTCAGCTATACATAAGCTTGTTAACATGATGTAGCCCCATTTGTTTATTTTTGCTTTTCTTGATTATGTTTTGGTGTTCTAACTGAAAAATCATTGCTCTGACCAATGTCATGGAGCTTTCCTGCTATGTTTTCTTTTAGTAGTTTTACAAATCAGGCCTTACATTTAAATCTTTGGTCCATTTGGAGTTTATTTTTTTATATGGTGTGAGATAAACATCTAATTTCATTCTGCATGTGGATATCCAGTTCTCCTGATACTATTTATTAAATAGACTCTCATTCCCCAGTGTGTGTGCTTGACATCTTTGTTTTAAATTGATTGACCATAAATGCATGGATCCAGTTCCCTATATTTGTTCCATTTGTCTATGTCTCTATTCTTATGTCAGTACTATCCTGTTTCAATTACTATGGATTTGTAGCATATTTTAAAGTCAGATAGTGTGATGCTTTCAGCTTTGTTCTCTTTGTTTAAAATTGCTTTGGCTATACAGGGTCTTTTGTGCTTCCACACAAATTTTAGATTTGTTTTTTCTATTTTGTGAAAAACACCATTGGAATTGTCATACAGATTGCATTAAATCTGTACAGCACTTTGAGTAGTATGGAAATTTTAACAATATTAATTCTTTCAATCCATAGACATAGGATATCTTTCCATTTCTTTGTTTCTTCTTCAATTTCTTTCATCAATGTCTTAGAGTTTTCCATGTAAAAATATTTCATTTCCTTGATTAAATTTATTCTCAAATATTTTTTGTACTTATTATAAATTGGATTGTTCTCCTGATTTATTTTTCAGATACTTTATTGTTTGTGTATAGAAATGCAACAGATATTTGCACATTGATTTTGTATCTTTCCACTTTATTGAATTTGTTTCTTAGTTCTAGCAGTTTTTTGGTAAAGTATTTAGAGTTTTCTACATATAAGATCATGTCATCTGCAAATAGGGACAATTTAACTTCTTCCTTTCCAACTCGGATGTCTTTTATTTCTTTTTATTGCCTAATTGCTCTGGATAGGGCTTACATTACTATATTGAGTAGGAGTGGTGAAGAAAATGTATCCTAATACTATTCCTGGTCTTAGAGGGAAAGCTTTCGACTTTTCTCTGTTGAGTATGATGTTAGCTGTGAACTTATCATACAAGACATTTATTATGTTGTGGTCCATTTCTTCTATAGCTAATTTGTTGAGAGTTTTTATTATGTTGAGGGTTTTTACTATGAAAGAATGTTGAATCTTGTCAAATGCTTTTTCTGCATCTATTGAGATGATCATATGGTTTTTGTTCTTCATTTTGTTAAGGCAGTGGATGACCTTTATAGATTTGTGTATCTTGAACCATCATTGCATGCCAGGAAGAAATCCCAGTTCATCATAGTGAATATCTCTTTAATGTGCTATTGAATTTGATTTGATAGGTTTTTGTGGAGGATTTTCATCTATGTTATTAAGGATATGGGCCTGTAGTTTTCTTTTCTTGTTGTGTTTTTGTCTGGCTTTGGTATCAGGGTATTGCTGGCCTCAAGAAATGAGTTTTGAAGTATCCCCCATTCTACATTTTTAAAATTTCATCGTATTATGAGGGTACAAATGTTGTTAAGATTACATATATTGCCCTTGCCACCCCTCCCCTCCCCCCAGTCAGAGCTTCAAGCGTGTCCATCCTCCAGGTGGTGCGCATCACACTCATTATGTAAGTATACACCCATCCCTTCCCCCCTCCTCCCACCTGCCCAACACCCGATAAATGTTTTTTTTTTTTTGGACATTTTGGTTACATTTTATATCTTTGCCTCTCCCTAGGAAGGGTTAAAGGTATGCCCTTCCCCTCCACAATGCTCACCACATCCCTAAGATGTGGGTCTACTCCCCTACCCCCGAATCCCTGGTGAACACTACCACCATTTGAGCATCATAGTTTTAATCAGTCAGTACCAATTTGATGGTGAGTACATACGGAGCCCATTTTCCTGATCTTGTGTCAACTCACATTGGATAATGGGCTTAAGCTTAATCTAAGATCGTTTAAGCGGTGCTAGCTTGCTGTCGCTTCTTAGAATTAAGTAATATTCCATTGTGAACATAAACAAATTGTAATTATCCACTCATGGATTGACGGACACTTGGGTTGTTTCCACGTCCTTGCAATAGCAAATTGTGCTGCCATAAACATTTGGGTGCAGATGTCTTTATGATAGAATGCCTTATGCTCTTTTCGGTAGATGTCTAATAATGGTATTGCTGGGTTGAATGGCATTTTTATTTTTAGTTGTTTGAGGTATCTCCAAATTCTTTTCCACAGAGGGTGCACTAATATGCAGTCCCACCAGCAGTGTAAGAGTGTTCCTGTCTCTCCACATCCTCACCAGCATTTGTTGTTTTGGGATTTCTTGATACAGGCCAATCTCACTGGGGTTAGGTGATATCTCATTGTGCTTTTGACTTGCATTTCTCTAATGGTTAGAGATGTTGAGCATTATTTAATGTGTTTCCAGGCCATTATTCTGCCTTCTTTGGAGAAGTTTCTGTTCATTTCTATTGCCCATTTCTTGATGGGGTTGTTTGATTATTTCCTGTCAATTCTTTTGAGTTCTAGATAGATTCTTGTTATTAGACCTTTATGAGGAGTGTAGAGAGCAAATATTTTCTCCCATTCCGTGAACTAGACAAGGATACCCACTATCTCCTCTTGTATTCTACATTTTTTAAAATAAGAGTTTGAGAAGAATTTGTATTAGTTCTTTAAATGTATGGTAGAATTCATCAATGAAACCATGTGGTCCTGGGCTTTTGCTTGCTGGGATGTATTTGATTATGGATTAAATCTCTTTACTTTATATTGATCTGTTCAGATTTTTCTATTTCTTTGTGATTCAGTCTTGGTAAGTTGTATGTATCTAGGAATTTATCCAATCATTTCTTCTAGGATATCCAATTTGGGTATAATTTTTCATAGTATTCTCTTATGATCCTTTGTTTCTGTGGTATGAGTGATATTGTCTCCTCTTTCATTTCTGATTTTATTCATTTGAGTCTAATTTCTGTTTTTCTTACTCTATCTAAAGCTTGGCCAATTTTGTTTATCTTTTCAGAAAACCAACTCCTTGTTTTTTTATCTTTTTGTTGTTTTCCTAGCCTCTATCTCATTTATCTCTGATATATTTATTATTTATTTATTTCTGCTAGTTTAGTGTTTAGTTTTTCTTCTTTATCTAGTTTCTTGAGGTATAAGATTAGTATTATTTGACATCTTTTCTCTCTCTTGGTGTAGATGTTTATTGCTATCAACTTTCCCACTTAGAACTGCTCTTACTGAATCCCACAAGTTTTGGTATGTTGTATTTCCATTTTCTTTACCTGAGGATATTTTAAATTTTCTTCAGGAGCATGTTGTTTAATATCCATGTGCTTGTGAATTTTCCAAAATTATTCCTACTATTCACTTCTAGTTATATATCATTATGGTCAGAGAAGATACTTGACATAATTCCAGACTTTTTGACATTTTTAAGATTTGTTTTATGGCCTTTCATTTGCTCTATCCTGGAGAATGTTCCATGTACAATTAAGAAGAATGTGTATTCTTCTGCTGTTGGTTAGACTACTTTGTATATGCCTGTTAGGCCAATTTGGTCTAAAGTTTAGTTTATGTTTAATGTTTTCTTATTGATTTTTTGTCTGGATGATCTGTCCATTCTGATAGTAAGGTTTTTGGGGTTCCCTACTATAATTGTATTACAGTCTATCTTTCCTTTGAATCTATTAATATTTCCTTTATGTATTTAGTTGCTTGGGTATTGGGTGCATTTACATTTATAATTGTAAATCATATATCATCTTGATAAATTGACCCCTTAATCATTATATAATGACCTTTTTATCTTCATTTATAGTATTTGACTTGAAGTGTATTTTACCTGATATAAGGATAGCTACTCCTTTCTTTAGTTTCCATTTGCATGAAATATCTATTTCAATCTTTTCACTTTTATTCTATGTATGTCCCTAAGGAAGAAATGAGTCTCTTGTCAGGTCCATATATTTGGGTAACTGTTTTTTATTCCCTCAGCCCTTCTTTGTCTGTTGATTGTGAAATTTAATCCATTCAAATTTAAGGTTAATTACTGATCAATAAATAATTACTACTCCCATTTTTAAAATTGCTTTCCAGTTGTTTTATTTATCCTCCTTCCTTTCTTTCACTCTTGCTGTCTTCCTTAGTGTGTAGGTGATTTTTCTCTAGTGTTAAACTTTCATTTCTTTTTATTTTTGTATATTTACTATGGGTTAGTTTGTGGTTAACATGAAACATATAAAAAGCATCTTATAACAGGCTACTATAAGCTGAAAACAATTTAACTTTGATCACATACAAAAATTCTGCACTTTTACTCTACCTCCTAATTTAAATTTTTGAAGTCACAATTTACTTCTTTTTATATTGTGTCCCTTTAAAATTATTGTAGATATTATTTTTACTTTTTATCTTTTATCCTTCTTACTTGAGAAACAAGTGATTTTTACACAACTGTTACTATTAGAGTCTCTGTATTTTGACTGTGCTCTTATTTTACCAGAGAGTTTTATACTTTCTTGTGTTTTTATATTATTAATCAGCAACATTTTCTTTCAGCTTAAAGAACTTTTAGATTTCTTGTAAAACAGGTATGGTGGTAATGAATTACCTCAGCCTGTGCTTTTCTGGGAAATCTATGTTTGCTTCATTGGTAAAGGACATTTCTTTCTTTTTTTTTTTTTAAGGAATATAAAATTATTTATTGACCACTGTTCACCAATATTTATAATAAATTAAACGATATACAGTTGAGTAATATTCTGATTACTACAAGCTTGTTTTTGCTGGCTTCTGTAGAGGCAGTAACCCAAATACTGAAAAGATTGAGCCTACATGTAAGAAATGAGTCAGGGTAAGGAAAAAACATGCAGGTCAATAGTTTAGGTTACTAAAAGTTAGTTTACCCATTTATGTCAGCAGGTCTGAAACTGCCAACATTTCTAATCATCTGATTAAGTTTCCATGAGCCAAGTCTCAGATATTCCATTAATCATAAACTTTTGGTCAGTGCAGCACAGGGATTTCAAGTTTTTATAAAAGAATTGCTCACTAGGAGAATCTTTAATGTGCCTTTAAACTAAGTCTTGTTTACTGTATTAGAAGACACTAGTATTTGTTCAGTTTCCTCATCTGGGTGGGGAGATTGTTGATAGCAATAAAGCTTTTTCTTTTTCTTTTCTTTTTTTTTTTTGAGACAGAGTCTCGCTTGTTGCCCAGGCTAGAGTGAGTGCCATGGCGTCAGCCTAGCTCACAGCAACCTCAAACTCCTGGGCTCAAGCAATCCTGCTGCCTCAGCCTCCCAAGTAGCTGGGACTACAGGCATGCGCCACCATGCCCAGCTAATTTTATATATATATTAGTTGGCCAATTAATTTCTTTCTATTTATAGTAGAGACGGGGTCTCGCTCTTGCTCAGGCTGGTTTCGAACTCCTGACCTCGAGCAATCCGCCCGTCTCAGCCTCCCAGAGTGCTAGGATTACAGGCGTGAGCCACCGCGCCTGGCTTAAAGCTTTTTCTTTTAGAAATTTTGCAAACTCAATGTTACATTTATATGAATATATATGTAGATACAGATTCTGATATGGCTGCCTTTAAATTATACAATTAATTATGAACCAATTATTTAGTTTGAAATGTTATGGCTTCAGGAAAATTTTCAATTGTAAGGTTGCTCAGAATGATAGCATCGCAAATACATGGGCTTACCTGTGATTTTTGCTTTGGTGAATGTTTAAAAACAAAGAGAATCATTTACATATGCATTTTACATATACACACACAAAAAATTAAAAAACCCAGAATGGTCCTTAGGCATGAGTTCAACACAAGTTCTGACTGAATAATGGCTATGGAAAATTTCCCAAGTATTTAGAAAATCTGTTCTTTAGTGAAAAAGAAATAGTATACCATGGTATCATATGTTCTTTTCTGATAAAGAAAGCAACTACAGAAAGCTTTTATTTGTTCAAAGTAACCAGTGCTATTGATGCAACTCCCCCCAACAACTCTCTCAATACTACTTTCAAAACAAATGTATCAAACTTGATTTATTAGATGTAGTTATTTTTTCACATTAGTAAATCAAAAACCAAGACCCAGATTATATCTATATCTATATCTGTATTTGTATCTGTATCTATCTATATATATATTAATGCAAACAATTATTGAGGTTCATCTTCTGGACAAGAATGCCAAGTTAGTCTCTCTTCATAAAAAGCAATTACAATTTGAGGACACTTCATATTTGCCTCTTTTGCCAGCACCAGATCTGCCTCATCTGAATCTTTCCATTTCATAAGAAACATTAATTCTCCACTGCTATCTGTGGCACCAATTATTCTTTCAGGATCAAGACCTCTGGCAAAGTCTCTTGGTTTGTCAGCAGCATCTCTTTTCTTCTTTAATTTGCTATCATCAGATTCACTGTCAGACAAAGGTTTTCTTTTTATACCATCTTTTTCTTTACCAGCTTTTTGAGAATTAAGAAATGCTTCAATTAACTCCGGACAATCCAAATTTTCTTTAGGTTCCCAAGTATTGTCAGCATCTGTAAATCCTTTCCACTTTAGGAAATACTCCACTTTCCCATTTACATGTCAATCCATTACTTTTTCCACCCCAAATTCTTCAGACTCTGCCTTTTCAACCTTTTTACACTTCCCATTCTGTTTCTTTCCCATTTTTTGCAATGTAGTTTTATTGGAGACCATTTTTTTTTAAAACAGAGTCTCACTTTGTTGGCCAGGCTAGAGTGCCATGGCATCAGCCTAGCTCACAGCAACCTCAAACTCCTGGGCTCAAGCAATCCTCTTGCCTCAGCCTCCTGAGTAGCTGGGACTACAGGCATGTGCCACCATGCCAGGCTAATTTTTTCTATATATTTTAATTGGCCAATTAATTTCTTTCTATTTTTAGTAGAGACAGGGTCTCACTCTTGCTCAGGCTGGTTTTGGACTCCTGACCTTGAGCAATCTGCCCATTTCGGCCTCCCAGAGTGCTAGGATTACAGATATGAGGCACCGTGCCCAGCCAGAGGCCATTTTTTATTGCAGACTTGAAGAGCTATTATTCACCACCTGTGAGCTATTCCAGATCTCAGGTCTATGGTATCTCATGACATTTCTTAAAATTACAGTATTCTTAGTGGGCAAGATTATTTTTCCTTTAGTATTTTAAATATTTCATCCTACTCTCTTTTGGCTTATAGATTTCTGCTGAGAAATGTACTCCTAGCCTTATTGAAACACCCTTATATGCCGTTTGCTTCTTTTCTTTTGCTGTTTTCTGGATCTTCTCATTGTACTTAACTCTTGGCAGTTTGCTTATAGTATGTCTTAGTTTAGTTTTGTTTAGATTGAATCTAATTTAACATTTCTGACCTTCCTGTACATAAAAATTTATGTCCTTCCCAAGATTTGGAACATTTTTTGCTATTATTTCTTTTAAAAACTTTCTACCTCCTTTGTCTTTTTCTTCTTTTTTATGAATTCCTATGACTCAAGTATTAGCTATTTTAATGTGTCTCACAAACCCTGCAAACATTTTTCATTCTTTTTTCTTCTCTGACTGTATATGTTCAAATAACCTGTCTTTGAGTTCACCATTTCTTTCTTTTACACTATCAGTTCTGCTGTTGATGCTCTCTGTTGCCTTTTTCATTTCATTTATTGTATTTTTCAGCTCCAGAATTTCTGTTTGATTTTTTAAAAATAATGCCAATATCTCTATTAAAATTCTCCTTTTGGAAGTTTATTGTCTCCCTGATTTCAGTGAATCATTCCTCTATATTTTCTTGAAGTTTTCTCAGATTCCTTAAAATAATTGTTTTGAATTCTTTGTAAGACAGTTTGTTATTTCCATGCTTTGGGATCAACTACCAAAAGATTGTGTTTTATGGTGGTTTTATATCTCCTTGGTTTTTTATGTTTCCTGTTGCCTTACATTTATGTCTGTGCATTTGAGGAAGTAGGGACTTATTCCAGTCTTTGCCAACTGACTTTGTCTGGAAAAGACTCTGAGCCCATACAGAGACTTTGGGAAGAGGGGGTTATCAATGGTAGTGAAGAGCCCAGTGAGAAAACAAATGAAAATTCTTCATTCCTTACAATTTGGCCCAGGGGCAGAGCTCTCTCACCAAGGACTCCAAAGTAATACCTGTTTGGTGCCATTGATGAATATAATGAAGGAAAAACCAGTTTTTAACTTAGAAGATAAGCAGCAAGCCCAAGCAAGAACTAACCACAACCAGACATCTCAAATAATAGGTAAGGCTGACTGGATTAATTTGCAGCTGTAAATCACAGGTTACCAGATAAGGGGCTCAGACACTTCATCAGGGCCCATTGAGGCAGTCCAGGTAGGCTGGGATGGAGGCAAGAAGGGGAGGGGGCCAGTACCTCAAGCAGTGAGCCCTCAGATTAACAAAATAAAGTCCCTAGGATTTGGGAAAATAACAAAAGATGGAAATGGAGGTAATAAGTATTGATGTTGGAGAGGTTATTTCTTAAGGAAGAGAGGAAGGCATAGGGAAGAGTCAAAGAGTAGATTAATAAAATGTGGTATATTTAAACCACAGAGTACTACTCAGCCACAAAAAATGGTGATCTAGCACCTCTTGTATTATCCTGGATGGAGCTAGAGCCCATTCTACTAAGTGAAGTATCACAAGAATGGAAAAACAAGCACCACATGTACTCACCATCAAACTGGTATTAACTGATCAACACTTACATGCACATACAGTAGTAACATTCATCCAATGTTGGACAGATGGGAGGGGGGAGGAAGGGATATGGATATTCACATTTAATGGGTGTGGTGTGTACCATCTGAATGATAAACACACTTGTAGCTTTGACTGAGGCAGACCACAGGCAATATATGTAAACATGCATCTGGAATGACTTACTTATTTGTGGACACACCCAGTCAACATATATTAATATATCAGAAACTACATTCTTCTGAGATATTTTTAAGGTCAATCCTTTATGCTATATTTAACTCCACATCTCTTAGACCTTGGGACTTGATTTCTACAAATTCCCTGAAAAGTTACAATTGAATGATGTTTTGTAAAACTCTAGTATTTGTGATGCAATGGCATAAACAAGAGATGTTGGTGTTATTTTTTTACTTTCTCAGAGAGAAAAACTGCCATCCCTGGAACTTTGAGGAGAAGAAGAAAGAGAAGACGCAGAAAAAGAGGTAAAAAAGTGATCAAAACACTTTTAATAGTTAACCATCTAGATTTTTATTTTATATTCTGTGCACTGAGTGAAAAATCAGTTTTCTTAATTGGCTTATGGCAGCCAGTACGGGAGTTACAAACTTGGCCACAAGGTCATTTTAAGACCTTCAATACCTGCTCCAGCTAAATCCAATCCCTAGTGCCCCACTCACGTGGTGTGTGGGGATCCCTGAGCAACGTACGAAGTATCATTTTTATTGATTCATTGAGTGATATGTAATAGATGTACATGCTTTGGGTGTGTGGGTGATAATCTGATAGTTTCATATAATTGAATCAGAGTAATTGGGATAGCCATCACTTAAAATGCTGATCTTTACACTAGGAACATTTGAATTATTCTCTCCTAGCTATGTTAGAATGTACAATTAATTAATATTAACCCTACATCTCCTACTGATCTATCAAATACCAGGTCTTATTTTGTCTATCTAACTGTAGATTTGTACCTATTAATCAACCTCTGCTCATCCTCCCTCCTGAAGTGAGAAGTTTCTTCTAGAAACCCCCACCCTGAGCTTCCCTTTCAGCCACAGAAAAAGCTTAGGTGAGGGAGAGTGAAGCAAAGCAGACTGCAAAACAGGGGACAGACACCAGCCTATTTGGTGCCACATCCGCTACTCTTGTTGCCATCCTGCTCTCTGCTCCCCCAGGTGATGCCTCAAATAGGAAGACAAGCCTAAAATTTGACAGATTTTTCACCATCTCCATAACTTCAAAGCAATAAAAGGTCTAGAAATGTCTCCTCAAATCACCAGGAGGCAAGTCATTGTGGGAGCAGTGGATGTGGCCACCAAGATTAAGAGCTCAGATTCTGTTGCCCCAGGCTGCTGCGGTGGGCTTTTGGAGGGTGGAGCAGAGGAAGAAATTATCTATAGGTATTTTAAAAGAAGACCTTGAAATGTAACTAATTCCTGGGGAAGATCCCTCCAATCTATTTAAATTAGAAAAGAAGGATCTTTTGTGTGGAACAAGAGAAGACCTCGTATATCCAAAGCAATCTTAATCAAAAAGAACAAATTGGGAGGTATCAGTCTCCCAGACTTCAAACTTTACTACGTGGCTATGGTAACCAAAACATTATGATACTTGCAGAAGAACAGAGATATAGACGTTGGAATAGGATGAGGAGTCCAGATAAAAAACCATCCTCATATAGCCATCTAATCTTCAACAAAGCCAGAAAAAAGTATATATTGAGGAAAAGAATCTCTATTCAATAAGTGGTCCTGGGAAAACTGGATATCCACATGCAGAAGATTGCAACTGCATCCTCACCTTTCACCTCTCACAAAAATCAACTCATGATGGATAGCAGATTTAAACCAAAGGGGCGAAATCTTAAGAATTCTGGAAGAAAGTGTTGGGAAGATTCTTTTAGACATCAGCCTAGGTAAAGAATTTATAAAGAAGACCCCAAAGCAATCACAGCAGCAACAAAAATAAACAAGTGGGACCTGATCAAATTAAAAACCTTTTGCACAGCCAAGAAAACTACCTACAAAATGGTAGAAAATATTTGCTTTCTGCATATCAATAAAGGGCTGATAACAAGAATCTATATGGAACTTAAGAAAATCAACAAGAAAAAATCAGATAACCTCATCAATAAATGGGCAAAAGACATGAACAGAAACTTTTCAAAAGAGACAGACTACTGGTCAGCAAACATGTAAAAAAGTGCTCAACATCTCTAACATTAGGGAAATGCAAATCAAAACTATAGTGAGATATCACTTAAGCCCAGTGAGAATGGTCTCTATCAAAGAGTCCCAAAATAACAAATGATTGAAACACTCTTACACTGCTGATGGCACTGCAAATTAGTACAACCCTATGGAAAGTAATTTGAGGATAACTCAAAGAGCTAAAAATAGAACTACCATTTTATCCAGCAATCCCATTACTAGGCATGTATCCAAAGGAAAAAAATGACATTCTGTAATAAAGGCATAAGCACTTCATGCTTATAGCAGCACAATTCACAATTGCAAAGATGTGGAAGCAATGCAAGTGCCTATCAATACAAAAGTGAATTAATAAAATGTGGTACATGTAGAAGACTGAAAAAGGATCCACACCTTTCACCTCTCACAAAAATGAACTCACACTGGGTAACAAACTTAAACCTAAAGTGTGAAACTATTAGAATTCTAGAGGAAAATGTTGGAAATACTCTTCTAGATATTGGCCTAGGTAAAGAATTTATGAAGAAGATCCCAAAGGCAATCACAGCAACAACAAAAATAAATGAATGGGACCTGATCAAATTAAAAAGCTTCTGCATAGCCGAAGAAACTGTCAAGAGAGCAAACAGACAACCCACAAAGTGGGAGAATATTTTTGCAAGCTACATATCCGATAAAGGGCTGATAACTAGCTATTTAGAACTCAGGAAAATCAGCAAGAAAAAATCAAACAACCCTATCAAAAAGTGGGCAAAGGGCAGGAACAGAAACTTTCCAAAAGAAGACAGAATGATGGCCAACAAACATATGAAAAAATGCTCAACATCTATAATCATCAGGGAAATGCAAATCAAAACCACAATGACATATCATTTATCTCCAGTGAGAATGGCCTTTATCAAAAAGTCCCAAAACAATCGATGTTGGCATGGACATGGAGAGATAGGAACACTCATACATTGCTGGTGGGACTGCCAACTAGTTCAACCTCTATGGAAAGCAAAATGGACATTCCTTAAAGCAATATAAGTAGATCTACCATTTGATCCAGCAATCCCATTACTGGGCATCTACCCAAAAGAACAAAAGTCACTCTATGAAAAAGACACCTGCATCTGAATGTTTATAGCAACAGAATTGCTATATTGTCATGGATGTGGAGAGATAGGAACACTCCTATACTGCTGGTGGGACCGCAAACTAGTGTAACCTTTGTGGAAAGCAATATGGAGATACCTGAAAGATACAAGTAGATCTACCATTTGATCTAGCAATCCCATTACTGGGCATGTACCCCAAAGAACAAAAGACATTCTATAAAAAGACATCTGAACTCAAATATTTATAGCAGCAGAATTCACAATTGCAAAGCTGTGGAAACAACCCAAGTGCCCATCAATACATGAGTGGATTAATAAAATGTGGTATATGTATATCATGGAGTACTATTCAGCTATATGAAACAACAGTGATATAGCACCTCTTGTATTTTCCTGGACAGATCTGGAACCCATTCTACTAAGTGAAGTATCCCAAGAATGGAAAAGTAAGCACCACATGTACTCACCAGCAAATTGGTTTCACTGATCAACACCTAAGTGGACATATAGGAATAACATTTATTGGGCGTCTGGCAGATGGGAGGGGAGAGGATGGAGGAGGGGATGGGTATATACATACATAATGAGTGGGATGCGTACCATCTGGGGGATGGGCATGCTTGAAGCTCTGACTGGTGGGGGGGCAGTGGAAGCGGGTGGAAAGGCACCACATGGAACCTGGACATTTGTACCCCCATAATATGCTGAAATAAAAAAAATTGTAAATAAAAAAATGTGATATATATATATATATATATATATATATATATATCATGGAATACTACTCAAGTACATAAACAATGGTGAACTAGTACCTCTTATATTAACCTGGATAGAGATTAAGCTCATAGTTTGAAGACAAGTATCCCAAGGATGGAAAAA
This sequence comes from Microcebus murinus, assembly GCF_040939455.1. Lineage (NCBI taxonomy): Eukaryota > Metazoa > Chordata > Mammalia > Primates > Cheirogaleidae > Microcebus > Microcebus murinus. The sequence goes on from NC_134111.1 coordinate 98,683,083, forward strand.
CATGCAGCACACGTACTTGCCATCAAATTGGTATTAAATAATCAACACTAGGTGTTCACGTGGTAGTAACTCTCATGGGGTGCCGGTCAGGTTGGGCAGTGTGCGGGGCAAATCCACAGCTAATGGAAGTGGGGCATGCACTGTGTGCCCCATTACAAGCATGAAGGACATGCTTATAGCCCTGGTTTTAGCCAGGCAAATGCATTACACATAACAAAAATGTTTGCACCCCCATAATATCCTGAATTAAAATAAATAAATAGATAAATAAAATTTAAAAATAAAAGCTGTTCATCATCTTTGAGACTTCTATGAGGTTCATGCTGAAAATTTACAAGACACATAGTTTTGTGAAAGCCAAAAGCAGTGTTTTGTGAATCTCTATTGATTTCTCACAAATATATACTGGTTATAAAAGGATTTGTATTTAATTAATTAATTTTAATAGATTTGCATTTACTTATAAACTTCTATCTTAATAAAAAAAGAAGGATCTGAGGATGGGTGGGAGAGATGCTGCCCAGTTGTAGAGGAAGTTAGAATAAAAAAATTGTTTCCTTTCAGGTCCAAGAATTCCCAAAGATGAAAGTATGAATTTTCTACTTCCTGAGCTTCCCGTGATTTGTGGTGACATAAAGGGGATTCTGTATAAGGAGAAATTTCAACAAGGTGAGTTTCCTGGTCTTCTAGGATTTTCAACTGGAAAATACCCATGCAAATAGCACACTGTTGAGGAATAGATATCTGCTTTGGGGGACTCCAAGATCACCCCAGGTCTCATTTACTAGGAGCTCTCCTAGGACTTGGTACAAAGTCACACTCACAGCTCGGGTCTGTCAGACTGAAAGGACACAAAGCAAAGTCAGCAAAGAGAAAAGGCACGTGGGGCAAGGTCCAGAGGAAACCAAGAGCCAGCTTCCAAGAGTCCTCTCTGGGTGGAGTCTCACAGGACTCACTATGCAAATAGCAGAGAAGTATATACACATGGCAGGGAGTTCCTTCCTTCCACGGCCTATCAGCCTGAGTGTGGGGCCCCTGAAGACTGAGGGGACAATTCAGACTTTCCTGCTACTGATCCTGAACCCAAAGTGGTGGCTCCAGATCCAGTGTGGGGGGAGGCCAAGTGCAGGTGTTTTCACGGTCGGGAGCTCACCTTGTCTTGGTCTTCCAGGAACCTCAGTGAAGTGTATAAAGAGTGAGACTGGAAGATGGTTAACTCCCAGGCGATTTCAAGGTCGAGGAGGCTACAATGAATCCTGCAACTGGAAGCTAAGCATACGCTGCGGTGGATTTACTCTGAAAGAACTAATTAAGGTATTCCACTGACAAACAGCTCTAATCAAGGTTTTGGCTGTTACACCAGGCTTTAGCAGAAATTCTCAGTGTCCAGAAAACCAACAGACTCTCCTTGCCCAAGGCCCAGTGCATATGCTGTTACTATTAATAACATTTCCCCCAGGTGTGACTGTGACTGGCTTATACTACAGCTTACTCCTCTAAGCACAGTAACTCTTCTCCTTCTGAAGGTAGGACAGTAAATTGTGCACTTGACTCTGCCATGAATAAAATGTGCAGTGTGGTCACATGGAGGTAACTTAAATTCGTGGGAAAGGGGTCCTAAACTTTGGGGATCAATGTTAAACGTAACATAATAGAATTGTATATCAGAAAATAATACATCAGGATAGTTCCTACTTTACACAATATATCTACAAATATTCCTTTACATAAGCCACCTCAAATTTGTTCTTGAAAGAGAATACAAATATTGCATTTTAAACTATCTGCTTTGCTCCTCATATGAATCCCCTGATGTAGACAAAGCAGGGACAGGGTTTGCTGCAGAGGAACCTGTGTCTTTTGACTCCAGCTACCATGGTTTCTCAGTTGCTCACCTCAGACAGCCCTTCCCTGGGCCACTCTAACCACAAAGAAAAGGTCTGTGTTAAGCAAATGTTTGCTGAGACACATCTAGAGCCACGAGGGAGCACAGGTGTGAGCCCTACCTGGGCAGGGGCTGTGCCTTAGGAGCCACAGGCTGCACAGTGCGAGTGCTCTGAAGAGAGACACCTGCAGGGAGGGATGCGGCAGGAAGGAAGGTCATTTCTGGCTTTGAGGTTGATGACAGTTTCCTGGAACACTTTGCGATGAGCTGGGTGTAAAGAGCAGAAGAGTTCTTACAAGTGAAAATGTAGAACAGGACATTCTACATTCATAAGAAAGGATGGCATGAAAATCTGCTCCATAAAGTGCCAACAAGTTGTGGATATTGAGGCGTGATACATTCACTGGACTGACTGTGGACATCATGAGGCCAGAGAAGTAGTCTGAACACTTCCTTTATCCTCTAATCCCTGAGGAATCATGGAAGATACCTTGAATTGAGTTGAAAGTGGGATATGCAAGTAGAACTATCTGGATGACATTGAGAAATGTTGAGACATAAAATAAAAACAAGGACCCACCCTATCATTAATCTCTTGTCTTTCAGAAAGAATATCTACCAAATCCACCAAGAGGCAGAAAAAAGTGATTATCAAGTGACTTCTGCTGATGCCTCATCGCTAATGTTGTTGGTTTCCATCTCTGTAGACTTGCTGTCTTTAAATTGACCAATCATGATAAATCTTGACTGTATAATATGGTGCTTGTGCAGTTCCTGCTTTCAAACATTATATAATGTATAAGGCTGGGACTTAGGGCCACAAAACATTTGAGATAAAGGTGGGAACAATCATTAAAAATAAATACGACAGATGTCTTTTTAGTAGAATGTCTTTTGTTCTTTTGCATAGATGCCCAGTAATGGGATTACTGGGTCAAATGGTAGTTCTACTTGTAGCTCTTTGAGGTATCTCTGTATTACTATCCACTGATACACTGAGGTTGTCCTATTTTGCAGTCCCACTGGCAATGAAAGAGTGTTCCTATCTCTCCACATCCAAACCAACATTTATTGTTTTGGGACTCTTTGATAAAGGTCATTGTCACTGGATATAAGATGTTTGAAGCTCTTATATGTAACCTAAACATTTGTACCCCCTTAATATACTGAAATAAAAAAAACACATAAATAACACAAAATTAACCATGTGGGTATGATTTAATAACAGATCTGAATGCCATACTTTCTCAAAATTAAATATAAAAGATGGAGCTGGAGTTGGAAAAGCAAGTGTGATTATGAAATGCACAAAATACAATACATGGAACAACTATTATCTTTACAACCTCTACTTAAAAATTGATTGTTTTTCTTTGGTTTTTATAGTTTCTGTCTTTAATAAAATAAGAATGAAGCAAAAGTTCCCGTAGAAACATTCAATGCTCATTACAGATAACCTAACGTAGAGTTCGCTAGGAATGTGTGTATAGCCATATTCACCCAGGGAAGCAAACAACAAAACACTGTCTTGTTCTTTCTTTTGTCTTGTTGCTCCACTACATACACACACACACACACACACACACACACACGCACGCACACGCACACAGGTTTTCCTTCAGGCCACCCTTGAGAGCAGAGTGAGTGGGAGGCAGAAGTGTCCTGCAAAGCTGCTGACCAGGAGAATGGTTTCCTGTGTGCGGAGGCTCTCTGCCCCACCAGAGACGCTGTGCAGACCTCACTGCCATCCAGGAAGTGAATCCTCCCTCCATGGAAGTGGCATGTGGAGTTCACGGACCACAGTTCTCCAGCTGGGTGATTTCCAGGGCAGGTGGTGAGAGCCTGTGTGCTCTCCACGGCCTCTCCAAGGCTGAGCGTGAGGGGAACCTGGGGAAGGAAGGAGGTGGACGAACTTCCACTTTCCTAACCTCTGACACCAGTGACCTTGCATAACTCTGCCACACCAGGACATCGTGGTTTTCACAGAGCTGGCTTCTGGGGCTATTAGCTACCCTGGCTTGATGACTAGAGACTCAGTGACTAGGTCCCGCAGCCACTGGGATTTCTGGAGAAGGAGACATTATTTGATCTATTTCTTAAGGCCAAATATGTCTTTCAGGTGCCAGAGTAAAGGGAAGCTCAGTTCCCGCCAATCAACTGAGTTGGCCTCCCCCATCCCTTCATTGCAGGCTCCCTCTCTCTATTCCCTGTGGCTCCAGGGCCCTACAGGGACAACTGCCTCAGTTCTCAGAGGGTCTCTCCAAAGGGTCTCCTTCCCCAGACCCTTGACTTCTGATGCTCCTGTCACTCACAGCATGACATGGCAGGTGCTGCTGTTGGCAGCTTCCCTGCCCCTAAGTTTCCTGTTAAACCTGCTGGTGGTAGATGACAGGCTCTGGATAGTAAGGCATAAAAGTCCAAGCTGATCATTTACTGGCTGCTAAGAAATCTCTTCTCCCGAGTGACAACTGTGTTCACTCGTTCACACACTTATGTGTCCATTCAACAAACAAACATGCAGCAACTACACAGGCCCACGTGATGGGGCCAGTCATGGCAATGCAAAGCAGGACCAAAGACAGCCTTAGGGGCTGTGTCAGCCACGTTGTCTTAACTGTGGGATAACTAGTGGGGTGAGGTGAGGGATTCCAGGCCACTCAGATACTACACCAGCTCTTGGCCGAAAGGCCAAGAAGTAACAACCCAGGCCAAACAGAGACACTGACAAGTCCTCTTCTCCCATCATTGCGCCTTGGATCACACTGGGTGCTTTGTCTGTGGCCTCTGCCCTGGCTGGAGGTAAACGCTGAAGCAGTCACTGTTCCAGAGCAGAAAGAGGCCGAGTCACTCCACAGATATCCAAGCTCAGTGCAGAGTTTCATGAGTTGTCCTTCTGAAACCCCCACAATTTTTGGGAATTAAAACTTGTATTCCATCCCCAGGCCAGCTATCAAAGGGGTAGAAAAATGTTCTTTGCTATTTGTTCCTCATTATCTTTAATCAAGATTGTCCAGACAAGGACAAGGACTACAAGATCATAGTCACTGGAGATAAGGTCACTGTCGCCTAAGAACCAAGACCCAAGACCAAAAATACCAATTATAGTTTAGCAACAATAGCCCACAGTGACACTGGTCAAGCAGGCCCAAGCTCCACTGCTGAAAATCCCATTTTAAAAAGCCCGTGTTTCTGCTTAAAGAGAGGATGGTAGTCTTTGAGACACCATACGCTGTCCTCATTTGCCAGCAGATTAATAAATTCCCTTTGTCCTCAAACCACTATATTCTCATTGATTCCACCTCAGGGACAGAAACGGAACGTTGGGCTGTGTTTGGACAGCTACAGTCTTGAGAATAGAAACATTTTCAGTTTCCACAAACAGAGCACAGCTATAAGGAGACTGTAATGCCAATCACTGCCTCTCGAGGGGAGTGTGTACATGGCCAGAGCTAAGTTGGGGAGGCGAGTGGGTACTGGGCAGGGGTGACAGGGACACTGGGCTACTAAAATGAGAGGCGGAATCACAGGCCCTTCCTTGCCTTGCGCGCACACAGTGTGTCTGTGGCTGGCCTCGCTGGCTGGGCTGGTCATGGGAAAAGTACATGAGCTGGCGTCAGTGGGTCATGGGAGTCTGTGCCAGGGCACAGGGGATAGGCGCCTTGTCCTGTTGTGCATACAACAGGGGCTTAAACTGAAGAAGTACGGGGGACCATGCAGACTGTCAGTGGGGACCAGGGTTTTGTCGCCCTGGCCCAGCCCCCTTCCTCCTCCTGCTGCACAAGGGCTGAGCTTCCTCGGGGTGTTTCCCATGGATGGTCCCTGGACCTTCAGCAGGTGCCCAGAGGGACTTCCTGTGCTCCCCTACCCTTCCTCTCTCCCTACAAGCCCTCACCCTTCAGCCTCTTCCTCCTCTGCCATGACAGCTCTTCCCCCTCATCCCCTTTTCCAGGGATCCACTCCCTTCCAACTGAAATAATCACATTTGCACCCCCAACAATGCCTCTGGCATCCTCCAAACCTGCAGCCTCAGGTGTCCAAAGCCTCCACCACCTGAGCTCTGCCAAGCAGAGGACCAGGAGAGGGAGAGCAGAGTTGGGCTCAGTTTCACCCTAGGCCCGAAAAGCTGAAATATGGCCACCAATGCCCGCTGAGCCCAGGGGATAATTGCATGACAATTATGCAATTGCAGTGGTGTTATGTCCCCAGCCTCTGCCCATCTGGGCACATGTAGGACAGAATCTGAGGAGAGAGATGTATACTTATAAGCTTGACCCCTTTAGGGTGTGAGAGCTTCTCCAAATTGTATCACTTTTTCATACCTGAGTTCCAAGCCAACTGAGAGGTAGGCAAAAAGGGGAGACGGATGTGGATCAAAATACCAGTTTTATTCTGACAAAAGCTGCAGTTGGGGGTGTGGCTTTGATATGTGGCAATAAAGGCATCACGAATACTGAAGCCTAGAATTGGGCTTATCCACATGGCCTCAGGCTGCTCCAAGCACCCACTCCTCACCCCACCCCCATGCAGGTCCCTGTCCCTGTGCTCCTGAGCTAGGAGAAGCCAGCAGAGCCCTGGTCCCTGCAGACAGGATGACTCCAGGGAGACCCAACAAGGGGCAGACAGTCCCATTCCCCAAGGCCCCCAGTCAGAGAAGTATCACCTGTGAGACAGGAGGGGTCAGGAAGAGACCGGTGTGTGGCCCTGATTGGTGTGTGGCTCCCAGAAGGAAACGCTGCAGCAGGACTGAGTGCTCCCCTGAAGATCCGGGGCTCCTGCTCTTCACTCCCCATTTCTACCCCCTGGAGGGAAGCCAGGTTCTCCATCCTCAGGTCTCACTGGGCACCTTTGCTCTGTGTGCAGCTGCGTCCTGCCCTTGAACTCTTCAGTCCAGGATGCAAACTCCTTTAGTCATGGGGGATGCACCTCTGGTCCCCACAGGGTCCCTCCCAGCTTGGAAAATCACCTCGACTTCTAAAGTCTGAACCGAAGCTAGCTCTTGTTGAAGTTTATGAAGCCCCTCACCTTGCCAGGTCCTCTACTGGTGGGGCAGCACCGGCATGGGAGTGTCCACCTGAGAAGGTCACCCTGTGTATTGCCCCACCTAGCACGCTGCCCATTGCCCTGGAATTGCAGGTGCTGACCTTAGCAGACCCTGAGCAGACCCAGGAAAAGCTGGCACATTTCTGTCAGTGCTGGCTCAGCTGTGGCCTGGGCCTGCCTGCTGCCTAGGGACAAGAGCAGAGAGAGATGGGACGCCACAGCAGGCTGGTCCGGTCTGTGCCTGGCCTAGTTGGGGCCACCGTGCCATGGTGGAGGCTGGGAGCAGACGGCAGCTGTGCCCAACAGAGGCTCAGCTCACCAGCTCCTCTGCCCACAGTAGGGGGTTGGGGACAGAGACACAGAGAGAGAGACCTGAGGGTGTGCAGCACCTGGTAGGCACAGGGACCCTGCCCTCTGGAGAAGATGTCCTCATCAGTGTCCGGGAGTCTGTCCCAAGCAGGCTGGTGCTCACGTGCTCCTTTGGGGACAGAAAGAGCAGACGTGGACGAGGGTGGAAACCCCTTCTCCCACATTGTCACGTGTGACCGACAGTCACCCTGTCCACAGCTGGAGGGGGCGGATTCAGTGGGAGCCGATGTGGAAAACATCCCTGGAGCCCTGTCTCCCCGGCCCGAATCCCGCCTGCTCCCCCCGCTCCCCGGCCCTGGATCCCAAGGCCCCGGCCCCGAATCCCGCCTGCTCCCCCTGCTCCCCGGCCCTGGATCCCAAGGCCCCGGCCCCGCGGCCTCCCCGTCTCCGCCTTGGCTGCTGGGCGGACGCGGGCGTCGTCCAGGTCGCTGCGCACCCTGTGCGGACCGAGGGCTCCGAACCTGAACGCACCGTCTGGCAGTGACGCAGCTCCGAGGCTAAGTCCCCCGGCCGGTCACCTGCCCGTTCCTTCTGGATCACCTGGCTCCCACCTCCAGCTCCCCAACGAGAGCGTTCGCCCTCTCAGGTCCCGGTGGCTTCCTCGAAGCTCAGGCGTCTCTCCTTCACCCCGGGGTTGTAGCAGCCCCGCAGTCAACGCGCCTTCAACCCTCGCGCCTACGACGTCAGCCGCTGTCAGCACTTGGCTCCAGCCTCCCGCCCCAGCGCGCCCTCCCGCGTCCGATGCCGCGTCTCGGCTCTCGCCAGCCCGTGTGCGCATGCGCAGACCTGACTCGTCCGTCCGGGCTCTGCCACGGGCCTGGGAGAGAGTCGAAGTTTCTGGCTTTCCCTCCAGCCTGCCCCCACCACCCCAGCCTTCTCAGCAAGGGAAGAGGAAACATGGAGTTTACCCCCACTTCCAGTAACCTTGCCACTTTCTTGGAAGGCAGAAGCAGCTGAGGCCAGTTTGGGTTCTAGTGGATGTTTTTTCTGTCCTTTGCACAAATTCGTGGGGCGCCTGGAAGCTGCCCCTGCTGGTCCTGGGGTCCTCCTTCCTGGTACTCCAGGTCTTGCCCAGGGCCTCTCCCCGTCCCTCTGCCACATTTCAGGAAGCTGAAAACCTTTTGGTGTCAAGAAGGAGAGACACGGTGTCCACGGCTCGCCATGAGCTTGGACGAATACTTTCACTTCTCATTTCCCCTTTTGGGCGGAGCCCTCTCTGGGTAAATTAGTCTGTCCACCGACATTCTGCCCAGAGTCCGGGCAGTGACAAGGGACACAGGCCAAACAGATTGGAGGGTTTGAACGTCCCGCTCTGAGGACACCAGGTAAGGGCTGTGACCTGAGCACCAGGTGAGTCTTTATCTCCCTCCTCATCTCTGGCAATATTGCTGCCAGAGTGCAGTAAATTCGTGCCGTTAGTGCAGTTCCTGTCTAAAGCTTCACTTGAGTCCTGCTTTGCAAGGCCACAGGCATGCAATACAATGAAATCAAAGAGTATATAATAAGGAAATTGTGTTTTTAAACTGCAGCAGGACAGCTGTTGGTGTGAGTCCAGCTTGAAATAACACACGTGGCTTCCATGTTTGCAGCTGCTGCTCAGGCCAGGACTCTCTGAACACAGGAGTCCTTTGAGGCAGGGATGTGTTATTTCTCCATGACCTTTGAACCCTCATATGATCCTCTTCTTTCTTCTACCTTCACATAGGTCCTGTCAAAGAAGGTAGTTTAGAAAATAGATGCTCTGATAAACACCTGGCTTACTTTAAACATTGGATGCTGTGGTCTCCCCTGTCGTGGAACAGGGGGTCCTGCCTGTCCTGGGCTGTTGCTATGACTGGCTTGGGGTCTGAGTTCTTCCTCCATTGACCTTGTTCAGAAGAAGGAAAAGGAAAAGACAGGCCCAGGAAAGGAAAATGCTAGTGCAGGCTGAATATTTGTATTTTTACTTTAATTTCCTCTTGCAGGAAAGGGGATATCTCTGAAAGGAAAAGGGATAGAAACCCTATCTTTTCTCTAGTAATGGATTCAGAAATAATACTGCTTATTTTTTAATTTAAATTTTTATAAAAAAGAAATTGATATACCACAAAAAGGAATTGATATACCACTATTTTTAAAGCATTTATTTATATGTGTATTTATTTATGAAACAGAGTCTCTCTGGCTGGAGTGCAGTGGCCTCATCAGAGCTCACTGCAACCTCAAACTTCTGGGCTCAAGTGATCCTCCTGCCTCAGTCTCCCAAGTAGCTGGGACTACAGGTGCATGCCACTATGCCTGGTGAATTTTTCTATTTTTAGTAGAAATGGGTTTTGTTCTTGCTCAGGCTCGTCCTGGACTCCTGAGCTCAAATGATAGTCCCATCTTGCTGATATACCATAATTTTTTAACCCTTTGCCAATTGAAGGACATATAGGTTGTTTTCAGTTCACTTTTAGTAATAATCTGTAATAACAGTGATTACATATTTATTTTGGGTTTTTTTTGCATGTATACAAATATTTAACTTGTGTCAAAATCTAAAAAAGGGGAATTATTGACACAATGTGTGTTAACATTTACTTGTTTATAGATTCTACCAAATTGCCTTTCCTAAGTGGCTGAATCAATCAATATATTTCTCTACCAATGATGAAACGAACAGGCCATCTCCCAACACCCAGTCAAACTTTGCAAATCTGATGGATAAAAAGTTGCATCCTGTTTTAATTGGTATTTTCTTGATTGTGTGGGAAATTGAACAGTTTTTCATTTTTATTGGCCATTTAAATTTCCTCTTCTATGAATTACTCATTTTTTTGCCAATGTTATTCAATTGAGATGTTTGTCCTTTCTTTCATCATATGAGAGAGTTCACTAAATATTCCAGTAAGTATAAATATACTTTTCTTGTCTTTTATCTTAATAAAGCTTAAAATTTAACATATAGACCTATCTTGGTCCTGATCTTATAAGATAGATGCACACTAATTGTTATAAATAAAGTGATGCAGAAAGTCACTGACATTCCATGAGCACTGCCAGTTTTAAGGTAGTTCTTATGATCTTCAAGGTGGCAGATTTGCTTCTACCTTTATTTCAGGAGACGTTTTTTCTGCTATATCTCTGAAATTTTTTTTCTCTTTCAATTTTTAGGCCAAATTATTCTTATATTGGAGTAACTTTAGCTTTCACAGCTAAAGTTTATCTATTGCCTAGTGCTTTCATCTTTTCAGTTCTTTACTTTGTGTTAATAATGGTTGTGTCAAACTTTTCCTCCATGACAATTATTTAATTTTAATAGGTTTTTGTTTCTTGTGATTTCTAATTTTTTTTAAAAAATTGAGTTTTTCTTTTTGGGGGGATCTTAATTTGTTTCTACAACTATGCAATCTCCACTTTACCTCATTATTTTGTTAATTTATTGTCCCATTTTCACCTTCTTGCTTAGGTTTTGTCTGACATTAAGCACTGTGGGGACATCCTGCTTACCTTCTTCAGATTGCATTCTGTGTTCCTTTGTTCTCCCCTGCGCCTCTTCTGGCTGTTGTGCTTCACCCCAAACTTCTCACTTCCTCAGACTCTATCTGGGTGAAATGTGTTTTTTCACATTTCCTGCCTTTGCTGAGGCCAAATTGCTTCCTATCTGAGCTACAGTTCAAAGGATGTATTTTAATTCTTAACAATTTTTCTCAGGACATGATTAATTGATTAGACCATCGTTTTTTCCACTGATTTGCAATGTTACCCTTTTTGTTAACCAAATTGCCATACAGGCAGGTGCTTTTCTGTGTTCTCTGTTCTCTGCCATTGGTCCGTGGTTGCCTCTGCTTGTGCCAGAACTACACTGTCACAAAGGCGACAGCGTCCCAACAACTCCCGATACATGGTGGAGAAAATCTTCTTCTCCTCTCCCTCCAAAGTGTCCTGGACTTTTGTGTTTTCAAATCAACTTCTCAAAATCTTATTGGGATTTTGTGTAGGATTGCACTGAGTCTATGGACCAATTTCAAGAGAAGTGACATCTTTACAATATTATGTCTTCCATCTCATGTGTATGGTATATGTATATTACTAATTTTAAAATATTTTCTAATAAATTTCTATTTTTCTATTTGAAAGCTTTGTACTTATAGATTTCTTGGTAGACATTTGATATCTTTATGATATTATAAACTACAATAGTCCTCCCTTATGCATAATTGTGTTTTCCATGGTTTCAATTAACCTATGGTCAACCAATGTCTGAAAATATTCAATGGAAAATTCCAGAAATAAACAATTTATAAGTTATAAATTGCATGCCTTTCTGAATAGTGCGATGAAGTCTCATGTAGTCCTACTAAGTCCCACCTGAGACGTGACCCATCCCTTTGTCCAGCACCTCTACCCTGTAGGTGGGACCCACCTGCCTATTAGTCACTTAGAAGCTGTCTGAGGTATCAGATCAACTGTTTGGTGTCGCAGTGCTGTGTTCAAGGAGCCCTTTTTTTACTTAATAGTAGCCCCAACGTAGGAGACTGGTGATGCTGGCAACCTACATAATGCCATAGAGAAGCCATAAATCGCTTCCTTTAAGTGAAAATGTGAACATTCTAGATGATAAGGAAAGAAAAGACAATTGTATGCTGAGGTTCCCTAAGATCTACAGTACAATGAGATATTATGAGAGAGAGAGAGACCACCCTCACACGGTATGGAGTGCTGTAGTATAGGTGACCTCTGTTCTGACCTATGGTTCTAGTTTTTGTTTTTTTCAATACTGAATTGTTTTTCTCACTGTGATTTTATACATAATGTTCTGCAGCCTATCTTGCTAGGATTCAATTCAGAGACACTGAATGAAAAGTTAAATTTAGGAAGGATTTACATTTTAAACATCTCTGAATGATCCTGGCTACAAATATGTATATTTCTTCATTTATTCAAGTGTTGTGAAATCTTTGTGATTTGTTTTTTGTCCTTGATGTTCTAGATTTTCATGATAATATATCTAGGTATGTGCTTTAAATATTCATTCTCTGAGCCTATAGGCTTTTAAAAAATGTATGTAAAACTGTGTTATATAAGAATAGCACAAACGAATATCTGTTAACGCAAACCAGAACTGGATGTCCCAGGAAATATCATTGATATATTCATGGAATTCTGAATTTATACCATATCATTGTTATTATACCACATAATATTTATGAATTAATTTTTTGACTTAGGATGATATTTTATGACTTAGGATGATATTTCTCCTTTAACAGCTTGTTTTTATCTTTCTGAGATTGTTTTTTCTTTCAGAGATTTATTTTTCTGAGTTGTTAATTAAGATGCATTTTTAAGGTTGGAATTTATTTTTATGCCATTGTTTATCATTTTTATATGGATGACCTGCTTACCCCAACTTGATTTTATATGAATTTAGAATTTTTTTTTTTTTTTGAGACAGAGTCTCATTTTGTTGCCCAGGCTAGAGTGAGTGCCATGGCGTCAGTCTAGCAACCTCAAACTCCTGGGCTCAAGCAATCCTCCTGCCTCAGCCTCCCAAGTAGCTGGGACTACAAGCATGTGCCACCATGCCCGGCTAATTTTTTCTATATATATTAGTTGTCCAATTAATTTCTTTCTATTTATAGTAGAGACGGGGTCTCACTCTTGCTCAGGCTGGTTTGGAACTCCTGACCTTGAGCAATCCGCCCGCCTTGGCCTCCCAGAGTGCTAGGATTACAGGCGTGAGCCACCGCGCCCAGCCTAGATTTTTTTAATGAAACAAATATTCTAATTATGCTTAGGTGAAGATATCTTTACAATGGCTTTGGTCAGGATGGACAGGAATTTTTCAGTCCTATATATTAGTCTTTCATAACCTCCATGCTTTCTTCTACTATGTCTTTGTTTGTTGCTTCAATACCATTTACTCTGGCCTCTACTCAGGTCCACCTATTTTATATGTGTTGGTTCTTCATAGCCTTTCGTTCACATATAAAAATCTAACATCCTCCACAGACATATCAGAATTCTTATCACTGTTTTTACATGGTATTCTTTTTCCTAGGATGCCCGCAGAAGATCAGAACATAGAGGACAGGCTTAACTATGACGGTATATTCAGGCACTTCAAAAAATTGAAAGTGAAGATTTCACGTGCAATAAAAAAGACCTTTCCATTCCTTCAGCTCCTCCGTGACCATGAATTCATCACAAATCAAATGTTTGAAGTAAGTAAAGTTTATAATATCACAATCTTGTAAACCAGCTCCAAAGTAAATTGGGCTTTGATGTCCTAGACCCAAACTTCGGGGTACAAGTAGCTCACTGAGTGATGTTCTATGAGTGGGGTATCTTTTCAAGTATTTGGTAAGTGCTCCTGTAAGGCAGAGGGGGAGGGGAGAAGCAGAAATCACCAAAGATGATCCTGCTGCTAACTGAGGGAGTGAGGTCCCTGGCACCCTATGGTGTCAGGGTGAATGGCACTGGAAATATGCTGGGTCAGAAATAGACATACTCCATAACTGTACAGTGTCTTGTAGGGAAACACACAATAGAACATAAATTAAAAATAATTATAATGAATTGATCCCTAATTTAAATAAATTGATTTATTGAAACTAATTAGCATGGCATTTTATTTCAATTCATACCAATTTAAAATATCTAGATTTAAGAATATTAAAACCCACAAGTATTTGTGTCTGGTTAGGACAAATTCGGGAGTAGATGTTTATTATTCTTTCTCTAACATCTTTCAGGGTTTTTTTTCTTTCCTTTTTTAATCTTTTAAATTTGGGTAATTTCACTAATAGGCCCCATTGGAGACACAGAACAGCAAGTCTTCTCTTTGCATATGAGTATGCCTCCTCTGTGGCCAAGTTCACAGCAAGGGGAGGATGGTCACCTGGTTTCCCTGAGACCTTCAGGCCAAGTCATTCCTGGGCAAAGGGCAGAGGGTGTCCATCAAAAAGAACAGCCACTTATCACCTGCTAAGTCATTCCCAAAACATCTTGGCCTGGCTCTTAAAGGGTTACACATCTTTTAACTTTAACCCATTTTTATTCTTCAAAATTGCTGCTTTGTACATCTAATAAATGAGGGTGAAGAAATCAGACTCATCAATGGGTAATTTTAAGGAGGAAGGCTTTGCTTGTTTCTTTTAATAGTTGTATGAATATTAAAAAATTATAATACTTTATATATAAGAACATATGTGGGGAAATTGGAATACATTAATCATGAAATTACTTTCCAATGCTTACTGAAATGTGTATTTATATTTCTTCCATTTGATATCTTTTAAGGATTGTGAAACATCTTGTAAAAACCTGATCCCTATAAATAACGTGGTGTACAATGTTCTTGAAGAGCTGGAGAAGAACTTTAACCTAGAAGTTCTGAACATACTGTTCAGCGATGACAACATAAAAGAATATCCTGCTTTAATTCCTATTTTTGAAAGCTTCAAAAGTGGTAATTACCTACCTTTTGAGGTTCAGGGCCAATTTTCTACAATAAGCATGTATTGATCTTCTACCATGTGCCACACTCTATGCTGACCAGTGGGGACACAGTAGTTAACAAAACGGCGTGTCATGAGCCTTCTTGAAGCTTATGGTACAACAACCACCTGGAGGTCTGATTAACTGGACCTTTAGACTCATATGACAATGAGAGCCAAGTCAGCATCAGGTTTACTTAGAAGAACATAGAATAAGCAACAGAAAATCCAGCAGGGCAGCAGCAGTTGCCTCTCTTCAGCAGGAGCCCCTACACTGGTCTACACAGCAGTCCACCAGGTTGACTGCTGCCTATCTTGAATGACAGCTTAGCTGTGGTTGCAGGATCCCCCTTGGCCTGGCGTCACATGCCCGTGGGATTCAATATCTCTGATAACAACTCCGCAGTCATAGCTTTCAGGGACCCCACAATGGATGTGCTGAGTTACAAGAGTTACCACGTTGAAGGAAAGCCAAAGTTACCACTTCACACCAGACATTTGTAGTTCATGCTTAGTCTTTCCCAGCCTGCCAGTCATGGGCGTTTTCTAAGCCTCGTGTTTGCCTCATAACACAGCAAAAAGGCCACAATTTCCAAAGTAATAAGCAAGGGAACTAACCCTGGGTCAACTGTGCCTTTAATAAAGGCAAATTTACCCTACATCCACAAGGGCTGAAGCAAAAATTAACCAAATAATCCCAAAACTGATTGCTCTGCCAGGGATTATGTTTGTTCGTATACAAAACTAACGGTTTGACTCTAGGCTTTTTCCTGAGAAGGCATATTGTACTGTGTCATTGGGACACAGGAAAGAGGATGCCTCCATTTGTTTT
This sequence comes from Microcebus murinus, assembly GCF_040939455.1. NCBI lineage: Eukaryota > Metazoa > Chordata > Mammalia > Primates > Cheirogaleidae > Microcebus > Microcebus murinus. Next base: position 98,698,672 of record NC_134111.1, read on the forward strand.
ACTTGCCTAGAAAACTTTTTATTCCAACACAGTTTGGACCCAACCCAGTTCTCCAAATAAGGCTAGAGACATCACAGGAAAGGTGGGCACATGCCCTGAGCAGGGTGGATGCTGTGGGAACAGGAATATAAGTGTGAGAGCATATCTGCAAAACAGAACAAACTGGATTTGGCCAAACCCAAGGGTGCAAAGCAGTGTAGGAGCTTCCTCAACAGAAATAATTTGGAGAAAAAGTTTGAAGGGTCTGGCAATTTAAGCTAAGGAATTTGAAATTTATTTAAGAGGCTATAAAGAATATGCTATAGGTTTATGAGCAAGGAAAAAATTTTAAGCAGGTATATATGGCTTGTTGATTCATATCAATAACAACCTTATCTAATTAAGAATAAAATTATTTCTATAGCAAGTCATTCAAATGAGAAAAGAAAATCAAAGAAATACAAATACTTGGGCACAAATTTCAAGTCATTATTGTATCTGTAACCAAGATGTCCCCAGGTGCCGAGTGCCAAGTGAATGATGTTACCTTTTCCCTCACATCTTAGAGGCTCTGATCCTCTCTGTGGACTACAGGCACCACCCCCTCCCTAGGCTCTGAGCAACTCCTTGTGCTTGTGATACACAGGCAGAGAGGCTCACACTGGCCAGGGCACTGCCCACCACCGTGCTCAGCTCCGTTGCCCCGTTGCCCTCAGGGAGATGCTGCCTCTTCCTGGACCCTGGAGTCCATGTGAGCTGCCCCGTGTCCTCTCTCATGTTTCCTTGGGAATCGCTCCTGTCCCCCCCCCCAACCACTTAAGCCAAAACCTTCCTCTTGCCTAGCCCCATTGCTAAAGCTGTTGATGATGTCTATTTTAAAATCAGCTCTCAAGGATCCAAGACCTTCTCCCCAAGAAATCCCAGTTTCTTCCTTAGTTTGAACATGTCAGAAAACACACTTCACTTTTATTAGTTATTGTGAAATGTGCTCTCCCTGCCATCTGAATATTTATTTGCAAGTAACATGGCTCACAATGTTTTTACTTCTCCTTTAGTCTCAAATTTGAGTATCTTTTTTCTGTGTGGGAGACAAAGTCTTCCTTGACGGGGTCTTCTCTTTTCTGTCCAGGGGATGGTGGGAGAACCTTGAATCATGTGGGCTGGAAATTCCTAAATGTACCATTTACAGATGTTGTTCTTCGCCTCTGGTGGCGATAACTAACTGCCTTCTCTCTCCCGCTGACCCTGGCTCTTCAGTGCTCCCAGACGAATGGCGTTTACAAGAAAGTCCTGAAGAAGAGAGAGAGGAGGGGCCCAGCAGCCAACTAAGCCTGGAACAAGGTAATAATGACAGGACAGAAATTTCTCAGCTGCTAAGAGGAAAAGGGGCCCCAGGTGCTGAGTGGAGATTGTGAGTCGGGGAAGAATGAGGAAGGACCATGGGTCGGTAGGGCGGGGAGTCTGTCTCAGCTCCCACCCAGGTGTGGGGTCCTGGAGGAGCAGCCATCACAAGACACTGCTGGCCCACAAACCAGGATGCAGGGACTGGAATGAGTCCTCCCACAGGAGGTACAACTGACCTGGTGGGTCTGATGGGCCCTCCACTGAGACTTAGAGGGGTCTTTAATGCCTATACTGTAAAGGCTAAAAAGGGACTGGGGGAAAAGGGAAAAATTCATACTCAATTTCTGAAATAAGCCTCTAATTTTTTTTTCCCCCAGGAACTGGTGAAAACTCCTTCCCAAGCCTGCCTGGACCACACTCAGATTCCTCCTTTTCCACTGGTCTGTTCCTGTTCACTGTTCTGTCCTTTGTTGTCTCATCCCATTCTGGAATGTGCTGTGGGGCTGCCTCTTTGTTTATCTGATTGCCCAGAATTTTCAGTGTTTGCATCTGCAGTGTTTCAAGTTCAGGATTTAAATAACAGGCCTTGATCCTCTGGGTTGCCAGGGAGGGTTTTCTCTTCCTAGACCCCTTGGACACACCTCCTGCCAGTTCTTATTGACGCTGGGCCTGGATGTTTTACTGATGTGCCTGCTTCATAGTTTTCTGCCTGTGTCTGCTTGACTGTGTCTACCGCCTTAGTGCTGCGACCTCCATCCAGCAGTGGCCCTTGCTGTGGTGGTGGAGGGGACAAGGACAGATGAGCAGCAGGGGAAGAATAAAATATCCATGAATCAAAACGTGGTTTAGGTACAGCCCTACCTGAGAGCGGACTCTGTGAAACTGAACAGGCAAACACAAGGAGGACTGATACAAACAGAGACAAAAATGATGCACTAGGACACCAACAAGCAAATCAACCATGTGCCCAAAAGCCTGGGCCAGCAGGTAAGACTGACTCATGGGGTTTGCCTCAGTGTGGAGGGGCTGGGGGTGCCCAGGCTGAGGGCAGGGAGTGGACTAATGCAAGGTGCAGGAAGACAGTTATTTAACAAAGGGGAAAATCACACAGACGTAAAGGGGGCAGGAATGGAGCCTGATATCCTGATGAACAAACCTGGAGGAAGAAAGTTATAAAAAAAACCCTGAGAGACAAGGGAGAAAGAGTTGCAGAGCCTCACTAGGAAAGAGAAACAGAAACAAAAAGCAAAAGGAGTAAGAGAGAGGCTGGCCATGGACTCAGTGAAGCACAGACACCTTCACAGGGTGGAGGCAGCAATAGGTGCAGACAGGGCTATTAGGTAGAAACTTGAGAAGGAAAGAGAGGCAGGGTGAGGTATAACAGAATGGAAATAGGACAGAGCAAGGCTCGACTGTATCTCAGCTGTGCTCTCTATTGTCTTCAGAGTCCTGTGGACCAGTAATGACTAATGGAGATGCAAGAAAGGAGACATCCAGCCCATTGCTCTGGGATGAACAAAATAATTATTACTTACCTATGAATTTTCTTCTTTTTCAGATGCTCTATATGTTGTTTCTTTTTTGCCATCTTTTTCTTTAAATTGACAAAAAAATGTGTATATTTATCATGTGTGATGTTCTGAAATATGTATACATTGTGAAGAGGCTAACTTCAGCTAATTAATATATAAATGACCTCACATATCATTTTTGTGATAACTCTTGAAGTCTATTCTCTTAGTAATTTTCCAGAATCCAATGCATTATTAACTATAGTCACCACGTTGTGCCATAGATGTCTGGAGCAGACTCTTCCTACCTAACTAAAAGTTTGTATCATTTGAGCAACATCTCCCCAACCCCCTTCTCCACCAACCATTCCCCTTTACCAACACATACTCTCAACCTCTATGAGTTCAACTTTTCTACACTCTGTGTATAAATGAGGTGTTAGATATTTGTCTCTGTGTGTTTGGCTTATTTCACTTAACACAATGTCTTCCAGGTTCACCCATGTTGCTGCAAATGACAGGATTTCCATGTTTTTTAAGGTTGAATAGTATTCCATTGCGGGTCTATGTATCACATTTCTTTATCCATTCATCCATTGATGGATACTTAGGTTGATTCTAATTCTTGGCTGTTGTGAATAATGCTGCAATGAACATAGGAGTGCAGACATCTCCGCAGTGTGCAGACAGTCCTTGATTTATGATTTATGATAGGTTTATCAAGGTGTTAAATGCATTATTTTATTTACATTATTTTTTTATTTAGAATGGGACTGCTGAGATGTAGCTCCATCATAAGTCTGGAAGCATCTGTATTGATTTCATATCCTTTGGATATATGTCCAGTAGGGGGATTGCTGGGTCACATGGTAGTTCTATTTTTAATTTTTTGAGGAAACTCCATATTGTTTTCCATAATGGTTGAACTAATTTACAATCTCACTAAAAATGTACCAGGGTTCCCTTTTCTCCATATCCTCACCAACGTTTCTTATGTTTAGTGTTTGCTAACACCCATTCCAACAGGTCTGAGGTGATATCTCATTGTGGTTTTAACTTGCATTTTCTTGATTAGTGATACTGAGCATTTTGATACTGTTGACCATTTGTATGCGTTCCTTTGAGAAATGTCTATTCAGATCCTTTCCCCATTTTTAAATTGGCTTTAAATTGGTTTATTTGGTGTTTATTTTTACTATTGAGTGTTTGACTTCCTTATATATATTTTTGGATATTAACCCCTCATCAGATATATGGTTTGCCAATATTTTCTCCCATTCTGAAAGCTGCTTCTTTTCTCTGTTTATGGTTTCCTTGGCTATACATAAAACTTGTTAACACAATGTGTCCCATTTGTTTATTTTTGCTTTTCAGATTATGTTTTGGTGTTCTAACTGAAAAATCATTGCTCCGACCAATGTCATGGAGCTTTCCCACTATGTTTTCTTCTAGTAGTTTTGCAGTTTCAGGTCTTACATTTAAATCTTTGGTCCATTTGAGTTTATTTTTTTATATGGTATGAGATAAACATCTAATTTCATTCTGCATGTGGATATCCAGGTCTCCTGATACTATTTATTAAATCAACTCTCATTCCCCATTGTGTGTGCTTGGCACATTTGTGTTTTGTTTTTTCTTTTTTCTTTTTTTTTTATTTTGGCATATTATGGGGGTACAGATTTTAAGATTTCAATAAATGCCCCTTCACCCCCCCCCACAAGTCTGAGTGGCACGTTTGTTTTAAATCAATTGAATATGAATGCATGGATCCAAATTCTCTATTTTTGTTCCATTTGTCTATATCTCTATTTTTATGCCAATACTATTCTGTTTCAATTACTATGGCTTTGTAGCATATTTTAAAGTCAAATAGTGTGATGCTTTCAGCTTTGTTCTTTTTGTTTAAAATTCTTTTGGCTATTCAGGGTCTTTTGTGCTTCCACACAAATTTTAGATTTGTTTTTTCTATTTTTGTGAAAAACACCACTGGAATTGTCATACAGATTGCATTAAATCTGTACAGCATTTGAGTAGTATGGACATTTTAACAATATTAATTCTTTCAATCCGTGAACATGGGCTATCTTTCCATTTCTTTGTTTCTTCTTCAATTTCTTTCATCAATGTCTTAGAGTTTTCCATGTAAAAATATTTCATTTCCTTGGTTAAATTTATTCTCAAGTATTTTTTGTACTTATTGTAAATTGGATTGTTCTCCTGATTTATTTTTCAGATACTTTATTGTTTGTGTATAAATGCAATATATTTTTGCACATTGATTTTGTATCCTTCCACTTTACTGAATTTGTATCTCAGTTCTAGCAGTTTTTTGGTGAAGTATTCAATGTTTTCTACATATAAAATCATGTCATCTGCAAATAGGGACAATTTAACTTCTTCCTTTCCAATTTGGATGTCTTTTATTTCTTTTTATTGCCTGATTGCTCTGGATAGGGCTTACATTACTATATTGAGTAAAAGTTGTGAAGAAATATTATAATATTATTCCTGGTCTTAGATAGAAAGATTTTGACTTTTCTCCATTGAGTATGATGTTAGCTGTGGACTTCTCATACAAGACTTTTATTGTGTTGTGGTCCATTTCTTCTATAGCTAATTTGTTGAGAGTTTTTATTATGTTGAGAGTTTTTATTATGAAAGAATGCTGAATGTTGTCAAATGCTTTTTCTGCATCTATTGAGATGGTTATATGGTTTTTGTTTTTGATTTTATTAAGGAAGTAGGTGACCTTTATAGATTTTTGTATGTTGAACCATCATGGCATGCCAGGAAGAAATACCAGTTCATCATAATGAATATCTATTTAATGTGCTATTGAATTTGATTTGCTAGTATTTTGTGGAGGATTTTCATCTATGTTATTAAGGATATGGGCCTGTAATTTTCTTTTCTTGTTGTGTTTTTGTCTGGCTTTGGTATCAGGGTATTGCTGGCCTCAAGAAATGAGTTTTGAAGTATCCCCCTTCTACATTTTTTTAGAAGAGTTTGAGAAGAATTGGTATTAGTTCTTTAAATGTATGGTAGAATTCAGCAATGAAACCATGTAGTTCTGGGCTTTTGCTTGCTGGGATGTATTTGATTATGGATTAAATCTCTTTATATTGATCCATTCAGATTTTTCTATTTCTCTTTGTGATTCAGTCTTGGTAAGTTGTATGTATCTAGGAATTTATCCAATCATTTCTTCTAGGATATCCAATTTGGGTATAATTTTTCATAGTATTCTCTTATGATCCTTTGTTTCTGTGGTATGAGTGATATTGTCTCCTCTTTCATTTCTGATTTTATTCATTTGAGTCTAATTTCTGTTTTTCTTACTCTATCTAAAGCTTGGCCAATTTTGTTTATCTTTTCAGAAAACCAACTCCTTGTTTTTTTATCTTTTTGTTGTTTTTCTAGCCTCTATCTCATTTATCTCTGATATATTTATTATTTATTTCTTTCTGCTAGTTTAGTGCTTAGTTTTTCTTCTTTATCTAGTTTCTTGAGGTATAAGATTAGTATTATTTGACATCTTTTCTCTCTCTTGTGTAGATGTTTATTGCTATCAACTTTCCCACTTAGAACTGCTCTTACTGAATCCCACAAGTTTTGGTATGTTGTATTTCTATTTTCTTTACCTGAGGATATTTTAAATTTTCTTCAGGAGCATGTTGTTTAATATCCACATGCTTGTGAATTTTCCAAAATTATTCCTATTATTCACTTCTAGTTATATATCATTATGGTCAGAGAAGATACTTGACATAATTCTAGACTTTTTGACTTTTTTAAGATTTGTTTTATGGCCTTTCATTTGATCTATCTTGGAGAATGTTCCATGTACAATTAAGAAGAATGTGTATTCTTCTGCTGTTGGTTAGACTACTTTGTATATGCCTGTTAGGCCAATTTGGTCTAAAGTTTAGTTTATGTTTAATTTTTTCTAATTGATTTTCTTTCTGGATGATCTGACCATTCTGAAAGTAAGGTTTTGAAGTTCCCTACTATAATTGTATTACTGTCTATCTTTCATTTGGATCTATTAATATTTCCTTTATGTATTTAGTTGCTTGGGTGTTGGGTGCATTTATAGCATAATTGTATATTATATATCATCTTGATAAATTGACTCCTTAATCATTATATAATGACCTTTTTTAGATGGGAGGGGCAGATGGGGCTGTGGATATTCACATCTAATGGATGCGGTGTGCACCATCTGAGGGATAAACATGCCTATAACTGACTGGGGAAGAGTAAAGGCAATATATGTAAACATGCATTAGGAATGACTAACTCTTTTTTGGACACCCCCAATCAATATATATTAATATATCAGATGCTACATTCTTCTGAGATATTATTAAAGTCAATCCTTTGTACTATCTTTAACTCTACATCTCTTAGTCCTTGGGACTTGATTTCTACAAATTCTCTGAGAGTTACAATTGAATGATGTTTTTCTAAAACACTAGTATTTGTGATGCAATGTCGTAATCAAGAGATGTTGGTGTTATTTTTCTACTTTATCAGAGAGAAAAACTGCCATCCCTGGAACTTTGAGGAGAAGAAGAAGCAGAACAGGCAGAAAAAGAGGTAAAAAGAAGTGATCAAAACACTTTTAATAGTTAACCATCTAGATTTTTATTTTATATTCTGTGCTGTAAAAAATCAGTTGTCTTAATTGGCTTATGGGCAGCCAGTACGGGAGTCACAAACTTGGCCACAAGATCATTTTAACAACTTTAATACCTGCTCCAGCTGAATCCAATCCCTAGTGCTCCACTCACGTGGTGTGTGGGGCTCCCTGAGCAACGTGAAGTATCATTTTTATTGATTCATTGGGTGATACAAAACAGATGCACATGCTTTGGGTGTGTGTGTGTGATAATCTGATACTTTCATATAATTTAATCAGGGTAATTGGGATAGCCATCACTTAAAATGCTGATCTTTACACTAGGAACATTTGAAATATTCTCTCCTAGCTATGCTGGATTGTAGAATTAATTAATATTAACCCTACATCTCCTACTGATCTATCAAATACCAGGTCTTATTTCATCTATCTAACTGTAGATTTGTACCTATTAATCAACCTCTGCTCATCCTCCCTCCTGAAGTGAGAAGTTTCTTCTCTTAAAATTAAAAGAAAGACCTTGAAGTGTAACTAATTCCTGGAAAGATCCCTTCAATCTATTTAAATTAGAAAAGAAGGATCTTTCGTGTGGAACAAGAGAAGACCTCGTATAGCCAAAGCAATCTCAATCAAAAAGAACAAATTGGGAGTTATCTGTCTCCCAGACTTCAAACTTTACTACATGGCTGTGGTAACCAAAACATTATGATACTTGCACAAGAATAGAGATATAGACGTTTGGAATAGGACAAGGTGTCCAGATAGGAAACCATTCTCATATAGCCATCTAATCTTCAACAAAGCCAAAAAAATTTATACATTGGGGAAAAGAATCTCTATTCAATAAATAAAAAGAAAAAAAGAATCTCTATTCAATAAGTGGTGCTGGGAAAACTGGATATCCACATGCAGAAGATTGCAACTGCATCCCCAACTCTCGCCTCTCACAAAAATCTACTCATGATGGATAACAGATTTAAACCAAAGGCACGAAATGTTAAGAATTCTGGAAGAAAGTGTTGGGAAGATTCTTTTAGACATCAGCCTAGGTAAAGAATTTATAAAGAAGACCCCAAAGCAATCACAGCAGCAACAAAAATAAACAAATGGGACCTGATCAAATTAAAAACCTTTTGCATAGCCAAGAAAACTACCTACAGAATGGGAGAAAATATTTGCTTTCTGCACATCAATAAAGGGCTGATAACAAGAATCTATATGGAACTTAAGAAAATCAATTAAAAAAATCAAACAACCCCATCAATAAATGGGCAAAAGACATGAACAGAAACTTTTCAAAAGAGACAGACTACTGGTCAGCAAACATATAAAAAAGTGCTCAACATCTCTAACATTAGGGAAATTCAAATCAAAACTATAGTGAGATATCACCTAAGTCTAGTGAGAATGGCCTGTATCAAAGAGTCCCAAAATAACAAATGCTGGCCTGCAGATTATTCAAGATGGTAGACGAGAAACACCACCAGACAGAGTGTCTCTGCAGAAAAGACAGATTCTAGGAGAAATGAGAAGAAAGAAGCAAGCAGATGAACATACATAGGAGGAGGGTCAGGAGGAGGTGTACCTGAGACCATGGGAGACTCCACAGGAGGAGGCTGGGGTGGAGAACTGGAAGCAGACACATCCCTAGTAGCCTGGAGACCAGGGGCAAGGGTAGGTGGAGTGGTTAACTTTCCCCTCCCTTGCATCTCAGACTGCTTGTGGGCTCCCCAGCGGTTGGAGAGACCTGCAGACACCAGCGTAGAGATGGCCACTGCCAGTGAGCGGTAAGCCTATAGCAGAAACGGCACCAGTCTCCCAACTCCCGCGGGGCACCTCCCTGTGCACAGACTTGAGCTGGGCGGCAGGTTCCATATTGCCTCATTCTCCCCTCCCCCATCCCTATCCACAGCTGCCGAGAGAGACAATATAGCCACCAGCCAGAGGCACCTCCAGGGAACAGGACCTTCCCTTTTTGGGCCCTACAGCTGACTGAGGGGAACTAGACAGTGAGCTCCCTACCTGCCAGTCCTCCCAGGTGCTGCTGGCCCGGTGATCCCAGGAGAATGGGGCAGACCCTGAGGCTGAGAGACATCAACCCAGCTTGGGCTCCCTGTGGGTGAATTGGGACCAGCACTCCTCTCCCTGGTGTGGATGTAGTTTGAACTCTGAGCCCCAGAGGTCAGACCTGCCGACCAGATCCCATGCACCCAGGTCTTGAATGCCAGGGGCACAGAAGGGTTATACCTGAACAGCCTATTGAGGTCTGTGTGCCTTCAGGGGAAGATCAGCATCCTTGAGGGCAACCCTCCTCCAAAATGGGGAGGCTGTGCACCCAGCCCAGGAGGCGATACTGTGCAGGGAACCTCCCGGCCAGCATCACAGCCAGGGGAGGCCTGGTGGCATAAGGACTGGCCTGGTGGAAGAGGCCCAGGAGTAGCCATGGAGTTGGGGAGGGTGGAAAGAAGCAAAACCCGATCCAGACTGCAGGTCTCAGACAGCCCCACCCCCACATGCAGACTTTCTGACTGAGAGGGGCCATTCCAGCCCCTCCCTCACAGCTTTTCTCAGAAGCAGAGAACAGAACTTTGACCCCTGATAACAGCATTGATCGTGCCTGAGGGCAGGCTTGCCCAAACCAGCTCCGCCCAGATTCACTCCCAGACCATCCCTGAGGAGGAGAAAAGGACACACTTGGAAGTCCCAGGGCCCCACCCACCACCTGAGGCACTAGAGTGCCTTCCTAGAGGAACAAGAGCTGGTTACAGGACACAAAAACAACAGTGTAGCCTGTTCCTCCAAGCAAGCACCACCTACAGACAGGGAGGACATCCTGCACACCCTTTTAACCACACCTACTGACTCATCATACAGGGAGTGGTCGAATCTCACCTACAGACACCACTTACCAGCTCAGAAACTAAACAAGGCGTGTGAATACCCAAACGAAATCCTAAAGGAAAGAAGCAACAACTGATCCAGATAGGAAGAAATCAGTGAAGGAACTCTGGATATGTGAAGTCCAAATGGAAACCACACCCCCAAAGAGGAGCACCAGCCCCTTAGAAATGGACACCAATCAAAATCAGGCAATCAAAATGACAGAAGAGGAATTTCGAATGTGGATCATAAGAAAATTCAATGACCTGCAAGGACAACTCGATAACCAACACAAAGAAAACACAAAGAGACTCCAGGACCTGGACCAAAAATTCATTAAAGAAATTGATACAATGAAGAAAAGTTTAACCGAACTCCTGGAAATGAAGAATCAATTCAGGGAACTACAAAACACAGTGGAAAGCCTCAAGAACAGGGTAGATCAAACAGAAGAAAGAATCTCAGAGATTGAAGATAACACCTTCCAATTAAATAAGTCAGTCACAGACATAGAGCAGAGAAACAAGAGAAAAGAGCAAAGCCTACAAGAGATATGAGATTATGTGAAGAAACCTAATGTGAGGGTCATGGGATTGCCAGAAGGGGAAGAAGAAAACACTCAAGGGTTGGACAAACTATTTGAAGATATAATAGAGGAAAATTTCCCAGGCCTTGCTAAATATCTCCAGATACAAGTTCAAGAAGCCCAAAGGACCCCTGGGAGATTCAATACAAACAGGAAGACCTCACAACATGCAGTCATCAGATTGACCAAAAGATCAACTAAAGAGGCCCTTCTAAGAGCTGTAAGAAAAAGAAGAAAGTAACATACAAAGAAAAGCCAATCCAAATAACACCAGACTTCTCTACTGAGACTTTATAAGGAAGGAGAGACTGGGGCCCCATTCTCACTCTTCTGAAACAAAACAATGCCCAGCCTAGGATCTTACTCCCTGCAAAATTAAGTTTTGTATGTGAAGGAGAAATCAAGACATTCTCAGATAAGCAAAGACTGAGGGAATTCACCAAGACAAGACCAGCCCTTCAAGAAGTACTTAAAGCAGTGTTACCCAGGGATCAACACAAACACTCACGAATGTAAATCTACTCAAAGCTAAAGATCAAAGCCCAGATACCATAATGGCTCAAGAGAGAAAACAAAGCAACAAAGTTCAACCCAACATAATGGACAGAAATATGCCCCACCTATCAGTTATCTCCATAAATGTGAATGGCTTGAACACCCCACTCAAGAGACATAGTCTGGCCAAATGGATAAAAAAAACACAAGCCAAGTATCTGCTGCCTTCAGGAAACACATCTAACCTGCAAGGATGCAGTGAGACTAAAGGTAAAGGGGTGGAGAACAATATTTCAAGCAAATGGAAGCCAAAAGAAAGCTGGTGTGGTGGTGCTGATTACAGATAGCTCAGTTTTTAAATCAACAAAAGCAATAAAAGACAAAGATGGTCACTATATAATGGTAAAGGGTAAAGTTCAACAAGAAGACATAGCAATTCTAAATATGTATGCACCCAACATTGGTGCACCCAGATTCATAAATCAAACCCTACTGGATCTAAACAAATGGATAAACAACAACACCATAATAGTTGGAGACTTTAACACCCCACTGACAGCACAGGACGGATCCTCCAAACAGAAAATCAACAAAGAAATAATGGACTTAAACAGAACCCTAGAAAAACGAGCCTCACTGACATTTACAGGACATTCTATCCCAAAACCACTGAATATACATTCTTCTCATCAGCTCATGGGTCATTCTCTAAGATTGACCATGTCCTAGGACACAAAGCACATCTCAAACAATTTTTTAAAAAAATAGAAATTATACCATGTATCTTTTCAGACCACAGTGGAATAAATGTAGAAATCAATCCTAACAGGAGTCCTCATTTCTACACAAAGTCATGGAAACTAAACAACCTTCTGCTGAATTATCACTTCATAAATGAGGAAATCAAGATGGAAATCAAAAGATTCTTTGAACTAAACGACAAAGGTGACACAAGTTACCGAAACCTGTGGGACACAGCTAAAGTAGTCCTGAGAGGAAAGTTTATTTCCATAAATGCCGATATCCAAAAGTTGAAAAGATCACAAATAGACAACATAATGAATCATCTCAAAGAGCTGGAAAAAGACGAACAGACCAACCTCAAACCCAGCAGAAGAAGTGAAATCATTAAGATCCAATCAGAACTAAATGAAATTGACAACAGGGAAACTATATGGAAGATTAATAAAACAAAAAGTTAGTTCTTTGAAAAAATAAAACTGACACACCATTGGCTAAACTAATGAAAAGCAGAAAAGAAAAATCTCTAATAAGCTACATCAGGAACAATAAAGGAGAAATTACAACTGATGCCACAGAGATATAAGATATAATTTATGAATACTACAAAAACCTCTATGCACACAAACTGGAAAATGTGGAGGAAATGGACAATTTCTTAGAAACACACAGCCTCCCTAAGCTCAACCAGGAAGAAATAGAATTCCTGAACAGACCAATATCAAGTACTAAAATTGAAAGAGCAATAGAAAACCTCCTACAAAGAAAAGTCCTGGACCAGATGGTTTCACACCCGAATTTTACCACACCTACAAAGAAGAACTGGTGCCTATCCTGCAGAAATTATTCCACAACATTGAGAAGAATGGAATCCTCCCCAACACATTTTATGAAGTGAACATAACCCTGATACCCAAACCAGGAAAGGATGCAACAAAAAAAGAAAACTACAGACCAATATCCCTTATGAATATAGATGCAAAAATTCTCAACAAAATCCTAGCCAATCGAATACAGGTGCTTGTCAAGAAAATAATTCATCACAGCCAAGTGGGCTTCATCCCAGGGATGCAGGGATGGTTCAATATAACGCAAATCTATAAATGCAATTCACCATATAAACAGAAACAAAAACAAAGACCACATGATCCTCTCAATGGACGCAGAGAAAGCATTTGACAAAATTGAACACCCTTTTATGATAAGAACGCTCAACAAAATAGGCATAGACGGGGCTTACCTAAAAATGATACAAGCCATGTATGACAAACCCACAGCCAATATCATACTGAATGGGGAAAAATTGAAAGCATTCCTACTTAGAACTGGAACAAGACAAGGTTGCCCACTATCTCCACTCCATTCAACATAGTGCTGGAAGTCCTCGCTACAGCAGTCAGACAAGAGAGCAGAATTAAGGGCATCCAAATGGGAGCAGAAGTGATCAAACACTCACTCTTTGCTGATCACATGATATTATACATAGAAAACCCCAAGGATTCAACCAAGAGACTCCTTGAATTGATAAATGAATTTGGTACAGTCTCAGGATACAAAATCAATACACAGAAATCAGAGGCATTCATATACACCAACAACAGTAAAAGTGAGAACCAAATCAAAGACTCAATTTCCTTCAAAATAGCAATAAAGAAAGTAAAGTACCTTGGGATATATTTAACTAAGGAGGTAAAAGACCTCTACAGAGAGAATTATGAAAAACTGAAGAAGGAAATAGCAGAGCACGTAAATAGATGGAAGAATGTACCATGCTCCTGGTTCAGTAGAATCAACATTGTTAAACTGTCTCTACTACCCAAAGTGACCTACACAGTCAATGCAATCCCTATCAAAATACCATCATCATTTTTCACAGATATAGAAAAAATAATTTTATGCTTCATATGGAACCAGAGAAGACCCTGTATAGCAAAATCAATCCTAGGCAATAAAAACAAAATAGGAGGTATCAATTTACCAGATTTCAAACTATACTACAAGGCTATAGTAATTAAAACAGCTTTAGACTGACACAAGAACAGGGACATTGACCATTGGAACAGAACAGAGAACCCAGATATAAAACTATCCTCATATAGCCAACTAATCTTTGACAAAGCAGACAAAAACATACACTGGGGAAAAGAAACCTTATTCAATAAATGGTGCAGGGAATACTGGATAGCCACATGTAGAAGACTAAAACAAGACCCACACCTTTCACCTCTCACAAAAATGGATTCACGCTGGGTAACAGACTTGAACCTGAGGGGTGAAACTATTAGAATGCTAGAGGAAAATGTTGGGAATACTCTTCTAGACATTGGCCTAGGCAAAGAATTTATGAAGAATACCCCAAAGGCAATCACAGCAACAACAAAAATAAATGAATGGGACCTGATCAAATTAAAAGGCTTCTGCACAGCCGAAGAAACTGTCAAGAGAGCAAACAGACAACCCACAGAATGGGAGAAAATTTTTGCAAGCTACACATCTGATAATGGGCTGATAACTAGACTCTATTGAGAACTCAGTAAAATCAGCAAGAAAAAATCTAACAACCTTATCAAAAATGGCCAAAAGAGATGAACAGAAACTTCTCAAAGAAGACAGAATAATGGCCAACGAACATATGAAAAAATGTTCAACATCTGTAATCATCAGGGAAATGCAAATCAAAACCATAATGAGATATCACTTAACTCCAGTGAGAATGGCCTTTATCAAAAAGTCCCCAAACAATAAATGTTGTCGTGGATGTGGAGAGATATACTGCTGGTGGGACTGCAAACTAGTGCAGCCTCTGTGGAAAGCAATATGGAGATATCTTAAAGAGATACAAGTAGATCTACCATTTGATCCAGCAATCCCATTACTGGGCATCTACCCAAAAGAACAAAAGTCACTCTATGAAAAAGACACCTGCACTCGAATGTTTATAGCAGCACAACACATGATTTCAAAGATGTGAAAACAACCCAAGTGCCCTCAATAAATTAGTGGATTAATAAAATATGGTATATGTATACCATGGAGTACTATTCAGCTCTAAGAAACAACGGTGATATAGCACCTCTTCTATTTTCCTGCATATAGCTGGAACCCATTCTAATAAGTGAAGTGTCCCAAGAATGGAAAAGTAAGCACCACATGTACTCACCAGCAAATTGGTTTCACTGATAAATACCTAAGAGGACATATAGGAATAGCATTTATTGGGCATTTGGCTGATGGGAGGGGGGAGGAAGGGATGGGTATATACATACAAAATGAGTGTGATGTGCACCATCTGGGGGATGGACATGCTGGAAGCTCTGACTCCAGGGGGGTGGAAGTGGGGGGAAAGACAGCACATGTAACCTGGACATTTGTACCCCCATAATATGCTGAAATTTAAAAAATTATAAATAAAAAACTGTGGCATATATATATATATATATATATATATATATACACACACCATGGAATACTAATGAACTACAAAAAACAATGGTGAACTAGTACCTCTTATATTAATCTGGATAGAGATTAAGCCCATCCTCTGAAGTTGAGTATCTCAAGGATGGAAAAACATGCAGCACATGTACTCGCCATCAAATTGGTATTAAATAATCAACACGGAGGTGTTCATGTGGTAGTAACTCTCCTGGGGTGCCAGTTAGGTTGAGCAGCGTGGGGACAAACCCACAGCTAATGGAAGCGGGGGATGCACTGTATGGGGGAAGGACATGTTTGTAGCCGTGGTTTGAGCCAGGCAAATGCATTACATGTAACAAAAATGTTTGCACCCCCATAATATCCTGAATTAAAATAAAAATAAATAAATAAAATAAAATAAAAAAGAAAAGTTGTTCATCATCTTTCAGACTTCTATGAGGTTCATGCTGAAAATTTACAAAACACATAGTATTGTAAAAGCCAGAAGCAGTGATTTGTGAATCTCTGTTGACTTCTCACAAATATATATTGCATTTATATTTAATTAATTTAATTATTAAATAAAAGGATTTGCATTTAATTAATTAATTTTAATAGATTTGCATTTACTAATAAATTTCCATCCTAATAAACAAAAAAGAAAGATCTTAGGATGGGTGGGAGAGATGCTGCCCAGTTGTAGAGGAAGTTGGAATGAAAAAATTGTTTCTTTTCAGGTCCAAGAATTCCCAAAGATGAAAGTATGAATTTTCAACTTCCTGAACTTCCTGTGACCTGTGGTGACATAAAGGGGATTCTGTATAAGGAGAAATTTCAACAAGGTGAGTTTTCTGGTCTTCTAGGATTTTCAACTGGAAAATACCCATGCAAATAGCACACTGTTGAGGAGTAGATATCTGCTTTGGGGGACCCCAAGATCACCCCAGGTCTCATTTACTAGGAGCTCTCCTAGGACTTGGTACAAAGTCATACTCACAGCTCGGGTCTGTAAGACTGAAAGGATACAAAGCAAAGTCAGCAAAGAGAAAAGGCACGTGGGGCAAGGTCCAGAGGAAACCAAGAGCCAGCTTCCAAGAGTCCTCTCTGGGTGGAGTCTCACAGGACTCACTATGCAAATAGCAGAGAAGTATATACACATGGCAGGGAGTTCCTTCCTTCCACGGCCTTTCAGCCTGAGTGTGGGGCCCCTGAAGACTGAGGGGACAATTCAGACTTTCCTGCTACTGATCCTGAACCCAAAGTGGTGGCTCCAGATCCAGTGTGGGGGGAGGCCAAGTGCAGGTGTTTTCACGGTCGGGAGCTCACCTTGTCTTGGTCTTCCAGGAACCTCAGTGAAGTGTATAAAGAGTGAGACGAGAAGGTGGTTCACTCCCAGGCAATTTCAAAGTCGAGGAGGCTACAATGAATCCTGCAACTGGAAGCTAAGCATACGCTGCGGTGGATTTACCCTGAAAGAACTAATTAAGGTATTCCACTGACAAACAGCTCTAATCAAGGTTTTGGCTGTCATACCAGGCTTTAGCAGAATTTCTCAGTGTCCAGAAAACTATCATGACTCTCCTTGCCCAGGGCCCAGTGCATATGCTGTTACTATTAATAATGTTCCCCCAGGTGTGACTGTGACTGGCTTATACTACAGCTTACTCCTCTCAGCACAGTAACTCTTCTCCTTCTGAACATAGGACAGTAAATTGTCAACTTGACTCTGCCATGAATCAAATGTGCAGTTTGATCACATGAAAGTAACTTAAACTGGTGGTAAAGGATGCTAAACTTTGGGGATCAATGTTAAACGTAACATAATGGAATCATATATCAGAAAATAATACATCAGGATAGATAGTTCCTACTTTACACAATATATCTACAATATTCCTTTACATAAGCCACCTCAAATTTGTTCTTGAAAGAGAATACAAATAATTGCATTGTAAACTAGCTGCTTTGCTCCTCATATGAATCCCCTGATGTGGACAAAGCAGGGACAGGGTTTGCTGCAGAGGAACCTGTGTCTTTTGACTCTGGATACAGTGATTTCTCAGTTGCTCACCTCAGACAGCCCTTCCCTGGGCCACTCTAACCACAAAGAAAAGGTCTGTGTTAAGCAAATGTTTGCTGAGACACATCTAGAGCCACGAGGGAGCACAGGTGCGAGCCCTACCTGGGCAGGGGCTGTGCCTTAGGAACCACAGGCCTGCATAGTGCGAGTGCTCTGAAGAGAGACACCTGTAAGGAGGGATGCAGCAGGAAGGAAGGTCATTTCTGGCTTTGAGGTTGATGACAGTTTCCTGGAACACTTTGCGATGAGCTGGGTGTAAAGAGCAGAAGAGTTCTTACAAGTGAAAATGTAGAACAGGGCATTCTACATTCATAAGAAAGGATGGCATGAAAATCTGCTCCATAAAGTGTCAACAAGTTGTGGATATTGAGGCGTGATACATTCACTGGACTGACTGTGGACATCATGAGGCCAGAGGAAGTAGTCTGAACACTTCCTTTATCCTCTAATCCCTGAGGAATCATGGAAGATACCTTGAATTGAGTTGAAAGTGGGATATGCAAGTAGAACTATCTGGATGACATTGAGAAATGTTGAGACATAAAATAAAAACAAGGACCCACCCTATCATTAATCTCTTGTCTTTCAGAAAGGATATCTACCAAATCCGCCAAGAGGCAGAAAAAAGTGATTATCAAGTGACTTCTGCTGATGCCTCATCGCTAATATTGTTGGTTTCCATCTCTGTAGACTTGCTGTCTTTAAATTGACCAAGAATGATAAATCTTGACTGTATAATATGGTGCTTGTGCAGTTCCTGCTTTCCAACATTATATAATGTATAAGGCTGGGACTTAGAGCCACAAAACATTTGAGATAAAGGTGGGAACAATCATTAAAAATAAATACGACAGATGTCTTTTTAATAGAATGCCTTTTGTTCTTTTGCATAGATGCCCAGTAATGGGATTACTGGGTCAAATGGTAGTTCTACTTGTAACTCTTTGAGGTATCTCTGTATTACTATCCACTGAGGTTGTCCTATTTTGCAGTCCCACTGGCAGTGAAAGAGTGTTCCTGTCTCTCCACATCCACACCAACATTTATTGATAAAGGTCATTGTCACTGGAGATAAGACGTTGAAGCTCTTATATATAACCTAAACATTTGTACCCCTGTAATATACTGAAATAAAAAATACATAAATAACACGAAATTAACCATGTGGGTATGATTTAATAACAGATCTGAATGCCATACTTTCTCAAAATTAAATATAAAAGATGGAGCTGGAGTTGGAAAAGCAAGTGTGATTATGAAATGCACAATACAATACATGGAACAACTATTATCTTTACAACCTCTACTTAAAAATTGATTGTTTTTCTTTGGTTTTTATAGTTTCTGTCTTTAATAAAATAAGAATGAAGCAAAAGTTCCCGTAGAAACATTCAATGCTCATTACAGATAACCTAACGTAGAGTTCTCTTGGAATGTGTGTATAGCCATATTCACCCAGGGAAGCAAACAACAAAAAACACTTTCTTGTTCTTTCTTTTGTCTTGTTGCTCCACTACATACACACACACACACACACACACACACACACACGCACGCACACGCACACGCACACAGGTTTTCCTTCGGGCCACCCTTGAGAGCAGAGTGACTGGGAGGCAGAAGTGTCCTGCAAAGCTGCTGACCAGGAGAATGGTTTCCTGTGTGCGGAGGCTCTCTGCCCCACCAGAGACGCTGTGCAGACCTCACTGCCATCCAGGAAGCGAATCCTCCCTCCATAGAAGTGGCATGTGGAGTTCACAGACCACCGGTCTCCTGCTGGGTGGATTCCAGGGCAGGTGGTGAGAGCCTGTGTGCTCTCCACGGCCTCTCCAAGGCTGAGCGTGAGGGGAACCTGGGGAAGGAAGGAGGTGGACGAACTTCCACTTTCCTACCCTCTGACACCAGTGACCTTGCATAACTCTGCCACACCAGGACATCGTGGTTTTCACAGAGCTGGCTTCTGGGGCTATTGGCTACCCTGGCTTGATGACTAGAGACTCAGTGACTAGGTCCTGCAGCCACTGGGATTTCTGGAGGAGATATTATTTGATCTATTTCTTAAGGCCAATATGTCTTTCAGGTGCCAGAGTAAAGGGAAGTTCAGTTCCCGCCAATCAACTGAGTTGGCCTCCCCCAACCCCTCATTGCATGCTCCCTCTCTCTATTCCCTGTGGCTCCAGGGCCCTACAGGGACAACTGCCTCAGTTCTCAGAGGGTCTCTCCAAAGGGTCTCCTTCCTCAGACCCTTGACTTCTGATGCTCCTGTCACTCACACATGACATGGCAGGTGCTGCTGTTGGCAGCTTCCCTGCCCCTAAGTTTCCTGTTAAACCTGCTGGTGGTAGATGACAGGCTCTGGATATTAAGGCATAAAAGTCCAAGCTGATCATTTACTGGCTGCTAAGAAATCTCTTCTCCCGAGTGACAACTGTGTTCACTCGTTCACACACTTATGTGTCCATTCAACAAACAAACGTGCAGCAACTACACAGGCCCACGTGATGGGGCCAGTCATGGCAATGCAAAGCAGGACCAAAGACAGCCTTAGGGGCTGTGTCAGCCACGTTGTCTTAACTGCGGGATAACTAGTGGGGTGAGGTGAGGGATTCCAGGCCACTCAGATACTACACCAGGTCTTGGCCAAAGACCAAGAAGTAACCCAGGCTAAGCAGAGACAGTGACAAGTCTTCTTCTCCCATCATTGTGCCTTGGATCACACTGGGTGCTTTGTCTGTGCCCTCTGCCCTGGCTGGACACAAACGCTGAAGCAGTCACTGTTCCAGAGCAGAAAGAGGCCGAGTCACGCCACAGATATCCAAGCTCAATGCAATGTTCCATGAGTTGTCCTTCTGAAACCCCCACACATCTTGGGAATTAACTCTTGCATTCCATCCAGGTCAGTGATCAAAGGGGCAGAAAAATGTTCTTTGTTGTTTGTTCCTCATTATATTTAAACAGGATTGTCCATAGAAGGACAAGGACCACAAGATCATAGTCACTGGAGATAAGGTCACTGTCGCCCAAGAACCAAGACCCAAGAACAAAAACACCAATTCATAGTGAAGCAACAATAGCCCACAGCGACATTGGTCAAGCAGGTCCAAGCTCCGCTGTCCCGGCCCGCGGGACCTTCTGTTACTCGTGGGGTCAAGGGGGACCGTGCCTGAAAGAGATAGGCGAGAGAAAGGAATGAGACCAAGCAAAGTGTTGTCAAGGTCTACTTTACATAGATTTTCTGCTGGTTTTATAATCATACAGAAACAAGGAAGTATGAACAGAAAAATAGAGTGGGGGGATGATGAGGCTCGGGTTTGGGTCAATCAGCCCCAATCAGCATCTTATGGCATCGAAACTGTTTGTGACTGATCACTCAACCTCAACTGGCAGGGGGTCGGGAACAATTGCAGGTAGCACACCCTGGAGCAAACAATTGCAGGTAGCACACCCTGGAGCAAGCACGTCATGGAATGCATTCTTCTCGGAGCTATAGCTGGAGGGTTGGGTGCTTATTTTCGTCCTGGGAATTTTCCAGGGCGAGGCCCGTGCGTAGGACAAGTCGTTGGGGTGTTGAGGGTCTTAGTCTCTAACACTCCGCTGCTGAAAATCCCGTTTTAAAAAGTTCTGTGTTTCTCCTTACAGGGAGGATGGTAGTCTTTGAGACACCATACACTGTCTTCATTTGCCAGCAGATTAATAAACTTCCTTTTCCTTTGTCCTCAAACCACTATATTCTCACTGATTTTGCCTCAAGGACAAAAACAGAAGGTTGGGTTGTGTTTGGACAGCTACAATCTTGAGAAGAGAAACATTTCATTTTGTTTCCACAGAGCATGGCTATAAGGAAACTGTAATGCCAATCACGGCCACTAGAGGGGAGTGTGGATGTGGCCAGAGCTCATTCAGGGAGGATAGTGGGTACTGGGCCGGGGTGACAGGGTACTGGGCCTGGGTGACTCTGGGCTACAAAATTAGAGATGGAATCACAAGACTTTCTTTGCCTCGTGCACACACAGTGTGTCTGTGGCTGGCCTCGCTGGCTGGGCTGCTCATGGGAAAGATACATGAGCTGGTATCAGTGGGCCGTGGGAGTCTGTGCCAGGGTACAGGGGATAGGTGCCCTTGTCCTGTTGTGCATACAACAGGGGCTTAAACTGAAGGACTGTGGGTGATGATGCAGCCTGTAGGTGGGGACCGAGATGTGGCCCTGGGACAGCCTCCATCCTCCACCTGCTGCACAAGGACTGTGGGCTTCCTCAGGGGGCTTTCCCATGGATGGTCCCTGGACCTACAGCAGGTGCCCAGAGGGACTTCCTGTGCTCCCTCCCTTCCCCGATCCCCACAAGCTGTCACCCTTTAGCCTCTTCCTCCTCTGCCATGACAGCTCTTCCCACTCATCCCCTTTTCCAAGGATTCACTCCCTTCCAACTGAAATAATCACATTTGCAGCCCCAACAATGCCCGCTGAGCCCAATTGCATCAAGAATATGCAATTGTAGGGGTATATGTCTCCAGCCTTTGCCCATCTGGGGCACAGGTAGGACAGAACCTGAGGAGAGAGACATATACCCATATGGTTGAACCATTTGGGGTGTGAGGGGATCCCTCCAATTGTATCACTTTTTCCTACCTGAGTTTCAAACCAACTGAGAGGTAGGCAAAGAGGGGAGACAGATGGGGATCAAAATACCAGTTTTGTTCTGATAAAAGCTGTAGGGTGGGGTGTGGCTCAGACCAGTGGCAATAAAGGCATCACTAAAACTGAAGTCTAGATTTGGGCTTATCCACATGGCCTCAGGCTGCTCCAACCATCCACCGCTCACCCCACCCCCATGCAGGTCCCTGTCCCTGTGCTCCTGAACTAGGAGGAGCCAGCAGAGTCCTGGTCCCTGCAGACAGGATGACTCCAGGGAGACTCAACAAGAGGCAGACAGCCCCATTCTCCAAGGCCCCCAGTCAGAGAAGTCTCCCCTATGAGACAGGAGGGGTCAGGGAGAGACCCAGCATGTGGCCCTGATTGGTGTGTGGCTCCTAGAAGGAGACACTGCAGCAGGACTGAGTGCTCCCCTGAAGGTCCCAGGCTCCTGCTCTTCACTCCCCATTTCTACCCCCTGGAGGGTAGCCAAGTTCTCCATCCTCATGTCCCACTGGGCACCCTTGATGTGCCTGCAGCTGCCTCTACATTTGAACTCTCTGGCCAGGATGCCGACTACCTTAGACATCACGGGGGTGCACCTCTAGTCCCCATGGTGTCCCTCCCAGCTTGGAGAATCACCCTGACTTCTAAGGTCTGAACTGAAGCTGCTCTCGCTGAAGCTTATGAAGCCCCTCACCTTGCCAGGTCCCCTGTTCTGTCCTTCCTCAATGACTCCTCTCTTGCTCCCGAGTTTTCCAGACTCCATTAACATGAGCTACTTCTGTGACAGCAGAAAGGTTCCCCGTAGCCACTGCTCCTTATAGCCACGGAAAATGCCCCAGGAATTCCGTTATTTCTTTCCCATCACTCCAGCAGGATTTTAGAAGTTCACCCTGTTTCTTAATTTGATCCTATCCCTTTCCTAATCGCAGTGGGTCTGACATTGTTGTCTGGATCAAAGAAACATTGCTTTCTCCTCAAAGACCTACAGATTCTTCATAAACTGTCATTGCTTTTGCAGAGTGTATGTCGTGCTCACCTTTCTCTACCCCCACCTGCATGAATGTCCCCTTCCCCATTGCCAGGGGCAGCACTGGCATGGGAGTGTCCACCTGAGACGGTCACCCTGTGTATTGCCCCGCCTAGCCTGTCGCCTGTTCTCCTGGAATTGCAGGTGCTGACCTTAGCAGACCCTAAGAAGACCCAGGGAAAAGCTGGCACATTTCTGTCAGTGCTGGCTCAGCTGTGGCCTGGGCCTGCCTGCTGCCTAGGGACAAGAGCAGAGAGGGGACGCCACAGCAGGCTGGTCCGGTCTGTGCCTGGCCTAGTTGGGGCCACCGTGCCATGGGGAGGCTGGGAGCAGACGGCAGCTGTGCCCAACAGAGGCTCAGCTCACCAGCTCCTCTGCCCACAGTCGGGGATTGGGGACAGAGACACAAAGAGAAGGAGACATAAGGGTGGGCAGCACCTGGTAGGCACAGGGACCCTGCCCTCTGGAGAAGATGTCCTCATCAGTGTCCGGGAGTCTGTCCCAAGCAGACTGGTGCTCACGTGCTCCTTTGGGGACAGAGAGAGCAGACGTGGACGAGGGTGGAAACCCCCTCTCCCACATTGTCACGTGTGACCGACAGTCACCCTGTCCACAGCTGGGGGGGGCGGATTCAGTGGGAGCCGATGTGGAAAACATCCCTGGAGCCCTGTCCCCCCGGCCCCGAATCCCGCCTGCCCCCCCTGCCCCCCGGCCCTGGATCCCAAGGCCCCGGCCCCGCGGCCTCCCCGTCTCCGCCTTGGCTGCTGGGCGGACGCGGCGTCGTCCAGGTCGCTGCGCACCCTGTGCGGACCGAGGGCTCAGAACCGAACGAACCATCTGGCAGTGACGCAGCTCCGAGGCTAAGTCCCCCGGCCGGTCACCTGCCCGTTCCTTCTGGATCACCTGGTCCCCACCTCCAGCTCCCCAACGAGAGCGTTCGCCCTCTCAGGTCCCGGTGGCTTCCTCGAAGCTCAGGCGTCTCTCCTTCACCCCGGAGTTGTAGCAGCCCCGCAGTCAACGCGCCTTCAACCCTCGCGCCTACGACGTCAGCCGCTGTCAGCACTTGGCTCCAGCCTCCCGCCCCAGCGCGCCCTCCCGCGTCCGATGCCGCGTCTCGGCTCTCGCCAGCCCGTGTGCGCATGCGCAGACCTGACTCGGCCGTCCGGGCTCTGCCACGGGCCTGGGAGAGATTCAAGTGTCTGGCTTTCCCTCCAGCCTGTCGCAAATACTCCAGCTGTCACAGCACGGGGAAGAGGACACATGGAATTTACTCCCCCCCCTCCACCACGTGCACTGTGCTGCCCCCTTGAGGCCAAAGCAGCTGAGGACAATTAGGGTTCAAGTTG
Organism: Microcebus murinus; assembly: GCF_040939455.1. Classification (NCBI taxonomy): domain Eukaryota; kingdom Metazoa; phylum Chordata; class Mammalia; order Primates; family Cheirogaleidae; genus Microcebus; species Microcebus murinus. The sequence continues at coordinate 98,723,356 of NC_134111.1, forward strand.
ATGTTTTTTTCTGTCCTTTGCACAAAAACGAGGGTTCCTCAGAGCTGGCCCTGCTTGTCCTGGGGTCCTCCTTTCCTGGTCCTCCAGGTCTTGGCAAGGGCCTCTGGCCATCCTTCTGCCACAATTCTGGAAGCTGAGAATCACTTGGAGTGAGGGGAGAAACACAGTGTCCACAGCCTGCCAAGGGCTCGGCAAAACAGTTTCACTTCTCTTTTCCCCATTCGGGCGGAGCCGTCTCTGGGTAAGTCAGTCTGTGGGCAGAATTTCTGCCCAGAGTCCGGGCAGCCACAGTGGACACAGGCCAGGCAGACGGGAGGGACTGAAGGCCAGGCTCTGAGGATGGCAGATGGAGGCCACGACCTGGCTGTCAGGTGAGTCTTTATCTCCCTCCTCATCTCTGGCAACATTGCTGCATTTGTGCCTTTAGTGCAGTTCCTGTCTAAAGCTTTACTTGAGTTTAGTCCTGCTTTGCAAGGACACAGGTATGCAATATAATGAAATCAAAGAGTATATAATGAAGAAATTGTGTTTTTATACTGCAGCAGGACAGCTGTTGGTGTGAGTCCAGCTTGCCGTAACACACGGGGCTTCCTTGTTTATACCTGCTGCTCAGCTGGCCAGGACTCTCTGAACACAGGAGTCTTTGAGGCAGGAATGTGTTGATGGGATGTGTTATTTCCCCAACACCTCTGAACCCCCTCGTGTCCCTCTTCCATCTTCTACCTTCACATAGGTCATGTCAAAGAAGGTAATGTAGAAAATAAACATTCCGGCAAACACCTGGCTTACTTTAAACATTGGATGCTGTGGTTTCACCTGTCCTGGCACAGGTGTCCTGCCACTCCTGGGCTGTTGCTATGACTGGCTTCGGGTCTGATTTCTTCCTCCATTGACCTTGAGCAGAGAAGGAAAAGGAAGAGAGAGGCCCAGGACAGGAAAATACTAGTGCAGGATGAATATTTCTATTTTTACTTTAATTTCCTTTGCAGGAAGGGGGATACCTGTGAAATGAAAAGGGATGGAAATCCTATCTTTTCTCTAGTAATGGGTTCAGAAATAACACTGCTTAATTTTTAATTTAATTTTTTTATAAAAAAGAAATATAATACACATTCATGTTCATAAAGTTTCAAACAATGTGTAAGTACATAGGGGAAAAGATCTTCTCCACTCACCTCCCACAGCAGCTTCCGTTCCTGGCTCCACGGAGAGTGTTGAGTTTAGCCCTCCACATCTTTTCCTATGCACTTACCTATGTACAGTGTGTTTTCCTAAATACAAAATTTGTGTTCCTGTGTTGTAATATGTTGCGAATGCTGTTCTTTCTGCATTTTCACTTATTTTAATAGTGGAAATCTTAGACATCTTTTCATTCAAATGCATATAGACTTGCCTCATTCTTTTTACCAGCTAAATGCTATTCCATAGAATTGATATATCACTGTTTTTAAAACATTTATTTATGTATTTATTTAGTTATGAAATAGAGTCTCTGTGGCCCTGGCTAGAGTGCAGTGACATCATTGTAGCTCACTGCAATCTTAAACTTGTGGACTCAAGTGATCCTTTTGCCTCACAGTCTCCCAAGTAGCTGGGACTACAGGTGGGCACCACTGTGCCCAGCGAATTTTGCTATTTTCAGTAGAACCTGGGTTTAGCTCTCGCTGAGGCTCCTCCTGAACTCCTGAGCTCAAAAGATAGTCCCATCTTGGCCTCCCAGAGTGCCCAGATTATAGGTGCAGCCACTGCTGCTGGATGATATACCATAATTTTGATCCCTTTCCCAGTTGAGGGACATATAAGTTGTTTTCAGTTCACTTTTACCAATAAACTGTAATAACAATGATTACATTTTTTTTTTGGTTTTTTTTTTTGCATGTATACAAGTATTTAATTTGTGTCAAAACATAAAAAGAGGGAATTATTGACACAGCAGATGTCAATATTTACTTGTTTATAGATTTTCAATTCTGAAAAATTGCCTTTCTAGAAGTGACTGAATCAATCAATATTTTTTTCTACCAATAGTAGATGAAATGAACAAGCCATCTCCCCACACCCAGCCAAACTTTGCAAAACTGATGGGTAAAAAGCTGCATCCTGTTTTAATTGGTCTTTTCTTGATTATGTGGCAAATTAAACAGTTTTTCATATTTATTGGATATTTAAATTCCCCCTTCTATGGATTACTTATTTATTTTTTTGCCAATGTTATTCAATTGAGATGTTTGTTCTTTCTTTCATGATATGAGAGAATTCATTAAATATTCCAGTAAGTATAAATATACTTTTCTTGTCTGTTATCTTATTCAATATTAAAAGTTAACATATAGACCTATCATGGTACTGATTTTATAAGATAGATGCACACTAATTGCTATAAATAAAGTGATGCAGAAAGTCACTGACATATTCCATGAGCACTGCCAGGTTTCAGGTAGTTCTTGTGATCTTCAAGGTGGCAGATTTGCTTCTACCTTTATTTCAGGAGAAGTTTCTTCTGCTATATCTCTGAAAACTTTTTCTCTTTCAATTTTTAGGCCAAATTATCCTTACATTCAGCCACTTTAGACTTTGCAGCTTTTATCTGCTGCCTAGGGCTTCCATCTTTTCAGTTCTTTACTTTGTGTTAATGATGGTTGTCTCAAACTTTTGATCCATGACAATTATTTAATTTTAATAGGTTTTTGTTTCTTGTAATTTCTAATTTTTTAAAAATGGAATTTTTCTTTTTCAGGGGGATCTTAATTTGTTTCTACAACTGCGCAATCTCCACTTTACACCATTATTTTGTTCATTTATTGTCCCATTTTCATGTTCTTGCTTTATTTAGGTTTTGTGTGGCATTAAGTACTATGGGGACATCCTGTTTATCTTCTTCCAATTGCAATTCAGTGTTCCTTTGTTCTCCCCTCTGCCTGCCATGGCTGTTGTGCTTCACTCCAAACTTCCCACTTCCTCAGACATAATCCGGGTGAAATGTTTTTGTTTCTGTTTTCTTTCACATTTCCTGCCTTGTCTGAGGCCAAATTTTTCCTTTCTGAGCTACATTTGAAGACTCTATTGTGATTTTTAGCAGTTTTTCTGAGGACACGATTAATTGATTAAGCCATCCGTTTCCCCACTGATTTGCAGTGCTACCCTTTTCTTTATCCGAGTTGCCATAGAGGCAGGTGCTTTTCAGTGTTCTCTCTTCTCTGCCATTGGTCCGTGGTTGCCTCTGCTTATGCTAGAACTACACTGTCACAAAGGTGACAGCGTCCCAACAACTCCTGATACGTGGTAGAGAAAATCTTCTTCTCCTCTCCCTCCAAAGTGTCTTCTGCTTTTGTTTTTCCAAGTCAGCTTCTCAAAATCGTATTGAGATTTTTAAAATTTAGTATCTATTTTTTTCTTTTTATTTCATCATATCATGGGAGTACAAATATTGTTAAGGTTACATGTATTGCCCCTGCAAACTCTCCCCCCTCCCCTCCCACCGAGTCAGACCTTCAAGTGAGTCCATCCTCCAGGTGGTGCACATCGTACGCATTATGTAAGTACACACCCATCCCCTCCTCCCCCCTCCCACCTGGCCAACACCCGATAAAAGTTTTTTGTTTGTTTGTTTTGTTTTTGACATTTTGGTTACATTTTGTATCTTTGCCTCTCCCTAAGAAGGGTTAGAGGTATGCCCTTCCCCTCCACCATGCTCACCACATCCCTAAGATGTGAGTCTACCACCCCCAAGTCCCTGGTGAGCACTACCACCATTTGAGCACCATAGTGTTCATCAGTCAGTACCAATTTGATGGCGAGTACATGTGGAGCCCATTTTCCTGATCTTGTCTCGCCTCACTGTGGATAATGGGCTTAAGCTTAATCCAGGATAGTATAAGTGGTGCTAGCTCACTGTCGTTTCTTAGAATTGAGTAATATTCCATTGTGAACATATACCAAATTTTGATTATCCACTCATGAATTGATGGGCACTTGGGTTGTTTCCATGTCCTTGCATCAGTCATCCTGACTTCAAGCTGTACTATAAAGCAATAATAGTTAAATCAGCCTGGAATTGGCACAAGAACAGAAACACTGATATTTGGAATAGAACTGAGATTCCAGAGATGAAACCATCTGCATATGGTCACTTAATCTTTGATATAGCAGACAAATATATACCATGGGGAAAAGAATCTCTCTTCAATAAATGGTGCTAGGGAAACTGGATAGCTACATGCAGAAGACTGAATCAGGATCCCTGCACCAATTTACATTCCCACCAACAGTGCACAAGGATTCTCTTTTCTCTCCTTCCTTGCTAACATTTTTATCTCCACATTTTTATAATAGCCATCCTAACAAGTGTGAGGTGATATCTCATTGTGGTTTTAATTTACATTTCTCTGGTAATTAGTGATGTTGAGCACATTTTCATCTACCTGTGGGCCATTCATTAGTCTTCTTTGGAAGAATGTCTATTTAGGTCTCTTGCCCATTTTTTCAATTGGATTATATTTGAGGTTTTTTTTTTTTTTTTTTTGTATTGAGTTGTATGAAGTTCTTATATATTTTGAACATATAAAGGTTACTATTATCAGGTAAATGGTTTGCAAGTATTTTATTCTGTTCTGTAGTTGCCTTTTTAAAAAATTTTGGAATATTATGGGGGTACAGATTTTAAGGTTTCAATAAAGGTCCTTTCCCCCCTCCCCCCACAAGTCTGAGTTTCCAGCATGACCATCCCCCAGACGGTGCACATCTCACTGATTATGTATTTATGTACCCGCTCCCTCTCCCCTGCCCAATTCCCTATTACTGTAGTACCTATGTGTCCACTTCGGTGCTGCTCAGTTAATACCAGTTTGCTGGTGAGTATATGTGGTGCTTGTTTTTCCATTCTTGGGATACTTCACTTAGTAGTATGGGTTCCAGCTCTAACCAGGAAAATATAAGATGTGCTATATCACCGTTGTTTCTTAGAGCTGAATAGTACTCCATGGTATACATATACCACATTTTATTAATCCATTCTTGGATTGATGGGCACTTGGGCTGTTTCCACAGCCTTGCAATTATGAATTGTGCTGCTATAAACATTCGAGTGCAGGTGTCTTTTTTGTAGAGTGTCATTGGATCTTTTGGGTAGATGCCCAGTAATGGGATTGCTGGATCAAATGGTAGAATCACTTGTATCGCTTTAAGGTATCTCCATATTGCTTTCCACAGAGGTTGAACTAGTTTGCAGTCCCACCAGCAGTGTAAGAGTGTTCCTCTCTCTCCGCATCCACGCCACCATTTGTTATTTGGAGACTTTTAGATAAAGGCCATTCTCACTGGAGTTAAGTGATATCTCATTGTGTTTTTGATTTGCATTTCCATGATGATTAGACATGTTGAGCATTTTTTCATATGTTTGTTGGTCATTCTTCTGTCTTCTTTAGAAAAGTTTCTGTTCGAGTCCTTTGCCCACTTTTTAATAGGGTTATTTGATTTTTTCTTGCTGATTTTCATGAGTTCTAAGTATATTCTACTTATCAGCCCCTTATCAGATGGGTAGGATGCAAAAATTTTCTCCCATTCTGTAGGTTGTCTGTTTACTTTCATGACTGTTTCTTTGGCTGTGCAGAAGCTTTTTAGTTTGATCATGTCCCATTTATTTATTTTTGTTGCTGCTGTGATTGCATTTGGGGACTTCTTCATAAATTCTTTGCCTAGGCCAATGTCTAGGAGAGTGTTTCCACCATTTTCCTCTAGAGTTCTAATAGTTTCATACCTTAGGTTTAAGTCTGTTATCCAACGTGAGTTGGTTTTTGTGAGAGGTGAAAGGTGTGGATCCTGCTTTAGCCTTCTACAGGTGGCTATCCAGTTTTCCCAGCACCATTTATTGAAAAGGGATTCTTTCCCCAGCGTATGTTTTTGTCTGCTTTGTCAAAGATTAGATGGCTATATGAGGATGATTTTATATCAGGATTCTCAGATCTGTTCCACTGGTCAATATTCCTATTTTTGTGCCAATACCATATTGTTTTAATTACTACAGCTTTGTAGTATAGTTTGATATCTGGCATATTAATGCCTCCCATTTTGTTTTTGTTGCCTAGAATTGCTCTTGATATTCGGGGTCCTCTCTGGTTCCATACGAAGCATAAAATTATTTTTTCTATATCTGTGAAGAATGCTGATGGGATTTTAATAGGTATTGCATTGAATCTGTAGATCAGTTTGGGTAGTATAGACATTTTAATGATGTTGAGTCTGCCAATCCACGAGCATGGTATGGATTTCCATCTGTTTATATCCTCTGCTATTTCCTTCCTCAGTGTTTCATAGTTCTCCCTGTAGAGGTCTTTTACCTCCTTGGTTAAGTATATTCCTAGGTACTTTAATTTCTTTGTTGGTATTGTGAAGGGAATTGAGTCTTTAATTTGGTTCTCAATTTGATTGTTGTTGGCATATACGAATGCCTCTGATTCTGTGTATTGATTTTGTATCCTGAGACTTTACTAAATTCATTTATCAGTTCCAGGAGTTTCTTGGTTGAATCTTTGGGGTTTTCTAGATACAATATCATATCATTAGCAAACAGTGAAAGTTTGATCTCTTCTGCCCCAATTTGGATACCTTTCATTCCACTTTCCTGTCTGATTGCTGTAGCCAGGACTTCCAGCACTATGTTGAATAGAAGTGGAGATAGTGGGCAACCTTGCCTGGTTCCAGTTCTAAGTGGGAATGATTTCAATTTTTCCCCATTCAGTATGATGTTGGCTATGGATCTGTCATATATGGCTTGTATCATTTTTAGGTATGTTCCTTTTATGCCTATTTTATTAAGTGTTCGTATCATGAAGGGTGTTGAATTTTGTCAAAAGCTTTTTCTGCATCTATTGAAAGAATCTTGTGGTCTTTGTTTTTGCTTCTGCTTATGTGGTGAATTGCATTTATAGATTTACATATGTTGAACGTATGTTGAACATCCCTGCATCCCTGGGATGAAGCCCACTTGGTTGTGGTGGATTATTTTTTTGATAAGTATCTGGATTTGGTTAGCTAAGATTTTGTTGAAAATTTTTGCATCTATATTCATTAGGGATATTGGTCTGTAGTTTTCCTTTTTTGTTGCATCCTTTCCTGGTTTTGGTATCAGAGTAATATTCACTTCATAAAAGGTGTCGAGGAGGTTTCTGTTCTTCTCAATGTTGTGGAATAGTTTCTGCAAGATAGGTACTAGTTCTTCTTTGTAAGTGTGGTAAAATTCAGGTGTGAAACTATCTGAACCAGGACTTTTCTTTTTAGGGAGATTTTTAATTGCTGTTTCTATTTCAGCTGTTGAGATTGGTCTGTTCAGGGAATCTATTTCTTCCTGGTTGAGCCTAGGGAGGCTGTGTGTTTCTAGAAATTTGTCCATTTCCTCCACATTTTCCAGTTCGTGTGCATAAAGATTTTTGTAGTACTCATAAATTATATCTTGTATCTCTTTGGGATCAGTTGTGATATCTCCTTTTTTGTTCCTGATGGAGCTTATTAGAGATTTCTCTTTTGTGCTTTTCGTAAGCTTAGCCAGTGGCGTGTCAATTTTGTTTATTTTTTCAAAGAACCAACTTTTTGTTTTATTAATCTCCTGAATAGCTTCCCTGTTTTCAATTTCATTTAGTTCTGATTTGATCGTGTTGCCTTTTCATGCTGTTTATTGTTTCCCTTGCTGTGCAGAAACTTTTTAGTTTGAAGTAGACCCAAATGTTTATTTTTGCTTTTGTTGCTTGTGCTTTTGGTGTCATATCCTAAAAAACTTTGCTGAGACTCTTGTTAAGGATGTTTTTTCCTGTTTTCTTCTAAGAGTTTTATGAGTTTGGGTCCTACATTTATGTCTATTTTATAAATATTTTTTATTTCAGCATATTATGGGGGTACAAATGTTAAGGTTACATATATTGCCCATGTCCTGCCTCCCCCTGGAGTCAGAGCTTCAAGCGTGACCATCCCCCAAACGTTGCACATCTCACTTATTAAGTTTGTATATTCCCATCCCCTCCTCCCCCTTCCCACCTGCCCGACACCTGATAAATATTATTCCTATACATCCACTTGAGGTGTTGATCTGTTAATATCAATTTGCTGGTGAGTACATTTGGTGTTTGTTTTTCTGTTCTTGAGATACTTCACTTAGTAGAATGGGTTCCAGCTCTATCCAGGAAAATACAATATGTGCTATATCACCATTGTTTTCTTAGAGCTGAATAGTACTCCATGGTATACATATACTACATTTTATTAATCCACTCATGAATTGATGGGCATTTGGGTTGTTTCCACAACTTTGCAATTATCAATTGTGCTGCTATAAACATTCGAGTGCAGGTATCTTTTTTTGTAGAGTGTCAGTTGATCTTTTGGGTAGATGCCCAGTAATGAAATTGCTAGATCAATTGGTAGATCTACTTGTATCACTGTAAGGTATCTCTGTATTGCTCTCCACAGAGGTTGAACTAGTTTGCAGTTCTACCAGCAGTGTAGGAGTGTACATTTATGTCTTTAACCCACTTTAAGTTAATTTCTTTGAGTATTATAATTTCATTGTTTTACATATGGATATTCAGTTTTCCCAGCACCATTTATTGAAGAGACTACCCTTTCCCCATAGTGCATTCTTGGCATCATTGTCAAATATTAGTATATATGTTTGTTCATTCGTGGGCTCATGATTCTGTCCCATTGGTTTCTATGTGTGTTTTCATGCCAGTATCCTGTAGTTTTGGTCACTATTGCTTTGTAATACAGTTTGAAATCTGAGATGCCTTCAGCTTTGTTCTTCTTTCTAAAGACTTCTTTTGGCCAGGTGAGGGGCTCATATATGTCATCAATTCAGAGGCCGAGGCAGGAGGATCCCTTGAGCCCAGCAGCCAGCCTAAGCAAACACAGTGAGACCTCCACTCTACAAAAAATAGAAAAGGTAGTAGGGTGAGGTTGTGCCTGTAGTCCTGTGCTCCAGGGAGGCTGAGTCACGAGGATGGCTGGAACATGGGAGTTTGAGTATGCAATGAGCTATTATGTTGCCACTGTATTCTAGCTTGCCAACAGAATGAGACCTTGTCTCAAAAAATTTTTTTAAAATGTAAAAAATTCGGCTGGGCACGGTGGCTCATGCCTGTAATCCTAGCACTCTGGGAGGCCAAGGCAAGAAGATCGCTCAAGGTCAGGAGTGCAAGATCAGCCTGAATAAAAGCGAGACCCTGTCTCTACTAAAAATGGAAAGAAATTAGCTGGACAACTAAAAATATATAGAAAAAATTAGCCGGGCATGGTGGTCCATGCCTGTAGTCCCAGCTACTTGGGAGGCAGAGGCAGAAGGATGGCTGGAGTCCAGGAGTTTGAGGTTGCTGTGAGCTAGGCTGATGCCATGGCACTCTAGCCCAGGCAACAGAGCAAGACTCTGACTCAATAAAAAAGAAAAATTAAAACATTCAGTAAAATAAAAAATAAATAAAGATTGATTTGGCTATTTGGGGTCTTTTGTGATTCACTACAAATTTTAGTTTTGTTTTTTGTGTATCTGGGAAAAATGGCCTTTGAATTTTGATTGGGATTGTACTGAATCTATAGATCACTATGGGTAGTATGGACATTTTAACAATATTAATTCTTCTGACTCATGAACATAGGATACCTTTCCATTTCTTTCTGTCTTCTGTAGTTTTTGTTCATCAATGTCTTGTAATTTTCAGTGTGTAAAGCCGTCACTTTCTTGGTTAAATTTATTCTTAAGAATTTATTCTATTAATACTGCTATAAATAAGATTGCTTAATTTTTCTTCAGATAGTTTGTTGTTAGTATATGGAAACATAACTGATTTTTTTTATTTCAGCATATTATGGGGATACAAATTTTAAGGTTTCAAATAATGCCCTTGCCCTCCTCCCTCTACAAGTCTGAGCTTCAAGTGTGACCATCCCCCAGATGGTGCACATCTGACTCATTGTGTATGTATATACTTGCCCCCTCCACCCCCCCTCACCTGCCCAATACCCAGTTAATGTAATTCCTATGTGTCCACTTAGGTGCTCATCAGTTAAAACCAATTTGCTGGTGAGTACATGTGGTGCTTATTTTTCCATTCTTGGGATACTTCACTTAGTAGTATGGGTTTAAGCTCTATCCAGGAAAATACAAGATGTGTTATATCACCATTGTTTGTTAGAGCTGAATAGTACTCCATGGTATACAGATACCACATTTTATTAATCTACTCATGTATTGGTGGGCACTTGGGTTGTTTCCACAGCTTTGCAATTGTGAATTGTGCTGCTATAAACATTCAAGTGCAGGTGTCTTTTTTATAGAGTACCATTTGATCTTTTGGATATATGCCCAGTAATGAGATTGCTGGATCAAATGGTAGATGCACTTGTATTGATTTAAGGTATCTCCATATTGCTTTCCATAGAGGTTGAACTAGTTTTCAGTCCCACTAGCAATGTAGGAGTGTTTCTATCTCTCTGCATCCACACCAACATCTATTGTTTTGGGACTTTTTGATAAAGGTCATTCTTACTGGAAATAAGTGATATCTCATTGTGGTTTTGATTTGCATTTCCCTGATGATTAGAGATGTTGAACAGTTTTTCATATGTGTGTTAACCATTATTCTGTCTTCTTTTGAAAAGTTTCTGTTCATGTACTTTGCCCACTTTTTGATAGGGTTGTTTGATTTTTTCTTGCTGATTTTCATTAGTTCTAAGTAGATTCTAGTTATCAGCCCCTTATCAGAGGTGTAGGATGCAAAAATTTTCTCCCATTCTGTAGGTTATCTGTTTAGTTTCATGGCTGTTTCTTTGGCTGTGCCAAAGCTTTTTAGTTTGATCATGTCCCATTTATTTATTGTTGTGCTGCTGTGATTGCCTTTGGGGACTTCTTCATAAATTCTTTGTCTAGGCCAATGTCTAGGAGAGTGTTTCCACCATTTTCCTCTAGAATTCTAATAGTTTCATACCTTAGGTTTAAGTCTGTTTCCAGCCTGAGTTGATTTTTGTGAGAGGTGAAAGGTGTGGATCCTGCTTTAGCCTTCTACAAATGGCTATCCAGTTTTCCCAGCACCATTTATTGAATAGGGATTCTTTTCCCCAGTGTATGTTTTTGTCTGCTTTGTCAAAGATTAGATGACAATATGAGGATGGTTTTATATCAGGGTTCTCAGATCTGTTCCACTGGTCAAATATTCCTATTTTTGTGACAATACCAAATTGATTTAATTACTACAGCTTTGTAGTATGATTTGATATCTGGTATATTAATACCTCCCATTTTGTTTTTATTGCCTAGAATTGCTTTTGATATGCAAAGTCTTCTCTGGTTCCATACAAAGCATAAAATTATTTTTTCTATATCTGTGAAGAATGATGTTGGGAGTTTAATAGGTATTGCATTGAATCTGTAGTCAGTCTACAAAACCTTTATGTACACAAACTGGAAAATGAGGAGGAAATGGACAAATTTCTAGAAATAGACAGCCTCCTTAGGCTCAACCAGGAAGAAATAGAATTCCTGAACAGACCAATATCCAGAGCTGAAATAGATACAGCAATTAAAAATCTTCCTAAAAAGAAAAGATCTGGCCCAGGTGGTTTTATACACGAATTTTACCATACTTACAAAGAACTGGTGCCTATCTTGCAGAAATTATTCCACAACATCGAGAAGGATGGAATCCTCCCCAACACATTTTATGAAGCGAACATAAACCTGATACCAAAACCAGGAAAGGATGCAACAAAATGAAAACTACAGACCCAATATCCCTTATGAATATAAATGCAAAAATTTTCAACAAAATCCTAGCTAACCAAATCCAGATGCTTATCAAGAAAATAATACATCACGAGCAAGTGGGCTTCATCTCAGGAATGCAGGAATGGGTTCAACATATGTAAATCTATAAATGTAATTCACCAGATAAACAGAAACAAAGACCATATGATTCTTTCAACAGATGCGTAAAAAGCTTTTGACAAAATTCACCCTTTTATTATAAGAACACTTAATAAAATAGGCATAGAAGGGACATACCTAAAAATGATACAAGCCATATATGACAGACCCATAGCCAACATCATACTGAATGGGGAAAAATTGAAAGCATTCCCACTTAGAACTGGAACCAGGCAAGGATGTCCAATATCTCTACTTCTATTCAACATAGTGCTGCAAGTCTTGGCTATAGCAATCAGACATGAAAGTGGAATGAAAGGTATCCAAATTGGGGAAAACAGATCAAACTTTCACTGTTTGCTGATGATATGATATCATATTTAGAAAATCCCAAGGATTCAACCAAGAAACTCCTGGAATTGATAAATGAATTTAGTAAAGTCTCAGGATACAAAATCAATACACGGAAATCAGAGGCATTCATATACACCAACAACAATCAAATTGAGAACCAAATCAAAGACTCAATACCCCTCACAATAGCAACAAAGAAAATAAAGTACCTAGGACTATACCTAACTAAGGAGGTAAAAGACCTCTACAGGGAGAACTATGAAACACTGAGGAAGGAAATAGCAGAGGATGTAAACAGATGGATAGCCATACCATGCTCATGGATCGGCAGACACAACATTATTAAAATTTCTATACTATACAATTGATTTTTGTATGTTGATTTTGTGTCCTGCAACTTAACAGAATTATTTTATTTTCCTAATAATTTTTTTGCAGAGTCTTTAGGGATTTTTATTAATATATATGACACCATGTGATTTGGAAGTAGAGACAATTTTACTTCATTCCTTCTGATTTAGATGCCCTTTATTTCTTTTTCTTGCCTAAATGATCTGGCTAAGACTGTCAGTACTATGTTGAATAGAAGTGTTAAGAATGGGCATCCATGTTTTGTTTCTGGTCTTAGAAGAGAAGGTTTCAGCTTTTTATTGTTGTGTATGTTGTTAGCTGTGGGCTCATCATATATGGCCTTTATTGTGTTGAGATACATTTGTTCTATACCTAATTTGTTAAAATTTTTTATCATAAAAGGATGTTGGATTTTTCAAATGCTTTTTCTGCATCTATTACAATGTTCATATAATTTTTGTCCTTTATTCTACTAATGTTGTATATCACATTTATTGATTTACATATGTGGAACCATCCTTGCATCCCAGGGATAAATCCCATTTGAGCACGGTGAATGATCCCTTTACCATACTGTTGAATTTGGCATTCTAGTATTTTGTTCACAGATTTTGCACCTATGTTCATCAGGAATATTGGTCTATAATTTTCTTTTCTTCTAGTGTTCTGAGATAGCTTAGGTAGCAGGGTAAATATACCCTCATAAAATTAATTTGGAAGTATTTCCTGATTTTTTTTTTGGAGGAGAGGGAAGAGTTTGAGAAGCATTGGTATTAGTTCCTCAATAAATATTTAATAGAATTCACTTGTAAAGCTATATGGTTCTGGGTTTTTCTTTCATGGGAGGTTTCTGATTACTGATTCAATATTCTTACTCATTAGTGGTCTGTTCACATTATACATTTATTCATAAGTCAGTCTTAATAAATTGTATGTGTCTAGAACTTTATCCATTTCTTCTAGGTTACCTAATCTATTGTTATATAATTGTTGATAGTGGTCTCATGATCCTTTGTATTTTTATGGTATCGATTGTAATATTTACTTTTTATTTATTTATAAGTTTATTTATTTGAGTTCTGACTCTTTTTTTCCCTTGGTTAGTCTAAAGATTTGTCAATTATGTTTCTCTTTTCAAAGAACCAACTCTGAGTTTATTGACCTTTTCTATTGTTTCTCTATACCCTATTTATTTCTGCTCTAATGTTTATTATTTCCTCCTTTCTGTTTAACTTTGGGCTTACTTTGTTTTCTTTCTCAGGTGTAAAGCTATGTTGTTTGAGATCTTTCTTTTCTCCAAATGTAGGTGTTCATAAAAGTCCCCTACTATTCTTGTATTGCTGTTTATTTCTCCTTTCAGTTCTGTAGCATTTTCTTTATATATTTAGGTGCTTCAATGCTGGATGTATAAATACTTGTAAGTGTTACATCCTCTTGATGAATCTGTCTCTTTTTCCATATATAATGATCTTCTTTGTCTCTTGTGACAATTTTTGACTTAATATATATTTTGTTTGTTATAAATATGGATGAATATAGTCACTCCTGCTTTCTTTTGGTTACTTTTTACATGGGATATCTTTTTTCCATTTCTTCACTTTCAGCTTTCATGTGTTGATAAAGCCAAAATGAATTTCTCGTATGCAGCAAAATTTTGAATCTTGGTTTTTAAAATTATTTTCAAGTTCCTCTTTTCATTCTTCTTTTTTTAGCTTCCTTCGTGATTTAATGACTCTTTGTGGTGGCATCCTTTGATTTCTTTCTCATAATCTTTTGTTTATCTACTACAGATTTTTCCTTTCTGTATTCCATGAAGGTTATTAAAAAAATCTACTAGTTATACCATCCTATTTTAAGCTAACAAGTTTGGACACAAAACTCTATACTTTTACTTCTCTCCCCATTTTAGCTTATTGATGTTAATATTTGCATCTTTTTTGTATTATGTACTTAATAACAAAATATCAGTTACATTTATCTTTAATTTGTTTTGTTTTTGTTTTATAACAGAATGTAAAGTGATTTATGCACAATTATTATAATATTAGAGAATTCTGAGTTTGTATATTTACTTTACTGGTGAGTTTTGTATATTCATATATTGTTATGTTCTTAATTAGTGTCCTCTCATTTCTGCTTTAACAACTCCCTTTAGCATTTCTTGTAAGACAGGTCTAGTGGTAATGAAACTCTCCACTTTTGTTTGTTTAGAAAAGATGTATAAATACTTTTTATACATCTTAATTTATAATATATATATATATCTTTAATTTGTACATTAAAAGATATATAAATACTCCTTCATTTATGTAGGACAGTTTTTCCAGGTATAGTATTCTTGGTTGGCAGTTTTTCTCTTTCTTTATTTTGAATATATCTTCTCCATCTCTCCTGGCCTGCATGGATTCTGTTGAGAAATCCATATGGGGGCTCTCGTCCCACCCCCCCACCACGTTCTCTCATTTAATTTTGCACACTAGACACACAGTATTAACACAGCCCCTGCTAGTCTCAGGGAAGAAAGGATATTTTTGCAGATGTAGAAAAAGTAATTCTATGCTTCATGTGGAACCAGAGAATACCATGTGTAGCAAAAGCAATCTTAAGCAAAAAGAATAAATTGGGAGGCATCAATTGACCAGACTTCAAGTTTTACTACAAGGCTATGGCAGCTCTCTTAGATATGATGAGTTACTCTTTTCTTGCTGCTTTCAAAATTCTCTCTTTTTTAAAAATCTTTTGACAGTCTAATGATAATGTTTCTTTTTAATTAATAGATTGGAGTCTTGTATATTAATATGATATATATTAATAGTGTGTCATATGTGTTAAAATGTTTTTCTATGCTGTCTTTTGTATCTTTATTGCTTTTTTAAAACATTTAAATGTAGTAACATAAATCTTCCTCTAGCTATTTTCTTTTCATATTTTTCTTCTCTGACTGAGATATTTGTTCTGTCATATAAATATTTACAACATTTCATCCAATTTTCAACCACAAAAAGACTTCTACAGTTTTATTCATACTAGTCCCAAACTGGACTCAACCCAAATGTTCTTCAACAAGAAAATGAATCAACAGATTGTGATAGGTCCACAAAATGGAATACCACTCAAAAATTTGAAAAAAGGACTAAACTGATATTCATTGCAACAACACAGATGCTGAGCAAAACATGGCAGACACAAAAGCATACATTATGTATTATTTTATTTGTGTAATATCCAATAACAAACAGTATTAACATGGTGAAAGAAATGACAGCAATGTTTGCCCCTGAGAGGGGGCCTGGCTGTAGGTAGGCTGCATGGGGGTTGACAGGCAGGGGATGTGCTGCTCTGTTCTTCATTTTTCAAATAACACACCAATTTTTAGCGCTGCATCTCCCTGTCAATCGCCACTGCCTCTTCACAGTTCTGCAGGGCACATTAACTGCTTTCCTGATCTCTGGGAGCATCCTCCACCTACAATAGCAAGTCTCTCCTCTGGTTGAAATTTTTCATCTACTCATTGTTCTCTACCATTCTCTTTGTCATTGTGAATCTAATTCTTTTGTTAGCACTTTAGTGGCGTCTTTAAAAAGTGGAAGATATGCTTCTCCCTAATCTACAATCTTTAGCCAGAAACATTTTTTACAGGAATTAAAAAACAATAATGTTGGGGAAGGGAACAAAAAAATTTAAAAAAGGAAAAGAAGTAAAGAACAATAAGTGATATTATTATTCCCTGCTGTGTTTTGGGTACTGGAAAATGCTGATAATTCCCTGCTGGTTTGACAAAGAAAATTTATGAGTTGTCACAGCATTTAGTAATACAGAGATGTCGATTAAAATATTATCATAGCAATAAAATGATAAAATAAGAGCCAGAATTACAGACTCAGGTGTAACATTAATTTCACAGGAAACAACAGCAATTTCTGAAGTTCGGATACTGAAAAATATTTACTATATATAACAATAGCACAAACAAATTTATGTTAACACAAAGCAGAACTGGATTTCCCAGGAAATATTATTGATATGTTCATGAAATTCTGAATTTATACCTAATCATATCATCATTACTATACTGCATAATATTTATGAATTAATTTTATGATTTAGGATGATATTTCTGCTATAACAGCTTGTTTTTTCTTTCTGAGATTGTTTTTATCTTTCAGAGATTTAATTTTTTTGGTTGTTAATTAAGATGCATTTTTAAGGTTGTATTTTATTTTTATACCATTGTTTTTCATCTCTGTATAGATGACCTGATTACTCCATCTTGATTTTGTAGGAATTTCAATTTTTTTTATTTCAGCATATTATGGGGGTACAAATGTTAAGGTTACACATATTGCCCCTTGTCCCCACTACCTGATCGAGTCAGAGCTTTAAGAGTGTCCATCCCCTAGATGGTGCGCATCTCACTCATTATGTATGAATATACCCATCCCCTCCTCCACCCTCCCATCTGCCCGACGCCCAATAAATGTTATTCCTATATGTCCACTTAGATGTTGATCAGTGAAACTGTTTTGCTGGTGAGTACATGTGGTGCTTCTTTTTCCATTCTTGGGATACTTCACTTAGTAGAATGGGTTCCAGCTCTATCCAGGAAAATACAAGAGGTGCTATACCACTGTTGTTTCTTATAGCTGAATAGTACCCCATGGTATACATATACCACATTTTATTAATCCACTCATGTATTGATGGGCACTTGGGTTGTTTTCACATCTTTGCAATTGTGAATTGTGCTGCTATAAACATTCAAGTGCAGGTGTCGTTTTTATAGAGTGTCTTTTGTTCTTTTGGATAGATGCTCAGTAATGTGATGGCTAGATCAAATGGTACATCCACTTGTATTGCTTTAAGGTATCTCCATATTGCTTTCCACAGAGGTTGAACTAGACCCAATTTTAAATTTTTTTAATTAAAAAATATTCTAGTTATGTTTAGGTGAAGATATGTTCACAATGGCTTTGATTAGGATGGACAGGAATTTTTCAGTCCAATATATTAGTCTTTCATAACCTTCATCCTTTCTTCTACTATGTCTTTGTTGCTTTAATTGAATTTACTTTGGCCTCTACTCAGGTCCACCAATTTTATATGTGTTGGTTCTTCATAGCCTTTCGTTCATATATAAAATCTTACATCCTCCACAGACATATCAGAATTCCCACGACTGTTTTTACATGGTATCCTTTTTTCCTAGGATGTCCACAGAAGACCAGAACATAGAGGACAGGCTTAACTATGACCTTATATTCAGTCACTTCAAAAGATTGAAAGTGAAGATTTCATATGCAATAGAAAAGACATTTCCATTCCTTGAGCTCCTCCGTGACCATAAATTCATCACAGATAAAGTGTTTGAAGTAAGTAAAGTTTATAATGTCACAATCTGGTAAACCGGCTCCAAAGTAAATTGGGCTTTGATATCCTAGACCCAAACTTTTGGTGAAAATAGCTCACTGAGTGGTGTTCTATGAGTGGGATATATTTTCCAGTATTTTTTGTAAGTGCTCCTGTAAGGCAGAGGGGGAGGGGAGCAGCAGAAATCACCAAAGATGATCCTGCTTCTAACTGAGGGAGTGGGGTCCATGGCACCCTGTGGTGTCAGGGTGAATGGCACTGGAAATAAGCTGGGTCAGAAATAAGACATACTCCATAACTGTACAGTGTCTTGTAGGGAAACACACAATAGAACATAAACTAAAAATTCAAAGTAATTTTATGGATTCAAGAATAATTTTAATAAATTGATTTACTGAAACAGTAATTAGCATGGCATTTTATTTCAATAATACCAATTTAAAATATCTAGATTTAGGAACATTAAAATCCACAGGAATTCATGTCTGGTTAGGACAAATTTGGGAGCAGATGGTTGCTGTTCTTTCTCCAACATCTTTCAGGTTTCTTTTACTTTCCTTCTTTAATTTTTTTAATTTGGGTAATTTCACCTATATGACCCATTGGAGACACAGAACAGCAAGTACTCTCTTTGCACATAAGTATGCCTTCTCTATGGCCAAGTTCACAGCAACGGGAGAATGGTCACCTGGTTTCTCTGAGCCTTTCAGTCCATGTCATTCCTGGGGAAAAAGGCAGAGAGTGCCCATCAAACAGAACAGCCCCTCATCACTTGCTAAGTCTAGTCCTAAAATATCTTGGCCTGGCTCTTAAAGATTAACTTTAATCCATTTTTATTCTTCCAAATTGCTGCTTTTTACATCTAATAAATGAGAGTGAACAGATCAACTCATCAATGGGTAATTGTAAGGAGGAAGGCATTACTTATTTATTTTAGTAGTTGTATGAATATTAAAAACTTATAAAACCTTATATAAGAAAATATGTAGGGAAATTGGAATACATTAATCATAAAATTACTTCACAATGTTTGTTGAAATCTGTATTTATATTTTTTCCATTCAATATTTTTTAAGGATTGTCAAACATCTCGGTTAAACCTGGTCCCTGTAAGTAATGTGGTGTACAATGTTCTCGCTGAGCTGGAGAAGAACTTTAACCTAGAAGTTCTGAAGATATTGTTCAGTAACATCAACATGAAGGAGTACCCTGCTTTAATTCCTATTCGTGAAAGCTTCAAAAGTGGTAATTACCTACCTTTTGAAGTCCAGGGCCAATTTTGTTCAATAAACATACATTGTTTTTCCACCACACACTGTGCTGACCAGTGGGGAGATAGTAGTTAACAAAACAGGCATGTCATCAGCCTTCTTGAAGCTTATGGTACAACAACCACCTGGAGGTCTGCTTAACTGGACATTTAGACTCATATGACCATGAGAGCCAAGTTGGCATCAGGTTTACTTAGAAGAACATGGAATAAGCAACACAGAATCCCAACAGGGCAGCAGCAGTTGCTTCTCTTTAGCAGGAGCCCCTAAATTGATCTACACAGCAGTCCACCAGGTTGACTGCTACCTGCCTTGAATGACAGCTTAGCTGCGGTTGCAGGATCCACCTTGGGTAGCACCATATGTCCGTGGGATTCAATATCTCTAATAACAACTCCGTAGTCATAGCTTTCAGGAACTCCACAATGGATAAGCTGAGTTACAAGAGTTACCACATTGAAGGAAAGCCAAAGTTACCACTTCACACCAGACATTTGTAGTACATACTTAGTCTTTCCCAGCCTGCCAGTCATGGGTGTTTTCTAAGCCCAGCGTTTGCCTCATAACACAGCAAAAAGGCCACAATTTCCAAAGTAACAAATAAGGAAGTTAACCCTGGGTCAAATGTGCCTTTAATAAAGATAAATTTACCCTCAATTCACAAGCTGTGAAGCAAACATTAAAATAATCCCAAAAGTGATTGCTCTGCCAGGGATTATTTTTGGTGCAATGCAAAACTAACGGTTTGACTCTAGGCTTTTTCCTGAGAAGGCATATTTTACTGTTTTATTGGGACACAGTAAAGAGGATGCCCTCCATTTCTTTTACTTGCCTAAAAAAAAATTTTATTCCAACACAGTTTGGTCCCAACCCAGTTCTCCAAATTAGGCTAGAGACATCACAGGAAAGGTGGGCACATGCCCTGAGCAGGGTGGATGCTGTGGGAACAGGAATATAAGTGTGAGAGCGCATCTGCAAAACAGAACAAACTGGATTTGGCCAAATCCAAGAGTGCAAAGCAGTGTAGGAGCTTATTCAACAGAAATAATTTGGAGAAAAAGTTTGAAGGGTCTGGCAATTAAAGCTAAGGAATTTGAAATTTATTTAAGACACTATAAAGAAATGCTATGGGTTTATAAGCAAGAAAATAATTTTAAGCAGGTATATATGGCTAGTTGATTCATATCAATAGTAACCTTATCTAATCAAGAATAAAATTATTTCTATAAGAACTCATTCAAATCAGAAAAGGAAATTAAAGAAATCCTATTATGTGGGTACAAATTTCAAGTCAATATTGTATCTGTAATCAGGAGGTCCCCAGGCTCTGGGTGCCAATGGAATGATATTACCTTTACTCCTCACATCTTAGAGGCTCTGATCCTCTCTGTGGACTACAGGCACCACCCCCTCCCTGGGCTCTGAGCAACTCCTTGTGCTTGTGATACACAGGCAGAGAGGCTCACGCTGGCCAGGGCACTGCCCACCACCTTGCTCAACACAGTCACCCTGCTGCCCTCAGGGAGACACTGCCTCCTCCTGGACCCTGAAGTCCATGTGAGCTGCCCCTGTGCCCTTTGTTATGTTTCTTTGGAAATCGCTCCTCCTCCCTGACACAATTGAGCCCAAACCTTCCTCTTCTAGCCCCATTACTAAAGCTGTTGGGGATTTCTATTTTATAATCAGCTCTCTAGGACCCAAGACCTTCTCCCCAAGAAATCCCTGTTTCTTCCTTAGTTTGAACAGGTCAGAAAACACACTTCACTTTCATTAGTTATTGTGAAATGTGCTCTCCCTGCCATCTGAATATTTATTCGCAAGTAATGTGGCTCACAATGCTGTATTTCTCCTTTAGTCTCAAATTTGAGTGTCTATTTTCTGTGTGGGAGACAAAGTTCCTTGACAGGGTCTTCTCTTTTTTGTCCAGGGGATGGTGGGAGAACCTTGAGTCATGTGGGACCCACTGAGCTCTGAGTGACACAAGGGCTGGAAATTCCTAAATGTACAATTTACAGATGTTGTCACTGGTCTCTGGTGGAGAAAACTAACTGCCTTCTCTCTCCTGCTGACTCTGTCTCTGGCTCGTCAGTGTTCCCAGACGAATTGTATTTACAAGAAAGTGATGAAGAAGAGAGACAGGAAGGGCCCAGCAGCCAACTAAGCCTGGAACAAGGTAATAACGACAGGACAGAATGTTCCCAGCTGCTAAGAGGAAAAGGGGCCCAAGGGGCTGAGTGGAGACTGTGACTCGGGGAAGAATGAGGAAGGACCATGAGGACAGCAGGGCGGGGAGTCTGTCTGAGCTCCCACCCAGGTGTGGGGTCCTGGAGGAGCAGCCATCACAAGACACTGCTGGCCCACAAACCAGGACGAAGGGGCTGGAGTGAGTCCTCTCAGCCAGAGGTGCAGCTGACCTGGTGGATCTGACAGTTTCCTATGGGCTCTGCACTGAGACTCACAGGGGTCTTTAACTCCTACCCTATAAAGACTAAAAAGGGACTGGGGAAAGGGCAAAACTCATACTTAAATTTCTGAAATAAACTTCTAATTTCTTCCCCCCAGGAACTGGTGAAAACAGTTTTCCAAGCCTGCCTGGACCACATTCAGATTTCTCCTTTTCCACTGGTCTGTTCCTGTCGGCTGCTATGTCCTTTGTTGCCTCATCTCATTCTGGAATGTGCTGTGGGGCTGTCTCTTTGTGTAACTGATTGCCCAGATTTTTCAGTATTTGCACCTGCAGTGTTTTCAAGTTTAGGAATTAAATAACAGGTCTTTATCCTCTGGGTTGCCTGGGAGGGTTTCCTCTTCCCATAACCCTTGGACACACCTGCTGCCAGTTCTTTTTGACAATGGGCCTGAATGTTTTACTCATTACCCTGCTTCACAGTTTTCTGCCTGTGTCTGCTTGACTGTGGCTACAGCCTTTGACCTCCTCCTGCGGTGGCCCATGCTGTTGTAGTGGAGGGGACAAGGAGAGATGAGCAGCAGAGGGAAAAATAAAATATCTATGAATCAAAACATGGTTTAGGTACAACCCCACCTGAGAGTGGACTCTTGGAGCACTTCTGTGAAACAGAACAGGCAAACACAAGGAGAAATGACACAACTGGAGAAAAAAATGGTGCACTAGGAGGGCAACAAGCAAATCAACAATGTGCCCAACAGCCTGAGCCAGCAGGTAAGACTGATTCAATGGGTTTGCATGAGTGTGGAGGGGCAAAGGGGGCCCTGGCTGAGGGCAGGGGAGTGGATTAATACACGAGGTGGGGAGACAATTATTTAACAAAGGAGGAACTCTCATAGACACAGAGAAGACAGGAATGGAGCTTGATATCCTGTTGAACCGACCTTGAGGAAGAAAGTTATGGAGGAAAACTGAGAGATAAGGGGGAAAGAGTTGAAGAGCCTCACCAGGGAAGAGAATCAGAAACAAAACCAAAAAGGAGGATTTAGAGAGAGGCTGACCATGGACTCAGTGAAGCACAAACACCTTCATAGAGTGGAGGCAGCAATAGATGCAGATGGGGCTCTTAAATAGAAACTTGAGAAGGAAAGAGATGCAGGGTGAGGTGTAACGAAATATAAACAGGACAGGAAATAGGCTCAATTGTATCTCAGCTGTCTGCTCTATTGTTTTCAGTGTCCTGTGGACCAGTAGTGAATAATGGAGATGCAAGAAAGGAGACACCTGGCCTATTGCCCTGTAATGAAGAAAGTAATTATTAATTACCTATAGATTTTCTTTTTATTTCATATGCTCTATATTATTTGGTTGTTTATTCAATTTTACCATGTTATCTATTTCTATAAATTGATAAGTAAAAAAGTGTATACATTTTTCATATACGACATTGTTTTGAAATATGTAGACATTGTGAAAAGGCTAAATGGAGCTAATTAATATATATATAGACTCACATACTTGTCATTTTGTGATGAGAACACTTAGTCTATTCTCTTAGTAATTTTCAAGAATACATTACTAACAATTGTCACCAAGTTGTATGGTAGATCTCTTGAACTTATTCTTCCTGTCTAATTGAAACTTTGTATCCTTTGACCAACATTTCCCCAATCCTCTTTTTCCACACCTGCCCCCTATTTACCACCACATATCCTCAACTTCTGTGAGTTCAACTTTTCTACACTCTGTGTATGGGTGAAATATGCTGTATATGTCTCTGTGTGATTGGCTTATTTCCCTTAACAGTGTCCTCCAGGTTCACCCATGTGGCTGCAAATGATGAGCTTTCCTGCTTTCTTTAAGCTGAGTAATATTCCATTTTGAATATATGTATTACATTTCTTTATCCATTTATCCTTGATGTATACTTGGGTGATGTCTAATCTTGGCTGCTGTGAATAGTGCTGCAGTGAACATGGGAGTGCAGACATGTCCTCAATGTGCAATCAGTCCCTGACTTATGATGGCAAAACATAGGATTTTTCAACTTTATAATGGTTTTATCAAGGTATTAAATGTGTTTTTGATTTACAATATTTTTTGATTTACAATGGATTTATGGAGATGTAGCCCCATCATAAATCTAGAAGCATCTGTATTAATTTTGTAACTTTTTGATATATACCCAGTAGGGGGATTGCTGGATCATATGTTGCTACTTTTTTTATTTTTTGAGGAAACTCAATGCTGTTTTCCATAATGGTTGAACTAATTTTCATTTCCACTAACAGTGTGCAAGAGTATCCTTTTCTCTACATCTTTGTCAAAATTTGTTATCTTTAGTTTTTGATAGCAGCCATTCCAACATGTATGAGGTGATATTTCTTTGTGGTTTAATTTGAATTTTCTTGATTATTAGTGATAGTGAGCATTTTGATACTGTTTATCATTTATATGTGTTCTTTTGAGAAATCACTATTCAGATCATTTTCCTATTTTTAAAGTGGTTTGAAATTAGTTTATTTGTTTTTTTTATTTTTACTATTGCATTGTTTGTGTGCCTTATATATTTTGGATAGTAACCCCTCATCCAATATATGGTTTGCCAATAATTTTTTCTATTCTGTAAGCTTCCTCTTTATTCTGTTGATGGTTTGAACAACAAGGTATACAAAAGCTTTTTAATGTGATTTAGCCCCACTTGTTTATTCTTGATTTTGTTGATTGTATTTTTGGTGTTATAACTGAAACATTGCTGCTCAGATCAACATCATGGAGATTTCCCCCTATGTTTTCTTCTAGTTGTTTTACAGTTTCAGTTCTCATATTTAAATCTTTAATACATTTTGAGTTGATTTTTTTGAGGTGG
The DNA here is from genome assembly GCF_040939455.1 of Microcebus murinus. Taxonomy (NCBI): domain Eukaryota; kingdom Metazoa; phylum Chordata; class Mammalia; order Primates; family Cheirogaleidae; genus Microcebus; species Microcebus murinus. Next base: position 98,747,874 of record NC_134111.1, read on the forward strand.
GAAGTAAAAGTCTAATTTCAGTCCTCTGCAAGTGGTTATGGTATTGTTCTGATACTATTTATTCAAGAGACTGCCATTTCTCCATTTTGTGTGCTTGGCACCATTGTTGAAAATCAATTGATCATAAATGCATGGATTCTAACTTTCAATTTTTTTGTTCTATTTGTCTATGTCTCTATTTTTATTCCAGTATCATCCTGTTTCAATTAGTATACCTTTGTAGTATATTTTGAAGTCAAATAGTGTGATACTCTCAGATTTATTCTTTTGTTTAAAATTGCTTTGGCTACACAGAGTCTTTTGTGCTTCCACACAAATTTTAGATTTGTTTTTTCTATTTCTATGAAAAACACTATTGAAATTTTCTTACAGATTGCAAGAATCGGTAGAGCACTTTGAGTAATATGGACATTTTAACAATATTAATTCTTCTAATCCATGAATATGGGGTATCTTTCCATTTCTTTGTTTCTTCTTCAATTTCTTTCATCAGTATCTTAGAGTTATCAGTATACAAATATTTCCCTCCTTCATTAAATTTATTCTTAAGTGTTTTTTATACTTATTGTAAAATGGATTGTTCTCATAATTTTTTTTTCATATACTTTGCTGTGTATTAAAATGCAACTGATTTTTGCATGCTGATTTGTGTCCTTCCACTTTACTGTATTTGTTTATTAGTTCCAGCAGTTTTTTGGTGAAGTTGTCAGAGTTTTCTACATATAAGATCATATCATCTGTAAATAGGGAAGATTTAACTTCTCCTTTTCCAATTTGGATGCCTTTCATTTCTTTTTCTTGCCTAATAGCTCTAGATAAGACTTGCAGTATTATATTGAGTAGAAGTGGTGAAGAGATGGCATCCTAATCTTATTCCAGATCTTAGAGGGAATGTTTTCAATTTTTCACTGTTGAATATGATGTTAGCTTTAGGTGTAGGGGACTGGCATATATTTTACTAGTTTAAGAATTAAAGTTAGTGAGTAATGTACGTGTTCTTCCCAGAGTGTTTGAAAGTAATCTGTTCCAGACAAGGTCCTTGTGATAAACAAAGGTGTTGCCTAGAGGCATAACAAAGGACCTGAGCTGCGACTAGCAAGAGTGGCCCTGCCCCACAGCATTGGGGGTCTGGAGGCCACACAATAAACATGTTGTTCCAGTGATTGCTGCATACACCCCATAAGATGGCTGGTTAGTCAATGACGGGTAAGACCCCTCAAGGGAGGGGTGACCTGAGCCATGCACAGCTGCTGGGGTTCAGCAGAAGATCTTAGGGGGTCACCCTAAGAGAAGCTGGGGATGAGAAATGCCCCCTGTGGCTCACCTTACCCATCCTTGCTAATCTCGGTCCTTTATCTATGCCTAGTGCCTAGAGCAACCACCTTGAAATTCTGAATCAGGGGATATCTGCTTCCCTAAGGCTACGCTTCCAGAATTTATGGCTATCACTGCCATACCTGGGTGGTCACGTACAAGGAACTAACTTTAATTTTTTAGAGTATAAAAATAAAACTGACCCGGTGTATTATTACTCAAGTCAACCGTCTGTCTGTGTGTCCACGTTTTTCTTTGCGTTCTGTGTTTGTGTTTTGTGTTCTGTGTTCATCCTCCATCCTGTAAATGGGCCACAACAACAGGCTTGTCATATATGACCTTTATTGTGTTGTGATACTTTTCTTCCATAGCTATTAATAATTTGCTGAGAGGTTTTATCATGTTGAGAATTTTTATCAAGAAAGAATGTTGAATCTTATCAAATGCTTTCTTTGCATCTATTCAGATGATTATATGGTTTTTGTCCTTCATTCTAACAATGCATGGTGTGAATTTTATAGATTCATGTACATTAAACCATCATTGCATCCTAGGGACAAATCCCACATCCTCATAGTGCATATCTCTTTAATGTGTTATTGAATTTTATTTGATAGTATTTTGTTGAGAATTTTTCATCTATGTTTATTAGGGGTTGGACCTATAATTTTCTTTTCTTATAATGTTCTTGTCTGGCATTGGTATCAGAGTCATGCTGGCCTTATATGAGTTCGGAAGTATCCTTTCTTCCATAGTTTCATATTTAGAGAAGAATTGGTATTACTTCTTTAAGTGTTTACTAGAACTCAGCAGTGTAACTATCTGGTTCTGGGCTTTTGTTTCATAGGAGTATTTTATTATGGCTTAAATCTCCTTATGTCTTATTGATCTTTTCAAATTTTTCTAATTCTTTGTGATTCAGTCTTTGTAGATTTTATGTATCTATTAATTTGTACATTTCTTCTAGGTTATCCAATTTGTTGATATATAATTGTTCATAATAGCCTCTTATGATTCTTTGTATTTCTGTGGTATGAGTTGAATTGTCTCCTCTTCCATTTTTATTTTATTCGTTTGAGTCTTCTCTCCTTTTTCTTAGTCTATCTATAGGCTTGTGAAATTTGTTCATCTTTTCACAAAACCAAGTCTTTATTTCTTGATTTTTTTTTGTTTTCCTAGTCTCTATCCCATTTATCTCTGATCCAAGATTTATTACTTACTTCTTTCTGCTAATTTTAGGCTTAGTTTTTCTTCTTGTTCTAGTTTCTTGAGATGTACTGTTAGATTATTTGAGATCTTTCTTCTTTCTTGAGGTGTTTATTGCTATAAAATTTCTCTCTTAGAATTGCTCTTGATGAATCTCATAAGTTTTGGTGCATTATATTTCCATTTTCATTTATCTCAAGATATTTTTAAATTTCCCTTTTAATTTATTCATTGACCTATTGGTTATCATTAGTATAATTTCCATGTGTTTGTGAATTTTCTAATTTCCTCCTGTTACTTATTTCTAGTTTCATAACTTGTGCTCAGAAAACGTACTTGATATAATTTCAACAATCTTGGCTTTCTTAAAACTTGTCTTGAAGCCTAACATATGATCTATCCTGAGAAATACTCCATATGCAGTTAAGAAAAATGTGTATTCTTCTGCTGTTGGATAGAATGTTCTGTATAAACCTAGTAGGTCCATTTGTCTAAAGTGCATTTTAATTCCAATGTTTCCTTATTGATTTTGTGTCTCAATGATCTGTCTCTTTCAAAAGTAGTGTGTTGATGTTCCCTATTATACTTGTTACAGTTTATCTTTCCTTCAGATCTATTAATATTTTCTTTATGTATTTCATTGCTTGGGTGTTGGGTGCATTTGATTTGTAATTGTTATATCATCTTGAAGTATTGGCCCGTTCATCATTATATAATGATCTTTTTGTTTACATTTATAGTATTTGATTTAAAGTTTATTTTACATGATACAAGCATGACTACATCATCTTTCTTTGGTTTCCATTTGCATGGAATATCTTTTTCCATCTTTCACTTTCAGTCTATGTGTGTCCTTAAAGGTGAATTGAGACTGATATAGGCTGCATATATTTGGGCAATATTTTTATTCACTCAGCCATTCTGTCTGTTGATAGGATAATTTAGTCCATTTAAATTTAAGGTAATTGTTGATAGGAAATAATTACTACTGCCCTTTTGTTAATTGTTTTCTGGTTGTTTTGTACATCCTTTATTCCTTTCTTCCTTTTTTACTATTCCTTTGTGAGTAGGTGATTTTTCTCTACTGTTAAACTTTGATTTCTTTTTGTCTTTTGTGTATTTTGTATAGGTTTGTTTGGGGTTACCATGAAGCTTACAAAAAACATCTTATAGTTATTACAACCTATTTTAAGCTGATAACATCTTAAATTTGATCACATACAAAGATACTTCACCTTTACTCTACCTCTTCACATGAAATATTTGACATCATAATTTACATCCTTTTATACTGTGTATCCCTTAACAAATTGTTGTAGCTATTATTTTTTATTTTGATTTTTTAAAATTCATACTCAAGCTACAAGTGATTTATGAATCACCATTATTATTAGGATAATCTGTATTTTGACTCTGCACTTATTTTACCAGTGAGTTTTATATTATTAATTAGCAACCTTTTCTTTCAGCCTAAAAATTCCTTTTAGGATTTCTTGTAAGACAGGTCTTGTGGTAATGAATAATCCCAGCTTCTGTTTATCTGGGAAAGTCTATGTCTCCTTTATTTCTCAGGGACAGCTTTGCTAAGTACAGTATAGTTGGTTGGCAGATTTTTTTCTTTTAGGACTTTCAGTATATTATCCTATTTTCTATTGCACTGAGTGTTTCTTCTGAGAAATCCAATACTAGCCTTATTGGAACTCTGTTATATGTTATTTGATTCTATTCTCTTGCTGCTTTCAGGACCTTCTGTTTGTCCTTGGTTCTTGACAGTTTTATTGTATTATGTGTAAATGCAGTTTTGTTTGCATTGAATCTGATTGGAGATCTCTGGCCTACCTGTACCTGGAAATTTATTGGTTTCCCAATACTTGGAACATTTTCTGCTTTAAATTCTTTAAAATTCTTTAAATAAGCTTTCAAGCCCTTTGTCTTCTCATTTATGAATATCTATGACTAAAATATATGTTCATTTGATATGTCTCATAAATACTGTAAGCTTTCATTATTTGTTTTCATTCTTTTTTCTTCTCTGAAAATATATGTTCAAATAACCTGTCTTTGAGTACACTGATTCTTTCTTTGCATGATCAGTTCTGCTGTTGATGCCCTCTGTTGCCTTCCTCATTTAATTCATTGTATTTTTCAGCTCCAGAATTTCTGTTTGATATTGTTTTAATAATGTCAATATGTCTGTTAAATTTCTTGGTCCTTTATTGTCTTCCTGATTTCAGTGAATTTTTTCTCTTTATTTTTTTTAACTTTGCCGAGATTCCATAAAACAATTATTTTGAATTCTTTGTGAGAGAATTTGTTATTTCCCTTGCTTTAGGGTCAATCACAACAAGATTATTGTGTTCTTTTTGTGGTGTTATATCTTCTTTTTTCTTGTTGCATTACATTTATGTCTGTGCATTTTAGGAAGTAGGAACTTATTCCAGTCTCTAATGACTTTGTCTAGGAAAGCTTTCACCTCATCCAGAGATTTTGGGAAGGCCATTTGGCATAATCCAAGGGCAGGTTTCCTACAGGAGTTTTCAGACAGGTTAACCTGGTGCCTAGGACAATTAATGGCAGGCCTATGCTCAGATGGGACTTGAGCCAGTCTGTAGGGCTCTGCAGTACTCGTGTAGGCTCTTGAGACACTAGAGTAGGCCTGAAGTCCAGTTGCATTGGGTCTTATCTGGTAATGGGTCAATGAGGCCAGGAAGGTACTCAGCCAAATTGGAGACTGAATCTGCAGAGATGGCTTGAGGTTGAGGCTGTAGGATTCAGCCTGGGGTCAGGGTGGTCTTAGAGGTTCAAACAGAAATATCAGCCTAGAGTCTGGGGTCTTGGAAACCAGCCTGGCACTGGGTTTTACTAAAGATGAGCCTGCTGTTTTGGTCCAGGACAATGTCTGCTAATCACAACCTTCTCCTTTCCCCAAACATATGATATCTCTCTCAACACTATACTGTCTGGGTTTGTGGGATGGTTGACAAAGAAAATGTAAAACTGTTCCTCCTGTCTTTTTCAATGTATTGTTTCTTATTTATGTTCTACACCTAGCTGCTGTAATTTCTCATCTGGTATCCTCAGCTATTGTGAAGGTGTTTTCATTAGTCTCATGCATGGATAATTGTTCACATTGATGTTTCTACAGGGGTAAAAGTGCTGGAGGGTCCTATTCTGCCGTCTTGCTCTGCTCCTCCCCAGTATCATAATCATATCTTTGTTTCTCTTTGTTTTCTTTTCTTCCCAAAAATTCATATGTTGAAACATATCTTTGTTTTCCTACCAGAGCACAAACTTTATTTTGTATCCCCACACAAACTACCTACTCCCACCACTACACACAGCCTCAGGCTGCTTTTAGCAGGTGTGAAATTCAAAGGAGAATGATAGATTTCTTTAATGGAGGGGATATCCCTGGGTAGGCCATAGAAGAAAAGAGAATACAAAAAAAGGTCAACTGGGGAAATACTAAATAACAAAGTACAGTTGACCCTGGAATTATGTAGGGGCTGGGGAACCAATCCCCTATATAGCCAAAAATTGTAACATAACTTCTGACTCCCCCAAAAGTTAACTCTTCATAGACTACTGTTGACTGGAAGCCTTACCAATAAAAGAAACAGCCAATTGACACATATTTTGTATATTATATGTATTACATACTGTATTCTTACAATAAACTCTCTAAGAAAATGTTTTTCAAAAATCAAAAGGAAGACAAAATACATTCATTAAGTGCAAGTAGATCATCATAAAAGTCTTCATGAGGATGAAGACTCATCTTCATGTTGAGTAGGCTGAGGATGAGGAAGAAGAGGAGGGGTTCATCTTGCTTCTCAGGGATGGTAGAGGTGGAGGAAAATCTGCATGTAAGTGGATCTGTGTGGTTCAAACCCATGTTGAGAAGTTCAAATCTGTGTTGTTGAAAGGTCAACTGTACATCAGTGAAACAGACTTTAGAGAAATTGACATGGAATCCAAACATTGCCATATCATGGGGTTGGCAAAAAAAATAGGTTGCAAGTTACATTTCAGAGGTTATAATATAATCAAAATGCAGAAATCATTCCCAATGCTGCCTTATTTAGATTTTCAAACAAGGCAGCCACACTGAAGGGCCTTCAGGAGGGAACTGCAAGCCTGGGTTTTCAGATGTGGTAAATGAGGGCCCTGGGTGAAACCTGTGGTGAACACTGGCGTGTTTGAGATGAGGAAAATACAGACAGACAAAAAGTGATAGAGGAGAGGCATGCGGAGGTAGCAGTAATGATAAGAAACAGGCTGGGCCCAGTGGTTCTCATCTGTAATCCTGTGATTCTGGAGGCTGAGGCAGAAAGATCTCATGAGCTCAGACTCTGAGTTTGCAGTTAGATATGGCTATGTCACCACACTCCAGCCTGGATGGCAGAGCGACATTCTGCCTCAAAACGAAAAAATTAAGGAACAAAGGTAGATTAGCAATAGGTAGGAGATGTAGCAGAGATGGAGCAAATGAAATCTCAGTTAGGGAACAGCAGGGCTGGCACTAGGTGAGGCAGTAAGGCCTCAGGGCTCAGTGTGGCAGAAGGATCTCACCCTCAGCAACTGACTCTAAGTGATTCCTCAAATTTTAAGGCACCCCAAGGTGCCACCTTTGCCTCACCCTAGTTCTGAGGCTGAGAGTCACATATTTAAAATAAAAAAGGAATAGGGAAAAAGGGTAGGAATAGAGAAAGATACAGAGAGGAATAAATACCAAGAAATAAGAAAAAGTGGGGAAGGCTTAAAGAGAGCTATGTAGAGAATGAGTTAAAGGAAAGTGAATGAGAAATGGGTGGAGAGCATGACACGCAGAGAGAGGAGACACATCATGACGCTGTCTGAATTGAAGGGACAGTCACCGGAAAGGAGGCCCAGGGTTGTCCCTGTTACCGTTGGGAAGGGCGAGGTGTGTCATTATCAAAATGGCCCCTGTGACCCCTCAGGTTGCAATAGGCCTCCCCTCGGGCATCTCATCCTCTGCTCGGCTCAGTCCCCACCTGCTGATCCCTAAACACGCATCTCCAGCTTAGACCTGTCCTCTAGGCCCATGTCTCCAAGTGCCCGAAGATCATTATTCAAAGATCAGAAGGACATTTCTCTTGGAGGCCGTATCAGTTACCTATGGCTGTGTCATGTCACAAATCATCCCAAAACTTGGTGGCTTAAACAATCATCATTTTATTTGCCATGTCTGTTAATTCCAACTTTAAATATCTCCAACTTGTCCCCCCAGTCCAGGTCCCCGTCACTCTCACTGAAACCAGGGGACCTGTCACCCATCTGACCTCGTCCTTCAGTCTTGCTCCCCTAAGTCCATTCTCTGCACTTCAGCTGGGTGGACCTTTCAAAATAGAAACCGGTTCATACAGCTTTCCTGTTTAAACCCAGTGCCTGCTTGTGGCCCTTGGCGTTAGGTCCGCGCTGCTTGCTGTGCATGTGGAAGGACGCCTGCCGTGCCCCACACATGCCCGTCACTCGCCTCTCACCGTTCGTGCCCGTTCCCGCTGAACCAGACTCCGCTAGTCACTTGAACTTGCCAAGTTCTCTCTCTTTTACATCTCCCTTCACATATGCTTTTGGAAAAAGGTCTCGTGTAATCTTCCAAAGTAGAAAATACACATGCCCTACAACTCAACATTTAAACTCGTCAGCAGAAACCAAGAGAAATATGTCTTACCTTCATCAAAACACATAGAAAAGCATGTTTGTGATAGCATTATTCATAAAAGCTAAACACTCGAAACTGCACCAATAGATAAATACTTCATGGCTTATTTGTATAATGGAATACAATGCACCAGTGAACATGATTACAGAAAATAAATACACATGACTTTCATAAGCATATTTAAATATATATATATAAATTTTCTGGGATTTGGCTTCTTTTGGGATGATATGTATATACATACATATATGTGTATATATATAGAGAGAGAGAGACAAAGCAAAGAGAGAGAGTAAGAAGAAGAGAGCATGATTCCATTTATATAAATTGCATAACAGCCAAAATTAATTTCTGTATTGGGAGCAAGGTGGTGGTTGGCCTTAAGCAAGACTGTAGGGACAGTTAGTGAGAGGTGTCACTAGGAGGCTTCTGAGGTATTGGGGAAATCCTATTTCTTGACCAAAGTGAAATGCTAACTTTGTGATCATTCAAAACCCACTTTTATCTATGTATGTTATTCTGCAATTATGATTGTTTATTTACTATTTATTTATTTATTTTAAAACATGGTCTTGCTCTATCAACCATCCTGGAGTACAGTGGCACAATCATAGCTCCCTGCAATGTTAAATTCCTAGGATGAAGTTATGCTCTAACATCAGCCACCTGAGTAGCTGGGCTACAGGTGTGAGCCACCACACCTGGCTAATTCTGCTTATTTTTTGTAGAGATGGGGTCTAGCTATGTTGTCTAGGCTGGTCTCAAACTCCCACTTCAAGCTATCCTATAATTTTTATTTTTTTAAAAAAGGCTAGGAAAATTAGCCATCAAAGGATGTGAAGACTAGGTAGGGAAACATAGGAAAAACAAAGGAAGAAATAGAGTTAAGTAATAGGGGGGAAAAAAAAGGGTGGCGGGGGCCTCTTTCTACCCAGCAGTGAAATTGAGGGAGGAGTTATCAAAGGCAGTGAAGGGCCCACTGGGGAGACAAATAAAAATGCTTTGTTTCCTACAATTTTGTCCAGGGGAAGAGCTGTCCAGCCACGGACACCAAATGAATTCCTGTTTTGTGCCTCTGGTGAATATAATAAAGGAAATACCACTTTTTGACTCAGAAGATGAGCAGCAAGCCCAAGCAAGCACTAAACATAACCAGGCATCTGACACAATAGGTAAGGCTGACTGGACTAATTTGCAGCTGTGAATCACAGGTTACCAGGTAAGGGGCTCAGGAACTTCATCAGGGCCCACTGAGGCAGTCCAGGTAGCCTGGGATGGAAGAGGGAAGGGGATGGGGCCAGCAGGTCAAGCAGTGAGCCCTCAGCTTAACAGAAGAAAGTCCTTAGGAATTGGGAAAATTCCAAAACACAGAAATGGAGGTAATAAATATTGATGTCAGAGAAGCATGTATAAAGGAAAAGGGGAAGGTATAGGGAAGGAGTTAAAGAAAAGGAAATAATTCGGGAGCCAAGATAGTCACAAGAGGAGAAGGAGAAAGAAACGCATCAAGACAAGGAGAGGTAAAGAGACACCACTGCTAGAGACAGAGGCAGAAGCAGGGGAGATGGGAAAAATGAAGAGAAGGTTCAGAAATAAAATGAGAGTGAAAGAAAAGTAGAATGAGGGTGGAGGTGAGAACAGTGCCAGTGGATAGGCAAAGCTGTACTCCCTCCATGTGTGAATTTTATCAGCTTTTGATTTAAGACCTGGAAACACCTGCAGGTCACATTTATTCAAGAAGGAGACCAGAGCCTTGAGGATTTTTTTGCTGTTTATTTTTGTTCCTGTTTTTGTTTTTGTTTTGAGATTGCCTTTCACTGTATTACTAGGCTGCGGTGCAGTGGCATCATCACATCTCCCTGTAACCTCAAACTCCTGGGCTCAGACGATCATTCTGCCTCAAGACTCCCAAGTAGCTAGGACTGCAGGTATGCAGCACCACACCCGGCTAAATTTTTTATTTTGTGTAGAGACAGGGTCTCCCTATATTGCCCAGGCTGGTCTCAAACTCCTGGCCTCAAGGGACCTGCTTGCCAGGGCCTCCCAAAGTGCTGGCATTACAGGCAAGGGCCACTGTCCCCAGCCCCTAGTGCTCTTTTTAAAAAAATCATTTGTTTATTTCAGAATATTATGGGCTACAAATATTTAAATCACATATATTGCCTTTGCTCTTCCTGAGTCAGAACTACAAGTGTATCTATCCCCCAGACGATGCACACCGTACCCATTAGATGTGAATATCCACATCCCTCCTCCTCCTCCTCCCTCCCACCTGCCCAGCACCTGTTGAATGTTACTACTATATGTGCACATAAATTTTGATCACTTAATACTAGTTTGATGGTAAGTGTGGTGCTTTTATTTCCATTGTTGTGATATTTCCCTTAGTATAATGGCCTTCAACTTTCTCTAGGATAATAGAAGAGGTGCTAGATCACCATTGTTTTTTGTAGTTGAGTAGTACTAATCCAATATATATTTATGTCACATTTTATTAATCCACTCATGTATTGATGGACACTTGGGTTTTTTCCACATCTTCGCAATTTTGAATTATGCTGCCATAAACATTCTAGTGAAGATGTCTTTTATAGAATATCTTTCTTTCCACCGGGTAGATGTCCAGTAATGGGATTGCTGGATAAAATGATAGTTCTACTTGTAGTTCTTTGAGGTACCTCCATATTACTTTCCACAGAGGTTGTACTAATTTGCAATCCTACCAGCAGTGTATGAGTGTCCCTTTCTCTCTGCATCCACGCCAATATTTATTGTTTTGGGACTTTTTGATGAAGGCCATTCTCACTGGAGATAAGTCCACATTGTGGTTTTGAGTTGCATTTCCCAGATGATTAGAGATGTTGAGCATTTTTTCACATTTATTGGCCATTAATTTGCCCTATTTTGAAAAGGTTCTGTTCATGTCTTTTGCACACTTATTAATGGAGTTGTTTGCTTTTTTTCTTGATGATTTTCCTGAGTTTTATATAGATTGTAGTTAACAGCCCTTTATCAGATGTGTAGCTTGTGAAAATTTTCTCCCATTCTGTAGGTTGCCTCTCTAGTCTTGTGATACTTTCCTTGGCTGTGTGGAAGCCTTTTAAATTGATCAGGTCCCACTTATTTATTTTTGTCATTGCTGTGATTGCCTTTGGAATCTTCTTCATAAATTCTTTCCTTAGTCTGATGTCTATGAAAGTTTTTCCGACATTTTCTTCTATAATTCTTATTGTTTCATGCTTAAGTTGAAGTCTGTTATCTATCGTTAGTTGACTTTTCAGAGATGAGGTGCGGATCCATTTTCAGTCTTACACATGTGGCTATCCAATTTTCCCAGCACCATTTATTGAATAAGGATTCTTTTCCCAAGTGTATGTTTTTGTCTGCTTTGTGAAAGATCAGATGGCTATATGAGAATGGTTTTATATCTGGGTTCTCAGTTCTGTTCCACTGGTCTCTGTCTCTGTTCTTATGCCAGTCCCATGCTATTTTAGTTGATATAGCCTTGTAGTATAGCTGGAAGTCTGGTAAATTGATGCCTCCCAATTTGTTCTTTTTGCTTAAGATTAATTTTGCTATACGGTATCTTCTCTAGTTTCATATATCTATGAAAAACAATGATGGTTATTATTTTAATAAGTATTGCATTGACTCAGTAGATCACATTGGGTAGTATAGACATTTTAACAATGTTGATTATGGTGACCTATGAGCATGGTATGGTTTTCCACCTGTATATATCCTGTGTTATTTCTTTCCTCAGTGTTGTATAGTTCTCCCTGTAGAGGTCTTTCACCTTCTTAGGTAAATATATTCCTAGATATTTTATTTTATTTGTTGCTATTGTGGAGGGTATTAAGTCTTGGATTTGGTTCTGAGATTGCCTGTTGTTGATATATAGGAATGCTATTGATTTTTGTTCATTCATTCCATAACCTGAGGCTTTGCTAAATTTATCAATTCCAATAGTCTCATGGCAGAATCTTAGGGGTTTTCTCGGTATAAGATCATATTGTCAGAAAAGAGCAATAGTTTAATGACTTCTGCCCCAATTTGTATGCCCTTGATTTCCTTCTCTTGTTGCACTGTTCTGGCTAGGAATTCCAACACTATGTTGAATAGAAATTGTGAGAGAGGGCAACCTTTTCTTGTTTTCCTTCTAAGCTGCAATACTTTCCATTTTTCCCTGTTCAGCATGATGTTGGCTGTGGATTTGTCATATATGGCTTTTATCATTTTTAGGTTGGTCCTGTCTACACCTATTTTGTAAAGTGTGCTTATCATAAAACGGTGCTGAATTTTGTCAAATGCTATTTCTGTGTCTATTGAGAGGATCATATAATCTTCATTTTTTTCTATTTATGTGGTGAATAATCTTTATAGATTTGCATATCTTGAACCATCCCTGCATCTCTGGGATGAAGCCCACTTGGTTGTGATAGATTAATTTTTGATAAGCATCTGAATTCAGTATTCTGGGATTTTATTGAGAAATTTTGCATCTATATTCATAAGGGATATTGGTCTGAAGTTTTTTTTGTTGTTGTTGAGTCCTTCCTTGGCTTTGGTATCAGGGTGATGTTGGCTTCATAAAAATCCTCCTCCGGGGACAATTCCTTCTCATTTGATGTTGTGGAATGATTTTGACAGGATAGGAACCAGGTCATTTTTTTAGGTCTGGAAAAATGGGGTATGAAACCATCTGGTCCAGGAAATTTTTTCAGGAGCATTTTCTATTGTGGCTTCAATTCTGGTAGTTGATATTGGTCTATTCAGGAATTCTCTTTCTTCCTGATTGAGCCTAGAGTGGCTGTGCATTTCTAAGAATTTGTCCATTTCTAGCACATTTTCCAGTTTATGTGCATAGAGATCTTTATAGTATTCATAGATGATTTTTTTGTATTTATGTGATATCAGTTGTAATTTTTCCTTTTTCATTCCTGATTGAGCTTATTAGAGTCCTTTCTTTCTGTTTCTCATCAATATAGCAAGAGACATGTCGATTTTGTTTATTTTTTCAAAGAGCCAACTTTTTATTTTATTAATCTTCTGTGTAGTTTTTTTGTTATTGATTTCATTTAGTTCTGCTTTGATCTTGGTTATTTCTTTTCTTCTTCTAGATTTGGGATTGGTTTGCTCATCCTTTCCAGTTGTTACAGATGACTTATTAGATTGTTGATTTGTGACCTTTTTGTCTTTTGGATGTGGGCATTTATGGACATAAATTTTCCTTCAGGACTGCTTTAACTGTATCCCTCAGATTTTGATAAATTATATCTCCTTTATAATTTAGTTCAAAGAATCTTTTGATTTCCATCTTAATTTTCTGCTTAACTGAATAACTGTTCAGCAGAAGGTTGTTTAGCTTCCACAGCTTTGTGTACAGATGAGTGTTTCTATTGGAGTTGATTTCTAATTTTATTCCACTGTGGTCTGAGAATATGCATGGAATAATTTTTATTTTTAAAAATTTGTTGAGATATGTTTGGTGCCCTAGGTTATGGTCAATCTTAGAGAAAGTCCCATGAGATGATAAGAAAAATGTATATTCAGTACTATTAGAGTAGAATGTTTTGTAAATGTCAGTTAGTCAATTTTTTCTAGAGTTCTTTTTAAGTCCATTGTTTCTTTGTTTATTTTCTGTTTGGAGGACCTGTCCTGTTCTGTCAGAGAGGTGTTGAAGTCCTTGACTATTATAGTGCTGCTGTTTATCAATTTGTTTAGATCAAGTAGAGTTTGCTTTATCAATCTGGGTGCACTTAAGTTGGGTGCATACATATTTAGAATTTTTATGTCTTCTTGTTGATCTGTACCCTTCACCATTATATAGTGACCATCTTTGTCTCTTATTACTTTTGTTATTTGAAGACTAAGTTATCTGAAATCAGAACTGCTATGCCACTTTTCTTTTGGTTTTCATTTGCAAGCAATATTGTTTTCCAACCCTTCACCTTGAGTCTGAATGCGTTCCTGTGGGTTAGGTGTGTTTCCTAAAGACAGGGGACACTTGGCTTGTGTATATTTATCCATTCTGCCAGCCTATGTCTCTGTGAGCTGTTCAAGCCATTTGCATTTATTGAAAGAATTGTTAAGTGGAACAGAATTCTGTTCATCCTGTTGAGTTGAACTTTGTTGCCTTGTGTTTTCTTTCTTGAGCTGTTGTGGTGTCTTGCCTTTGACCTTTGGATTTTAGATTTTTAGATTTTACCTTGTCTATTTTGTCTATTGTACTGATCTGTGTGTAACACTGTTTTGAGTACTTCCTGGAGAGCAGGTCTCGTCTTGATGAATTCCCTTAGTCTTTGCTTGTCTGAGAAGGTCTTTATTTATTCTTTGTATAAGAAACTTAGTTTTGAAGGATTCCAAATTCGAGGCTGGACATTTTTCTGTTTGAGAAGACTGACACTGGGGCCCTAGTCTTTTCTGGCTTGTGATGTCTCAGTTGAGAAGTGTGCAGTTAGTCGATGGGTTTTCCTTTGTAGGTTACCTGCTGCTTTTGCCTTATGGCTTATAGTAGGGTGTCTTTTGTGTTTATTTTGGCTAGTTGGATATCTATGTGTTATGCTGTCTTCCTGTTTGCCATGAATCTCCTAGGAGTCCTTTGAGCTTCTTGTACCCAGATTTCTAGATTTCTAGCAAGACCAGGGAAATTTTCCTGCATTATGTAATCAAGTAATTTATCCCACCCATATGTATTTTCTTCTTTACACTCAGGGATGCATATGATTCTTATGTTATGCCTCTTCATATAATACCACATTTCTTGGAGATTTTGCTCTTTCTCTTATTTCTCAACACTATCTCTGCAACTGACTTTTTAAATTGAAAGGTATTGTATTCAATCCCTAAGATTCTTTCTTCTACTTGATCTACCCTATTCTTGAGGTTTTCTACTGTGTTTTAAAATTGCTTGAATAAATTCTTAATTTCCAGAAGTTCTGTTGATTTTCTTTATTATTTCCTTAGTGAATTTTTCATTCATTTCTTATGTGTGTCTGTGGTTTCTTTGTGTTAGGTAACTATTTTCTCTTGCATTTTATTGGGTTTTCATATAATCCATGTTTGAAAGTCTTCTTCTGTCATTTAGTGTTCTCATTTGGTTGGTATCCATTGCTAGAGAGCTGGTGTTCCCTTTTGGGCATGTCCTTTCAGTTTCAGTCTTCATACTTCTGGGGTTCTTTCACCAGTTCCTTCCCATCTGGAGCAGCTGTTGCTTCTTACCTTTGGATTTTCATTTATATAATGACATGCCCAGTTTTGTCTCTGAGCCAGTAGGTGGTGGTTCTTGTGGGTGAGAATGGACTACACCCTGTATGATGAGTTAGTAAATGCAGTAAAAGGGTGTGCAAATGGAACTTCCTCTCCGTAGGTAGTGCTTGCCAGGTTGAGCAAACTGCAGTGTTGTTTTTGGGTCCTGTGACCAGTTCTAGTTCCTCTAGGGAAGCACTCTTATGCCTGTTATAGTGAGTGGGGCCCTAGAACTTCCAGATTTTTCCTTTTTGTCCACCTCAGCAGGGATCAGTGGGGAACGGAGGCTGGGTGGGGTTGGTTTGGGTGAGCCTGCCTTCTGGCTCAACAAATGCTTTTATGATGCATCAAAGTTCTGTTGCCTGCTTCTGGAAGAGCTTCTAGGAAGGAGCTGAAGTGGCCCTACTAAACCAGAAAGTATGCATGTGGAAGTGGGGCAGTCTGAGACCCACATTCTGGCAGTCTGGAGCAGGCCTTGCTCCTTTCCACCCACCCCTATTCCTGGTTTCTCCCAGTCCTCTGCCAACATGCAGGATCTCAAGCCAGCTGAGCTCTCCAGGTACTGTGATGTGGATCAGGAGTTTCCCTACTCAGGATTACAGCCTGAGCTGGAAGCATGGCCTCCCTTGAGAGATGGGGTGCCCCTCTAGCATGCTGTAGCTAGGACCCACTCTGATCTGCCCCTGAAGGCATACACACCTCATTAAGCTAGTTCACAAATATCCCTTATATGCCCTCAGGCAAAGCAATGGAGACATGGATGTACAGGATCTGGTCTGCAGACATGTTCCCCTAGCCCCAGAGATCAATTCCTGACTATGCCAGGGAGAAAAATGCTAGACACTGTCATCCTTCTTGCCTAGATAAGGAAACACAACTACATAAATATTTCAAGATAATCTACAAAGACTCATGAGAAATGAAAGCAAATTCAGGACTAGAATCCTGGATTCTTAGTTTTTTCAGAATCAATTATCAAAATGTTGTAATATCTCAATCCTATTTACAGTATAAGTTGTCATATGATTTATAAATCTTTATTGTACAAATTGGTAATTTTTATTTTCTAAGTCCAGAGAATATTAGAAACATGCCACTCTAGATAAAACATACCAGGAAAAGACCAAAAAAATTAAGGAAGGAAGGAAGGAAGGAAGGAAGGAAGGAAGGAAGGAAGGAAGGAAGGAAGGAAGGAAGGAAGGAAGGAAGGAAGGAAGGAAGGAAGGAAGGAAGGAAGGAAAGAAAGAAAGAAAGAAAGAAAGAGAGGAAGGAAGGAAGGAAGGAAAGAAGGAAGGAAGGAAGGAAGGAAGGAAGGAAGGAAGGAAGGAAGGAAGGAAGGAAGGAAGGAAGGAAGGAAGGAAGGGAAAAGAAAAGAAAAGAAAAGAAAAGAAGGAAGGAAGGTTGATTCATCTTGATGTTGCAAAAGAACAATGTGTTAAATACATTCATTCTAATTGCTCACTGTATCTTTCAAAGTAAAACAAAAATTTGCTTCCTTTTTTAGACAGTGCACCCTCTAACTTTAATCTTGGTGTTAGCAAACTGCTCTAAAATGTGGTCCTCAAATGTATCTATGCCTCAAACACAAAAGATGATTTCTCAACCTTGTAAACAGTTAAAGGAGTCCCCTGGATAGGTGTGGGTAGAGGAGGCTCAGCACTATAAACAGAGGATCTTCATGGTCTCCTTGTGTGGAAAACAGAGGCAGAAGTGAAGGAAATGTGAAATGACAGGAGAAGGGGTAAAAAATAATAGAGAGCAGTGCAGCAAAGCAAAGGTCAGCAAAGCAAAGTTGCCCCTTGTCAATGAATTGTCTCTGCCTGTTGGGATGGGAATGGAGCATCACTCACCTACAAGGCAGGTAACTTAGAAGGGAAGACCAGCTTGACCTGTGTGCCGCCAGGACTTGCATGGATTTGCAAGGTTTTTCCAAGTTTTCTTATTAGGAAATGTCTTTGGCCACACACTATAGAAATTCTTGGGCTATTGAATATCTAGAGTCCAAATCCAGAGCTCTGTTTTCCTCATGAATTTTATCCTGAACATTCTCCATATGCCTTGATCCTATAACTTCTAGAATATCATTTGCTGCATTTAACCTCGCTGGACCTATTGGGAAATGGAAAGTGTCAGGAAGGCGTTATAAACTATTGCTCAATTGGATAGGTCCAATGGAAATGGATATTTAAAATGCAGGAAAAACCTGTGAGTAAAATGATGGCCTTTTTTACTACACACTATTGTATTTATTAATGCTAAAGAGTTGGAATCATTTATTTATTCTCTACCACCACCCTTTATATTTGATGGAGCACTGTCAGCACAGGATTCCTGTGTCTGTTGATATGTTGTGATTGGTCACAAGCTCAGAAAGTCTTCTAAGTATAATTCTTGCTGTTATTTAATTAATAATGTCAATATTTCAAGCATATTTATTGATATCAGTGGGGAGAGAATAATAAAAATCACAAAGAGACAGAGAGAATAGGGATAGAGTCAGCTGTATGGTATACACAATACCAAGAAAGATAGACCCAAAATGAGTGAACACAGACATAAAGTGGAGCAGCAATTAAGAGCATTATGATGACAAGAGAAAAAGCAGCACAAGAGACAAGAAATATCGGGGCAAGACAAGCTCACAAAGTCAAAGACATAGAGTTGGAAATGTATAGAGACAGAACAATGGGTAGAAAAATGAGAAGTGAGGGTGAGAATGGAGAGTGGCCAGACAGGAAAAAAAAAGAGCAAATCTCTGTTGGATGTGAGCTGTAGTCACTGGAGTAAGTGTATTTACTTCTCTGCTCATCTGAGCTCTGAAAATAGTTTAGCCTGACCACATTGAGTTGTTTTTCCTGGTCACCATCTATAGTTTATTATTTTCTTATTTGTCTTCAATGTCCTATGAATCCAAAGCTCTTCAAATGAATACAGAAAGTCAGATTAAATGCAGCCTGTTAGCCTGTTATGGAGAAGGCAATTTTTATATTAGCTAGCATGTATCTTTGTTTTCCTACGTGCATGGAGGAAAGCTCTTTCTTCTTTTCCTTACCTCTCCCCCAAAACATTTACAGATAAAAAATACACACATAGGCACCACACACACAAACTTCCACACAGGCTGTGACTGCTTTCAACAGGTTTGAATCAGGCAAAGGAGAAAGGAGAGTTGGGTCTCTCACTGAAGGAAGGAGATGCTGAGTGGATCATATAAAGAGAAAGAATGGAAAAAAAATAGGCTGTGGTCAGTAAATGAAATGACATCAGAATTAGCTTCAAGTTTTTTGGACTGGACATAGAATCTAAATATATCACTAGTTAAGGAGTTTTGTGGGGGAAGAGGGATGATTAAAGTCATAGCAGAAACATCTAAATAAAGTTGATGACTGATTGACAGGCTTGCAATGCAGAAAGCTCATAAGGAACTGACAGAGGCAATAGAGCTCGCTATGTGGTCAGTGTCAAAAGAGCAGGCATTTGGTGATGATGAAAGTAGTCTGTGAGATTAAGCTGAATACAGGTGGAGAAAATATGGACACCACCCAGAGAAACAGAGTGAGGCCCTGTCTCTAGAAAAAAATAATTTTTTAAAAAAGTTAGCCAGGCATGGAGGCTGCACCTGTAGTCCCAGCCACTTGGCAGGCTGAGCCAGAAGGATTGATTGAGCACAGCAGTTCAAGGTGACAGTGAGCTGTGATCATTCCACTGCACTCTAGCCTGGACAACACAGCTAGACTCAGTCTCAGAGAAAAAAACAGAAAGAGAGAAAAGAAAAGAAAATACAGATAAAAATAACCATTGAATTTATAAGACCAGCCAAAAGATCCCAATAATATTGAGAGAGAACACAAAGGGAAGTGATGGTAGAAAAAGTATCCCCTCACTAACAAAACTAGATCTAGAGGTATAAAATGGAAATTAAGTGGAATGAGATAAATGCAGGGGATTATGAATGGATTAGAATTAAACATGAGGCACAATGAGAAATATACAGAGAAAGAGTTAAAAGATGATAGACAAATAGAGGAGAGAAGGGACAGTGTAAAAGAGAAAGAGGAGAGAGATAGAGAAATTGTGGGATCTGATATGATCATGAGAGAAAAGCAACTTTGGCACAAGGCTTGGTTCCCAGTAGCAGTGAGTTTTCAGAGTAAGTTGTCCCCACGTATCAAAGTGGCCCCTGTAACTCACCCAGATCACAAAAGTCCTTCCCAAGGCATTTCATACTTTTCTATCTCTTTTGTCACAACCTCCAACCTGATAATTCCTAAACATATATCTCCAGCCAGCTCTGTCTTCTAAACTTCTACACTCATTCATCCAAGTGGTAAATGCCTCTCTCCAAGGTCCTGAAGGCCATAGGCTTCTCAAATACGATGTCTCTCAAGATGTACAAACTTCAAATTGAACTCCGCCAAAACTGAGCACATTGTCTTTTCCCCTCAAAACCAGCCTCTGCATCTCCAGTGTTCTCCATCAGTGAAACACACTGTTAATTCACCCTTTCTTTCAAGTTGAATTCTTGGGTTCGCCCATGAAAGGAAAGGACAAATACAAGTGAGGAACAAGAAAAGAGAAAGAGATTTCAGAGGTATATCCATGCTTTAATGAAGCAGTGGGTAGTCACTAATGCTTGTAGACGGAAGGGCAAAAATGAAACTATTTACAAATCACAATTTAGGATTCAGAGCTACAAATACTTGAAAAGGAGAAGTGTTCTTGTGTCAAGTGTTTTTCAAAAGGTGTGCCAGGAACTCAAGAGGCAACAGTACAAACTAGACAAACATCTGACATGATGGATAAGGCTGCCCAAGGGTCTTGGGATGAATATGGCTGAGCGGATACCACAGACACTGGGAAGGGCTGTGACAGGTGATCAGAGTTCATACGAACATGAAACACCCTCTGACACAAAATAGGAAGTCGGCCCACAGACCCCAAGTGTCAGAAGTTTGAAACTCTGAAATCGGAGCTCCTGATTTCTGCACAATTGACTGTGAAAACATTGTGACAGGGAACAGGCCAGGCCAGATCCTGTTCTCTGCTTGGCCTGACTCTTTTGGGAACCGCAGGGAAGCAGGAGATCATGACAGAGTCATGTTTAACAGGATGGGCTCTCGTGGTTATGTAGGAATGATGTACAAATATGCTAGTTAAAAATGGCATCTCATTTGCTATGTTAGCTACATTACTACATATCAATACTAAAGTTTTGGATTTATACAGTGACTTTCATCCTTGTTCACAGAAAAAAAGAAAGCCACGTTCTTCTTTTGGTAGGTAATAGTGTTACTGTGTCACACCTTGAAAAGGATTAAAAAGCCAAATGGTCTTGTTACCTGTCAGGAAAAAGACCTCAGATAACTACTCTTAAAACAAAAATGTGCAGTTTTGAAGGATGTCCTCCTGCATGTTATTGATTTATATGGTGATTTCCTATTAACTTATTTGATCTTCACAAAATATTGGAAACCTGAACAGAGTAACTGTTGCTCTCCCTGTTTTGTAAATGAGGAAATTGGTGCATGTAAGTAATTAGAACTTTTCAAAGTCTTAGAGAACTAAAAGAAGATCTTAGATATCAATTCAGTACCTGTTTGTTTCCTTTAGAAGGAAGACAGGGAAATGATACTCAGAACATCACTGTAAATTCAATCCTTTCACATAGTGTGAATTTTCATAAGATTTGTAAGTTTTATTTATATATTACAGTTCTCTGACCACCACCTGTCACTTTCTAGATACCACAGATTCTGGAAACAACTCAGCTTCGGGAAAACACAGTGGGAGAAGAAGTAAACATAAATGAGAATGTACTTAATTTTTATGTTACATATTAACTATTTTTTAATGTTAAGGTTTATTACTATTTTCTATACCTTTTATGAGACAAAATATAAATGCCTTTGAAAGTAGCAATTTATTTATTAAAAATTCTCATATCTTCATGTTTTTATTCTGATTTCAGCATATGTTTCTTGCAAACATTGGTGTATATTTTTCCATAATTTTCTATACATGTATTAACACATTTTGCAACATAAGTTCATGTCTTCAAATGAAGTAATTTTCTACATATTTTTATTTTCTTGCTTTTTAAATTAATATGTCATAGTTAGACAAAAAAATTTAATACTTTTAATTGAAATATAAAAAGACATTTCAGTATAGCTTTAACTTGCATTGTTTTCATTTTTAGTATGGTCAGGAAATTTTTATTTTCTATTAGTCATTTGTTTGTCTTCTTTGTAGAACTCTTTGTTGTAGAATGCATTAAGTGTTTTGTGCTGTGGTGTTTATCTTGTTTTTTTGCTATGCTGAATGAATATAGAAATACTTATATGGGAGAGACACAGGGCCTCACACCTGGAATCCTGGCATTTTGGAAGGCTAAGACAGAGGATTGTTTAAGGCCAGAAGTTCAAGATCACCCTGCCCAAAATACGGAGACCCTGTCTCTACACACACAAAAGAATTTTAACTTATTAGGCATGGTGTCACACACCAGCATTCCTACTTGGGAGTCTAAAGCAGAAGGATTGCTTAAACCCAGAAGTTTGAGGTTGCTGTGAGCTATGATTAGGCCACTGCACTCCAACCTGGGTGACAGAGAGAGATACTGTCTCAGAAAGAAAGAAAGAAAGAAAAGAAAGAAAGAAAGAAAGAAAGAAAGAAAGAAAGAAAGAAAGAAAGAAAGAAAGAAAGAAAGAAAGAGAGAGAGAGAGAGAGAGAGAGAGAGAGAGGAGAGAGGGAGAGGGAGAGAGGGAGGGAGAGGGAGAGGGAGAGGGAGAGGGAGAGGGAGAGGGAGAGGGAGAGGGAGAGGGAGAGGGAGAGGGAGAGGGAGAGGGAGAGGAGAGGGAGAGGGAGAGGGAGAGGGAGAGGGGGAGGGAGGGAGGGAGGGAGGGAGGGAGGGAGGGAGGGGAAAGGAAAGGAAAGGAAAGGAAAGGAAAGGAAAGGAAAGGAAAGGAAAGGAAAGGAAAGGAAAGGAAAGGAAAGGAAAAGGAAAGGAAAGGAAGGAAAGGAAAGGAAAGGAGGAAAGGAAAGGAAAAGGAAAGGAAAGGAAGGAAGGAAGGAAGGAAGGAAGGAAGGAAGGAAGGAAGGAAGGAAGGAAGGAAGGAAGGAAGGAAGAAGAAAGAAAGAAGAAAGAAAGAAAGAAAGAAAGAAAGAAAGAAAGAAAAGAGAGAGAGAGAGAGAGAGAGAGAGAGAGAGAGAGAGAGAGAGAGGGAGAGGGAGAGGGAGAGGGAGAGGGAGAGGGAGAGGGAGAGGGAGAGGAGAGAGGGAGAGGGAAGAGGGAGAGGGAGAGGGAGAGGGAGAGGGAGAGGGAGAGGGAGAGGGAGAGAGGGAGAGGGAGGGAGGGAGGGAGGGAGGGAGGGAGGGGAAAGGAAAGGAGAGGAAGAGAAAGGAAAGGAAAGGAAAGGAAAGGAAAGGAAAGGAAAGGGAAAGAGAAGAAAGGAAAGGAAAGGAAAGGAAAGGAAAGGAGGAAAGGAAAGGAAAGGAAAGGAAAGGAAAGGAAGGAAGGAAGGAAGGAAGGAAGGAAGGGAAGGAAGGAAGGAAGGAAGGAAGGAAGAAAGAAGAAAGAAAGAAAGAAAGAAAGAAAGAAAGAAAGAAAGAAAGAAAGAAAGAAAGAAAGAAAGAAAGAAGAAAGAAAGAAAGAAAGAAAGAAGAAGAAAGAAAAAAGAAATACTTCTATGTTATATGTATTAAATGTTGGTCTTTATATTTTTCATATGCTGTTTTTCAGGTTTGTTAGAGTAAACTTTTGTCTTAGAGAAGTTTTAAATTTTTAGGCAGTTAAACTTGTCAGCCTTTTTCTCACTGGTACCTGAATTTCATATCATAGTTACAATAGCCATTTCTTCCTCAAGATTTAAAAATTATTGTTTTATATTTGATTCTAAAATTTTTGGAGTACCTGATTACTTTTAATGTTCACATGTATAATCCACATGGGATTTGCCTCTTTGTGTATATAAGGTGGGAATTTAAAAAATATTCTCCATGTTAGCACATCATGATTTCAGTCATCAGTTTGATCACACAGTACCTTCAACTGACTATATTCTGTTTTTCTTTTGTAACCAAAGGGGCTACAAAAGATAGAGGAGAATTCAGAGTTCTGCCTGATATTCTTCCTTGTTTTTCCTGGTATTGTGCTTTATATTTCCATATAACTTTTGGAATCAGATTTACTCAATTTAAAGAGGCCATCTATTGCCTCTAAAGAGGCCATCCAAAGAGGTACTTGGATTGGGATTACCTTAAATTTACAAATTAATGTGAGGAGAATTTCCATCGTTATGGTGAGACTGCCTCCCCAGAGCACCATGTTGGTCCATTCATTCAGACAGTCCTAGGCACCTTCAATAGGGCTTTAACATTTCCTGATACAGGTGATGCAGACTTTCTGGTAAGTTTAGTCTGCAATATGCTGTTGTTGTTGCTTATTAGTGCTTATTAGGTAGTTATTTAGTACTTATTTGGTAGTTATTACGAGACCCAAGAATGGTTAAATTCTTTTTTCTTTTTATCTCAGCATATTTTGTGGGTACAAATGTTTAGGTTATATGTGATGCCTTCCCCAGGGTCAGAGCTTCAAGCGTGTCCATCCCCCAAATGGTGCATATCACACTCATTATGTATGTACAAACCCATCCCCTCATCCCCCCTCTCATCTGCTGGACACCTGATAAATGTTATTCCTATATGTCCACTTAGGTGTTAATCAGTTAATACCAATTTGCTGGTGAGTACGTGTGGTGCCTATTTTTCCATTCTTGAGATACTTCACTTAGGAGAATGGGTTCCAGCTTTATCCAGGTAACTACAAGAGGTGCGATGTTACCATTGTTTCTTATAGCTAAATAGTACTCCATGGTATACATATACCACATTTTATTAATCTACCATGTATTCATGGACACTTGGGTTGTTTCCATATCTTTGCAATTGTGAATTGTGCTGTTATAAACATTCGAGTGCAGATGTCTTTTTTACAGAGTGTCTTTTGTTCTTTCAGTAGATGCCCAGTAATGGGATTGCTGGATGAAATGGTAGATCTACATGTTTCACTGTAAGGTATTGCCATATTGCTTTCCACAGAGGTTGCAATAGTTTGCAGTCCCACCAGCAGTGTAGGAGTGTTTCTATCACTCCACATCCACACCAACACTTATAGTTTGGGGAATTTTTTATAAAGGCCATTCTTACTGGATATAAGATATATCTCATTGTGGTTTTGATTTGCATCTCCCTGATGATTAGAGATGTTTAGCTTTTTTTATGTTTTTTTGGCAATTATTCTGTCTTCTTTTGGAAAGTTTCTGTTCATGTCCCTTTGCCCACTTTTTGATAGGATTGTTTGAATTTTTCTTGCTGATTTTCCTGAGTTCTACATAGATTCCAGTTATCAGCCCTTTATCAGATGTGTAGCTTGTGACAGTTTTCTCCCTTTCCGTAGGTTGTCTTTTTGCTCTCGTGACAGTTTCTTTAACTGTGGAGAAGCTTTTTAATTTGGTCAGGCCCCATTTATTTATTTTTGTTGTTGCTATGATTGCCTTTGGGGTGTTCTTCATAAATTCTTTGCCTAGGCCAATGCCTAGAAGAGTATTTTCTACATATCACCCTAGAATTCTAATAGTTTCACACGTTAGGTTTAAGTCTGTTGCCCAGTGTAGCTGATTTTTGTGAGAGGTGAAAGGTGTGGATCCTGTCTTGGTCTTCTACATGTGGATATCCAGTTTTCCTAGCACCATTTATTGAATAAGGATTCATTTCCCCAGTGTATGTTTTTGTCTGCTTTGTCAAAGATTAGATGGCTATATGAAGATGGTTTTATATATGGGTTCTCTGTTCTATACTACTGGTCAATGTCCCTGTTCTTGTGTTAGTATGAAGCTGTTTTAATTACTATAGCCTTGTAGTATAGTTTGAAGTCTGGTAAATTGATACCTCCCATTTTGTTTTTATTGCCTAGGATTGTTTTGTTATACAGGGTCTTCTCTGGTTCCATACAAAGCATAAAATTATTTTTCTATATCTGTGAAAAATGATGATGGTATTTTAATAGGGATTTAATTGACTGTGTAGATCACTCTGGGTAGTATAGACATTTTAACAATGTTGGTTCTTCTAACCCATGAGCATGGTATGGTTTTCCACCTGTTAATGTCCTCTGCTATTTCTTTCCTCCGTGATTCATACATAGTTCTCCCTGTAGAGGTCTTTTACCTCTTTAGTTAAATGTATTCCTAGGTACTTTATTTTCTTTGTTGCTATTGTGAATGGAATTGAATCTTTGATTTGGTTCTCAGTTTGACTGTTATTGGAGTATATGAATGCCTCTGATTTGTCTGTATTGATTTATTATCTTGAGACTTTACTGAATTCATTTATCAATTCAAGGAGTTTCCTGGTTGAATCCTTGGGGTTTTCTAGGTATAATATCATATCATAAGCAAAGAGTGTGAGTTTGATCTCTTTTGCCTCCATTTGGGGTCCCTTAATTCCACTCTCTTGTCTGATTGCTATAGCACAGACTTCTAGCACTATGTTGAATAGAAGTGGAAATAGTATGCAACCTTGCCTATTCCAGTTCTGAGTGGGAATGCTTTCGATTTTTCCCCATTCAGTATGATGTTGGCTGTGGGTTTGTCATATGGCTTTTATCATTTTTAGGTAAGCCTTATCTATGCCTATTTTGTTAAGCATTCTTATCATAAAAGGGTGTTGAATTTTGTCAAATGCTTTTTCTGTATCTATGGAGAGGATCATATGGTCTTTGTTTATGCTTCTTTTTATGTGGTGAATTACATTTATAGGTTTGCATATGTTGAACCATCCCTGCATCTCTGGGATGAAGCCCACTTGATTGTGATGGATTATTTTTTTGATAAGCACCTGGCTTCAGTTAGCTAGGATTTTGTTGAGAATTTCTGCATCTATATTCATAAGAGATATTGCTCTGTAGTTTTCTTTTTTTGTTTCATTCTTTCTTGGCTTTGGTATCAGGGTGATGTTTGCTTCATAAAATGTGTTAGGGAGGATTCCATCCTTTTCGATGTTGTGGAATAATTTCTGCATGACAGGCACTACTTCTTCTTTGTAGGTGTGATAAAATTCAGGTGTGAAACCATCTGGTCTGGGATTTTTCTTTTTAGGAAGGTTTTTTTTTTCTAGTATTTTTGCATCTTGTCATTTTATGTTTAGCTCTTTATTTGGAACTTAAATAGAAATTCCAAATAGAAATTGGAATTTGGAAATAGAAATTTGGAATTTATGGCTTTTTTTTTTTTTGGCATATTATGGGGGTACAGATTTTAAGGTTTCAATAAATGCCCTTTCCTCCCCTCCCCCCACAAGTCTGAGTTACCAGCATGACCATCCCCCAGATGGTACACATTATGCACTATCATTATGTATGTATATACCCGCCCCCCCGCCCCACTCCCCCCCTGCCCAATACCCTATTACTGTAGTACCTATGTGTCCACTTAGGTGCTACTCAGTTAATACCAGTTTGCTGGTGAATATATGTGGTGCTTGTTTTTCCATTCTTGGGAAACTTCACTTAGTAGTATGGGTTCCAGCTCTAACCAGGAAAATATAAGATGTGCTATATCACCATTGTTTCTTAGAGCTAAATAGTACTCCATGGTATACATATACCACATTTTATTAATCCATTCTTGGATTGATGGGCACTTGGACTGTTTCCACAGCCTTGCAATTATGAATTGTGCTGCTATAAACATTCGAGTGCAGGTGCCTTTTTTGTAGAGTGTCATTGGATCTTTTGGGTAGATGCCCAGCAATGGGATTGCTGGATCAAATGGTAGATTTACTTGTATCACTTTAAGGTATCTCCATATTGCTTTCCACAGAGGTTGAACTAGTTTGCAGTCCCACCAGCAGTGTAGGAGTGTTCCTCTCTCTCCTCATCCACACCAGCATTTGGTATTTGGAGACTTTTTGATATAGGCCATTCTCACTGGAGTTAAGTGATATCTCATTTTAGTTTTGATTTGCATTTCCCTGATGATAGAGATGATGAGCTTTTTTTCATATGTTTGTTGGCCATTCTTCTGTCTTCTTTAGAAAAGTTTCTGTTCAAGTCCTTTGCCCACTTTTTAATAGGGTTATTTGATTTTTTCTTGCTGATTTTCGTGAGTTTTAAGTATATTCTAGTTATCAGCCCTTCATCGGATATGTAGGATGCAAAAATTTTCTCCCATTCTGTAGGTTGTCTGTTTACTTTCATGACTGTTTCTTTGGCTGTGCAGAAGGTTTTTTATTGCTGTTTCAATTTCAGTACTTTATATTGGCGTGTTCAGGAATTCTATTTCTTCATGGTTGAGCCTAGGGAGGTTGTGTTTTTCTATGAGTTTGTCCATTACCTCCACATTTTCTAGTTTGTATGCATAAAGGTTTTTATAGTATTCATAAATTATATCTTGTATCTCTGTGGCATC
This sequence comes from Microcebus murinus, assembly GCF_040939455.1. NCBI lineage: Eukaryota > Metazoa > Chordata > Mammalia > Primates > Cheirogaleidae > Microcebus > Microcebus murinus. Next base: position 98,775,795 of record NC_134111.1, read on the forward strand.
AGTTGTAATTTCTCCTTTATTTTCCTGATGGAGCTTATCAGAGATTTTTCTTTTCTGCTTTTCATTAGTCTAACCAAAAGCATGCCAATATTGTTTATTTCTTCAAAGAACTAACTTTTTGTTTTATTAATTTTCCATATAGTTTCCCTGTTGTCAATTTCATTTAGTTCTGATTTGATCTTAATGATTTCACTTCTTCTACTTGGTTTGGAGTTGGTCTGTTCTTCTTTTTCCAGCTCTGTGGGTAGATTCATTAGTTTGTGTATTTGTGATCTTTCCGACTTTTTGATATAGGTATTTATGGAAATAAACTTTCCTCTCAGGACTGCTTTAGCTGTGTCCCACAGATTTTGATAACCTGTGTCTCCCTTTTCATTTAGTTCAAAGAATCTTTTGGTTTCCATCTTGATTTCTTCATTTATGAAGTGATCATTCAGCAGAAGGTTGTTTAATTTTTATGACTTCTTGTAGGAATGAGAGTTTCTGTTAGGATTGATTTCTACTTTTATTCCACCATGATCTGAAAAGATACATGGTATAATTTCTATTTTTATAAATTTTTTGAGACATGTTTTGTGTCCTAGGATTTGGTCAATCTTAGAGAATGTCCCATGAGCTGATGAGGAGAGTGTATATTCAGTGGTTTTGGGGTAGAATGTCCTGTAAATGTCAGTCAGGCCCATTTGTTCTATAGTTCTGTGTAAATCCATTATTCTTTATTTTCTGTTTGGAGAATCTGTGCTGTGCTGTCAGTGGGGTGTTAATGTCTCCAGCTATTATGATGTTGTTTTTTATGTATTTGTCTAGATCAAGTAGAGTTTGCTTTATGAATCTTGGTACATCTAAGTTCGGTGCACACATATTTAGAATTGTTATGTCTTGTTGTTGAACTGCACCCTTAACCATTATATAGTGACCTTCTTTGTCTTCCATTAGTTTTGTTGATTTCAAAACTAAGTTATATGAAATCAAAACCACCACGCCAGCCTTCTTTTGGGTTCCATTTGCTTGAAATATTGTTTGCCGCCTCTTTGCCTTTAGTCTAAACGTATCCCTGTAGGTTAGATGTGTTTTCTGAAGACTGCAGATACTTGGCTTGTATTTTTTTTTTATCTAAGAATGGCTAGATTGTATTTTGTCCAGGCATTTTAATTACTGGAGGTAAAATAGCAACAAGATGCTAGAACAAGCTGGCTGACAAAGAACCATTGTAAAGCAAAGTTCAGCAGCACTTTATTACATATGATCTGGTCTTCAGCCCAAACTTCTCCATGTCAAGAACTAGGAGGGAGTAAAATGAGCTGCTCTTTCTTTGCTCTAAAGTTGTTTGCCCTCCATAGGTTTTGACTGAAAGGAGAGTCTAGCTATCCCTCTAGTCCTGGAAGGGAGATTTAAGCAGACAGAGCCTGAGAACAAGAGAATATGTGTTGGTTGATAATGGCCATCACTGAACAGACCCAGGTTATAACCAGCATCAGGGCTGCAGTTTGACCACCTTATGGGGAAGGAGAAAGCAGGCAGAACACAGGTGTTTCCTCCTGGGACAGTGGGGAGGAGGAGGGAGGGCAGGAGAGAGTTAGAGCTGGCCAGTTCTCCTGTGTGCACCTACCCCATCAGCACCGTGAGTGACAGGAGGGAGGGTCCTACACAGAGGCACACCTGTGTGGATGATCTTTTAGCCCTGGCAGCCACATCAACTACCACACTTGGCCCAATCACTTTCTTTGATACAGATAAATGTAGAGTAATTTTTATTGAGAGACAAGGAGTGTTAAGAAAGCTTCATTTACCTTCCTGAGGTCTCCATTTCCCCCACTTGTTTCTTTTAAATCTTTAGTTCAATAACCAAGGTTATAATTATTTTATGCAATTTTAGTAATCTATTTTGTCTACTTGTCTCAATGTCTTAATAAAATTCCTGAGGGAAACACTTTGTGAAATAGAATATGCTTCATCTTGGGATGTGATTCCTCTTGGGATGTGAATTATCAATACATGTCTTATAGTACCACTTTTATCTTGATGGGTTAAAAAAATCTCTGGGTATTTGGTATGACAAAAGCCCAGAAACTAAAATAACATCACCAACCCCTAGTCTTCTTTGTGCTTGACTGAAGGAGAGAATCCTTTCTCGCTTACTGTGCTTGGAATCTGTTAGAAGGAAAGAACATTCATTTAGGGTATCAGGAAGAAGTTTTCTCCTGGGTCCTGCACAGGGCAGGATAGAAGCCATGGGCACACTGCGTTGGGCATAAACCTTCAGGAAGAGAGAGCTTTCACTTGGTGTCGCTGACATCAACATTCAAACACATTCGAAGGACACAGACCTAGACATGCATCTGGAATGACTCACTCTTTTTTGGACACACCCAATCCGCATATATTAATATATCACATACTACATTCTTCTGAGATATTTTTAAAGTCAGTCCTTTGTGCTACCTTTAATTCTATGTCTCGTAGACCTGTGGCCCTAATTTCTACAAATTCCCTGAAAAGTTATAATTGAATAGTGTTTTTATAAAGCACTACTGTTTGTTATGCAATGTCATAAACAAGAGATGTTGGTGTTATTTTTCTACTTTCTCAGAGAGAAAAACTGCCATCCCCAGAGCTTTGGAAGGAAGAAGCAGCAGAACAGGCAAAAGAAGAGGTAAAAAGAAGTGATCAAAACACTTTTAATAGTTAACCACATAGATTTTTATTTTATACTCTGTGCTCTGAGTGAAAAATCAGTTTTCTTAACTGGCTCAGGGGAAGCTAATATGGGAGCCATAAACTTGGCCACAAGTTCATTTTAAGAACTTCAGTACCTCCTTCAGCTGAATCTAATCCCTAGTGCCTCACTCACATGGTGTGTGGGGCTCCCTGAGCAACGTTAAGTATCATTTTTATTGACTCATTGACTGACACATAATAGATGTACATGTTTTGGGTGTGCGTGTGATACTATGATACTTTCATATAATCAAATCAGGGTAGTTGGGATATTCGTCACTTAAAATACTGATCTTTACACTAGGAACATTTGAATTATTCTCCTCTAGCTATGTTGGAGTGTACAATTAATATTAACTGTACATCTCCTACTGATCTATCAAATACCAGGTCTTATTTCATCTGTCTAACTGTAGGTTTGTTCCCATTAATCAACGTCTGCTCATTCCCCTCCTGCAGTGAGCAGTTTTTTTCTACAAACCCTGGCCTGACCTCCCTTTGAGCCACAGAGAAAGCTCAGGTGAAGGACAATGAAGCAAAGCAGACGGCTAAGGGGGAGACAGACACCAGTCTCCCTGGTCCCCCATTGGCTGCTATGCTGCCATCTTGCTCTCTGTTCCCCCAGGCAATGCCTCAAATAGGGAGACAAGACTAAAATTTGACAGGTTTTACTCCATCTCCATAACTTCAAAACAATAATAAGACTGGAAATCTCCCTTCAAATCACCAGGGAGAAAGTGATTGTGGGAGTGATGGATGGGGCTACCAAATAGAGAGCTCAGAATCTGCCTCTTCAGGCTGTTGGGTGGGATTTTGGAGGGTGGAGCAGAGGATGACATTACCTACCGGTATCTAATCTGCCATAAAAGAAAGACCTTAAGACATTAAAGTGTAACTAATTCCTGGGAGAAATCCCTGCAATTATTTTAAATTATAAAAGAAAAATCTGAAGACAATGGGAGAGACGCTGCCCAGTTGTAGAGGAAGATGGAATGAAAAAAAATGCTTCCTTGCAGGTCCAAGAATTCCCAGAGATAAAAACATGAATTTTCAACTTCCAAAACTTCCTGTGACCTGTGGTAAAGCGAAGGGGACTCTATATAAGGAGTTATTGAAAAAAGGTGAGTTTCCTGGTCTTCTAGGATTTTCAACTGAAAAATACCCACACAAACAGCACACTGTTGGGGAGTAGATATCTGCTTAGGGTGGTCCCAAGACCAGCCCCAAGACTTTGCTAGGAGCTCTCCTAGGACTTGGTACAAAGTCACACTCACAGCTCAGGTTTGTAAGACTGAAAGGTTGCAAAGCAAAGCCAGCAAATGGGAAAGGCATCTGGGGAAAAGTCCAGAGGAAATCTAGAGCCAGCTTCCAAGAGTCCTCTCTGGGTGTTGTCACACAGGACTCACTGCTTGAAGGTCAGAGAACTATACACTCATGGCAGGGAGTTCCCTCCTTCCCCAGCCTTTCAGCCTGAGTTGGGACTCCTGATGTCCGAGAGGACAATTCAGACTCTCCTGCTACTGATCCTGAACCCAAAGTGGTGGCTCCTGATCCAGTGTCGGAAGAGGCCAAGTTTGGGTGTTTTCATGGTGGAGAGTTCAGCTTGTCTTGGTCTTATAGGAACTTCAGAGAAGTGTATATACAGTGAGACTGGAAGTTTGTTGACTCTAAGGGAATTTGAAGTTGAAGGAGGCCTTGAAAAATCCAGCAACTGGAAGCTAAGCATACGCTGCGGTGGATATCCCCTGAAGGAACTGATAAAGGTATTCTACTGACAAACAATTTAAATTGAGGATTTGGCTGTCACACCAGGATTTGCAGAATTTCTCAGTGTCCAGAAAACCATCATGACTCCCCATGCCCAGGTCCAATGCTTACACTGTTACTATTAATAACATTGCTCCAGGTGTGACCATGGCTGGCTTATACTGCAGCTTACTCCTCTAAGCACAGTAACTCTTCTCCTTCTGAAGGTAGGACAGTAAATTGTGGACTTGACTCTGCCATGGATAAAGTGCAATTTGATCACATGAAAGTTACTTAAATTGGAGAGCAAGTGGTCTTAAACTTTGGGGACTAATGTCAAAGGGACATAGTATAATTATGTATCTGAAAATAATACATCAAGATAGATAGTTCCTATATTACACAATATTTTGATAATATTCCTTCTCATAAGCCACCTCAAATTTGTTCTTTAAAGAGAATACAAATAAATTGCATTTTAAAGTAGCTGTTGTGCTCCTCATATGAATCTCCTGATGTGGACAAAGTAGGGACAGGTTTTTGCTGCAGGTGAACCTGAGTCTTTTGACTCCATATACAGTGATTCTCGGTTTCAAACCTCAGACAGCCCTTCCTTGTGCCACTCTAACCATAAATAAAAAGTATTTCTTAGGAAAACATTTACTGAGGTACCTCTAAAGCCATGAGGGAGTACAAGTGTGAGCCCTACCTGGGCAGGGGGCTGTGCTTTAGGAACCACAGGCCTGCACAGTGTGAATGCTCTAAAGAGAGATACCTGCAGTAATGGATGCAGTAGGAAGGAAGGTCATTTCTGGCTTTGAGGTTGATGACAGTTTCTTAGAACAGTGTGCATTGGGCTGGGTCTTAAAAGCATAACAGTTGTGAGAAGCAAAAATGTAGAACAAGGCATTCTACATTCATAAGAAAAGATGGCATGAAAATCTGCTCCACAGAGTGTCACTAAGTTGTGGATAACGAGGTGTGATACATTCACTAGACTGATTGTGGACATCATCAGGCCAGAGGAAGTAGTCCCAACACTTTCTTTATCCTTTAATTCCTGGGGAATCATGGAAGATCCCTTGAATTTGAGTTGAAAGTAGAATATGCAAGTATAAATATCTGGAAAAGACATTAGAAATATTGAGCCCATAAAATAAAAACAAGGACACATCATATCATTAATTTCTTTTCTTTCAGAATGGATTTCTACAAAATCCACCAACAAGCAGAAAAAAGTGATTATCAAGTGACTTTCTGCTGATGCCTCATCGGTCATATTGTTGGTTTTCCATTGCTGTGCCCTTGCTGTCTTTAAATTGACCAATCATGATAAAATTTAATTGTATAATATGGTGCTTTTGCAGTTGCTGCTTTCAAACATTATGTAATGTATAAGGCTGGGACTTTGATGAACAAAACATTGGAGATAAAGTGGGAACAATCCTTAAAAATAAATAAGACTAGGTCAAATGGTAGTTCTATTGTAGCTCTTTGAGGTATCTCTGTATTACATTCCACAGAGGTTGTCCTAGCTTGCAGTCACACCAGCAGTATGAGTGTTCCTATCTCTCTGCATTCACACCAACATTTACTGTTTTGGGACTTTTTGATAAAGGCCATTGCCGCTGGGGATAAGACACTTGAAGCTCTTATATGTAACCTAAGCATTTGTACCCCAGTAATATGCTGACATAAAAAAACTAAAAACAAAACAAAACAAAAATAAATAAATAACACAAAATTTACCTTGTGAGTCTGATTTAATAACAGATCTGTATGAAACACTTTCTCAAAATTAAATATAAAAATGGAACTGGAGTTGGAAAAGCAAGCATGATTTTGAAATGCCCAAACAATACATTGAACAATTATTGTCTTTACAACTTCAGCTCAAACACTGATTGTTTTTCATTAGTTTTTATAGTTTCTGTCTTTAATGAAATAAGAATGAAGCAAAAGTTTCCCTAGTGTTGAGGGCTGAGTCTGGTGTTATGCCTTATACTAATCATTCACTATAGCCTGTAATGTCCGTGTGCTGCCTGACGCAGTGGTAGTCAGCATTTTCTTCAGACATGGTTGCTGCCTTGTGACATGATAAGAGGCCTGAGTTGTTGCACATAAGCAAATGCTCCAAACTCCCACACAGAGGGCCCCCGCGGTGGGAGTCTGGAGGCCATGAGAACTAGAACAAGAAGAACTCTCCCAAGAACTGGCCCCCAGTTGATGGCTGGTAGTCAATGATGGGTAAGACTCCCCATGGGGGAGGTGACCTAAGACATACACAACCGTGAGGGCCAGGGAGGAGCCACCATCTGGGATTGAGACCAAGAAGCACTTCAAATGGCTGCATTGTTTTATGTTGCCTATCTCAGCCTTGTCTTTTGAACTCTGTCCAGCACCTTAACTTTAGTAACCATTTGAGGTCTGAGAATATGGGACCATTGTTCCCTTGTGAAACAACTCCAGAATTGACTGATATCGCTGCTATGCTCAGTTGCTCATGTACAGGGAACTAACCTTGGGTATGGGGGTTATAAAAATAAACTGACCAGTGTATTGAACACTCAAGTTCTGTGTTCATCCTCCGTCCTGTAATCAGGCCACGTCACCTAGAAACATCCTATGGTCACTTCAGATGACCTAATATAGATTTTCCTTGGAACGCATGTGTAGCCATATTCACCCAGGGAAGGAAACATAAAAAAACACCTTCTCTTTTTTTATTTTATCCTTTTCCTCTACTACATACACACACAGACACAGACAGACAGACAGACACACACACACACAGGTTTTCCTTCAGGTCACCCTTGAGAACTGAGTGACTAGGAGGCAGAAGTGTCTTGCAAAGCTGCTGACCAGGAGAATGGTTTCCTGTGTGCAGAGGGTCTCTGGCCCCACCAGAGACGCTGTGCAGACCTCACTGCCATCCAGGAAGTGAATCCTCCCTCCATGGAAGTGGTATGTGGAGTTCACGGACCACTGGTCTCCAAACTGGATGGATTCCAGGGCAGGTGGTGAGAGCCTGTGTGCTCTCCATGGCCTCTCCAAGGCTGAGCGTGAGGGGAACCTGGGGAAGGAAGGAGGTGGACGAACTTCCACTTTCCTAACCTCTGACACCAGTGACCTTGCATAACTCTGCCACACCAGGACATCGTGGTTTTCACAGAGCTGGCTTCTGGGGCTATTGGCTACCCTGGCTTGATGACTAGAGACTCAGTGACTAGATTCTGCATCCACTGAGATTTATGGACAAGGAGACATTATTTGATCTATTTCTTAAGGCCACATATTTCTGTCCAGATAGTGAAGGGAGACTCAATTTGGGCCAATTAATTGAGTTAGCCTTCCCATCCCTTCATTGCAGGCTCCTTCTCTGTATTTCCTGTGGCTCCATGGTAGGGGCAACTGCCTCAGTTCTCAAAGGGTCTTTGCAAAGATTCTCCATCCCCAAACTCTTGGCTTCTGATGCTCCTGTCACTCACAGCATGACATGGCAAGTTCTGCTGTTGGCAGCTTCCCTGCTCCTAAGTTTCTTGTTAAACCTGCTGCTGGTAGCTGAAGGGCTCTGGGATAGTAAGATATAAAAGTCCAAGATGATTATTTACTGGCTGCTAAGGAATCTCTTCTCTTGAATGACAACTGTGTTCATTTGTTCATGCACTTATGTGTCCATTCAACAAACAAATGTGGAGCAACTACACAGGCCCACGTGATGGGGCCAGTCATGGCAATGCAAAGGAGGACCAATGGCAGCCTTAGGGGCTTGTCAGCCACATTGTCTTAACTGGGGGATAACTAGTGGGGTGAGGTGAGTGACACTAGGCCACTCAGATACTACAACAGCTCTTGGTCAAAGGGCCAAGAAGTAACTCGGGCCAAACAGAGAAAGTCCTCTTCTCCCATCACAGTGCCTTGGATCACACTGGGTGCTTTGTCTGTGGCCTCTGCCCTGGCTGGAGGTAAAAGCTGAAGCAGTCACTGTTCCAGAGCAGAAACAGGCTGAGTCATTCCTCAGATATCCAAGGTCAATGCAAGCCCTTGGGATTCAAGAGAAAGTGGAGAGGTGCTTTCGTTCAGGAAGAAGAGCTGCAGCACTGGGGACCTTGGAGGCATTTTATCTTCTGGTCTGGGTCACTGGGGAGCTTCAGAAAGCAGTGGACTTCTCTTCTGCAACGCTGCACAGCCTTCAGACTCTGGGCCCTGTGGTCACTGAGGGTACGAGAGATGGATTATCAACCTGATTCCCTTTGCAGGTCTTCTGAGTGGGATGCTGCTTTCTAATTTACAGAAAAATGCCTAAGGGAAGGAGGAGAATAATGAGGAAAAATTGGCAGACTATAAGCAGCCTGTGAGCAATCCGCTCACAAGGAAAGGATCGTAAGTTGCAGGCAGATGCTCCCTACAGATAGCTCTTATCAGAAGGAACATTGCGAAACCCCAGAGAAGTGCTGTAGGATGCTCAGAGTGAAGGAGACGCTGACAGGTGATTCACTTGACAAGGTCAAAATGATCTGTGGGGAGACATCTACACATGAGGAAGATAGGGAGGATGAAGACCTGGGGTGCCATGCTCACCCCTCAGGCACTGCGGCATGAGTCGTGAGAGGGCTACCTCCACCACCACAGACACTGTCTGGACTGACTGGGGAGCTGCCTATAGTCTGTGCATGGTCATTGCACTGGAGAACAGGTGCAGTAAGGATCTGGTGGCTGTCAATCCCAGGTTTTTACAGCTGATTCTACCCTGAGCTCTCAGTTACATAGCACCAAGTTAGCACAGGACTCAGCTTTTCAGCAATAGCCTTCATATCTCCCTTACCAGGCTTTGAAGAGGGCAGGCAGAGACAGATGCTCCCCTGGGCTGTGCCCTGTGTCTAGGAGTCTAGCACCCCTCCCCCCAGCATGCTGGGATCTGAGCAGACGAGATTCCTTGGTCCCTACAGGCTTGATCTTGGAAGTTTTGGGTGACCGCCTCAGCACGACTTGGCATGAGGGGAGAACTATGTGGTCCCTGGGCTGCTAGAACCAAACCCTGCCCATACAACTGGACATCTATGGTGCCTGAGCTGGTGAAACACCTGGTGCCTGGGTTGCTCTGCCTCTACAAACCCCAATTCTGGCCCTGAGGCACTCACCCTTCAACCCAAGGCTCCATACCTGTGGCTCCAGAGGTCCTTCCAGGCCCAGATCACTGCCTCTGAGACTCCAGCACTGCACCTAGTATCTAAGATCCCACCCCTGAATATCTACCCCTGGGCCAGCAGATCTGTCCTGAGATCCAACATCCCCCCAGGGACCTGCAAGCTTCAATCTACCATTACACCTGGACCTGGTTTGAGCAAGTCCCCAAAGCCCAGGCACCCATGACAACAACCTAGATAGCAGCCACTGTCACCTCTGTAGGGAGAGCCTGGAAAGAGCAATCCTTACAATGCCACCCTTCATGGGGAGTTTCTAACCCAATCCCTAACAGGAACCTCCTACAATAATCTGGGGAATAATCCACACCCCACACAAAGATTGTCCAGCACTGGCTTCAACTGTGGCATTCCCAGGTGAATGGGACAAAACAGAACAACTACACTATAGGCTTATAGGGCACACAGTTTTCCCCTGCTGAGTCAACATTTCAGACTAGGAAAAATGTACAATATAGGGACTGCCCCTTCTTCTAATGAAGCAGGAGAAGTCCCAATAAAGGACAATAAGTGCTCTCTAAACCTATTTACACTGAGTCGAGAAAAGAGATGTCAAATGAGAAGAAACTAGCAAAAATACCTGACAACATGATAAAAAAAAAAACACATACAATTTGACACCCTCACGTCATCACAATGTGGCTACAGTAATGGATTCCAACCAAAGAAAATAGCTAAATTGAAAGAAATGGAATTCAGAGTATGAATGGCAAATGAGATGTATGGAATTGAAGAATAAGTTGAAAACCAACAAAAAGGAGCCAAAAGAATATTTCAGTAAATCAATGAATAAGTTCCTAAAAATCTAAACAATATAAGAAATGATATAATAGAACTTAAGGAGATGAAAGAGTAATTTAAAGAATTTTGAAACATAGCAGAAAGCTTCAACAGATTAAACCAAAGAGAAGAAAGACTCTCAGAGATTGAGACAAGGCTCTCAAGCTACTCCAATCATTTAAAGAGGCAGAAAAGGGAATAAAAATGAGTGAGCAATCACTTAAAGAGATATGGGACTATGCAAAGCAAACTAATATACAAACCATAGGTTTTGCTGAGGGAGAAGAAGAAATAGTTAAAAGTATGGGAACTTTATTCAAGGGAATTGTTGAGAAAAACTTCCCTGGTATTGCCAGAGATTCGGAAACCTAGATACAAGATGATCATCAAACACCTGGAAGATTCATAGCAAATAGGACATCGCTAAAACACACAGTAATCAACCTGACCAAAGTCAAAATGAAGGAGAAAATTCTACAAACAGCAAGATGAAAGAAACAACCAGCCTACACAGGAAAACCCATCAAGCTAATGGCACTCTTCTCAGCTGAGAGTTTACAGGGCAGAACACGTTGAGGCTCCATCTTCAATCTTTGTAAACAGAACAACCGCAAGCCTAGAATTTTGTATCCTGCAAAACTAAGTTTCACAAGTGAAGGAGAAAGAAAGTCTTTTCCAGGTAAGCAAACCCTGAGAGAATTCGTCACGACCAGGCCTTCTCTGCAGGAAATAATTAGCTCTGCATCATATATGAATCAGCAAAATAGATACCCACCAGTGTACAATCACCCAACAAAGCTAAAGCTCATAGCTCTTATAAAACAATAGCACAAGGAGGAAAACAAAGCAATGAGGTTCTGTCTACCATGATGAACAGAACAGCATCCCACATATCAGTTCTATCAATCAATGTTATGGTCTGAATGTTCCACTGAAAATACAAAGGCTGGCTGAATTGATGGGAAGAACATCCAAGTCTGCTGTCTCCAGGAAACATATCAAAACCACAATGACACACACGGACTCAACATGAAAGGGTAGGAAAAAATATTCCACACAAATGGAAACAAAAAGAGAGCAGGTGTAGGCATATTCATATCAGATAAAATTGATGTTAAATAAAAAATGGTAAAGAAAGTGAAAGATGGTCATTATATAATGATAAAGAGAGCAATTCAACAAGAAGACGTAACAATCCTAAATATATATGCATCTAACACAAGAACTTCCAGATACATAAAGCAAATTCTATTAGAGCTAAGCAAAAAATAAATACTAGCATCATAATTGCCAGGGACTTCAATACCCCACTATCACAGCTGGACAAATCATCAAGGCAAGAAAGAAAGAAATTCTGGAGTTAAACTAGACTCTAAAATTAATGGACCTAACAGACATTTACAAATATTCTACCCCCAAACTACTGAATACACATTCTTCTTTTCAACACATGGGACATTCTCCAAGACTGATCACATGTTAGTTCCCACAACATGTCTCAACAAATTCAAAAAACTCAAAATCATACCATGTATTTTCTCAGACCATAGTGGAATAAAACTAGAATCCAATTCCAAAACAAACACCCAAATCCACACAAAGTCATGGAAATTAATCAACCTGCCTCTGAATAATTATTAGATCAATAATGAAATTAAGATAATTAAAAATTCCTTGAAGTTAAGGAGACAAATGAGACACAAGGCACTAAAATCTATGGGATTCTACAAAAGTATTTCTAAGAGGAAAATTCATAGCCTTAAATGCTACATTAAAAAGATAGAAAAATCACATATTAACAACCTAATATCACAGCTCAAAGAACTAGAAAAGGAAGAGCAAAGCAATTCCAAAGCCAGCAGAAGAAACGAAATAACAAAGTTCAGAGCAGAAGTAAATGAAATTTATATGAAAAAAAACAAAACAAAACAAAGAATCAATGAAACAAAAATTTGGTTCTTTGAAAGGATAAACAATATCGATAGACCACTTGCCAGATTAAGCAAGAATAGAAATGACCCAAGTAAGGTCCATCAGAAATGAAAAAGGACATAGTACAACTGATATCACAGAAATCCAAAACATACAAATATAAAACATCATCCATAAATACTATAAAAATCTCTACACACATAAAGTAGAAAATGTGGAGGAAATGGACAAATTCCTGGAAACATACAACCTCCCAAGACTCGATGAGGAAGAAATAGAATGCCTGAACAAACCAATAATGAGCAGCAAGATTGAAACTGTAATGAAAAATTTCCAACAAAAAAAAGCCCCAACCCATATGGATTCAGAGATGAATTCTACCAGAGCTACAAAGAAGAGCTTGGACATATACTACAGAAATTATTCTGTAACATCAAGAAGGAAGGAATCCTCCCTAATTCATTCTATAAAGACAGTATCACCTTGATACCAAATTCAGGAAATGACACACCACCACCACCTGCAGACAGGTATCCCAATTATGCTTTTGTGGTCTTGCATGGTCATGGTGCCATCTGGATGGAAAGGGGCTCCTGATGGCAGGAAATAAAGATATTAAGTGTGTCACTGAAATAATAGCTCTGATATTGGCTGTGGCTGAGCCCAAGCAGGTGGCCACCATGCACTTTCCTGGTCCCCAAAAAGGAGACACTTATGTTGCAAAACAAAGTCAGGCCACTGACAAGGCTGCCAAGAAGATGGCTAAAGGTGATCTTTCCCTTGGGGTGATCTTTTCCTTGGGGCTCCTGATACCTCAACTAGATTTAGATTAATAGAAACCCCACTACACTGATGAGGATGGAAAGACAGCTAAATGCTGGGGCTTTGACACTTGGGATGACACAGCGAAGTGGAGACAAAATTCTCATGGACTCAGACTTCTACCCAAAGCTTGGCTCAGCCCTTTTGAGGCACCTTCATGAATATACACATTAGGGGCATGATGCCTTAATGGACTTGGTGGGGACCTCATTTAAGAGGACCCCATTAACAACAAACTGTCCAACAAATAACTCAAAGCTGCTTTCTGTGCTTAAAACAATCCAAAAACAGAAAAGTGACCTCCTCCACAGGGAACCCACTATAATGGGACCCACCCTTTCAATGATTGGCAAATTGATTTCACTCAGATATCAATACAATGTCTGGAAACTTCAAATACCTGCTTGTATTAGTTGATACTTTTGCAGGCTGGGTAGAGGGTTACCTTACTCAAATGGGGAGAGCATCTGCAGTTACCGAAATCCTTCAGAAGGAACTCATTCCAAGGTATTGTCTCTATTCCTCCCTACAAAGTGACAATGGAACCTCCTTTATATTGGAGGTAACTCAACAAGTAATTAAAGTCCTCCATCTAGAATGTAAATTGCATGCATCCTTGCGACCTCAATCTATAGAAAAAATGGAGAAAATGAATCATACTATAAGGAAAACTATGGCAAATTGATGCTGGAAACCCAACTAAAATAGGACAAGGGGTTGCTGCTTGACCTCTTCCAGAGGAGGGTAGCCCCTAGAAGCAGGCTTATGATAAACCCCTATAAAATAGAGAGAGACCCTGCCTAGTGCCCCAAGGTAAGAATGGTAGTAGCACCATAAGTGAAGAAAACAGAGTAAAGCATTATGTCAACCAAATAAAATAAATACTAACCATTATACATGAGTTTGCCTCTTTGAAGTCCCCTCCCAAGTTGGGAGCACCCTGACCCTTTTAACCAGAAGACCAGGTGACCAGGTGTTGCTTAAAGCCTGGAAAGAACAAGGACTTGAACAACAAGAGGCAGAGAAATGGAAGGGACCGTATGAAGTAATTCTCACAAGTCACACCTCATTGAAATTGTCAATGGATCAATCTTACCAGAGTAAAGAGATGTCCTGTGGAAGAAGAAGACACAAGCCTCCAGTGGATGAGCCAGTCTTTAGGCAATCTGAAGTATCTGTATAAGAAAGAGGAAAAATCAAAATGTTGATATTTTTGCTAACTTTTCTTTGGCTATTTGTTCTGTCTATAGAATGGAGAGACACCTCCTTAGTGAGGATTTCCTAAACCATAATCTCCTCCTTTGCTAACCTGTCTCACTGCTGGTTTTGTCATCCTAAACCTCAGGTGGTGCAAGACCATTCTGATCACATAGTTATTCCTGTATATAATTTCACTGATATACCTTCCTACACTATGAATTTGCAGAAGCTGGTCTCTTGATCACCTACTGGATACAACTAACAGTGCCGTAATCAGAGGCCCCATTTTTCTTTCTTACCCAGCCCCATACCAGATACTATGGACAAGGCAACAGTAAGAACCTACAGTCTCACTGGTGCACTATCTATTGATCTACCAGTCTCCCCAAATTGACTACTCATTTTGTTAATAAGAATGGAACAGATACAGTCTTTTCAGCCCCATGTTCTCTAGATTTCCCTGTTAATAAGTGCTTTAACTGCTCTGGTAAGGACCATGGAACTCCCATTTGTACCATAGTATGCCAGGAAAAAATGTATCCCCAAGGCTTAGGAAAATCACCAATCTGTCAGCTTTAGGAAGGACAATATAGGCTTCCTTATACAGACCTTCGGTTTAAGAATGTAACCTTACTGCTACCGGAGAACGGCTCTATAAACCTTTGAACAGGAGCAGATACAATCTGTGCACCCCTTGGATCCATTTTTGTCTATGGAGGCAAAGTAGGACCTCTTGGAGCTCATAATTGCTGAAATAGCTGGACAGTGGGGGCACTTGTTTATTAGGGATTCTCACCACCCCTTGTCAGTCCATAACAGATCTGAGACTGCTCACTGGACTAACTCCCTAAAATTATTTTCATGAATAACAAGGGAAATTTTAGATGGGGACTCCATCTGAAGAACGGACCCCAAAACAGTATTTCTTGGGGAGGAATCCGAGATGAAGATGAGTACTTCTTTGGGTATAGTCTACTTCCCTGGTGGGGAATGGAAGCTCATCAACACTTGCTTGACACCTGTCTGTGACCTTGAGGATTGTTGACAATGAAATTGCATTGGTGATAGCTGCTCAACAAAAACCTTTAGACCCTTTAGCTCAAGATCTTGATAATCCCATTGCTTTGGACTACATTTTAGCAGAACAGGGATATGTCTGTGTTACAGCTAATTCTAATTCAGTATATCCCAGAGGGAATCCCAGATGGAGATGGGTACTTCTTTGGGTCCGGTCTACTTCCCTGGTGGGGAGTGGCAACTCATCAATGTGTGCTTTGCAACCTGTCTGTGACCTCAAGGATTATTGACAATGAAATTGCATTGGCAATAGCTGCTCAAAAAATCTCTTTAGCTCAAGAAGATCCTGATAATCTCATTGATTTGGACTATATTTTAGCTAACAGAGAGGTGTTTGTGTTATAGCTAATTATTCATGCTGTGCTTATAGAAATTCCTCTCCAGAGGTGGAAGTACATCTTCACAAAATAAGGCAGCAAGCTACCTGGTCATAGCAAATTGTAGAACGTGGAGATCTGGTGACAAGGAGAGGTGATTGGTTTTCTAATATTTTCTCTTGCCTACCAAGTGAACTACAAGCCCTCTTATCAGGTATCCCCCATTTCATGTCGTGAGTCTTCACAGTTGTAGTTGTTGCATAAGCCCTTCATCATTAGGAGATGCAGGTAATCTCCTGCATCTGTTATTTTTGTAAAGCTACCGCTAAGGCATTTACAGAAAGAGCAATGGCATAAAAAAGTACAAACGTTCCATCTAAAACATCACCCCAGTTCAGCAGGAAGCAGGTCGATCACTACGTCACCCTTCCTCACACAGCTGTGGAAGGATGAAATTGACAGTGGGGAATGTGCGGCAGAGGAAACGGTGGAAAAAAAGGCAAAGGAATGTTCCACGAGTTGTCCTTATGAAACCCCCACCCTTTTTGGGAATTAACACTTGCTTTACATCCCCAGGCCACCGATCAAAGGGGCAGAAAAATATTCTTTGCTGTTAGTTCTTTATTATTTTTAGACAGGATTGTCCATACAAGGACAAGGACTACAAGATCATAGTCACTGGAGAAAAGGTCACCATCGCCCAAGAACCAAGACTCAAGACCGAAAACACAAATTATAGTTTAGCAACAATAGCCCAAAGGGACACTGGTCAAGCAGGCCCAAGTTCCACTGCTGAAAACCCCTTTTAAAAATCCCTGTGTTTCTGCTTACAGGGAGGATGGTAGTCTCTGAGACACCAGTTTGCTACCCAAGTCATTTGCCAGCAAATTAATAAACTTCTCTTTCCTTTGTCCTCAAGCCACTTCATTCTCACTGATTCCACCTCAGGCACGAAAACAGAACATTGGGTTGTGTTTGCACACCTACAATCTTGAGAAGAGAAACATTTCTGGTTTCTGTTTCCCCAAACACAGCCCAGCTCTAAGGAGACTGTAATGCTGATCACGGCCACTGGAAACAAGTGTGGACATGGCCAGAGCTAAGTCGGGGTGGAAAGCACAGGACTGGGCCCGGGTGACAAGGACACTGGGCTGCTAAACTGAAAGATGGAATCACAGGCCCTTCCTTGCCTTGTACGCACAGAGTGTGTCTGTGGCCAGCCTCGCTGGCTGGGCTGCTCATGGGAAAGGTACATGAGCTGGTATCAGTGGGCCGTGGGAGTCTGTGCAGGGGATAGGTGTCCTTCAACTGTTGTGCATACAACAGGGGCTTAAACTGAAGGATTATGGGTGATGATGCAGAGTGGAAGTGGGGACTGGGATGTGACACTGGGCCAGACTCCTTCCTCCTCATGCTGCACAAGGACTGTGGGCTTCCTCAGGGGAGTTTCTCACCCCTGTTCTCTCAGCAGGTGCCCAGATGGACTTCCTGAGCTCCCCTTCCCTTCCCGGATCCCCAGAAGCCCTCATCCTTTAGCCTCTTCCTCCTCTGCCATGACTGCTCTTCCCATTCATCCCCTTTTCCTAGGATTCAACTTTGCACCCCCAACAATCCCTCTGGCATCTTCCAAACCTATAGCCTCAGATGTCCAAAGATTCTACCACCTTAGCAATGCCAAACAGAGGACCAGGAGAGGGAGATCAGGCTTGGGCTCAGTCTCACCCCAGGCCCTAAAAGCTGAAATATTGCCACCAATGCCCGCTGAGCCCAGGGGATAATTGCATCATGATTATGCAATGGCAGGGGACTATGTTCCCAGCCTCTGCCCAACCGGGGCACAGGTAGGACACAACCTGAAGAGAGAGTCATATACCCATATGCTGGAAGCATTTAGGGTGTGAGAGCCCCCCGCAAATTGTATCCCTTTTTTGTACCTGAGTTCCAAACCAACTGAGGGTTAGGCAAAGAAGGGAAACAGATGGAGATCAAAATTCCAGTTCTATTCTGATAAAACCTGGAGTGGGGGGTGTGGTGTTGATGTATAGCAATAAAGCGTTACTGAAACTGAAGTCTAGATTTGGGCTTATCCACATGGCCTCAGGCTGCTCCAACCACCCACTCCTCACCCCACCCCCATGCAGGTCCCTGTCCCTGTGCTCCTGAGCTTGGAGGAGCCATCAGAGCCCTGCTCCCTGCAGATAGGATGACTCCAGGTAGACCCTACAAGGGGCAAACACTCCCATTCCGCAAGGCCCCCAGTCAGAGAGGTATCACCCGTGAGACAGGAGGGGTCAGGGAGAGACCCAGCGTGTGGCCCTGATTGGTGTGCAGCTCCTAGAAGGAGACACTGCAGCAGGACTGAGTGCTCCCCTGAAGGTCCCAGGCTCCTGCTCTTCACTCCCCATTTCTACCCCTGGAGGGTAGCCAGGTTCTCCATCCTCATGTTCCAGTGGGTGCTGTTGCTGCGCCTGCAGCTGCCTCCTGTCTTGAACTCTCCAGTCCAGGATGTGGACTACCTTACTCATTGTGGGGGTGCACCTCTGGTCCCCACAGGGTCCCTCCCAGCTTGGAGAATCACCCCAACTTCTGAAGTCTGAACCGAAGCTGCTCTTGGTGAAGCTTACAAAGCCCGTCACCATCCCAGGTCCTCTGCTGTGTCCTTCACCAATGACTGCTCTCCTGCTGCCAAGTCTTCTGAGCTCCAGGTTACGTGAGCTACCTCTGTGACAGCAGAAATGTTCCCTGTTGCCAATGCTCTTTACAGCTACATAAAATGCCACAGGCGTTGCATTATTTCCTTCCTATCAGTCTAGCAGGATTTTAGAAGTTCACCCTGCTTCTTAATTTAATCCTATCCCTTTCCCAATCCCAGTGAGTCTGACATTGTTGTCTGGATCAAAGAAACTTTGCTTTCTCCTCAAAGACCTACAAGTTCTTCATAAACTGTCATTGCTTTTGCAGAGAGTGGTGCCTGCTCAGCTTACTCTACCCCATCTCATGAATATCCCCTTACCCACTGCCAGGGGCAGCATCGGCATGGGAGTGTCCACCTGAGAAGGTCGCCCTGTGTATTGCCCCACCTAGCCCGCTGCCCATTGCCCTGGAATTGCAGGTGCTGACCTTAGCAGACCCTGAGCAGACCTGGGGAAAATCTGGCACATTTATGTCAGTGCTGGCTCAACTGTGGCCTGGGCCTGCCTGCTGCCTAGGGACACCGAGAAGAGAGAGAGGGGACGCCACAGCAGACTGGTCTGGTCTGTGCCTGGCCTAGTTGGGGCCACCATGCCATGGGGAGGTTGGGAGCAGACGGCAGCTGTGCCCAACAGAGGCTCAGCTCCTCTGGCCCACAGTCGGGGGTTGGGGACAGAGACACAAGAGAGAAGGAGACATAAGGGTGTGCAGCACTGGGTAGGCACAGGGACCCTGCCCTCTGGAAAAGATGTCCTCATCAGTGTCCTGGAGTCTGTCCCAAGCAGACTGGTGCTCACGTGCTCCTTTGGGGAAACTAGGCTAACTAGGCCAGGCACAGACCACGCCAGCCTGCTGTGGCGTCCCCTCTCTCTCTTCTCTGTGTCCCTAGGCAGCAGGCAGGCCCAGGCCACAGCCGAGCCAGCACTGACATAAATGTGCCAGATTTTCCACGGGTCTGCTAAAGTCAGCGCCTGCAATTCCAGGATAATCCTGCAATTCCAGAGCAGACGTGGACGAGGGTGGAAACCCCTTTCTCCCACATTGTCACATGTGACCGACAGTCACCCTGTCCACAGCTGGAGGGGGCGGATTCAGTGGGAGCCGATGTGGAAAACATCCCTGGAGCCCTGTCCCCCCGGCCCCGAATCCCGCCTGGCCCCCTGCTCCCCGGCCCTGGATCCCAAGGCCCCGGCCCCGCGGCCTCCCCGTCTCCGCCTTGGCTGCTGGGCGGACGCGGGCGTCGTCCAGGTCGCTGCGCACCCTGTGCGGACCGAGGGCTCAGAACCTGAACGCACCGTCTGGCAGTGACGCAGCTCCGAGGCTAAGTCCCCCGGCCGGTCACCTGCCCGTTCCTTCTGGATCACCTGGCTCCCACCTCCAGCTCCCCAACGAGAGCGTTCGCCCTCTCAGGTCCCGGTGACTTCCTCGAAGCTCAGGCGTCTCTCCTTCACCCCGGAGTTGTAGCAGCCCCGCAGTCAACGCGCCTTCAACCCTCGCGCCTACGACGTCAGCCGCTGTCAGCACTTGGCTCCAGCCTCCCGCCCCAGCGCGCCCTCCCGCGTCCGATGCCGCGTCTCGGCTCTCGCCAGCCCGTGTGCGCATGCGCAGACCTGACTCGGCCGTCCAGGCTCTGCCACGGGCCTGGGAGAGATTCAAGTGTCTGGCTTTCCCTCCAGCCTGCCCCCAGTACGACAGCCTTCTCAGCAAGGGGAAGAGGAAACATGGAGTTTACCCCCACTCCCAGTAGCCTTGCCAACTTCTTGGAAGGCAGAAGCAGCTGAGTCCAGTTTGGGTTCGAGTGGATGTTTTTTCTGTCCTTTGCACAAACTCGTGGGCTACTGGTAGCTTCCCTTGCTTGTCCTGGGGTCCTCCTTCCCTGGTCCTCCAGGTCTTGCCCAGGGCCTTTCCCCCTCCCTCTGCCACATTTCAGGAAGCTGGGAATGCTTGGAGTGAAGGGGGAGACACAGTGTCAGCAGCCCGCCATGAGCACAAATGAATACTTTCACTTCTCTTTTCCCCTTTTGGGCGGAGCCGTCTCTGGGTAAGTCAGTCTGTGGGAAGAATTTCTGCCCAGAGTCCGGGCAGCCACAGTGGACACAGGCCAGGCAGACGGGAGGGACTGAAGGCCAGGCTCTGAGGATGGCAGATGGAGGCCACGACCTGAGTGTCAGGTGAGTCCTTATCTCCCTCCTCATCTCTGGCAACATTGCTGCTTTTGTGCCTTTAGTGCAGTTCCTGTCTAAAGCTTCACTTGAGTTTAGTCCTGCTTTGCTAGGACACAGGTATGCAATATAATGAAATCAAAGTGTATAGAATGAGGAAACTGTGTTTTTAAACTGCAGCAGGACAGCTGTTGGTGTGAGTCCAGCTTGCCGTAACACACGTGGCATCCTTGTTTGCAGCTGCTGCTCAGCTGGCCAGGACTCTCTGAACACAGGAGTCCTTTGATGCACGGATGTGTAGATGGGATGTGTTATTTCTCCACGACCTCTGAGCCCTCTCATGTCCCTCTGCCTTCTTCTACCTTCACATTTGTTATATCAAAGAAGGTAGTTTAGAAAATAGATGCTCTGGTAAACACCTGGCTTACTTTAAACATTGGATGCTGTGGTCTCACCTGTCCTGGCACAGGGGTCCTGCCACTCCTGGGCTGTTCCCATGACTGGGTTGTGGTCTGAGTTCTTCCTCCATTGACCTTGGTCAGAAGGAGGAAAAGGAAGAAAAAGGCCCAGGACGGCAAAAGTCTAGTGCAGACTGAATAATTTTATTTTTTACTTGAATTTCCTGTTGTAAGATGGGGGATACCTGAAAGGAAGAAGGATAGAAATCCTATCTTTTCTCTGGAAATGGGTTTAGAAATGCCACTGCTTAATTTTTAATTTAAAAGTTTTTATAAAAAAGTAATATATTATACATTCATGTTCATAAAATTTCTAACAATGTGGAAGTACATAGAGGAAAAGATCTTCTGCACTCACCCCCTGTAGTAGCCTCCTTTCCTGGCCCCGTGGAGAGTCTTGAGTTTAGCCCTCCACATTTTTTTCTATGCACTTACCTCTATACGCTGTGTTTTTGATTTTTTTTCTTTCTGTTCTCAGTTATTTATTTATTTATTTCCCAAATTCTGTGGGTACAAATATTGTTAGGGTTACATATCTTGCCCCTGCCGCCCTCTCCACCTGGCTCTGCCAGAGCTTCAAGCGTGTCCAGTCTTCAAGTGGTGAGCCCTGCACCCACCATGAAAGTGCGTACCCTTCCCCTTCTCCCCCCTTCTACCTGTTCACCTCCCATTAACAAATTTTTTTTTTAGACACTTTGGTTACAGTGTGTTTCTTTGCCTCTTCCTAAAAAGGCCCGTCAATTCAAGAATGGATAACTAAAATGTGGTATATACTCACAATGGAATATTACTCAATCCCAAGAAACGATAGTGAACTAGCACCGTTTATGCTATCGTGGATTAAGCTTAAGCCTGTAATACACTGTGTTTTTTAAATACAAAATTTGTGTTCCCATCTTGTAATAAATGAGATTATGTTGCACATGCTGTTCTGCATTTTTACTTATATTAATAGCCAAAATCTTAGACATCTTTTCACCTAAATGCATATAGACTTACCTCATTCTTTTTACCAGCTAAATGCTATTCCATAGAATTGATGTACCACTATTTTTTAAAAATTTATTTATGTATTTATTTATTTATGAAACAGAGTCTCTCTGGATGGAGTGCAGTGGCCTCATCATAGCTCACTGCAACCCACTCTAGCCCAGGCAACAGAGTGAGACTCTGTCTCAAAAACAAAAACAAAAAATTTTAAAAATTCAGTAAAATAAAAAGTAAATAAAGATTGATTTGGCTTATTTGGAGTCTTTTGTAATTCTCTACAAATTTAGTTTTGTTTTTTGCATATCTGGGAAAAATGGCCTTTGAATTTTGATAGGGATTGTACTGAATCTATAGATGACTATGACATTTTAACAATATTAAGAATCTATAGATGACTATGACATTTTAACAATATTAATTCTTCTGACCTGTGAACACAGGATATCTTTCCATTTATTTGTGTCTTCTGCAGTTTTCTTTCATCAATGTCTTATAATTTTCAGTGTGTGAAGCCCTCACTTTCTTGATTAAATTTATTCTTAAGAATTTATTGTTTTGATGCTGCTGAAAATAAGATTGTTCGATTAATTTTTCTTCAGATAGTTTACTGTTAGTGTATGGAAATACAACTGATTTTTGTATGTTGATTTTGTGTCCTGCAACTTAACAGAATTCATTTGCTTTTCCTAATAAGTTTTTGTAGCGTCTTTAGGGATTTTTATTAATATATGTGTAACACCATGTGATCTGGAAGTAGAGACAATTTTACTTCTTTCTTTCTGGTTTGGATGCTTTTTGTTTCTTTTTCTTGCCTAAATGATCTGGATAGAACTCTCAGTACTGTGTTGAACAGAAGTGGTAAGAGTGGGCATCCTTGCTTTGTTCCTGGTCTAAGAGGAAAAGCTTTCAGCTTTTTATTGTTGTGTATGTTGTTAGCTGTGGGCTCATCATATATGGCCTTTATTGTGTTGAGGTACATTTGTTCTATACCTAATTTGTTAAAATTTTTATCATAAAAGGATGTTGGATTTTTCAAATGCTTTTTCTGCATCTATTACAATGTTCATATAATTTTTGTCCTTTATTCTACTAATGTTGTATATCACATTTATTGATTTACATATGTGGAACCATCCTTGCATCCCAGGGATAAATCCCATTTGATCATGTGAGTGATCTTTTTACCATACTGTCGAATTTGGCTTGCTAGTATTTTGTTGACAAATTTTGCACCTATGTTCATAAGGGATATTGGTCTATAATTTTCTTTTCTTGTAGTGTTCTGAGCTGGTTTAGGTATCAGTGTAATTGTACCCTCCTAAAATGAATTTGGAAGTGTTTCCTGATTTTTTTTCTTTCCTTTCTTTCTTTTTTTTTTTTTTTTTCTTTTTTGGAGAGGAGGGAAGAGTTGGAGAAGCATTAGTATTAGTTCTTCATTAAATACTTAGTAGAATTCACCAGTAAAGCTATCTGTGCTTTTCTTTCGTGGGAGGATTCTGGTTACTGATTCAATATTCTTATGCATTAGTGGTCTGTTCAGATTATCCATTTATTCATAAGTCAGTCTTGGTAAATTGTATGTGTCTAGAACTTTATCCATTTCTTCTAAGTTATCCAATTTATTGTTATATAATTGCTGATAGTGGTCTCATGATCCTTTCTATTTTATGGTATCAATTGTAATGTTTCCTTTTTCATTTATTTGTAAGTTTATTTATTTGAGTTCTGACTCTTTTTTGTCCTTGGTTAGTCTAGGTAAAGATTTGTCAATTATATTTATATTTTGAAAGAGCCAACTCTGAGTTTTGTTGACCTTTCCTATTGTTTTTCTATACCCTATTTATTTCTGCTGTTATGTTTATTATTTCCTCCTTTCTGTTTAACTTTGGGCTTAGTTTGTTTTCTTTCTCAGGTGCAAAGCTAGTTTGTTTGAGATCTTTCTTTTTCCCAGATCAGGTGTTCATAAAAGTCTCCTACTTTTATTCTATTACTGTTTTATTTCTCCTTTCAGTTCTGTTAGAATTTTCTTTATATATTTAGGTGCCTCAATGCTGGATGTATAAATACTTGTAATTGTTATATCCTCTTGATGAATCTGTCTCTTTTTCCATGTATAATGAAATTCTTTGTCTCTTGTGATAATTTTTGGCTTAATATATATTTTGTTTGTTATAAATATGGCCGAATATAGTCATCCACTGCTTTCTTTTGATTACTTTTTACATGGGATATCTTTTTTTCATTTCTTCCCTATCAGCCTTCATGTGTTCTTAAAGCCAACATGAATCTTTTGTATGCAGCAAATTGTTGGATCTTGGCTTTTTCAATTATTTTCTGACTATTTTGAAATTCCTTTTTTTGTTCTTCTTTCTTTTAGATTCCTTTGTGATTTGATGGCTTTTTGTGGTGGCATTCTTTGATTCCTTTCTCATAATCTTTTGTTTATCTAGTATAGATTTTTCCTTTTTGATTTCCATGAACTTATAAAATCTACTAGTTATTCCATCCTATTTCTACTCTAACAATTTGATTATATATAAAACTCTTTTACTTCTCTCCCATTTTAGCTTATTGATGTTAAAATTTGCACCTTTTTAATATTATGTACTTAATAACAAAATACCAAAGTTTTCCTTTTTTTGTTTTTTGTTTTATAACAGAATGTAAAGTGATGTATGCACAGTTATTACAATATTAGAAATTATGAATTTGACTATATATTTATTTTACTGATGAGTTTTGTATATTCATATATTGTTATTTTCTTAACTAGTGTCCTCTCATTTCTGCTTGAAAAACTCCCTTCAACATTTCTTGTAAGACAGGTCTAGTGGTAATGAAACCTACAGCTTTTGTTTGTTTAGAAAAGTCTTTATCTCTCCTTCATTTCTGTAGGACAGTTTTCCCAGGTATAGTATTCTTCGTTGGCAGTTTTACTCTTTCAGTATTTTGAATATATCATCTCCATCTCTCCTGGCCTGGAAGGTTTCTGCTGAGAAGTCCATATCGGGCCTTTCTCTCTTTTTTGCCCCCATGTTCTCTCCTTTAATTTTGTACCTTAAAGGCACAGTGTTGACATAGCCCCTGCTAGTCCCAGAGCAGAAAGGACTTTTTGCAGATCTAGAAAAAAATAATTCTATGCTTCATATGGAACCCGAGAAGACCACATATAGCAAAAGAAATCTTAAGCAAAAAGAATAAATTGGGAGGCATCAATTTACCAGACTTCAAGTTATACTGCAAGGCTATGGGGCTCTCTTATGTAAGATGAGTTACTCTTTTCTTGCTGCTTTCAAAATTCTTTTTTTAATCTTTTGACATTCTAATGATAATGTTTCTTTTTAATTAATAGATTGGAGTCTTATATATTAATATGAGATATATTAACACTGTGTCATTTGTTTTACAAATATTTTTATATGCTGTCTTTTGTATCTTTATTGCTTTTTAAAAATATTTAAATGTATTAAGATAAATCTTCCTCTAGCTATTTTTTTTCACATTTTTCTTCTCT
The DNA here is from genome assembly GCF_040939455.1 of Microcebus murinus. Lineage (NCBI taxonomy): Eukaryota > Metazoa > Chordata > Mammalia > Primates > Cheirogaleidae > Microcebus > Microcebus murinus. Next base: position 98,801,406 of record NC_134111.1, read on the forward strand.
GACTGAGATATTTGTTCTGTCATTTCAATATTTACATTATTTTATTTAGTTTTAATCGAATTTCAGGTTACAAGTCCACCACACTTATATAATAATTTCAGATGAATTAAGTATTTTAAATTACAATGTTTTTCTTCTAGTTGGGGTACTTTATATATCTCCATTTATTTAAATTTGATTTTATTTATTCCCATAAGATTTTATAGCTTCCTCCATATAGCTACCATACCTTTCAGATGTTTATAAATACATGCATGTGAGTTTCCTATTGTGCCTGAGATATTTTTTCCATTTATGTTGTTTCAAATGAAAGTTTTATATAACTATTTTTATTCATACTGCTTGGCAACTAATTTTTCTAGTTCTTATGGATTTTATTAGGTATCTCGGGTTTTTATGTGTATAATCATATAACATATAATGTTATATACTATTTATCATTTCTAATAATTATTTCATTTTTATATCGTATTGCATTAGCTAAAGTGACATATATATGTATATATATGAAACTTTAGCTATATATATAAAAATAATGCTGGTAATGGTAGACATTCCTGTATTTTTTTCTATTTCAATAACTTTATCTTTTTAATGTTTGTTATAAAACATTTTCCAGTTTTAGAGACTTTATATTATGTTAGTTTTTATATTATATAAATTTTTATAAGATTAGCTATTAGGATGTATTAAATTGCCTTTTAAAATCACTTGTGGATATATTTACTTTTTATCCTTTTATTTACTGATGTAAAATTCTAGAGAGATTTCCTAATATTGAACCATTTTTGCTTTATTCATTCTCACTACTTTTCTCTTTTTTATGTTTTTAAATAATCTCTAGCTGCAAATTTTATTTTGTCTTTGACATGACAGAATGAGCTCTGTTTTGTATTCTAAAATCTCTAAGTAACTTACTTTCTTTAACATGCAGTGTCCTTATCTTCAACTGATATAACTTAGTAAGACTTATTTTGTGGTGAAGATTATGCTCAATATTGTTATATATTTCAAAGATATTGAGAAAAAAAATGTGTTCTCTGTTTTTAAGTCACAAGATTAAATACTAAATCATTTAAAATTACCCAGATCCTATATATTTTGCATACATAAAGAGTCAAAAACTAGAGGTGAATTGTTTTTAAATATTCACAAAATATTTATCCCATTACTTGTTTATTGAATTTTGATTTGGCATTCATGGGAACATGCGTACTTTGTTTATTGTTTGTAGTTGCATTCCTTAACTTTGTGTTACTGTGTCTTAGTTGTGTTTTCAGTTGGATTTTATGCTTTTCAATATAATCATTTTTCATATATTTAGTGTTATAACTAATCATTTATAACTTTTAAAAATTTTATCTTTTATAACTCATTTTTTTTCTTTTATCACTTGAAAAATGCAAACTATGTTATGTGCTTTTTATTTTTATTTTTCAGTGTTTTATAAGGCTTTATAGGGTCTAAATTTACTCAACAAGTTGTTACTTTCCACTTTTCAAATACATTCCTTAATCTGTATTTCTGTAATTGTTGTAGTTAGATTGGAATCCATATTGTTCAAGCATATTGTTTTCATGCTTGAAGCAAATCACTTAACTCACATTTCCCTTTGCCAGTGAACTCAATGTTGTGAGTTTGTTTATAAAATTTGAAGCTTTACATTCAAATAATTACTATTGGAAATGTTTTCCTATTCCTACAATATTTCTATTTCTGCTATAGTAAATTTTTTTGCCCTTTTAAAAGTATTATTCTTTCTAATATTGGAGTATATCCTCAAATGTCTGTTGATTTGTGTATCTATTTCGACTTAAGAGGAGGCTCTGGAAATCAACCAAGTTGATTTAAAAATTAAGGAATAAAAATGAAAAATGACATGAATATCTCAGTAGATACACTTGATAAAATTGAACATCTATTCATGATCAAATCCTAAGCAAATTAGGAATAGGTGAGCCTATTCCCTTAGCCTATTTCAAAATATATATTTTTGTATATATCATGGATGTGTGCATATGTACACATATACATAAAACATTATACTTAATGCTGATACTGAATGCTTTTTCCCTAAAATTGGAAATAAGGCAAGGCAGTCCATTCTCACCATGTCAGTTGTATTTAAACTACTAACCAGTGCAATAAGACAAGACAAAGGAAATAATGTCAAGAAAGAATCAGTAGTCTTTATTTGCTGATGACATAATTGTTTTCTATAAAACCCCAAGAAAATCTAGAAATACATTACTAGAAGTAATACACAAATCTAGCAATATTATAAATGCATGGTTATTATTTTTCAAACCAATTCTATTTCCTTCTAACACTTACAAGCAATTTGGAAAGCAAGACTACTTAAAGTAGCATCAAAAAGAATAAAATAAGTAGGAATTCATTTAATGAATACATGATTTATATACTGAAAACTATAAATATACTAGACAAAAATAAATAAAACTAAATAAATGAAAAGATATACAATGTTAACAGATTGGAAGCTCAATATTGTTAAGATGTCAATTATTCCAAATTTATCTGTAAGTTCAGTGCAACCCCTATCAAAATCCAAAAGGATTTGCTGGTAGACATTTGCAAATTGATCTGAAAAGATATATATAAAACCAAAGAACCTATAAAATCCAAGAAAATCTTTCCTAATTAACTTCAAAATTTTCTTTGAGCTCTAGTTTTCAAGCTAAAATGATGTTAGCATATAGGTAGACAAATAGGTCAATGGTACAGCATGGAAAGCCCAGAAATACATTCATGTTTATATTATAAATCGCTTTTTTAATATTTTCATGACCTTGGAGGAGGCAAAGATTTCTTAGATAGTACACTACAGTCATAAACTATAGAAGAAAAAAATGAGAGATTGGGCTTCCTCAAACTTAAAAATATCTCCCCATGAAAAAACATGCTTCAGAAAAGGAGAGAAAAGCCACAGACTATGAGAACATATTTATAATACATAAATCACAGAAAACATTCCTATCCATATTATATCAAAAATCCTTCTACCCATCAATAAGTAAAAGAAAACTTAATACTATAAATGGGCCAAAGACTAAAACAGATATGCACACACATATACATACACATACTTATAAACATATCCAATAAGCACATGAAAATATGCTTGATTTCATGAGTCATTAAAGAAATACAAATTAAAACTAAAATAAGGTATCATATCATACACACTAGAATAGCTGAAATTAGAAAGATCATCTATAATGGTCTTTGAAAAACAGTTTGGTAGGTTCTAAAATGCTTACACATGCTCCTACACAATGAGCCAGCAATTCTACTCCTAGGAATTCATCCAAGAAAAATGAAAACATATTACCACAAAAAGATACTTCTACAGTTTTATTCATACTGGTCTCAAACTGGACTAAACCCAAATGTCCTTCAATAAGAAAATGAATAAACAAGATTGTGGTAGATTCACAACATGGAATGCCACTCAACAATAACAAAAAGGAACAAACTGCCCTTCAATGCAACAGCATGGGTGCTGAACAAAACATGGCAGACACAAAAGCATATATTATGTATTATTCCATTCATGTGAAATCCAATAACAGTATTAACACGGTGAAATAGATGACAGCAATATTTGCCCCTGAGAGGCTGCCTGGCAGCATGTAGTCAGAATGTGGGTTGACAGGCAGGGGATGCACAGACCCCATGTGTCAGAAGTTCAAAAGTCTGAAATCAGAGCTCCTGATTCCTGCAGGATTGACTGTGTACACACTGTGACAAGGAACAGGCCTGGTCCAGGCCAGAGTCCTGGTCTCTGCCTTTGCTTGGCCTGACCCTTTTGGGAGCTCCAGGGAATCAGAAGAATGGGCTCCCTTGGTTATGTAGGAATGATGCAGAAATACAGGGGTAAAAATGGTATCTCCTTTACTATACTAGCATATCAAGAGTAAAGTGTTGGATTTATACAGTGACTTTCACCCTTGTTCACAGAACAAGGAAAGCCATGTTCTTCCATTGGTAGATAAGAGTGTCACTCTGACACAACCTTGGAAAGGCCTAAAAAGACAAAGGATTCTGTTACCTGTCAGTAAAAAGACTTCAGATAACTACTCCTAAACTAAAAATGCATAGTTTTGAGCTTTTTCAAAGTCCTAGAGAACTAAAGGAAGACCTTATATATCAGTTCAGTACCTGTTTGTTTCCTTTAGAAGGAAGGCAGGAAGTGATACTCGGAACATCATTGTAAACGCAAGCCTTTCACACAGTGTGAATTGTCATAAGATTTGTAACTTTTATTTACAAATTACAGTTCTCTGACCACCACCTGTCACTTTCTAGATGCCACGGATGCTGGAAACAATTCTGCTTTGGAAAAACACAGCGGAAAAAGAAGTAAGAACAAATAGGAATTTGTTGATTTTTGTGTGACAGATGAACTATCTTTTAATGTTAAGGTTTATTATCATTATTTTCTATAGCTTTCATGAGATAAAAAATCAATGCCCTTAAACTAACAATTTATCTTTTTCAAAATTCTCATATCTTTATGTTTCTTTTTGTTCTGATTTCAACATATGTTTCTTGTAAATATTGGTGTATATTTTTCCATAATTTTTCTATACATGTATTAACACATTTTGGAATATAAGTTCATTTATTTAAATGAAATAATTTTATACATATTTTTATTTTCTTGCTTTTTAAACTAATATATTTAGACAATAAAAGACTTAACATTTTTAATTGAAATATAAAAAGACTTATTTCAGTATAGCTTTAACTTGCAGTGTTTTCATTTTTAGTGTGGTGAAGAATTTTTGTTTGTTTGTTTGTGTTTTTGCTATGGTCATTTGTTTTTCTTCTTTGTGGAACTCTTTGTTGTAGAATGCAGTCAGTGTTTTCTGTTTTAGTGTTTATCTTTTTCTTACTATGCTGAATGACTATCGAAATTCTTATATTGGCCAGGCACAGTGGCTCACGCCTGGAATCCCAGAACTTTGGGAGGCTAAGATGGGAGGATTGCTTGAGGCCAGGTGTTCAAGACCAGCCGAGCCAAAATAAGAAAACCTTTTATCTACAAAAAAAAATTTTTTTAAGTTACTTGGGCATGGTGGTACAGCCCTGTGTTCCTAGCTACTTGGGAGCCTGAAGGAGAAGGATTATTTAAACCTAGAAGTTCGAAGTTGCAGTGAGCTATGATTAGACCACTGCACTCCAGCCCGGGCAACAGAGCAAGATACCGTCTCTAAAAAATAAAAAAAGAAGAAGAAAGACAATAAAAAGTAATACTTTTATGTTATATGTATTACATTTTGGTCTTATATTTTGTCCCATTTGCTGTTTTACTTTCAGGTTTGTCAGGGGAATCTTTTGCCCTGGAGAAGTTACAAATATTTACGCAGTTAAACTTGTCAGCCTTTTTCTCACTGGTGCCTGGATTTCATATCATATTTACCACAGCCATTTCTTCCCCAAGATTTAAACAATTATTGTTCTATATTTGATTCTAGAATGTCTGGAGTACCTGATTACTTTTAATGTTCACATGTATAATCCACGTGGGATTTGCTTCTTGGTGCATTTGAGGTGGGAATTTAAAAAAATATTCTCTATGTTATCACATCATGATTTGAATCGCCGGTTTGATTACACAGTACCTTCACCTGTCTGTATTCTGGTTTTCTTTTATAATCAGAGGGGCTACAAAAGATAAAGGAGAACTCAGAGTTCTGCCTGGTAGTCTTCCTTGTTTTTCCTGGTATTGTGCTTTATATTTCCATATCAATTTTAGAATCAGATTTGCTCAATTTAAAGACACTATCTATTGGTACTTGTGGTGGAATCACCTTAAATTTACAATGTAATGTAAAGAAAGTTTCCATCGTTATGGTGAGACTGCCTGCCCAAGAGCACCATGTTGGTACATTCATTCAGATGGTCCTTTGCACCTTCAGTAGGGCTTTAATATTTCCTGACACAGGTGATGCAGGCTTTCTGGTAAGTTTACTCTGAGATTTGTTGTTGTGGTTGTTGCTTATTAGTGCTTATTAGGTAGTTATTTAGCGCTTATTCGGTAGTTATTAAGACTAGTAGACCCAAGAATAGTTAAAGTCTATTTTGTTCAGGCGTTTTACTTCCTGGAGGTAAAATAACAACAAGGTGCTAGAGCAAGCTGGCTGACAAAGAACCATTGTAAAGCAAAGCCTGGCAGCACTTTATTACATATGATCTGGTCTTCAGCCCAAACTTCTCCATGTCAAGAACTGGGAGGGAGTAAAATGAGCTGCTCTTTCTTTGCTCTAAAGTTGTTTGCCCTCCATAGGTTTTGACTGAAAGGAGCATCTAGCTATCCCTCTAGTCCTGGAAGGGAGATTTAAGCAGAGAGAGTCTGAGAGCAAGAGAATGTGTGCTGGCCAATAATGGCCATCACTGAACAGACCAGGTTACGACCAGGGCCAGGGCTGCAGTTTGACCACCTTATGGGGAAGGAGAAAGCAGGCGGAGCACAGTTGTTCCCTCCTGGGACAGTGGGAGGAGGAGGGAGGGCAGGAGAGAGTTAGAGCTGGCCAGTTCTCCTGTGTGCACCTACCCCTTCAGCACCGTGAGTGGCAGGAGGGAGGGTCCCACACAGCCACACCTGTGTGGATGACCTTGTAGCCCTGGCAGCCACATCAACTACCACACTTGGCCCAATCACATTCTCTGAAGCAGATCAATGTAGAGCAATTTTTAATGAGAGACAGGCAAGGAGTGCTAAAAAAGGCTTCATTTACCTCCTTGAGGACTCCATTTCTCCCACTTGTTTCTTTTAAATCTTTACTTCAATAACCAAGATTATACTACTTTTATGCAACTTTAGTAATCTCTTATCTCTGTATGTTTCCATAATGTCTTAATAAAATTCCTGAGGGAAACACTTTGTGAGATAGAATATGCTTCATCTTAGGATGTGATTCCTCCTGCGATGTAAATTATCAGTGAATGTCTTACAGTACCATTTTTATCTTAATGAGGTAAAAAAAAAAACTCTGAGTAATTGGTATGGCAAAGGCCCAGAAACGAAAATAACATCATCAACCCCAAGGCTTCCTTGTGCTTGATTAAAGGACAGATTCCTTTCCAGCGTACTGTGGTTGTAATCTGTTAGAAGCAGAGAGCATTCATTTGGGGTATCGGGAAGAGGTTTTCTCCTGGGTCCTACACTAGGCAGGATAGAAGCCAGAGGCACACTGCGATGGGCACAGGCCTTCAGGAAGAAAGAGCATTCACGTGGTGTCCCTGACATCAACATTCAAACACATTTGAAGGACGCAGATGTAGACATGCATCTGGAATGGCTCACTCTTTTTTGGACACACCCAATCAACATATATTGATATATCACATACTACATTCTTCTGAGAGATTTTTAACCACTTCGGTACGGTGCTCACCGGCCGCAAAACCTTGCCCGCAGCTGGCACTAATGTCCGCACGACTATGCTGTGCATTGACGAGGAACCCGTTTTGCTCTTGTGTGATGAGGAAAGCTTTAAAGCACTGAAAGCTGTTTTACTTTACAGGCATCTTTACGTGTAATGTAAATCAGAATAGGTAACATAGACATATATGGTTTCATTATGTTATTTTTTAAATGTTTACAATTTTATTTTGATAAATGAAAAATCAGAAAAGTCATATCACGGCTATCAGCTAAAGTCGACACTCTACCGAAGTGGTTAAAGTCAATCCTTTGTGCCACCTTTAACTCTACATCTCTTAGACTTGGGGCCTTAATTTCTACAAATTCCCTGAAAAGTTGCAATTGAATGGTGTTTTTGTAAAACACTATTATTTGTGATGCAATGTCATAAACAAGAGATGGTGTTATTTGTCTACTTTCTCAGAGAGAAAAACTGCCATCCCCGGACCTTTCAAAAGAAGAAGCAGCAGAACAGGCAAAAGAAGAGGTAAAAAGAAGCGATTGAAACACTTTTAATAATTAACCATCTAGATTTTTATTTTATACTCTGTGCTCTGAGTGAAAAATCAGTTTTCTTAACTGGTTTAGGGGAAGTTAGTACGGGAGCTACAAACTTGGCCACAAGTTCTTTTTAAGATTACGAATACCTGCTGCAGCTGAATCCAATCCCTAGTGTCCCACTCACGTGGTGTGTGTGGCTCCCTGAGCAACGTGAAGTATCATTTTTATTGACTCATTGAGTGATACATAATAGATGTACATGTTTTGGGGGGTGTGTGTGATAATCTGATACTTTCATATAATTGAATCAGGGTAATTGGGATAGCCATCACTTAAAACACTGATCTTTACACTAGGAACATTTCAATTATTCTCTTCGAGCTATTTTGGAATACAAAATTAATATTAACTGTACACTCCCGACTGATCTATCAAATACCAGTTCTTATTTCTTCTGTTTAACTGTAGATTTGTCCCCATTAATCAACCTCCTGCCAGTGAGCAGTTTTTTCTAGAACTCCCGCACTGAGCTTCCCTTTCAGCCACAGGGAAAGCTCAGGGGAGGGACAGTGAAGCAAAGCAGACGGCCAAGGGGGAGACAGACGCCAGCCTCCCTGTTGCCCATGTGCTGTCCTGCTGCCATCCTGCTTTCTGTTCCCCCAGGCAATGCCTCAAATAGGGAGACAAGACTAAAATTTGACAGGCTTTACTCCATCTCCATAACTTCAAAGCAATAATAGGGCTGGAAATCTCCCTTCAGATCACCAGGGGGAAAGTCACTGTGGGAGCAGTGGATGTGGCCACCAAGCTTGAGAGCTCACATCCTGCCTCCCCAGGCTGTTGGGTGGGATTTTGGGGGGTGGAGCAGAGGATGACATTACCTACCGGTATCTAATCTGCCATGAAAGAAAGATCTTGAAGTGTAACTAATTCCTGGGAAAAATCCCTGCAATTATTTAAAATTATAAAAGAAATATCTGAAGAGGGTGGGAGAGATGCTGCCCAGTTGTAGAGGAAGATAGAATGAAAAAATTGCTTCCTTGCAGATCAAAGAATTCCCAAAGATGAAAGTATGAATTTTCAATGTCCTGAACTTCCTGTGACCTGTGGTAAGGCAAAGGGGACTCTATGTAAGGAGAAATTTTAAAAAGGTGAGTTTCCTGGTCTTCTAGGATTTTCAACCAAAAAATACCCACACAAATAGCACACTGTTGGGGAGTAGATATCTGTTTTGGGGGACCCCAAGACCAGTCCCAGGTCTGATTGGCTAGGAGCTCTCCTAGGACTTGGTACAAAGTCACACTCACAGGTCGGGTCTGTCAGACTGAAAGGATGCAAAGCAAAGTCAGCAAAGGGAAAAGTCACCTGGGGCAAGGTCCAGAGGAAACCAAGCGCCAGCTTCCCAGAATCCTCTCTGGGCAGAGTCACACAGGGCTCACTACGCAAATGGCAGAGAACTATACACACATGGCAGGGAGTTCCCACCTTCCCTAGCCTTTCAGCTTCAATGTGGGGCCCCTGAAGACTGAGGGGACAATTCAGAATCTGCTGCTACTCATCCTGAACCCAAAGTGGTGGTTCGAGATCCAGTGTGGGCGGAGGCCAAGTGTAGGTGTTTTCACTGTCAGGAGCTCAGCTTGTCTTGGTCTTACAGGAACCTCAGAGAGGTGTATAAAGAGTGAGACAAGAAGATGGTTCACTCCCAGGGAATTTGAAGTTACAGGAGGCTACAAGACATCCAGCAACTGGAAGCTAAGCATATGCTGCGGTGGATTTACCTTGAAAGAGCTGATAGAGGTATTCTAGTGACAATTTAAATCGAGGATTTGGCTGTCACACCAGGCTTTAGCAGAATTTCTCAGTGTCCAGAAAACCATCATGACTCCCCTTACCCAGGGTTCAATGCATATGCTGTTACTATTAATAATGTTCCCCCAGGTGTGACCGTGGCTGGCTTATACTACAGCTTACTCCTCTAAGCACAGTAACTCTTCTCCTTCTGAATGTAAGACAGTAAATTGTGGCCTTGACTCTGCCATAAATAAAAGGTGCAGTTTGGTCACATAAAAGTAACTTAAATTGGAGAGAAAGGGGTCCTAAACTTTAGGGATCAATTTTAAAAGCAAAATACTACAATTATATATCTGAACTAGTACATCAGGATAGATAGTTCCTACATTATACAATATTTCCACAATATTCTCTTTCATAAGCCACCTCACATTTGTTCTCGAAAAAGAATACAGATAAATTGCATTTGAAACTAACTGCTTTGCTCCTCATATGAATCCCCTGATGTGGACAAAGCAGGGACAGGGTTTTTGCTGCAGAGGAACCTGTGTCTTTTGACTCCAGCTACCGTGATTTCTCAGTTGCATACCTCAGACAGCCCTTCCCTGGGCCACTCTAACCACAAAGAAAAGGTCTGTGTTAAGCAAATGTTTGCTGAGGCGCATCTAGAGCCACGAGGGAGCACAGGTGCGAGCCTCTACCTGGGCAAGGGCTGTGCTTTAGGAGCCACAGGCCTGCACAGTGCGAGTGCTCTGAAGAGAGACACCTGCAGGGAGGGATGCAGCAGGAAGGAAGGTCATTTCTGGCTTTGAGGTTGATGACAGTTTCCTGGAACACTTTGGGATGAGCTGGGTATAAAAAGCAGAACAGTTCTGATAAGCAAAAATGTAGAACAGGGCATTCTACATTCATAAGAAAGGATGGCATGAAAATCTGCTCCACAAAATGTTAATAAGTTGTGGATAATGAGGCGTAATTCATTATCTGGACCTATTGTGGACATCATCAGGCCAGAGGAAGTAGTCTAAATACTTCCTTTATCCTTTAATCCCTGAGGAATCATGGAAGGTACTTTGAATTTGAGTTGAAAGTGGGATATGCAAGTGGAAATATCTGGAAGACGTTCAGAAATATTGAGCCCATAAAATAAAACAAGGACCCATCATATCATTAATCTCTTTTCTTTTAGAAAGGATATCTGCAAAAACCACCAACAAGCATGAAAAAGTGATTATCAAGTGACTTTTTCCTGATGCCTCATCAGTCATATTGTTGGCTTTCCATCACTGTAGCCTTGCTGTCTTTAAATTGACCAATCTTGATAAAATTTAATTGTATAATATGGTGCTTTTGCAGTTGCTGCTTTCAAACATTATATAATGTATAAGGCTGGGACTTTGACCAAGAAAATATTTGAGATAAGGTGGGAACAATCCTTAAAAATAAAGAAGACTAGGTCAAATGGTAGTTCTATTGTAGCTCTTTGAGGTGTCTCTGTATTACTTTCCACAGAGGTTGTCCTAGTTTGCAGTCACACCAGCAGTATGAGTGTTCCTATCTCTCTACATCCACGCCAACATTTATTGTTTTGGGATTTTTTGACAAAGACCATTGTCACTGGAGATAAGATGCTTGAAGCTCTTACATGTAACCTAAACATTTGTACACCCATAATATGATGAAATAAAAAAATTAAAAAGAAAACAGAACAAAAATAAATAGATAACACAAAATTGACCTGTTGAGTGTGATTTAATAACAGATCTGAATGAAACACTTTCTCAAAATCAAATATAATAGATGGGGTTGGAGTTGGAAAAGCCAGCATGATTTTGAAATACAGAAAACAAGACGTTGAACTATTGTCTTTACAAATTAAACACTGATTGTTTTTCATTGGTTTTTATAGTTTCTGTCTTTAATGAAATAAGAATGAAGCAAAAGTTTCCATAAAAACATCCGACGCTCCCTACAGATGATCTAATGTAGATTTCCCTTGGAACATATATGTAGCCATATTCACCCAGAGAAGCAAACAACAAAAAACACCTTCTCTTTCTTCCTTTCATCTTTTTCCTTCACTACATGTATATACACACACACAGACACAGACACACACACACACACACACACATGCACACACACGCACACACAGGTTTTCCTTCAGGCCACCCTTGAGAGCAGAGTGACTGGGAGGCAGAAGTGTCCTGCAAAGCTGCTGACCAGGAGAATGGTTTCCTGTGTGCGGAGGCTCTCTGGCCCCACCAGAGACGCTGTGCAGACCTCACTGCCATCCAGGAAGCGAATCCTCCCTCCATGGAAGTGGCATGTGGAGTTCACGGACCACTGGTCTCCTGCTGGGTGGATTCCAGGGCAGGTGGTGAGAGCCTGTGTGCTCTCCACGGCCTCTCCAAGGCTCAGCGTGAGGGGAACCTGGGGAAGGAAGGAGGTGGACGAACTTCCACTTTCCTACCCTCTGACACCAGTGACCTTGCATAACTCTGCCACACCAGGACATCGTGGTTTTCACAGAGCTGGCTTCTGGGGCTATTGGCTACCCTGGCTTGATGACTAGAGACTCAGTGACTAGGCTCTGCAGCCACTGGGATTTCTGGAGAAGGACACATTATTTGATCTATTTCTTAAGGCCAAATATGTCTGTCCAGAGAGACAAGGGAGACTCAGTCTGGGCCAATTAATTCAGTTGGCCTCCCGCATCCCTACATTGCAGTCTCCCTCTCTCTATTCCCTGTAGCTCCAGGGCCCTACAGGGACAACTGCCTCAGTTCTCAGAGGGTCTCTCCAAAGGGTCTCCTTCCCCAAATCCTTGGCCTCTGATACTTCTGTCACTCACAGCACCACATGGCAGGTGCTGCTGTTGGCAGCTTCCCTGCCCCTAAGTTTCTTGTTAAACCTGCTGCTGGCAGCTGACAGGCTCTGGGATAGTAAGATATAAAAGTCCAAGCTGAGTATTTACTGGCTGCTAAGAAATCTCTTCTCTTGAGTGACAACTGTGCTCATTTGTTCACACACTTATGTGTCCATTCAACAAACAAATGTGGAGCTACTACACAGGCCCACGTGATGGGGCCAGTCATGGCAATGCAAAGGAGGACCAAAGGCAGCCTTAGGGGCTGTGTCAGCCACATTGTTTTAACTGCAGGATAGCTAGTGATGTGAGGTGAGGGATTCTAGGCCACTCAGATACTACACCAGCTCTTAGCCTAAAGGCCAAACAGAGACAGTGACAAGTCCTCTTCTCCCATCATTGCGCCTTGGCTCACATTGGGTGCTTTGTCTGTGGCCTCTGCTCTGGCTGGAGGTAAACGCTGAAGCAGTCACTGTTCCAGAGCAGAAAGAGGCCGAGTCACTCCACAGATATCCAAGGTCAATGCAGTATTCCCGTGAGTTGTCCTTCTGAACACTCTATACATTTTGGGCATTAAAACTTGCATTCCTTCCCCAGCCCATTGATCAATGGGGCAGAAAAATGTTCTTTGCTGCTTGTTCTTTACTATCTTTAAACAAGATTGTCCATACAAGGACAAGGACCACAAGATCCTAGTCATGGGAGGTAGGTCACTATCGCTCAAGAACCAAGACCCAAGACCAAAAACATCAATTATAGCTAAGCAACAATAGCCCGCAGTGACATTGGTCAAGCCGGCCCAAGTTCCACGGCTGAAAACCAGCATTTAATAGGAATAACATTTATTGGGTGTCAGGCAGGTGGCGGGGAGGGGATGGGTATATACATACACAATGAGTGTGATGCGCACCAACTGGGGGATGGACACGCTTGAAGCTCTGACTCTAGGGGGGTGGGGGGCAAGGACAATATACGTAACCTTAACATTTGTGCCCCCATAATATACTGAAATAAAAAAAGAAGAAAAAGAAATATAGATAAAATATGAAATATCCATACAATGGAATATTATTAAGCCATAAATAAGAATAAAGTACTAATACATGGTTCAATATGGATGAACCTTGAAAACATGTAAGTGAAATAATCTAGTCACAAAGGTCATATTTTGTATTTCCTTACGTGAAATGTCCAGAAGAGGCAAACTCAGACACAGAAGGTAGATGAGTGGTTGCCAGGGATGAGAGTCAGGGGAATTTGAAACGCTAATAAGCAACTGGGTTTCTTTCTGCAATAATGAAAATGTTTTCAAAATTAGTGGTGATGGTTGCGTAACACTGAATGTACTAAGAACAACTGAATTGTACACAAAATGCTGAATTGTATCTTATGTGAATTATGTCTGAAAGAAACACATATTTAAAAAATCTAAGAAGAAGAAAAGAAAACCCGTGTTTCTGCTAAAAGAGAGGATGGTAGTCTTTGAGACACTAGTACACTATCCTCATTTGCCACCAAAGTAATAAACTTCTCTTTCCTTTGTCCTCAAACCACTTCCTTCTCATTGATTCCATCTCAGGAACAAAAACAGAACTTTGGGTTGTGTTTTGACACCTATGGTCTTGAGAAAAGAAACATTTACAGTTTCTGTTTCCCCAAACAGAGCTCAGCTCTAAGGAAACTGTAATGCCGATCATGGCCACTAGAGAGGAGTGTGGGTGTGGCCAGAGCCAAGTCGGGGAGGAAAGTGGGTACTGGGTGGAGGTGACAGGGACACTGGGCTGCTAAAATGAGAGACGGAATCACAGGCCCTTCCTTGCCTTGTGTGCACACAGAGTGTCTGTGGCCGGCCTCGCTGGCTGGGCTGCTCATGGAAAAGATACGTGAGCTGGCATCAGTGGGCCGTGGGAGTCTATGCAGGGGATAGGTGTCCTTCAACTGTTGTGCATACAACAGGGGCTTAAACTGAAGGACTATGGATGATGATGCAGCCTGTAGGTGGGAACTGGGATGTGGCCCTGGCCAGCCTCCATCCTCCACCTGCTGCACAAGGACTGTGGCTTCCTCGGGGTGTTTCCCATGGATGCTCCCTGGACCCTCAGCAGGTGCCCAGAGGGACTTCCTGTGCTCCCCTTCCCTTCCCTTCCCCGATCCCCACAAGCCCTCACCCTTCAGCCTCTTCCTCCTCTGCCATGACAGCTCTTCCCACTCATCCCCTTTTCTAAGGATTCACTCCCTTCCAACTGAAACAATCACATTTGCACCCCCAACAATGCCTCTGGCATCCTCCAAACCTGCAGCCTCAGGGGTCCAAAGCCTCCACCACTTTAGCCTGATAAGCAGAGGACCAGGAGAGGGAGAGCAGGCTTGGGCTCAGTCTCACCCCAGGCCCTAAAATCTGAAATATGGCCACCAATGCCTGCTGAGCCCAGAGGATAATTGCATCACGATTACGCAATGGCAGGGGGCTATGTCCCCTGGCCTCTGCCCATCTGGGTACACGTAGGACAGAACCTGAAGAGAGAGACATATACCCATACACTTGAATGGTTTATGGTGTGAGAGGACCCCAAATTGCAGACCATTTTTCTAACTGAGTTCAAGCTGACAAAGAGGTAGGCAAAAAGGAGAGACAGATGGTAGTAAAAGTATAAGTTTTGTTCTCATAAAAGCTGCAGTGGGGATGTGGCTCAGGGTGGCAATGAAGGCATCTCTAAAACTGAAACCTAGAATTGGGCTAATCCACATGGCCTCAGGCTGCTTCAACCACCCGCTCATCACCCCACCCCCATGCAGGTCCCTGTCCTTGTGCTCCTGAGCTGGGAGGAGCCAGCAGAGCCCTGGTCCCTGCAGACAGGATGACTCCAGGGAGACTCAACATGGGGCAGACGGTCCCATTCCCCAAGGCCCCCAGTCAGACAAGTCTCCCCCATGAGACAGACAGCAGGGGTGGCAGCAACGGAGAGAAACGGAGAGACCTGGCGTGTGGCCCTGAGTGGTGTGCGGCTCCTAGAAGGAGACGCTGCAGCAGGACTGAGTGCTCCCCTGAAGGTCCCAGGCTCCTGCTCTTCACTCCCCATTTCCACTCCCTGGAGGGTAGCCAGGTTCTCCATCCTCACATCCCAGTGGGTGCTGTCACTGCGCCTGCAGCTGCCTCCTGCCCTTGAACTCTCCTATCCAGGATGCCAACAACCTTAGTCATCTTGAGTATGCAGCTCTGGTCCCCACAGGGTCCCTCCCAGCTTGGAGAATCACCCCACTTCTGAAGTCTGAACCAAAGCTGCTCTTGGTGAAGTTTATGAAGTGCACCACCTTGCTGGGTCCCCTGCCCATGTCCTTCCTCAATGACTCCTGTCCTGCTGCCAAGTCTTCCAGGCTCCAGGTAACATGAGCTACCTCTGTGACAGCAGAAACGTTCCCTGATCCCACTGCTCCTTACAGCCACGGAAAATGCCCCAGGAGTTCCATTATTTCTTTCCAATCAGTCCAAGAATATTTTAGAAGTTCACCCTGCTTCTTAATTTGATCCTGTCCCTTTCCCAATCGCAGTGGGTCTGACATTGTTGTCTGGATCAAAGAAACGTTGCTTTCTCCTCAAAGACCTACAGGTTCTTCATAAACTGTCATTGCTTTTGCAGAGTGTGGTGCGTGCTCAGCTTTCTCTACCCCCACCTGCATGAATGTCCCCTTCCCCACTGCCAGGGACAGCACCCGCATGGGAGTGTCCACCTGAGACGGTCACCCTGTGTATTGCCCCACCTAGCCCGCTGCCCATTGTCCTGGAATTGCAGGTGCTGACCTTAGCAGACCCTGAGCAGACCTGGGGAAAAGCTGGCACATTTCTGTCAGTGCTGTCTCAGCTGTGGCCAGGGCCTGCCTGCTGCCTAGGGACAAGAGCAGAGAGAGATGGGACGCCACAGCAGGCTGGTCTGGTCTGTGCCTGGCCTAGTTGGGGCCACGGTGCCATGGGGAGGCTGGGAGCAGACGGCAGCTGTGCCCAACAGAGGCTCAGCTCACCAGCTCCTCTGCCCACAGTCCGGGGTTTGGGGACGGAGACAGAGAGAGAGAGACCTGAGGGTGTGCAGCACCTGGTAGGCACAGGGACCCTGCACTCTGGAGAAGATGTCCTCATCAGTGTCCGGGAGTCTGTCCCAAGCAGACTGGTGCTCACGTGCTCCTTTGGGGACAGAAAGAGCAGACGTGGACGAGGGTGGAAACCTCCTTCTCCCACATTGTCACGTGTGACCGACAGTCACCCTGTCCACAGCTGGGGGGGGGCGGATTCAGTGGGAGCCGATGTGGAAGACATCCCTGGAGCCCTGTCCCCCCGGCCCCGAATCCCGCCTGCTCCCCCTGCTCCCCGGCCCTGGATCCCAAGGCCCCGGCCCCGAATCCCGCCTGCTCCCCATGCTCCCCGGCCCTGGATCCCAAGGCCCCGGCCCCGCGGCCTCCCCGTCTCCGCCTTGGCTGCTGGGCGGACGCGGGCGTCGTCCAGGTCGCTGCGCACCCTGTGCGGACCGAGGGCTCAGAACCTGAACGAACCCTCTGGCAGTGACGCAGCTCCGAGGCTAAGTCCCCCGGCCGGTCACCTGCCCGTTCCTTCTGGATCACCTGGCTCCCACCGCCAGCTCCCCAACGAGAGCGTTCGCCCTCTCAGGTCCCGGTGACTTCCTCGAAGCTCAGGCGTCTCTCCTTCACCCCGGAGTTGTAGCAGCCCCGCAGTCAACGCGCCTTCAACCCTCGCGCCTACGACGTCAGCCGCTGCAGCCACTTGGCTCCAGCCTCCCGCCCCAGCGCGCCCTCCCGCGTCCGATGCCGCGTCTCGGCTCGCGCCAGCCCGTGTGCGCATGCGCAGACCTGACTCGGCCGTCCAGGCTCTGCCATGGGCCTGGGAGAGATTCGAAGTTTCTGGCTTTCCCTCCAGCCTGCCCCCACCACCCCAGCCTTCTCAGCAAGGGGAAGAGGAAACATGGAGTTACCCTGCCGCGCCCACCCACCCGCCGCGTGCACTGTGCTGCCCTCTGGAGGGCGGAAGCAGCTGAGGGCAATTAGGTTCCAGTGGATGTTTTTTTCTGTCCTTTGCACAAAAACGAGGGTTCCTCAGAGCTGGCCCTGCTTGTCCTGGGGTCCTCCTTCCTGGTCCTCCAGGTCTTGCCCGGGGCCTTTCCCCATCCCTCTGCCGCACTTCAGTAAGCTGAGAATGGCTTGGAGTGAAGGGGGAGACACAGTGTCCAAAACAGGTCCTAAGCTTGGAAAAATACTTTCACTTCTCTTTTCCCCTTTTGGGCGGAGCCGTCTCTGGGTAAGTCAGTCTGTGGGAAGAATTTCTGC
Organism: Microcebus murinus; assembly: GCF_040939455.1. NCBI lineage: Eukaryota > Metazoa > Chordata > Mammalia > Primates > Cheirogaleidae > Microcebus > Microcebus murinus. Next base: position 98,819,351 of record NC_134111.1, read on the forward strand.
CCAGAGTCCGGGCAGCCACAGTGGACACAGGCCAGGCAGACGGGAGGGACTGAAGGCCAGGCTCTGAGGATGGCAGATGGAGGCCACGACCTGACTGTCAGGTGAGTCTTTATCTCCCTCCTCATCTCTGATAACATTGCTGCTTTTGTGCCTTTAGTGCAGTTCCTGTCTAAAGCTTTACTTGAGTTTAGTCCTGCTTTGCAAGGACACAGGTATCCAATATAATGAAGTCAAAGAGTATATAATGAGGAAATTAGGGTTTTAAACTGCAGCAGGACAGCTGTTGCTGTGAGTCCAGGTTGCCTGGACTCACACGTAGCTTCCTTGTTTGCAGCTGCTGCTCAGCTGGCCAGGACACTCTGAACACAGGAGTCCTTTGAGGCAGGGATGTGTTGATGGGATGTGTTATTTCCCCATGACCTCTGAACCCTCTCATGTCCCTCTGCCTACTTCTATGTTCATATAGGTCATGTCAAAGAATGTTGTTTACAAAATAGACACTCAGAGGTAAACACCTGGCTTACTTTAAACATTGGATGCTGTCGTCTCACCTGTCCTGGCACAGGGCAGGGTGGCTCCTGGGACTCCCAGGATGTTGTCCTGACTGGCTTGGGGTCTGATTTCTTCCTCCGTTGACCTTGGTCAGAAGAAGGAAAAGGAAGAGAAAGGCCCAGGAAAGCAAAAGACTAGTGTAGGCTGAATATTTCTGTTTTTACTTGAATTTCCTGTTGCATCAAGGAGGATACCTCTGAAAGGAAAAAGGATAGAAATCCTGTCTTTTCTTTAGTAATGGGTTCAGAAATAACACTGTTTAATTTTTAATTTAAATTTTTTTTTATAAAAAGTAAATATACATTCATGTTCATAAAGTTTCAAACAAATGTGAAAGTACATAGAGGATAAGATCTCCCACTCACCCCCCATGGTAGCTTCCTCTCCTGGCCCTGTGGAGAGTCTTGAGTTTAGCTCTCCACATCTTTTCCTATGCACTTACCTCTATACAGTGTGTTTTTGTAAATACAAAATTTGTGTTCCCATCTTGTAATAAATGGGATTATGTTGCACATGCTGTTCTTTCTGCATTTTCACTTATCTTAATAGTGGAAATCTTGGACATCTTTTCACCTTAATACATACCTCATTCTTTTTGCCACTCTTTTAAAAAAATTTATTTATGTGTTTATTTATGAAACAGAGTATCTGTGGCCCTGGCTAGAATGCAGTGACATCATCAAAGCTCACTGCAACCTCAAACTCCTGGGCTCAAGTGATTCTCCTGCCTCAGTCTCCCAAGTAGCTGGGACTACCAGTGCATGCCACTGCACCCAGAACATTTTTCTATTTTAGTAGAAACAGGGTTTTTCTCTTGTTCAGGCTGGTCCTGAACTCCTAAGCTCAAACAATAGTCCCATCTTGGCCTCCCAGAGTGCTGGGATTACAGGTGCAGCCACTGCTGCTGGCATACCATAATTTTTTAATCCTTTCTCAGTTGAAGGACATACAGGTTGTTTTCAGTTCACTTTTACCAATAAGCTGTAATAACAATGATTACATATTTCTGTTTTTTGCATGTATACAAGTATTTTGACACAACTTGTGTCAAAACAAAAAAGGGGAATTATTGACACAGCAGATGTTAATATTTACTTGTTTATAGATCCTGCCAAATTGCCTAAGTGGCTGAATAAATCAATATATTTTTCTACCAATAGCAGATAAAATGAACAAGCCATCTCCCCACACCCAGCCAAACTTTGCAAAGCTGATGGGTAAAAAGTTGCATCTGTTTTAATTGGTATTTTCTTGATTACGTGGGAAATTGGACAGTTTTTCATTTTTATTGGCCATTTAAATTCCCTCTTCTATGAATTACTTATTTATTTTTTTGGCCAATGTTGTTGAATTGAGGTGTTTGTCCTTTCTTTCATGATATGAGAGAATTCATTAAATATTCCAGTAAAATATACTTTTCTTATAAATATACTTTTCTTGTCTTTTATTAAAGCTTAAAAGTTAACATATAGACCTATCATGATACTGATTTTATAAGATAGATGCACACTAATTGCTATAAATAAAGTGATGCAGAAAGTCACTGACATATTCTGTGAGCACTGCCAGGTATAAGGTAGTTCTTGTGATCTTCACTGTGTCAGATTTGCTTCTATCTTTTTTTCAGAAGTTTCTCCTGCTATATCGCTGAAAATTTTTTCTCTTTCAATTTTTAGGCCAAATTATTCTTACATTGGAGCAACTTTAGCCTTCACAGCTTTTTTTTTCTTTATATACATATATTTTTTTTCTTTTTTTTTTTTTTTTTTTTTGAAAGAGGGTCTTGCTCTGTTGCTCGGGCGTGGCGTCAGCAACCTCAAACTCCTGGGCTCAGGAGATCCTCCTGCCTCAGCCTCCTGAGTAGCTGGGAATACAGGCTTGCGCCACCATGCCCTGCTAATCTTTTTTTCTATATATGTTTTTAGTTGTCCAGATAATTTTTTTCTATTTTTAGTAGAAACAGGGTTTTGCTCTTGCTCAAGCTGGTCTCAAACTCCTGACCTCAAGCAATCCTCCCATCTCAGCCTCCCAGACTGCTAGGATTACAGGCGTGAGCCACCGCGCCCGGCCAGCTTCACAGCTTTTATCTGCTGCCTAGTTCTTCCATCTTTTCAGTTCTTCACTTTTTGTTAATAATGGTTGTCTCAAACTTTTCCTCCATGACAATTATTTAATTTTAATAGGTTTTTGTTTCTTGTAATTTCTAATTTTTAAAAAATTGATTCTTTCTTTTTGAGGGGGATCTTAATTTGTTTCGACAACTGCGCAATCTCCACTTTATCCCATTATTTTGTTAATTGATTGTCCCATTTTCATGTTCTTGCTTTATTTAGGTTTGGTGGCATTAAGCACTGTGGGGACATTCTGCTTATCTTCTTCCGATTGCAATTCTGTGTTCCTTTGTTCTCCCCTCTGCCTGCCATGGCTGTTGTGCTTCACTCCAAACTTCCCACTTCCTCAGAGTAATCCGGGTGAAATGTTTTTGTTTTTGTTTTTTCACATTTCCAGCCTTGTCTGAGGCCAAATTATTTCCTACCTGACCTACAGTTTGAAGGCTCTATTTTCAATCTTAACAATTTTTCTGAGGATGCGATTAATTGATAAAACCATCCTTTTCTCCACTCCCTTTTCCTTAACCAAATTGCCATGTAGGCAGGTGCTTTTCTGTGTTCTCTCTTCTCTGCCATTGGTCCGTGGTTGCCTCTGCTTGTGCCAGAACTGCACTGTCACAAAGGTGACAGTGTCCCAACAACTCCTGATACATGATAGGGTAAATCTTCTTCTCCTCTCCCTCCAAAGTATCTTGCACTTTTGTGTTTCCAAATCAGCTTCTCAAAATCTTATTGGGATTTTGTATGAGACTGCGTTGAGTCTATGGACCAATTTCAAGAGAATTGACATCTTTACAATATTATGTCTTCCATCTCATGTATATGGTATATGTATATTACTAATTTTGAAATATTTTCTAATAAATTTCTATTTTTCTATTTCAAGGCTTTGTACTTCTAGATTTCTTCATAGATATTTGATATCTTTATGCTATTATAAACTACATTAGTCCTTCCATATCCATAATTTTGTTTTCCATGGTTTTGATTAACCAGTGGGCAACCAAAGTCTGAAAATATTCAATGGAAAATTCCAGAAATAAACAATTTATAAGTTATAAACTGCATACGATTCTGAATAGTGTGATGAAATCTCACCCAGTCCCACTCAGTCCCACCTGGGATGTGACCCATCCCTTTGTCCAGCAACTCTACGTTGTAGATGCCACCTACCTGCCCATTAGTCATTTAGAAGCTGTCTTGGTTATCAGATCAGCTATTGTGGTATCGCAGTGCTGTGTTCAAGAAACCCTTATTTTACTTAATAGTAGCCCCAATGTGGGACAGTGGTGATGCTGGTAACTCAGATATGCTATAGAGAAGCCATAAATTGCTTCCTTTAAGTGAAAAAATGAACATTCTAGAGGATAAGGAAAGAAAAAACAATTATTGCTGATGTTGCCTAAGATCTACAGTATACTGAGGTATTTTGAGAGAGAGACCACACTCACATAGTAGGGAGTACTGTACTCTCTTCTCTCTTCCGTATGAATCTGTATAGGCGACCTCTGTTCTGACCTATGGTTCTATTTTTCATGTTTCAATACTGAAATGTCCTACTCACTATGATTTTTTAGGTAATGTTCTATAACCTATCTAGCTAGGATTCAATTTAGAGACATTGAATGAAAAGTTAAATTTAGGAAGACTTTACATCTTAACTCTGAATGATCCCAGCTATAAATATGTCTATCTCTTCATTTATTCAAGTGTTCTGAAATCTTTATGATTTGTTTCTTGGCCTTGATGTTCTAGATTTTCTTGATAACATATCTAGGTATGTGCTTCAAATATTCATTCTCTGATCCCATAAAAAAAATGTATGTAAAACTGTTTATTTATTTATTTGTGGGAAGGTAAAATTTTCAGTTAAAATTATATCCAACGTTTAAGAACATTTGTCATTCTACAGAAAAGCATACTGTAATACAGGGGTCCTCAAACTTTTTAAACAGGGAGCCAGTTCACTGTCCCTCAGACGGTTGGAGGGCCATTGGAGAGTGCGGGGCACATTCCACACATGCGCACTGTGGGCCCCAGACGAGTCAGCTGCTAAGCAGGACAGGCAGCAGCAGCGAAAACACCCGGAGGGCGAGATAAATGTCCTTGGCGGGGCGGAATGTGGCCCACAGGCCGTAATTTGAGGAAGCCTGCTGTAATACTTTGGAAACACAGAACATGATATAAATTGCTTGAATTAAAAAGTGACCATGGCCAGGTGCAGTGGCTCATGCCTCTATTCCGAGCTCTCTGGGAGGCTCAGGTGGGCGGATCCTTTGAGCTCAGGAGTTCCATACCAGCCTGAGCAAGAGGGAGACCCTGTCTCTACTAAAAAGTAGAAAAAATTAGCTGGGCATGGTTGTACATGCCTGTAGTCCCAGCTACTTGGGATACTGAGGCAGGAGAATCGCCTGAGCCTAGAAGTCTGAGGTTGCTGGGAGCTAGGCTGATGCCACGGCACTCTAACCCAGGCAACAGAGTGAGATCCTGTCTCAAAAAAAAAAAGGGATTGGAAGTAAAATATTGGGTTGTGATTGCCTTTTTATTTCTTTCCTTTTTTTCAGTGTAATTGAGATATAATTAACAAAGTTGGATAAATTTAAGGTGTACAGCGTGATCATTTGATATACATATACATTTATGTTGTTTCAAATCAAAACTATAAGTTTTATTTTATTTTTTTATTTTAGCATATTATGGGGGTACAAGTGTTAAGGTTACATATATTGCCCATGCCCCCCTCCCCCCTTGAGCAAGAGCTTCAAGCATGTCCATCCCCCAAACGTTGCACATCTTACTCGTTGTGGTTGTATATACCCATCCCCTCCTCCCGCCTCCCACCCTCCCAACATCCGATAAATGTTACTCCTATATGTCCACTTAGGTGTTGATCCGTTAATACCAATTTGCTGGGGAGTACATGTGGTGCTTTTTCTTTCCATTCTTGAGATACTTCCCTTAGTAGAATGGGTTCCAGCTCTATCCAGGAAAATACAAGAGGTGCTATATCACTATTGTTTCTTAAAGCTGAGTAGTATTCCATGGTATACATATACCACATTTTATTAATCCACTCATAAAACTCTAAGTTTTATATATCTATTTTGTATTCATATTTCTTGCCAACTAATTTTTCTAGTTCTTATGGATTTTTTTAGGTATTTAGGGCTTCTATGTATATAATTATATAACATATAATGTTATATACTATTTTAGCATTTTCACTAATTATTTCATTTTTATATCTTATACATTAGCTAAAGTGATGTATATATATGTGAAACTTTAGCTATATATATAAAAAATAATGGTGGTAATGGTAGACATTCTTGTATTTTTTCTATTTCAATGACTTTTTCTTTTTAATGTTTATTGTAACACTTCCCAGTTTTAGAGACTTTATATTATATTAGGTTTTTGTTTCATATAGAATTATTATAAAATTAGCTGCTAGGATTTATTAAGTTCCATTTTAAAATTAATTCTGGATGTATTTACTTTTTATCCTTTTATTTACTGATATAAAATTCTAGGGAGATTTCCTAATGTTGAACCATCTTTGTTTTACTCATTCTCATTACTTTTCTATTTTTTCTTGTTTTTAAATAATCTCTAACTAAATAAAAATCAAGTTTTATTTTGTCTTTGACATGATAGAATGAGCTTTCTTTTATTTTCTAAAATCTCTAAGCAATTTATTTTCTTTAACATGCAGTATCCTTATCTTCAACTGATTGTAACTTAATGAAATTTCTTTTGTGATTAAGATTATGCTCAATATTGATTATGTATTTCAAAGATACTGAGAAAAAATGTGTTCTCTGTTTTTAAGTCACAAGATTAAATAATAAATCATTTTAAATTACCCAAACCCTATATATTTTGTATACGTAAAGAGACAAAAACTAGAGGTGAATTGTTTTTCATTGTTCACAAAACATTTATCCCATTACTTGTTTATTGAATTTTGATTTGGCATTTTTGGGAACATGCTTACTTTGTTTATTGTTTGCAGTATATTCCTTAACTTGCCTATCTTTGATTCAACAAATTTTGTGTTACTTTGTCTTAGTTGTGTTTTTAGTTAGATTTTATGCCTTTCAATATCATCATTTTTTCATATACATTTAGTGTTATAACTAATCGTTTATAACTTTTAAAAATTTTATCTTTTATAACTCGTTTCTTTCTTTTGTCTCTCTAAAAATGCAAACTATGTTATGTGCTTTTTTATTTTTATTTTTCAGTGTTTTATAAGGCTTCATAGGGTCCAAATTTACTCAACTGGCTGTTACTTTCAACTTTTCAAATTTATTCCTTAATCTGTATTTCTGTAATTGTCATAGTTAGATTGGAAACCATATTGTTCAAGCATATTGTTTTCATGCTTGAAACAAATCACTTAACTCACATTTCCCCTTACCACTTAACTCAATATTGTGACTTTGTTTGTAATATTTGAAGCTTTAAATTCAAATAGTCACTATTGGAAATTTTTCTCCTATTCCAACAATATCTCTATTTCTACTATAGTAACTTTTCTGCTCTTTTTAAAATATTATTCTTTCTAATATTGGAGTATTTCCTCAAATGTCTGTTGATTTGTGTATCTATTCCTACTTAGGAGGAGGTTCTGGAAATAAACCAAGATGATTAACAACTAAAGAATAAAAATGAAAAATCATATGAATATCTCAGTAGGTACACTTGATAACATTGAAAGTCTATTCATGATAAAATTATAAGCAAATTAGGAATAGGTAAAACTCCCTTAGTCTATTTCAAAATATATATTTTTGTATATATAACGTATGTATGTATATATACATATACATAAAACATCATACTTAATGCTGATACTCAATGCTTTTTCCCTAAAATTGGAAACAAGGCAGGGAAATCGATTCTTACCCCATCAGCTTGTATTTAAACTACTAACCAGTGCAGTAAGACAAGACAAAGGAAATAATTGTCAGAAAAGAATCAGTAAAATAGTCTTCATTTGCTGACGACATAATTATTTTCTATAAAATCCCAAGAAAATCTAGAAATACTTTACTAGAAGTAATACACAAATTTAGCAATATTATAAATGCATGCTTAATATTTTTCAAACCAATTCTATTTCCATATAACACGGACAAGCAATTTAAAAAGCAGTACTACTCAAAGTAGTATCAAAAAGAATAAAATAACTACGAATGTATTTAATGAACACATGACTTATATACTGGAAACTATAAACAGTGCTAGGCAAAATTAAACTAAATAAATGAAAAGATACACAATGTTAACAGATAGGAAACTCAATATTGTTAAGATGTCAATCCTTCCAAATTTATCTATAAGTTCAATGCAAACCCTATCAAAATCCAAAAGGCTTTTCTTGTAGACATTAGCCAATTGATCTGAAAAGATATATGTAAAACCAAAGAACCTAGAAAATCCAAGACAATTTTTCCTAATTGACTCCAGGATTTTCTTTGAGCTCTAGTTTTCAACCAAAATGATGTCAGCATATGGATAGACAAATAAGTTAATGGTACAGCATGGAAAGCCCAGAAATACATTCATGTTTATATTGTAAATCGCTTTTTGAATATTTTCATGACCTTGGGATAGGAAAAGATTTCTTAGATAGCACACTACAGTCATTACTCATAAAAGAAAAATATGAGAGACTGGACTTCCTCAAACTTAAAAATGCCTCCCCATCAAAAAACATGCTTAAGTAAAGGAAAGCTTCAGACTGTGAGAATACATTTATAATACATAAGTCACAGAAAACATTCCTATCCATATTATATAAAAAATCCTCTACCCATCAATAAGTAAAAGGAATCTTAATAATATAAATTGTCCAAAGAGTGGAACAGATACGCACACACATACACACACACACACACACACACATATATATATCTCCAATAAGTACATCAAAATGTGCTTGACATCAAGAGTCATTAAAGAAATACAAATTAAACCTAAAATAAGATATCATATCATACACACTAGAATAGCTGAAATTAGAAAGACCATCTATAATGGTCTTTGAAAAACAGTTTGGTAGGTTCTAAAATGCTTATACATGCTCCTACACAATGACCCAGCAATTCTACTCCTAGGTATTTATCCAAGAAAAATGAAAACATCTTACCACAAAAAGATACTTCTACAGTTTTATTCATACTAGTCCCAAACTGCACTCAACCCAAATGTCCTTCAACAAGAAAATGAAAAAACAAGATTGTGGTAGATTCACAACATGGAATACCACTCAACAATAACAAAAAGGAACAAACTGCTCTTCAACGCAATAACATGGGTGCTGAACAAAACATGGCAGACACAAAAACATATATTATGTATTATTCCATTCATGTGAAATCCAATAACAGTATTTACCATGGTGAAATAGATGACAGCAATATTTGCCCCTGAGAGGCTGTCTGGCTGCATGTAATCAGAATGTGGGTTCACATGCAGGGATGCACTATTCTGTTCTTCATTTTTCAAATAACGCATCAATTTTTAGCCTTGTATATTCCTCTCAATCTCCACTGCCTCTTCACAGTTCTGCAGGGCACATTAACTGCTTTCCTGATCTCTGGGAGGAACCTCCACCTACAATAGCAAGTCTCTCCTCTGGTTGAAATTTTTCATCTACTCATTGTTCTCTACCATTTTCTTTGTCATTGTGAATCTAATTGCTTTGTTAGCACTTTAGTGGGGTCTTTAATAAAGGGGAAGATATACTTCTCCCTAATCTACAATCTTTAGCCAGAAAAATTTTATATAGGAATTAAAAAGCAGTAATGTGGGGAGGGGGAACAAAAAAGTTTGAAAAAGAAAAAGTTGTAAAAAACAATAAGTGGTATTATTATTCCCTGCTATATTTTGAGTACTGGGAAATGCTGATAATTCACTTCTGGTTTGACAAAGAAGGCTTATGAGTTCTCATAGCATTTATGATACAGAGATGTTGATTAAAATATTATCATAGCAATAAAATGGTCAAATAAGAGCCAGAATTACAGACTCAAATGTAACATTAACTTCATAGGAAACAGCAGCAATTTCTGAAGTTCAGATGCTGAAAAATATTCACTATATATAACAATAGCTCAAACAAATATATGTTAACACAAAGCAGAACTGGATGTCCCAGGAAATATTATTGATGTATTCATAAAATTCTGAATTTATACCTAATCATATCATTGTCATTATTACACTGCATAATATTTATGCATTAATTTATGATTTAGGATGATATTTCTCCCTTAACAGCTTGCTTTTCTATTTCTGAGATTGTTTTTATTTTTCAGAGATTTAATATTTTCTTGGTTGTTAATTAAGATGCATTTTCAAGGTTGGAATTTATTTTTATATCATTGTTTTTCATTTCTCTATGGATGACCTGCTTACTCCATCTTGATTTTCTAGGAATTTAGATTTTTCGATTAAAATAATATTCTAGTTATGTTTAAGTCTAGTCTATGTTAAGTCTATCTTTACTATGGCTGTCATCAGGGTGGACAGGAATTTTTCAGTCCTATATATTAGTCTTTAATAACTTCCATGCTTTCTTCTATTATGTCTTTGTTTATTGCTTCAATACCATTTACTCTGGCCTCTACTCAGGATCACCTATTTTATATGTGTTCATCCTTCATAGTCTATCACTGATACATAAAATCTTACATCCTCCAGAGATGTATAGGAATTCTCATGACCATTTTTACATGGTATCCTTTTTCCCCAGGATGTCCACAGAAGACCAGAACATAGATGGCAGGCTTAATTATGACTATATATTCAGTTACTTCAAAAGATTTAAGGTGAAGATTTCACATGCGATAGAAAAGACATTTCCATTCCTTGAGCTCCTCCGTGACCATGAATTCATCACAAATGAAATGTTTGAAGTAAGTAAAGTTTATAATGTCACAAACTGGTAAACAAGCTCCAAAGTAAACTGGGCTTTAATGTCCTAGACCCAAACTTTGGGGTGCAAATAGCTGACTGAGGGGTCCTCTATGAATGGGGAACATTTTCAAGTATTTCCTTAAGTGTTCCCGTAAGGCAGAAGGATAGGGGAGAAACGGAAATCACCAAAGATGATCCTGCTTCTCACTGAAGGAGTGATGTTCATGGCACCCTCTGGTGTCTGGGTGAATGGACTGGAAACAAGCTGGGTCAGAAAAAGGGACACTCCACAAATGTACAATGCTTTGTAGGGAAACACACAATCGAACATAAATTAAAAATTAAAAATAATTTTAATAGATTGATGCCTAATTTTAATAAATTGATATACTGAAATAGTAATTAGCATGGCATTTTATTTCAATTAATATCAATTTAAAATATCTAGATTTAAGAGCTTAAAAACCCACAGAAATTCGTGTCTGGTTAGGACAAATCTGGGAGTAGATGTTTGCTATTCATTCTCCAACATCTTTCAGGTTTCTTTTTTTTCCTTCTTTAATTTTTTTAATTTGGGTAATTTGACCAGTAGGGCATGTTGGAGACACAGAACAGCAAGTATTCTCTTTGCACATGAGTATGCCTTCTCTGTGGCCAAGTTCACAGCAAAAGGAGGATGGTCACCTGGTTTCTCTGAGCCTTTCAGTCCAAGTCATTCCTGGGGAAAGGGCAGAGAGTGTCATCAAACAGAACAGCCCCTCATCACTTGCTAATCTATTCCTAAAACATCTTGGCCCAGCTCTTAAAGGGTTACACATCCTTTAACTTTAACCCACTTTTATTATTCTTCAAAATGGCTGCTTTTTACATCTAATAAATGAGGATGATGAGATCAGATTCATCAATAGGTAATTTAAGGAGGAAGGCTTTACGTGTTTCTTTTAGTACTTGTATGAATATTAAAGTTTATAAAATTTTATAATTTTTTATTTAATTTTATTTTAAATTTTATTAATTTTTTTATATAAGAAAATATATAAGGAAATTGGAATACATTAATCATAGAATTTCTTTCCAATGCTCGTTGAAATCTGTGTTTATATTTTTTCCATTCAATATTTTTTAAGGATTGTCAAGCATCTTGTAGAAACCTGGTCCCTGTAAATAACGTGATTTACAGCATTCTTGATGAACTGGAGAAGAAATTTAACCTAGAAGTTCTGAAGATATTGTTCGACGATGACAACATAAAGGAATACCCTGGTTTAATTCCCATTTATAAAACCTTCTTAAATGGTACTTAGGTTTATTTCCTACCTTTTGAGGTCCAGGGCCAATTGTTTACAATAAGCATGTATTGAACTTCTGCCATGTGCCACACACTGTGCTGAGCAGTGGAGACATAATAGTCAACAAAACAGGCATGTCATGAGCCTTCTTGAAGCTTATGGTACAACAACTACCTGGAGGTCTGCTTAACTGGACATTATACTCATATGACAAGGAGAGCCAAGTTGGTATCAGGTTTACTTAGAAGAACATAGAATAAGCAACACAGAGTGTCAGGAGGGCAGCATTAGTTGCTTGTCTTTAGCAGGAACCCTTACACTGGTCTACACAGCAGTCCACCAAGTTGACTGCTACCTGCCTTGAATGACAGCTTAGCTGTGGTTGCAGGATCCACCTTGGCCTGGCATCACATGCCCGTGGGATTCAATATCTCTGATAACAACTCCACAGTCATAGCTTCAGGGACCCCACAATGGATAAGCTGAGTTACAAGAGTTACCACATTGAAGGAAAGCCAAAGTTACCACTTCACACCAGACATTTGTAGTTCATGCTTAGTCTTTCCCAGCCTGCCAGTCAATGCGTGTTTTCTAAGCACAGTGTTTGCCTAGAAACACAGCAAAAAGGCCACAATTTCCAAATTAATAAACAAGGAGGTTAACTCGGGATCAAATGTGCCTTTAATAAAGGTAAATGTACCCTTTATCCACAAGAGGTGAAGAAAACATTAACCAAATAATCACAAAACTGATTGCTCTGCCAGGGATTATTTTTGATGCTATACAAAACTAACGGCTTGACTCTAGGCTTTTTCCTGAGAAGGCATATTTTACTGTGTTATTGGGACACAGTAAAGAGGATGCCCTTCCATTTGTTTTACTTGCCTAGAAAACTTTTTATTCCAACACAGTTTGGTCTCAACCCAGTTCTCCAAATAAGGCTAGAGACATCACAAGAAAGGTGGGCACATGCCCTGAGCAGGGTGGATGCTGTGGGAACAGGAATATAAGTGTGAGATCATATCTGCAAAGCAGAACAAACTAGATTTGGCCAAACCCAAGAGTGCAAAGCAGTGTAGGAGCTTCCTCAACAGAAATGAGTTGGAGAAATATTATGAAGGGTCCTGTAATTAAATCTAAGGAATTTGAAATTTACTTAAGAAGCTATAAAGAAATACTATAGATTTATAAGCAAAGAAAAAAATTTAAGCAGGTATATATGGCTTGTTGATTTATATCAATAGTAACCTTATCTAATTAAGAATAAAATTATTTCTATAGCAAGTCATTCAAATCAGAAAAGGAAATTAAAGAAATCCAAATACTTGGGTACAAATTTCAAGTCAATATTATATCTGTTACCCGGACGTCCCCAGGTGGTGGGTGACAAGGGAATGGTGTTACCTTTACTCCTCACATCTTAGAGGCTCTGATCCTCTCCGTGACTACTGGGACCATCCCCTTCCTGGGCTCCAAGTGGCTCCTTATGCTTGAGATACACAGGCAAGGAAGCTCACACTGGCCAGGGCACTGCCCACCACCTTGCTCAGTACAGTACCCCTTTCATCAGGGAGAGGTTGCCTCCTCCTGGACCCTGAAGTCCATGCAAGCTTCCCCTTTGTCCTCTGTCATGTTTCTTTGGGAATCGTTCCTCCTCCCTGACCCAATTAAGCCAAAACTACCTTCTTTGGTAGCCCCATTGCTAAACCTGTTGGGGTTCTATTTCGTAATCAGCTCTCTAGGACCCAAGACCTTCTCCCCAAGAAATCCCTGTTTCTTCCTTAGTTTGAACAGTTCAGAGCACTCACTTCACTTTTATTAGTTATTTTGAAATGTGCTTTCCCTGCCATCTGAAAATTTCTTGAAGTAGCATGGCTCACAATGTTTTCAGTTCTCCTTTACCCTTAAATCTTGAGTATCTCTTTTCTGTGTGGGAAACCAAGTCTTTCTAGATGAGGTCTTCTCATTTCTGTCCAGGGGATGGTGGGAGAATGTTGAGTCATGTGTGACTCACTGAGCTCTCACTGACCCAAAGGGTTGAAAATTCCTAAAGGTACAATTTCTAGATGTTGTCCCTGATCTCAGCTGGAGATAACTAATTTCCTTCTCTTTTCTTCTCTCTCCTGACTCTGTTTCTGTCTCTTCAGTGCTTCCAGACAAATGGTATTTACAAGGAATTGATGAAAAAGGGAGAGAGGAGGGGCCCAGCTGCCAACTAACCCTTGAACAAGGTAATAACGACAGGGCAGAACGTTCTCAGCTGCTAAGAGGAAAAGGGGCCCGAGGTGCTGAGTGGAGACTGTGACTCGAGGAAGAATGAGGAAGGACCGTGGGGATGGCAGGGCGGGGAGTCTGTCTGAGCTCCCGCCCAGGTGTGGGGTCCTGGAGGAGCAGCCATCACAAGACACTGCTGGCCCAAAAACCAGGATGAAGGGACGGGAGCGAGTGTGTCAGTAGCCAGATGGAAAGACACTAACTGTCTGGAAGTGATGGTGATGTAGCGAGGTCCCTGCAGCAGAAGATCCCTGTGAAGCTGTGAAGGGCTAAGAACTGTGGCCCATGGTCAATACTAAAGAGAAGGCTCTGGGTGAAAGACAAACACCGTCTTAGTTATCTGAGCCCTCACACTCACAGCACTTCTGGCAGCACATGTGGGGGGTTTTCCCACACCGACCAGCTCTCCAGTTCTCTGCAGATGCCAAGTGTCCTCTGATTTAATTCAGTTCTACCAGTGTTAGCCCAGACTGTGCATTTAATGGCTTGGTCTCACAAGACTGTCCCTCACTTCAGATGCCAGTCACACGTCTCAGGTTGTGGCCTGTGCTCCTTACCAACTGGCTGTAAATCAAAGGTTCCCATGAGCTCCTCTTTGGGTTTGATACTTGGCTATCACAGCTCACAGGACTCAGGGAAACATTTACACATGTTTGCCAACTTATTATAAAAAAAATACAACTCAAGAACAGCCAAATTGAAGAGATTCATAGGGCAAACTATGGGGAAGGGGTGCACAGCTTCTGTACCTTCTGTGGGTGAAACACCCTCCCGGCACTTCCATTTGTTTGCCAGCCCAGAAACACTCTGAACCCAGTCATCTAGGGTGGTTATAGAAATTCCATTATGTGGTCATGATTGATCAAGTAATTGGCTATAGTTTATTAAGTCGACCTTCATCCCCAGCTTCCCTCTTTGGAAGCTGGGGGAGGGGCTGAAAATCCCAATCCTCTAATCCTGTGTTTGTTCCCCCCCCCCACCCAGTCTCCTTCATTAGAGGTTTTCCAAAAGTCACCTTAAGATAACCACAGGTGTAGTTGAAAGGGGCTTATTTTATGAATGGCAAAATATGCTCTTTTCACTATTAACGCATAGGATATTACTAGGGTTTTAGGAACTCCAGCCAGGAGCAGAGGAAGTCAAAATACATATTTCATATGACATCATGATATCACACTTCTTGATGGCAGAAGAAAGGACTAATGTAAATGTGGGGAACCCTGTTCAAGAGCAGGAATATTCACAGAGAAATGAAGTCAGATAAAGGGACACAGAGGAAGAGGTTCCCATGTGGAGAAGAAGACCTGGGTACTTTGAGAGAGAGAGGCAGGGGGAGGGGAAACCAAAGACAAAAGAGAGGCCCTCTTTAGCAGCAGTTCACTGAATAAACATCTGCTCCATGGCAGCTGCTGGTTCAGTGCTGATGGCTGCCACTGGAGATTAGTGTTACTTATGTGTCCATCTTGCAGAGAACGAAATTGAAATCTAGGGAGACCATGTGTGGATTTTTCCTAGGGTCAGATGAGCAAAGATGAACCCAGGTGTTCTGAACCCAGAGCTTGTGTCTAACTCTGTGCTGCTACCCAGATAATCGAACAAAAAAGGCAGAAACATAGAAGAAAAATAGGTATATGCACACAGAGACAAAAATACAGAGAAAAGAATAGCAAGACCTGCAGGAAGTGGAGGCAAATCAGAGGCTGCATCCTCATGGAAAGGCCAACAGGAAAGAGTGAGCAGAAGGGGCACAGGCAGGGTGGAACTGAGGGAGGGACATTTCTGGGACAAAGGCAGGTTCACTTGGGCCACAGATATCAAGACAAGCCATGGCCACTTACCAGAGTGCAAGGTGGCCTGGCCAAGGACTCTCAGCCAGTGGTGCGGCTGACCTAGTGGGTCTGCCAGTTGCCAGTGGGCTCTGCACTGAGACTTACAGGGGTCTTTAACTCCTACACTATAGAGACTAAAAAGGGATTGGGGAAAAGAGCAAAACTCATACTGTAATTTCTGAAATAAACTTCTAATATCTTCCCCCAGGAACTGGTGAAAACTCCTTTCCAAGCCTGCCTGGACCACACTTGGATTCCTCCTTTTCCACTGGTCTGTTCCTGTTGACTGTTATGTCCTTTGTTGCCTCATTCCATACTGGAGTGTGCTGTGGGGCTGCCTTTTTGTGTAACTGATTGCCCAGAATTTTCAGTCTTTGCATCTGCAGTGTTTCAAGTTCCGGATTTGAATGACAAGTCTTTATCCTCCATGTTGCCTGGGAGGGTTTCTTCTTCCCATACCCTTTGGACACACCTGCTGCCAGTTATTGCTGGCTCTTGGCCTGGATGTTTTACTCATGTGCCTGCTTCACACTTTCTGCCTGTGTCTGCTTGACTGTGGCTACTGCCTTAGTGCTTTGACCTCCATCCAATGGTGGCCCACACATTTGAAGGGACAAGAAGTGATGAGCAGCAGGGGAAAAATAAAATATCTGTGAATCAAAACATGGTTTAGGTACAACCCCACCTGAGAGTGGACTCTTGGAGCACCTCTGTGAAACAGAACAAGCAAATACAAGGAGACATGACACAACCGGAGACAAAAATGATGAACTAGGACACCCACAAGCAAATCAACAATGTGCCCAAGAGCCTGAGCCACCAGGTAAGACTGACTCACTGGGTTTGCATGAGGCTGGGGAGCCCTGGCTGAGGGCAGGGAGTGGACTAATTCAGGATAGAGGGAGACAATTATTTAGTAAAGGGGAAAATTGCACAGACACAGAGAGGACAGGAATGCAGCCTGATATCCTGATGAGACAGACCTGGAGGAGGAAAGTTAGGAAGGAAAACTTGGAGACTAAGGGGAGAGTTGCAGGGACTCACCAGGGAAGAGAATCAGAAACAGAAAGCCTCCTGGAAAAGGAGGCTTTAGAGAGAGGCTGGCCAGAAACTCAATGAAGTACAGACACCTTCACAGGGTAGATGCAGCAATATATCCAGAGAGGGCTCTTATGTAGAACCTTGAAAAGGAAAGAGAGGCAAGGTGAGGTATAAGAGAATGGAAATAGGACAGAGCAAGGCTCGATTTCTTCTCAGCTGTGCTCTCTATTGTCTTCAAAGTCCTGTGGACCAGTAGTGACTAATGGAGATACAAGAAAGGAGTCACCCAGCCCATTGCCCTGTGATAAACAAAATAATTCTTACCTATCTGGGCCGGGCTCGGTGGCTCATGTCTGTAATCCTAGCACTCTGGGAAGCCGAGGCGAGCAGATTGCTCAAGATCAGGAGTTCGAAACCAGCCTGAGCAAGAGCGAGACCCCATCTCTACTATAAATAGAAGAAATTAATTGGCCAACTAATATATATAGAAAAAATTAGCCGGGCATGGTGGCGCATGCCTGTAGTCCCAGCTACTCGGGAGGCTGAGGCAGCAGAATTGCTTGAACCCAGGATTTTGAGGTTGCTGTGAGCTAGGCTGACGCCATGGCACTCACCCTAGCCTGGGCAACAAAGCGAGGCTCTGTCTCAAAAAAAAAAAAAAAAAGAATTCTTACCTATCTATAAACTTTCTTTTTATTTCAGATGCTCTATATTTTTTATTGTTTATTTAATTTTACCATCTTAACCATTTCTATAAATTGACAAATAAAAAAGTGTATATATTTGTCATATATGGCATTATTTTGAAATATGTAGACATTGTGAAAAAGGCCAAATGGAGCTAATTAGCATATATGGGCTCACATACTTGTCATTTTTGTGGTGAGAATACTTAATCTATTCTCCGAGTAATTTTCAAGAATACATTACTATTGTCATCATGTTGTATAGTAGATCTCTTGAATTTATTCCTCCTGTCTAATTGAAACTTTGTATCCTTTGACCAACATTTCCCCAAACCCCTTTTTCCCCAACCTCCACCCATTTATTATCACATACTCTCAACTTCTATGAGTTCAACTTTTCTACAGTCTGTGTATGAGTGAGATACACTATATTTGTTTCTGTGTGTTTGGCTTATTTCTCTTAACACGGTGTCCTCCAGATTCACCCACATTGCTGCAAAAGAGATTTCCTTCTTTCTTAAGGCTGAATAATATTCCATTGTGTATATATGTATTACATTTGTTTAACCATTTATTCTTGATGGATACTTGGGTTGATGCCCAATCTTGGTTGTTGTGAATAGTGCTGCAATGAACATGGGAGTGCAGACATCTCCTCAATGTGCAGTCAGTCCCTGACTTATGATGGCTCAACTTAGGCTTTTTCAAATTTATGATGTGTTTATCAAAATATTAAATGCATTTTTGACTTATAATACTTTTGATTTATAATGGATTTATGGAGATGTAGCCCCATCATAAATCTAGAAGCATCTGTATTAATTTCATAACCTTTGGATATATATACCCAGTGGGGAATTGCTGGATAATATGTTACTAATTTTTAATTTTTGAGGAAACTCAATACTGTTTTCCATAATTGTTGAACTAATTTTCATTTCCACTAACAATGTATAAGGGTTCCCTTTTCTCCACAGCCTTGCCAGCATTTGTTATCTTTAGTCTTTGATAGTAGCCATTCCAACAGGCATGAGGTGATATTTCTTTGTGGTTAATTTGCATTTTCTTGATTATTAGTGATACTGAGCATTTTGATACTGTTTATCATTTATATGTGTTCCTTTGAGAAATTACTATTCAGATCATTTTCCTATTTTTAAAGTAATTTAAAATTAGTTTATTTGATTTTTTATTTTTTTATTACTGAGTTGTTTGAGTTCCTTATATATTTTGGATAGTGACCCCTCATCCAATATGCAGTATGCCAGTATTTTTTCCCATTCTGTAAGCTTCCTCTTTATTCTGTTTATGGTTTGAACAACAAGGTATGCAAAAGCTTTTGAACGTGATATAGCACCACATGTTTGTTTTTCTTGTGTTGATTGTGTTTTTGGTGTTATAACTGAAAAATTGTTGCTCAGAACAATGCCATGAAACTTTCCCTCTATATTTTCTTCTAGTAGTTTTACAGTTTCAGTTCTAATATTTAAATCTTTAATCCATTTTGAGTGGATTTTTTTAAGATGTGAAGTAAGGGTCTAATTTCATTCCTCTGAATGTGGAAATGCAGTTGTTCTGATACTATTTATTCCAGAACTGCCATTTTCCCATTCTGTGTTGAAAATCAATTCAATATAAATGCACAGATCCTAACTTTCTTTTTTTTGTTGTTCTTTTTGTCTATGTCTCTATTTTTATGCAAGTTTCATCCTGTTTCAATTATTATAGCTTTGTACTATATTTTCAGGTCAGTTAGTGTGATACTCTCAGATTTACTCTTGTTTAAAATTGCTATGGCCATACAGGGTCTTTTGTGCTTCCACACAAATTTTAGATTTGTTTTTTCTATTCTATGAAAAACACTGTAAATGGGTTTTGCTCCTTTCTACAGGCACCATCTGTGAGGACTCTGAGAAACCCAATGATGGAGATGGGCCCCTGGGAGCCTCCATCTCAGCACTGGAAGGTGAACGTGATAAGAAAGGTTAGGAGAGCAAGGCTTGGGCTGTGGGAATCTGAACTATGCGTTACTATTTCCTGATGCACTTTATTATGAGTCCTTTCTATGCTTTGGATGCAGTTTATCCTAAGGTCTCATTCTTTGCATTTATTTTACTTGAGCCTTTTGGGAAGTACAAGAAGACAAGAAATTGTTATAAATTTATTTTTGAGGATTAGGCTTATTAATTGATGGACTCTATTAATCAATATATGTACCCAAACATTGATTATATAGTAGAAATATGACAGCAAAGTGATAAGTTTATTTTTAAAACTGACTGGTTACAGTGCCTGAAATGTGTTAGATTTATTCATTAATTTCTACAGAGAACAGAAAGCTAAATACTCTTTTACAGGTAGATCATTTTGTCATCTGACTATAAACTGTGAATAGTGTCAAAACACAAATCATCCAAATACTTAGTGTTAGGAGAAATAAAGATTTGTGGTAAAGTATCCTGAGACCTGAAGAATTGTTTTTGACAGAGTTCTTTGGCAAGTCATGGCATATGTAATGATTTTTCAAAAGACTTTGGCAAATAGTATTTTTTTCATTACAATAACCATAAAGGATAAGCAGGATAGGCACTGTCATCTTTGTTGCCTAGATAAGAAAACACAGTCACATAAATGTTTCAAGGTCATCTATAAAGACTCATGGAAAATTAAAGCAAAGTCAGGACTAGAATCCTGGATTTTTAGTTTTTTCAGAATCAATTATCAAAATGTTGTGATATCTCAATCCTATTGCAGTATGAGTTGTCATATGATTTATAACTCTTTAGTGTACAAATTGGTGATTTTTGCTTCTAGATCCAGAGAATATTGAAACATGCCACTTTAGGTAAAACACACTAGGAAAAGACCAAAAGAAAAATACAAATGTTGACTCATCTTGATGTTGCAAAAGAACAATGTGTTAAATACATTCATTCTAATTGCTCACTGTATCTTTCAAAGTAAAATGAAAATTTCCTTCATTTTCTAGTCCATGCACACTCTAACTTTTATCTTAGTTTAAGAGAACTGCTCTGAAATGTGGTCCTTAAATGTGTCTATGGCTCAAACAAAAAAGATGATTTCTCAGCCTTGTAAATAGTTCAAGGAGTCCCTTGGATAGGTGGAGGTAGAGGAGGCTTAACACCTTCAACACAGGATCTTCCAGGTCTCCTTGTATGGAAAGCAGAGGCAGACATGAAGGAAATTTGAAATGACAGAAGAAGTGGAAAGAAGTAACAAAGAGCAGTGCAGGAAAGCAAAAGTCAGCAAAGCAAAATTGCCCCTTGCCAGTGAATTGTCTCTGCATGTCGGGATGGGAATGGAACATTACCTACTAGGCACACAACTTGGAAAGGAAGACCAGCGTAGCTTGGTTGCAGTCCAGGACTTGCATGGATTTGCAAGGTTTTCCAAAGATTTTTTTATTAAGGGATTTCCCTAAAAGATCCTATTCCTTTATGCAGTCATCAGTGACTATGGCTCTTCAGATTTGGGAAAGAAAGAGGCCCAAGAAGCCACTCGTTCACGACCCCAGATTGCACCAGGTAAGAATATTGAAGTTGCAATTCCTGGGCTATAGAATATCTAGAGTCATAATCCAGAGGTCTGTTTTCCTGATGAATTTTATTCTGAACAGTCTCCATATGCCTTGATTCTATAACTTCTAGGATATCATTTTCTGCATTGAACTTCACTGGCCCTCTTGGGAAATGAAAAGTGTCAGGAAGGCATTATAAACTGTTGTTCAATTGAATAAGTCCTTTGAAATTGTATATTGAAAATGTAGCAAAAACATGTGAGTAGACGGTCTGTTTTACTACTCACTATTGTATTTTTATTAATGCTAAAGAGTTGGAATAATGTATTCATTGTCTACCATCACCCTTCATATTTGATGGAGCACTGTCAGCATAGGATTCCTCTGTCTGTTGATATGTTGTAATTGGTCACAACCTCAGAAAGTCTTCAAAGTATAATTTATGCTATTATTTAATTAATTAATGTCAATGAAAATATTTCAACCATATTTGTTGATATCAATGGGGAGGGAACAATAAAAATCAAAAAGAGACAGAGAAAATAGGGATGGAGCCAGCTGTATGGTATACAAAATACCTAGAAAAATAGAACCAACATGGATGAACACAGACATAGAATGGAGCAGCAATTAAGATCATTACAATGACAAGAGAAAAAGCAACACAAGAGACAAGAAATATCAGGGCAAGATAAGCTCACAAAGTCAAAGACATAGAGTTGGAAATGTATAGAGTCCGAACAAGGGTTTGTAAAAATGAGAGGTAAGGGTGAGAATGAAGAGTTGCCAGATAGGAAAGGAGAACAAATCTCTGTTGAACAGGAGGTGTAGTCACTGGAGTAAGTGTATACCTTTATCTGCTCATCTGATCTCTGAAAATAGTTCAACATGACCACATTGAGCTGTGTTCCCTGGTTCCCTGGTCACCATCTATAACTAATCATTTTCTTATTTGTCTTCAATGTCCTATGAATCTAAAGCTCTTCAAATGAATACAGAAAGAGTCAGAAGAGATGCGGCCCATTATCCTGTGATGGAGAAGACAGTTATTATCTTAGCTAGCATGTATCTTTGTTTTCCTACATGCCTGGAGGAAAAGCTCTTTCTCCTTTTTCTAACCTCTCCCCAGAAACATTTACAGACACAAATACGCACATGGACACAACACACACAGACTTCTGCACAGGCTGTGACTGCTTTCAGCAGGTTTGAGTCAGGCAAAAGAGAAAGGAGGGTTGGGATTCTCAGCGAAGGAAGGAGACACTGAATGGATCATATAAAAAGAAATAATGGAAAAAAATAGGCTGTGGTCAACAAATTAAAAGACATCAGAATAAACTTCAAGTTTTTCTTCGTGGACATAGGATCTAAATATATCACTAGTTAAGGAATTTTGTGGGGGGAAAGAGATGATTTTCAAGATACCTCTCATAAGTTATAGCAGAAACATCTAAAGTTGACAACTAATTGACAGGGTTGCAATGTAGAAAGTTCATAAGGAACTGACAGAGGCAATAGAGCTGGCTGTGTGCTCAGTGTCAAAAGAGCAGGCATTTGGTGATGGTGAAAGTAGTCTGTGAGATTATACTGAATACAGGTGGAGAAAATATAGATACCACCCAGGGAAAGAGAGTGAGGACCTGTGTCTACAAAAACAAAAATTTAAGTTAGCCAGGCATGGTGGCTGCACCTGTAGTCCCAGCCACTTGGCAGGCAGAGGCAGGAGGAAAGGTTGAGCCCAGGAGTTTGAGGCGGCAGTGAGCAGTGATCATTCCACTGCACTCCAGTCTGGACAACAGAGTTAGGCCCAGTCTTAAAGAAAAAACAAAAAGAAAATAAAGAAAAGAAAATACAGACAAAGATAATTGTTGAATTCATAAGACCAACCAAAAGATCATGATAATATTGAGAGAGAACAGAAAAGGAAGCTATGGTAGAAACAGTATCCCCTAAATAATAAAACTATATCTAGAGATATAAAAAGGAAACTAGGTGGAATGAGATATATGCAGGAGGTTATGAATGGAGAGGAGTGAAACATGAGAGACTACAAGAACTATGTGGAGAAAGAGTTAAAAGATGAGAGAAAAATGGAAGAGAGAAAGGACAGTGTAAAAGAGAGAGGGGGGAGAGAGAGAAAAACTGTGGGATCTGAGATGATGGTGAGAGAAAAACAACTTTAGCACAAGGCTTGGTTCCCAGTAGCAGCGAGTTTTCAGGGGTAGTTGTCCCCACGTATCATAGTGGCCCCTGTAACTCACCCAGATCACAAAAGTCCTTGCTGAGGCATTTCATACTTTTCTGTCCCTTCAGTCACCACCCCAAACCTGACGATTCCTAAACATGTATCTCCAGCCAGCTCTGTCTACTAAACTTCTGCACCCATTCATCCAAGAGGTGAAAGCCTCTGTCCAAGGCTCTGAAGGCCATAGGCTTCTCCTGTTAATGTCTCTCAAGATCTACAAACTTCAAACTGAACTCCTCCGAAACTCAGCACATCATCTTTT
Organism: Microcebus murinus; assembly: GCF_040939455.1. Classification (NCBI taxonomy): domain Eukaryota; kingdom Metazoa; phylum Chordata; class Mammalia; order Primates; family Cheirogaleidae; genus Microcebus; species Microcebus murinus. Next base: position 98,843,107 of record NC_134111.1, read on the forward strand.
CACCTAAAAACCAGCCTCTGCTTCTCCAGTGTTCTCCGTCAGTGAAACACACTGTTAACTGATTCCTTCTCGTTGAAATTCTTGGGGTCATTCTTGAAAGGAAAGGAGAAATATAGTGAGGAACAAGAAAAGAGAAAGAGATTTCAGAGGCATATCCGTGATTTAATATAGCAGTGGGTAGTCACTAATGTTTGAAGAGGGAAGGGCAACAATGAAACTATTTACAAATTAAAATTTAGGAGCAGAGCTAAAAAGACCTGAAAAGGAGAAGTGTTCTTGTGTCAAGTGTTTTTCAAAAGGTGTGCCAGGAACTCAAGAAGCAACAGTACAAACTAGGCAAACACCTGACATGATGGATAAGGCTGCCCAAGGGTCTTGGGATGGACAGGGCTGAGCGGACACCACAGACACTAGGGAGGGCTGTGACAGGCGATCAGAGTTCAAGAAGAACATGAAGCAGCCTCTGACTCCCAACAGGAAGTGGGCCCACAGACCCCAAGTGTCAGAAATTTCAAAGTCTGAAATCAGAACTCCCGTTCCTGCACAATTGACTGTGAACACCCTGTGACAAGGAACAGGCCTGGTCCAGGCCAGAGTCCTGGTCTCTGCATTTGCTTGGCCTGACCCTTTTGGGAACTGCAGGGAGGCAGGAGATCGTTATAGAGCCATGTTTAACAGGATGGGCTCTCGTGGTTATGTAGGGATGATGTAGAAATATGCTGGTTAAAAATAGTACCTCAATTACTATATTAGCTATACTACTATATATCAATACTAAAGTGTTGGATTTATACAGTGACTTTCACCCTTTGAAGGATGTCCTCCAGCATGTTACTGATTTATATGTTGATTTCCTATTAACTTATTTGATCTTCACAAAATATTGAAAACCTGAACAGAGTAAGCATTGCTCTCCCTGTTTTGTAAATGAGGAAATTGGTGCATGTAATTAAAACTTTTTCAAAGTCTTAGAGAACTAAAGGAAGACCTTAGATATCAGTTCAGTACCTGTTTATTTCCTTTAGAAGGAAGGCAGGAAATGATACTCAGAACATCATTTTAAACGCAAGCCTTTCACACAGCGTGAATTGTCATAAGATTTGTAATTTTTATTTATAAATTACAGTTGTCAGACCAAGATCTGTCACTTTCTAGATACCACGGATTCTGGAAACAATTCAGCTTTGGAAAAACACAGTGGGAAAAGAAGTAAAAATAAATGATAATGTACTTAATTTTTATGTTACAAATGAACTATTTTTTAATGTTAATATTTATTATCATTATTTTCTATACCTTTTATGAGACAAAATATAAATGCCTTTTAAAGTAGCAATTTATTTTTTCAAAATTCTCATATCTTCATGTTGTTTTTTATTCTGATTTCAGCATATGTTTCTTGTAAACATTGGTGTATATTTTTCCATAATTGCTCTATACATGTATTAACACATTTTGAAATATAAGTCCATTTATTTAAATGAAGTAATTTTATACATATTTTTATTTTCTTGCTTTTTAAACTAATTTATCGTATTTAGACAATAAAACACTTAACATTTTTATTTGAAACATAAAAAGACTTATTTCAGTATTGCTTTAACTTGCATGGTTTTCATTTTTAGTGTGGTGAGGAAATTTTTATTTGCTATTGGTCATTTGTTTTTCTTCTGTGTGGAACTCTTTGTTGGAGAATGCAGTCAGCGTTTTCTGTTGTGGTGTTTATCTTTTTCTTACTATGCTCAATGAATATAGAAATACTTATATGGGGGAGGCACAGGGGCTCACACCTGGAATTCCAGCATTTTGGGAGGCCAAGACAGAAGGATTGTTTGAGGCCAGGAGTTCAAGACTAGCCTAGCCAGCATAGGGAGACCCTGTATTTACACACACAAAAAAAAATTTTATGTTACTTGGGCATGGTGTGACACACCTGTAGTCCTAGCTACGTGGGAGGCTGAAGCAGAATGATTGCTTAAACCCAGAAGTTTGAAGTTGCAGTGAGCTATGATTAGGCCACTGCACTCCAACCTGGGCTACAGAGAGAGATACTGACTCTAAAAAAAAAGAAAGAAAGAAAAGAAAAAGAAATACTTTTATGTTATATGCATTAAATGTTGGTCTTACATATTTTGTCCCATTTGCTGTTTCTTTTTAGGTTTCTTAGGGGAATCTTTTGTCCTAGAGAAGTTTTAAATTTTAGGCAGTTAAACTTGGCAGCCTTTTTCTCACTCGTGCCTGGATTTCATATCATATTTACAACAGCCATTTATTTCTCAAGATTTAAAAATTATTGTTCTATATTTGATTCTAGAATATTTGGAGTCCCTGATTACTTTTTTATTTTTTTTTAATTTCAGCATATTATGGGGGTACAAATGTTTAGGTTACCTGTGTTGCTTTTCCCCCTCCTCCCCTGAGTCAGAGCTTCAAGCGTGTCCATTCCCCAGATGGTACACATTGCACTCATTATATATGTATAATACAGCCCCTCCCCCATCTGCCTGATGCCCAATAAATGTTATTCCTATATGTCCACTTAGGTGTGTATCTGATTACTTTTAATGTTCACATGTATAATCCAGTGGGATTTGCCTCTTGGTGTATATGAGGTTGGAATTTAAAAAATATTCTCTATGTTATCACATCATGATTTGAATCACCAGTTTGATCACATTGTACCTTCACCTGTCTGTATTCTGTTTTACTTTTGTAACCAAAGGGGCTACAAAAGATAAAGGAGAACTCAGAGTTCTGCCTGGTATTCTTCCTTGTTTGTCCTGGTATTGTACTTTATATTTCCATATCAATTTTAGAATCAGATTTACATAATTTAAAGAGACCATCTATTGGTACTTGTAGTGGAATCGCCTTAAATTCACAATGTTATGAAAAGAGAGTTTCCATCATTATGGTGAGACTGCCTGCCCAAGAGCACCATGTTGGTACATTCATTCAAACGGTCCTTTGCACCTTCAGTAGGGCTTTGACATTTCCTGATATGGGTGATGCAGGCTTTCTGGTAAGTTTAGTCTGCCATTTGTTGTTGTTGTCACTTAACAGTGCTTATTAGGTAGTTATTAAGACTGGTAGATTCAAGAATGGTTAAAGTCTATTTTGTTCAGGCATTTTAATTCCTGGAGGTGAAATAGCAACAAGGTGCTAGAGCAAGCTGGCTAGCAAAGAACCATTGTAAAGCAAAGCTCAGCAGTGCTTTATTACGTATCATCTGGTCTTCAGCCCAAACTTCTCCATGTCAAGAACTGGGAGGGAGTAAAATGAGCTGCTCTTTCTTTGCTCTAAAGTTGTTTGCCCTCAGTAGGTTTTGACTGAAAGGAGTCTAGCTAACCCTCTAGTCCTGGAAGGGAGATTTAAGCAGAGAGAGTCTGAGAGCAAGAGAATGTGTGCTGGCCAATAATGGCCATCACTGAACAGACCAGGTTACGACCAGGGCCAGGGCTGCAGTTTGACCACCTTATAGGGAAGGAGAAAGCAGGTAGAGCACAGTTGTTCCCTCCTGGGACAGTGGGGAGGAGGAGGGAGGGCGGGAGAGAGTTAGAGCTGGCCAGTTCTCCTGTGTGCACCTACCCCTTCAGCACCGTGAGTGGCAGGAGGGAGGGTCCCACACAGCCACACCTGTGTGGATGACCTTGTAGCCCTGGCAGCCACATCAGCTACTGCACTTGGCCCAATCACATTCTCTGAAGCAGATCAATATAGAGCAATTTTTATTGAGAGACAGGCAGCAATTTTTATTGAGAGGAGTGTTAGGAAAGCTTCATTTACCTCCTCAAGGTCTCCGTTTCCCCCACTTTATTTGTTTCTTTTAAATCTTTAGTTCAATTACCAAGCTTATAATTATTTTATGCAATTTCAGTAATCTCTTTTCTCCACGTGTCTCCATAATGTCTTAATAAACTTCCTGAGGGAAACTCCATGCGAGATAGAATATGCTTGATCATAGGATGTGATTCCTCTTGGGATGTAAATTATCAATAAATGTCTTACAATACCATTTTTATCTTGATGAGGTTAAAACAATCTCTGAGTAATTGGTATGGCGATAGCCCAGAAAATAAAATAACGTCATCAACCTCAAGGCTTCCTTATGCTTGACTGAAGGACAGATTCCTTTCCAGAGTACTGTGGTCACAATCTGTTAGAAGGAAAGAGCATTCATTTGGGGTATCGGGAAGAGGTTTTCTCCTGGGTCCTGCACTAGGCAGGATAGAAGCCACAGGCACACAGCGATGGGCACAGGCCTTCAGGAAGAAGAAGCATTAACTTGGTGTCGCTGACATCAACATTCAAACACATTTGAAGGACGCAGACCTAGACATGCATCTGGAATGACTCACTCTTTTTTGGACACACCCAATCAATATCTATTACTATATCAGATACTACATTCTTCTGAGAGATTTTTACCTCAATCCTTTGTGCTACTTTTAACTGTGCATCCCTTAGACCTGGGGCCTTAATCTCCACAAATTCCCTGAAAAGTTACAATTGAATGGTGTTTTGTAAAACACTACTATTTGTGATGCAATGTCATAAACATGAGATGTTATTTGTCTACTTTCGCAGAGAGAAAAACTGCCAATCCCGGACCTTTGAAAAGAAGAAGCAGCAGAAGAAGCAAAAGAAGAGGTAAAAAGAAGTGATTCAAACACTTTTAATAGTTAACCATCTAGATTTTTATTTTATATTCTGCTCTGAGTGAAAAATCAGTTTTCTTAACTAGCTTAGGGGCAGCTAGTGTGGGAGCCACAAACTTGGCCACAAGTTCATTTTAAGAACTTCAATACCTGCTCCAGCTGAATCCAATCCCTAGAGCCTCACTCACATGGTGTTTGGGGCTCCCTGAGCAACGTGGAGTTTGTTTTTTATCAATTCATTGGAGTGATCCATAATAGATGTACATGATTTGGGGCTGCATGTGAAAATCTGATACTTTCATATAATTGAATCAGAGTAATTGGGATATCCATCACTTATAATACTGATCTTTACACTAGAAACATTTGAATTATTCTCCTCTAACTATGTTGGAATGTATAATTAATATTAACCATACGACCCCCTCCTGATCTATCAAATACCAGGTCTTATTTCTATCTACCTGTAGATTTGTCCCCATTAATCAACCTCTGCTCATCCCCCTTCCTGCAGTGAGCAGTGTCTTCTAGAACTCCCCTGCCCTGAGCTTCCCTTTCAGCCACAGGGAAAGCTCAGGGGAGGGACAGTGAAGCAAAGCAGACGGCCAAGGGGGAGACAGACGCCAGCCTGTTCCGTGTCCCTATTCGCTGCCCTGCTGCCATCCTGCTCTCTCTTCCCCCAGGCGATGCCTCAAATAGGGAGACAAGACTGAAATTTGACAGGCTATTCTCCATCTCCATAACTTCAAAGCAATAATAGGGTTGGAAATGTCTCCTCAGATCACCAGGGGGAAAGTCACTGTGGGAGCAGTGGATGTGGCCATCAAGCTTGAGAGCTCACATCCTGTCTCCCCAGGCTGTTGGGTGGGAATTTGGAGGGTGGAGCAGAAGATGACATTACCTACTGGTATCTAATCTGTCATGAAAGAAAGAGAAGAAGTGTAACTAATTCCTGGGGAAAATCCTGCAATTATTTTAAATTATAAAAGAAGGATCTGGGCTGGGCACGGTGGCTCCGGCCTGTAATCCTACCACTCTGGGAGGCCCAGCTGGGCGGTTCACTCAAGGTCAGCAGTTTGAAACCAGCCTGAGCAAGAGTGAGACCCCGTCTCAAATAAAAAATAGAAACAAATTAATTGGCCAACCAAAAATATATAGAAAAAATTAGCTGGGTATGTGGTACATGCCTGTAGTCCCAGCTACTCAGGAGTCTGAAGCAGGAGGATCACTTGAGCCCAGGTGTTTGAGGTTGCTGTGAGCTAGGCTGACGCCACAGCATTCTAGCCCAGACAACTGAGTGAAACTGTGACTCAAAAAAAAATAAAATTAAATAAATAAAAAAAGAAGGATCTGAAGAGGGTGAGAGAGATGCTGCCCAGTTGTAGAGGAAGATGGAATGAAAAAATTCCTTCCCTGCAGTTTCAAGGTTTCCCAGAGATGAAAGTATGAATTTTCTACTTCCTGAACTTCCTGTGACCTGTGGTGACATAAAGGGGATTCTGTATAAGGAGAAACTGAAACAAGGTGAGTTTCCTGGCCTTGTAGGATTTTCAACTGGAAAATTTCCACACAAATAGCACATTGTTGGGGAGTTGATATCTGCTTTGGGGGACCCCAAGACCAGCCCCGGGTCTGATTTGCTAGGAGCTCTCCTAGGACTTGGTAGAAAGTCACACTCACAGGTCAGGTTTGTAAGACTGAAAGGACACAAAGCAAAGTCAACAAAGAGAAAAGGCACGTGGGGTGAAGTCCAGAGGAAACCAAGAGCCAGCTTCCAAGAGTCCTCTCTGGGTGGAGTCTCACAGGACTCACTGCTTGCAGGTCAGAGAACTATACGCACATGGCAGGGAGTTCCCTCCTTCCCTGGCCTTTCAGCCTGAGTGTGGGGCCCCTGATGACTGAGGGGACAATTCAGACTTTCCTGCTACTGATCCTGAACCCAAAGTGGTGGCTCCAGATCCAAAGTGGGGGAGGTGCAGGTGTTTTCATGGGTGGGAACTCAGCTCGTCTTGGTCTTACAGGAACCTCAGAGAAGTGTATAAAGAGTGAGACGAGAAGGTGGTTCACTCTCAGGCGATTTGAAATTAAAGGAGGCTATGAAAAAACCAGCAACTGGAAGCTAAGCATACGCTGCGGTGGATTTACCCTGAAAGAACTAATAGAGGTATTGTACTGACAAACAGTTTAAATCAAGGATTTGGCTGTCACATCAGGCTTTCCAGGATTTCTCAGTGTCCGGAAAACCATCATGACTCTCCTTGCCCGGGGGCTAATGCATATGCTGTTCCTACTAATAACATTGCCCCAGGTGTGACCATGGCTGGCTTACACTACAGCTTACTCCTCTAAGCACAGTAACTCTTCTCCTTTTGAAGATAGCACATTAAATTGTGGCCTTGACTCTGCCATGAATAAACTGTACAGTTTGGTCACATGAAAGTAACTTAAATTGGAGAGAAAGGGGTCATGAACTTTCACGGCAATGTTAAAAATAACATAGTAGAATTATATATCTGAAAATAATACATCAGGATAGATAGTTCCTACATTACACAACATTTCAACAATATTTATCTCTCATAAGCCACCTCAAATTTGTTCTCGAAAGACAATGCAAATAAATTGCATTTGAAACTGGCTGCTTTGCTCCTCATATGAATCCCCTGATGTGGACAAAGCAGGGACAGGGTTTTTGTGCAGAGGAACCTGTGTCTTTTGACTCCAGCTAATGTGATTTCTTAGTTGCACACCTCAGACAGCCCTTCCCTGGGCCACTCTAACCACAAAGAAAAGGTCTGTGTTAAGCAAATGTTTGCTGAGGTGCATCTAAAGCCATGAGGGAGCACAGGTGCGAGCCCTACCTGGGCAAGGGCTGTGCTTTAGAAGCCACAGGCCTGCACAGTGCGAGTGCTCTGAAGAGAGACACCTGCAGGGAGGGATGCAGCAGGAAGGAAGGTCATTTCTGCCTTTTGAGTTTGAGGATGTTTTCTTGGAACAGTTTGGATGAACTGGGTATAAAAAGCAGAACAGTCCTGACAAGCAAAAATGTAGAACAGGACATTCTACATTCGTAAGAAAGGATGGCATGAATATCTGCTCCACAAAGTGTTAATAAAAGCTGTGGATAATGAGGCATGATACATTCACTTGACTCATTGTGGACATTATGAGGCCAAAGGAAGTCATCTAAACACTTCCTTTATCCTTTAATCTCTGAGGAATTGTGGAAAGTACCTTGGATTTGAGTTGAAAGTGGGATATGCAAGTGGAAATATCTTGAAGACGTTCAGAAATATTGAGCCCATAAAATAAAACAAGGACCTATCATATCATTAATCTCTTTTCTTTCAGAGAGGATATCTGCAAAAACCACCAAAAGGCAAAAAAAAGTGATTATCAAGTGACTTTCTGCTGATGCCTCATCGCTAATATTGTTAGTTTTCCATCGCTGTAGCCTTGCTGTCTTTAAATTGACCAATCATGATAAAATTTAATTGTATAATATGGTGCTTTTGCAGTTGCTGGGTTCAAACATTATATAATGTATAAGGCTGGGACTTTGAGCAACAAAACATTTGAGATAAAGGTGGGAACAATCCTTAAAAATAAATAAGACAGATGTCTTCTTTTTAGAATGTCATGTGTTCTTTTGGATAAATGCCCTGTAATGAGATTACTGGATCAAATGGTAGTTCTACTTGTATCTCTTTGAGCTATCTCCAAATTACTTTCCACAGAGTTTGTACTAATTTGCTGTCCCACCAGCAGTGGATGAGTGTTGCTATCTCTCTGCATCCATACCAACATTTATTGTTTTGGGATTTTTTGATAAAGGCCATTATCGCTAGCTATAAGAGATATCTCATCGTGGTTTTGATTTGCATTTCCCTGATGATTAAAGAGATCTTATATGTAACCTAAACATTTGTACCCGCGTGATGTACTGAAATAAAAAAAATTAAAAACAAAACAAAAAATAAATAACACAAAATTGATCTTGTGAGTGATTTAATAACAGATCCGAATAAAACACTTTCTTAAAATTAAATATAAAGGATGGGTCTAGACTTGGAAAAGCAAGCATGATTTTGAAATGCACAAAACAATACATTGAACAGCTATTGTCTTTAAAACCTAAAATTAAACACTGATTGTTTTTATTGGTTTTTATAGTTTCTGTCTTTGATGAAACAAGAATGAAGCAAAAGTTCCCTAGAAACATCCGATGGTCACTTCAGATAACCTAATGTAGAATTCCCTCCAAACATATGTGTAGCCATATTCACCCATGAAAGCAAAAAACAGAAAATGCCTTCTCTTTCTTTCTTTTGCCTTTTTGCTTCACCACATACACACACAGGCACAGACACACACACACACACACACACACACACGCACAGGTTTTCCTTTGGGCCACCCTTGAGAGCAGAGTGACTGGGAGGCAGAAGTGTCCTGCAAAGCTGCTGACCAGGAGAATGGTTTCCTGTGTGCGGAGGCTCTCTGCCCCACCAGAGACGCCGTGCAGACCTCACTGCCATCCAGGAAGCGAATCCTCCCTCCATGGAAGTGGCATGTGGAGTTCACGGACCACCAGTCTCCTGCTGGGTGGATTCCAGGGCAGGTGGTGAGAGCCTGTGTGCTCTCCACGGCCTCTCCAAGGCTGAGCGTGAGGGGAACCTGGGGAAGGAAGGAGGTGGACGAACTTCCACTTTCCTAACCTCTGACACCAGTGACCTTGCATAACTCTGCCACACCAGGACATCGTGGTTTTCACAGAGCTGGCTTCTGGGGCTATTGGCTACCCTGGCTTGATGACTAGAGACTCAGTGACTAGGCTCTGCAGCCACTGGGATTTCTACAGAAGGACAGATTATTTCATCTATTTCTTAGGGCAAAATATATCTGTCCAGAGAGTCCAGGGAGACTCAGTTGGGCCAATAAATTGAGTTGGCCTCCCCCATCCCTTCATTGCAGTCTCCCTCTCTCTATTCCCTGTGGCTCCTGGGCCCCACAGGGGTGACTGCCTCAGTTCTCAGAAGGTCTCTCCAAAGGGTCTCCTTCCCCAAATCCTTGGCCTCTGATGCTCCTGTCACTCGCAGCTGCACATGGCAGGTGCTGCTGTTGGCAGCTTCCGTGCTCCTAAGTTTCTTGTTAAACCTGCTGCTGGCAGCTGACAGGCTCTGGGATAGTAAGATATAAAAGTCCAAGATGATTACTTACTGTCTGCTAAGAAATCTCTTTCCCTGAGTGACAACAATGTTCATTTGTTCATGCACTTATGTGTCCATTCAACAAACAAATGTGGAGCAACTACACAGGCCCACGTGATGGGGCCAGTCATGGCAATGCAAAGGAGGACAAAAGGCAGCCTTAGGGGCTGTGTCAGCCATGTTCTTTTAACAGGGGCATAACTAGTGGGGTGAGGTGAGGGATTCTAGGCCACTCATACCATACCAGCTCTTGGCCAAAAGGCCAAGAAGTAACAACCCAGGCCAAACAGAACAGTGACAAGTCCTCTTCTCCCATCATTGTGCCTTGGATCACACTGGGTGCTTTGTCTGTGGCCTCTGCCCTGGCTGGAGGTAAATGCTGAAGCAGTCACTGTTCCAGAGCAGAAAGAGGCTGAGTCATTCCTCAGATATCCAAGGTCAATGCAAGCCCTTGGGATTCAAGAGAAAGTGGAGAGGTGCTTTCGTTCAGGAAGAAGAGCTGCAGCACTGGGGACCTTGGAGGCATTTTATCTTCAGGGCTGTGTCACTGGGGAGCTGCAGAAAGTAATAGAGTTATCTTCTGTGATGCTTGCACAGCCTCCAGACTCTGGGCCCTGTGGTCACTGTGGTGAACGAGAGATAATTATCAGCCTGATTCTCTTTGCAGCTCTTCTGAGTAGGATGCTGCTTTCTAATTTACAGAAAAATGCCTAAGGGAAGGAGGAGAATAAGGATGAAAAGATGGCGGACAAGAAGCAGCCTATGAGCATGCCACTCTTAAGGAAAGGGTCGTAAGTTGCAGGCAGATGCTCCCTACTGATGGCTCTTCTCAGAAGGAACATTGTCAAACCCCAGAGAAGTGCTGTGGGACGCTCAGTGTGAAGGAGAAACTGACAGGTGATTCACGTGACAAGGTCAAATGATCTGTGGGGAGACATCTACACATGAGGAAGATAGGGAGGATGGAGAGCTGGGGTGCCACGCTCACCCCTCAGGCACTGCGGCATGAGTCGTGAGAGGGCTACCTCCACTGCCACAGACACTGTCTGGACTGACTGGGGAGCTGCCTCGAGTCTGTGCATGGTCATTGCACTGGAGAACAGGTGCAGTAAGGATCTGGTGGCTGTCAATCCCAGGTTTCTACAGATGATTGCACCCTGAGCCCTCAGCCACATAGCACCAAGTTAGCACAGGACTCAGCTTTTCAGCAATAGCCTTCATATCTCCCTTACCAGGCTTTGAAGAGGGCAGACAGAGACAGATGCTCCCCTGGGCTGTGCCCTGTGTCTAGGAGTCTAGCACCCCTCCCCCCAGCATGCTGGGATCTGAGCAGAGGAGATTCCTTGGGCCCTAGAGACTTGATCTTGGAAGTTTTGGGTGACTGCCTCAGCATGACTTGGCATGAGAGGAGAACTCTGTGCTCCCTGGGCTGCTGGATGCCTGTGCAACTGGGCATCTGAGGTCCCTGAGCTGCTGGATTACTCTGTGGCCTGGGACCCCTGCTTCTGCAAACCCAATTTCTGGCTCTTAGGTACTCACCCTTCAATCTGAGGTTCCATACCTGTGGCTCCAGAGCTCCTGCCAGGCCCAGATCACTGCTTCTGAGACTCCAGCACTGCACCTAGAATCCAAGACCCCACCCCTGAGTATCCACCCCTGGGACAACAGATCTGTTCTGAGATCCAACGACTCCCCCACAGGGACCTGCAAGCCTCAATCTACCATTACACCTGGACCTGATTTGAGCAAATGCCCATAACCCAGGCACCCATGACGACAACCTAGATAACAGCCACTGTCACCTCTGTAGGGAGAGCCTGGAAAGAGCAATCCTTACAATGCCACCCTTCATGGGGAGTTTCTAACCCAACCCCCAACGGGAACTTCCTACAATGATCTGGGGGATAATCCACCACCCAACACAGAGATCATCCAGCACTGGATTGAACTGTGGCATTCCCAGGTGAATGGGACAAAACAGAACAACTACACTATAGGCTTATAGGGCACACACTTTTCCCCTGCTGGGTCAACATTTCAGACTAGGAAAAATGTACAATATAGGGACTGCCCCTTCTTCTAATGGAGCAGGAGAAGTCCCAATAAAGGACAATAAGTGCTCTCTAAACCTATTTACACTGAGTTGAGAAAAGAGATGTCAAATGAGAAGAAACCAGTAAAAATATCTAACAGGAAAAAAATATACAGTTTGATACTCGCAAGTCATCACAATGCAGCTACAGTAATGGATTACAACCAAAGGAAATGGCTAAATTGAAAGAAATGTAATTTAGAGTATTAATGGCAAATAAGATGTGTGGAATTGAAGAACAAGTTGAAAACCAACAAAAAGGAGACAACAGAATATTTCAGGAAATCAATTAATAAGTTGCTAAAGATCTAAACAACATAAGAAAGGATATAATAGAACTTAAGAAAATGAAAGAGTCATTTAAAGAATTTTGAAACATAGCAGAAAGCTTCAACAAATTAAACCAAAGAGAAGAAAGATGCTCAGAGCTTGAGAAAAGGCTCTCAAGCTAACCCAATCATTTAAAGAGGCAGAAAAGGGAATAAAAAAGACTGAACGATCATTTAAAAAGATATGGGACTATGCAAAGCAAACTAATATACAAACCATAGGTATTGCTGAGGGAGAAGAAGAAAGAGCTAAATGTATGGGAACTTTATTCAAGGGAATTGTTGAGAAAAACTTCCCTGGTATTGCCAGAGATTCGGAAACCTAGATACAAGATGATCATCAAACACCAAGAAGATTCATAGCAAATAGGACATCGCTAAAACACATAGTAATCAACCTGACCAAAGTCAAAATGAAGGAGAAAATTCTACAAACAGCAAGATGAAAGAAACAACTAACCTACACAGGAAAACCCATCAAGCTAATGGCACACTTCTCAGCTGAGATTTTACAAGGCAGAATGCATGGAGGCTCCATCATCAATCTTTGTAAACAGAACAACTGCAAGCCCAGAATTTTGTATCCTGCAAAACTAAGTTTCACAAGTGGAGGAGAAAGAAAGTCTTTTCCAGTTAAGCAAACACTGAGGGAATTTGTCATGACCAGCCCTTCTCTGCAGGAAATAATAAAGGCATCACTAAAACTGAAACCTTGATTTGGGCTAATCCACATGGCCTTAGGCTGCTCCAACCAACCATCCCTCACCCCATGTCCCTGTGCTCATGCAGACAGGTTGACTCCAAGGAGACCCAACAAGGGGCAGACACTCCCATTCTGCAAGTCCCCCAGTCAGAGAAGTCTCCACCACGGGACAGAAGGGGTCAGGGAGGGACACGGCATGTGGCCCTGATTGGTGTGCGGCTCCCAGAAGGAGATTCTGCAGCAGGACTGAGTGCTCCCCTGAAGGTCCCAGGCTCCTGCTCTTCACTCCCCATTTCCACCTGCTGGAAGGTAGCCAGGTTCTCCATCCTCATGTCTCATGGGCACCATTGCTGTGCCTACAGCTGCTCTGTCCCTTGAACTCTCCAGTCCAGAATGCCAACTACCTTAGTCAGTGGAGGAATGCACCATTGGTCCCTACCGGGTCCCTCCCTACTTGGAGAATCACCCCCACTTTTGAAGTCGGAACCGAAGCTGCTCTTGCTGAAGTATATCAAGCCTCTCACCTAATCAGGCCCCCTGCCCATTGTCCTTCCTCAATGACTGCTCTCCTTCTGCCCAGTTTTCCAGACTCCAGTAACATGAGTTTCCTCTGCGACAGCACAGAGGTTCCCTGTTGTCACTGCTCCTTACAGCCACAGAAAATGCCCCAAGAGTTGCATTATTTCTTCCCATAAGTCCAGCAGGATTTTAGAAGCTCTCCCTGTTTCTTAATTTGATCCTGTCTCTTTCCCAATCGCAGTGGGTCTGACATTGTTGTCTGGATCAAAGAAACTTTGCTTTCTCCACAAAGACCTACAGATTCTTCATAAACCGCCATTACTTCTGCAGAGTGTGGTGCATGCTCAGCTTTCTCTAGCCCCGTCACATGAATGTCCCCTTCCCCACTGCCAGGGACAGCACCAGCATGGGAGTGTCCACCTGAGACGGTCACCCTGTGTATTGCCCCACCTAGCCTGCTGCCCATTGTCCTGGAATTGCAGGTGCTGACCTTAGCAGACCCTGAGCAGACCCAGGAAAAGCTGGCACATTTCTGTCAGTGCTGGCTTAGCTGTGGCCTGGGCCTGCCTGCTGCCTAGGGACAAGAGCAGAGAGTGAGGGGACGCCACAGCAGGCTGGTCTGGTCTGTGCCTGGCCTAGTTGGGGCCACGGTGCCATGGGGAGGCTGGGAGCAGACGGCAGCTGTGCCCAACAGAGGCTCAGCTCACCAGCTCCTCTGCCCACAGTCAGGAGTTGGGGGAGAGAGACACAGAGAAAGGGAGATCTAAGGGTGTGTGGCACCTGGTAGGCACAGGGACCCTGCCCTCTGGAAAAGATGTCCTCATCAATGTCCGGGAGTCTGTCCCAAGCAGACTGGTGCTCACGTGCTCCTTTGGGGACAGAGAGAGCAGAAGCGGACGAGAGTGGAAACCGCCTTCTCCCACATTGTCACGTGTGACTGACAGTGACCCTGTCCACAGCTGGGGGGGGCGGATTCAGTGGGAGCCGATGTGGAAAACATCCCTGGAGCCCTGTCCCCCCGGCCCCGAATCCCGCCTGCCCCCCCTGCTCCCCGGCCCTGGATCCCAAGGCCCCGGCCCCGCGGCCTCCCCGTCTCCGCCTTGGCTGCTGGGCGGACGCGGGCGTCGTCCAGGTCGCTGCGCACCCTGTGCGGACCGAGGGCTCAGAACCTGAACGCACCGTCTGGCAGTGACGCAGCTCCGAGGCTAAGTCCCCCGGCCGGTCACCTGCCCGTTCCTTCTGGATCACCTGGCTCCCACCGCCAGCTCCCCAACGAGAGCGTTCGCCCTCTCAGGTCCCGGTGACTTCCTCGAGGCTCAGGCGTCTCTCCTTCCCCCCGGAGTTGTAGCAGCCCCGCAGTCAACGCGCCTTCAACCCTCGCGCCTACGACGTCAGCCGCTGCCACCACTTGGCTCCAGCCTCCCGCCCCAGCGCGCCCTCCCGCGTCCGATGCCGCGTCTCGGCTCGCGCCAGCCCGTGTGCGCATGCGCAGACCTGACTCGTCCGTCCGGGCTCTGCCACGGGCCTGGGAGAGAGTCGAAGTGTCTGGCTTTCCCTCCAGCCTGCCCCCAGTACGACAGCCTTCTCAGCAAGGGAAGAGGAAACATGGAGTTTACCCCCATTCCCAGTAGCCTTGCCAACTTCTTGGAAGGCAGAAGCAGCTGAGGCCAATTTGGGTTCGAGTGGATGTTTTTTCTGTCCTTTGCACAAACTCATGGGCTCCTGGGAGCTGCCCCTGCTTGTCCTGGGGTCCTCCTTCCTGGTCCTCCAGGTCTTGCCCGGGGCCTCTGCCACATTTCAGGAAGCTGAGAAGCGCTTGGAGTGAAGGGGGAGACACAGTGTCCACAGCCCGCCATGAGCTTGAATAAATACTTTCACTTCTCATTTCCCCATTTGGCCGGAGCCGTCCCTGGGTAAGTCTGTGTATTGTTTGACTTTCTGCTCAGAGCCCAGGCCGTTACCCTGGACCCAGGCCAAGAAGACTGGAGGGACTGAAGGCCGGGCTCTGCGGATGGCAGGCGGGGGCCACGAGCTGTACATTGGGTGAGTCTTTATCTCTCTCCTCATTCCTGGCAATATTGCTGCTTTTGTGCCTTTAGTCCAGTTCCTGTCTAAAGCTTCACCTGAGTTGAGTCCTGCTTTGCTAGGACACAATATGCAGTAAAATGAGATCAAAGAGTATATAATAGGGAAATTGGGGTTTTAAACTGCAGCAGGACAGCTGTTGGTGTGAGTCCAGCTTGCCGTAACAAACGTGGCTTCCTTGTTTGCAGCTGCTGCTCAGCTGGCCAGGACTCTCTGAACACAGGAGTCCTTTGAGGCAGGGATGTGTTATTGCCCCCATGAGCTCTTAGCCCTCGCATGTCCCTCTGCCTTCCTCTACCTTCACATAGGTCTTGTCAAAGAAGGTAGTCCAGAAAATAGATGCTCAGAGGTGAACACCTGGCTTACTTTAAACATTGGATTCTGTGGTCTCACCTGTCCTGGCCCCGGGGGTCCTGTGACTCCTGGGCTATTTCTGTGACTGGCTTGGGGTCTGAGTTCTTCCTCCATTGATCTTGTTCAGAAGAAGAAACAGGAAAAGAAAGGGCCAGGATGGCAAAAGACTAGTGCAAGCCGAATATTTCTATTTTCACTCTAATTTCCTGTTCCAGGATGGAGGATACCTCTGAAAAGAAAAGGGATAGAAATCCTGTCTTTTCTCATTTATAAAGCTTCAAACAACGTAGAGGTACATGGTAGCTTCCTTTCCTGGTCTTGTCAAGAGTCTTGAGTACAGCCTTCCTCATCTTTTTCTATGCATACAAGAATTATGTTCCTGTCTTGTAATAAATGGGATTACATTGCACATGTGATTATTTTGGCCTTTTCACTTATATTAAGAGTGAAAATCTTAGACATCTTTTTACCTTAATACATATAGACCTATCTCATTTATTTCACCAGCTATTAATACATGCTATGCCATAGAATTGATATACCATAATTTTTTAACCATTTCCCATTTGAAGACTATTTAGGTTGTTCACTTTCACCAACAAGCTATAATAACAATGTTTATATGTTTTGAGTTTTTTGCATGCATACAAGTATTTAACTTGTGTCAAAACCTTAAAAAGTGGAATTATTGAGGCAAAGAATGCTAATATTTACTTGTTTATAGATCTTGCCAAATTGCCTGTCCAAATGTATGAATCAATGTATTTTTCTACCAATACCAGATGAGACAGACAAGCCATCTCCCCACATCCAGCCAAAACTTTGCAATGCTGATGAATTAAGGAGTTGCATCCTGTTTTAATTTGCATTTTCCTCATTACATAGGAAGTTGAAAAGGTTTTCATTTTTATAGGCCATTTGAATTCCTCTTCTATAAATTATCCATTTTATTTCTTGCCTGTGTTATTCAGTTGAGGTGGCTATCCTTTCTTTTATGATATGAGAGCTCGCTAAATATTCCAGTGAGCATAAATACACTTTTCTTGTCTTTTAACGTTGTGTGTGGTGACTTTTATCTTATTAAGGCTTAAAATTAGACCTACCATGGTATTGATTTTATATGATAGATGCACACTCATAGTTATAAATAAAGTGATGCAGAAAGTTGCTGACATATTCCACGAGCACTGCCAGTTTTTAAGGTAGTTCTTATGTTCTTGAAGGTGGCAGATTTGCTTCTACCTTTATTTCAGAGGTTTCTTCTCTAATATCTGTCAAAATTTTTTTTAATTTTTAGGCCAAATTATTATTTTATTGGTACAACTTTAGCCTTAAGAGCTCTTCTTTGCCTGCTAGTACTTTCATCTTTTCAGTTTTTTATTTTGTGTTCACAATGCTTGTCTCAAACTTTTCTTCCATGACAACTATTTAATTATTAGTAGGTTTCTGTTTCTTGTAACTTTTAATTTTTTTAAAAAAATATTGATTGTATTTCTTTTTAAGGGGGATCTTAACTTGTTTCTATTGCTCTGCAATCTCCACTTTAACCCATATTTTGTTGATTTATTGTCCCATTTTCACGTTCTTACTTCATTTAGGTTTTTGTTTGGCATTAGGCACTGTGGCAATATTCTTCTTATGTTCCTCAGGTTTCATTCTATGTTTCTTTGTTCTCTCCTATGCTTGCCATGGCTTTAAAACCTGTCTCACTTCATCCCAAACTTCCCGCTTAATCAGTCATAATCTGAGTGAAAATATTTTTTCACATTTCCTGCCTTGTCTGAGACCAAACTGTTTCCCATCTGGGCTACAGTTTGAAGGATTTCTTTTGGCTCTTAACAGTTTTTCTGAGGACATGAATAATTGATAAAACCATCCTTTTCCCCACTCATTTGCAGTGCTATGCTTTTCCTTAACCAAGTTCCCATACAGGTGGGTGCTCTTCTGTGTTCTCTCTTCTCTGCCATTGGTCCGTGATTGCCTCTGCTTGTGCTAGTACTATACTGTCACAATGGTGACAGCGTCCCAACAACTCCTGATACATGGTACAGCACATGTTCTTCTTCTCCTCTCCCTCCAAAGTGTCTTGACCTTTGTGCTTCCAAGTCAACTTGTCAAAACCTTACTGGGATTTTGTATCTGATTGTATTGAGTCTATGAATCAATTCGAAGAGATTTGACATCTTTACAATATTAAGTCTTTTGTCTCATGAATATGGTATGTGTATATTACTAATTTTAAAATATTTCCTAATGAAATTTCTATTTTTTTGTCTGAAGGTTTTGTACTTCTAGATTTTATTTATCTTTATGCTATTATAAACTATAGTAGTCCTCCCTTATCCGTGATTTTGTTTTCCATGGTTTCAATTATCAGCGGTCAACTAGGTTCTGAAAATATTCAATTGAAAATTCCAGAAATAAACAATTTGTAAGTTAGAAATTGCATGCCACTCTGAATAGTGTGTTGAAATCTCATGCAGTCCCTCTCAGGGGTGTGACCCATCCCTTTGACCAGCTTCTCTACACTGTAGATGCCACCCACCTGCCCATTGGTCACTTAGAAGCTGTCTCAGGTATCAGATCAACTGTTGTGTTATCACAGTACTTGTGCTCAAGGAACCCTTATTTTACTTAATAATGGCCCCAATGTAGGATGGTGGTGATGCTGGCAGCCCAGATATGCCATAGAGAAGCCATAAATCTCTTCCTTTAAGTGAAAAGGTGAAAGTTCTAGGCAATCAGGAAAGAAAAGAAATTGTATGCTGAGGTTGCCTAAGATCTACAGTGCAATAAGATATTTTGAAAGAGAGAGACCACACTCACATAGTAGACACTATTGTACTATATTGTCTCCTATGTGTGATTCTGTATAGATGACCCCTGTTCTGACCTATGGTTCCATTTTTTATTTGTTTCCTACTGAAATGTTTTAGTTATTATGATTTTATAGGTAATGTTCTGTAACCTATCTTGCTGGGATTCAACTGAGAGACACTAAATGAAAAGATAAATTTAGGAAGAATTTATATTTTAAAAAACTCTTGATGATCCCAGCTACAAACATGTATATCTCTTCATTTATTCAAGTTTTCAGGTATTTGAAGTTCTATAATAATGTTAAATGAGTCCTGTGGCATTTTCATCAGATCAACTTAGTGCTAGGCATTTTTAAATTTTATTTGTATATACCCATCCTTCCTCCCACCTGCCTGACACCAGATAAATGTTTTGTTTTGTTTTTTAACATTTGGTTACATTTTATATCTTTGCCTCTCCCTAGCAAGGGTTAGAGGTATGAAATGAGTGCGATGGGCACCACCTGGGGGATGGACACCCTTGAAGCGCTGACTCGAGGGGGGAGGGGAGGTAAGGGCAATATACATAACCTTAATATTTATACCCCCATAATATGCTGAAATAAAAAATTAAAAGAAAATTTTATTTGTAAGTGGGAACTCATTTTTATTTTATATTTCCTAATTATTTATTGGTGGCATGAGGAAGTCTATCAGTTTTTGTTTGCTGATCTTGTACAAAGGAATTTTACTAAGTGGTCTTCCTTCTGAAATTCTCTTGTATTTCTCTGGCGGAACAGCTACATATTCAACTATAGTAGGAGTTCTGTCTCCTTTTCAGAATTTATACCTCTATATTTTTCTTTTTCTTGTTTACTTCCTCTCTCTTATTTATTTATTTATTTTACAGTTTGCTATGTATGCACTTTATTAGAAGAAATAATCAGTAGAAAACAAACTGCAAAAAAATTTTTTAAATATTACCTCCAAGTCCAAACTATTATTCTATGCCACAAGAATAAAGTAACATTGTTCAAAAGTTCATAAGTCTGACATTGGAAATTTTTCCTGAAATAACAATAAAAGCTATTATCTCTTCTGGACGACTTTAAGCAGTTGCATTTATTCCATTTGCTCTTTCAAATGTATAAGTACAGTCATCATGAGATCTTACTTCCAGGTCCAAAGACTATGAGCTTCCAATACACGCAGGTGTTCAGCTGCTGGCCAGACTGTTAATTCCAAATTGTCAGGTCTCGAGCTGGCTGCATCAGAATCATCTAGGGAACTTTTAAAAACTTATATTACAGTACTCCACGCACAAAACTACTGAATTCACATCTTCAGGGTACAATCAGGAGTCTATTTTTATGGTTCCTAAGTGTTTGGGGTAAACCTTCAAGCTTAAGAATTGCTGAGTTCACTGGTATCTGGGATTTTTTTTGTTAATTTGAACGTAGATTGGGAGGACTGACCTAAGTTGCATTTAATGATTCTAATATTCTGTGGTTTAACAAATGTTAAATAATTCACACATTATAGTACAGTATATAACTAACACCTAGACCAAGGTATAGAAAAATCCCAGAACAGAAACCTTTTTGTTTACACATTCCCAAACACAATTCCTCCCTCCCAAGGAGAAGGAACCACTATACTGTTTATGAATATTATTTCCTGATTTTTCTTTATTGTTTTACCACCCATGTATATATCCTTAAACAAATGTTTATTTTTAATTTTATATAAACTGATTTATATTATATGATTTCTTTTACATCTGGCTTCCTTTTTTTCAAATTATGCTTGTGAGATTCATCCATATGATTGTGCAGCTGTAGCTCAGTCTTTTTCACTGTTTAATGTTCCATTGTCTTTTGTTTTCTTTCTTTTTTTTTTTTGTCTTAGTGCTTTAACCAGGACTGCCAGTACAATACTGTATAAAAATGACCATTTTAATTTTGTTCCTGAATTTAGGGGAATGTTTATAATGTTTAAATTGAAGCTTTCTGATAGATGCCCTTTATCAGAAGTAAAGTTCTGTTTTACTGAAAGTTATTTTAGTAAATAACTGGACAAGCAGAGTTTGCTCTTGGGGTCTGTGTTTGGGTGGGGTTATTGGCTGTGCTCTGAGGTTAGGTGGGGCCACTAGCTGGTCTCTATGGTTGGGTGTGTCTGTTGGCTAGGCTCTTTGATTACACAGGGCTGAACTGCCTTTCCCAACATTCATTCTAAATCTTACACACAAATAAAAGACTTTATTAGTTTGATTATTACAAAAATAGGACCATAATATATTAATCTGAATCTGATGTTTGTATTCAACAATAAAACTATGACCTTCTATCCAAATTACTAGAAAGCACTAACTATGTAATATTTCAATAGTATGTATTGACCATAATGTGCTCAACCATTCAGCCAAACAAACGACAAGGTTGTTTTCAGGTTGGAGGTACATGTTATTGTTTTTTTCTACTAAAAAAAAAATACGTCAATAAATACTTTTGTATTTATGAACATCTAGTCAACAAAAATATATTGAACGTCTTATATATATTAGGTACACAAGAAGAATCAATATACGAAACAGGCACAACCCGTGCCTTGTGGCATATATATTTTGGGGGAAAGAGAGACAATGAATAACAATGAACAATAAATAAAACAAATAAGCAATTCATTCAGTATGATGGTGAGTGATAAGGGCATGCTAAAAAGAAACAGAACCAGATTAAGGGCTTCGAAGTGCAGGGGCAACTGAGGGGTTGTGATTGTGATTTTAGATAGGTTCGTCAAAGCAAGTATCATTGAGAAGGTTACAAGGAGCAGGTACTGAAAGGAGACAACGAATTTAGTTCACTATATGAATATCTGGACAAAGACTATGCTAAATGGGGGAAACAACAGGTATCGAGTCCCTAATGCTGGAATATGCCTAGTGTAGTCAAGAAACATCAAAGAGGTTGGTGTGGCCAGAGAGAAGTGAGCAAGGGGAGAAGAGAGAAGGGCTAGATCATTTTAGACCCTTTGAACAGTGTAATAATTTGGCTTTAACTCTTGAAGAAATCGGGAGCCATCAACAGTTCTAGAGCTCTTGTTTCTATAGGATGCATGTTGGTGTTTCTGTATCTATAGGACAGATTCCAAAAGTGGGTCAGTCTGTTGTATATCTTAAAATTTGATAGATATTGCCAGATCTTTTCTGAAAAGGCTTAAATAATTCAGGCTTATGTCAGCAACACATGAGTGGCTGTTTCTCTGAATCCTCTCCCACACTGCAGAGTGTCACTAATGAAATTGTGTTTTCCAGTCTAATGGTTTCTCATTGACGTTTCAGTGTGTACGCATTCATATGTTTATTAAACATTTTAATTTTCTTTTCTTTAAGCTGCCTATTCAGGTCCATTTGAGGCAGGGTGTTTGTTATTTTTAATTAATAAACTGGAGTCTTTCTCTATTAATATCAGATATATTAATACTTTGTCATATGTTTTGAAAATGTTTTTCTATACAATCTTTTATATTTTATTGTTTTTTTTAAACAATTAACTCTATTAAGAGAAATCTTCCTCTAGCTATTTTCTTTTTGTATTTGTCTTGTCTGACTCAGATGTCTGTTCTGTCATATAAATATTTACATTATTTTACTCAGTTTTAATGGAGTTTCAGGTTGCAAGTGCACCACAATTACATAATAATTTCAGAAGAACTGATTTTTTATTACTAATTTTTTTTCTTATTGGGGCACTTTGTCTCTCCATTTACTTATATTTTATTTAATTTCCCTCAATAAGATTTAATTTTTTTTTATTTCAGCATATTATGGGGGTACAAACGTTTAGGTTACATATATTGCCTTTGCCTCACCTGAGTCAGAGCTTCAAGCATGCCCTTCCCCCAGACGGGGCATACCACACCTATTAGGTGTGTATATACCCATCCCCTCCACCCCCTCCCACTCCCTGACACCTGATGAATGTTATTGCTATATGTGCACTTAAGTGTTAATCAATTAATACCAGTTCGATGGTGAGTACATGTGGTGCTTGTTTTTCCTTTGATACTTCACTTAGTAGAATGGGCTTCAGCTTTATCCAGGATAATACAAGAGGTGCTATATCACCATTGTTTTTTGTGGCTGAGTAAAATTCCATGGTATACATATATCACATTTTATTAATCCACTCATGTTATTGATGGGCATTTGGGTTGTTTCCACATCTTTGCAAATGTTAATTGTGCTGCTATATGTCGTTTTTATAGAATGTCTTTTGTTCCTTTGTGTAGATGCGCAGTAATGGGATTGCTGGATCAAATGGTAGTTCTACTTGTATCTCTTTGTAGTATCTCCATATTGCTTTAAAAAATGTTGGCATGGATGTAGAGAGATAGGAACACTCTCTCTGCTGGTGGGACTGCAAACTAATTTCCCTCAATAAGATTTTATAGTTTTCTTCATATAGGTCCCATACCTTTCAGATGTTTATAAATATATGCATATGTGTTTGCTATGGTGCCTGAGATTTTTTTCAACTTATGTTGTTTCAAATGAAAAGTATAGGTTTTATATATCTATTTTTTATTCATACTTCTTAGCAAATTCTTTTTCTAGTTCTTATGGGTTTTATTGGGTCTCTAGGGTTTCTATGTACATAATCATAGTACATGTAATATTATATACTATTTTAGTATTTATAACAATTATTTCATTTTTATATCATATTGCATTAAAGTTTTATATATAAATAAAAATAATGGTGATAATGGTAGACATTCCTGTATTTTTCTATTTAAATGACTTTATCATTTTAATGTTTATTGTAACATTTCCTGGTTTTAGAAACTTTATATTGTGTTAATTTTTATTTTCATAAAAATAGCTGCAAGTACTTATCAAGTTTCCTTTTAACATCATTTGTGTGTATATTTACTTTTTCTCCTTTTATTTGTTGATGTAAAATTATAGAGGGATTTCCTAATATTGAACCATCTTTGTTTTATCATTTTCATTACTTTTCTCTTTTTTTCTGAGGCTTTTAAATAATCCCTAGCTGCAAGTTTTATTTCATCTTTGACATGACAGAATGTCCACTGTTTTGTTTTCTAAAATCTCCAAGTAACATATTTTCTTAAATATTCACTGTGTTTAGCTTCTACTGATTGTAACTTAGGACTTTTCTTGTGACCAAGATTATGCTCATATTGATATCTATTTCAAAGATATTGAAAAAAATATGTTCTCTGTTTTTAAGTCACAAGGTTAAATAATAAGTCATTTTTAATTCATCCAGAGCCTATATATTTTGCGTATGTAAAGAGTCCAAAACTAGAGGTGAATTGTTTTTCAATGCCCATAAAATATTTATCCCATTACTTGTTTCCTGACTTTTGATTTGACATTGATGGGAACACCCTTGCTTTGTGTGTTGTTTGCAGTTGCATACCTTACCTTGCCTATCTTTACTTTTAACAAATTTTGTGTCACTTTGTTTTACTTGTATTTTTAGTTGGATTCTATGCCTTTCAATATCAGCATTTTTTCTTGTGCGTTTAGTGTTATAAATAATCTTTTATGCCTTTTAAACATTGTATATTTTATTTTTTTTTACCATCAAAGATCAAGAGCAGGTAAAACATTTTATCTTTTATAACTCATTTTTTTCTTTTCTCTCTCTAAAAATGCAAACTATGCTATGTGCTTTATATTTTTCAGTGTTTTGTAAGACTTTAGAGAGTCTGATTTTACTCAATTAGTTGCTACTTTCAACTTTTCAAATTTATTCTTTAATTTATATTTCAGTAGTTGTCATAGTTGAATTGGAAAATATTCTGTCCAACCATGCTGTTTACATGCTTGAAACAAATCATTTAACTCACATTTCCCTTTACCAGTCAACTCAACAATGAGAGTTTGTTTATATAATTTGAAGCTTTACATTCAAATAGTTACTATTTGAAATTTTTCTCCCATGCCTAGGACATCTCTGTTTCTCTTATGGTAACTTTTTTTTCTCTTTTTAATATTATTCTTTCTAATATTGAAATATTTCCTCAAATGTCTCTTGAGTTGTGGTTATCTGTTCCTACTTAAGAGAAGGCTCTGGAGGTCAACCAATGTGATTTACCAAGAATAAGAAAGAAAAATAATATGAATATCTCAGTCATTACACTTGATAAAATTCAACATCTGTCCATGATAAAATTCTAAGCAAACTAGGAATAGGTGGGAACTACCTTAGTCTGTTTCAAAATATATACTTATGTATATACCGTGTTTCCCTGAAGATAAGACAGGGTCTTATATTTATTTTTCCTTAAGAAGACACCTTAGGGCTTATTTTCAGGGGATGTTTTATTTTTTTTAAGTACGGTACAACAATCTACATTTATTCAAACATAGTTAAGTCGTCTTCTTCTGGAACATCATCATGACTCTCCAAACCCCAAATTCCATCCTGAATTTCTTGCGACTCTATTTCCTTTAGAACCATTGGCCCCATCTCTCATGTTGAGCAATAGAGCTCTCATTAAATGAGCAGGGCTGGCTTATTTATCAGAGATCCAGTGAGCACTGGGTCCAGTCTGCACAGTGGAGCAGAAATGATCTCTCTGGGCTCAGTAGGAGACTGCTTGCAGAAGCTTTTCCCCTCTCCCCTGGTGTTTGTGGGGGATGAGAGAGGCCCACAGTGCTGAGTAAAATGGCAGCCACAGCTTTCCTTCTTCCCCCTGGGACACACAATACCTAAAGCGGAGCGTCCTGCTCCTCACTTCACTGAGGAGAATTTCCCCTCAAAGCCTCAGCTTGTAGCACACACAGGATGGCCAGGACCTGACAGGGGGAGCCGACCTTGTTGGTGGGGCTGCCCGCACCTTTCCAGTGACCTCTGGGATAGTAGCTATCATGATGGGGCAGATGAAAAAGGCTGCTCATCTTCTTTACCGCTCTGCCAGGAAATGCATGGGTTGTGCAGATATGCTGTGTAGCCACGCCCACCACTAGGGCTTATTTTCCGGGTAGGGCTTCTATTGCGCAAATGCTTAGAAATCCGGCTAGGGCTTATTTCATGGGTAGGTCTTATTTTTGGGGAAACATGGTGTAATATATATGTATGTATACACATGTACATCAAATATCATACTGAATGGTGATACTCAATGTTTTTTCCCTAAAATTGGAAACAAAGCAAGGAATTCTACTCTCAACACTTCAACATTGCATTTAGACTCCTAACCAGTACAAAAAGACAAGAAAAAAGAAATAATTGTCAGAAAAGAAACAATAGGCCGGGCGCTGTGGCTCACGCCTGTAATCCTAGCTCTTGGGAGGCCGAGGCGGGCGGATTGCTCAAGGTCAGGAGTTCAAAACCAGCCTGAGCAG
Source organism: Microcebus murinus (assembly GCF_040939455.1). Classification (NCBI taxonomy): domain Eukaryota; kingdom Metazoa; phylum Chordata; class Mammalia; order Primates; family Cheirogaleidae; genus Microcebus; species Microcebus murinus. Next base: position 98,869,236 of record NC_134111.1, read on the forward strand.
GAGCGAGACCCCGTCTCTACTATAAATAGAAAGAAATTAATTGGCCAACTGATATATATATAAAAAATTAGCCGGGCATGGTGGCGCATGCCTGTAGTCCCAGCTACCCGGGAGGCTGAGGCAGAAGGATCACTCGAGCCCAGGAGTTTGAGGTTGCTGTGAGCTAGGCTGACGCCACGGCACTCACTCTAGCCTGGACAACAAAGCGAGACTGTCTCAAAAAAAAAAAAAAAAGAAAAGAAAAGAAAAGAAACAATAAAATAGTCTTTATCTGCTGATGACTTGATTATTTTCTATAAAATCCCAAGAAAATGTATAAATACATTACTAGAACTAAATCATAAATTTAGGAATATCATAAACACATGGTTAATATTGTTCAAACAATTCTATTTCCATATAACACTAACAAGCAATTTATAAAGCAACACTACTTAAAATACCATCAAAAAGAAAAAAATAACTAGGAAAGCATTTAGTGAACAGGATGCATGACTTATATGCTGATCTATAAACAGTGCTAGGCAAAATTAAATGAAACTAAATAAATCAAAACATATACAATGTTAACAGATTGGAAGCTCAATATTGGTAATATGTCATTTCTTCCAAATTTATCTATAAGTTCAGTGCAAACCCAATCAAAATCCAAAAGGCTTTCTTGTAGATATTGACAAATTCATTTGAAAAGATATATGTAAAACCAAAATCCTAGAAAGCCAAGACAATCTTTCCTAATTGACTTCAAGATTTTCTTTGAGTTCTAGTTTTCAAGCCAAAATGATGTCAGCATATGGGTAGACAAATAGGTCAATGGTACAGCATGGAAAGCCCAGAAACAGATTCATGTTTCTATTGTAAATAGCTTTTTGAGTATTTTCATGACTTTGGGATAGGCAAAGATTTCTTAGATAGTACACTAAAGTCATCGGCGCTAAAAGAAAAATAAATGATACATTGGACTTCTTCAAACTTAAAAATGTCTCCCCATCAAAAAACATGGTTAAGAAAAGGAAAGACAAGACATAGACTGTGAGAACATATTTACAATACCCAAATCAGACAAAAACTCCTATCCAGGCCGGGCGCTGTGGCTCACGCCTGTAATCCTAGCTCTTGGGAGGCCGAGGCGGGCGGATTGCTCGAGGTCAGGAGTTCAAAACCAGCCTGAGCGAGACCCCGTCTCTACTATAAATAGAAAGAAATTAATTGGCCAACTGATATATATATATAAAATTAGCCGGGCATGGTGGCGCATGCCTGTAGTCCCAGCTACCCGGGAGGCTGAGGCAGAAGGATCACTCGAGCCCAGGAGTTTGAGGTTGCTGTGAGCTAGGCTGACGCCACGGCACTCACTCTAGCCCGGGCAACAAAGTGAGACTCTGTCTCAAAAAAAAAAAAAAAAAAACTCCTATCCATGTTATATTAAAAAAAAAAAAAAACTTCTACCCATCTATAAGTAAAAGAAAACTTGATGATATAATTGGGCCAAAGATTTGAACAAACATACACACAAACATATACACATATATCTCCAATAAACACATGAAAATGTGCTCGACATCATGAATCATTAAAGAAATGCAAATTAAAACTAAAACAAGATATTATATCATACATACTACAATAGCTGAAATGAGAAAGATCATCTCTAATAGTCTTTGAAAAACAGTTTGGCAGGTTCCATGTTCCAAAATGCTTACACATGCTCCTACACAACAACCCAGCAATTGCACTCCTAGGCATTTACCAAAAAACACGAAAGCATCTTGCCACAAAAAGACTGGTACAATTTTATTCATACTATTCCCAAAATAGGATCAACCTAAATGTCCACCAACAAGAAAATGAATAAACAGATTGTTGTAGGTTCACAAGATGGAATACCACTCAACAATAAAAAAAGAGGACCAAACTTCTCTTCAGTGCAACAACATGGATGATGAGCAAAAAATGGCAGACACAAAAGCATACATTATGTATTATTCCATTTCTGTAAAATCCAATAATAGTATTGACATGATGAAAGAAATGACAGCAATGTTTTCCCTTGAGAGGCTTCCTGGCTGCATGTAGTCACCATGGGGGCTGACAGGCTGGGATGCACTCACTGTCCTGTCCTTTATTTTTCAAATAACACATCAACTTTTAGCCCTGTGTCTCCCTTTCAATTTCCACTGTCTCTTCACAGTCTGCAGGACACACTAATTGCTTTCCTGATCTCTGGGAACATCCTCCACCTACAATAGCAAGTCTCTCCTCTGATTGAAATATTTTATCTACTCGTTGTTCTTTACCATTCTCTTTGTCATTGTGAATCCATTTCCTTTGTTAGCACTTTAGTGGGGCATTAAATAAAAGAGAAGATATGCTGCTCCTCAATCTACAATCTTTAACCAGAAATTTTTTTTACAGAAATTAAAAAACAATAATGTGATATTATTATTCCCTGCGGCATTTGGGTAGTTGGAAGTTCTGATAATTGCCTTCTGGTTTGACAAAGAAAGCTTATGAGTTTTCAGCATTTAGGAATATAGAGATGTTGATTAAAACATTTTCATAGCACTAAAGTTATCAACTAAAAGCCAGAATTACAGACTCAGGCTTAAAACTACGTCCATATGAAGCAGCAGCAATTTCTGAAATTCAAATGCCTAGAAGTATTCACAATATATAATAATGGCACAAAGAAATTTATATTAACACAAAGCAGAACAAGATGTCCCAAGAGATATCACTGATATTTTCATGAAATTCTCAATTTATATCTAATCATATCATTAGTAAGCCACATAATATTACATATGAATTAATTTTATGTTGCAGGATATTTCTCCCTTAACAGCTTGTTTTTATCTTTGTGACATTGTTTTCATCTCTTCGAGATTTATTTTCTCTTAGTTGTTAATTAAGATGCATTCTCAAGGTTGGATTTTAACTTTTATAGCATTGTTTTTTATTTCTCTATGGATGACCTATTAAATCCATCCTGATTTTGTGGGAAGTTAGATTTTTTTATTAAAAAATATTCCAGTTATGTTTAGGTGAAGATATCTTTACAATGCCTTTGATCAGGATGGACAGGAATTTTTCAGTCCTATATATTAGTTTTCATAACCTCCATGCTTTCTTCTATTACATCTTTGTTACGTCAATTGCATTTACTCTGGCCTCTACTCAGGATCACCTATTTTATATATGTTGGTTCTTGACAGCCTATCATTAATATGTAAAATCTTACATCCTCCACAAACATCTCAGAATCTTGATGATCATTTTACATGGTATTCTCTTTCCCTAGGATAGCCAGAGGAGATCTGAACATAGATAGCAGGCCTACCTATGACCATATATTCAGTCACTTCAAAACACATGAGGTGGAGCTTGCCTAGGCAATAAGAAAGATATATCCATGCCTTGTGTTCTTCTGTGACCATAAATGAATCACAAATAAAATGTTTGAAGTAGGTAAAGTTTATTATGTCATAATCTGGTAAACTAGCTCCACATTAAGTTGAGCTTTGATATCTTAGACCCAAACTTTGGGGTACAAGTAGCTGACTGAGTGGTGTTCTATGAGTGGGGAACATTTTCAAGTGTTTCTGTAAGTGCTCCTGTAAGGCAGAGGGGGAGGGGAGAAGCAGAAATCACCAAAGATGATCCTGCTTCTAACTGAGGGAATGGGGTCCCTGGCACCCTGTGGTGTCAGGGTGAATGGCACTGGAAATAAGCTGGGTCAGGAATAGACATACTCCATAAATGTACACTGTCTTGTAGGCAAACACACAATAGAACATAAATCAAAAATAATTTTAATGAATTGATAAATAATTTTAATAAATTGCTTTACTGAAATAATCATTGGCATGGCATTTTATTTCAATTAACATACATTTAAAATATCTAGATCTAAGAACATTAAAACCCACAAGAAATTAGCATCCAGTTAGGACAAATTTGGGAGTAGATGTTTGCTATTTGTTCTCCAACAGTTTTCAGTTTTCTTTATCTTTCCTTTTTTAAGTTTTTTAGTTTGGGTAATTTCACCAATAGGCCCTGTTGGAGATACAGAACAGCAAATCTTCTCTTTGCCTATGAGTATGCCTCCTCTGAGGCCAAGTTCACAGCAAGAGCGAAATGATCACCTGGTTTCCCTGAGCCCTTCAGGCCAAGTCAGTCCTGTAGGAAGGGCAGGGGTTATCCAGCCAACAGAACAGCCACTCGTCACCTGCTAAGTCTATTCCTAAACATCTAAGCCAGGCTCTTAAAGGGTCACACACCATTTATCTTTAACTCACTTTTATTCTTCAAAATTGCTCCTTTTTACATCTAATGTAATGAGGGTAAAGAGATAAGACCCATCAATGGGTATTATTAAGGAGGGAGGATTTATTTATTTCATTTAGTAGCTGTATGAACATAAAAAAATTATAAAACTTTTCATGAGAAGATACATATGTAGGGAAGTTGGGCTACATTAAACATAAAATTAATTTCCAGGGCTTTTTGAAATCTGTATTTATATTTTTTCCTTCAATATTTATTAAGAATTCTGAACAATTTTGTAGAAACCTAGTGTCTGTACCAAGTATGGTGTACAGGGTTCTCAATGAGCCGGAGAAGACATTTAACCTAAAAGTTCTGGAGAAATTGTTCTGCAAAATCAACTTGGAGGAGTACTCTGATTTAATTCCCATTTGTAAAAGCTTCATAAATGGTAATTAGGTTTATTGCTTACCTTTTCAGATCCAGGGCCAATTTTTTTCAACAAGCACATATTGATCTTCTACCATGTGCCACACACTGTGCGGAGCAGTGGGGAGATAGTAGTTAACAAAACACGCATGTCATGAGCCTTCTTAAAGCTTATGGTACAACAACCACCTAGAGGTCTGCTTAACTTGACATTTAGACTCACAAGACAACCAGAGCCACACTGGCATCAGGTTTACTTAGAAGAACATAGAATAAACAACACAGAATCCCAACAGGGCAGCAGCAGTTGCTTCTCTTCAGCAGGAGCCCTTCCAGTGGTCTACACAGCAGTCCACCAAGTTCGCTGCTACCAGCTCAGCAGTGGTTGTAGGATTCACCTTGGCCTAGCACCACATGCCAGTGGGAGGCAGTGTCTCTTCTAACAGCTCCACATCATAGCTTTCAGGGACCACACAATGGATAAGCTGAGTTACAAGAGTTACCACATTGAAGAAAGGCCAAAGTTACGGCTTCCTATCAGGTATTTGTAGTTCATATTTAATCTTTCCCCATCTACCAGTTGTGAGTCTGTTATAAGCCCAGTGTTTGCCCAGTAACAGAGCAGAAAGGCCACAATTTTCAGAGTAAAGAACAAGGAGGTTAACCATGGATCAAATGTGCCTTTAATAAAAGAGAAGTGGGATTTTTTACCCTTTATCCACAAGGGGTGAAACAAGCATTAACCAAACAATCACAAAACTGATTGCTCTGCCAGCAACTATTTTTGGTACTATACAAAACTAACGGTTTGATTCTAGACTTTTTCCTGAGAAGGCATATTTTACTGTTTTATTGGGACACAGTAAAAAGAATGCCCTCCATTTGTGCTTCTACTTGCCTAGAAAACTTTTTGTTCCAACACAGTTTGGTCTCAACCCTGGCCTCCAACTAAGGCTAGAGACATCACAAGAAAAGTGGACACATTCCCTGAGCAGGGTGGGTGCTGTGGGAACAGGAATATAAGTGTGAGAGCATATCTTCAAAACAGAACAAATTGGATGTGGCCAAATCCAGGAGTGCAAAGCAGTGTAGAAGCTGATTCAAGAGAGATAAAGTGGAGAAATATTTTGAATGGTCTGGCAATAAAAGCTAAGGAATTTGAAGTTTATTTAAGAGGCAATAAAGAGAGGTTTATAAGCAAGGAAAAACTTTTAAGCAGGTATATATGGCTTGTTAATTTGTGTCAATAGTAACCTTATCTAGTTAAGAATAAAATTACTTCTTTAGCAAGTCATTCCAATCAGAAGAAGAGATTAAAGGAAACCAAATACGTGGGGACAAATTTCAAGTTAATATTGTATTTGTAACCAGGATGTCCCCAGGTTGTGGATGCCAAGGGAACGGTGTTACCTTTACTGCTCACATCTCAGGGGCTCTGATCCTCTCCCTGGACTACAGGGTCTCCCCTCCCTAGCCCCAGAGCAGCTCCCTATGCTTGGGTGATGGGCACTGAGAGTAACTGCTGTCCAGGGCACTGTCCACCCCCTCACCCACCTCAGTTGCCCCGTTGCCCTCAGAGAGATGCTGCCTCCTCCTGCACCCTGAAGTCCATGCGAGCTGCCCCCTTGTCCTCTGTTATGTTTCTTTGGGAATCGTTCCTCCTCCTTGACCCAGTTAAGCCAAAACCTTCCTCTTTTGTAGCCCCATTACTAAAGCTGTCAGAGTTTTCTCTTTTGTAATCAGCTCTCTGAGACCTAAGACATTCTCCCCCCAAATCCCTGTTTCTTCCTTAGTTTGAACAGGTCAGAAAACACACTTCGCTATTATTAGTTTTTGTGAAATGTGCTTTCCTTGCCATCTGAAAACTTTTTTAGGCGAGTAACATGGCTCACAATGTTTCACTTCTTTAGCCTTAAATATTCAGTGTCTCTTTTCTGTGTGGGAAATGAAGTCTTCCTTGACAGAGTATTCTCTTTTCTGTCCCAGGGGATGGTGGAAGGAAGAATATTGAGTCATGCGGGACCCACTGAGCTCTGAGTGATGCAAGGGCTGGAAATTCCTAAATGTATCATTTCCAGATGTTGTTGCTCTTCTCTGGCAGAGATAACTAACTGCCTTCTCTCTCACACTGACTCTGTCTCTGGCTCTTCAGTGTTCCCAGACAAATCGTATTTTCAAGAAAGTAATGAAGAAGGGAGAGAGGAGGGGCCCAGCTGCCAACATGGTAATAACAACACCCTTCAACATGGTAATAACAACAAGACAGAACTTTCTTAGCTACCAAGAGGAAGAGGGGCCTGAGGTGCTCACTGGAGATTGTGACTCAGGGAAGAATGAGGAAGGACCATGGGGACGGCAGGGCGGGGAGTCTGTCTGAGCTCCCACCCAGGCGTGGGGTCCTGGAGGAGCAGCCATCACAAGACAGTACTGGCCCAATAACCATGAGGAAGGGATGGGAGTGAGTGTGTCAGTAGCCAGATGGAAAGACACTAACTGCCTGGAAGTGATGGTGATGTAGTGAGGTCCCTGCAGGAGAAGATCCCTGTGAAGCTGTGAAGGGCTAAGAACTGTGGCCCATGGTCAATACTAAAGAGAAGGCTCTGGGTGAAATACAAACACCTGTCTTAGTTATCTGAGCCCTCACACAGCACTTCTCACAGCGCATGTGGGGGGGGTGGTTCCCACACCAACCAGTTCTCTAGTTCTCTGCAGATGCCAAGTGTCCTCTGATTTAATTCAGTTCTAACAGAGTTAGTGTAGATGGTGCATGTTAAGGGCTCAGTGTCACAAGACTGTCCCTCACCTCACACACCAGTCACAAGTCTCAGGTTATGACCTGTGCTCCTTACCTACTGGCTATAAATCAAAGGTACCCATGAGCTCCTCTTTGGGTTTGACACTTGGCTAGCACAGCTCACAGGACTCAGGGAGACATTTACACATGTTTGCCAATTTATTATAAAAAGTAAAACTCAAGATGAAGGAAATAGCAGAGGACATAAACAGGTGAAAGACCATACCATGCTCCTGGGTTGGCAGAATCAACATTGTTAAAATGTCTATACTAGCCAAAGTGGTCTACAGAGTCAATGCAATCCCTATTATAATACCATCATCATTTTTCACAGATATAGAAAAAACAATTTTATGCTTCATATGGAACCAGAGAAGAACCTGTATAGCAAAGGTAAATCCTAGGCAATAAAAAGAAAATGGGAGCTATCAATTTACCAGACTTGAAACTATACTACAAGGCTATAGTAATTAAAACAGCATGGGACTGGCACAAGGAGAGGGACATTGACCAGTGGAACAGAACAGAGAACCCAGATATAAAACCATCCTCATAAAGCCACCTAAACTTTGACAAAGCAGACAAAAACATACACTGGGGAAAATAAATGGTGCTGGGAAAGCTGGATAGCCACATGTAGAAGACTGAAACAGGATCCACACCTTTCACCTCTCACAAAAATCAACTTACGCTGGGTAACAGACTTAAACTGAAAGTGTAAAACTATTAGAATTCTAGAGGAAAACGTTGGAAATACTCTTCTAGACATTGGCCTTGGCAAAGAATTTATGAAGAAGACCCCAAAGGCAATCACAGCAACAACAAAGATAAATAAATGGGACCTGATCAAATTAAAAAGCTTCTGCACAGCCAAAGAAACTGTCATGAGTACAAACAGACAACCTACAGAATGGGAGAAAATTTTCGCAAGTTACACATCCGATAAAGGACTGATAGCTAGAATCTATTTAGAACTCAGAAAAATCAGCAAGAAAGAAATCAAACAGCTCTATCAAAAAGTAGGCAAAGGAAATGAACAGAAACTTTCCAAAGGAAGACAGAATAATGGGCAATAAACATATGAAAAAATGCTCAACATCTCTAATCATCAGGGAATGCAAATCAAAACCAAAATGAGTTATCATCAGTGAGAATCAATTTTATCAAAAGTCTCAAAACAACAAAGGCTGGCATAAATGTAGAGAGAAAGGAATACTTATACACTGTTAGTAGGACTGAACACTAATACAACCTATATGAAAAGTTGTATGGAGATACCTCAAAGAACTAAAAGTAGACCTAACATTTGATCCAGCAATCCCACTATTGGGTATTAACCCAAAGAAAAAAGTAATTTGTTAAAAAGACCAGTGCACCCTAATGTTTATTGCAGTACAATTCACAATGACAAAGATGTGGAACCAACCCATGTGCCCGTCTATACCTGAGTGTAATAATAAAATGTGATATATGTATACCATGGAGTACTACTCAGCCAAAAAAAAATGGTGAACTAATACCTTTTGTAAACAACTCAATGGAAAGCAAGCAGGTGAGAGAGGGCAGGAAGTTAGGTATAAATTCAAAAATAGCAGGTACAATGTATGCTGTAGAGGTGAGGGGCACACTTACAACTTTAACTCAAACCATGAAAAAGCAATTCATGTACCCAAAACATTTGTACCCCTGTAATATTCTAAATTAAAAAAAAAAAAAAAGGACATCTCTCTTTGGAGGCTGTATCAGTTACCTATTCCTGTGTCATTTAATGAACCATCCCAAAACTTGGTGGCTTAAAACAATCATTATATTATTTGCCATGTTGATTTATTCAGACTTTAAAATATCTCCAACCTGTTCATTTATCTCCATCCCCAGCATGATACCCCAGTCCACATCCCCATCACTCTCACTGAAGTGAGAGGGACAGTCACCGGCCTGGCCTTGTCCTTCAATCTTGCTACCCTCAAGTCCATTCTCTGCACTTTAGCTGAATGGACCATTTAAAAAATGGAAGCCAGTTCATACAGCTTTCCTGTTTAAACCCAGTGCCTGTTTGTGCACCCGGCATTAGGTCAGCGCTGCTTGCTGTGCATATGGAAGGACACCTGCCGTGCACCACACATGCCCGTCACTTGCCTCTCACCCTCTCGTGCCCCATTCCCACCACACCAGACTCCGTTAGTCACTTGAACTTGCCAAGTACTCTCTCTTACATCCTGGCCATTAAATATCCTTTTGGAAAACAGTTTTGTGTAATCTTCTAAACTTGAAAATACACATGCCCTAGAACTCAACAATTAAACTCCTCACCAGAAACCCACAGAAATATGTATTATGTTCACCAAAGCATATAGAAAAGCATTTTCATAGCAGCATTGTTTGTAAAAGCCAAACACTTGAAATAGCACCAATGGATAAATACTTCATGGCCTTTATCTATAATGAAATACTTTACAGCAGTGAAAATAATTATAGAAAATGAACATAGATGACTTTTACAAGCACATTGAATTATATATATATACACATATATATAAATTGGGGGGAATTTGACTTCTTCTGGGGAAATATGTATTCACACATATATACAAATATATATATAGATAGTGAAAGAGAAAGACAAGAAGAGAAAGAGAAGATCGCATGATTCCATTTATATAAATTACATAACAGCCAAAATTAATCCAGGTATTGTGATGTAAGATTGTTGTTGACTTTGAGCCAGGCTATAGGGACAATTAGTGGGAGGTGTCACTAGAAGGCTTCTGAGGTGTTAGGGTAATCTTGTTTCTTGACCAAAGTGATATGCTTAATTTGTGATCGTTCAAAAGCAACTTTTTTTCTCTGGATGTTATTCTGCAATTAGAGTTTTATTTTAAAATATTATTTTATTTGTTTATTTAGAGACAGGGTCTTGCTCTATCACCTAGGCTGGAGTATAGTGGCACAACCAGAGCTCACTGCATCTTTCAATTCCAGGATGAAGTGATCCTGCCACCTCAGCCACATGCCTAGCTAATTTTTTGTATTTTTTGTAGAGGTGGGGTCTCCCTATGTTCTCCACATTGGTCTTAAACTGCCCTCAAGAGATTCTATAATTATTATTTTTCAAAAAGGAAAAAAAATTAGTCATCAAAGGATAAGAAAAATAGGTGAAGGGAGAGGTTAAAAAACAAATACAGTCAAAAGAGCATGAAGGAAGGGATAAAGTGGAAAAATAGAAAGAAAAGGAGGGTGGGGAAGAAAACTTTCTCCCCAGCAGTGAAAGTAAGGGAGAGGAAGTTATCGATGGCAGAGAAGGGCCCACTAGGGAAACGAATAAAAATGCTTTGTTCCTTACAATTTGTCCCAGGAGCAGAGCTACCCAGCCAAGGACTCCAAATAATTCCTTTCCTGTGTGTCTGATGGATATAAAGAAGAAGCCACTTTTTAACTCAGAAGATGAGCAGCAAGCCCAAGCAAGAACTAATCATAACCAGGCATCTGACATAATAGGTAAGGCTGACTGGACGAGTTTGCAGCTGTGAATCACAGGTTACCAGGTAAGGGCTCAGGCACTTAATCGGAGCCCATCGGGGCAGTCCAGGTAGCCTGGGATGGAGACAGGAAGGGGAGGGGCCAGCACCTCAAGCAGTGAGCTTCAGCTTAACAGAAGAAAGTCCCTAGGATTTGGGAAAATTGCAAAAGACAGAAATGGAGGTTGTAAGTGTTGATGTGAGAGAGGCATGTATAAGGGAAGAGGGGAAAGCATAGGGGAGGAGGTAAAGAAAGGGAACAAATGAGGGAGCCAAGATATTCACAAGAGGAGATAGAGTAAGAAACACAAGACGGAGAGGTATAAAAGAGACACCACTGCCAGAGACAGGCAGAAGCAGGGGAGATGGACAGAACTAAGAGAAAGTTAATAAATAAAATGAGAGTGAAAGAAAAGTAGAATGAGGGTGGGAGTGAGAACAGTGCCAGTGGATGGGCAAAGCTGCCCTCTGCGTATAAATTTTGTCAGATTCTGGTTAAAGACCTGAAACAACCTCCATGTCACATTCACTCAAGAAATAGACCAAGTCCTTCAGTTAACTTCACTTCCCAGATCTTCCTAGTGCTTTTTATTTTTTCTTTTCATATATATATATATATATATATATAGAGAGAGAGAGAGAGAGAGAGAGAGAGAGAGAGAGAGACTGTGTCTCTATGTATCACCCAGGTGGAATGCAGTGGAATCACAGCTCCCTGCAACTTCAAATTCCTGAGCTCAAATGATCTTCCTGTCTCAGCCTCCCGAGTAGCTGGGACTACAGGTGTGCACGACCATGCCTTGCTAATTTTTACTTTTTTATAGAGAAAGTTTCTCCCTGTGTTGCCCAAGCTGGACATAAACTCCCTACCTCAAGGGATCTTCCGACCTGGGCTTTCCAAAGTACTGGCATTACTGGTGTGAGCCACTACACCTCACCCCTACTGCACTTGTTTTGGGAATTTCTGCTGTGTGGACCCCTTGGTCACGCCATGAGGCTCTTAATGGATTTCGCTCTTTTGGACAGTCATCACCAATGAGGACTCTGAAAAATGCAACGACGGAGACGAGCCCCTGGGAGCCCCCCTCTCCGCACTGGAAAGTGAGCCTGATGAGGAAGGTTGGGGGAGCAAGGCTCGGGCTGCGGGAATCTGAACTATGAGTTGCTGTTTCCTGATGCACTTTATTCTGAGCCCTTTCTGTACAATAGATCCAGTTTATCCTGGAATCTCATTCTCTGCACTTATTTAGCTTGACCCATTTTGGGAAGTGATTAGGGCAAAATATTGTCATAAATTTATTTTTGAGGATTAGGCTTATTAATTGATGGATTCTATTAATCAATATATGCACCCATACATTTATTATATAGTAGAAATAGGCAAGCAAAGTGGTGAGTTTTTATGTTAAAAAAACTGACTACTTACTATGCCTCTAAAGTGTTAGATTTATGCCAGGATTTCTATAGAGAACAGAAAGCCAATATCCCTGTATTGAAAGATCATATTGTCATCTGATCAGAAACTGTGAACAATGTCAAAAGATAATTCATCAAATGTCTAGTGTTAGCAGAAAGAAAGACTTGAGATAAAGTATTTTCATATGTGAAGTATTATTCCTAAAAGAGTTTGTTAGCAAGTCATGGCATATATAGTAGTGATTTTTCAAAAGACCTTTGAAAATTATATGTTTTTTCTTTACAATAACCTTAAAGAGTGAGCAGGATAGGCAGTGTTGACCTTGGTGCCTAGATAAGAAAACACAGTCACATAAATGTTTCAAGGTCATCTACAAAGACTCATGGAAATTAAAGGAAAGACAAGACTAGCATCCAGGATTCTCAGTTTTTTCCCTTGTAAAATGATAGATAGAAACAATTATCAAAATGTTGTATTACCTTAATTCTGTATGCAGCATGAGTTGCCATATGATTTATAGCTCTTTAGCATACAAATTGGTGATTTGTTTTCCTCTTTTACTTTCTAGATCCAGAGAAATATTAGAAACATGCCACTTTAGGGAAAACACTAGGGAAAGACCTAAAATAAATACAAATGTTGCCTCATCTTGATGTTACAAAAGAACAATGTGTTAAATACATTCATTCTAAGTGCTCACTGTATCTTCCTTCAAAGTAAAATATAAATTTGCTTCATTTTCTAGACAGTGCACACTCTAACTTTTATCTTGGTGTAAGCAAACTGCTCTAAAATGTGGTCCTCAGATGTGTCTATGGCTCAAACACAAAAGAAGGTGATTTCTCAGCCTTGTAAGCAGTTCAGGGAGGCACCTGGATGGCTGGGGGTAGAAGAAGCTCAAAACCTTCAAAACAAGATCTTCAAGGTCTCCTTGTACAGAAAACAGAGGCAGAGATGAAGGAAATGTGGAATGACAGGAGAAGGGGTGAGAAGTAACAGAGAGCAGTGCAGGAAAGCAAAGGTCAGCAAAGCAAAGTTGACCCTTGCCAGTGAATTTTCTCTGCCTGTGGGGACAGGAATGGAGCATCAGTCACCTACAAGGCAGGTAACTTAGAAGGGAAGACCAGCTTGACCTGGGTGCAGTCCAAGACTTGCATGGAATTTCAAGGTTTTTCCAAGTTTTCATATTAGGAAATTCCCTTGGTCGCACACTGAGATGCCTAAGGAATTCTATTCTTTTGTGCAGTGATCAAGGAATATGGATCTTCAAAATCACCTGAGAGAGAGGAAACCCAAGAAGCTACTTGCTCACAACCCCAGAATACGCCAGGTAAGAATATTAGAGTTGCAGCCCCTCCTGCACAGGCTATCTAAAATCCAAATACAGAGCTCTGTTTACCTGATGAATTGTACTCTGAACATTCTCCATATGCCTTGCTTCTGTAACGTCCAGGGTATCACTTTCTTCATTTAGCCTCACTGGCCCTATTGGGAAATGGAAGGTGTCAGGAAGGCATTATAAACTATTCTTTGATTAGATGGGTCCAATTGAATCATACATTGAAAATCTAGCAAAATCATGTGAGTAAAATGACAATCTGTTTAACTACACACTATCATGTATATTAATGCTAAAAAGCTGGAATAATGTTCTTATTCTCTACCCCCACCCTTTATATCTCATGGAGCACTGTCAGCACAGGATTCCTCTATCTTTCTGTCCATCAATAGAGCATCTTTGTAATCTAAATCCTGTCTACAATGTAAGTAGTCAGAAGGTTTATAATCCTTTTAATTATAATTTAATGGATTTATTTTCCTTTTCTTTCCAGATCCTGTGAATATTGGAAACACATCTACTTGTTGTATCCGCAAAAGGAAAAGACCACTCAGGGCCCAGATTGTTCAATGCCCCAACTGCAGTACAGGTTTATTCTTCACTCACATAAATAGAATAAAAGAGTTCCTGAGGCGAGGTTAGGGGCTGGTGGTCACAAGTTTAGGAAGCCTTCAAAGAATAATTTGTGCTGGTATTTAATTAGCGATGGGGAAAAAAATGACTTCAGATCAACTACACCCAAACCCATATTATAGTTAAATAGTTGGCTTACATTGTGATTTTTCATAAAGGAGGAAAGATAATTTGGTATAAAGGACAGAAAGCCAAGACAAAGAAGAAATGATCCAGGGGATGAAATTTTCTCAACTTTAGGCTCAAGTAATAGTCAGGGGTAAGAAATAAAATGAGAGTAAAGGAAAAGTAGAATAAGAGTTGGGGTGAGAACAGTGCCAGTAGATGGGCAAAGCTGCCCTCCGTGTGTAAATTTTATCAGCTTTTGGTTAAAGACCTAGAATACCCTGCAGGTCATATTCATTCAAGGAAGAGAACAGGGTCTTCAATTAACTTTGCTCCCCAAGTCTTCCTAGTGATATTTTTTCTTTTGAGACTGGGTCTCCCTCTATTACCAAGGCTTTTTGTGCAGAGGCGATCATAGCTCACTGTAACCTCAAACTCCTGGGCTCAGATGATCCTCCCACCTCAGCCTCAACTTCTTGAGTAGCTAGAAATATAGGCATGCACCACCACACCCAGCTAATTTTTACATTTTTTGCAGAGACAGAGTCTTCCCTATGTTGCCCAGGCTGGTCTCAAGCCCCTGGCTTCAAGGAAGCCTCCTGCCTGGGCCTCCCAAAGTGCTGGAATTACAAGCAAGGGCTACCACACCCGGCCCCTAGTGCTCTTATTATGGGAATTCCTGTTATGTGGACTCCTTGGTCATACTCTGAGACTCTGAATGGGTTTTGCTCCTTTGCACAGTCATCACCAATGAGGACTCTGAAGAATCCAACGACGGAGACGAGCCCCTGGGAGCCCCCCTGTCAGCACTGGAAAGTGAGCCTGATGAGGAAGGTTGGGGGAGCAAGGCTCGGGCTGCGGGAATCTGAACTATGAGTTGCTATTTCCTGATGCACTTTATTCTGAGCCCTTTCGATATAATGAATCCAGTATATCCTGGAATCTCATTCTCTGCACTTATTTAACTTGACCCTTCTGGGAAATGCAAAGAGGCAAAAATTTGTTACAAATTTGTTTTTGAGGATTAAGCATATTAATTGATGGATTCTGTTAATCAATATATATACCCATACATTGATTATATAGTAGAAATAGGCTAGCAAAGTGGTGAGTTAAAAAAAAAACTGGTTAGTTACTATGCTTCTAAGGAGTTAGATTTATACCATGATTTCTATAGAGAACAAAAAGCTAAATACTCCTCATTAGAAGATCATGTTGTCACCTGATCACAAACTGAATAGTGTGAAAAGACAATTCATCCAAATATCTGGTGTTAGCAGAAAGAAAGACTTGAGATAAAGTATTCTCACACATGAAGTATTGTTCCTCTTTTACGAACAAGTCATGGCATATATAGTAGTGATTTTTCAATACACCTTTGCAAATAGTATATTTTCTCTTTACAGTAACCTCAAAGGGTAGGCAGGATAGACAGTGTTGTCCTTGCTGCCTAGATAAGAAAACACAATCACATAAATGTTTCAAGGTCATCTACAAAGACTCATGGAAATTAAAGGAAAGACAAGACTAGCATCCAGGATTCTCAGTTTTTTCCTTTGTAAAATGAGAGAGACAAACAATATCAAAATGTTGTAATATCTCAATCCTATTTGCAACATGAGTTACTGTATGATTTATACCCCTTAAGCATATAAATTGGTGATTTGTTTCCCTTTTTACTTTCTAGATCCAGAGAATATTAGAAACATGCCACTTTAGGGAAAGCACACTAGGAAAAAACATAGGAACAAACACAAATGTTGCCTCATCTTGATGTTACAAAAGAACAATGTGTTAAATACATTCATTCTAAGTGCTCACTGTATCTTCCTTCAAAGTAAAATATAAATTTGCTTCATTTTCTAGACAGTGCACACTCTAACTTTTATCTTGGTGTAAGCAAACTGCTCTGAAATGTGGTCCTCAAATGTGTCTATGGCTCAAACACAAAAGAAGGTGATTTCTCAGCCTTGTAAGCAGTTCAGGGAGGCACCTGGATGGCTGGGGGTAGAAGCAGCTCAACACCTTCAGCACAAGGTCTTCAAAGTCTCCTTGTGCAGAAAACAGAGGCAGAGATGAAGGAAAGGTGGAATGACAGGAGAAGGGGTGAGAAGTAACAGAGAGCAGTGCAGGAAAGCAAAGGTCAGCAAAGTTGCCCTTTGCCAGTGAATTTTCTCTGCCTGTGGGGACAGGAATGGAGCATCACTCACCTACAAGGCAGGTAACTTAGAAGAGAAGACCAGCTTGACCTGGGTGCAGTCCAAGACTTGCATGGAATTTCAAGGTTTTTCCAAATTTTATTATTGGGGAATGTCTTTTCACACTATTCACACATTGAGACCTCTAAATAATCCTATTCTTTTGTGCAGTGTCCTATATCGATTACCTTCTCAAATCAATTGAGGGACAGGACACCCAAGCAAGCACTTGCTCAGGACCCCAGAATGCACCAGGTAAGAATACTGGAGTTGCAATTCCTGGACTAAAAAATCACAGAGCTCTGTTTTCCCGATGAATTATAAACTTATAGGGCACCATTTTGTGCATTTAACCTCACTAGCCCTATTGGGAAATGGTAGGTGTCAGGAGGGCATTATAAACCATTGTTTAATTGGATCGAACTAATTAAATTATATATTGATAATATAACAAAAATATTTTAGTAAAATTACAGTATTTTTTCCTGCACACTATTATATTTAATAATTCTTAAGAGTTGGAATAATGTACTTATTCTCTACCACCACACTTTATATTTGATAGAGCACTGTAAGTACAGTATTCCTCTATCGATTGCTAATATTGTCATTAGAAAAAAGCTTTGAAAATCTCCAAAAAATAATTTCTGCTGCTATTTAATTATTTATGAGAAAAATGACTTCAGGTCAACTACACCAAAACCAAAATTATAGTTATTTAGCTTACCTGTGACTTTTCATAAAAGAAGAAATATTATGTGGTGCAAGAAGACAGAGAGCCAAAACAAAGTAGAGATGAACACTGGAGATGAATTTTTTTTCTTCCTTATAGTTCATCATATTATGGGGATACAAATATTGTTAGGGTTACAAATATTGCCCCTGCCCCCCTCCCTTCCCACGACATGCCAGAGATCCAAGTGTGTCCAATCCTCACCGCACACATTACGTAGATATATGCCCTCTCCTCATCCCCCCTCCCGCCTGCCCACCACCAGATAAAAAGTGTTTTTTTGTTGTTTGTTTGTTTTTTGACATTTTGGTTACATTTTATATCTTTGCATCTCCCTAAGAAGAGTTAGAATTTTGCCCTTCCCCTCTAAAATGCTCGCCACATCCCTAAGATTAGGTCTCTCCCCAGCCCCCCAATCCCTGGTGAACATTACCACCATTTGAGAACCATAGTTTTAATTAGTCAGTACCAATTTGATGGCGAGTAGATGTAGAGCCCATTTTGCATGTCTTGTGTCGCCTCACTTTGGATAACGGGCTTGAGCTTGATTCAGGATAGCATAAATGGTGCTAGCTCACTGTCATTTCTTAGAATTGAGTAATATTCCATTGTGAGCATATACCACATTTTAATTATTCACTCATGAATTGATGGGTACTTGGGTTGTTTCCATGACTGTGCAATAGTGAATTGTGCTGCTATGAACATTCAGGTGCAGATGTCTTTATAATAGAATGTATTATGCTCTTTGGGGTAGATGCCCAACAATGCTATTCCAGGGTTGAATGGTATTTCTATTTCTAGCTGTTTGAGGTATCTCCAAATTCTTTTCCACAAAGGTTGCACTAATTTGCAGTCCCACCAGCAGTGTAGGAGTGTTCCTGTCTCTCCGCATCCTCACCAGCATTTGTTGTTTTGGGATTTCTTGATATAGGCCATTCTAATTGGGTTAGGTGATATCTCATTGTGGTTTTGATTTGCATTTCTCTAATAATTAGAGAAGTTGAGCATTTCTTTATATGTATGCAGGCCATTATTCTGTCTTCTTTGGAGAAGTTTCTGTTCATTTCCGTCGCCCATTTCTCAATGGGATTATTTGATTTTTTCTTATTAATTCTTTTAAGTTCTAGATAGATTCTTGTTATTAGGCCTTTATCAGAGGTGTAGAGAGCAAATATTTTCTCCCACTCTGTGGGTTGTCTACTTGCTCTATTGATGGGTTTCCTTGGCTGTGCAGAAACTTTTTAATTTGATCAGATCCCATTTGTTTATTTTTCATGCTGCAGTGATTGCCTTGGGGGTCTTCCTCAAAAATTCTTTGCCTAGACCAATGTCTGATAGGGTTTTCCCAACATCTTCTTCTAGGATTCTTAAGGTTTCATGCCTTAAGTTTAAGTCTGTTATCCATCTTGAGTGAATTTTTGTGAGAGGTGAGAGATAGGGATCCTGATTTGCTCTTCTGCATGTAGCTATCCAATTTTCCCAGCACCATTTATTGAAGAGAGATTCTTTTCCACATTGTATATTTTTGTCAGCTTTATCAAAATTAGATTACCGTATACTGATGGTTTAATCTCTGATATCTCAGATCTATTCCAGATATCCATGCTTCTGTTTTTGTGCCATTACCAGGCTGATTTAACTGTTATTGCTTTATAGTACAGTTTGAAGTCAGGAAGAGTGAAGCCTTCCAGTTTGTTCTTTTTATTTAAGATTGCTTTGGCTATACGAGTATTTTCTGGTTCCATACGAAGTGAAGAATTATTTTTTCTAGATCTGTAAAGAATGCTGATGGTATTTTAATGGGGATTGCATTGATTCTGTAGATCACTTTAGGTGATCTTGACATTTTAACTATATTGATTCTACCTATCCATGAACAAGGTAGATTTTTCCATCTGTTTATTTTTTTTTTATTTTAGCGTATTATGGGGGTACAAGTGTTAAGGTTACATATTTTTCCATGCCTCCCTCCCCCCTCGAGTAAGAACTTCAAGAGTGTCCATCCCCCAAACGTTACATTCCATCTGTTTAAATGTTCTGCAATTTCTTTTTTTAGGGTTTTTTAGTTCTCCTTGTATACATCTGTTGTATCTTTCATTAGGTATATTCCTAGATGTTTATTTTTCTTTGGGGCTATAGTAAAGGGTATTGTGTTTTTGATTTGAGTTTCTGCTTGATGGTTCTTGGCATATATGAATGCTTCTGATTTGTGTATATTGATTTTATAACCTGAAACTTTCTTTGCTTATTTTCTGTTTGGAGGATCAATCAAGATCATTCAATGGAGTGTTGAAGTCCCCTACTGCTATGGCAGTGTCAGGTAACAAGGTGTTTAGATTAGACAAGTTTTGCTTTAAGTAATTAGGTGCTCCTATATTGGGTGCATAGATATTAAGAATTGTTAAATCTTCTTTTTGGATCTTCCTTTCACCATTATATAATGGCCATCTTTATCCTTTTTTACTTTTGCTATTTTAAAGCTTATATTATCTGCAAATAGTATAGTTAACCGAACTTTCTTTTGACTCCCATTTGACTGGATAATAGTTTTCCATCCCTTGACCTTCAGCCAGTAGGCATCTTTGTGGGTTAGATGTGTTTCCTGTGGACAGCAGATACTAAGCTTGTGAATTTTTATCTACTGCCAGTCTGTGTCTCTTCGGAGGACAGTTTAAGCCATTTACATTTATTGAAAGGATTGAAATTGAAGGAAGATTACCATTCATATTGTTGGGTGGAGTCTTGTTGCTTTGTTTTACTCCTGGAGCCATCATGTAGTTCGAGATCTAAAGTCTAATTCTTTGACAATTTTACTTGGAAGAGTGTCTACTGCCCTGTTTGGTTAGAAATGCGGGTCTGAGAACTTCCTGTAGGGATGGTCTGGTCTTTGCAAATTCTTTCAGTGATTGTTTGTCTGAGAAGGACTTTATTTCTCCCTCATAGATGAAACTTAATTTTGCCAGGTAAAGAATTCTAGGTTGAGCTTTGTTCTGTTTTAGAAGATTAAGGATAGGCACCCACTCCCTCCTGGCTTGTAAGGTTTCAGATGAGAATTCTGCTGTTAGTCTGATAGGTTTACCTTTATAGGTCATTTGCTGCTTTTGTCTTGCTGCACGGAGAATTGTTTCTTTCACGTTTACTTTGGTCAGCCTAAAAACCACATGGCCAGGTGATTGCCTTTTCACATTGAGTCTCCCAGGAGTTCTGTGTGCTTCTTGTATTTGGATATCAAGATTTCTGGCCAGCCTGGCATATTTTCCTCCAGTATTCCGTGAAATAAGTTTTCCAGCCCTTGTGAGCGTTCCTCTCCCCCTCCCTTCTGGAATCCCAATCACTCTGAGATTCGGCTTTTTAACATAAACCCACACTTCCTGTAAACTTTGGTCTTATCTCTTGTTTCTGTGTTTCCTTTCTTCCTCTGATTTGCTTAGAGCATAGGCATAATCTTCAAGTTCTGAGATTCTTTCCTCTGCATGGTACATCCTGTTCTTCAGGCTTTCCACTGAATTCTAAAAATCCTTGATTGTTTCCTTCATTGCCAGAATTTCCGTTTGGTTTTTCTTGATAGTCTCAATTTCTTTGGAGAATCTTTCATTCATTTCCTGTATTGTTCTTATGGTTTATCTTATGTTGTGATTCTATTTTCTCTTCAATTCCATTTAGTTTTGTAGCAATCCATATTTGGAAATATTCCTCTGTCAGTTTACTCATATCATGTAAGTTGGTGTCAGATGATGGAGAATGAGTATTTTGCTTTGGAGGTGACTTTTCTCTCTGCTCCTTCATGTTTCCTGTAAACTTTCGCTGGTTCTTTCTCATCTGGGCGCTTTATTGAGGATTGGAGGTGCAGGGACTGGATAATGAGCTAGAATCTGGAATTTTGGAGGGATGATCCTTGGCAGATCTGTGCACATGTGCTATGGACCTGTACTGTCTTAGAGGAGTCTGAGCCTGTTGAGTTATCTTTGACCTGTTGTCTTCACCATCTTTTAATAGAGATTAGTGAGATTGGAACCGTTGCTTAGACTCCCCGGAGTTAAATCCCTCTTGTGAGCATGATTCCCCTATCAACTACTTGTATGAAGAGAGAGGCACTCTGATGAGCTATGAGGTTATTCACTCTTTTTGTTGCTTGTGGTTTGCGAGGGGAGGTCAGTTATCCAGCTTTTCCAATACCTATGTAATGAGCTCTAAACCCTTAAATGTGGTAAACAGGACCCTCAGCTTTTGGTGAGTGCTGTGCCTCTCCCAGGGGATCCTTGGGCCCTGTTACTTATTTAGTTGGGGTGAGATAAGCAACAGATCAGCAAGCTTAAGAGATTGTACTTCAGAGGTTGTTTGATCTGTGGCTAGAGGGGAGCTACTAAAAGTTATCCAAAGATCATTTGCTGCATATATGTGGCAGCTCCTCTTGGAAAGTGTCTTTTGGTGCAATTGTTAGGGATTCTTGTTGAGATTCTCCTTCTTAGAACTCAAGTCTATAATTTGGCAACTGCCTGGATACCAAGGATAAGCCCTTGTATTCTGCTCTTAACAGATGATCCAAACTTACTCACTGTAGTAGGGCATCCACTCTTTTTACTCCATCCCTCCAAGGATGGAGTTTCTCTGGATGGTGTGAAATAAAAGGATCAGGTCTGTTGAAGAGGCCCTGCCCAGGGGCACTGAGGGACACAGAACAGAGAGCGACCTGTTTGGCAACTCTGCTCCTGCATACGAGGGGTCAGGCCCTATGCTACGGGATACCAGTGGTCTGGTCGCAGACAAGGACCTTCTGCAATCCAGGTGGGCCTTAGTCCTAAAAGCGGACTCTCTCATTACTGCATGTTTCCAGGGCTGGGGCCTGATCCTTTGGCTGAAGACCCTGTCTTCCAGGTCACCTCCAGGATATGGGCTCGTATCTCAGCTTGGGTATCAGTCTAGAGAGGCTGTTACTAAACCCTTTCAGGGAGGGGTCTGGGCCTTTGGTGAAAAACAGGCCAGCAATGGATACTAAGCAGTAGGAGATAGAAGACTAGCCTCTGGTTTCAGCTCGAATAATGGTTTGTTTCACTACTCTGCCCGGGGGTAGAGTCTGTAGTTTTGGAGAGAAGCATCTATCTCAAAACCCCAGAATGTGCTGGGGGTACAGTTGTCCCACGTCAGAGTTGGAAAATCACTCTCTTTGCTATTTCCACCCTGTTAGGGTGGGTTCTATTCATTAGGAGCAAAGCATAGGAGGTGGGTGGGATGGGGAACTGCCTGACCTCACCAGGGGACACCACCTGGGGAGCAACTCTCTCCCTCTTCCCTCCCCTCTCTGGTGGGACTTGAGACACTGGGATCTGCCAGGAGGCTTCACCAAGGAGCGAACTCCTTCCCTCTTCTGCTCCCTCACCAACAGCACTTGAGCTGCCGGGGACCACTGGGAGGCTCCGCTGAAGGGTGAAAACTATCCCTTTTCCGTGTGTCACCAGCGGAACTTGGGCCACTTCAGACCCCTGGGGAAGATCTGTGGAGGATGACGCTTGTCCCCTCTTCCACCCCTTCTACGGCAGAGCTCAAGCAGCTAGGGTCCAGGGACAAGTTTCTGCCGAGAGGTGAAAACTTTCTGCGTGTCCCTGGCAGCAGGGCCACTGGAGACCCCCGGGAGCCCATCCCCTCTTCCGCCCTTTCTATGGCAGAGCTCAAGCGGCTAGGGTCCACAGACAAGTTCCACCGAGGGGTGAAAACTTTCTGCGCATCCCTGGCAGCAGGGCTTGGGCCACTGGAGACCCCTGGGGAGGATCTGTGGAGGGTGGCGCTCGCTCCCTCTTCCGCTCCCTCCCCTGCAGCGCTTGGGCCACCCAATTCTACCAGACAACTCAGTCAAATGAACAATCTGTCTCACTTTTCTGTCCCTTCACAAGCGAGGCATAAGACACTGGCGTTTATAGATCTCCCAGCAAAGGTGACCTTGCACCATGCCCTGGAGATTTCAAATTACTTTCCACTCCTGCCTCCTCTCCAACCTGCCTGCCTATCCATGTTACCTCTTCACGCTGTCTTCAGGCACTTCCCTGCTTGCATGGGTGTGGAGGGCGGTGAAGGAGAAGTCGTCCCCCTGTGAGAGGGATCACACAGCCATTTGGCTGGCCGCTGAGCACGGCCAGCTTGCACTCCAATCCCTGTTGTACCACTCGGATTCTTGGAAATTCATAGTAAATCCACTGAGTCACTTTCTTCCTTTTCCCAGCACTGCTGCCCCTTGAAGCTTCCCTGCAATTCCGTGAAGCCAATCCTGTGGGAAGACTACCCACTCCAGTGATTCAGGCTGCCTTCTTCACCTCCCACTCTAAGAGCAGAGAGCCAGGAAGTCATCCCTAATCTGCCATTTGTGACAATCTCTGGGGATGAAATTTGGACATAATTTCAAATTTCTTGACTTTTTTAAGGTTTGTTTTGTGACTTAACATATGATCTATCCTGCAGAATGTTTTATGTTCGATTAGGCAGAAGGGGTTGATCCAAGTGCAGTGGTGTTTAAAACTAATTGATCACAACCAGTTACAAATTCCTTTGTTCCTTCTCCACTCCCACTGCTTCACTTGACCAGCCTTTAAAAAGAAAAGAATGTATATTTTTCTGCTATTGGATAAAATCTTCTGTATATGGTTATTAAGTCCATTTGGTGTCTAAAGTGTAGTTTAAGTCCAATGTTTTCTTGTTGATTTTCTGCCTGGATGATCTGTTCCTTCTGAAAGCAAGGTGTTGAAGGTCCTTACTATAATTGTATTATAGTCAATTTTTCCTTCAGATCTATTTGCTTTATATATTTAGTTACTTTGGTGTTGAATGTATTTACATTTGTAATCATTATATCATCTTGATGAATTGACCTCTTCATCATTATATAATGACCTTTTTTATTTTCATTTATACTACTTGATTTGAATTTTGTATCACCTGATGTAAGTATAGCTACTTCATCTTTCTATGGTTTAAGTTTGCATAGAATATCTTTTTCCCTCTTTTCACTTTCCATCTATGTGTGTCCTCAAGAGACTCTTTGGATAGAGAGAGAGAGAGACTCTCTGTCCAAAGAGTCTCTTGTAGACTACATATATTTGGGTAATTATTTTTAATTCATTCAGCCATTCTATGTCTGTTGATTAGAGAATTTAATCCATTTAAATGTATGGTAATTATTGATAGATAAGTAATTACTACTGCCATTTTGTTAATTATTTTCTGGTTGTTTTGTAGGTTTTTTTTTTCCTTTCTTCCTGTCTTGCTGCCTTTCTTTGTGATTAGGTGATTTTTCTCTGCTGCTAAGCCTTGATTTCTTTGTATCTTTTGTATATTTACTATGAGTTAGTTTGTGATTACCTTGAAGCTTATAAAAAACATCTTATAGTTATAACAGGCTATTTTCAGCTTATAATAACTTAAACATGACCACATACAAAAATTCTGCACTTTTACTCTACTTCATTTTTAATTTTTGATGTCACAATTTACATATTTTTATACTGCACATCCCTCATCAAATTATTGTAGCTATTTTTATTTTTAATTTTTATCTTTTAACCTTCATATTCAAAATATATGTAAGTTATATACCACCATAACTATTGATTACTCTGTATTTTGACTGTGCACTTATTTTACCAGTAGTTTTATACTTTCTTATGTTTTTACATTATTAATTAACAATCATTTTTTTTCAGCACAAAGACCTCCTTTCAGCATTTCTTGTAAGACAGGTCTGGTGGTAATTAATTATCTCAGTTTTTGTCTGGGAAAGTCTATGTCTACTTCATTTCTAAAGGACAGCTTTGCCAAATACAGCTTTCCCTTTAGAACTTTGCGTATGTTATCCCACTTTCTCGGTCTGTAAGGTTTTTGCTGAGAAATCCAATACTAGCTTTATTGGAACTCCCTTATATGTTATTTGTTTCTTTTCTCTTGCTATTTTCAGGATCCTTTGTCCTTGATTCTTGACAGTTTTATTATAGTATGTCATAGTGTAGATTTGTTTGGATTGAAACTGATTGGAGATCTTTGACATTCCTGTATCTGGAAATTTATGTCTTTCCCCAGATTTGGAACATTATCTGGTATAATTGTTTTTCTGCTGTTTGTGTATTTTTGTTTCAAATTTTTCAGGGGTACAAATGTTTACATTACATGTATTACCATTGCACTGACCAAGTCAGAACTGCAAGCATGTCCATCCCAGACAGTGTGCACCCATTAGGTGCTCATTTACCCATCCCCACCTCCCTGCTGCCACCTGCCCATCACCAAATGAATGTTACTTCCATATGTTTACATAAGTGTTGATGAATTAGTATGTATTTGATGGTGAATACATGTGGGCTTGTTTCTCCATTCTTGTGATACTTCACTTAGAAGAATAGGCTCCAGCACCATCCAAATAACCTTTCAATCCCTTTGTCTCTCTCTTCTCCTTTATGAATGTCTATGACTCGGATATTTGCTCTTTTGATGTGTCTCACAAATCCTGTAAGCTTTTTTTTATTCCTTTTCATTCTTTTTTCTTCTTTGACTATATGTTTTCAAATAACATATCTTTGAGTTCACCAATTCTTTCTTTTGCATGATCAGGTCTCCAGTTGATGCCCTCTGCTGCATTTTTCATTTGATCTATTGCATTTTTCACCTTCATAATTTCTGTTTAATTTTTTTGTAATTTCAGTATGTCTGTTAGGTTTCTCGTTTGGTCATTTCTTGTCTTCCTGATTTCAGTGAATCATTTCTCTATTTTTCTTGAAGTTTCTTCAGATTCCCTAAAATAATTATTTTGAATTCTTTGTGAGACAGTTTGATATTTCCATTGCTTTGAAGTCAACTACCAAGAGATATTGTGGTCTTTTAGTGGTGTTATGCCTCTTTGGTTTTTCTTGTTCGTTGTTGCCTTACATTTATATCTGTGCATTTGAGGAAGTATGGACTTATTCCAGTCTTTGTAGACTGGCTTTGTCTGGGAAAGCCATTCGCCCCATCCAGAGATTTTGGGAAGGCCATCTAGCATGATCCAAGGGCATGCTTCCTACAGGGGTCCTCAGGCAGACTACCTGGTGCCTAGGACAACTGATGGACAGGCCTGTGATGGATGGGTTTTGCCTTGGGTGAGATTCTGCAGAGATCTTCAGCACTGGTGCAGACCTTTCAGGAAGTGAAGTGGGCCTGAAGCTCTGGGCTGCTGGGGACAGCCTGGGGCTGGGAAAAGTCTGATCTGGCACTGGGTCTCGTTTTTCACTGAATCCAGTCTGGACCCTGGCACCACTGAGGCTAGACTGGTAGTAGAAATAGCTGGACACTGAATCAGTAGCACTAGCCTGGATCTTGGGGCTGTATGGTTCATCCTGAGGCTAGGGTGGGCTTGGAGGTTCAGATTGTAATACTGGCCTAGAGTCTGAGGTCATGGGGGCCACCCTGGCACTGAGTTTTACTAAAGATGAGATGGTACTTAGGTCCAGAATATAGTCTGATGCTCACTTCCTTCTCCTTTCCCCAGGTATACCATATCTCTCTCAACATTATGCTGCCTGTGCCTTCGAGAGGATTGGCAAAGAAAATGTAAAAATTTTCTTCCTGTATTTTTCAATGTGTTATTTCTTATTTTTCTGCTACATCTAGGTGCTATAGTCTCTCATCTGGTTTCCTCAGCTCTTGTGAAGTTATCCTCCTCAGTTTCATTCATGGATACTTGTTCACATTGACATTTCCACAGGAAGACAAATGCTGGAGAGTCTTATTCTGCCATCTTGCTCTGCCTCTCCCCAATTTTCTTATTATATCATTATTGTCCTATGAGGGCAAAATCTTTCTTTTGTTTTTTCACACAAACTGTGTACTCCCACTCAAGACACACAACTTTCATGCACAACTTCAGGCTGCTTTATAGCAGGAGATGCAAGGGGAAAAGAGAGCTGCTTTCTTTAATGGAGGGGTATCTCTGGGTAGGGAATGGAAGAAGAAAGAGTACAATAAGGAGGTCAGCTAGGGACCACTAACATAGTACAGTCGACTCTTGTACTATGTAGGGGTTAGGGGTACCAATCCCCTGTATAGTAAAAATTTTCACATAATTTTTAGCTCCCCCAAAAGGTAACTATTTATAGCCTACTGTTGACTGGAAACCTTAATAATAATATAAACAAGTCAATTAACACATATTTTGCATATTATATGTATTACGTACTGTATTCCTACAATGAAAAAAGCTCTCAAAAGAAAACGTTATTAATACAATCAAAAGGCAGAAAAAATATATTCACTAAGTGGAAGTAGATCATCATAAAGGTCTTTATCCTCATCATCTTCATGTTGAGTAGGCTAAGAAAGAGGAAGAAGAGGAGGGGTTGGTCTTGCTTCTCATGGTTGATAGAGATAAAAGATAATCTCTATCTGCATATATCTCTATCTCTAATCTGCATATAAGTGGACCTGTGTAGTTCAAACCCATGTTGTGCAGTTCAAACACGTACTATAAAGTTCAAACCTGTGTTGTTCTAAGGTCAACTGTATATAAGTGAGACAGATTTTAGAGAAATTGACATAGAATCCAATCATTGCCATGTTGTGGGGTTGGTGAATGGAAATAAGTTGCAAGTTACTTTTCAGAAGTTATGCCATATTAAAAATGTGGAAATTATGCATGATGATGCCTTATTTAGATTTGCAAGGAATGAAACCCCAGTAAAGGGCTTTTAGGAGGGAACTGCAAGTCAAGGGATTTTTACGTGGTAGATGATGGCCCTGAGGGAGACTTGTGATGACAACTGAAATGTTTGAGATGAGGAAAATGAAGCCAGACAAAAAGTGATATAGGAGAGTCATGCAGAAGTAACATTAATAATTAAGAAACAGGCTGTGCCCAGTGGTTCACACCTGTAATCCTAGCACTCTGGGAGGCTGAGGCGGGAGAATTACTTGAGCCCAAGAGTCTGAAGATACAGTGTAGTATGGTTACGCTACCACACTCCAGCCTGGATGACAGAGCCTGTCTAAAAAAAAAAAAAAAATTAAGAAACAAAGGCAGGCTAGCAGGAGGTAGGACACATAACTGAGATGGCTCTACTGAAACCCCAAGTAGAAAACTGCAGACTCTACACCAAGTTTGGCAATAAGGCCCCCAAGGCACAGCATGGAAGAAGGATCTCACTCTCAGCGCCTGAGGCTGAGTGAGTTCTCAAAATTTAAGACACCCCCAGGCACCTACTTTGCCTCACCATAGTTCTGACCCTGAGAGGCACTATAAAAAAAATGTAGGGAAAAGGAGTGTGAATAGTGGAAAATACAGAGGGAAATAAATTGGAAGAAATAAGAAAAAATGGGGGAGAACTATGTAGAGACTGAGTTAAAGGAAAATGAATGAGAAATGGGTGGAGAGCATGACACGCAGAGAGGGAGAGAGGAGACACATCATGACGCTGTCTGAATTGAGGGGACCGTCACCGGAAAGGAGGCCCAGGGTTGTCCCTGTTACCGTTGGGAAGGGCGAGGTGTGTCATTATCAAAATGGCCCCTGTGACCCCTCAGGTTGCAATAGGCCTCCCCTCGGGCATCTCATCCTCTCCTCGGCTCAGTCCCCACCTGCTGATCCCTAAACACGCATCTCCAGCTTAGACCTGTCCTCTAGGCCCATGTCTCCAAGTGCCTGAAGACCATTATTCAAAGACCAGAGGGATGTTTCTCTTGGAGGCTGTATCAGTTCCCTATGGCTGTGTCATGTCACAAACCATCCCAAAACTTGGTGACTTAAACAATCATCATTTTATTTGCCATGTCTGTTAATTCCAACTTTAAATATCTCCAACCTGCCCATTCCTCTGCATCCCCAGCATGGTCACCCCAGTCCAGGTCTCCATCACTCTCACTAAAACCAGGGACCCGTCACCCGTCTGGCCTCGTCCTTCAGTCTTGCTCCCCTAAGTCCATTCTCTGCACTTCAGCTGGACGGACCTTTCAAAATAGCAACCGGTTCATACGGTTTTCCCGTTCAAACCCACTGCCTGCTTGTGGCCCCCAGCGTTAGGTCAGCTTGCTGTGTATATGGAAGGATGCCTGCCGTGCACCACACATGCCCGTCACTTGCCTCTCACCCCCTCGTGTCGTGTTCCCACCACGCCAGACTTCGTTACTTACTTGAACTTTCCATGTTCTCTCTCTTACATCTCTTTTCACATATGCTTTTGGAAACAGTTTTGTGTAATCTTCCAAAGTTGAAAATATGCATGTCCTAGAGCTCAACAATTAAATGCTTCAGCAGAAACCAACAGAAATGTGTATTGCCTTCATCAAAACACATAGAAAAGCATGTTCATAGCAGCATTATCCATAAAAGCCAAACACTTGAAACAGCAAAGGGATAAATACTTCATGGCTTATTTCTATAATGGAAAACTATACAGCAGTGAATATAATTATACAAAATACATGTAGATGACTTTCACAGGTATATTAAAGAAAAAATATATAAATATGGGGGTGTGGCTTCCTCTGGGGACACATGTGTATACATGCATACAAATAGAGAGAGAGACACACACACAGATGGAGAAAGACAGAGTGACAGAGAGAGAGAAGAGAGCATGATTCCATTTATATAAATTACATAGCAGCCAAAATTAGACCAGGTATTGGTAGATAAGATTGTTGTTGATTTTGAGCAAGGCTATAGGGACAGTAAGTGGGAGGTGTCACTATGAGGCTTCTGAGGTATTGGGGTAATCTTGTTTCTTCACCAAAGTGATATGCTTCCTTTGTGATCATTCAAAACCCACTTTTACCCCTGAATGTTATTCTGCAATTATAATTTTTATGTTACAATATTATTTTATTTGTTTATTTAGAGACAGGGTCTTGCTCTATCACCTAGGCTGGAGTGCAGTGGCACAAAAATAATAGCTCGCTGCATCCCTGAATTCCTGGGTCAAGCAATCTTTCAACCTCAGCCACACAACTAGCTAATTATTCTTATATTTTGTAGAGATTGGGTCTCACTATGTTACCCAGGATGGTGCCAAACTCCTGGCTTCAAGCAATCCTACGATTCTTATTTTTTAAAAAGGAAAAAAAAAAATTAGTCATCAAAGGATGAGATGAATAGGTAAAGGGAAAGGTTTAAAACAACACAGTCAAGAGAACACGAAGGAAGGGATGAAGTGGAGGAACAGAAAGAAAAGGAGAGTGGGGGGTGAAGCTTTCTTGCAGCAGTGAAATTGAGGGAGAGGGAGTTATCAATGGCAGTGAAGGGCACACTGAGGAGACAAATGAAAATGCTTTGTTCTTTACAATTTGGCCCAGGGGCAGAGCAATCCAGCCAAGGACTCCAAAGTAATTCCTATCCTGTGCACCTGATGGATAAAACGAAGAAAAAAACATCTATTAACTCAGGAGATGAGCAGCAAGCCCAAGCAAGAACTAACCATAACCAGGCCTCTGACATAATAGGTAAGGCTGACTGGACAAGTTTGTAGCTGTGAATTACAGGTTACCAGGTAAGCGTCTCAGGCACTTCATCAGGGCCCATCATGCCAGTCCAGGTAGCCTGGGATGGAGACAGGAAGGGGAGGGGCCAGCACCTCAAGAGTGAGCCTCAGCTTAACAGAAGAAAATCCTTAGGAATTTGGAAAATTACAAAAGACAAAAATGGAGGTAATATGTTTTGATGTTGGAGAGGCTGTTTCTGAAGGAAGAGGGATCGGCATAGGGTAGGAGTCAAAGAAAAGGAAAATAGGGAGCCAAGATATTCACAAGAGGAGCTGAAGAAAGAAACGCATCAAGACAACAAGAGGTATAAAGAGACGCCACTGCCAGAGACAGAGGCAGAAGCAGGGGAGATGGGTAGAACCAAGAGAAGGTTCAGAAATAAAATGAGAGTGAAGGCACAGTAGAATGAGGGTGGGGCTGAGAACAGTGCCAGTGGATGGGCAAAGCTGCCCTCTGTGTGTAAATTTTATTAGCCTTTGGTTTAAGACCTGGAACAACCTTCAGGTCACATTCATTTAAGGAAGAGACCAGGGCCTTGAGTTCACTTTGCTTCCCAGGTTGTCCTAGTGATCTTTTATTTATTTTCTTATTTTGAAACTACGTCTCCCTCTATCACCCTGGAGTGCAGTGGCACGATCATCCCTCACTGTAAACCGAAACTGCAGAGCTCAGACAATCCTCTTCTCTTGGCCTCCCAGGTAGCTGGGACTACAGGTGTGAACCATCATGCCTGGCTAATTTTTACATTTTTTTGTAGAAATAGGGTCTCCTTGTGTTGTCCAACAAGTCTGAAACTCCTGGCCTCAAGGCAGCCTCCTGCCCAGGCCTCCCAAAGTGCTGGGATTACAAGAAAGGGCCACCACACCCAGCCCCTAGTGCTCTTATTATGGGAATTCCCGTTATGAGGACTCCTTGGTCACACCCTGAGACTCTTAATGGATTTTGCTCTTTTGCACAGTTATCAGCAGTGAGGACTCTGAAGAATCCAATGATGAAGAGAAGCCCCCGAGAGCCTCCATCTCAGCATTGGAAAGTGAGTCTGATGAAGGTTGGGGGAGCAAGGCGTGGGCAGGAATCTGAACTATGCGCTACTATTTCCTGATGCACTTTATCCTGACCCTTTCTGTACAATGGATCCAGTTTATCCTGAAATCTCATTTTCTGCACTTATTTAACTTGATATTTTTAGAAAATGCAAGGAGACAAAAAAATGTTATACATTTGTTTTGGGGTATTAGACTTATTAACGATGGATTGTGTTCATCAATATATGTACCCATACATTGATTATATAGTAGAAATAGGTGAGCAAAGTGATGTGCTTTGCTCACTGTCTAATTACTGTGTCTATAAAGTGTTAGACTTATACCATGAATTCCACAGAGAACAGAAAGCTAAATATTCCTCTGTTGGAAGATCATATTGTTCTCTGATCACAAACTCTTAATATTGTGAAAAGACAACTCATCCAAATATCTATCGTTGGCCAGGCGTGGTGGCCCATGCCTGTAATCCTAGCACTCTGGAGGCCGAGGCGGGAGGATCGCTCAAGGTCAGGAGTTTGAAACGAGCCTGAGCAAGAGTGAGACCC
The DNA here is from genome assembly GCF_040939455.1 of Microcebus murinus. Classification (NCBI taxonomy): domain Eukaryota; kingdom Metazoa; phylum Chordata; class Mammalia; order Primates; family Cheirogaleidae; genus Microcebus; species Microcebus murinus. Next base: position 98,901,744 of record NC_134111.1, read on the forward strand.
TGTCTCTACTAAAAATAGAAATAAATTAATTGGCCAACTAAAATATATATATAAAAAATATTAGGCCGGGCGCTGTGGCTCACGCCTGTAATCCTAGCTCTTGGGAGGCCGAGGCGGGCGGATTGCTCAAGGTCAGGAGTTCAAAACCAGCCTGAGCAAGAGCGAGACCCCGTCTCTACTATAAATAGAAAGAAATTAATTGGCCAACTGATATATATATAAAAAATTAGCTGGGCATGGTGGCGCATGCCTGTAGTCCCAGCTACTCGGGAGGCTGAGGCAGAAGGATCACTCAAGCCCAGGAGTTTGAGGTTGCTGTGAGCTAGGCTGACGCCACGGCACTCACTCTAGCCTGGACAACAAAGTGAGACTCTGTCGCAAAAAAAAAAAAAAAAAAAAAAAAAAAAAAATTTTTAGCCAGGCATGGTGACGCATGTCTGTAGTCCCAGCTACTTGGGAGGCTGAGGCAGGAGGATTGCTTGAGCCCAGGAGTTTGAAGTTTCTGTGAGCTAGGCTGATGCCATGGCACTCTAGCCCAGGCAACAGAATGAGACTCTAACTCATAAATAAATAAATAAGTAAACAAATATCTAGTGTTAGCAGAAAGAAAGATTTGAGATAAAGTATTCTGAAACCTGAAGTATTGTTTTTGACAGAGTTCTTCAGCAAGTCATGGCATCTATAGTGATTTTTTTAAAGACTTTTACAAATAGTGTTTTTTTCTTTATAGTAATCTCAAAGGATAAGCAACATATATAATGTCATTCTCGTTGCCTAGATAAGAAAACACAATCACATAAATAATTCTGGATCATCTAAAAAAGACTCAAGGGAAATTAAAGGAAAGTCAAAACTAGCATCCTGGATTTTGAGTTTTTCCGTTTGTAAAATGAGAGATAGAATCAATTATCAAAATGTTGTATTATCTCAATCCTATTTGCAGCATGAGTTGTCATATGATTTAAAACCATTTAGTACAAAAATTTGTGATTTGTTTTCCCCCTTTGCTTTCCAAATCCAGGCAATATTAGAAACATGCCACTTTAGGGAAATCACACTAGGGAAAGACTTAAGAACAACTATAAATGTTGCCACATCTTGATGTTAGAAAAGAACAATGTGTTAAATACATTCATTCTAATTGCTCACTGTATCTTTCAAAGTAAACTGTAAATTTGCTTCATTTTTTGACAGTATACACTCTAACTTTTGTCTTAGTCTAAGCAAACTGCTCTAAAATATAGTCCTCAAATGTGTCTATGACTCAAACACAAAAGATGATGAATCCAAACAAACTTGAATTTACATTCTTTTCAGCAGCCCATGAATCCTACTCCAAAATTGATCACATCCTAGGCCGCAAATCAGATCTCAAAAAATTTAAGAAAATAGAAATTATACCTTGTATCTTCTCTGACCATAATGGTATAAAACTATAGTTCAATTCCTATAGAAACACTCAACCCCTCACAAAATCATGGAAACTAAACAATCTATTATTGAAAAATTATTGGGTAAAGGAAGAAATCCAGAGGGAAATCGAGAACTTCTTTGAACAAAATGATAACGGTGATATCTCTTACCAAAACCTGTGGGACACAGCAAAAGCTTACCTGAGAAGAAAACTAGTAGCAATTAACGCTCACATCCAAAAAAACAGAAAGCTTAGATATTGACAACCTAATGAATATGCTCAAGGAATTGGAAAAAGAAGAGCAAACAATTTCCAATCCTAATAGAGGACAAGAAATAACAAAGATCAAAGCAGAACTGAATGAAATGGAGAACGAGAGAACTATACTAAAAATCAACAAAACCAGAAGCTGGTTTTTTGAAAAGATAAACAAAATCAATGATGCTCTTGCTAGATTGATAAGGACCCAAAGGGAAAGGACTGTAATAAACTTAATAAGAAATTAAAAAGGAGAGATCACAACAGATACCAAAGAAATACAAAACATTATATTTGACTATTATAAAAAACTATATGCCCAAAAACTACAGAACAAAGATGAAATGAACAAAGTCTTGGATTTATACAACCTCCCTAAGATCATGCAGGAGGCAATAGAATTCCTGAACAGACCAATCTCAAGCTCAGAAATTGAAGCAGTAATTAAAAATCTGCCCAAACAGAAAAGTCCTGGGCCAGATGACTGCACTTCAGAGTTCTACCAAACATACAAAGATGAACTCATACCTATACTACAGAAACTATTCCACACCATAGAGAAGGATGGTATCCTTCCTAACTCATTCTACAAAGCCAATATCACCTTGATACCAAAGCCAGGAAAGGACACAACAAAAGAAAATTACAGACCAATATCCCTCATGAATACAGATGCAAAAATCCTAAATACAATTTTAGCGAATAGAATTCAGCAGCACATCAAAAATATAATTCATCATGACCAGGTGGGCTTTATTCCAGAGATGCAAGGATGGTTCAACATACGCAAGTCTATAAATGCAATTCACTTCATAAATAAAATCAAGAACAAAGACCATATGATTCTGTCAATAGATGCAGAAAGAGCATTTGACAAGGTCCAACACACTTTTAAGATAAAAACTCTTAACAAAATAGGCATAGATGGCTCATACCTTAAACTTATCAAATCCATCTAAGACAAACCCACTGCTAATATCATTCTAAACAGAGAAAAATTGAAATATTTCCCCCTTCGATCCGGAACTAGACAAGGGTGCCCACTATCTCCTCTCCTATTCAACATAGTGCTTGAAGTCCTAGCGATAGCAATCAGGCAGGAGGAGGGTATTAAGGGCATTCAAGTGGGGGCAGATGAAATCAAACTCTCGCTCTTTGCTGATGATATGATATTATACCTAGAAAACCCCATGGACTCTTCCAAGAGACTCCTAGACTTTATAACCAAATTTGGTAAAGTTTCAGGTTATAAAATAAATATATACTAATCAGAAGCTTTCATATATGCCAAGAACCATCAAGCAGAAACTCAAATCAAAAACACAATACCCTTTACTATAGCCCCAAAGAAATTTAAATATCTAGGAGTATACTTAACAAAAGATACAAAAGATTTATACAAGGAGAACTACGAAACACTAAAAAAAGAAATTGCAGAAGATTTAAACAGATGGAAAAATCTACCTTGTTCATGGATTGGTAGAATCAATATAGTTAAAATGTCAAGATCACCTAAAGTGATCTACAGATGGGTAGACCCATCAAAATACCATCAGCATTCTTTACAGATCTAGAAAAAATAATTCTTCACTTCGTATGGAACCAGAAAAAACCTGTATAGCCAAAGCAATCTTAAACAAAAAAACAAACTAGGAGGCATCAGTCTTCCTGACTTCAAGCTGTACTATAAAGCAATAATAGTTAAATCAGCCTGGTACTGGCACAAGAACAGAAGCATAGATATCTGGAATAGATCTGACATACCATAGATGAAACCATCAGTATACAGTAATATAATCTTTGATAAAGCTGACAAAAATATACAATGTGGAAAAGAGTCTCTCTTCAATAAATGGTGCTGGGAAAACTGGATAGCTACATGCAGAAGAGCAAATCAGGACCCCTACCTCTCACCTCTCACAAAAATTCACTCAAGATGGATAACAGACTTAAACTTAAGGCATGAAACCTTAAGAATGCCAGAAGAAGATGTTGGGAAAACCCTATCAAACATTGGCCTAGGCAAAGAATTTTTGAGGAAGACCCCCAAGACAATCACTGCAGCATGAAAAATAAACAAATCGGATCTGATCAAATTAAAAAGTTTCTGCACAGCCAAGAAAACCATCAGTAGAGCAAATAGACAACCCACAGAGTGGGAGAAAATATTTGCTCTCTACACCTCTGATAAAGGCCTAATAACAAGAATCTATCTAGAACTTAAAAGAATTAATAAGAAAAAATCAAACAATCCTATCGAGAAATGGGTGACAGAAATGAACAGAAACTTCTCCAAAGAAGACAGAATAATGCCATGCAAACATATAAAAAAATGCTCAACTTGTCTAATTATTAGAGAAATTCAAATCAAAACCACAATGAGATACCACCTAACCCCAGTAAGAATGGCCTATATCAAGAAATTCCAAAACAACAAATGCTGGCGAGAATGCGAAGAGACAGGAACACTCCTACACTGCTGGTGGGACTGCAAATTAGTGCAACCTTTGTGGAAAAGAATTTGGAGATACCTCAAACAGCTAGAAATAGAAATACCTTTCAACCCTGCAATAGCATTGTTGGGCATCTACCCAAAAGAGCATAAGACATTCTATTATAAAGACATCTGCACCCAAATGTTTATAGCAGCACAATTTACTATTGCATGGTCATGGCAACAACCCAAGTGCCCATCAATTCATGAGTGGATAATTAAAATGTGGTATCTGCTCACAGTGGAATATTACTCAATCCTAAGAAATGACAGTGAGCTAGCACCATTTATGCTATCCTGGATTAAGCTTAAGCCCATTATCCAAAGTGAGGCAACATAAGACATGCAAAATGGGCTCTACATCTACTCGCCATCAAATTGGTACTGACTGATTAAAACTATGGTTTTCAAATGGTGGCAATGCTCACCAGGGATTTGGGGGGGGGCACCCAATCTTAGGGATGTGGTGAGCATTTTGCAGGGGAAGGGCATAACTCTAACCCTTCTTAGGGAGAGGCAAAGATATACAATGTAACCAAAATGTCAAAAAAACCCCACTTTTTATCAGTTAGTGGGCAGGTGGAAGGAGGGAGGAGGAAAGGGGTGTATGCTTCCATAACATGTGTGATACACACCACTGGGGGATTGAACACATCGGGGAGGAGGCAGGGGCAATATTTGTAACCCTAGCAATGTTTGTACCTCCATAATATGATTAAATTTAAAAAAAAAGATGATTTCTCAGCCTTGTAAACAGTTCAAGGAGGCACCAGTAAACAAACAAAAGAAAATCCAAAAGTAAGAAGCAACAGCTTCTCCAGATAAGAAGGAATCAGTGAAAGAACTCTAGAACTATGAACAAGAGTGAAGGATACCCACAAAAGGCAACACCGACACTCTATCAATGATTACCAACCAAAAGCAGAGTATTAAAATGACAGATGAAGATTTCTGAACATGGATTGTAAGGAAGCTCAATGAAATACATGATAAAGTGGAAACCTGACACAAAGAAACCACAAAGACAATGTAGGAAATGAATGAAAAATTCACCAAAGAAATTCAATTATTAAAGAAATATCTAACAGAAATTCTAAAAATAAAAAATTAATTCAAGTAATTACAAAACACAACAGAAAGCCTCAAGAACAGTTAGATCAGGCAGAAGAAAGAATCTCAGAGCTTGAAGACAAAACCTCTGGAATAAACAAGTCAGTCCAAGAGATAGAGCAGAGAAATAATAAGAACACACAAAGCCTACAAGAAATATGGGATTATGTAGAGAGGCCTAACATAAGAAGTATATGCATCCCCAAGGGTAAAGAAGAAAATATACAAGGATTTGAAAACATATTTGAGGGAATAATTGAGGAAATTTTCCCTGGTCTTGCTAGAAATCTACATATGTAGATGCAAGAAGTTCAAAAGACTCCTGGGAGATTCATCACAAATAGGCAAACACCACTACACATAGTCATTAGACTGGCCAAAATAAACACAAAAGAGGTGACTCAATGAGTCATAAGGTGAAAGCAGCAGGTAACTTATGAAAGAAAAATCATCAGTCTAACTATAGACATCTCAACCTAGGCTTTACAAGCCAGAAGGGATTAGGGCCCCATTATTAGTCTTCTCAAATAAAATAATGGCCAGCCTAAAAATTTTTATACTGCAAAACTAAGTTTCATGTATAAGGTGGAAATAAAGACTTTCTCAGGTAAGCAAATGCTGAGGGAGTTTGGCAAATCAAGACCTGCCCTGCAGGAAGTACTCAGAACTGCGTTATACAGAGATCAGCACAATAGACACCCACCAGTGTAAAATCTCCCAAAAGCTAAAGGTCCAAGGCCAGATACCACAATTGCTCAAGAGATAAAGCAAAGTGACAAAGTTCTACTCAACAGGGTGAACAGAAATCCACTCCATTTATCAATTTTTTCAATAAATGTAAATGGCTTGACCTGCCCACTGAAAAGACATATGTTGACTTAATGGACAAAAAAATACAACAAGTATTCCAGGAAATACATCTAACCCAAAAGGACTCATTCAGACTCAAGATAAAGGAATAGAAAACAATATTTCATGCAAATAGAAACCAAAATAAAGCTGGTATAGCAGTTCTCATATCAGATAACATAGTCTTTAAATCAACAAAAGTAATGAAGAATGAAGGTGCTCATTATATAATTGTAAAGGAAACAATTGTCTTCAAAAAGAAGACATACCAATTCTAAATATTTGTGTACCTAACACAGGCATGCACAGATTCATAAAGTAAATCCTACCTGATCTAAACAAAATGATAAACAGCAACACTGTAATAGCTTGAGACTCCAATACTCCTCTGACAAAACAGGAAAGATCTTCCAAACATAAAATAAACAAATAAACAATGGACTGAAACAGAACTCTAGAACAAACAGGTCTCACAGACATTTACAGAACATTCTACCACAAAACCACTGAATATACGTTCTACTCATCAGCATGAAACATTCTCTAAAATTGATCACATCCTAGGCCACAAAACATGTCTCAACAAATTTTAGAAAATAGAAATTATGCCATACATCTTCTCAGACCACCATGGAATAAAATTAGAAATCAGTTCCACAGAAACACTCGTCTCTACACAAAATCATAGAAACTAAACAACCTTTTATCAAATGATAGGCAGGTCAAAGAGGAAATTAAGATAGAAATTATCAGATTCTTCAAACTAAATGACAAAGGGAATACAAGTTATCAAAATGAGTGGGATTCTGAAAAAGCAGTCCTGCAAGCAAAATGCATAGCCATAAATGGCTACATCCAAAGTATAGAAAGATCGAAAATCAACAATCTAAGTAATTGTCTCAAAGAACTAGAAAAGGATGAGTAAACAAATCCCAAACCCAGCACACAAAAAAAAAGCAAATAACCAAGATAAGAGCAAAACAAAATGAAATCAATAACAAAAGAACTCTACAGAAGATTAAAGAAACAAAAAGTTGGTTCTCTGAAAAGATAAACAATATTGACAGGTTTCTCACTAGATTAACCAGAAACATAAAAGAAAGGACTCCAAGAAGCTCAATCATGGAAAAAAGGGGAAATTATAACTGATACCATGGAAATACAAAACATAATCTCTGAAGAGTATAAAAATCTCTATACACATGAACTCGAAAATGTGCAGGACATGGACAAATTCTTAGAAACACACAGCCTCACAAGGCTCAACCAAGAAGAAATTTAGAATTCCTGAACAGACCAATATCAAGAACACAGATTGAAGCAGCAATAAACATTCTTCCAAAAAAAAAAAAAAAGTCTCTGACCAAATGATTTCACACCTAAATGTTACCAGACCTGCAAAGAAGAACTGGTACATATCCTGAAGAAACTATTCCAAAACATCAAGAAGGAAGGAATCCTCTCTAACATGTTTATGAAGCCAGCATCACCCTGATACCAAACAGATATATTCAGCAAAAAAAGAAAACTACAGACCAATATTACTCATGAATATAGATGCATAAACCTCAATAAAATCCTAGCAAATCAAATTCAGCTGCCCATCAAAAAAAAAATAATCCATCACAACCAAGTGGGCTTCATCCCAAAGATGCAGGGATGGTTCAACATACACAAAACTATAAATGTAATTCACTTCATAATGGAAGTAAAAACAAAGATCATATGATCCTCTCAATAGACACAGAAAAAGCGTTTGACAAAATTCAGCACCCATTTATGATAAGAAGACTTAACAAAACAGATGTAGACAGGGTTTACCTCAAAATGATAAAAAACCACATATGACAAACCCACAGCTAACATCATACTGAGTGGGGAAAATTGAAAGCATTCCTGCCTAGAAGTGGATCCAGACAAGGTTGCTCTCTATGAACACTTCTATTCAACATAGTGCTGTAAGTCCTGGCCAGTGCAATCAGACAAGAGAAAGAAAGAAAGCAGATACAAACTGGGGCATAAAAGGACAAACTATCACTCTTTGCTGATGATATGATCTTATATTGGGAAAACGCCAAAGATTCTGCCAAGAGACTAATGGAATTGATAAATAAGTTCAGCAAGGTATCAGGTTACAAAATAAATGTACACAAATCAGCAGCACTCATATATGCCAACAACAGTCAAGCTGAGAACCAAATCAAAGACTCAATACCTTTCACAATAGCAACAAAGAAAATAAAATACCTAGGAATATTTAACTAAGGAGGTCAAAGACCTCTACAGGGAGAACTATAAAACACTGAGGAAGGAAATAGCAGAGGATGTAAACAGGTGGAAAAACATACCATGCTCATGGATTGGCAGAATCAATATTGTTAAAATGTCTATACTACCCAAAGTGATCTAAAGATTCAATGCAATCCCTATTACAATACCAACTTCATTTTTTGCAGGTCTAGAAAAAATAAGTCCATGCTCCATACAGAACCAGAGAAGACTCCATATAGCCAAAACAACCTTAAGCAAAAAGAACAAATTGGGAGGCAACAATTTATCAGACTTCAAGCTATACCACAAGGCTATAGCAACCAAAACAGCATTTTACTGGCACAAGAACAGAGACATAGACCAATGAAACAGGTCTGAGAATCCAAATATAAATCCATCCTTATATTGTCACCTGATCTTTGACAAAGCAGAAAAAACATACACTGGGGAAAAGAATCCTTATTCAATAAATGGTGCTTGGAAAACTCAATAGCCACATGTAGAAGACTGAAACAGGATCAGCACCTATCACTGCACACAAAAATCATTTCATGATGGATAACAGACTTGAACCTAAGGCATGAAAACATAAGAATTCTAGAATAAAATGTTGGAAAAACTCTTATAGACATCGGCATAGGCAAAGAATTTATGAAGAATACTCCTAAAGCAATAACAGCAACAACAAAAATAAACAAATGGGACCTGATCAAATTTAAAAGCTTCTGCACAGTCAAGGAATCTATTATGAGAGCTAATAGAAAACCTACAGAATGGGAGAAAATATTTTCATGGTATACATCTGATAATGGGCTGATAACTAGAATCTATATAGAACTCAGGAAAATCAAACACAAAAAAATCAAAAAACTCCATTAAAAAGTGGAAAAAAGACATGAACAGAAACTTTCCAAAAGAAGATAGACTAATGGCTAACAAACATATAAAAAATGCTCAAGATCTCTAATCATCAGGGAAATGTAAATGAAAACCATAGTGAGTTATCATTTAACTCCAGTGAGAATGGCTTTTATCAAAAAGTCCCAAAACAACAAATGTTGGTGTGAATGCAGAGACATAAGAACACTCTTACACTGCTGGTGGGACTGCAAACTAGTACAACCTCTGTGGAAGTCATATGGAGATAACTCAAGGAACTAAAAGTAGAACTACCATTTGATCCAGCAATCCCACTACTAGGTATTGACCCAAGGGAAAAAACAAATTCTATAAAAAACATATCTGCACTAGAATGTTTATAGCAGCACAATTCACAATTGCAAAGATGTGGAAACAACTCAAGCACCCATCAGTACATAAGTGAATTAATAAAATGTGATATATTCATTCCATGGAGTACTAATCAGCCATTAAAAAGAATGGTGAACTAACAACCCCTTGTATTAACCTGGACAGAGCTGGAACCCGTTTTACTAACTGAAGTATCACAATAATAGAAAAACAATCACCAAATGTACTCACCATTAAATTAATACTAATCAATCAACACTTATGTGCACATATGGAAGTAACATTGGGGATCAGGCAGGTGGGAGGGAGGCAAGGATAGGTAAATTCACACCTAATGGGTATGAAACATGCTTTCTGGGGATGGGCATGCTTTTAGCTTTGACTTGGGCAGTGTAAAGGCAATTTGTGTACCCAAGGCATTTGTACCCCCATAATATTCTGATATAATTTTTAAAAGTTAAAAATTTTTAAAAAACAAAAATTTTTTAAAAGGAGGCACCTGGTTGGTGCGGGTAAAGGAAGCTTGACACCTTCAATGCAAGATCTTCAAAGCCTCCTAGCATGGAAAACAGAGGGAGAAATGAGGGAAATGTGGAATGACAGGGAGAAGGGGTGAGAAGTAACAGAGAGCAGTACAGGAAATCAAAGGTCAGCAAAGCAACGTTGACGCTTGCCAGTGAATTTTCTCTGCCTGTGGGGACAGGAATTGAGCATCACTCACCTACAAGGCAGGTAACTTAGAAGGGAAGACCAGTTTGACCTGGATGCAGTCCAAGACTTGCATGGAATTTCAAGGTTTTTCCAAGTTTTCATATTAGGAAATTCCCTTGGCCACACACTGAGACCCCTAAAGAATTCTATTCTTTTGTGCAGTGGTCAAGGAATATGGATTTTCAGAATCACATGAGAGAGAGGAGACCCAAGAAGCCACTTGCTCACAACCTCAGAATGCACCAGGTAAGAATATTAGAGTTGCAGCACCTCCTGCACAGGCTATTCAAAATCCAAATGCAGAGCTCTGTTTTCCTGATGAATTGTATTCTGAACATTCTCCATATGCCTTGCTTCTGTAACTTCTAAGGTATCATTTTCTGCATTTAACCTCACTGGTCCTATTGGGAAATGGAAAGTGTTAGGAAGGCATTACAAATTGATCTTTGATTAGATGGGTCCAATTGAATCATACATTGAAAATCTAGCAAAAATATGTTAGTAAAACGACAGTCTGTTTTACTACACATTGTCATATATATTAATGCTAAAGAGTTGAAATAGTGTACTTATTCTCTACCCCCACCCTTTATATTTGATGGAGCACTGTCAGCACAGTATTCCTGTATCTTTCTGTCCATCATCAGAGCGTCTTTGCGGTCCAAATCCTGGCTACAATGTAAGTAGTCAGAAGATTTATAATCCTTTTAGTTATAAATTAATGTATTTGTTTTCCTTTTCTTTCTATATATTGTGAATATTGGAAACACATCTACTTGTAGGATACACAAAAGGAAATCATCACATAGGCCTCAAAGTCTTCAATGGCCCAAGTGGAAACAGGTTTATTCTTCACTCACACAAATAGGATAAAAGGGTTCCTAACGGGCATAGTTCCCTTCTCCATACAGTCATTTAGGCCCAGAGATGGAGGCTCTGACATCTTTAAAATGTTGTTTCCTTGGTTTAGCTGGATGAGAAATGGATGTGGAAGCAGAATTGTGTACAAACAAGTGGAAAGGATAATAAGTGTAAGAATTGGTGACAAAAGGGAGTCCCTACCTTGGCAAAGTTGTCCCGAGCCCCAGCCATGGGGATGGCTCCTAGACCAATCATGACCAACAGGGCAGATGAAGGCAAAGGTGGCCCAGTGGTAGAAATATTTCAACCCCTCCTACATGAACTTCATTTTCCAATTTCCAGTAATGGGATTGCTGGGTCAAATGGTAGATCTACTTGTAACTCTTTGAGGTAACTCCATATTACTTTCCACAAAGGTTGTACTAGTTTGCAGTCCCACCACAAGTATATGAGTATTCCTATCTCTCTGAATCCACACCAACATTTATTATTTTGAGACTTTTTGATAAAGGCCATTCTCACTGGAACTAAGTGATGTCTCATTGTAGTTTAGATTTGCATTTCCCTGTTAATTAGAGATGTTGAGCATTTTTTCATATGTTTGTTGGCCATTAGTCTATCTTCTTTTGGAAAGTTTGTGTTCATGTCCTTTGCCCACTTTTGGATAGGATTGTTTGATTTTTTTTCTTGCTGATTTTCCTGCGTTTTATACAATTTGACCCAGCAATCCCATTACTGGGCATCTACCCAAAGGAACAAAAGACACTTTATAAAATAGACCACTGCACTCAAATGTTTATAGCAGCACAATTCACAATTGTAAAGATGTGGAAACAACCCAAGTGCCCATAAATACATGAGTGGATTAATAAAATGTGGTATACATATAACATAGAGTTCTATTCAGCCACAAAAAAACAATGATGATCTAGCACCTCTTGTATTATACTGGATAGAGCTGAAACCCATTCTACTAAGTGAAATATCACAAGAATGGAAAACAAAGCGCATGTACTCACCACCAAATTGGTATTAACTGAATTAACTGACCAACACTTAAATACACATATAGTAGTAACATCCACTGAGTGTTTGGCAGGTGGGAAGGGGGAGGCAGAGATGGGTATACACACACCTAACAGGTGCAGTGCACACCATCTGGGGATGGACAAGCTTGAAGCTCTGACTGTGGTTGGACAAAGGCAATATATGTAACCTGTATATTTGCACCCCTGTAATATGCTAAAATAAAAATACATAAATAAAAAATAAAATAAAATGCATGTGTAACCAAAAAAAAGTAAAAAAGAAAATATGGATGAAGTCAAAGATTGAAATTATATAACCAGCCAAACCAGACAAAGGATCAAGATAACCTTAAAATTTGTATCCCCAAAATATGCCGAAATAAAATATATATAAAAAAAGGATCAAGATAAGATTGAGAGTAACAGAGCTGAAAGAGAGAACAGAAAGGGAAATAATGGTAGAAAGAGGATCATCTTAATAATAAAGCTAGATTCAGAGATAGAAACAGAAAACTAGGTGGAATGATTTACATACAGTGAGTAATAAATGGAGATCTGTAAAAGATGAAGCATGATGAGAATTATGTAGAAAAAGAGTTAAAAGATGAGAGAAAAATGGAAGAGAGAAGAGGCAGTATAAAATGAAGAGAGGAAAGAGATGGAGAAATTGTGGGGTCTGAGATGAGCATGAGACAAAAGCAACTTTGGCACAAGGCTTGGTTCCCAGTAGCAGTGAGTTTTCAGAGTAAGTTGTCTCCAAGTATCACACTGGCCTCTGTGACTCACCCAGATTACAAAAGACCTGGCCCTGGCATTTCATGCATTCCTATAAGTTCAGTCACCACCTACAACTTAGTGATTTTAAACACATGTGTCCAGCCAGCCCCATCTTGAAATTTCTACACTCATTCATCCAAGTGATAGAAGGTCTCTGTCTGAGGTCCTGAAGGTTCTATCCTTCTCCACTTGAATGTCTCTCAAGATCTACAAAGTTCAAACTGAACTCCTCCAAAACTGAGCACATCAACTTTTCCCCTTACAACCAGCCTCTGCTTCTCCAGTGTTCTCCATGAGTGAAATCCACTGTTAATATACCCTTTCTTTCAAGTTGAAATTCTTGGGGTCATTCATGAAAGGAAAGGATAAATACAGTGAGGAACAAGAAAAGAGAAAGAGATTTCAGAGGTAGATCCATGCTTTAATATAGAAGTGGGTAGTCACTAATGTTTGGAGGGGATAGGTCACAAATGAAACTATTTACAAATTAAAATTTAGGAGCAGACTTACAAAGACCTGAAAAGGAGAAGTGTTCCTGTGTCATGTGTTTTTCAAGTGGAGTGCCAACAAGTCAAGAAGCAACAGCAGAAAGTAGCCAAACACCTGACATGATGGGTAAGGCTGCCCAAGGGTCTTGGGATGGACACGGCTGAGCGGACACCACAGACACTAGGGAGGGTTGTGACAGGTGATCAGAGTTCAAGAACAGCATGAAGAAGCCTCTGGCTTACCAGCAGGAAGTGGGCCCACAGACCCCAACTGTCAGAAGTTCAAAAGTCTAAAATCAGAGTTCCTAATTCCTGCACGATTGACTGTGAACACACTGTGACAAGGAACAGGCCTGGTCCAGGCCAGAGTCCTGGTCTCTGCCTTTGCTTGGCCTGACCCTTTTGGGAACTGCAGGGAGGCAGGAGATCAATATAGAGCCATGTTTAACAGGATGGGCTCTCGTGGTTATGTAGGAATGATGTAGAAATACAGGGGTAAAAATGGTATCTCATTTACTCTATTAGCATATCAATACTAAAGTGCTGGATTTATACAGTGACTTTCACCCTTGTTCGCAGAACAAAGAAAGCCATGTTCTTACATTGGTAGATAATAGTGTCACTTTGTCACAACCTCAGAAAGGCCTAAAAAAGCCAAATGGTCCTGTTACCTGTCAGGAAGAAGGCCTCAGATAACTATTCTTAAACTAAAAATGCATAGTTTTGAAGGATGTCCTCCAGCATGTTATTGATTTATATGGTGATTTCCTATTAACTTATTTAATCTTCACAAAATATAGAAAACCTGAACAGGATAACTGGTCCTATCCATTTCATAAATGAGGAAATTGGTACATGTAAGTAATTAACAGCTTTTCAAACTCTTAGAAATCTAAAGGTAGACCTTAGATATCAGTTCAGCACCTGTTTGTTTCTTTTAGAAGGAATACAGGGAAATGATATTCACAACATCATTATAAACTCAAGCTTTAACAGTGTGAATTGTCATAAGATTTGTAACTTTTATTTATAAACTACAGTTCTCTGACCACTACCTGTCACTTTCTAGATACCACGGATGCTGGAAACAATTCTGCTTTGAAAAAACACAGTGGAAAAAGAAGTAAGCACAAATATGAATTTACTTGATTTTTATGTGACAAATGAAGTATTTTTAATGATAAGGTTTATTGTCATTATTTTCTATACCTTCCCTGAGATAAAAAAAAAAATAAATGCCATTTGAACTAGCAATTTATCCTTTTCAAAATGCTCATATCTTTATGTTTGACTTTTATTCTGATTTCAAAATGTTTCTTATAAATGTTGGATTGTATCATTGCAGAATTTTTCTATGCATGTATTAACACATTTTGAAATATAATTATAGTTCTTTAAATGAAGTAATTTTTACACATACTTTTTATGTCCTTGCTTTTTAAACTAATATTCATACTGAGAAAATACAAGCATTTAATTTTTTAACTGAAATATGGAAAGACTTATTTCAGTGCTGGTGTAATGTGCATTGTTTTCATTCTTAACATGGTGAGGAGTTTTTTATTTGTTATTGGTCATTTGTTTTTCTTCTTCATAAAACTCTTTGTTGTAGAATGTAGTCAGTGTTCTCTGTTGTGGTGTCTATCTTTTTCTTACTTTGCTGAATGAATATGGAAATACTTATATGGGCCAGGCACAGTGTCTCATGCCTGGAATCCCAGCACTTAGGGAGGCCAAGATGAGAAGATCGCTTGAGGTCAGGAGTTCAAGACACAACGGGACCTCTCTGTACAGAAATTTTTTTTTACATAACCTGGGCATGGTGATGCATACCTATAGTCCTAATTACTTGGGAGACTAAGGCAGGAGAATTGCTCAAAGCAGGAATTCAAGGTTATAGTGAACTAGGGTATCATGCCGCTGCACTCCAGCCTGGGCAACACAGCGAGATACTATCTCTTAAAAATGAAAAAGAAAAAGAAATACTTATATGTTACATATATATTAAATCTTGATCATGTGTGTTTCTCTAATGTTTTGTCCCATTTGTTATTTTTCTTTTAGGTTTCTTAAAGGAATCTTTTGTCCTAGAGAAGTTTATATTTTTATGCAGTTAAATTTGTCAGGCCTTTTCTCACTGGTGCCTAGATTTCATATGGTATTTACAACAGCCATTTCTTCCTCAAGATTTAAAAAATATCGTTCTATATTTGATTCTAGAATGTTTGAAGTACCTGATTATTTTTAATGTTTACATGTACATCCACATGGGATTTGCCTCTTTGTGTATATGAGGTGGGAATTTGAAAAATATTCTCTACACTGTTGCATCATGATTTGAATCTCCAGTTTGATCACACAGTATCTTTACCTGTCTATATTCTGTGTTTGCTTTGGGTTTTTTTTCCATTTTTTTTATTTCAGCATATTATAGGGGTACAAATGTTAAGGTTACATATATTGCCCATGTCCCCTCTCCCCCCTCGAGTCAGAGCTTCAAGCGTGACCATCTCCCAAATGTTGCACATCTCACTCATTATGTTTGTATATACCCATCCCCTCCTCCCCATCCCACCCACCCAACACCCAATAAATGTTATTCCTATATGTCCACTTAGGTGTTGATCCGTTCATGCCAATTTGCTGGTGAGTACATGTGGTGCTTGTTTTTCCATTCTTGAGATACTTCACTTAGTAAAATGAGTTCCAGCTCCATCCAGGAAAATACAAGAGGTGCTATATTCTCATTGTTTTTTAAAGCTGAATAGTACTCCATGGTATACATATGCCACATTTTATTAATCCACTCATGTATTGATGGGCAACTGGCTTGTTTCCACAACCTTGCAATTGTGAGTGGCTAGAGAAGAGAAAGAACTCAGAGGTAGAACCATCCTGATGATTCACTGAGGGTAAATTTTAGGATGAACTCAGAAAGATCTCCCCTTACTCCTTTCCTAAATCCATTAGAACCTTTGATTAGAAATGCATTGAATTTCCAGATTAATTTAGGCAGAAGAGAGTTTTTTTTACCCTTTTATTCATGTCTTATTTAATGTTCTTGCACTAAGAATTTTCTTTGTACAACTCTTGCATTTTTGAAGTTTTATATGTTGTATAAATTTATGTGTTACCATGAATATTTCTTTTTTTTTCATTGTGTAATAACTAGAGTGAGTTTTTTTTTTAATTTCGACATATTATGGGGGTACAGATTTTAAGGTTTCAATAAATGCCCATTCCCCCCCTTTCCCCACAAGTCTGAGTCTCCAGCATGGAGTGAGTTTTAATGAGATGAATCTCTCAAAATTTTGATTTACGTGGAAGATCTGTAGTCATTTTATTACCTACTTAAATATGAGGGAATCAGAATGCCACTGATTTAATATAAAATTGCACAAGAATTTACACAGTTTAGAAATCCAGATGTCACTTAAACTATTACAGCCAGTCTCAGAAATTATCAAATGTCAAGATAATCAAATTACAGGTTTCTTTGGAAATTAGTTTCATGAGAAATGGCAATAATTTATATTTGGGGGGGAGGGAGTATTTCAAAACACCTTCAAATAATTCTCCGGAACAAATTTATATTAACAGATAAAAAAGAAAAAATGGAATGGTTATGAATAAACACATCTCCATATATTATATATTATTTATTATTTAATACAAAAGAATAAAACTTATTTTCTTCCGAAATTTCTCACTTTCTTTAACACTATCTCAAATAACATTCTTTATATTATGGTACAGAATGTTCCTCTCCTTTTACAACTATGGGTTGACAGGAATTTCCTTTCATCTTTTTCTGTAATTTCTTTTGTTATGAAAATATATGTTTTACACATCTGGTCTATAGAATTTCTTTAGTTTGCCTTCTAAGAAATGTAAGCCCAGACACCTCAATGTTATTGGCAGAAATAGCAAATGTCTGCAAAAGATTTCACCTTACAACAGTGACATAGGGTGCATACAGATTTTCTACTACAGCTCTCCCATTCTCCATTCTGAATCAGTTTGAGATCTTGTATCTTTTTGTTTTCAGATTTCCTTTCTTGTCTTCACCTAAATACATAATGAGAACAATTAGTTCAATATTTAGGTGAGGATGCGTGTGATATCTTTTTTCAAACTATATCTTATGTAATATTTTATAAGCATTACTAAAACTTATAGTCACTTATTATTGTCAACATCAATAAAATACCTTCTACATTTTTTTCTTTTATCTCGAAATACTGATGATCTCTTTCCTTAAACCCTTTGCATTTACCAGCCCCCATCCTCACGGATGTTAACACACTTCCTTTTCCATTGCTCTACTTACACCTCCCACACTGCCAATTCTCCCACAGCTTTTCTTCCCTGTAAATCAGACCTCAGCTGTACTAAAGGCTCAGTCTTTCTTCAAGGTACCTACCTGTTTTGGGTGATGATATACAAACGGGCTTCAAAACTGCCTATCATTGCCAGAGTGAGATACAGAATTTGGTGGAGCAGAAGGAAGAGCCCAATTTGGAGGATTTAGGGAAGCTCTTAAATAGAGGGGTAGAAGTCTTTGGTACAGATGCCAAGTATTTTGAAAGACTCTGGCCAAGTGCATGCTCACACTAAAAACTGGGTAGAATCTTGTTGGCTGCAGCTGAAGTTGTCATAGCTCAGCCTGTTGGAAATGGCAGGACATTTCATAGTGACCCTCACTTGCACAGGATAAAGTGTGAACCCAGAGCCTATGATGGTCTTCCTAGGAGCATGATTTGTGTGTCTTGATCAGTGAAGGATAGGATCCATGGCTGACTCCCTGACTTCCTTCAGGTGTCTGCTCAAGTGTTGACGTATTAGAAGTTTTTCCTGATCCTTCTATGTAAAATAGCACATCCTCTCCCCTCCACACACACTTCTAGCTCCGCTCTCTACTCCCTGACACCCTTTGCTGGTACACATTTCATCAGAGCACTCTGTCATCTTATGTACTTATTTCTTCATTGTTTGTCTCCCCACTAAAATGTAAGCTCTAGGCCAACAAGGACTTTGTTTTATTCACACTGTATCCCAGCACCTAAGATAGTGGGTTGATTCACAGTAAGTGCCCAATAAATAGCCATTGGATAAGCAACTACATGAATAAATTAATTCTAGCAGTTTGTGAAAATTTAATCTAAATATATGATACCATAAAGCATATACTTAAACAATAGAAAATATTAAAAATAAAAGAATGGATGAAGAAATGTCAGGAAACTACAAATTAGAAGTTTAGGGATTTTTCATTGTTTACTCTTTGTCATGAATGATGACCAATTATCTATCAATGGTGTTGGCTAACTCGGGTTCTCTGAAGGTCTCACTATGGGGGTGACGTGACTTCTAGACTGATGTTCTCAGTGGGCAGCAGGCTGGGATTCTCCCAGATTGGCCACAGGTGAGTGCCTTGCTGGCCTCACAGGAGAGGCAGGGGATAGGCAGCAGGTATGGGAAGCAGTGATGTAAAAGGAAAAGGAAGAGACCTCTACTCAGCAACCTGGGGCCTTAGACTTGCAAATATCTGTTCCCAGGCACATTGGTTTCTCCAGTCAAGAAGATCAAACTGGTAGGGCTTATATGAGGGTGGCCTGCAGTGATCACCTGATCATGGCCTTTCTGAGTGGGAGTTGCTGTCTGCCCCTTGCCTCCTAACACTTGGCAGGCCTTGGCATCACTGTGATCAAGTGAGTGACCTGGGAGAATGTGCTGCTCTTCAGACTGAGCGAATGGACTCACGCTCTTCTCTTGTCAACTGGGTCACCACGATCTCCTACAGGAGATCCCCCACCCTCTTTCATGTCACCCTTTGACCTCTCCTTTCACCTGATTTTTCATGTTTTCAATGTGCAGAAGAGTATATCTTTGTATAATCTGTCTATATTATCCTTTATAATTATGTTTTTTAATCTTGTTTTAAAAATCTTGGCCTAGCCTGAGGTTATGAAGCTCTTGTCCTACTTTTTCTACTTTATTGGGTATCTTGACCAATGAAGTCAGATCCAGTGAATAAATACTCTCTCTTCCGTTCCTAAGATGGACAGTCTGACAATCATTCTTCAGGGTTCTCCAGAGGGTCCCCAGCAAGACGGAGGCTCAGTTGACCACATTGGTGACCAGCCCTGTTGGCTCTGCCTCTCACCCTCCTCTCTTCCTGGTTTCTCGCCCTGATCCTAGTGATCACTTCAAAAAAAACTTACCAAACACAAATTTTTATCTCAAGAACTGCTTGTGGGAATACCAGGCAAAGATAACTTTATTTCAACATGTAGATATTTCATTCTTTTGGACCTGATTTTTTTAGTGTGGCATGAGGTAGGAGTCTGATTCATTTCAACATGGATAAGCAATTGTCTCAGCTTCTCCACTGATGTGTACTGTCACACATGGTATTTGTGTGGGGGGGAGCGGGGAGAGAGAGAGAGAGCGTGACTGCAAATCCAAATTTGTTTCTGGGCTTTCTAGTCTAATCTATTGCTCTATCTATACTGCATCAACATATATCATACTCTTTTAAGTACTATAACTTTATAATATCTTAATATCAGACAGGGTAAAGTCTCTCAACTTTTTTTCTTTTTCAAAATCATCTCAGCTATTATGGCTATTTTCTCCTTCTTATAAATTTTAATATCATTTTTTAAGCCTAAGAGATCCTGTTAAATTTTTATTGAAATTACAGAGAATAAATTTGGAGAGAATTGACATTTCTAAAATATTGACTTTTCCTACTCATGAACATTAGATATCTCACTATTTACTGTTTCCCTTTTAGATCCTTCATTCATCTATTCAACAAATATTTATTTCCAAAGCTGCTCAACAGGGGTAAAGAAGTGAGCAAATCCTCATGAAGCTTACATTTTACTGCAAGTATATAGACAATACACAAATAAGCATAATATTTAAATGGTGACAATAATATAAAGAAAAATAAAGAGTAGTGGAGGTATAGAGTGACAAGAAACATGCCATTTTTATAGGGTGGCCAAGGAAACCCTTACTGACAAGCTACATGTATTAATAACTCAAAATCTAAATGAGGTGAAGGACTAAGTCATGGAGCTGAGGCAGAGAAAACTTTAATTGCAAAGGCCTGAGACAGGACCAAGCATGGTTTTCAGGGAATGGGCAGGAGGCCACTGGCTGGAGAGGAGTCAGCTAGGAAGTGGTTTGTCAGGGGCTTGTGGATCTCACAGGACATGGTGAAGACTTTTAAGAGGAAAAGACATTGGAGAGTTTTGAGCAGGGGAATGATATCATCTGAGTTATATTTTTAAAGGCATGCTCTGGATTCCACACAGAGAATAGACTTTAGGAGGGCAAGGATGTGAGATCAGCAAGGAGGCTGTCGTAATGGTCTAGGCAGGGTCATGGCAGAGTGGACTAAGCTGGTATCAGTGAAGGTGTTCAAAAGCAGGAGGATTCTGAAAATACATGTATGCTTGAATGGGTATTCATGCATACATGTATATACATATACAGTCAATTCTCATTATTCCTGGTAGTTACATTCTACGAAATCACCACAAACACAGAATTAGTGAATATTAGACTATTGCTTCCAGTCAAAATACAGAATTAGGTCCCCATAAACCTCCGGTCACAACATTTTCATCAGCCAATCAATACATAACTTTGTTTTATGTCTGTTTCTGTTTAAAGACTCTTTATTTAATATGTATGGATTCATTAACATTGAACATGGCCAACAGCACTAAACCATGCCTGAGTGAAGATTATCTAACATACATATTTTCTGCCTAAGGCATATCACAGCCTCCTGCATTTAGGAACACTAGACAGAACACTTTTGTAGAACTCCTCAACACTATATCTGGGGACTATTTTAAACAGTGAAATCACCACCAAAAGACACAAATATCCTGAATTAAAAAAAAGTGGTCCTAAATTGAGCACTAGGATACTAATTGACAGTGTGAGAATTGAAGCAAGAAGGCAGAGCATCACCTTGTTTGACCTTACCTGAGGACCTGAAGGGGTAACTCAAATTTTCCACTGCTCTCTGTATGTCCACAAATGGCCAGGAAAGCACCGTGCGTATGATTTGAAGCTTCAGGTAAATTTAAGCTAGCAGGCAAATTTGCAACTATGGAATCTGTGAATAATGAGGATTGAGTGTATGTGTGTATATATATATTTGTGTGTGTGTATAGATACACATCCTTTGTAGACTTAATGTTTTGAAGTTAGATAATACAGTCACTTGATTAAAACAATTGGTATCATAAAACATTATACTAGCCAGTGGAAACTCTTGCTCCCACTTTCCATCTGACCATTTTCCCATCTCCTGCCACAGGTGGTCACTTTTATTATTTTCTTATGTATCTTTTAGAGCTTTTTAATGCAACTAGACAAAAATGAATATATATTCTTATTTACTCTGATTTACATAAAAGGTAGTACACAAAGTTCTGCATTCTTTTTTTTAACGTTGTCACTGTAGCTGTTTGATTTTTCCAAATCATCACAAAGAACACTTCAGCTGTACAGTGTTTCATTGTAGGAGTGAACCACAACTTATTTACCCAATTCCCTGTTGAATATATTGCTAGTGCAAAAATGTTGCAATGAACAACTATGCATATATGTCACTCTCATGTGTTCAAGTATAACTGTAGGATGAATTCTGCCATGTAGGATTACTGAGTCAAAAGATATTGAGGACACCTTTATAATCTTGATAGATATTGCCATATTGCCAATCATTGGTTTTTGTGTGAATTCACATTTCCTCTGGTAATGTGTAAGCATGATTATATCTCAAAAGCCTTATCAAAAGAGTATGTTGTCAAGGATTTGCCAATTTGACAAGTGAAAAAAATGATTTTTCCCTGTTGCTTTAATTTGCATATATTCATTGGTGAAGTTGAGTAGCTTTACATATATATTTAATAATATTGATTTATAATTTTTCTGTGAACTGTCTTTATATCCTTTCCCCCAGTTCTCTATTATGTTATTGTTCTTTCTTAACAATTTCTGATAATTATATTAGGTAGATTAACCTTTATAAGCTAGGTCGTAAATTTTTTCTCAGTTTGATATTTGTCTCTTGACTTTGCTTATCATGACTTTGGCTATGGAAAAAAATATATTTTTATGTAATTCACATTTATCAATCTATTGGATTGATATTGGATTTGGTGTCATGGTTAGAAAAACCTACTCCACTCAAGGTTTATAGAATAATTCTTCATTTTGTATAATATTATACGCTTTCATTTTTTATATTAAAATCTTTGATCCATTTGAAGTTTATGTTAGTTTATTGCGTGAAGAATAATTTTTTTTCTTTCCAGACCAGTATTCAGTTGTCCCAATAACATTTATTAAAATGCTCACTTTTCCCCAATAATTTAATTTGCTAGCTCTATTATATCTAAAATTCCCATAAATATTGGCACGTATTTCCAAATTTTGTTACGTTCACTTGGTATCTATTTTTATTCAAGCAACATTAGTTCAATGGCTTAGCTCTTGATATTTTAACTTCTAATGAATGGGACTGGCCTCCCTGGGTTCTGCCTGGTATTCTTAGTTTTTCCTGGTATTGTTTGTTATATTTCCATATCAATTTTAGAATCAGATTTATTCAATTTTTAAAAACTATCTATTGGTACTTGTAGTGGGATCATCTTAAATTTATAAATTTACATAGGGAGAATTTCCATCATTATGAAGAGACTGTCTCTCCAAGAGCTGGAGAGACAAGTTGGTCCATTCTGTTCAAACAGTTCTTCGCAACTTCAGTAGCACTTTGACATTTTTCCTGTGTTACAGAAATAGCTAACAATAGTTAACAATAGCTCAATAGTGAAGCCATTGAGCTGATGTTGCCTGAATAAAAGTAGATACCAAGTGAATGGTAAATGTTATGGGTAATAGAGACTTTCTGTTTAGTCTGAGATTTCTTGTTGTTGTTGTTGTTATTGTAAATGAGTTATTTTAACTAATTTTTACTCTCATGTAGGAAAGCTATTCATTTCTATATTTAAATTTTAAAACTTACTGAATTTTCCTACTATTGTACTATATTTTAAGTGCTTCTCTTGGCCATTCCAAGTATACAATTATTTAATCTGCTTTATTTTGTTGTACTTTTTCTAACTTTTCTGAGACAGACATTTAATTCAATTGGGGTCATTTTTTTAACTAATTCATTGTTCAAGGATATTATTTCTTCTGTGGGCACTGTATTAGCAATCTCCTATAGGTTCTCATAGGCACTGTTTTTATTATTGTTATTTGCTAGATATCTTGCCATTCGAATATGTATTTCCTCTTTGACTCAAAAATTAGGAGAGGGTGGGGAAATGTACATATTCTCTTTTCTGGGTATAGAGTTCAATGTGTATCAGTCATATCGACCTTATTAAATACATCATTTGTGTCTTCTATCCTTTTGTATTTTGTTCTCTGATCTCCCATAGGCTAAAAGAAGCAAAAATAGAGGCCAGGGGCGGTGGCTCACACCTGTAATCCTAGCACTTTGGGAGAACAAGGCAAAAGGATCGCTTGAGCCCAGAAGTTCAAGACAAGCTTGGGCAACACAGCAAGACTCTGTCTCTACAAAAAATAGAAAAATTTACCATTCATAGTAGTGCACACCTATAATCCCAGCAATTTGGGAAGCTGAAGCAGGAGGATTGCTAGAGTCCAGGAGTTTGAGGCTGCAGTGAGCTATGATCACATCACTGCCCTCCAGCCTGGGAGACAGAGCAAGACCCTTTTTTCAGGGAGAAAGAAAAAGTTGTGGAAAGTTCTATAGCAAATAAGATCTCCCTTGAAAATGATTTGATCTTTTTGCCTACTCTGCCTGTTCAATTCTTTCTTTATCTTTAAAGTCCAGTAAATTTGCTGGAATATATCTTAGTGTTAACTGTTTAGAGTAGGTTTCTCACCTACAGGATGAAAATATATGAACTTTTGATATGTACTTCCATTTTATGCAATAATTTCTTAAGTTTATTTTGAATTTATCTTTAAATATTTTTTCTATTATTTTGATTTTCTTCTTCAGGAACTTCACTGATTTGTTCACTGCCTTCCATTGATTATTTTCTCCCTAATTTTTTCTGATTGTTCTTAAAATTCCTTGTTTCCTTTTCTTATTTGTATAATCTATGTCCTTTCCTTTAATTTCCAAAATGTCTAATCTCCTTTATTCTCCTCCTAAATTTGTTTTTATTTCTCTGATGGAGTTTTTGTTTTCCCTTCTACTTCTTTCTTAACTACTAGCTGTCATAAACATGAGTTACAGCTTTAGCTTTTCAAGGCCTGCCTCTGAATTCCAAAAGGTTTACTTAAATGGTGATTTATGATATCTACTGTTGCTCAACCCTCTTGACACTATCAAGACACTATCTGCTGTCAGCTTCTGCCTGATTTCAGCTGCTTTTTGAATTTTCTGTATTGTGAATCATAGGACCTCATGTGGATATGTAAAACCATAGTGTAAATGGCTGGAACTGTGTAAATATTGTTTTGTGTAAATATTGTTATTGTTGTTTTCTGTGTGATGTTGGTAACTGGGGATTTAGTCCCACAAAAGTGGGAGGAAGCCTCAAAAATAAAATACTTGACAACTACTGATAAATAAAGCTTATAAATCTTCATTTATAGTTCTAAAGGATTATGTTCTTTCTTTTCTGTTGAAGGGGGAAAGAGAAGACATATAGCTAATGTAAAAAGTCTCCAGAGAAGTAAGAAAAAATGTGAGTATTCATTCCTTTGAGCTTGCTGTGGTCCTGACATTCCTGCCAGACGCCATGCTTGCTGTAGCCTGAACATCTCCTGTATCTCCTGAACACTCATGTATTGATGGGTGCTTGAGTTGTTTCCACATCTTTTTGATTGTGAATTGTGCTGCTACAAACATACAAGTGAAGATGTCTTTATTATAGAATGTCTTTTTTTCCTTTGGGTAGATGCCCAGTAATGTGATTGCTGGATCAAATGGTACTTCTACTTATAGTTCTTTGATATATCTCCATATTACTTTCCACAGAGGTTGTAATAGTTTGCAGTCCCACCAGCAGTGTAAGAGTGTTATTTTCCCTCCTAATCCACGCCAACCTTTGTTGTTTTGTGACTTTTTGAGAAAAGCCATTCTCACTGGAGTTAAGTGATAAATCATTGTGGTTTTGATTCGCATTTCCCTGATGATAGCAATGTTTAACATTTTTTCATGTTTCTTGGTCATTATTCCATCTTATTTTGAAAAGTTTCTGTTCATTTCCTTGACCCACTTTTTGATAGCGTTGTTGGATTTTTTCTTGCTGATTTTCCTGAGTTCTATATAGATTCTAGTTATTAGTCCTTTATCATATGTATAGCATGTAAATATTTTCTCCCATTCTTTAGGTTGTCTATTCACTCTAGTGATAGTTTCTTTGGCTGTTCAGATGCTTTTTAATTTGATCAAGTCCCATTTATTTATTTTTGTTGATGATGTGATTGTTTTGGGGATATCCTTCATAAATTCCTTGCCTAGGCAGATGTCTATAAGAGTTTTTCCAACATTTTATTTTATAATTCTTATGATTTCATGTCTTAGGTTTTAGTCTGTTATCCATTGTGAGTTGATTTTTGTGAGAGCTGAGAGGCCCTGATCCTGTTTCAGTCTTCTACATGTGGCTATCCAATTTTCACAGCACCATTTATTCAATAGAGATTCTTTTCCACAGTGTATACTTTTGTCTGCTTTGTCAAACATCAGATGGCTATATGAGGCTACATGAAGTTTTATATCTGGGTTTTCAGGCCTGTTCCATTGGTCTATGTCTCTGTTCTTGTGCCAGTACCATGTTTACTATAGCCTTGTAGTATAGCCTGAAGTTTGATAAATTGATGCCTCCCAATTTGTTCTTTTTCCTTAAGGTTGCTTTAACTATACGGGGTCTCCTTTGGTTACCTACAAAGCATAGAATTATTTTTTTGTAGATCTGCAAAAAATGATGTAAGTATTTTCATGGAGATTGCATTGAATCTGTAGATCAGGTTGGGTAGTATAGATATTTTAACAATGTTGATTCTGCCATTTCTTGAGCATAGTATGGTTTTCTATCTGTTTACATTCTCTGCTATTTCCTTCCTCGGTGTTTCATAGTTCTCCCCGTAGAGGTCTTTTACCTCCTTAGTTAAATATATTCCTAGGTATTTTATCTTCTTTGTTGCTATTTTGAAAGGTATTAAGTTTTTTACTTGGTTCTCAGTTTGACTGTTGTTGTATATGAATGCTATTGATTTGCATACATTGATTTTGTAACCCGAGACTTTCCTGAATTTAATATCAATTCCAGTAGTCTCTTGGTAGAATCTTTGGTGTTTTCCAGATATAAGATCATATCATCAGCAAGCAGCAATAGTTCGTCCTCCTATGCACCATTTGGATGCCCTTGATTTCCTTCTTTTGTCTGATTGCTCTGGCTAGGATGTACAGCACTATGTTGAATAGAAGTGGTGAAAGAGGGCAACCTTGTCTTGTTCCAGTTCTAAGTAGAATGCTTTCAGTTTTTCCCTCTTCAGTATGATGTTGGCTGTGGGTTTGTCATATATGACTTTTATCGTTTTTAGGTAAGTCCCATCTATGCCTATTTTGTTAAGCATTCTTTTCATAAAAGGATGCTGAATTTTGTGGAATGCTTCTCTGTATCTGTTGAGAGGATCATATGGTCTTTGTTTTTACTTCTGTTAATTTGGTGAATTACATTTATAGTTTTGTGTATGTTGAACTATTCCTGCATCACTGGAATGAAGCACACCTGGTCGTGATTTGATTATATTTTTGATTAGCAGCTTAATTCAATTTGCTAGGATTTTATTGATAATTTTTGCATCTATATTCATAAGTGATATTGGCCTGTAATTTTTTCTTCTTTTGTTGTTATTGAGTCTTTTCCTGGTTTTGATATCAGGTTGATGTTGGCTTTGTGAAATGTGTTAGGGAGGATTCATTACTTCTCAATGTTGTGGAATAATTTCTGGAGGATAGGCACCAGTTCTTCTTTGTAGGCCTGGTAAAATTCGGATGTGACACCATTGGGTCCAGGACTTTTCTTTTTAGTAAAGTTTTTTACTGCTGCTTCAATTTTAGTGCTTGATATTGGTATGTTCAGGTTTTCTATTTCTTACTGACTGAGCTTAGGAAGGCTGTGTGTTTCTAAAAATTTGTCTTTTTCCTCCACATTTTCAAGTTTATGTGCATAGAAATATTTATAGTATTCAGAGATGATATTTTGCATTTCTGTGGTATCAGTTATAATTTCTCTTTCATTTCTGATTAGGTTTATTAGAGTCATTTCTTTTCTGCTTCTAGTTAATCTAGTGAGAGACATATCAATTTTGATTATATTTTCAAAGAACCAGCTTTTTGTTTCATTAATCTTTTATATAGACCCTAATTTCTTTATGTAGTTGTACTTATTTTTGAGAAATATATGAGATTGAGAGTATTTCCAAAATCTGTCATGGAAAGAAAAAAGATACCACCACAAACAAATAATTTGTGATGAATCTGCAACCAGGTCCTAGGGTTCAAGGACTCCTTACAGTACAGCCTCTGCTGAACAGATAACTCTATAGTTGTCTATATTAAAAATCCTGTGTAACTCACAAGTGATGTAGCCAGCTGTCTGCTTGCCTATCACATGTGGTCATTGTGTGGACATAAGTCTACCACTTGACCTCTTCTGCCTTAGTTTACTCATCTGTAAGGTGAAATTAAGTGTGTTAGACTGACTGCCCTTCAAGGCCCATCCCAACTTCCTACCTGGCTTCACATTCTGTGAATCCACCACCTGATTCCCTAAGGACCATGGACAGCTTCCCCCACCCCACCCGACCCATCATCATACACATGAAGTGGGTTTAAGGGATTCCCTTATATCACTGGCTAGAAGGGTAGGAAAAGCAGCTCACCATTCTCAAGTTCGTTTTAAGACCTTAATACCTGTTTCTACTGAGTTAGATCCTTAGTCCCCACCACCACCTCCGGCAGGTAAAGGTTCTAAAATGCAAAGCCTGTGCTAGAATCATTTGCAGATGATTCTATATCACCACTGGGCTTCACTTTCAGCCAGGAGAAAGCTTCTGTGGAGGAGGGTGAAGAAAAAAGAAGACAGACATCATCTCCTGCCCAGATGCCCTATTGTGATCCTATTCTCCATTCAGCCAATCTCTGCCTCAAATTTATAGACAAGTGTGTCACCTAAAACTCTTCCTCAGGCCACATAACTATACATATATTTGGCTATAAATTCCCCGTGAGTATAGCAGAAGCCATGTATTCTACTGCCTCTCCAGAGTTGATGGTGGCCAACTTCCTTGGGAATCAGATATTGGATGGTGCTTCTAGAAGGTCTATATCCCTGCTGCAGTGACCCAGTCCAGCTCCCATCCACAGGGTCCCCACCAGGCCATGAAAATCATGCTTCTTCATTGACTTCTTTGCCGGCTCCCAGCTCAGCCCTCTGTCACCACTGACTCCTATAGCCATGACTTCAGCTTGGCAGCTCTCAGGGGTGAGTCTGGTAGTCTCTCCCTCCCTGGCAGCCCCAGAGACAGAGGTCCACCTCCTGCATGGATGTCTTAAATCCTTCTCACTTGGCTTGAGGGGAGGTGTCTGAGAATTCTCTCCAAAGAAATGTAGATTCTCTCATAAGGTCTGGTGGGGGGAATGCTGACTCTGGCAGAACCAGGCTTCCTATCCCCCACCATGTTCTATGCAGCAGTGATGGACTAGTAAGTTGCCTTAGAATATATGAGTAATGTGATCCTATTGCATTATCCTTGGACATTGAGGCCTCTGCTCATACCCCAAGATAACTGAAGAGTCACCTAAACATCCTGATATACTCCTTTGCACAGAATTATTAGTCTCAACTATTAACAACATTTTTAAAAAAATAAATTTTTATTTTACTTCTGACCATATTATTATTTTAAAAGATTAGCATAGAGTTTTAGTGGTTATTAGGTAGTTATTAAAACTGGTAGACCCAAGAATGGTTAAATTCTATTTTGTTCTTATCTTTACAGTAGGAACATTTGAATTATTCTCCTCTAGGTATGTTGGAATGTGCAATTAATTAATATTAACTGTACACCCCCTAGTGATCTATCAAATACCAGGTCTTATTTCTTCTATCTAACTGTAGATTTGTCCCCATTAATCGACCTCTGCTCATCCCTGCTCTTGCAGTGAGCAGTGTCTTCTAGAACTCCCCTGCCCTGAGCTTCCCTTTCAGCCACAGGGAAAGCTCAGGGGAGGGACAGTGAAGCAAAGCAGACGGCCAAGGGGGAGACAGACGCCAGCCTGTTCGGTGCCCCCATTCGCTGCCCTGCTGCCATCCTGCTTTCTGTTCCCCCAGGCGATGCCTCAAATAGGGAGACAAGACTAAAATTTGACAGGCTTTTCTCCATCTCCATAACTTCAAAGCAATAATAGGGCTGGAAATGTCCCTTACCACCAGGGGGAAAGTCACTGTGGGAGCAGTGGATGTGGCCACCAAGCTTGAGAGCTCAGATCCTGCTGCCCCAGGCTGTTGGGTAGGATTTTGGGGGTTGGAGCAGAGGATGACATTATCTACAGGTATCTAATCTGCCAGAAAAGAAAGACATTGAAGTGTAACTAATTTGGGGGGAAAATCCCTGCAATCATTTTAAATTATAAAGGAAGGATCTGAAGAGTGTGGGAGAGATGCTTCCCAGTTATAGAGGAACATGGAATGAAAAAATTGCTTCCTTGCAGATCAAAGAATTCCCAAAGATAAAAGTATGAATTTTCAACTTCCTAAACTTCCTGTGACCTGTGGTAAGGCAAAGGGGACTCTAAATAAGAAGAAATTAAAGAGAGGTAAGTTTCCTGGTCTTCTAGGATTTTCAACTGGAAAATACCCATGCAAATAGCGCACTGTTGTGGAATAGATATCTGCTTTGGGGGGCCCCAAGACCAGCCCCAGGTCTGATTTACTAGGACCTCTCCTAGGACTTGGTACAAAGTCACACTCCCAGTTCGGGTTTTTAAGACTGAAAGAATGCAAAGCAAAGTCAGCAAAGGGAAAAGGCAGGTGGGCTGAAGTCCAGAGGAAACCAAGGGCCAGCTTCCCAGAGTCCTCTCTGGGTGGAGTCACACAGGACTCACTGCTTGAAGGTCAGAGAAATAGGGACCTCAGCTTGTCTTGGTTTTACAGGAACTCAGCTTGTCTTGGTTTTACAGGAACGTCCAAGAGGTGTATAAAGAGTGAGGCTGGAAGATGGTTGACTCTCAGGGAATTTGAAATTCTTGGAGGCTACAGACTATCAAAGAACTGGAAGCTAAGCGTACGCTGTGGTGGATATACCCTGAAAGAGCTGATAGAGGTATTCTACTGGCAAACAGTTTGAATCAAGGATTTGGCTGTCATGCCAGGCTTTGCAGAATTTCTCAGTGTCCAGAAAACTATCATGACTCCCCTTGCCCAAGGCCCAATGCATACACTGTTCCTATTAATAACATTGCTCCAGGTGTGACCGTGGCTGGCTTATACTACAGCTTACTCCTCTAAGCACAGTAACTCTTCTCCTTTTCAAGGACAGTAGATTGTAGCCTTGACTCTGCCATGAATAAACTGTGCAGTTTGGTCACATGAAAGTAACTTAAATTGGAAGCAAAGGGGCCTCAATCCTTGGAGGCCAATGTTAAAAATAACATAGTAGAATTATATTTCTGAAAAGAATACATCAAGATGGGTAGTTCCTACATTACACAATATTTCTTTTCATAAGCCACCTCAAATTTGTTCTTGGAAGAGAATACAAATAAATTGCATTTTAAACTAACTGTTTTGCTCCTCATATGAATCCCTTGATGTGGACAAAGCAGGGACAGGCACTCTGCTGCAGGTGAACCTGTGTCTTTTGACTCTGGATACAATAATTTCTCAGTTGCTCACCTCAGACAGCCCTTCCCTGGGCCACTCTAACCACAAAGAAAAGGTCTGTGTTAAGCAAATGTTTGCTGAAACACATCTAGAGCCATGAGGGAGCACAGGTGCGAGCCCTACCTGGGCAGGGGCTGTGCCTTAGGAGCCACAGGCTGCACAGTGCGAGTGCTCTGAAGAGAGACACCTGTAGGAAGAGATGCGGCAGGAAGGAAGGTCATTTCTGGCTTTGAGGTTGATGACAGTTTCCTGGAACACTTTGCGATGAGCTGGGTGTAAAGAGCAGAACAGTTCTTACAAGTGAAAATGTAGAACAGGGCATTCTACATTCATAAAAAAGGATGGCATGAAAATCTGCTCCTCAAAGTGTCAATAAGTTGTGGATAATGAGGCGTGATACATTCACTGGACTGACTGTGGACATCATCAAGCCAGAGGAAGTAGTCTGAACATTTCCTTTATCCTTTAGTTTCACGGAAAACAGTCTCCATAAAGATATATTGAATTTGAGTTGGCAGTGGGACATCGAGGTAGAAATATCTGGAAGACAGTCAGAAATATCAAGCCCACAAAATAAAAACAAGGGCCAATTATATCTTTAATCTCTTTTCTCTTTCAGAATGGACATATACAAAACCCACCAAGAACAAGAACAGTAATTATCAAGTGACTTTCTTCTGATGTCTCATTGGTCATACTGTTGATTTTCCATTGCTGTAGCCTTACATTCTTTAAATTGACCAATCATGATAAAATTTGACTGTAAAATATGGTGCCTTTGCAGTTGCTGCTTTCAAATATTATATGATGTACCAGGCTGGCATGTCTTTGAGCATCAAAACATTTGAGATAGAGGTGGGAACAATCCTGAAAATTAGATAAGATAGAGCTGACTCATGAGTGTGATTTATTAACAGATATGAATCCCATACTTTCTTGAAATTAAATGTAAAAGACAGGGCTGGAGTTGGAAAACCAAGAGTGATTTTGAAATGCACAAAACAGTACATTTAACAATTATTACCTTTACGATCTCAACTTAAACACTGATTGTTTTTCATTGGTTTTTATAGTTTCTGTCTTTAATGAAATAAGAATGAAACAAAAGTTTCCCTAGAAACATTGCATGGTCACTACGCATGTGTAGCCATATTCACCCAGGGAGGCAAACAACAAAAAACACCTTCTCTTTCTTCCTTTCGTCTTTTTCCTCCACTACACACACACACACACACACGCGCGCACACACACACGCACGCACACGCACACGCACACAGGTTTTCCTTCAGGCCACCCTTGAGAGCAGAGTGAGTGGGAGGCAGAAGTGTCCTGCAAAGCTGCTGACCAGGAGAATGGTTTCCTGTGTGCGGAGGCTCTCTGGCCCACCAGAGACGCCGTGCAGACCTCACTGCCATCCAGGAAGCGAATCCTCCCTCCATGGAAGTGGCATGTGGAGTTCACAGACCACCGGTCTCCTGCGGGGTGGATTCCAGGGCAGGTGGTGAGAGCCTGTGTGCTCTCCACGGCCTCTCCAAGGCTGAGCGTGAGGGGAACCTGGGGAAGGAAGGAGGTGGACGAACTTCCACTTTCCTAACCTCTGACACCAGTGACCTTGCATAACTCTGCCACACCAGGACATCGTGGTTTTCACAGAGCTGGCTCCTGGGGCTATTGGCTACCCTGGCTTGATGACTAGAGACTCAGTGACTAGGTCCCGCATCCACTGGGATTTCTGGAGAAGGACACATTATTTGATCTATTTCTTAAGGCCTAATATTTCTGTCCAGATAATGAAGGCAGACTCAGTCTGGGCCAATCAATTCAGTTGGCCTCCCACAACCCTTCATTGCAGGCTCCCCCCCTCTATTCCCTGTGGCTCCAGGCACAGGGGTGACTGCCTCAGTTCTCAGAGCGTCTCTCCAAAGGGTCTCCTTCCCCAAACCATTGTCTTCTGATGCTCCCGTCACTCACAGCACCACAGCAGGTGCTGCTGTTGGCAGCTTCCCTGCCCCTAAGTTTCTTGTTAAACCTGCTGCTGGCAGCTGACAGGCTCTGGATAGTAAGATATAAAAGTCCAAGCTGATTATTTATTGTCTGCTAAGAAACCTCTTCTCCTGAGTGACAACTGTGCTCATTTGTGCCTCCAGGCACAGACCCACAGTCCACAAACTCCTCCCCCGGCTCTTTCTTTAACTCCTGGGGAGCTAATGGCAACAATGCAGGATTCACTGACAGCTCAGACCTTATTCCATCATATTAAAATCTCAATAAATCACTCTTTGGTGAGTCCATTTAAATAATGCAATGTAGACAAGTAGAAAAGACACTATATTCCTGGACCAGGATTTGCCAGCCAAGTAATAAATTTCTCAGATCGTCTTCAATTCATCCTTTTTTTGTTGTTGTTGCTAGCCATTCTTTGTCAATGTCTCTGTTTTCATAAAGTAAACTTTTCTGGTCTGACACACAGTCACTATCTCCTGAACTTCACTGCAGACCAGAATGCTTTCCTCTTAAATCCCTACTCATTGTTGTTCCTTAATGTGTTGAGGAGAGAAATTTTTAAGTGTCACCTTGGTAGATGCAAAGGCCACATGTTCCAGCATCCCAGGGTCTCGCTGATCCCAGTGCTGTCTATATCATCTCCCCTTCTAGCCAGAAAACTCGAATATTTGTGTGGTGTGCAAAACATGGGGAACGTTGCTCTGCTGTGACACCTGTCCAAGATCCTTTCATGAGAACTGCCACATCCCACCTGTGGAGCCTGAGAGGTAAGACACACACCCAGCCCCCAGCCCTTCCTTCAAGGTATAATAGCAAGAGGTGTCACCACCACCTCCCGTTCGTGGTTCCCAGCCCTGCACTCTGATGGGGTGAGGCCAGCATACACTGGGTGCTGGTTTAAAGCACATGCCCTGCTGTGGGAACACCACAAAGTTGATACAGCTGGTGATAAAATCAGCCTTCAGCAGACCAACCCAGTGGTCTATCGAGGCAACTGACTCTGGTCCACAGCGCACATGAGACGAATGTGAATGTGAAGTCCGGGGTGGGAGTGCCCGCTGCACGTCCTGTGCTGTTAAATGTGTGTTTGGGTGGAGGTGATGATGTGCAGGATGCCATGGAGCTTGGAAAGGTGTGTGGGTGGTGTTGTGGGCAGAACTGCTGTGGTCAGGAGGATGATCTCCACCGGGAAAGTGTCTGTCCCTCTGAGAACAGAGCATTGCCCTCCCATCATGGAGGAGGCTAATGTGATCCACCTGCTCCCAGGGTGTTATCTCACAGGATCCGGGTAAACCCCTGCTTTTGGCCAGCTGGGCAGTCTGCAGAGGCAGAACACAGATCAGCTTTTTAGTTGAATGCATGCATAGCCCCCATGTCTGTACCATGAGCACTCTGCAAGGGCTCCTTGAGCTAGCACCAGGTGGCCAAGGAGACGCTGACATCACTAGGATAGGCGTTGTGTTCACCTGATTATCAAGAGCCTCCCAGCACAGAGAACCTGGTAGCGAACACTGGAAATGAATCTTGGGGCAAATGGAAGACATATTATGCCCTGTCAGTGGATTTCCTTTTCAAGGTTTTGCGGCACAGAATCTAGGTATAGATATGGCAGAGCCAGAGGAGATGATGCCTATAGCTTGTGCTCTGTGCTTAATCAGCAGAGTTGAGAGACAGGAGCTGGTCTCCCGATTTTTACTGTGGTCTGATTAACTCATGGAGGCCCAAGATTCTGGTGCTTCAGATGTCAATTTCCAAAACTTGATTCTGGCAAGCGGGGCTCATTGTTAATTAAGCTCACAGTGGCTCAGATGGGGCCCCCAAGTTTTGAGTTGAATGAGAGTCCATCACTCACTGGGGCACATTGCTCAACAGACTGTCACCCCTGCCACCACTACTGAGGGAAGGTCGTGCCTTTGGCTATTGAACTGAAATGGGGCTTTAGTAGAGAGGACTCCAGGAGAAAAGCTGGATACAAGGTGGAAAACACCAGTCATTTTTTAACAGAGGACTTTAGTAACCATAGGAACAGTGGCTGATTCACAGAACCTGCTCATGATCATTTATGCCCAATGTCTCAGGAACGGATGGAGTTGCATCTTCTGCAAGATAAAGGTTATCCAGGGAAGGTGCCCAGAAAGCCAACCACGTCGTCAGGAATCTGAGGTTCTGAGGATGCAGATGCTGCCTGAGGAACAGTTGGTGAGTTGAAATATGAACCTGAAGCCTCCTCACTTCTGATCCCCTGAGAGAGGCACAGTCTCACAGAGGACTTGAGGAATGGAGCCCAGAGGCAAACTGCTGGCCCATGGTGTGCTTTGATCCATGACCTAACACTCAAATTTGTATTCCAAAGAAAACTGCCAATCCAAAGAAAATCCTTACTCCATGTTTGTTTCAAAGAGTCCCCAGGTTTGGAGTCCCATGTTCTCTCTGGGCATGCGTGTGAGCTCTTTCTCCCCAAGGTGCATTTCACTCAAAATCTCCTCCATCTTTTACAGAAATGTGAGTTTCTCCTCTTGAAGGTGTATTGTTATTCAAAAACCCTGTTTATTGCCTCAAAACCATATTATGTAAGTAACGGGGAAAACAAACCTTAAAACTAGCCTTTGTGAAATCTGTGATCTCTGATCTGAAATCTGTGATCTGAATCCCATGGTCCAACTGGCCATTATGTTTGCCCTGTTGATGGGTTTTTAGGTTGGGTGGCCACAACAAATTCCCATAGACTGGGTGGCTTGAAGAGCAGAAATTTGTTTCTCACAGTTCTGGGGGCTGGACATCTAAGACACCAGGATGTCACCATGGGCAGGCCCTGGAGAGGGCCGTTGTCCATGCTGCAGG
Organism: Microcebus murinus; assembly: GCF_040939455.1. Taxonomy (NCBI): domain Eukaryota; kingdom Metazoa; phylum Chordata; class Mammalia; order Primates; family Cheirogaleidae; genus Microcebus; species Microcebus murinus. The sequence continues at coordinate 98,938,073 of NC_134111.1, forward strand.
GGCAGCCTGCTCGCTGTGTTCTCACGTGGCTGACAGTTAGGGAGAGAGCTCTCTGGAGTCTCTTTTATAAGGGCCCTACTCCTATTCATCAGGGCTCCACCCTCAGAACCTAATCACCTCCCCAAATCCCAACCTCCTAATACATTACATCACACTGGGAGTTGGGATTTCACCATAAGAGCAGGGGCACCAACCTTCTGTCCCTAGTAAGGGGAGTCTGCAGAAGGCAGACTTGAAACCAAGCTGACAGCCTTATTGGGCCCTTTTCTCAACAGAGTAGAGTGGGGTCTCAGGGCCCACAGAGACCCAAGTGGTTAGACAACGTCAAGAAAAGTCTGAATAAGAAGAAGTACCCTCAAGTGAAGGGGTTTGTGGGGGACATGCGCCTCGTTTTTCAGAATGACAAGTTATTGTACAGGGTAAGTGGCTTTTCCTACTTCCCATAATCTTTCAGTTAAGTCACAATAAAGTCACTTCACCTTTCATCTTCTTGTATCAGGCAAACGTTACAATCGCCCTCCTCACATGGCCAGCCCACACGAGCACAAATACTGGAAGTGCTCTAAAAGCCTTGTGGTGCACGTGAGAAAAATGACAACAAGCCAGAAGGTGTTGTGAGGCTCAAATAACAACATTCAGAAAATGTGATTAAGCACAGAGTTTATTGAAGTCCAAAGCTGGGAACAGCCATCCCGTAAACACGGGCTCCAAAGAAACTTGAGTCAGAGCTCCAAAGTTAAAAGTTAAGGTCTTTCCCGTATAGGAAGAAAACAAAGAAATTTAGTAGGATTATAATATTTTCTACACACGGCTGGTTTACAATTTGATTAGCTACAACTAGTTTTCTTTTCCATACCATTTGTTTTCATTTCCTTTCCATTCTAAAACATATTTAACATTCCATCTTAGGCAATATGACAGTCATGGAAAGCTTTTGTGTGAGAAAAATATGAGGGAAGCAAACCTATAATGAAGATCAATAGTGAATAGGGAAGGAATCTTCTCTGGTTCCCTTTGGCCATTTGCAACATTTTATAAAACAATGTAGGTAAGAAGGCCAATCTGTGACCAAGAAACAAAGGTTACAGCTGCCAGGGTGTATGACTCAGGTCCTATAATCACATTCCCTTAAGGCTCAAAATATTTTAAAGTTCCAACAGCTTAGATGTTGAATTACTTATTTTCACAGTGTCATTGCAAACATGGCCCTAGGACTTCAGAGTTTACTCACTCCTAGATATTCACTTTTTGCCCACACAGAGCAGTAGGCTGCAGACTTACTCATTTCCATGAAAAATAGAAGTGCATTATAAACTAATATTTCTCTTCTCTGATGGAAGATACCAAATGAAATTTCTCAGATTTCAAAATGTTGGATTTCTTTACATCTGAATTTCCATGTGCTCTATCAAAAAGTTGAGAAAGATTTTCTCAAAGGGTGAGACTAGAGGAAAAAGGAAGGGACCATTAATTTGCCCTAGACATTTCTGTACTGTCATATTGTTACCAAAAAAAAGTGCTATATTTAAAAATTACATAACTAGAATTTTTTCATAACTAGAATTTTTTAAAATTAAATCAATAAGTTTCTGATTAGGAATTATATTGCAATATGGTATTATTTTTGCTTCTCTATCTTCCCAATAAAGAGAAATAATCAAATTTTCAGAGAATGTAAGTTCCTCTTAACTGGATTAATTCCCACTTAACATTTGGGATAGCCTAAAAAATGAAGCCCCAGATTATGTGAAATATTGGGAGTCTAAGCTCATTGAACAATGACTATAATTGTTTGTGTCTTTGCTTTTTCAGAAAAATAAATCCACCAGACTGATACTAAAAGTACAGAAAAACTTTGAGAAGAATTTCAAAAACATTTTTGCAATTCAGGAAACCAGCAAGAACAATTCTCCACTTTAGCCCATTATGATGTTACCTTAGCCCATTCTTGTTTCCTCCCTGCAGACCCTGCAGCAGGGAGGTGCACAGTGGGGGGGAGGTCCCCTCACCTCTGCACAATCCTATGCAAACAGCATATCCTCTGCTTTTCCAAACTTACTTCATTGCCATTCCTGCTCATTTATTTCCCTAAATAAAAATTACAATTATGTTATCAAATTCTCTTATTGAATAAATTGGAGTGAAATTTACAATTGAAAATGTGAAGACTTTCTATAAAGAATCATATTATATCCTTCCATTTATTCCAATCTTTTATTAGGTTCTTCAGCAATGTTTACTCTTCACCTCCTCACACAGGACCTTATTTCTTTTCTTTTTTTTTTTCCACTTTTAAAAATTTTGTACTTTTGGTTGCTACTGTAAAAGTGATCTTTTTCCCATTAAATTGTATTACTGATTATTGCCTGTTATAGAAGGCTACTGGGTTTTTTTTGTTTTTTGTTTTGAGACAGAGTCTCACTTTGTTGCCCAAGCTAGAGTGAGTGCCGTGGCATCAGCCTAGCTCACAGCAACCTCAAACTCCTGGGCTCAAGTGATCCTCCTGCCTCAGCCTCCCGAGTAGCTGGGACTACAGGCATGCGCCACCATGCCCGGCTAATTTTTTCTATATATATTAGTTGGCCAATTAATTTCTTTCATTTTTAGTAGAGATGGGGTCTCATTCAGGGTGGTTTTGAACTCCTGACCTCCAGCAATCCGTCCACCTCAGCCTCCCAGAGTGCTAGGATTACAGGCGTGAGCCACCGCTCCCGGCCCTAGCCCTAACTACTGTTATTTATATATATTTTTGTCACTGATTACCTAATTGAATACTAGGTAGAATTTTCTTTTGGGGGGCTTTTACCTGTGACATCAGGAAGCCTATGGTGGCTACATAGCATCTCCAACTTTCAATTCGTGGAACTGTAATTGGTTCAGCTGATGGAGGTATTCTTCACTTGAGCACTAAAACCTCTGACAATTCTCAGTTCAGGGATTGGCTCTGCCAGGGCATCCTGGTGTACTTGCATGTATAAGGGGGGAAAAGATAATATTTCCTCTACCTGTCTAACTTTTTATCTGGGACCTCCATAACAAAAGACGGAATAACAAGAGAAAAACAAACAGGAGTTTAATTATATATATATATATATATATATATATATATATATATATATACACACACACACACACACACACACACACACACACACACATAAACACATAGACATACCAGGGGAAATGAGTAACTCTCCAAGAGGGGACTCAGAATTCAAACTTAAAAACCATTTCCAGCTAAAAACAAAGAAAGTGTAGGAATGGCAAGTTAAGAGGGTGACCAGGAAAAGCATGGTAAACTAGAGTAAGGTGTGTTATGCAGATTTAAGGTGTCTTCTTCATTGATTGGGGTCTCTTCTGATTTATACTCATCCTTCTCTTCCTGGGACAAAGTGGAGTTTTCCTTTACAGATATAAATTTCCCTTACAAAGGGGTACCTTCTACCCTATTTTTAGAGTTTCCCTGTGTCTGCTGTTTCTCAAAATCATCCTTTTGCCAAAGGGGCGTATTTTGGGGTGGCCTAGTCTGGCCTCCCACACGTGTCTCCACAATGACCACACGGGCAAAGCTTAACTGCAGCTGATGTGATCTAAGACTTGGCAAAACACCCTGTGGTCCTTCCAGGACATGAGTGCATGGAAGGCTTGAGGGGAGCTGCTTCAAATCTTCCCCCACTTGCCTGCTCATCTTCTGGAGGCTACTGTTGTAGACCCACAAACTCAGGCTTGCGTACCCACTGTGCAGCTCAAGCCAAATACTCTGACACCAGTGCTTACAGATAGAGAAAGGTTTATTTGGTTTGGCCAAATCAAGAAGACAGGAGAGCAAAGTCTCTCAGGTCCCTCTTCCCAAGGAGATGAACTGGGGAGGTTTTATCCAGTTATTACAGCTGGTGGGTCAAATATGATTACCAGAACAGAACAACACACCTATTGGCACTTGATATGCAGCTATTGATATGGCAAAAACATGCCTTTTAATCCCCCTCTCAGTAAGGAGTTTTCTTTTATATGGGAAAGTGAAGAATACACATTCGTAGCCCCAGGGCTATGTTGATTGTTAGGCTTTCTGCTACAATATAGTCCTCAAGGATCTTCTTCTAAGGGACTTTTCACAGAACATCGTAGTTTTCCACTGCAGGGACCCGATGAGCAGGTAAGGACAAGTGGCTTCCCCTTGACCCATGGGGATCTATGGCAACAGCGAATACACCATAGTGTTCCTGGAAGTGAGAGAGGTCGGCAGCATAAGGGGTGTTCCCTGACTGGCATAACTAGAAAACTTCAGGAGCTGGACAACTTGGTGAAGCCTTCGTGTTCCAGTAGGTTGGGACAGGATGGAACATACCCTCTAAGGCACAGAACAAGATGCACGCCCCACCACAAAGAGGCTGCAGCGAAAAATGGTATAAACCTTCACTATGCCACCATTACTCAAGAAGACTAGCAAGCTTCTTACTGATTACATCAGAACCCTTCCACTCTGGAAGGCCAGCGATTTATCCTTGCAGGCAAAGACACACACCCCAAATGGAGGTTTGCTTCTCCCGCCCACAGCACCGCTGGGACCAACACCATCTGAAAGCTTACAGACTGCCTGCTTTAGTTATTGCTGCATGGCAAACCACCCCAAAACATAGTGGTTTCAATAAACAATGGTTTACTATTTCTTATGATTCTGTAACGTCAGCAATTGTTGGGTTCAATAGTCTTCTCCCATCCAAGTACTAACCAGGCCAGGTCCTGCTTAGCTTCCAAGATCGGGCACATTCAGGGTGGTATGGCTATAGATAGGGGTTGGTAGTCTTCTGTTCCATTTGGTCCATTTTTTTTAACTTACTACAATCCACTTTTAAGAAATATTATATCAGTTCATATATAGCCTAAGAACCCTCTGAGTACTTGCTGCCATGGCCTAAGTGGCCTCCCACCAGGCTATACCAGAGTTCCCCCTCCTTGGAAACCAGCAGTATTCAGGAGGAATTAAGGACTCACCTTGTTTGTTTCCACTCTACCACGGATCACCATCTTCATGGCTTGATGTCCAATGTTTTGAAAACTGTTGTTGAGTATATTTTGCAGGGTTAGTTCTTTCAGGCAGAAGGGTAAATCTGTATCCCTCTTGGTCTTCAGTCAACAACTTTTTTTGAGACAGTGTCTCACTAGGGGCTAGGGTGCAGTGGTGTCATTACAGCTTACAGCAGCCTCAAATCCCTGGGCTCAAGCAATCCTCCTGCCTCAGCCTCCCCAGTTGCCAGGACTACAGGCACTTGCCACCGTGCCCAACTAAGTTTTTCTATTTTTGTAGAGACAGGGTCTCCCTCTTGCTCAGGCTGATCTCAAACTGCTGGCCTCAGTGATCCACCCGCATCACCCTCCCAAAGTGCTAGGACCACAGGCATGAGCCACTGCACCTGGCCTCAATCAACGAATTTTTAAGGCACTCAGCTTCTCTACTAATAAAAGGAACTTTTTATAGATAAATTGTGAAAATGTCTAAGTGTTTAAAATGTCTAGTATATAGTAAGTTAAAAAAGTAATGAAACAGTAAAATATGTAAAATGTATTTTAGATATATGAACATATAAAGCACAACTACAAATTTTTAAAATATTTTATGAATTTATAAAGCATATAAAAATATGTTTATAATTTTTATATGCATACTAAAAAGTATTAAAGAATGTAACCAATGTTTACAAGGAAGGTATATTTTCTAATATCTAATCTTTCCTAATAGAAAAAAATTACTCAAGATATAAGTATTTTGAAACAATGTAGGTGCTCTGACTCCAACCAAAGCAAAGCACAGGCAGCCCCAGGGATGGGACTATGGCCAGATGGTACATTGTTTCTCTGAGAAGAATTGACCATGTCCAGAAGGAGAGGAAGCTATCTGTGAAGACTGCTGTCTGTCACACCTTTGAAACCAACCAACTAGTATTCTATTCTACAGGAGTCTTCTTTGGATCAAGCTATGGTAGAAAATATTTCAAAAAGGCAAAACAACACAGGAGTAGCAATTTCCAAAGTAGTGAGATCAGCACTAAGAGCACGTCTGTAGATTCCACCCTTGGGGGCTTTCACCATCCAGCGCTGTGGCCAGCCTCAATACAGATTCCACCAAAAGCTCGGGACAAAGCAACAAGAATTCAGATGCCAGTGAAGAATTTTGAAGACAATCTGTTGGTGCCTTTGGGAAACTGGAACTCTCTGAGGGAAAAAATCTTGAAGGGCCATGAGACCTGATGAATTATATAGATGTTGCCCAACAAGATGGAAAGGTACCTTCTGTGCCTCTGGAGGAAGAATTTATTATGGGAGTTTCCCAGTTTGGTGTAAGGTATCAACATCACATCAGTGGATATTTTGCACAGGCATGCTCTCCCCTAATCATCCAGATGGTCTTTTATGATGATGGTGGGGGTGGGGTGAGGGACAGGAAAAAGCTTATTGGCTCTGAAGTCCACAGATGCAAGCAATGAAGAATGCAGCCTGTGGGGTCAGCAGTGCAACCGCCTAGAACAAGCCAAGAAATCTGCAAAGTTTTACACACTGCTTTTGACTCTGTATTAACATCTGACAAATCTTGAATTCTGCAATCAAGTGGAAGTCAACTGCATCTGAAAGCTCTACTGTTTTCTAAATAGTCCTGTTTTCTATCTGTGATGTTGAACTGTCATGGAAATAAGAAGTGATATATTGCTCTAGAATTTCTGAGGAAAATGCAATGTGTAAAACATTGATCATTTGTTTTTATATTAAAATGTGATATTAAACAACAGGGAAGGGAGAGAAAATATAAATTTCCTCTTCAAAAGGCACAGCATACAAAGTATACAAAGAGTATACTTTCCACCCAAAATCCATGTTTTCCTTTTCTTCCTGAGCACAAAGCTAGGCGGTTGCATGGATAGACAACTCTGCTGTGACCCTCAGGTGCTTTGTCTTCCCACTTTCCATTTCCTACATCTCATTGTCATTCTGCTTCTTACCCTTCCTACTTGTTTCTATTTATCTCGTCTGACTCTTAATTCTGTTTCTCGCCCAGGATCATCTTAGAAGATGAGCATTGAAGATGGTAGAGCCTCCAGCATCCTAGATGTCTGAACGACTGTGTGGGGTACAACACCCCATCCTCTCCTCCGACACCCCAGAACCCATTCACGACCTGGAACACTGTAGATTGTCCCACAAACAGAAATCAACTTCTACTTATTTTAGCAATTACAAACGTTCAGGGTCTGTTTACTATAACAGAGCCTATCCTAACTAATAAAAAAAAGATTAATCTGGACCCTGTAAAATGTATTAGTTTACTGGTGAATGTTCCCACCAACAACTGGATTTAATGATGTATAGAATATTTTTTAAGTGGGAGGCATCTTAAACATCTGTGTGCTTTGGTTTCCTCGGGTATAAAACAGAGCTATCAATAACTTATTATGCCTACATCTCACAATTGTTGTAAAGTTAAAATGAGAGATTTTTTTAAAAGCCTTTTGATAAACCACTATGTGCTCAATGACAAATAAAAAGTAAAATGACTGTAATCCTAGCACTCTGGGAGGCTGAGGCGGGCGGATTGCTCGAGGTCAGGAGTTCGAAACCAGCCTGAGCAAGAGTGAGACCCCCGTCTCTACTATAAATAGAAAGAAATTAATTGGCCAACTAATATATGTATAAAAAAATTAGCCGGGCATGGTGGCGCATGCCTGTAGTCCCAGCTACTCGGGAGGCTGAGGCAGCAGGATTGCTTGAGCCCAGGAGTTTGAGGTTGCTGTGAGCTAGGCTGACGCCACGGCACTCACTCTAGCCTGGGCAACAAGCGAGACTCTGTCTCAAAAAAAAAAAAAAAAAAAAAGTAAAATGAGGAAATAGAAAGTAAAAATCTGCCCTGTCATCCGTGAGCTTGAAATAACAGATACAGAGGAAGTCAGCTACAAAGGTAACAGGAAATAGTATTTCTCCTAAAAACTTGCTATAGGAATAAACTGTCATAACAACCTCCTTTGAATGAATACTGCTTTCTCACTTCCTGAGGAACTTTGCTGTCAAAAATCAACACACAGGGCTAGGCACAGTGGCTCATGCCTATAATACAGTTTCATTTATATTTATATTTATAGCCCAAGGAACACTGCAAGAATAATAATAATGAGAGCTAACACTTAGGTGCTTATTATATGATAGACATTAATACAAGACCTGTACATCGACTCGTTTATTTATAACCTAGGGACTTTTACTGCCCCATTACCAATGAAGAAACTGAAGCCTATAGGAGCTGAGTGTGTTGGGAGCCAGCTACAGCCCGCTGGCAATGATAGCATGAAGAGGCATCATTGCTTCCCTCAGGCCTCCCAGGGGATGGGAAAAGCTCAATTAGCTCTTCTAGAGAGATATTCAGTCCAGGAGAGTCACTTGGGTGGAAGAGATGACCTTGCAGGAGTGTGGACCCCCCAGGTGCTGGGAGCCTAAGAGGGAGGTGGCAAACAGCCCGTTCCTGCACTGGGGGAACGCCAGCTGATCGGTTCTCTCTAAACTGGGTGTCTCTGAAGAGCTCACAAATTACCATGGCTCGTGCATCCACCACATCTGGGAGACACCAAGGACGGATCACGAGAGGGCCATCCCTGCTCCTCCCCACTTCCTTCTCTCCCTCCTCCCAGACCAGATTAGCTGAAAGCAACAGATTCTGACCAGAGTTAGGGAGTGCAGAAGGGAGAAGACACCAGGCTCACCCAGCTTCTTCGCTACATCGTTTCCAGTTTTACTATCATATCAGCTAAGGCTTTTTAATATTGAACACGATACCACCACTGCTAGAAAGGACTAGCTCAGCTCTCAGGCTTTATCTGAGACTTCGTCCATGGTCAGGAAAAGAACTGTTGAAGACACAGGTTTGAAAAGGTACTAGAATGAATTAATGTGATTTCTGCTTAGAATTACCAAATCCAACTATTTTAATAAAGCATGTAAGGTTGAGAGGTTTCCACAGAAACCAGTAAAAACTCAAAAGCAAAGAAATCTTAGACCTGGGTAGGTATAAACTGGTATATAACCAAGATGATAAACATAGGTATGGAGATAGAAATGATAGAAATGGTAGAACTGTTAGATGCATACATTTATGTATATTTTGGCTATATTTAAAGTCATTTATGATTGAAAATATTTACATTATTTACATAAATATATGAATATATGTGTATATAAGTGACAGAAATAATTAGAAGTAATGGGGGAAAAAGCAAAATGTGTCCAAATATGCCCTAACTCTAGAGAAAAAAGCCCTGTCAACTCTACAGTGCCATATAAAGTACTAAAAGTGTTTTATTATATTTTTTGGGTTTTTTTGAAATGGGCTCTTGCTTTGTTGCCCAGGCTAGACTGCAGGGTGTCAGCACATCTCACTGCAACCTCAAACTCCTGGGCTCAAGCAATCCTCCTGCCGCAGCCTCCCAAGCAGCTGGGATTACAGGCATGTGCTACCATGCCCAGCTGATTTTTAAAACATACTGTTTAGAGAAGGGGTCTCCCTATTGCCCAGACTGGTCTCGAACTCCTGGCCTCAAGTGTTGGTCCTGGCTTGACGTCCCAAACTACAGGGATTACAGGTGTAAGCTGCTGCACCCAGACCAGAAATATTTTATATGATGTAAAAAAGTGAATGAGAGAAATGCAGTAGGCAAAAGAAACATAAGTTGAATAGGAGAGGGAAGAAAAAAGAAGAGAGACAAAGAAGAAGAAAAAAAAGGAGGAATGCAACAGAAATGAACAGCTGCAGAAGCTGATGCAGAGAATGGAATGTCACATCTTGTTCACCCTCTAGTGCACACAGTGTGGCACATGCTCTGGTCGAGTTTGGTTTAATAATTGTGTGTTTCCCAGGCATACATGGGATGTGGCACCAGTACTCTGACTTCTGCTTCATTGATTCCAGTTTCCCCTCTCTGTGTTTCCTTGTTCTGTCATGGGCTATATTCAGTAGTTAAAAACACACCTTTCTAACACTTTCTCCTCTTCCCTCATTTCCTAATCGGCGCTGCCATGCTTCTGGCCACATGGCTCTGGGCTACATCCCAGGTTCCAGCTCCTGCTCTTGCCAAAGGATCTCAGGTGACAAGAAGACTGGGCTGGAATCAACAGAGAGCCTGAGTTTTCCTCCTTATTTGAGGAAATCAATGACTTTGCATGCAAATGTGGAGAACAAGCAGGCAGGTTATTATTTGTCACCCATAATCATTCTTTCTTTCTTCTGTAAGAATAGAATTACAGCTGACTGCCTGGCCACTGATTCCATTTCTCAGCCTCACTCAGCTAGCTCTTGGCCCTGTGACCAAGTTTTGGCCAGTGGGATATAAGCAGAATCCTCTGGGCCTTTCCATTAAAAGAAATGAATAGCTGATTCTTTTGTTCATTTCTTTCATTCCCACTGGTTGGAAAACAATGTCATCTAGAGCAACCTTGTTGGACCTAGAGTTGGAAACCACATGTTAAGGAAGGCAGATTCTTCCTACTGCTTCTAGACTGTTAAATGAAAGACAAATGAATTATTTAGTTGAAAAGACAGTATTTGGGGATCTTTTCATTGCAAAGTCTTAGTCTTGTACTCTAAATAATCCATTAATTATGAAGCTACCATGGCCCATAGGAGATTTGGTGGCTACAGCAAGCATGGGGTCTGGCAGGAAGGTCTGGACCACAGCAAGCTCAAAGGAATGAACACTCACATATTTTCTTACCTCCTTGTAGGCTATTTACATTATATATATGTGTTTTCTTTTCCCCTTCAACAGAAAAGAAAGAACATAATCCTTTAGAACTATAAATGAAGATTTACAATCTTTATTTATCAGTAGTTGTCAAGTATTTTATTTTTAAGGCTTCTTCCCACTTTCGTAGGGTTAAATCCCCAGTTACCAACATCACATGGAAAACAATAACCACAAAACAATATTTACACAGTTCTAGCCATTTACACTATGGTTTCACATATCCACATGAGGTCCTATGATTCACAATACAGAAAATTCAAAAAGCGGCTGAAATCAGGCAGAAGCTGACAGCAGAAAAAGGATAGTGTCAAGAGGGGTGAGCAACAGTAGATCTCAGAAATCACCGGTAAAGTAAACCTTCTGGAATTCAGAGGCAGGCCTTGAAAAGCTAAAACTGTAACCCATGTTTAGGACAGCCAGAAGTTACAAAAGAATTAGAAGGGGAAAAAAAAAAAACTTCAGAGAAATAAAGACAAATTTAGGAGGAGAACAAAGGAAATCAGACATTTTGGAAATTAAAGCAAAGGGTATAGATTAAAGAAATATGAAAAGAAAATAAGGAATTTTAAGAACAATTAGGAAAAATTAGACAGAAAATAATCCATGGAAGACAATGAACAAATCATTGAAATTCCTGAAGAAAATCAAGGCAATAGAAGAAATATTTACAGATAAATTCAAGATAAAAGTTTGTGAAATTATAACATAAAATGGAACGTACATATGAACAGTTCATACATTTTCACCCTGAAGTAGAAAAATTGACTCTGAACTGTCAACACTGAGCTATATTCCAGTAAATTAACTGGACGTTAAAGATACAGAAAGAGGGCCGGGCGTGGCTCACGCCTATAATCCTAGAACTCTGAGAGGCCGAGGCAGGCGGATTGCTTGAGCTCAGGAGTTAGAAACCAGCCTGAGCAAGGGCAAGACCCCGTCTCTACTATAAATAGAAAAAAATTAATTGGCCAACTAATATATATAGAAAAAATTAGCTGGGCATGGTGGTGCATGCCTGTAGTCCCAGCTACTCGGGAGGCTGAGGCAGGAGGATTGCTTGAGCCCTAGAGTTTGAGGTTGCTGTGAGCTAGGCTGACACCATGGCACTCACTCTAGCCTGGGCAACAAAGTGAGACTCTGTCTCAAAAAATAAAAAAATAAAGATACAGAAAGAATTGAACGGGCAAAAAGATAAAGTCATTTTCAAAAGAGGAGATTTTATTGATGATAAAATTTTCTACACTTTTTAATTTTTTCTTTTTTAGAGAAAGTGTCTCATTCTGTCTCCCTGGCTAGAGTGCAGTGGTGTCATCATAGCTCACTGCAGCCTGGAACTCCTGGAATCAAATGATCCTTATGCCTCAGCCTCCTGATTGCTAGGACTACAGGCACACACCATTATGCCTCATTAATTTTTCTATTTATTGTAGAGACAGGCTTTTGCTATGTTGATCTTGAACTCCTGGGCTCAAGTGATCCTCCTGCCTTGACTTCCCAAAGTGCTAGCATTACAGGTGTGAGCCACCGCATCCAGTCTCAATTTTTCTTCTTTTAGCCCATGAGAGATCAGTGAACAAAATACAAAAGGATGGAAGACCCAAATGATGCATTTAACAAGGTTAATATGATTGATACATTTTGAACCCCAAAGCCAGAAAAGAGTATTTTCCCCACCCTCTCTTAACTCTCCCATAAGTTAGTTCCAATTTAATAGAGAATACATGTGGTGTTTCTTTTTCCATGCTTTAGATACTTCACTTATGATAATGGTCTCCAGTTCCATCCAAATTGTAGCAAAAGACATTAAATCATCCTTTTTCATGGCTGAGTAATATTCCATGGTACACATATTCCACATTTTGTTAATCCACTCATGAACTGATGGGTACCTGGGTGGATTCCACATCTTTGCAATTGTGGATTGTGCTGCAATAAACATTTGATCATGGGTGTCTATAATGAATTCCTTTTCCTTGGGTAAATACCCAGTAGTGGAATTGCTGAATTGAATGGTAGGTCTACTTTTAATTCTTTGAGGTATCGCCACACTCTTTTCCATAGAGGTTGTACTAATTTGCAGTCCCACCAACAGTGAATAGCATTCCTTTCTCTCTGCATTGATGCCAGTATCGGTTGTTATGGAGGTTTTTAATAAAAGTCATTCTAACAGGGATAAGGTAATAGCTGTTACAGTTTTAATTTGCATTTTCCTGATGATTAGCAATGTTGAGCATTTTTTCATATGTTTATTGACCATTTGTCAATCTTCTTTTAAGAAACTTCTGTGCATGTCCTTTGCCCACTTTTTGATGAGGGTTGATTTTTCTCGCTGATTTGCTTGACTTCTTTGCAGATTCTGGCTATTAGTCCTTTATAGGATGTATATAGCTTGTGAATATTTTCTCCCATTTGATTGTCTTGACACTCGATAATTTCTGAGCCTGGCTGTAATATTTTAAGAGACATTTGGATCCCTATACTATGTAAATACTGGAATAATTTTATATTAAATCATTGGCATCCTGATTCCCTTACATACAAATAGATAATAAAATGGCTACAGAATTTCCACTTAAATATTACTGAAAACTTTGAGAGTCTTGTCTCATCAAAATTTACTCCAGTTATTATGTAATGAAAAAAAACCAGATATTCATAGTGACACAAATAGCATATAAAACTTTAAAATTGTAAGAGTTGTACAAAGAGAATTCTTAGTGGAAGAACATTAAATAAGACATGAATAAAAGGGTAAAAGTCTCTGTTCTCCCTAAATTAATCTGGAAATTCAATGCATTTCTAATCAAACGTTCCAATGGACTTAGGAAAGAAGTAAGGGGAGATCTTCCTGAGTTCATCCTAAAATTTACCCCCAGTGAATCATCAGGATGATTCTGAGCTCTCCTTTCTCTTCTATAGCCGCTTTGGTTACAAAGCAAACACAGAATACAGACAGGTAAAGATACTGTGTGATCAAACTGGTGATTCAAATCATGATGCAACAGTGTAGAGAATATTTTTAAAATTCCCACCTCATATACACAAAGAGGCAAATCCCATGTGGATTGTACATCTAAACATTAAAAATAATCAGGTACTTCAAACATTCCAGAATCAAATATAGAACAATATTTTTTAAAACTTGAGGAAGAAATGGCTGTTGTAAATATGATATGAACTCCAGGCACCAGTGAGCAAAGGCCTGACAAATTTAACTGCCTAAAAATTTAGAACTTCTCTAGGACAAAAGATTCCTTTAACAAACCTAAAACAAAAACAACAGAAGGTCTGCGTTCTGGAGTAGAGCTGCTTAGGCCGGTGGCAGATTTCAGGCTGCTGGTGTCGCGGCTGAGAAGAACCGCGAGTGGGTTTAGTATTTCCCGTCGGGATGCCTACAATGATGAGCGCTGCCCCAGCGCGTCACCCCCATGGGGTGAAGCGACCAGCCTCCCCAGATGACGATCTTGGATCTAGCAATTGGGAGGCAGCAGACTTGGATAATGGAGAGAAAAAACAAAAATTCTTGAGACTGATGGGTGCAGGAAAGAAAGAATATACTGGGCGTCTTGTTATAGGAAATCACAAAACAGCATCGCACTTCTGAACAGGGGAAGAAGACAAGAAAATTCATGAAGAACTGCAGTCTCAATATCAGCAAAGTAGGGACAGTAAATTATCAGGAAGATATCGGCGACATCATGGACTTGGCTTCAGTGAGATAGACAATCATGATGAAGAAGGTGATGTGGCTGGAGATGTGATGATGATGATGATGATGATGTTGATGATGATGATTATGATGATGATTCACCTGATCCTGAAAGTCCAGATGACTCTGAGAGTGATTCAGAGTCAGAGAAAGAAGAATCTGCTAAAGAACTCCAAGCTATTGAGCACCCTGACCAGGTGGAGGATCCCCCCCAAAAAAGATGCAAAAAGTAACTATAAGATGACGTTTGTTAAATCCAGTGGTTCATTGTTGGAGACTAAGACCCTCCACATTCCAACGACTTGTCCTGACTTGTCCTACGCACGGAAAATAGCCTAAAATAAAAATAGCACCCAGCCCTCCAGCTATAGTTCCGAGAAGAATGCATTACAGCTTCCGGTGCCATTGAGATGCTGATTGGGGCTGATTAGCCCACACCCAAGCCTCATCATCCCCCCACTCTATTTTTCTGTTTCTACTTCCTTGTTTTCTGTATATAAAACCTACTAAAAATCCAAGTAAAGTAGACCTTGACAATCATTCGCTTGGTCTCGTTTCTTTCTCTCGCTCATCTCTTTCAGGCACGGTCCCCCTCGCCCCCCCTAGTAACAAAAAGTCCCGCGGGTCAAGACAGTTCATAACTCCCGAACAGTCTTTGCATTAAAGTAAGCCTTATCGTTATAATGCATGCTGGTGGACTGCTTATAGAGCACAGACCTTTTTATTATAATTTTTAAAAAGGCCCTTTTAAGGCCGGGCGCGGTGGCTCACGCCTGTAATCCTAGCTCTCTGGGAGGCCGAGGCGGGCGGATTGCTCGAGGTCAGGAGTTCGAAACCAGCCTGAGCAAGAGCGAGACCCCGTCTCTACTATAAAATAGAAGGAAATTAATTGGCCAACTAATATATATACAAAAAATTAGCCGGGCATGGTGGCGCATGCCTGTAGTCCCAGCTACTTGGGAGGCTGAGGCAGGAGGATTGCTTGAGCCAGGAGTTTGAGGTTGCTGTGAGCTAGGCTGACGCCACGGCACTCACTCTAGCCTGGGCAACAAAGCGAGACTCTGTCTCAAAAAAAAAAAAAAAAAAAAAAAAAAAAAAAAAAAAAAAAAAAAAAAAAAAAAGGCCCTTTTAAATAATTACAAAGAGGGTTTGCTTTCAAATGCCATTGGTTACACTTTTATGGGCATGACTATCACCTTTTTGTAAAGAGTAAGAGTTGCATAAAATAAGAAATAAATACGGTATTCAGTTTCCTTTCATATTAGGAATCATATTCTCTAATCTCACCTTTTTATCCCTTCAGATGCAGTTATGGAGGAGACCCTTCTTTTTGTTTGTGGTAGCTATTTTATCATTTGTGTTCCTTCATATTTTTCTTTTATAAAAATTTGATACTGTGTTATGTTCATGAGAAATATTCTTTAATTATCCTTTATTATAGTAGAACTATTCATCATGGATATTTCTGCTACCAATCACAATTAATGTTAGCAAAAGATTAGATAGTTTCCTCTTTATCAGCTCTTCTCTTTGGGCCAAAGCAACAAGAGAGCAAGTACTTTCACACCTATTAGGATGGAGTAACCACTGTCATACATTTGGAATGTTATGAACCCAACCAGTCTTTATACAATTTGAATTGCATTTTGTTAGGTTTCTGATAAAATTTAGCCAGTTTTTATAGAAAAAAGTTAATTCTGTAGTCATTTAGTCCTATCTATTTAAAAATATGTAAAACTGGTTTTGTTTTTTTTTTTAGATAATATGTGACCAAAGTTAATTTTGTCCCGAAAGTCTAAATAAACAGAAAGCAGATTCCCATGTTTGATTGTGATACCTTTATTCTCATCTAAAAATGAGGAACAAGTTTATTGAACAAGAAGCTGAAATAAGAAATTCTCTTTGCTTTATCCCAGGGCTGTCATATTGATTATCTAATTACTAAAAAGAAATATTACTTTCTAATTTTATTGCTGGTTCTGTTGGACTGAGATTAGAATCATCTGACTGCTGTTATGTGGTTGATTTGTACAGCCGGTTAACACAAATTGCATTATGGGTTAGTTAGTGGATCTTTGAATAACTGGGTCCAGAATCTTAATCTTTCTAAGTAATAAGTTCAAAGTCTTGAGTCAAGCCTGTGAGCTGAACTGTTATAGATCTAGATACTTAGGTATTTGCTGTGTTGGATTTTTAAAACATTATTCCTTAGAACTGAGAAGTACTGGTGAGAATAAAAGTTAATAATTTTAGTAAAAAAAAAAAAAAAAAAAAAAAAAAAAACATTATTCCTATATTTTGAAATTAAGAATGTATTAGGAGTGTAGCAACTAGAACAAGTGGTTTCTGGTTGATAGACTCCATCTTGCAATATTTTCACATCAAACCCTCAAGTTTCGTTTTTCTTTTGTTTGTTTGTTTTTTAGTTTCTCACATTGTTTTAAAATAGGTGCTACTCTCTGTAGTTAAATATTGAGTCAGTGGGTGGTTGACAATACGTGTGACGTTTAAGGAATAACTTGGTTTAAAGGAGTTTGGATTTACTCAACAATTTTAGTTTGCCCGCTGATTTTCAAATACCTAGTTTGTGGGGTTGCTCATTGCAATTTAAGTAGAAAGTAAAGACTGATTTGGTTTAAGAGTGGAAGAGGGAGAGAGAGAGAATAGTATTATGTTTTAAAAGTATTTTCATCAGTTCCTTGTTTAAATATGCTGGGTTGTTAAGTCTTGGTTCCAATAATATAAACAGAAACACCTTCTTCCAAAATAACTATACTAGAAGACTTTTTTCTTCATCTCTAAATAGAGAAATTCTGATTTCAATTGTTATAATTCATGTATTGGACAGTAACAAAGTTCAGGGTTGTAATAAATTTAGACCTGTTGATCCATGTGGCCTAGTGTCCCGGTACCACATTAAACATCACGGTGTCTTTTAAACACACAAAAGAAGAAAAACAACAAATGAGACAAAATATTGGCAACATATATGACCAAGATTTAATATATATAACAAATAAGTATTTCTTTTGCTTTTTCTTTTTTTAGAGACAGTATCTCATTCTGTTGCCCAGGCTGGAGTGCAGTGATCTTATCATAGCTCATTGCAACCTCAAATTCCTGGGTTCAAGCAATCCTCCTGCCTCATCCTCCCCAGTAGGTAGGACTAGAGGCCTGTGCCACCATGCCCAGGCAATTTTTAAAATTTTTTTTTATAGAGACAGAGTCTCACTATGTTGGCCAGGCTGGTCTTGAACTCCTGGCCTCAAGCAATCCTCCCATCTTGGCCTCTCAAAGTGCTGGGATTACAGGCATGAGCCACCATGCCCAGCCCATATAAATATTTCTACCGTCATTCAGCGGAGTAAGAAAAAGATAAACACCACAACAGAAAACACTGACTGCATTCTATAACAAAGAATTCTATGAAGAAGAAAAACAAATGACCAAGAACAAATAAAAAATTCCTGACCCCAATAAAAATAGAAACAGTGCACATTAAACCAGCACTGAAATAAGCCTTTTTATATTTCAATTAAAAATGTTAGCCGGGCACGGTGGCTCACGCCTGTAATCCTAGCTCTCTGGGAGGCTGAGGCAGGCGGATTGCTCAAGGTCAGGAGTTCAAAACCAGCCTGAGCAAGAGCGAGACCCCGTCTCTACTATAAATAGAAAGAAATTAATTGGCCAACTGATATGTATATAAAAAAATTAGCCAGGCATGGTGGCACATGCCTGTAGTCCCAGCTACTCGGGAGGCTGAGGCAGAAGGATCTCTCGAGCCCAGGAGTTTGAGGTTGCTGTGAGCTAGGCTGACGCCACGGCACTCACTCTAGCCTGGACAACAAAGCGAGACTTTGTCTCAAAAAAAAAAAAAAAAAAAAAAAAATGTTAAATGTTTTTACTAAGTATGGTATATTAGCTTTAAAGAGCAAGAAAATAAAAAGTATGTATAAAATAACTTCATTTAAATAAATGAAGTTGTATTCCAAAACACATTAATACATGCATAGAAAAATTCTGGAAAGATATACACCAATGTTTACAAGAATCATATCTTGAAATCAGAATACAAAGCAAAATGAAGATATTACCATTTTGAAAAAACTAGTTATTTTAAAAGGCATTTATTTTATCTCATTAAAGATATAGAAAATAATGATAATAAACCTTAGCATTTAAAATTAGTTCATTTGTCACATAAAAATCAAATAAATTCCTATTTGTTCTTACTTCTTTTTCCACTGTGTTTTTCCAAAGCAGAATTGTTTCCAGCATCCGTGGTATCTAGAAAGTGACAGATAGTGGTCAGAGAACTGTAATTTGTAAACAAAAGTTACAAATCTTATGACAATTCACACTGTGTGAAAGGCTTGAGTTTACAATGATGTTCTGAGTATCACTTCCTGCCTTCCTTCTAAAGGAAACAAACAGGTACTGAACTGATATATAAGGTCTTCCTTTAGTTCTCTAAGACTTTGAAAAAGTTCTTAATTACTTACATGAACCAATTTCCTCATTTACAAAACAGAGAGAGCAACAGTTATTCTGTTCAGATTTTCAATATTTCGTGAAGATTAAATAAGTTAATAGGAAATCACCATATAAATCAATAGCATGCTGGAGGACATCCTTCAAAACTATGCATTTTTAGTTTAAGAATAGTTATCTGAGGCCTTCTTCCTGACAGGTAACAGGCTTTTTAGGCCTTTTCAAGGTTATGACAAAGTGACACTATTATCTGTGAATGGAAGAACATGGCTTTCTATGTTCTGCAAACAACTGTAAAAGTCACTGTATCCAACACTTTACTATTGATATGCTAATATAGTAAATGAAATGCCATTTTTACCCTGTATTTCTACATCATCCCTACATAACCACGAGAGCCCATCCTGTTAAACATGGCTCTATATTGATCTCCTGCCTCCCTGCAGTTCCCAAAAGGGTCAGGCCAAGCAAAGGCAGAGACCAGGACTCTGGCCTGGACCAGGCCTGTTCCTTGTCACAGGGTGTTCACAGTCAATCGTGCAGGAATCAGGAGCTCTGATTTCAGACTTTTGAACTTCTGACACTTGGGGTCTGTGGGCCCACTTCCTGCTGGTGAGCCAGAGGCTGCTTCATCTTCTCCTTGAACTCTGATCACCTGTCACAGCCCTCCCTAGTGTCTGTGGTGTCCGCTCAGCCGTGTCCATCCCAAGACCCTTGGGCAGGCTTACCCATCATGTCAGGTGTTTGGCTACTTTCTGCTGTTGCTTCTTGAATTCTTGGCACTCCACTTGAAAAACACATGACACAGGAACACTTCTCCTTTTCAGGTCTTTGTAGCTCTGCTCCTGGATTGTGATTTGTAAATAGTTTCATTTGTGCCCTACCCCCTCCAGACATTAGTAACTACCCACTTCTATATTAAAGCATAGATCTACCTCTGAAATCTCTTTCAATTTCTTTGTTCCTCACTGTATTTGTCTCTTCCTAGCATGGATTACCCCAAGAATTTCAATTTGAAAGAAAGAATCAATTAATAGTGTGTTTCACTGATGGAGAACACTGGAGAAGCGAAGGCTGGCATTAGGGAAAAAGATGAAATGCTCAGTTATGCAAGAGTTGAGTTTAAAATTTGAACATCTTGAGAGACATTCAAGTGGAGAAGGCTATGGCCTTCAGGACCTTGGACAGAGGCTTTTGCCACTTGGATGAATGAGTTTAGAAGACAGGGCTGGCTGGAGACACATGTTTAGGAATCGTTAGGATGTGGGTGGTGACTGAAGTGATAGAAATGCATGAAATGCCTGGGTGAGGTCTTTTGTATACTGGGTGAGTTACAGGGGCCACTTTGATATCTGGGGGCAACCTACTCTGAAAACTCACTGCTACTGCAAACCAAGCCTTGTGCCACAGTTGCTTTTGTCTTGTGATCATCTCAGACCCCACAATTTATCTCTCTCCTCTCTCCATTTTATACTACATCTTGTCTTTTCCATTTTCCCTCATCTTTTAACTCATTCTCTACATAATTCTCATAATGCCTCGTCGTATACACCTCTCAATTCATTACTCCCTGCATGTACATCATTCCACCTAGCTTTCTGTTTCTATCTCTGAATCTAGCTTTATTATTAAGATGATCCTCTTTCTACCATCACTTCCCTTTCTGTTCTCTCCTCCAGCTCTGTTTCTGTCAATCTTATCTTGATCCTATGGCTTCTTTTATAATTTCCATCTTTGTCTTTATCTGTATTTTTTCTTTGTTGTTGTTCTTTTTTGTCTTTTTGTTTTGTTTTGTTTTGTTTTGTTTTGTTTTGAGATGGGGTCTAGCTCTGTTACCTGGGCTGGAATGCAGTGGCATGATCATAGCTCACTATAGCTTTGAACTCCTGGGCTCACCTGATCCTCCTGCCTCAGTCTCCCAAGTGGCCGTGACTATAGGTGTGGTAACCATGCCCTGTTCAATTTTTTCCAACTTTTTGGTAGTCTCACTCTGTTTCCCAGGGTGATATCCATATTTTCTTCACTTGTATTCAGGTTTGCCTCACAGACTACTTCCATCATCACCAAATGCCTCTCTTTTGACACTGACCACATCGCCAGTTCTATTACCTCTGCCAGTTTCCTATAAGCTTCCTACATTGCAACTCTGTCAATCAGTCTTCAACTTTATTCCCATGTTCCTGGTATAACTTCTGAGAGCTATCTTGAAAATTATCCCTCTTACCCCACAAATCTCCTTAACTACTGGTACATTTAAATGTTATGTCCATGCAGAAAAACTTGAAGCTTACTCTGATATCTTTTCATTTAATGATCCCAGCCTACTATTTCCCATTCTTTCTCCTTATATTATCCACTCAGTGTTTACTGTTTTCATTCAGAGGCCCAACTCTCCTTTCTCTTTTGCCTGCCTCAAACCTTCTGAAAGCCGTCAGAGCCTGTGCACAAGTCTGTGTGTGGTGTCTGTGTGTATATTTGTGTCTGCAAATGTTTTGGGGGAGAGGTGAGGACAAGAATAAAGAATACATGGGAATACAAAGATAACTGGTAAATAATATCATAATTGACTTTTCCATCACAGGCTAATGGGCCGCATCTCTTCTGACTCTTTCTGTATTCATCTGAAGGGCTTTGGATTCATAGGACATTGAAGACAAATAAGGAAATGATAAAGCATAGAGAGTGGCCAGAGAACCAGGGAACACAGCTCAATGTGGTCCTGCTAAACTATTTTCAGAGCTCAGATGAGCAGAGAAAGAAATACACTTACTCCAGTGACTACACCTCACATCCAACAGAGATTTGCTCTCTTTTCCTGTCTGGCCACTCCTCATTCTCACCCTCACTTCTCATTTCTGCCCATTGTTCTGCCTCTGTACATTTCTAACTCTACCTCTTTCATTCTGTGGGCTTCTCTCTCTCTGAATTTTCTTGTCTCCTGTATTTCTTTTTCTCTTCTCATCACGATGCTCTTAATCTCTGTTCCCCTTTATTTCTATGTTCATCCTTTTTGGCTCTATCTTTCTAGGTATTTTGTACACCACATGGCTGACTCCATCCCTAAATCTGTCTCTTTGTGATTTTTATTTTTCCCTCTCCATTGATATCAACGAATATGGCTTGACACACACACACACTATATACACAAACGGTTGTTGTTGTTAAACAAGCCTTCTTGCATCAAGCGCTGATATAGTCCCCTGTGAATACTCTGGGTTCCTTGTGCTTCTTCTTTGGACTTCGATTCCCATGACACGGCTGTCAGCCTCCTGTCCATTACACACAACAGTTCCCCACCATGAGGCACTTAGTCCCTGTTGCTCTTTTTGTTTTCTGGCCCTCATACCTTTGTACATCTATTTTCTCACCCCAAAATGGGGATACCAAGAGTTAGGCTGCCTGAGTCTTAAAGATTTTGTGATGACAAAAAGGAATCTTATTTGCCAAAGTATACTGAAATAACACAACATATTTCTGTCAAAAGGTATATTAAAGTTTGAGAGTGATCTGAAGTTTTTATTTCTGTCTATAATTACATAGTAGGAACAGTTGTCTTTTGAGGCTTTTACAACTACAACCAACATTAATGTCAACCAATATGTTGCTATAAAAATCTAAGATCTTAGTATCAGTAGGCATGACAGTAAGTATTAAAAAGATTCCATCATTTTGCGATTTATTTCTTCTATAGCAACAATATATAATTACATACACTTAGTCACTGAGATCCATCCTGTTAAGCATGAGTTTACAATAATCTCCTGCCTCCTTCCATTTTCTAAAATGCTGAAAAGAAGTTCCCAGGATTAACTGGATACAAGGGAGGCAAAGTGCTCAGAATAAAATGCATCTGGAAGCAGTAGCTTTTAATTTAGATTTCTAACATTTGGCAGGCCAAGGCTTGGCATCCTAATCTTTACCTGACGCACTTCTCAGGGCTGAGCTGCAGGTTTCCTCAGGGTCTTCTCCATGACTTGGCTCTGAAGAGTCACTACTGTTGATCCCTGCAGAAACAAACACAATTCCTTAACAGTCTTAGTGTCTGTGTCTAGGAGTCAATCCTACAGGGAATCCTTTAAGAGGGAAATTGGTAAAGGAAGTTCATGTAGGAGGGGTAGAAATATTCCTACCACTGGGCCACCTTTGCCTTCATCTGCCCTGTTGGTCACAGTTGGTCCAGGAGCCGTCCCCAAGACTGGGGCTGGGGACAGCTTTGCCAAGGCAGGGATTCCCTTTTGTCACCAATTCTTACACTTCTTGCCCTTTCTACTTATTTGTACACACTTCTGCTTCCACATCAGTTTCTCATCCAGCTAAACCATGGAAGCAACATTTTAAAGATGCCAGAGCCTCCATCTGCTGGGCCGTAAATGACTGTGTGGAATAGGACACTGCCTCCGGCCCCAGAAATCTTTCATCCTATTTATGTGAGTGAAAAGTAAACCTGTATTGCACTGGTGCCATCGAACGCTTTGAGGTCTACATTGTCTTTTCCTTTAGAGTATCCTCCAAATATTAAGACACTAAATATGAAATGTCCGATTTTGAATCAAAAGTGTAGTTAATTATATCCCAAACAAGAAGCAGCGCAATTAATCAAAGTATGTGCCTAAACTATTGACACAGATTTGCCATCTTAACAGTGGCTGTTTATGCCAGCAGCAAAGAATCTTGGAGAGCAAGTGATGATGAAATCACAAAAGGTGTTTTCCACAGCTTGTTGAGAATTGAATATGTTTCCTTGAAAGAAGTGATTCAAAGCCTGGACGAAGTGGTAGCCGGTTGGTGCTAGGGCTGGTGAATATGCTGGATGACAGAGAGTTTCCAAGTCCAGCTTCTGTAGTTTGGGCAGTGTTGTTTGTGTGACATGTGGTGGCGTGCTGTCTTGCAAGAGGATTGGCCTGACTCTATCAACCAACCTCAACAGCTCAAGTGCAACCATCCTCATCATTTTACCCAGCTGCTTGCAGTAGACATCTGCTGTAATTGATTGACCAGGTTTCTTGAAGCTGTAATGGATGCCAGCACTGGACCACCAAACAGACATCATTAGCTTTTTTGGATGAGTATTTGGTTTTGGACTGTGTTTTAGTACTTCATCTTTATCCAACCATTGGACCAAACACTTACGATTGTCAGAAAGAATCCATTTTTCATCACATGTCACAATATGGTGTAGACACGGCTCGCCTTTATTTTGTGGCAGCAAAGAAAGGCAAGTTTCAAGAGGATTTCTCTTTTGATGCTCATTTAATTCATGCAGAGCCCATCTATCCAGCTGCTTTATCTTGCTGATTTGTTTCAAATGGCCCAGTACTGTTGAAATAGTAATGCCAAACCTTGCTGCTAATTCACACCTAGGTTGAAAGGGATTCACTTCCACTGCAGCTTTTAGCTCATCCTTACCCACCGCGGTCTCAGGTCACCCACATAGCTCATTTTCACAATTAAAATCACCAGAACAGAACTTCAAAGCATTGACATATGGTGCCTTCATTAGCCACATCCTTCCCAAACACTTCGTTGGCATTTTGAGCTGTCTGCACCGCAGTGGTTCCACAACAGAACTGATATTCAAGGATAACTTGAATTTTTGACTTATCCATGGTTTCACAAAAATTGCTGTAAAAAAAAAATTTGAAGGATAATCACAAGCCAAACCATGTGTTTTAAAGAATGAGGATGTACTTTCACAATAAAAATAAAACAAGAAGTGTCAAAGTGAAACATCAGAGATATCAACTATCAAACTTAGCACTTAAGAAAAGCAGACGTTTCATACTTAATAACCTAATAGCTGTGTTTCCAATATTCACAGGATCTAGAAAGGAAAGGAAAACAAAACCGGTAATCCATAACTAAAACATTATAAATCTTATGACTACTTACGCTGTAGACTAGATTTGGACAATGAAGACGCTGTGATGATCATTTCTGTCTCTCCCCATCTAAAGTAAAGGGATCACTACCAAACGGAGTAGGGATCCACAGTCCTTTAGCTCTAATTGCAAAATCAAACATGTTTTGAAAACCAATATTTTTTCATATGTGTGCAGCTAGCCAATTTGGCAGTAAATCTGGACTTGAGCTGCCATGAGTCCCTGTAAAGTCCTATCACATTTGGAGGGAATATTTATACAAGTTGCTGCTGAAACATTAATATAGTATATTTTAGAATAGGACTCTGCCCAGACTCTGTTGAGGTATTTTGTAATATGTAAAATATAAATCACATTGTCTTTCAAAAATAATAAAAATATTTTTAAATTCTGAAATATATGTCACTTCAAGGACTTTGAGTAAAAGTTTATGGATGTTTGGTAGTCCAGGCTATTACTTCTGCCTCTTCCCATAACTTTCCATATATCATGTGCAAAAAAAAAAAAAAAAAAAAAAAAATCCTTAAGTGTTTGTGTGCTGGAGTTTCCCCATTTGTGAAATGGTGGAAATAGGCATTATCTTGCCCACCTTCAAGGTTGCTGTAAAGATAAAAGGAGATCTTATCTGAGAAGATCTTTCAAATATCACATTTGGCCAATGTCATGTTGGGGTCATCTGTCAAAAGCTATGAATTGAATTTGACAGTAATAACCAGAAGGATTTCTTTCTGTCAATAGTTAGAGAGTGTGACCAGGGTCTTTTGAGTTTTTAACAGGTTTGTGACAAAGTCAAGCAACAGCAGACCACCCACTTTCTCTTCTCTACAAAATAGGGGATGGGCAGAAGCAGATATCACTACACGAATCCAATACTTAGGGGTTAGTTGGTCTGGCAGTCAGTAGTAAAAAGGGCACTGCCGCTCAACTACAGCCACCGTCTTGAATTTATAATGACTCCTAAATTTATAACGACTTCTTTCCTCCCATTTTGTAAAATGGCCAGATGAGGCAGCTGCAGAGAATGGGCTCCCGGTGTACACACAGAGGAAAATGCACCAGGAAACAGGAGCTGGGAAGTCAGACTCCTGCGTCCTGGAGAGGCAGGTGAGGTCCTTACCCTTCTCACCACACCCACGTCTCAGTGCTGAGCTCCGGGCTTCCGGGGGTGACTCATCCTCACTGGATTCTGAAAAGTCACAGTCATGCCCTATTAAGGCAGAAAAGAGCAAACGTCCCTTGGAGGTCTCAGTGTGTGATGAGGGTACCAAGACAAAAGAACATTTAAAAAAAAAAAAAGAAAGAAAGAAACTAAGAAAAAATTGGGAAACTCTGATTCCAGGGAAAGAATTTCCCTGCCTTCATATCTCCATCACATGACTTTTGAATTCATGTGGACTGAAGGTTAGTTAGTATTTTAGCCTCACTGTCACTTGAACCAAGGCTGAGAAAATTTCACCCCCAGTGGGCATCTGTGCTTTGTCTTGGCTCTCTGTCTTCTTATACCAAATTATCTTTCTTCTATGAAAAATCACCATGTAAGTCAACTATTTAACTACAATATATTTTTGGGTGTATTTGCTCTGAAGTCAGTTTTTCCTACTAATAAGTAAATAGCAGAACAAATTATTCTTTGAAGACATTCTAAGCTTGTGACACACCCCCCCCCAAAAAAAAAATAAATAAAATCTTTTATCCCATTTATGTGAGCAAGGAATAAACCTGTATTGCACTTGGGACATGGAACACCTTGAGGCCTATGTGGTCTTTTCCTTTTAAGTATCCAACAAGTAAGTGTGTTTCCAATATTCACAGGATCTAAAAAGGAAAGAAAAGAAAACCAGTAAGCTATAACTAAAAGGATTATAAACTTTCTGACTATATACACTGTTAGTACACAGGATTTGCGATTTTACAAGGACTCATGGCAGCTCAAGTCCAGATTTACTGCCAAATTGGTTAGCTGCACACATATGAAAAAATATTGGCTTTCAAAACATGTTTGATTTTGCAATTAGAGCTAAAGGATTGTAGATCCCTACTTCATTTGGTAGTGATCCCTTTCCTTTAGATGGGGAGAGATAGACATGACCACCACAGATGGACTACATCAGATGCTTTTGGACTACAAAGATGCTCTGAGGATAGACAGAGACAGACAGAGGAATGCTCTGCCAACAGTGCTCCATCAGATATAAATGGCAGTGGAGAGTCAGTTCATTACTCCAACTCTGTAGCCTCAATATATATGATAGTGTGTAGTAAAATGACTATCATTTTACTAGCGTATTTTTGCTACATCTTCAATATATGATTGGACTGGACCCATCAAATAAAAGAGCAGTTTATAATGCCTTCCTGACACCTTCCATTTCCCAATAAGGCCAGGGAGGTTAAATGCAGAGAATGACGTCCTAGAAGTTACAGAATCAAGGCATATGGAGAATGTTCAGAATAAAATTCATCAGGAAAACAGAGCTCTGGATTTGGACTCTAGATGTTCTATAGTTCAGGAATTGCAACTGCAATATCCTTACCTGGTGCAATCTGGGGTCGTGAGCAAGTGGCTTCTTGGGCCTCCTCTGTCTCGCTTGATTCTGAAGATCCATATTCCTTGATCACTGCACAAAAGAATAGGATTCCTTAAGGGGTCTCAGTGTGCAGCCAACGACATTCCCTAATAAGAAAACTTGGAAAAACCTTGCAAATCCATGCAAGTCCTGGAATGCACCTAGGCCAAGCGGGTCTTCCCTTCTAAGTTACCTGCCTTATAGGTGAGTGATGCTCCATTCCTGTCCCCACAGGGAGAGACAATTCATTGGCAAGGAGCAACTTTGCTGACCTTTGCTTTCCTGCACTGCTCTCTGTTACTTCTCACCCCTTCTCCTGTCATTCCACATTTCCTTCATCTCTGCCTCTGTTTTCCACACAAGGAGACCTTGAAGACCTTGTGTTGAAGGTGTTGACCCTCCTGTATCCCCACCAACTAGGTACCTCCTTGAACTGTTTACAAGGCTGAGAAATCACCTTCTTTTGTGTTTGAGCCACAGGTACATTTGAGGACTATTTTTTAGAGGAGTTTTCTTACACTAGGATAAAAGTTAGAGTGTGCACTGTCTAAAAAATGAAGCAAATTTACAGTTTACTTTGAAAGATACAGTGAGCAATTAGAATGAATGTATTTAACACATTGTTTTTTTGTAACATCAAGATGAGGCAAGATTTGTGTTTGTTCCTATGTTTTTTCCTAGTGTGCTTTCCCTAAAGTGGCATGTTTCTAATATTCTCTGGATCTAGAAAGTAAAAAGGGAAAACAAATCACCAATTTGTACACTAATTATAAATGATATGACAACTCATGCTGCAAATAGGAGAGAGATAATACAACATTTTGATATTTCTTCCTATCTCTCATTTTACAAAGGAAAAAACTCATAATCCAGGATGCTAGTCTTGTCTTTCCTTTAATTTCCCAAGAGTCTTTGTAGATGACCTTGAAACATTTAGGTGATTGTGTTTTCTTATCTAAGCAATGAGGACAACACTGTCTATCCTGCTTACCCTTCCAGGTTATTGCAAAGAAAAAATACTATTAGCAAAAGTCTTGAAAAATCACTATATATGGGATGACATGCAAAAGAACCCTATCAAAAACAATACTTCAGGTTTCACAATACTTTATCTCAAGTCTATTTCTGCTAACACTAGATATCTAGATGAATTATCTCTTGACACTATTTACAGTTTGTGATAGATGACAACATGATCTTCAAATAAAGGAATATTTACATTTCTGCTCTCTACAGAAATCATGGCATAAATCTAACACTTTCTGGGAATGGTAATTAGTCAGATTGAGAAACAAACTCATCACTTTGCTAGCCTATGTCTACTATATAATCAATGCATGGGTACATACATTGATTAATAGAATCCACCAATTAATAAGCCTAATTCTCAAAAATAAATTTAGAACAATTTTTTTATCTCCTTGCATTTCCCAAATGGGTCAAGTTAAGTAAGTGCAGAGAATGAGATTCCAGGATAAACTGGATCATTGTACCGAAACGGTCAGAATAAAGTGCATCAGGAAATAGTAACTCATCGCTCAGATTCCCAGAGCCCAAGCCTTGCTCCCCTGACCTTCCCCATGTGTGTCACATTCCAGTGCTGAGAGGGGGGCTCCTGGGGGTTTGTCTCCATCACTGGATTCTTTAGAGTCCTCGCTGCTGATAACTGTGCAAAGGAGCAAAACCCATTGAAAGTCTCAGTATGTGACCAAGAAGTACACATGCAGAAAATCCCATAAAAGTGCACTAGGGGCTTCCCAGCACTTTAGCAGGCCCAGGCAGAAGGATCCCTTGAGGCCAGGAGTGTGAGACCAGCCTGGGCAACCTAGGAAGATCCTGACTCCACAAAAAGTGTAAAAGTTAGCCGGGCATGGTGGCACTCGCCTGTGCTCCCAGCTACTGCAGAGGCTGAGGTGAGCAGATCATCTGAGCCCAGAAGTTTGACGTTACAGTGAGTTATGTTCAGGCCACTGCACTCCAGCCTGGGGGATACAGGGAGACCCAGTGTCAACGACAACACAAAAGGAGCGCTAGGAAGACCTGGGAAGCAAAGTGACCCTCTTTCTGGAATGAATGTGATCTGCAGCTTATCCAGGTCTTAAACCAAAAGCTGATAAAATTTGCACATGGAGGGCAGCTTTGCCCATCCACTGGCACTGGTCTCACTTCCACTCGTCTTCCACTTTTAACTCTCATTTTACTTCTGAACTTTCTCTCGGTTCTGCGCATCTCCCCTGCTTCTGCCTCTGTCTCTGGCAGTGGCTCTCTATATACCTCTTGTTGTCTTGTTGAGTTTCTTTCTCCATCTCCTCTTGTGAATATCTTAGCTCCCTGATTTTTTCCCTTTTCTTTGACTCCTACCCTGTGCCAACCCCTCTTCCTACAGAAACAGCCTCTCCAACATCAATGCTTATTACCTCCATTTCTGTCTTTTGCAATTTTCACAATTCCTAGGGACTTTCTTCTGTTAAGCTGAGGCTCACTGCTTGAGCTGCTGGCCCCTCCCCTTCCTGTCTCCATCCTAGGCTACCTGGACTGCCTCAGTGGGCCCTGATGAAGTGCCCGAGCCCTTACCTGGTAACCTGTGATTCACAGCTACAAACTCGTCCAGTCAGCCTTACCTATTGTGTCAGATGCCTGGTTATGGTTAGCTCCTGCTTGGGCTTGCTGCTCATCTTCTGAGTTAAAAAGTTGCGCCTCTTTCTTTATATCCACCAGATGCACAGAACAGGAATTCATTTGGATTCCTGGGTTGTGTAGCTCTAACCCTGGGCCAAATTGTAAGAAACAAAGCATTTTCATTTGTCTCCCCAGTGGGCCCCTCACTGCCATTGATAACTCCTCCCTCAATTTCACTGCTGGGGAGAAAGCTTCCCCCAACTCTCACCATCCTTCTTTTTTTCCTGTTGCTCAACTCTGTTCCTTTCTTCATGCTCTCTTGACTCTTTTTTTTTCTTTTTTTTTTTTTTTTTTTTTTTTTTTTTTGAGACAGAGTCTCACTTTGTTGCCCAGGCTAGAGTGAGTGCCATGGCGTTACCCTGGCTCACAGCAACCTCAAACTCCGGGGCTCAGCGATCCTACTGCCTCAGCCTCCCGAGTAGCTGGGACTACAGGCATGCACCACCAGGCCCGGCTAATTTTTTGTATATATATTTTTAGTTGGTCAATTAATTTATTTCTATTTTTGGTAGAGACGGGGTCTCGCTCAGGCTGGTTTCGAACTCCTGACCTTGAGCAATCCGCCCGCCTCGGCCTCCCAAAGTGCTAGGATTACAGGCGTGAGCCACCACGCCCGGCCTCTTTTTTTTTCTTAACCTTTCCCTTTACCTATTCATCTCATCCACTGATGACTAATTTTTTTTGCCTTTTTAAAAATAAAAATTATAGGCCGGGCACAATGGCTCATGCCTGTAATCCTAGCACTCTGGGAAGCTGAGATGGAAGGATTGTTTGAGCTCAGGAGTTCGAGACCAGCCTGAGCAAGAGCGAGACACCGTCTGTATTTTTTTTAATAAATAAATAAAAATTATAGGATTACTTGAGGCCAGAAGTTCGAGACCAGTCTGGGCAACATAGTGAGACCCAATCTCTATAAAAATAAGAAGAATTAGCGAGGCATGGTGGTGCATGCCTGCAGTCCCAGCTCCCTGGGAGGCTGAGGTGGGAGGATCACTTGAGCCCAGGAATTCAAGGCTGCAGTGAGCTATGATTGTGCCACTGCACTCCAGCCTAGGCAATAGAGCAAGACCGTGTCTCTAAATAAACAAATAAAATAATAAAATAAAATTTATAATGGTAGAATAACATACAGAGATAAAAGTGGATTTTCAGTGGTCACAAAGTGAGCATATCACTTTGCTCAAGAAACAGGATTCCCCCAATACCTCAGAAGCCTCCTAGTGACACCTCCCACTAACTGTCCCTACCATTATGGAAAAAAAGTATGGAGTTGCTTTAAAGAATTAAAAATAGAATTACCATATATATGATCCAGGAATCCCCCTACTTGGGGATTATCCTATTATATCTGAAGGATATGAAATTAGTACAGATGCTTCTAGACTTACAATGGGACTACATCTCCATAAGCCCATTGTAAATCAAAACTACTGTTAAGTCAAAAATGCATTTAGGCTGGGCGAGCTGGCTCGCATCTGTAATCCTAGCACTCTGGGAGGCCAAGGTGGGCAGATTGCTCGAGGTCAGGAGTTCAAAACCAGCCTGAGCAAGAGTGAGACCCCGTCTCTACTATAAATACAAAGAAATTAATTGGCCAACTGATATAGATATATAAAAAATTAGCCGGGCATCGTGGCACATGCCTGTAGTCCCAGCTACTCGGGAGGCTGAGGCAGTAGGATCGCTTGAGCCCAGGAGTTTGAGGTTGCTGTGAGCTAGGCTGACACCACGGCACTCACTCTAGCCTGGGCAACAAAGCGAGACTCTGTCTCAAAAAAAAAAAAAAAAAAAAAGCATTTAATACTTTGATAAACCCATCAAAAGTTGAAGAATTACAAGTAGAACAGTCATAATTGAGGGACTGTGAGAATGTTGAGGAGATGTCTGCACTCCTATGTTCATTGCAGCATTATCCACAACAGCCGAGATTTGGAATCAACCCATGTATCCATCAAGGATGAATGGATGAAGAAATGTGATACATATATATACTGTGGAATACTATTCGTCCTTAAAAAAGATAGAAATCCTGTTTCGTAGCAACATGGGTGAACCTGGAGGACACTGTGTTAAGTGAAATAAGCCAAACACAGAAGATAAATACAGTATATACAGAGTGTAGAAAAGTTGAACTCATAGAAGTTGAGGGTATATAGTGGTAAACGGGCAGGGGTTGGGGAAAGACGGGAATAGCAGAGATGTTGGTCAAAGGATACAAAGTTTCAGTTAGGTAGGAGGAATATGTTCAGGAGATCTATTACCAGCAGTTCCAAATTTTTTTTGGCACCAGGGCCTGCTTTCATTGAAGACTGTTTTTCCTTGGACCAGAGCAGGGGAACGGGGTGTCGTGGGGCAGGGGGTGCAGAGCTCAGCAGTGATGCGTGGCCCATGTCCTGATACGCCACAGACCAGTACCAGGCTGCAGCTCAGGGCTTGGGTATCACGGTATTAAACAACATGGTGACGACAGTTAATAATGCATTGTATTCTGTAAAATCACTAAGAGAATAGACTTTAAGTGTTCTCACCACAAAAATGATAAGTACGTAGTGAGGTAATGTATATGTTAATTAGCTCCATTTAGCTTTTTCACAATATAAACATTTCAAAACAACATACATGATAAATATATATAACTTTAAATTTGTCAATTTAAAGAAATCGTTAACATGGTATAAAATAAACAAATGACAAAAAAATAGAGCATCTAAGAAAAAGAAAATGTATAGGTAAGTAATAATTATTTTGTTCATCACAGGGCAATGGGCTGGGTGTCTCCTTTCTTGCATCTCCATTAGTCACTACTGGCCCACAGGAGGCTGAAGACAATAGAGAGCACAGCTGAGATACAGTCGAGCCTTGCTCTGTCCTATTTCCATTCTGTTACACTTCACCCTGCCTCTCTTTCCTTCTCAAGTTTCTACCTAATAGCCCTGTCTGCATCTCTTGCTGCCCCACCCTGTGAAGGTGTCTGTGCTTCACTGAGCCCATGGCCAGCCTCTCTCTAACTCCTCCTTTTGCCTTTTGTTTCTGATTCTCTTCCCTGGTGAGTTCTGCAACTCTTTCCCCCTTGCCTCCCAGTTTTCTTTTATAACTTTCTTCCTCCAGGTCTGTTCATCAGGATATCAGGCTCCATTCCTGCACTCTCTGTGTCTGTGTGATTTTCCCCTTTGTTAAATAACTGTCTCCCTGCACCCTGCATTAGTCCACTCCCTGCCCTCAGCCTGGGCACCCCCAGCCCCTCCACACTCATGCAAACCCAGTGAGTCAGTCCTACCTGCTGGCTCAGGCTCTTGGGCACATGGTTGATTTGCTTCTTGGCTTCCTAGTGCATCACTTTTGTCTCTGGTTGTATCTTTTCCTTTTGTATTTGCTTGTTCTGTTTCACGGAGGTGCTCCAAGAGTCCGCTCTCAGGTGGGGTTGTACCTAAACCATGTTTTGATTCATGGATATTTCATTTTTCCCCTGCAGCTCATCTCTCCTTGTCCCCTCCACCACCACAGCATGGGCCACCACTGGATGGAGGTCACAGCACTAAGTCAGCAGCCACAGTCAAGCAGACACAGGCAGAAAACTGTGAAGCAGGCTCATGAGTAAAACACCCAGGCCCAGAGCCAGCAGGAACTGGCAGCAGGTGTGTCCAAGGAGTATGGGAAGAGGAAACCCTCCCAGGCAACCCAGAGGATAAAAGACCTGTTATTTAAATCCTGAACTTGAAGCACTGCAGATGCAAAGATTGAAAACTATGGGCAATCCGTTACACGAGAGGCAGCCCCACAGCACACTCCAGAACAGGATGAGGCAACAAAGGACAGAACAGTCAACAGGAACAGACCAGTGGAAAAGGAGGAATCCGAGTGTGGTCCAGGCAGGCTTGGCAAGGAGTTTTCACCAGTTCCTGGGGGAAGATATTAGAAGTTTATTTCAGAAATTAAAGTATGGGTTTTGCTATTTTCCCCTAGTCCCTTTTTAATCTTTATAGTGTAAGAGTTAAAGACCCGTCTAAGTCTCAGTGCAGAGCCCGTTGGGAACTGGCAGATCAAGGAGGTCAGACACACCCCAAGCTGAGAGGCCTCAGCCAGGCCACCTCGCACTCTGGTAAGTGGCCATGACTTGTCTTAACATCCCTGGCCCAAATGAACCTGCCTTTGTCCCAGAACTGCCCCTGTCTCAGTTCCTGCCAAGTCATGGTCACCTTGGCCCCACCACCTTTCGTACCCTGCCCATCCCCATCTGTTCACTCTTTCCTGTGGACCTTTCCATGGGCTTTTAGCATCTGATGTGCCTCCACTTCCTGCAGCTCTTGCTATTCTTTTCTCTGTATTTTTATCTCTTCATAAATGAACCCATTTGTGTTCCATGTTTCTGCTCTTTCTGTTAGATTACTTGGGTAGCAGCACAGGGTTAAGACACAGCTCTGGGCTCAGAACGCCTGGGTTCATCTTTGCTCATCTGACCCTAGGCAAAATCCACATGTGGTCTCCCTAGATTTCAGTTTCCTTATCTGCAAGACTGGCACATAAGTAATACCAATACTAATAGGTGTGAGCACTCCACCTGCAACTGCCACAGAGCAGATGTTCATTCAAAGTGAGCTGTTGGTAATATGGTTCTATTTGTTGCCCTTTACCCCTTTCTACTCTTTCATTTCCCCTCCTTTCTCCTCTCTCTCTCTCTCTTTCACTCTCTCTCTCTCACTTTTTCTCAGAGTTTCCACATCCTCTTCATATCTGCTTCCCGTCTGCCCGGTCTCTCTCTACATGGCTGCCTTTCTCTGTGAATATTCTTGTCTTGAACACCATCCCCTATACTTAAATCAGCTCCTTCTGCCATCACCAAGGATCTCTCCTTTGACGTTGTTGGCCACAGGCCCACCATTCCTAGCCCATCACAGCTCCACACTGAAGGTCTCCTAACTCACTCTCAGATTCTGATTCCACCCTCCAGGTTATTGGGCAGAAAGTCTCTCTTTGCCACCTCCCCAAAGTGCTCTCGGATTCCACTTGGAGGCAGGTCACTTTGGAATCAGTGCAAAGTGACCCTCGTCTACCTTCCCCACACCCCTCCAGCACGCTCCCCAGCAGGGAGGGCAGTCTCCCCTCCAGAGTGCAGGTCTCTGTCTCCTTTTCCTCTTAGTAGACCAGAGAACAAAGCTTTTGTCCAGTCATAATTACCTCTTTCACAGTTTGGCTGAATGCTGTGCATTTTTTGTGTCTCTTTTCCACCACTTTTCTGGGGAGAATATTTGTCTTGGAGCACTGAACACATAAAAATATTAATTAGAG
Organism: Microcebus murinus; assembly: GCF_040939455.1. Classification (NCBI taxonomy): domain Eukaryota; kingdom Metazoa; phylum Chordata; class Mammalia; order Primates; family Cheirogaleidae; genus Microcebus; species Microcebus murinus. Next base: position 98,973,465 of record NC_134111.1, read on the forward strand.
TCTTCAGGCAAGTGATCAGGGACACCACCTCATGATTACACAGAAGGAGCATGTATGTATTCTTATAATTCAATGGGGAACTCCTAGCCCTTGAGTCAGTCTGAATCTCAGTAGCTTATGGGTTGGTCCCTTCCCCTGGGACAACCAAGAACGGGGCTAAAAAAAAAAAAAAAAAAGCCGGGCGCGGTGGCTCACGCCTGTAATCCTAGCTCTCTGGGAGGCTGAGGCAGGCGGATTGCTCAAGGTCAGGAGTTCGAAACCAGCCTGAGCAAGAGTGAGACCTCGTCTCTACTATAAATAGAAAGAAATTAATTGGCCAACTAATATATATACAAAAAATTAGCCGGGCATGGTGGCGCATGCCTGTAGTCCCAGCTACTTGGGAGGCTGAGGCAGCAGGATTGCTTGAGCCAGGAGTTTGAGGTTGCTGTGAGCTAGGCTGACGCCATGGCACTCACTCTAGCCTGGGCAACAAAGCGAGACTCTGTCTCTTGGTTTTTAAGGATGATAGATCAGTGGAAAAATTGTAAATAATAATTAATCATCCAAGAAGATGATCAGAGAGGAATGAAAGCTTATCTCAATATAAGTTCTGTAAGTGGCATGTCTCTGTGAACTGCACAAACTTTAGGGAAGAAACAGAGAATCCTAGAAAGATCCATGTAGGTAAAAGAGAAAGCCCAACAATCTTAAAGGTGGGGCTAGAAAAGAGAGTTTTCGCTTAATTGGATCAGGAAGGGTGAGAGGTCCCCAAAGACAGAGGATACCATGGAGGAGCTAGGCAGACTTCCCCAGATCCAAGGAACAAAGGAAGGACTATCAGGAAGCTCCAAGCAAGTCGTATTGTGATACTGAGGGGTGTTCCCAGATGCCTGGAGCAGGGACCCAGGGGGCTGCCAGTGAGGGGAGGCCAAGGCACCAGCTCAGTTATATTCACACTGCCTAGCTCAGGGCCTGGGCCACATAAGCATTTCATGAATACTTGTTAAGTGAGGGGCTGAGCCAATGAATGAATGAAAAGTAGACCTGGACCCCAAAAGAGAGGGGAGAGAATTGATTACCATTTTCGAAGCTTTTGTGAATCTCAATTAAATCAGGATATTCCTTCAGGTTAACCCTGCTGAACAGGACTTCTAGAAGTGAACAATCAAATCTCTTCTCGAGGTGGCAGAGAACGTTGTACACCACCCTCGGCACAGGAACCAAGTTTATGCAGGCTTCGTGAGAATCCTTTTTGAAAGTTCAATGGAAAAAGAGTACAAAATAACAGTTTCAAAGTTAAACAGAGATCCAGGAAGTAATTGCATAGAATACTTGCTCCGTTTTCTCCGTGCAGGTGGACTACTATTTTTCATGTAACATTTTAGAACTTCTAATATATTTGATCCACTGCTTAAAAAAACAAGGAAACCCTTCCTTTTGACTTTTGAACTTTCATCCCACCTAGGCTGCTTCAGGAATGGATAGGACAGATATTCTGTTGACTGCACAGCAATTGCTGCCCCCATTGCCCCCTTCCCCCTAGGGTATGAGAAGTCCTGTATGGGCTGCAGGAATTGGGGAAATGGTTCTGCCCTTGCTGTAAAGAACATAAAGGATGAGCACAGCCACACACCGAGGAGCCGGGTTGCTTGTCTCCAGGAGTGTCTGTTGATCAAATTTACTTGAATTCCACAGCTCCAGAGTCATCTAACGAAATGTAAACACTTTGGAGGAGACAACAGGGAGGCAGAAATTCATTTTATAATGGCATGAATTCCCCCAGGGATTGCACCTGACATAAGTGGACATTATAATAAAATACTGCTCCGGTCCTCCTAATTCTCTTAATTTTACTTTGTGATGTTGTATAAATCACTATGCATTTGCAGAGCATACCAGTTTCAATACAGCCACCTCACCGTCACCATCCACTCCACCCCAACACTTGCTACAAAAGAGAAGGGCTTCAGTTAGAAACAGGAGTATCTAGCCGGTGCGGTGGCTCACATCTGTAATCCTAGCACTCTGGAAGGCTGTGGCGGGCAGTAGTCCCAGCTACTCGGGAGGCTGAGGCAGGAGGATTGCTTAAGCCCAGGAGTTTGAGATTGCTGTGAGCTAGGCTGATGCCACGGCACTCTAGCCCGCCCGGGCAACAGAGTGAGACTCTGTCTCAAAAAAAAAAAAAAAAGAAAGAAATAGAAATATCTTCAATGATATCTGTTTGCCCTGTCACTTTGCACCTTACAGGATGATTACCTAACAGAAAAGAGTCTTCCCGTGAAAGGCATAAAAGGCCATTTAGGCAGTTTGCGACATACTAAACTTTGAATCCAAGAGGCTAAACATAAATTACTAGGGGGCTGGATTACCATGGGGCAATGCAATAAACTTCACTTACAGTATAGATTTTATTGGTGATAAAAGAGCGGTCTCTGAGGCTTTCGAGAAAAGGAAACAGCTTTGTTATTGCACTTGCTATCTTCGCCTTATTTTCCTTGAAGTGATTGAAAAAGATCTCATTGTTGAGAGCTGTCTTCTTCTGGAGGACTGCAAACATCTTAAGGAAAAAAATACAATGAGAAAATAAAAATCAAGATTTCAAGATGCTTTTTCTCAGTCGAAAAAAAAAAAATCCAGGTCCAGATGACTTCACTTGTAAATTCTTCAAAACATACATTTAAGAAAGGACATTACCAATGCTACATAAACTCTTTCAGTGAATAAAGAAAAGAGGAACATGCCCCAGCTTACTAAAGGACAGCATAATCCTGATATAAAAACCTGACAAAGACATTTCAAAAATGAAAAGTACAGGTCAATATCTCTCATGGACATAGATGGGAAAAACCACAACAAAACATTAACAAATCAAATTCAGCAATAAGTAAGAAGAATAATACATCAGGACTAAGTAGGACTTATTCCAGGAATGCAAGAATTTTTTAACATTTAAAAATCAAGGAATGTAATCCACCACATTGACTAAATAAAGGAGAAAAACATAAGATAATTTCAATCGATCCAGAAAAAGCATTTGATAAAATCCAACATCTGTTCACAATTTTTTTAACTCTCAGAAAATTAAGACTAGAAAGTAACTTTGTCAATCTAATAAAGTATATAAACAAACAAACAAAACTTTATGGCTAACATTATACTTAAATGTGAAATATTAAATACTTTCCTACTCGATTTGAGAACATGACAAAGATGTCTACTGTCACCATTTCCATCTAACATCTACTAGAAATCCTAGCCAATGCAATAAGGTGAGAAAAAGAAATAGAAAATATAAATCTAAAAAGGAAGAAATATAACTATCATTATTTGTAGATGACTATATACTTAGAAAACCTAAAAGAATCAATAAACAATTATAATTAATTAGTAATTTTAGTAAATCAATGGGATTCAAAGTTAATATGCAAAAATCAATTATATTTCTATATACAATTATATTTCTAGCAAATGAGAAGTTGAAATAAAAATAGAAAAATATTATTTTCAAAAGCATCAAAAACCATCAACAATAAACATAACTCTAACAAAGGATATGCATGAACACTACACTGAAAATCACAAAATATTTGCTGATGGAAATTAAAGAAAGCCAAAATAAATGGAAAGAGATACCATGTTTGTGGATTGAAGACTAAATATTAAAATATAAATTATCCCTGATAAATCTATAAATACAATATAATTTTAATAAAATCCAAGTTGGATTTTTTGTGAAAATTTACCAACTGATTCTAAAACATAAATGGAAATGCAAGGGGGCCAAGATTAACCAAGACAATCTTGAAAAAGAATAATAATGTTTAACTTCAATATAAAGTTATAGTAATTGACACAATGTGATGGGCACACAAAGGTAGGCATATAAATCAATAGAATAGAGAGCACAGAAACAGATACCCACACATATAGTCACCCGATTTACAACAAAGACAGTGCTTCCTTTCAGTGGGAAAGGGTGGTCATTTCATGAAATGGTGTTGGAACAACTGAACATCCTACCTCATGCCATACAAAAAAAATTAATTTCAAGTGAATCACAGACCTACATATAAAAGATAAAACAATAAAGCTTCCAGAATATGTTGGATAACATCTCCTTAGCTTGAGGTAGGTAAATATTTCTTACACGAGATCCAAAAAACACTAACACTACAAAAGAAATCATTGATAAATTAGACTTAACTTAAAATTAAGAGCTTTTCTTCACCAAAAGACACTATTAAGACAGTGAAAAGAAAAGCCACAGAATGTGCGAAGATACACACCACACATATGTCCCACAGAAGATTCATATGTAGAACATCTGGAGAACATACAGAAAGAACTCCTAATAATTAGAAAGAATAACACAATCCTCAATTTTTAAAAAATAGGCAAAATAGCAGGCATTTTATAAAAGAGGATATCTATTTATAATTACCAGTAAGCATAGGAAAAGATGATCAAAAGCATTACTTATCAGGGAAATGCAAAGTAAAACCTCAGTGAGAGACCCTGAGTGGTGGCCCCCATAAACCCAAGAATTTTGGGAGGCAGAGGCAACAGGATCACTTGAGGCCAAGAGTTTGAGACCAGCCTGGGTAACATAGAGAGACACCGGCTCTACAAAACAATTTTTTTAAGTTAGTTGGCCATAGTGGTGTGCCTATAGTCCTAGCTACTCAGGGGGCTGAGGCAGGAGGATTGCTTGAGCCCAGGAGTTCAAGGCTGCAGCGAGCTCTGATCATGCCATTGCCCTCCATCCTGGGTGACAGACCGAGACCCTGTCTCTAAAATTAAAATTAAAAAAAAAAAACAACCCTCAATGAGATACCACTATATATGGATCAAAATGGCTAAAACGGGGGGGGGGGGGGGGGGGGAACTCACAACAGCAAATGTTGAAAAGAATATAGTGATTGGAAAGCTCGTACATCGCTGGTGGGGTGAAAATTAGCCTCACCACTTTAAAAACTGGTGATGTCTACTAAAGCTACTCTGTGACCTATCAATTGTACTCTTACGTCTATACCAAGAAAACAAAGCAAAGCTAATGAAAGAGACTTCATGGTTCAAATGGCTTTGACACACCATATTTGCAAGTTAACAAGTCAGGCTAGGCCGCGTCTCACCAGTAGCTATCACTTGCCACTTTTTACCTGATTTCTCATAGCTTAACTTTTCCTGCCTTACGATATATCATTGGTTTTATAAGCCAGTTCAAAAAAGTGTCTGGATGAAGCTGGGTATAAGTAAGTAGCAAATGAAAACCTACCTTGACAAAGATGATGAAGAAAGGGAGATAAAGACCAATCTCTGCCCGCCTGCCGCCTCCACCTGCCGGCCTCCTGGCCTGCTACTTTCTGGGCCGAAGAGCCGGAGCGGGGCTGACTCAACGTCAGCGACCATCTGTGCTCTCTCAGGCCCAGATTGGGCTTCCCACCATGGCTCCCAGGGACCAGAACAGAGTCTGAACTGACTCGCCGAGAAAGCAGAAAAGAGAAGTGAAAGCATTTGTGCAAATGATAATAGATGGCAGATATTTTGGGTCGCCTATTCCAATCTCCAAGCTTCTCGACTCTCGTGGGGGAGCGGCAGTAGAGAACTGAGGAGAAGGACGTATGGAGTCAGGACGTGGAGGACCAGAGGGAGGCACAGCCCAGGGGCAGGCGCAGGAGGCCAGCTCCAGGGAGCCCGTGGGAGACTGGGGCCACGTGCTTGTGCCAAGGAAAGAGGCGGAAGAGTCGACTTGGCCAAAATTGACTGAAGCTGTTTCCAGGTGAAGTTAATGTAGGAGAGCAGTAAACCTCTACGTTTGCCTCCTCTCCTCGCAGAGGTCACCGTGGCAGGGAAAGAGAAAGACAGAAACTTCCAGCTCCTCTCCGGCCTGTGGGTTGGCCGAGCACACGGTGACCTCGACTGGACAAGTTAGACCCCAGGCGTGTAGACACAAGGCTGGAGGGAGCTGAAATGCTCTGCCTTATAAAGTGGGGGCAATGTTCTCAGCGTTTCTGGAAAGCAGCCAGGGAGGAAAGAAAGAAACCTCTGGACCACGAGAGCCAGAGGCAGGAGCCAAGTTGGTAAAAATAGCCAACCTTTCAAAGGCAGGGCAGGCACAAGGCTTTTTAAACATGCACTCAGAATTCTTTGACTCTCCCCCCATCGAGAGGTGGGGTCTAGGCCCCCTTTTCTTGAATCTGGTCTCTGTGACTGCTTGACCAATACGACATGGCGGAAGTGACGCTGTGCTGGGGTCCAGGCCCAGACCCCGAGACCCAGGCAGCAGCCCCAGCCAACGACCGGGTGGGACTGCGTACTGCAAGCAGATCCTCCGGGCGCAGTAGGGCCGCCAGGAGATACCCACCTACGGCAGAGACAAGCCATCCCCACTGAGCTCTGCCCAAGCTCGGACACATAGCAAAATAAAACGTGATTTTTGTTGTTTTCAATCACTGCATTCGGGGCAGTTTTTTTCATAGTATTATAACGGGAACAGACTTTGAGGTGGATGTTATCGTAACAAACACCAAACAGGTGGCACTGGCTGTGGGCCACGGAGCAATGGGTGGAAGCCTAAAGTGCCCGCGAAGCTGTCGGGGACACTTACGGGAAGGTGAGAAACGCTGGTAGAGGCTGAAGGGAAGGAGACCCTCGCTGCGCCGGGGCGGGAAGCTTTATAAAGCTCTCACCTGCAGTAACGTGGAAATAGAAAATGTCCCTAACAAACTCAATGACCTAGTTAAGGAGATTTCTAGGCAGAGGGCTGAGAAGGCCAAGAAGGCTTCTCGTGGGATGGGCCAGAGGGATCGGAACCGAGACCGCCTACGGCAGTGGCCCACAACCCTCTGGGCACCAGGGACTGGTTTCGTGGGACACAATTTTTCCGTGGAGGGAGCAGGAGATGAGAGTCTCGTAAGGAGCAGACAACCTAGACCCCTTGCATGTGCGTTTTACAGTAAGGCTCACCCTCCTGTGAGAATCTAACGCCGATCTGAGGGGGGGCGGAGCTTAGGCAGTGATGCCGGTGATGGGGAGCGGCTCTAAATACAGATGAAGCTTCACTCGCCCACCGCTCACCTCCTGCTGTGCGGCCAGTTCCTAACAGGCCACGGCCCGGGGATCGGGGACCACAGGCCTAGAGCGTAAGGGGCGAGATCAACAGACAACTACATCTACGTCTGCACACAAGGATTTTTCTCTCATACTCTGCCATCACTCAACAAAGAACATAAAGTGACTTTTTTAAATACTGAAAATGTATCAGCATGACGATATATTGGAACAAAGAGAAACGGAGAATAGGACATGAACCCAAACCAGAGATGAGAACTATAGGCAGAACCATGGAGGCAGCTGAGAGCCCCAGGGGTGCTGGAACCCAGGGCCAGAGGGCGGCTGCAGTGAGGGTTCAGGGGCCAGAGCAGGTGGTGCTTTGGAACAGTATCTTCTGAGTCATGTTCCCCTGGATTCACCTTCTTCAGGACAGAGGGGTCCGTGCCCAAACACTGGAGAGCGTGGAGAGAAGAGTTTGCTTCCTGGCTGGCTTTCTGTCCACGCAGATTTGACTGGGACAGAGCCCAGGACACGGGTGAGGACACCTTCACCAGCAGGAAGGCTCGCTGCGCCCACCAGACGATGCACACGCCTGGCTCCCTCTGTCTCTCTGCCCTCGGTATCTCTCTCTCTTTGCTTCTGCTATGTCTCTCGTGTGCCACAAAGTGAAGCTGAGGCAGGATGTGCTCCCTCCGAGCAGCCCCGTCTCTCCCAAGCTCTGCTCTTTCACTCCTGTCCACCTTGTGGCTAGGTGACCTCAACAAGACCCTGCTGCTGGACACCCTTGCTCCTCCTGCTGCTCCCTCCCCTCCCTCCCCTCCCCTCTCTCTCCTCCTCCTCTCCTCCTCCCTTTCCGTCCCCTCCTCCCCCTCCTCTCTATCTTTCTCCTCCCCTTCTTCCCCTCTTCCCTCTCCTCTCCTTCCTCCTCCCCTTCCTCCTCCTCCGTCCACCTCCCCTCCAGCATCCAGACTCAGCTCCTGCCCTGGCCCTGTTTCAGGCCACTCTGAGCAGAGAGTGGCCCAGAGGTGCTGACTTCTCTGACCCCTTGGCATGAACAAAGCACTTTGGTATTCTTCAGATGCGGAATGTCAGGGTTAGGACTCGTGGTTCAGAAAGAACCCCCAAGCCCCAGTCTGGCCAATAGTGCTGCAGCATCACACAATGGCCTGCTCACAATACACTGCAACTGAGTCCCCAACTCCCTAAGTCTTTTTTTTTAATAATTCCGATTCACTGTGGAGCCTCACTGGAGAAGGGCTGTCTGTGACCAGATGAGATTTGGGCATTCCTGACGCTCCTTCCTATCATCACCCATGACAACAAGGGACTCTGTAGTTCCTGACACATGAGAGCAGCTTCTGCTCCCTCCCCAGCCACGGGAACAGGGAGAGGACACAGCAGCCTTAGGGGCAAAGCACACTGCCCACCACCAGGGGCAGACTCCCCCCCCCCCCCCCCCCCCGCCCTTTGAGTGCCTGTGACCCGTCACTTGTCACTTGGAGTTAGGAGATGGCCTAGGCAGAGTCCCCGTCACAACCCCTGGGTAAGGGCCTAGCCAGCTGGCTGGGTGGGCAGACACACAGAAGCCTGGCTTGCACGGGGCAGGGCCCCAGTGGGGATGGAGTCCCTGTGACTCAGGCCACCCATGGCCCCAAAGAAGAAAGATCCATTTAGGGCCCAGCTTGCCCGCACCTCACCCTGCAAGGGCAGTGACGGTTCAAGCGGCATCCACGGGCCTCCCCGAAGGAAGGAAGCTGACCTCCCTCTGTACGGCAAACGCCTTGCCATAAAGGGCACAGGCTTCTCAGCCACTGGGTGAGCGGAGGAAGGAATTTTCCATCGTAGCTTGTTTTGCCTCTTGATTCTGCTTCTCACCAGAGCTCCACACGAGGCCACAGCAGAAAGTCCCAGCGCACTGGAGGCTTTCCGGGACTTCGGGAGCTAAAGGAACACGGGTGCTGCGGGAGGAAAGCACTCCAGGGGCCCCGCCCAACACGCTGCAGCTCAGCACGTCTGGGGCTAGAAGCCAGGTGGCCCGGAGTCTCGGTGTCTATGCCAGCACCTCCGACTCCAGGGCAGTGGTCAGTGGACCCACCTTGGGAAACCTCCCCTGCGCTCGGCCATGGCGCCGCGGAAGCTGGGAATAGGTGCACCCTCCCGCGTGAACGGTCCCCGCTTCCGATCGTCTTCTCCACTTTGGAATCCCACCCAGGCCTGGCGGGGAACCGCGGCAGGTCTCTCGTGGGTGAAGCTTATCTCGGCCCTCCTCTCCCTCCCCCTCTGATGAAAGCACCCCCCCTCCATTAGAAGAGGGCTGGCTATGGCACTGAGCTGCGGGGAGCTGACTTGTGCGACGCGAGGAGAATTTGTGTTGGGAATGAAGGAAACGGTTTTGGAAATTAGCGGTGGTGATGCACGCGCCACATCGCGAATGTATTTAACGCCACTGAACTGCACACCTACAAATGGTTAGGTGACAAGTTGACAGTGATGAATGATGAAATATCATTTAAATGATAAAATGATAAACATTATGCTGTGCGTATTTTGCCACAGTCAGTGACGACGATAGCGATGAGAGGGGCTCATATTATTTGCATTTCGAGCCGCGTGTGCATCGCTGCAACCAAGCCGACACGTGGCGCTCTCTGCAGAGCCCGGGCGGACGGCAGGTCTGAGAGCAACTGGGGACAGAAAAGAAAACGGGGGAGGCTTCTCAGGTTGCTGGGGGCGACAGGCTGCAGAGAACGGACTTCATGACCAACATCCTCGGAAGTTTCTCAGAACCAGGCTGGGCTGCCCCTGCTGGTTCGAGCGTCTACCAGGCAGCAGCAGAGCCGGGGCTGTCACTAAGCGAGCCTTCCGGAGTCCCCTCCTCCCCAGTTTCAGCCACGCCCCAGTGCCGGCTGGGTTTGGCCGCCAAGTTAACAGTTTATCAGAAAAGGAAAGGGAAGTGAAGGAATTAAGAAGGAGGGGGGTGGCTGGCGCCAGTCCTCGCTCGTCCCCGAGAGGAAGGAATTCCGAGCAGCGCCAGTGCCTTTCCCGGACCGGTCGCCAAAGCCGGCTGCGGCGCCCCTGCCAAGCCCCGGGTCTGGCTTCCCCGCACCCCCCAGCAGACCCGGCAGGAAGCAGGGCGGAGGCCCCGGCCTCCCTCCTTGCACAAGCCCTCTTGCTGCAAGGCCCCTGCTGGCACAACTTCCCCCCCTGGGAGCCCCATTTCTCAGAACACCCCGCCCCCGCCGGGTGGGGACCTGTCCTCCCCTAACCCGGATGCTGCACTGAAGCCATACACAGGAGTCCAGTGTGAACACGCTTTTGACCCAGTTGGTAAACAGCCATTTCCCTGAACCCGTCAAGGAGCTCAGGAAATGCCACCCCAAAACAGGCCACTTCGGTATACTGGCTACTTTGAGTTGAAGACACATGAAAAACAGCAAATGCAGAGAGAGGCCTTCTCTCAACTCCCCTTTCCTGCCCAAAGAGAGACCCTCAGTCCCCTCCCGGGGAGTCTGACCTGCCAGGAGGGGAGGCTGGAAGCCCCCACACCTGGCAAAGCATGTCTTCTTCCGGGGCCCATTGATCTCGCCCAGAATCATCTACTCCCCCGAGTGGCCTCCACCCCCACTCCCCTCTGTCTTGTGCGGAGGGTATATAACAAGCTCCCAGCCCTCCCTGATTGCACGCACTTGCCCCTGAGCAGGTAAGAAATTAGCATACCTTACCTGCTGTTACTGTGCCTGCAATTAGTTTACTTCGTAGTTATGGAACCCACAGAGAGTAGAAAGAGAGTCTTCGCCCCCCTGCAGCCCTGAAGACCCTCCCTCCACCCTCCCAGACCACCCGATCAGCAGCAGCCTGGCCCCCGGGATCCTCCTGGAACCCGCTCCAGACCGCATCAGGTGTCAGTTCTGAGCGGCAGGAGCACACAGAGCACAGAGACAGGCAGGGCCCTCGTGCTGGGGGTGGTTTTTAATTCTCATTTAGGAAGTAAAACTTTATTTGAAATTTGCCTTTTACTGCCAGTTCTCTCCCCTAGAATTTCAGAACCGGTTTCCGCCCCCCCCCTTCAGATTCTCCAGAAAGGCTGCGCTGCCCTCTAGTGACGTAATGTAGCTGTTGCACAGTCCCCTGTGCAAGGCTCTTCTAACTTTTCCTCTGGTAATTCATCCTGTTGTCTGTCCCTCCTGGGAAATGTAGAAGTCTTTTTTCGACCCTCTAACGAAACATCAGAAAATCAAGGTTATAAGTGCCATTATTTCTTCTAAATAAAGGAATAATGGTGGAATAACGTAAGGAAGGGATGCATGCGCTAGTTTTCATATTTGGCAGTTCATGCCCCTGTACGTGCGTTTACGACCTAAACAGAGACATCTTACTTCACATTGTGAGGAAGGTGCTGTATCTTTGACTCTTTCCCATCCCCTTTATGATCATTCCATCGTCCTAGGTCCCTCAGGGCTTCTCTGTGCCTAGGCGTCCCTGCGGACAATGATCCCTGCCCACCCTGGGTTTCCCCCTAGGGTGCAACTCTCTGAAGTGAAGCTCCCCACGAAGCAACTTGGGTTCCCAGGGGCACACAGCAGTAAGCCAGGGGATAGTGAAGTCCCAGAGGACTGAGGTAGCACCCGGACACCCATCTGGACAGCGGCCACCCCAGCACAGGGCCTGTCGGCTGCCACTGGCTTCCCCTGTAGGTCCTTCCTTCAGGTGGGGTCTCCAGGGTGGCTTCAGCAGAGAAGGGAAAACCGGGCTTATGAGGTGAGTTTAATACAGCAGACAGTTGTCCACCAGGGGAGACAAGAAGTGGGTTGTTGTAAGTGGATGCCGTTACGGCCAGGGCATTTGTCCCGCAGCGTGGATGAGTGCACAGCGTCTGGCCGTTGCTCTGGACCTGATGTGTGGTGAAGTGGACCCAAAAGAGGTGACTTTGTAGCAACTACTCAGCCCCGCCATTGTAACACAAAAGCAGCCTCAGACAACATATAAACAAATGGGGGTGTCTTTGTCCAATAAAACTTTATATACAAAACAGACAGCGGGCTGGATTTCACACACGGGCCATAATTTGTCAACACCTGGTATAGAAGATAAAAGCTTTAATTTATTCTCTCAATAAATATTAACTGTGTTGCTAAGCGAGCTGTTCCTAACCAGACCCCGTCTCTGCCCTCGACAAACTGCTGGCATGGCAGCGAAGGCACAGTTTAAACAAGAAGTTTTACAAAAGTGTAGGCAATGGCAGAGATGGCAGAACAGACAAATGAGAAAATGCCACTTACGCTGAAACATGAATATTTATAAAGATGCTGGATTTGAGGTCCCTGTGACATATGCAGCAGAGACATAATTTAGACAGGTATATTTATTGAGTCCAGAGCTCAGAAAGCCAGTCTAGACTGTAGGTCGAATCTGGAAGTCACTGAAGCCTTGGGAGAGGAGAGTGAGTGGCGGAGAGGAGCCACGTGATTGTCCACACCTGAACTTCTCAGGCACCTGGGAGGCTGCTTAAGACGCAGGTTGCTGGGCCCCTACCCCTGAGTCTCTGATTAAGTACCTCTGCTTTGGAGCCAAAGAATTTGCATTTCTATCAAGTTCCCAAAGAAGAAGGTATATTTGGACTATAGTTAGGTTTTGAGAAAAGGCCTTTTAATTACAAGCCAAGGGTAACCAGGAAAGATAGCTCCTTGTATCCTCCAGGGGAATAATAGTATCTTGTGAGAAAGTCCAAGATTCTGTCAATTTGGTTAAGAGGTCAAACAAGAAGCTCAAACTAAAAAAAAAAAAAGCATCATCCGTGGGATGGACCCAGAGTCCATTTCACTAACCTCAGTCATCTTGGACTATCTAATGCAGAGCAACAAATGCCTTCCATGATGCTGGGTATCTCATGGACTTCCTTATGAACAGTTTTTAAAGAAGCAACCTTGGTGGCCATTGATCAATGAAACAGAAATTGCTACGACACGATAACTCTAAAGATGGAAATCTGCCCTCCATTGGGCAGTGCTAGCCCTTGACTTAATTTCCTTAGAACTGAAGTGAATGTGGCTTTTGTCACCATGGCTCCAGCCCATAAAATAATCTGGTTGCAATGGGCCCCAGGAGAGACAGATCTCAAGACTTAGCGAAAAGATTAGGAGCAAAGATTTTGGAGTCAGGCAGGCACAGGTTTGCTTTCTAGATCTGTCATTTACTTTGAGTGACCTGGAGCACAAGAGTGCTAGGATTACACGCGTGAGCCGCCACGCCCGGCCGGGATATCATTTGGATTAGCGGGGTGGGATAGATGATTCAAAAAATGGTCTCAGGGAGACCAGCTACCTTTTGTCCTTACCCCCAAATAAACTTAAGATAGATTTTTTAATGTAATGCAAAAATTAAATCATAAAAGAAGAAAAAAAAGAAAACATGTGAATTTAGTTATATTCTTGGCATAGAAAAGGCCTTTGTAGCATAATATATCCAGACACCATAAAAGGAAAAAAGATTTTTGACTGTTCCCTAAATAAAAACTTTAAACTTCTTTGAGAAAAACAAACCAGGAGAAATTTTTTGCAGACGTATGGCTATTTTCCTTAAACCCAATGAAGTCTTTATAGCCAACAATATGAAAAATAACCTAATAAAAAAAAATGGGCAAAGGAAATGAACAGGGAGGCTGTTCATAGGAAAATATGGAAACAACCATTAAGCATGAAAAAAATGCACAACTTTACATTTTAAAATAATTTTTAAAATTGACTATATGGTTAACAACAATGTATTGTATATTTCAAAATAACTAGAAGATTTGGAATGTTCCCAACACAAAAAATGATTAATATTTGAGATGATATATATGCTAGTTACCCTGATTTGATCATTACGTATTATATGCATGTATCAAAATATCACATGTACCCCATGAATCTGTACTATTATTATATATCAATTGTTATTACTAAAAAGAAAGAAAAAAAAGAGAGATGCAAATGAAAACAACTAGATACCATTTTTACTAACTCAGATTAAAGCCAGGCACAGTGGTGCACGCCTGTAGTCCCAGCTACTGGCGGGGTTGAGGTGGGAGGATCCCTCAAGCCAGAAGTTCCAGACCAGCCTTGGCAATATAGCGAGACCTCATCTCTAAAAACAATTACTAATGCAAATTAACAAAATTCAAGTATTGGTGAGGCAGTGGGAGATGTAAACAAGGCAAACTCTTTGGAGAGTAATTTTGCAATAGCTACAAAAAAATATAAAATGTAAGTACATATTCTTTGGTTCACCAATTCCAGTTCTTTGGGTTATAGGCACACAAGTCTGCAGATTGTTGTTGTGGAAATGACCACAAATCACTGGCTGTGACAGCAAAATTAGAAAGAGCCAACTATATATTGACAAGATAATAGGTAATGCTAGGCACCATCATAAAAACAGAGTGGGTCTATATTGTAGATATGGAAGTTGTCCAAAGATACATTATTAAGTAATGAAAGCAAAATATGCAACAGTGTTATAGCATAATCTAATTTGTGGGGTTTTTTAAGAATTCACATGTACTAAAGACACATAACCACTTATGAAAAAACATTTCCTATTTACCCACTTTTGCAATTCTTGTTTTTTTAACCACATGAATGGTTAAAAAACATGAAAAGTCTAGTTTTTTAAAATAATAAAAAATGATGTAGTATAAAACTACTCACTTGGAACAATATTATTAAGTGAAAAAGTCAGGTTATCAAACAGCACATATATGATAATCACATTTCTTTCTTTATACATTTGTAATGATTTCCATGTATTTTTGTACATAAAAAACTGGAAGAATTTAGTCAAATTGTTAATTGTGGAAATCCCCAGCAGTAATTATTTTTCCATTTGCTTCTTTGAACTTTGTATTGTTCTACAGCAGGGTTTTTCACCCTCAGCACTATTGACATTTGGGAGCAGACTGTTATTTGTTGTGGGGGGCCATCCTGTCTTGTAGGATGTTTAGCACGTCTCTGGCCTTTCTCCACTAGATGCCAGCAGCACCCTCCTGAGCTGTGACAGCCAAACTATTTCCAGACATGCCCAAATGCTGCTCCTAGAGGGCAAAATTGCACTCCCCCGACCACTGTTGTACAGCAAACATGATTTCTTTATGTAATAAAGAAGTTAAACATAAACTGAATAGAAATACAGATGATTGATAGATAAATAGACAGAATGTATAATATAAGAGAGAAAGAATGGAAAATACACAAGACATACAGAGTAACCTCTGGGAGACAGAGAAGTCAAGAAGCAGTTGAGACCACGCCACTGAGATTTTTTCTGACCTTTTTCCAGGTTCTTCTAAAAGGGGAGTAAGGTGAGTGAAAAAAACAAAAGGAAAAACCAAGTAAGAAAGGCTACTGGGCTGTTGGAAACCAGCCACGCTGACATAGACCAGCCACCAGCCCCAGCCTCATGGGGGCTCAGGCCCCACGTGCAATCCGCCCCATTCCTCGGGCATCAGGGGAGGGAATGGAACGTTCAAGAGGCAGGAAGGAGTCAGGGGAGTTGTGTGATGAGCTCTCTCTAGCTTCAGTTTCAAGACGTGGTGAACATGCAGAGGAGAGTGGAAAACCCCGCCGCCTCCTGTCCCCAGGTTTTAGGCAGGAAACTTAATTATGAGTAAAACCAGCACCGTAGTGTGATTGATTCATTGAAAGGACAAGCGGCAAGAAGCCTCCAGAAAGATGCTCCTCTTTGAAATGTCTCTTCAGAATAGATAACAGACATTCTTGAATCACTGCAGAGAGGGTTGATAGTTCTTTTTTCTTTCTTTCTTTTAAGTGAAACTGCTTATAAGAAATAGACAAATTTAATTCTGGATTCAACTGTGATGAATAAGCTACATGATCAACTTACACAACATCGTGCAAAAGAAGCAGTGAGAATGATTTTAAGTAGATGTTTGTTGTTGTCTCGAGTTAAATTGTGTCCCCATCCCCCCATAAAAAGATATGTTAAAGCCTAAACCCCCACCACCCCATAATGTAACCTTGTTTGGAAATAGGGCATCGAAGATTAGTCGAGATGAGGTCACACTCAAGTAGGGAGGGCCCCTAATCCAATATGACAGATGTCCTCATAAGAGTAGTGAGCGGCATGTGGATACAGACATGCTCAGAGAGAGACTAACGCAAAGACACCCAGGGAGAAGATGGCCACGAGACCAACGAGATGCAGCTGCAAGACCAGAAATGCCAAGGGTTACCCCAACGCCAGAGCGGGAAGAGGCAAGAAAGGATCCTGCCCTTGGGAGAAAAAGCGTGCGTCAAAAGTTTATGACCTGGCGTGGTGGCTCACGCCTATAATCCTAGCACTCTGGGAGGCCGAGGTGGGTGGATTGCTCGAGGTCCGGAGTTCGAAACCAGCCTGAGCAAGAGCGAGACCCAGTCTCTACTATAAATAGAAAGAAATTAATTGGCCAACTAATATATATATAGAAAAAAATTAGCGGGGCATGGTGGCACATGCCTGTAGTCCCAGCTACTCGGGAGGCTGAGGCAGGAGGATTGCTTGAGCCCAGGAGTTTGAGGTTGCTGTGAGCTAGGCTGATGCCACGGCACTCACTCTAGCCTGGGCAACAAAGTGAGACTCTGTCTCAAAAAAAAAAAACGGTTTATGTTACCTATTCTGAAAAAAAAAATTCAGAGTATCAGAAACATTTTGTATCTTGGCAGCATCATTAGAATATAGGCAAAGTCTCCAAATGATAGCACATGGGTGCCCCCTCATTTGGATGAATGTCTTTTGGTGAGTTGGGGAACAGTCACTCACCTTACTCCCCTTTTAGAAGAACCTAGGAAAAGGTCAGGAAAAAAAATCTCAGTGGAGTGGCCTCAACTGTTTTTTGTTTGTTTGTTTTAAGGTAGAGTGCAGTGGCGTCATCATAGCTCACTGTAACCTCAAAATCCTGAGCTCAAGGGACCCTAAAGCCTCAGCCTCCCAAGTAGCTGCAACTACAGGCGCACACAACACCTGACTAATTTTCCTATTTGTAGTGGTGATGGAGTCTCTTGCTCAGGCTGGTCTCCAACTCCTGAACTCAAGCAATCCTCCTGCCTGAGCCTCTCCCAGTGCTAGGGTTACAGGTGTGAGCCACTGCGCCCTCAACCGTTTCTTGACTGCTCTGCCCCCTGGTGGTTATTCTGTGCATCTTGTATGTCTTCAGAAAGATCGCCACCTTGCAGACACTTTGATTTTAGACTTTCTAGCTTCTGTCATTTTTAAATTTCTGTCATTTTAAGCCAACCAGTTTTTGGTACAGTCATGTGCCAAATAAAGACATTGAGATCAACAATGGATTGTATATACAACCGTGGCCCCATAAGATTATAATGAATTAGCCATGTGTGGTGGCGTGAGCCTGTAGTCCCAGCTACTCGGGAGGCTGAGGCAGGAGGATTGCTTGAGCCCAACAGTTTGAGGTTGCTGTGAACTAGGCTGGTGCATGACAATCTAGCTTGAGCAACTGAGTGAGACTCTCAAAAAAAAAAAAAAGATTATGATGGAGCTGAACAATTCCTATCGCATAGTGACATCATAGCCATTGTAACATTGTAGGGCAATTACTTTATTGTTTTATAAGTTTAGTGTAGCCTAAGTATACAGCATTTATAAAGTCTGCAGCAGTGTAAAGCAATGTCCTAGGCCTTCACATTCACTCACCACTCACTCGCTGACTCACCCAGAGCAACTTCCACTCCTGCAAGCCCCATTCATGTTAAGTGCCCTATACAGGTGTACCATTTTTTTTATTTTTCATACCATATTTTTACTGTCTCTTTTCTATGTTTAGATATATTAAGATATATAAATACTTGCCATTGTGTTACAATTGCTCACAGCAGTCAGTACAGTAATGTGCTATACAGGTTGGTAGCCTAGGAGCAATAGGCTATACTGTACAGCCAAGTGTGTAGTAGGCTACACCATCTAGGTTGGTATAAATACACTCTATGATGTTTGCACAATGATGAAAATGCCTAAGATGTATTTCTCAGAATGTATCCTATTGTGAGGCAATGCATGAATGTACTTTGTTGTATATGGCAACCCTAGGAAACTAAGAGAGTTGTCTACTTGGTATCCATCCCCTCTTCTTAACAGTGCCCAAATTTCCATCTGTGTATTTACCCCTTGTGCACACAGGAAGTGACCTATCCCCAGTGCCAGGCTGGACCCTGACCAGCTTAGCTAATCTGCATCTTTAATTCCCTCACCCTTCATCATTGGTTCCAGGGTGAATGTTTGCCTTAAACTGGACCAATCAGAGTGACTCTCATGACTCTCAGAATGATGGGACAGAGGGATCACAGAGAAGGATATGAGCCAGAAAGCACGAATCCTGCATTGCATCTGGCAACAACCATCTTTAGGTGCAGCCAAAGGGGTGGGCAAAAGAGCTGAGAGACTCAAAGACCCTGGGTCCCTGGAGATGTCTTCAAACCACTAGATCAGTTTGCCTTGAAACACTGAATGCCTGACAGTTAAAGGCTTTATGGTTTAAGACAGTTTGACTGGGATTTTGCATTCCTTGCAACCCAAAGCTTCCTAGCTGACAAGCTGGCATCACAGGGCAGTAAGCACCATCTCAACCCAAGCAAGAGATGCTTTAAGAGAACCCCTTGGAGAGCTAGACATGAAGGACACAGGGCTGGAACCATCCTGAGAGGCCAAAGCCCAAAGGCTGTGGCCAGAACCCACCCTGCCTGGCAGCCAGACATGACTGATAGGAACGGATGGAAGTGCATCTCCCAGAGGCTGGGTGTGGGCTTGAGGAAGGGAGCCAGGCCAGGTCTGCTACGGAGAGACTCTGCCCAAGAGAACATACAGCAGGAGAACGAACCAGAAAGCAGGAGGAGCCTTGTGTTGGTAATCGATTGGCCAGCAGGAGGAGGCATCTCCCACTTTGAGGGAACCGTTTGGTTGCAAGATACTCAGCGATGCTTAGGATCCCTGAAGAGTGCAGAAAAATGCTGCCTGAGAAAATGCTGCGGCAACTGGGCCTCTGCCCCATCCAGAGAGCCCCAGGGCCAAATTACAACGGAGCAGGTCAAGCCAGGCCTCCCCTGCCCCTCACCTTTCCTCCCTGCCCACTCCAGTCCTGCAGAGAACAAAAAGAGCAGGTAGGTGGTGAAGGAGGCAAGAGGTCAAATCAGAAAGAAGCGGGCCACTCCCCAAGGGGCCCAGCCTAAGACAGGCCTCTGCTCGAGTAGGGTAGAGGATGTTAGTAGAACACAATATGGAATATTAGCACAGACTGGGACTTTTTTCATTATTAAAAGGAGTCTTCTTCTATGACTAAAAGGAACACTCTGGCCCTGCCCAGACTTTAACCAGGTCTAGCGTGCACTGTGGTGCCCACGTCCCCGCGCACTCACCCTATGCAGGAGGGCCATGCATTGCCAATACCCTTGACTCTGCCTGAGAGCTGTTTTCTGGCAAAGGAGAGCGCTCGACCCTCAAGCCAGGCAAACCGGAAGCGCTGGAGTCTGCAAGAACCTGGAAGCCATCCTCAAGGAGACGGGCAGGAAGTCCTTAGGTAAGTCCCACAGCTTCCTGGCCTCTTCAGTAGGAATACCTCTGTGATCCCAGGCCTGAAAGCCCCCTCGTTATTGCTTCATTCCCTTCCCTATCTCAGTTCCTCACTATTTGCACTCAAATTCATGTCTCAGGGTCTGTTTTGGGGGAGACCCAAACAAGACTCCAGGAATAGACCAAGTGTCTTCGAGCAGCAGGTTTGAATTGGCGTTGTAGGGGAGGAGGGTCAGGTCCGGAGGTTTCTTACTGCTTGTCTTTTCAATGAATCAATCACACTACAGTGCTGGTTTTACTCATAATTAAGTTTCCTGCCTAAAACCTGGGGACAGGAGGCGGCGGGGTTTTCCACTCTCCTCTGCAAGTTCACCACATCTTGAAACTGAAGCTAAAGAGAGCTCATCACACAACTGCCCTGACTCCTTCCTGCCTCTTGAACGTTCCATTGCCTCCCCTGATGCCCGAGGAATGGGGCAGATTGCACGTGGGGCCTGAGCCCCCATGAGCCTGGGGCTGGTGGCTGATCTGTGTCAGCATGACTGGTTTCCAACAGCCCAGTAGCCTTTCTTACTTGGTTTTTCCTTTTCTTCTTTTTTCTTGTAATTAACATGTAATTTACATAGAGTAAAATTCAATCATTTTTATGTATAATTCTGACACATTTTTGGTTTAAAAAAATTGTATTGGGAAGTGTAATTTATTGATTAAAAGAGCATAAAACATAAATATGTACCAAGATGAATTGTCACTAAGTAGATAAACTTTTAACTAGCTCATATAAGTACCATCACAATCAAGATAGAATTCTAATGTGGTACAGGAAAGGCTACCCCAAAACATGGCACTGTGGCATACTGAGTATTTTAAGCTGAAAGAAGTTGAGAAATCACAGAAGCAGGTAGGTTACTCTTTTTGAACTCCTGCCTTTCTTTCCTGAAACATGTCCATAGGGAAATTCTCTGACCTATCTTCCCGAACATAGGTTTAAGACCCTCAGGTTACAGGTATCTTGCTTTATGCCCTGAAGCCAAAAAGGATCTGAACAAACAGGCCTTGCTAAATTCCGCCCCGCCCCCCTGCAGTCTATTGCCATTAAGTCATACCCCTTTTTGTCTGATCATACCTCTACACGCCTGTGCATTCTTCATCAAATCTAAGCATAAAAATACACAGTTTTCCCTGAGTCTTCAAGCATTCATTCTTGAAGCTTCACATATCGTGTAAAAATTTGGTCAAATAAATTTAATTACACTTTTCTCTTGTTAATCTGTCTTATGGGGTGTCAGCCATAAATCTTGCAATGGGTGAGGAAAAGAAATCGTTTCTCCCCAACAATTCCATCATGCTTGTTGCTTTAACTTTCATAGTTAGGACTTATAATCCATCTCAAATTAATTGTTACATATTCTGTGAGGTAGGGGTCAAGGGTAACTTTTTCATATGCATGTTCAATTGACCCAGCATCATTTATTTTCAAAAACAACTTTTCTTCACTAGTTTGCCAGGGAGCTTATGCCATACATCCAGGTGACCATGTATGTGAGGATAGTTTCTTAACTCTCTTTTTTGTTCCATCAGTCTTTTTGTCTATTCTTGAACTGCTACAAGACTGTCATAATTACTGTAGCTTTTTTTTTTTTTTTTTTTTGAGATAAGCTCTTTCTCTGTCACCTGGGCTAGAGTACAGTGACATCATCATGGCTCACTGCAACCTCAAAGTCCTGGGCTCAAGCGGTCCTCCTGCCTCTGCCCCCCAACTACCTGGTACTACAGGCATTTGCCACCACACTCAGCTAATTTTTCTATTTTT
Source organism: Microcebus murinus (assembly GCF_040939455.1). Classification (NCBI taxonomy): domain Eukaryota; kingdom Metazoa; phylum Chordata; class Mammalia; order Primates; family Cheirogaleidae; genus Microcebus; species Microcebus murinus. The sequence goes on from NC_134111.1 coordinate 98,994,868, forward strand.
TGTAGAGACTGGGGTCTTGCTCTTGCTCAGCATGATCTGGAACTGCTGGCCTTAAGCAACCCTCCAGACTCAGCCTCCCAAAGGGCTAGTATTACAAGCATAAACTACCACACCCAGCCTGGCTATTATAAGCATTTGAATTTCCATATAAATGTCAGAATCATCTTCTCAATTTCTCACAAGGTAACTAGCTAGGACTTTTACTGGGTTTGCCCTGAATCTATAGGTTAATTTAGGAGGAACTGACATCTAACAATATTTAGTCTTTCACTCCATGTCACGGTATAGACAAGGTAAAAATGTTCACTTATTTTGGCCTCCTTTAAATTCTGTCAGTAATGTTTATTGTTTTCACTGTAGAAATCTCTATCATCTTGCATTATATTTATTTCTGGCTGTGTGATATTTTCTGGTGCTGTCTCAAGTCTAGGACTAGGATGAAGCAAGAAAGCAGGAGAGTGAATACCTCCCCAAATTTTGTGTCTTAAATGCCTATCTTGTCTCATCCTAGTCCCAGCCTTGGCTGCTCTACATGCTACTTCCTTCATTTTATTTCTACTAGTTTGTTCCTGGTGTGCAGAAATTCAGTTGATTCTTATATATAGACTTTGTATCTGGCAACCATCATAGCCCTGACTCTGAACTCCCAGAGTGGAGGGTAGGACATCCCTGGCTTGCTTTATGCCTAGGAAAGCTCAGTGACAGGCGGATTCAGAAGGTGGTGTCCCAAACAGGAAAAGAATGGGACGCCTGGGTTTTCAGGGATCTGTGGGCCGTTCCCCAGAGCTTTCTACTGCATCCCTCCACTGCCAAGTCACTAACCAGGCTCCCAGTGTATCACAGGCAACTGGGAATCCAGGAAATGGGTTTTTTGTTTTTTGGAGACAAGATTTCACTCTCTTGCCCAGGCTGAACAGCCATGGTGCAATCATGGCTCACTGCAACCTTGAATGCCTGGACTCGAACAGTCCTCCTGCCTCGGCCTCCTGAATAGCTAAGACCACAGGCACAGGCTAGTTCCTGGCTAGTTTAGGAAATGGAACTTTAAATCAGCGCTAGACTAGCCCGGAGCAGGGCGAGCGCAAGAGGAGGAGGAGCAGCCCAGTCTCCGGGTGTCCATGAGGCCATGAGGCCATCCCCAGCTCCCTGACTACCCCTCTTTATTTTCTCATGCTTTATGCTCATTTCTTAGGACATGTGAGGTGACTCACAAAACTGCCTACAACTTGGCAAGATGAAATTAATATATAAGGAAATTGGAGGGAAAATGGGGACATGGACATAAACTGGAATCAGGCAGGGGTGAGCAAAACTGTGGGTAGAAAAACAGGTCAGAGCTGAGGAGTATGGAGAAGGCAAGGTCAAAGGCAGTGTCAGGGCCAGAACCCAAGGCTCTGCCTTACACCTCGGAGGGTCAGAATTTGTTCTGACCACCATCATCTCTGGTCTGGATGATGCATTAGCTCCTCTCTGTTCCCCCAGCTTCCAGCTCTGCTCCCTCCACACAATCTACTGACATAGTAGTATGGAGAGTGATCTTTTAAAAACACAAGTCAGCCCCAGTATGGGAGAAAATATCTGCAAATAACATGCGATAATGTTCTAGCATCCAGAATAGTTAAAGAACTACTACAACTTGTCAATAAAAAAGAGACAAGTAACTCAATTTTAAAATGGGCAAAGAACTTGAGCAGACAATTCTCCAAAGAAGACATACAAATGTCCAAAAAAGCACATGAGAAGATGCTCGACATCATTACTCATTAGGGAAATGTGGTTCAAAACCACACCCAGTAGAATGACAATACAGTATTCAAAGACAGTAACAAGGACTGGCGTGGATGTGGAAGAACAGGGGCCCTTAAAATCATACAACTGCTTTGGGAAACAGTGTGGCAGTTCCTCAAAATGTTCACATGGAGTTACCATGTGACCCAACAAATTCTACTTATGGATATATACTCAAGATAATTGAAATACTATGAAGCAGTTAAAATGAAAACACTACTACTATGTGCAACAATGCTGACAAATCTCATTCCATAACTGCTGAGTGGAAAAGGCTAGGGTGAGTAAGTATAAATTGTATGATTCCATTCCAGGAAAGTCAAAAACAGGCAGAACCAATTTATCTACACATATCAAAAGTATGGGAAGGAACTAGAAGCCTTCGGCCGTGGAGATGGCAAGAATTAGGCTCTGGGCTCTGGAACTTTCTCTACGCTCTTTCTCAGCTTCTATTTAGAGGTCAGCTTCAGTCTCTCCAAATGTCTTTTTCTGCAGTGCAGACTCCATGGCCCCTGGAAGACTCTGGACATAAGTATATCCAGCTCCTTCACCTGGAGCAAGACCTCTCTCCACTTACTTCCCATTCAAAAAATGCTGAGGAAGGCTTCTAATTAGCCAGCGATTATGTCTACTGAGCCCTGGCTAGTCTGGTCAGTAGAACCGGCAGTAGAACAGTAGAACAGGCAGCTCCTACTAGACCCCATGGTTGGAGCTGGGGAAGGAAGAGGTCTCCCAAAGTTGTTATCTCCAAAGAGATGTGCTGTTTCCAAAAGACAGATGGGTGAGAGACAGTCTCATAGATATCCACTCCATTCAGGCCCCAGCTTTCCTGGAATTCACTCAGCTGATGCGTTCTGTCCTTCCCAGAGCAACAGCTCGTGCCTCTGTCCTCTCCTGCATTGGTCCTCACACGCCAAGTCTTGCAAACAGCTGGGGAAACACAGCCAGGTGTACCCAAGACGAACCACCGCTACTTCTCGTTGCTGGTACAGGCCCCTCCTCTAGGAAATGCCCAGTGGCACTTTCAACCTTCAAGGAATCTGCAAACTGAACCACAGCAAAGCATGCCTTGTCAATCTGGCAATGCTTACTGAAATTTAAATATTTATACCTGTGACCCAGCATTTCTGCTTCTACAAATGTGTCCTATCCTCATAGAAACACTCTCACAAGTATACAAATGTATGTTCAGGGATATCCATGGCAGTATTGCTTATATAAAGGAAAAACTGGGAGGGGAGACATACCATTCCAAATACCTATCAATAGGGAACTCATTAAATAAATGTTTATTCATACACACAATGGCACATTTTACAACTGCTAAAAGAATGATATCCTAATACTGAAAGAAGTTCAAGACCTGTTGTCAAAAAGCAAGTTGCAAAACAATATCTATGGAAACATGATAATAAGAGTGATGATTATGATAACAATACTATCTATGTTAATAGGTGCAGAAAAAAAAATCTAAGCAACACACACCAAATTGTTAACAATAGTTAATAGGTGCTGGGAGCAGGTGTCCAATCGGGAGATTTATGAGGGACTTTCATCTTCCCAAGTGTGTGTTTCTGAAATATTTGAATATTTAAAAGAAAATGTATTTCTTTAGGATCTTAAACATAAAATAATGGCCTGTTTTTTAAGGAAGGGTCTTGAAAGTTGGGGACAGTGTGACAGATGTTGTTTGATTTCCTTCAGACAGATGTCTTGCCTGCACAAGGTTGTTTAAGAATTCAGACTTATCTCCTTGCTCACTGACCCATAACACAGCAGACTAAATGTTTGACATGGGAAAATTCCCTGGGACAAAAGGGCTTATTCAAGCAGACCTAACAGCCATGAGCTAGCTCATAACCAGCAGGGAGACAGACATGGGGCTGGTGCTGGGGGTGGGGAGAGGCTGGGGAGAGGCTGCCAAGGGCCTTGGAGGGAACAGCAGCTCCTGTGGCCTTGGCTTTGCCAAAAACGCTACAGCAGTGGCCTCACTGGTGGAGACCCTGGGTGGGAGACCACAGTGAGCAGAGTCACTGTGGGCTTCAAAGCCGGATCAGACACGGTTAACAGGAAATGCAGAGGGCCAGACCCACGAGTCTTGAAGGAGGGTGATCAGGGAATCACATGCTGTTGAAATGTAGGCCTGTTTTAGGAGATCACTGTAGGACCTGCATCCTGAGCTTTTCTTTTCTTTTTACTTTTTTTGTTTATTTGTTTTTTCTTTTTTTTATTTAATTTTAATATTTTTCTTTTATTTTTTCTTTCCCACGGAATGCTGAGGCAGCAACGAGGCAGAAGGTGCGGGCCGGGGAGGTCCGGGGTTGCGGGTGCGGGTTGCATGTATGGCTAGGAAGTCACCGGGCAGGCGAGGAGGAGATGAATAACTGAGTAGGTGGCGGGCCACGTCTCCAGATAGGAAGCAGGACTGGAGCACAGAGGTCATTTGAATCACGCCTCTGCCTTCCCTGGCCTGGGGTTGGGTGGAGTTTCCTCCTCCGGTTTCTGGAGCATTCTCTAAAGTGCCTTGAGGCTGCCCCAAAGGAACTAAAGGACACCCAGGTGCCCCCTCCAGGACGGTGAAGGTCTCTCTCCAGAGGCCTCCGCAGACCCCCATGTTGAGAGGGAGCCTGTGGCCCCTGACCTTCTCCTGGTATCAAAGCCAGTTCCAAACTCACGAAGCGTCCCCCGGTAGGAACAGCCGGGCGCGTGTCAAAGAGCAGAGCATCTTGATCCTCTGCGCAGCCTGGTGGCACTGAGGACGGCGCCACCCCAGGCGCAGGGCTGCCCCGCTGTCACGCAGGGTCCCAGCTGAGGCACCAAGCTGTGGGGGGCTGGGTCCAGATGGGGCCACACGGAGGGGGCAGGGAAGGCAGGAAGGGCACCCAGGCCGACTCCAAAACAGGCTGACGCTCCACACTGTCGGTGTGCTCGGGCCACCTCAGCCACCGTTTAGGGAAGGGCGCTCTTGCCCAGCCCTGTGCCAGCGTGTCTCAGCGTCTCATTTTATGCCCAGAGTGAAGGGGGTACAAGTCTCAACCCCTGGTGACTATTGTCTTTGTCATTTCTTTTTTTTTTTTTTTTTTTTTTTTTTTTTTTTTTTTTTTTAAGAGTCTTTGTCATTTCTACCACGGCTCAGCCCGGGTCACCCCCTGCCCTCCCGGGACACCCACCTCCACCTCCACATCTGTGGCCCACCGAGCCTTCAGGCCTGACTCAAGGCCCAGGTCCATGTCCCCAGACTGGTGACACCCCGTCTCCCAGATGCCCCCATTCTGAGTCCTTGCTTCTCTGGGGACGTGGGCCTTTCTGCTCTGCGTTGGGACAATCGTGGGGGTCTGCCTTTCTCTCCTGAGGTGTGAGGCGCATGTCAGGTTCTCACGTGTGGCCGGGAGGAACTGCCTCACCGTGGGAAGAAACCAGCCCTTTGGCACTGTGGGGCTCTCCTCTGGGGACCCCTCCTTTCTGGGGGAACAGCAGCCTCTGCACCCTAAACGGGGGCAACGGTCCCTTCAGTGGCCTGTCCTAGACCTCAGGTCTCCGACACAGCCCTGCAGCAGCCAGATGGCCGAATGTCCTCAGAGACCCTTTCCTGGGTACGCTGCCTCCTCCAGCCGCCAGTCCCCACTGGCACAGCGCCCGCCACAGCCTCAGGAGGAGTCCGCAACAGGCTGCTCCAAAACAAAGTGCCTGGTCCTCCTGTCTCTGCCCCGCCCTGACCTGCCACAAGCCACCTGCTTCCTCCCAGGCCTCCCGTGATCCCTGGAACAGGCTTGACGAGGAGCCACCGGCACCTGCACTTCCCTTCCGCCAGAGCCCAGCCGGCCTCGCCCATGCCCCAGGCCCCTAGCCACAGGCCTGGTGGCCACATCCCCAGGACAGTTCCTGCTTTGGTAGCCGGCCTCACACTCCAGGTCCTGCTGGGCGCCACTCTGCCGCCATCCTGGACTGCACCCCGCCCACCTGCTGCCAGGTTCCTTCTCTCCCACCACCCACGACACCCAGGAGGAGAACACCAGTGCTCCCCTCCCGGCCCCCGCCCATGCCCCTCCGTGGCCCGCCTGCCCAGCTTTTCTCTGGGCACCCATAGTTGTCCTGGGACCCCCTGGGAGCCTAGTTCAGGCCCTGGGCCGTCTCTCGTCCTGCCTTAGGCAGAAGGGCCCCGTGGAGTCTCGAGGTGTGTGTTGGGGAAACAGGAAGCACCTTCTCAGAACACAGCAGGTTCTAATTTCTGGAACTGTGGAGTCATCCAGAAAATGAGAAACAGCGTGCTGGGTGTCTGATAAGTGGAGATAAAGGCTTGGAGGACTGCAGGTTATGGGGGGCCCGGAGGGAAGGAAGCAGCTCTGCTAATTTTTCTAAGGAGGCCCAGAAACCAGCCCGTGAGTAGGCTGAGCTGTGGTTGGGAGGTGACAGCCTTGCCAGGAAGCGCAGGAACACCTCCTCCCTGCGGCCTCCTCAGTCTGTGCCAGGCCGCTAGAGAGCCCCGGATGTGCAGGCCTGGGCCCGGCCGCGGTGGCTGGCGGGCACCTCGACCTGGGGCCCTGCCTCCTCTTCAGACTCAGGCAAACAGGTATGGCCTTGTGCCGCGTGACCTCCAGCTTCCCAACAAGGCTGCCCAGTCCACCTGTCTCTGCATCCCGGCCCGTTGACACCACTGCCCTCATTCTGTGCCAAGTGGCTTCCGGTCTGCTGCCAGGGACAGTGACAGGAGGCAGGCTCCTAACAGACACGGATCGTGCTCCCGGGCACATGTACCCCCAAGCCCCCACCCCCACCCTACACATGCCGAGGGCACCTCAGACACAGAGGACGATGTCCCCACCACTCAGCCGCAGACTCCCACCAGGAAGAGGCTGCAGGCTCACAGCCAGTCCCCTTAGCCTGGGGAGTGGGTGGAGAAGAGCCTGCCTCCCCCCAACCCCAGGGCTCTCAGATTCTGACTGTGCACCAGCAAGGAAGGAAGGGCTCCCAGACAGACTCTGGAAGCAGAGCTCAGGCGACCTCACACTGTACCCGATGAGCAAAGGACAAGACCCTGCACCAGCCCTCTGCAGGAGGTGTCCTGAGGCAGGCAGCGTCCCCACAGGCCCTGGCTTCAGGTTTGTCTCTGGCTGTCCTCGTTCCTCCAGGAAGGCCTGGGCAATTCCCCTCCCTCCTCTGGTGTGCACGGACAAGGGCATTTCACAACCAGCTACCAATGACATAGAGCCGGTAGCAGTCGCACCTCCTGTGCCCTGGTCTCGGTGTCCCTGTGAAACTGGATGGAATGAATACCAGGTGGCCTTGAAGGGCAGAAACTCTAACAGGGGCAATCTCAGCTCCTAGGCAGACAGTGGGTAGAGGGAGGAAAGTGGGCGGAAGGTTACAGACCACGTGTACAGAGCTGAGATCGCTGTCACACTGGTTGGCAGTTTCCGTCCTGTTACCCCCAAGCTTCCTTCCTGATTCTCTGCCCAGCATAAGGGGATTGGGGAACAAGCTCCACCAACCACAGCCTAAAGTAGCACAGGGCAGGGTATACAGCTGGCGTCAGTTAACAATTAAGACAGCCAGCACTGGAGTCCAATAGAGTTCCAGCCCCACATTTGCACCCTCTAAGCCTCAGTTTCCTCATCTGTAAAATGGTGATAGTTTTAGTGACCATCTCGCACGGCTGCTAAGAAGATTAAATGAGAAACTATACAGCACACTTAGGACAAGGCCTGGCACAGAGTAGGACCTCAGTAAATATTAGCCACTACTGTCATCCTAACTGGGAACCGTAGCAGAAGAACCGATGGGCTCCGCACGCCCTCGCCTTGGAGAATCTGCCACTCCAGGCAGGCCTGCGAGTCAGTGCATGAGGAACACAGGAAATGCTTCCCACTGGGGGCTGTCTTACTCCTCTCCCCTGCAGGGTTCTGCACAGAGATGCAGGTGCATTGCCATAGCTGCGGTGCAGAGGGGTCCAGCGTAGGCCAGCTTAGGGGTGAGTTACGAGGGGGGCACATAAAGGACAGGCCCGATTAGCCACAGAGCTCCAGATGGAGAAGGGGCCCTGGCAGGTCAGGCAAGCAAAGCTCCCTTCCCCAGCCCCACAAGGCCCAGCACCGCGAGGTCCAGGCTTTCCGCAGGCCCCTCACATCCCTTCCTGGGGCTCAGCTCCTGCATCTCTTGGGGTTGTGGATAGGCTCAGATGAGACAGCCCATGCTAACCTTTTAAACAGAGCCACATGTCGGCAGATATGCCCGGGCTGCCGTAGCCAGGGGCCACGGACTGGGCGCCTTAGAAACAGAAGTTTATTTGCTCATGATTCTGGGAGCTGGAAGTCTGAGGTCCAGGACAGTCTCGACCTGGAGATGGCGTCTTCTCCCAGTGTCTTCGCGTGGGCTGCCCCCTGTGTGTTTGTGCCCTAATCTGCTCTTATAAGGACACTAGTCGTATTGGATCGGGGCCCACCCTAATGACCTCCTCTGAACTTAATTATCTCTTTAAAGACCTATCTCCAAATATCGCCACATTCTGAGGCACTGGGGGTTAGGGCTTCAACATATAAATTTCAGGGGACACAATTCAGCCCTGACAGTTAGTTGGTGCTTAGGAAACGGTGCTGTTTGATTCAGTTCAGCAAACACCTTCTTTCTTCCAGCGTTAATCTAACCCTTGGAATACATTGTAAGCGAAGCAGCCAGTTCCTTGTCCTGCGAGGTTCACCTTCCGGAGGTGGGGGGGGGGTGCCAGGCACCCTGTGACAGACGTACTAAAAAGTGAACTATGGAATGTGCTAGAAGATAATCCATTCTATGCGGGGGAAATAGAGCAGAGTAAGGGGAATCAGGAGATGGAGTTGAAAGTTTGATTAGGGCAGTCAGGGTAGGTGACATTTGACAAAGCCTCCGTGGAGGGGCTCTATTGTCTATTACCATTCTGGGGAACCACATCAGAATCTGGCCTTGAACCCCCTCATCTCTGCCCACCCCACTCACTGTGGCATCAGAGAAGGTACAGTGCCCCTGAGACGCAAGACCTGACTTTTACACTGGACTCTGCTCTTCATTAGCTGTGCAGCGCTGGACAAGTCACTTCCCCTCTCTGAGCCTGTGCCCCACACGCTGCACTCCGGGCTGTCACCTCAGTGGGGGGCGGTCAGGGGAGAGGTGAGGCCCCAGGACTGCCATCCGTGGGCTGGGCTGCCCCGGGCCAGCTGGGCTGGGCGCTGGGATCCCAGACGCAGCTACCAGACTTTTCCTGGGCTGGGCTTCGGTGAGGACTGTGTTTCATGGCAAATAGCTGAAAACTAGAGTAACGGGGGGGGGCTTCAGTCAAGAAGGGACTTTTTTTTCCACCTTGTGCAGAAAAAGTTAAGTTGAGAGTTGTTGGTCAGGGCGGTGCCGCTGCTTAGGGTGTCAGCAAGGATGTGGAGTCCCGGTGTCCGCCCCCGCACCAAGCTGAGCACCGGGCCTTCCCCTCGTGGTTGAGTTTGGCTGCTGCACCTCCGGATCCAAACTGTCTTCCAGGAAGGCAGAAGGGGCCGGGGGAAGTCGGGATCACAGGCTGCTGAGCACGCCAGGCGAGTGTCAACCCACTGACTCCCATCCTGTTCCACTGGGCAGAACTGGGCCAACACAGCACCACTGGCTACAAAGGATCCCAGGCCGTGTTCTAGCTGGGCACATTGCCACCCCCAAAGCAGGGTGCTGTTAGTAAGGAAGAAGGGGAAGTCGGGCTTGGGTAGGTGCCTGGCACGTGCTCTCAGCTGAGCTCAAATGCAGCGAGGGTGGGTGGTGCATCAGGGCCACCCCATCGGTGGCAGTGGCCCCAGTGCTGGGAGGAGAGGACCAGAGCTGGGGCTGCGGTCTGGGGGTCGGCGTGGTGCAGGCAATCTTGCAGCGGGGAGATTTTCCTCCTTCTCTGGCAAGGTACCCCCTGCTTGCTCCACCATGAAATGTTATATGACCTCAAGGAGGCTGCAATGACTTGGCATGTCCCTCAGACTTGCCATCTTAAAACCACCCCGGGAAAGAAGGGAGAGCGTCAGAGTGGAAGCTTCCAGCTGAAACAGGCTGAGCGGCACCAGCCGTGCCAGGAGGCAGCGAGTGCCAACAGAGAAGCCCCCGCGACGGCCCACTGGAGCTGCAGCTGGGGAGGAGGTGGGTGACTTTGTTAAAACTAGCAGCCAAGGGTCACTGAAGGGTGTAGGAGATTTGGCTCTGGTACTTCCCAGCGTGTGAGCTTAGGAGACTTAACTATGCTAAGCTTTGCTTTCCTTATCTGTATAATGGGGATAAATAACCCACTTTCTTTATTGCTCTTGAATTGGCCCTGTTTGGAAGGGTTCGCCTAGGTTTCCTTTTCTATCAGCACTGGGACCTCCCCTTCCTCCCCCAGAACCAGGAGGCTTTGATGCCTCGAACACTCAGAGGGCCCCTGGTCAAGGCCACCCCAGCTTCTTGGCTGCCCCTGCTCCCTGGGTGTGATTGCCCCTGACTGCAGGCACCTAACCTCCCCCCAGCCCTGGGTCTCTGGTCACCCGCTAGGTGCCATGGGGTACTGGAGTCCTTGCTGCTTGGGGACACCAACACCCTCTCCCCTGAGGGCTGGGGTCTGTGCTCTTCAGATCCACCTCCCTCCACCCCTCCCAAGACACCTGGAATGATCTCATCAACACCTGGCTTAACTCAGCAGGAGATTTACTGCAGGTGAGAACATAAATGCCCCTGGGGCCAGGAGGCCAGGTGAACCTATGACCACCAAACCACTAGTTTTCTAGGGCTGCCATAACAAAGTACACACAGACTGGGTGGCTTAGAACAACGGAAATGTATTGTCTCATGGGTCTGGAGGCCAGAGGTCTGAAATCAAGGTGTTGGCAGGGCCGTGCTCCCACCAAGGGTGCTGGGAAGGCCTCCCCCAGCTGCTGGTGGTTTGCTGGCAATCTTCGGAGTTCCTTGGCTTGCAGAAACAGCCCCCAATCTCTGCCTTCATCTTCACGTGGCATTCGCCCTGTGTGTGTCTGTGCCCACATTTCCCGTTTTTCAAGGACAGAAGTCAGATTAGGGGCCCACCCTACTCTGGTGTGACCTCATCTTAACTAATTACATCTACAATAACCCTATTTCCAAATAAGGTCATATTCTGAAGTTACTGGGGGTTAGGACTTCAGCATACGAATTTGGATGGTGCACAATTCTGCCCTTAGCAGGACCAATGAGCCCTGGAGAGTGAGTGAGTGAAAGTGAGCCCGGCTTGAGGGGCAGCCCCACCTGCCCCACCCACTGTTGCCCTGCAGGACTCTGGGAGCCTGTCCAGGGCTTCCTAGGACTAGGGACTTTCAGTGCCCGAAGAGGGCGAGTCCCAGGAAACCAGGATTGTTGGTCACCCCAAATGGGGGCCCCATCTTCTAATGTTTCAAGAGAGGTCAGGAATCCTGATTTTATGTGAAATCTTTTTAAGTGGGCAATGAATTTTAAAATCCATTGTCTGGCCCCCCAAAATGTGTCTTAGCCTGCAAGTGGACAGTTTGTCACCCACTGAAGATTCACCCAAAACGGGCCACTCCGGGCTCCACGCCATTCCCAGGGCCAGCGCGGACAAAGCTCGGGTTGCACTGGGAATGAGGTGTGGGCACGTTGGGAAAGGAAACCCAAACAGACATTTCAGTGAATAACTCTGTGGGGCACGTGGGATGCCTGGCGTGGCACAGGCCAGATGGTAAGACCCCAAATACTGCAAGTAACATGATTGTGGCCTGAGCCCAGGCTGAACAGTCCGTTACGGGGCCCTGTGTCAGTCCTACCTCTTAGGGAGCCTTCCCGGGCCCCTACTACCCATGCTCAGCAATGCTTCCTGCTTCAGAAACTTCCAGCACCTTTGCAAACATGGGGGCTTCGTGACCAGAGGTGGCATTTGCAAATTGTCTTGGGGTTGGTGACCCAGGAGAAAGGACCCCGGACTGGAGGAAGGTAAGAAGGCAGACAGTACTAGACAGGGCATTCTAGGGAGAAGCAGCAAGTCGCAGATGTCTGATGTGGGGATGGGACAGGTGCTGCATGGGAAAGGCCACCCAGCTGCCCAGCTCCCACCACTGCCAACACCACCAGGCTGGCATCTCCTTCCCGCCACTCCCAGGGTGCCAGCACCACTGCTCCTCATCTACTCAGACCAGCGCCAGCACCTTCTAAGGCAAGATTGGCTTCTCCAGCAACTTCAGGCTTGATAACAGCACCCACTCTGTGGTTTTGCTGGTGGTGATAATGGAGGGAGTTCCAGGCAGGGCAGGAGAGGAGGCTGGCACAGAGCGACGTGGGTAAAGGTGAGGTTTCCTGGTTGCTCCTCCCTCAGCGCCCCAGGAAGCTGCCTGTCCAGGCCTCTGCCCTGGGCTGGGCGTGCCCCACCACTGTCTCTGGTTTGCTAGCCTGGGCCCATCTTAGGGCCCTGCAGATCTGGAAGGGGAAGGGCAAGTGCTGCTAAGAAGAACATGGGAAGAGCAGGGCTCCCACTTCCCTCCTGCCAGGCCCTGCAGAACTTGGGAGCCTCCCATATAAGAGATCATGGCCCTGCTGGGAGCCGCAGCCCTGCTCGGCCTGGCCCCGGGTGCCCTGATCTGCTGTCGTGACCCGGACAGAGCGGGCTGTTCCTGCACACACTCGTGCTTTCTGAAACCCGAGCAGGCAAGGCGGGGAAGGGGGAGTCCCACGCAGCCCAAGGCCCAGCTGGTCAGGCTAATTTTAGATTTTTTCCCAGCCTGACTGAGGCCCACTAATCTCCATCATCCCGGAGAATGCACATGGATCCGAGGATGCCTCCACTCGCAGTGCCCCACCCCCACCCCCAGGAAAGCACCTCCCTCTGTCCAATTTCAATCCTTCTTTTACCTGCCCCGTTCCACCCATCCTGGGAAACCTGCTCTGACCACCACCTCACAAAGAGAGCTCTCCCTCCCCCAGCACCTTGGGCAACTGTGGTTGGGAGCCACAGCACAGCCCTGTGTCCCCAGCCCTGGCACAGTGCTGGGCCCAAAATAAGCACTCGGTCCGTATGGGTGGAATGAATGAATGAATGAGCACTTTATTCACAGTGGCAGTGCATGCTATGTGGAGGTTAGGTCTAAAGTTAGCAAACGAGGTTGAAAGAGCTCAGAGTTTAAATCGCCCTTGAAAGTCCATCAGGAAGGAAGCTCATTGGGATTGACATTAAGTCTCTCAGTAAGTCTGGTACAACCTATGTGTCCTCCACAAGACCTGCCTCCTTGGACCCCCAGCCTGGGGAGAGGGACCTCGTCCCCTGACCCAGCTCCCCAGCCCTCGGCCCAAGACTTGGGACTGACAGGCACTTGCTCAGGGGCTCTCGAGGTTTGTGCAAGAAGCCTCCGACAGAATCCACGTCTAGAAATCTTAAGTGTAAGAGGCTCTCCGTTCCCAGCCTCAGCCTGCTCCAGGGGCTACGGGCCTGACCACCACCTCACAAAGACAGCTCTCCCTCCCCCAGCGCCTGGGGCAACTGTGGTCGGAAGCCACAGTGGAGCCCTGTGTCCCCAGCCCAGTTGCCAGGGTGCCACCTCAAAAAGTCCAGCAGGCTGAGGATGAAGCCAGTGAAAGGCGGTGAGGGAACACCAAAGCCGAGAGCAGAAATTCGAGGCCTTTGGTGAACAACTGAGATGCACACGTTTTGAAGCCTGTAACAAGAAACAGGTGGAATCTTTCTAGCTCCAGGCGTAAAATGGGAAGTGTCCTAGGCTAAACCCTAAAAAGGCCAGGCAGGAGGGGAAGCCTGTTCCTCTCACCCCATTTCCCTCCTATAGTTCAACGAGTTTTCCCTACCTTTTTATTTGACAATTTCCAAACACAGAAAATATAGAAAGAAAACAACACACACTGATGAACCCTCCATCCATATTCAACTGTTAATATTTTTCCTTGTTCTCTACCTACCTATTTTTGACACATTACAGAGCATTAGAGAAATCATGCCACAGCAGCCCCAAATACTTCAGCTGCATCTCCTAAAAACTGTCCGTTCTCCTGCATAACCACCAAACCAAGTTTAACGGGTATTTAAATTTTTTAAAAAACTTGTAATTTTTTTTTTCTAAATAAAGAAGCTTTGCATGACTAGAAAAATAAGGGAGGGTCAGGGATTACAGAGAAAAATTATACCAAACCAAGCCTAGATTTGTTCCAAAAAACTTCTAAATTGGGTTCTCATCACAGAAAAACAAGTGAGCTTTCAGCCCTGCCAAACATCTATCGGGCAAGCCTCTGCATGCATATTTAACAGCCAGTCTCCAAGTCATGTATTTATACTTCCCAAAGTGATGTTTTGTGAAATCGGAGCTGCTCTATAAACGTATGCTAGTCACATAGTAGGTCCTTAATAAACCCAAACACAAACTTTGCCTTGGGGCAGTAGGAAGCCTTCAAAGCCCACCGTGGGGGCCTGCACAGGGCTGGCTAAGCCTGAATCGGCCATGACTCCGTCTTGAAAGACTGGCCTTTGCCTGCCACAGGGTCAGCCCCCGGTCCCACTGGACACCAGCAATGGCAGCTCTGGGAAGACGGCCTTAGCCACCCAAGTCCTCCCAGCTTCCCTTCTTCAATAAATCCCTGATTCATTTGTGAACAGCATCCCAATTTAGCTCTAAACTTGCCCTCTGATTTCCCCTGTGGGTTAGTCATATTTCCCCAGCCTCAGCCTAAAGACCGTCCTCCTCTTTCCCCTGCCGCACAGAGTTCACCGCCAGGGTTTGTCGGTCAACCCCAGCCTGCTAAAGATCCGAATCGCCACCGAAAGCCAGCTCCTGGCCAGCTAGGTACCCAGCGAAGCACCTGCCAAACACGATCTCATTTAATCTTCGCAAGACCCTCTGATGTGAACACCAGCCGGGTCCCTAATTTATAGACGAGGAGATTGAGGTTCAGAGAGGGTAACCGAAGTCACACACTAGTAAGTGGCAGAGGTGTTCAGTAGTGACCTGAACTGGTGGTCACTCCGAAGCCAAATCCCAGACTTTTGACCACCGGGGTGCTGGGGACGGGCTGTAGGTCCAAGAGGCCTGCGTGGGTCCCATGCAGATTGGGGTGGGGTGGGGGGGTGAGAAGGCGACGCAGGCTCCTGTGCACGCAGCCACTCCCATCGGCACTGCCAGGCTCTGCTCACGCACGAGCTTTGTGTCTGCCTCCGAGAGTCGTGCAGAGCAAGGGACTGTATTTTCTCTTCTGTCCTTCTCCTTGGATTTCACACGACAGGTGCTCCATAAACACTCAGTGACCCCAGGCAGGTATGAGAATGTAATTTATTTCCCCTTTATCCATGCCCCTGAGCAAATGTCCAGATGGCAGAGTCCAGGGGAATGTCACCACCCACCCATTTGTGTCCCACTGACCTTTCTGCTGCCGACCCAGGAACAACTGCGCAAAGCGTGCTCTCGGCTGCTCAGGTTGTGCCCTGAAATCCTGGCATGGTCTCTCGGGGGAATGTGTTTTCCACAGCAGATGACGGCAGGAAGATACCCCACATTCTTCCGCAATGCGTGGGGCAGCTGTGTGGCTTGCGGGGAGGCCAGCAGTGAAGCGGGGACAGTGAAACCTGAGACAGAGAGGGGACAAAGGGCTGCCCTCAACGAATCCCTGTATTGTGCGACCCGTTCGTTATCCGGAAAATATGAAGAAGAAAACAAAGGAGAGCTCAGCGCCTTTCCTCAAACAGCCAAAGCAAACCTTTTTTTATTTTTTTGAGCAAGAAATTTGTACCTGTTCATGAAGAATGGATGAGTAGAAAAATGTGCAATGGGTTTGAAACATACTAATGAGACTTGCACTTCCACCTTAGTCTGTGCTCCATCTGCCTGGGGAAATTTTAGGATTTGTTACAGAAGTTAAATTAAGTAAAAAATCTAGGAGGTATTCAGCTTCTATAGAGGGGAAAAAAAAAAAGAGAGAGAGAGCCTTGCAAGCTAGGCTTGCCCTGAAAAAACTGGCACTGTAGATTATCTACAACACTGTCCCAAGTTAGTTTTTCAACAAGATGTGCTCTCCCCATCCTGTTTGGAAGCAAGAGAAAAGCTGCCCCTCCAGCCCAGGAAATAGCGAGTGAGTAACCAAGGCAAAGAGAGGATGGAAGAAAGCAAAGCAATGCCATGCATGTCCCCATCAGGGGAGGTAGACAGGACATAAACGAGGAGGAGGGTAGGGGACAACTGTCTCCTCCTCACCCCAGCCCAACCCACTCTACTCCCTACCCAAGCGTCTGGGGAAAGCTGCTGAGAGGCTGCTTATACCTGCCTGGGATGTGGCTTTGTCAGCATGTCTTTGGTGGGCAGGGGGCCACCCATAGCTGAGCTCTGCTGAGCCACCCTTAGACTCCCGTGGCATGAGCCAGACCTTGAAGGAGCTGCAGGTCTAGGGGGGGAGCTTCCCAGAGGGGCCTTCGTGGCTAGAGCTGCGGCGTGAGCGAACCGCTGTTGGAACCAAGTGCAAGCTCCAGGCAGATCTCAGCGGGGTCTTCAGCCCCAGTGGGAACTGGAGTGGCCATGGTGTGACCCTGCTGAAGCATGGATTCCGGGTGTGTAACTGCCACAGAGTTCAATGTCACCTCTGAAGAGCTGGCCCTGGGGAAGAGGTGGCACTTTGGCATAGGGGCCAAGACGCCTCCCAAAACAAAAGCAAGCCAGACTCTGGCCCCAGGCCTTTTGACCTTCGGCATGATAAGCACATCTCCGTTGAACTGAGATTGTCCCACCTGAGCATGGGATGGCTGGAAGGGCCTCAGGGAAGACTCCCCATGACACAGGACTCAGCACTAGGGCTTAGAATGTGGAACTTAGCCTGTGGACAACCCAGCTTCCCCAGGGAGGGGCCTTCAGAGACTGCAGCTGAGCACGAGAATGTAAACTGAGCATGCATACCTCAGAAACTGAGGCAGGGGCTCCTCTCCTGTCTGTGCTAAAAGCAGAGCAGGCAGGCCACCATCTCAGCAGGGAACGAGAAGCCCTTTTCCCATGCAGGACCCTTCCACCCAGGTGGCAGAGCCAAGAGCAAAAGCAGCCAGAAACAGAAGTTGGACTAAAGTTTCCATCCATTCGCTGTCCCCCTGGCATTTGGAATGCTGTTCCATCCAGAGCACCTGTCACCGGGTCCTGGCCTCAACTGTCCCTCTGCTAACCAAGATCCTACGGCAAATGCCGCCTGGGTTCCGTGGTCCAGTGCGACTGCCTGCAGAGGGGATTAGCTGTTCTGTTAGGAAGAGGCCACCATACACACGGCCCCCCTCCTGGTCTCACGATAAGGCCCAACACAGGGATGGGGGCCTGTGTGTCACCCAGGCTTACCCACCCAAAGAGGGGACACCTGTAGCTTCAGCTCTACTTTCCCCCAGTCAGCACCTGCCCTCCCGGCGCCTGCCCCTGTGAATTGCAGCTGCATCCACATCACGAAGCTTTTCTGCCTTGAGGGCAGCCAGCCAGGACCAGACACACACCCAGCAGGCCGGTCCTTCCTTCTAAGCCTTTACGTGTGCTACCCACCTGTGTTCACCTGGCTTTGCTCGTCCTCAGCTTTGACTCAGTCACTGGTATAATTGCCCTCGCTAACAGTCACATGTTCGTAGGAGGGAAGTAGGGAGAGAACTGACCAGGCAGAGGGCCAAGAAAGGCACCTTCAGGGAAGTGATGTTAAGCTGGGGCCCAAAGGACGAGTGGGAGTCAACTTGGAGAGTGGCGTGGCGGGGCACTGCAGGCAGACTGGCAGTATGAGCAAAGGCCCTGTGGTCTGACAATGCAGGGCATGCTTGATGGACCGGATGAAGGGCGAGAGGCAGGAGGATGCAACATGAGGGACTTATCTCCACACTGGAGATCTGTGGACAGACCCAGCTTCCCCAGGGAGGGGCCTTCAGAGACTGCAGCTGAGCACGAGAATGTAAACTGAGCACGCCCTGGGTGTCTCACAAGGCTGGGATCAAGGAGTCAGCTGGGGTTGTGTTCTCATCTGAAGGTTCTGCTGGGGAAGGAGCCGCTCCCGGGCTCACTCCTGTGGTCGTTGGCAGGGCTGTTGGGCTCAGGGCTGCCCTGAGTTCATTGCCAGCTGTTAAATGGAGACTCAGTTCCTTATTACATGGGTTTCTACTTTTTCATCAACATGATCTAGAGGACCATGAGGTCACCTTGGAAAGATATTTAGGAAAGGTGAGACTGAAGATGGAAGCCTGGGCTTGTCAGCATCTCCAAGAAGATCCATAAACCTTGCAAGCTTATGCAAGCTGATGACTCGATGATGTTGGTGTGTCCCTAGCTGTTTCCCTGTAATTCCAGCAGTCAAATTCCCGGGACAGCCTGAGGAGAGAGGAACACACCAAAAGAGTGGATAGAGACAGTGAGAGAGACAAATGGGGCGTCCGCAGAAGGGAGGGAGGGAGGTGGAGGGGGAATGGGGAAGAAACAGGACAACCTGAGCACATGTATTATTTCCTCATAGCGAACATACTAAAGGCTACCATTTCTTATACAGATACAACCCCAGCTGGACCTGAAACCTAAATTGCAAGAGAAAGAGTCAGCCCATGATGTACTGGGCAAAGTCTCAGCCTTCGGTTTAAAGTGTTAGGCGAATTATAACCAGGTACATTGGCTTGAGAAATAGCCATTCAACATTCAAATTTTTTTTAATTTTTTTTTTTTGTTGTTGTTTTGAGACAGAGTCTCACTCTGTTGCACAAACTAGAGCGCCATGGCATCAGCCTAGCTCACAGCAACCTCAAACTCCTGGGCTCAAGCAATCCTCCTGCCTCAGCCTCCCAAGTAGCTGGGACTATAGGCATGCGCCACCATGCCCAGCTAATTTTTTCTATATATATTAGTTGGCCAATTAATTTCTTTCTATTTATAGTAGAGACAGGGTCTGGCTCTTGCTCAGGCTGGTTTCAAACTCCTGACCTCGAGCAATCTGCCTGCCTCGGCCTCCCAGAGTGCTAGGATTACAGGCGTGAGCCACCGCGCCCGGCCGCATTCAACAGATATTCTTAAAGAACCTACCAGGTGCTCAACATTGCTCTAGGTGCTGGGAATACACCGTGAGTAACGAATGCATTTAACGAATATTTATTGAGCACCTACTATGTCCTAGGAAGTATTCTGGGCTCTTGGGAGTACATCAGTGGCCCAAAACAGACCAAAACGTAAGCAGAGCTTATGTTGGTACAATACAGCAGATGACATGTAGAGCTCTGTCAGCACTTTGGAAAGTGCCTTCATGTTATCCCATTTGAATGTCTTAGGTGGAAGTTTCCAGTATCATCATCATTTGGGAGATGAAGACACCAGAACACAGAGGTAAGCACTGGCCCCAGAGCTCACAGTAAGAGCCCCATGGACCTCACCTTTACTTCCCTCTACAGGTGGTTCTCGAACTCAAGTGTTCACTAGAATCTCCTAGGGTCCTTGTAAAAATGTAGGGTACTGGGCCTGGCTCCCAGAGATTTTGACCCAGTGATTCTGGGCCAGGCCTGGGAATCTGCACGCTTGATAGCACTGAGATGATCCTGCAGCAGAAGGTCCTCCAAGCTCCCTTCCAGAACACGCTGTGAGCCCAGCTCCCAGCCAAGGGTTTTTTGTCAAGGCCCCAAGGAAGGAGTAGGTATGATGTGACTACGTAGTGAACACTCAGTTCCTCATCTGAGATGCACAAATTCAATTCAACTCGGCCAATACTCATTTGTTCAGTTAAATAAAAAGAAAGAGCTGAGAGTGGGGGTGGATACGGATGTCAACATAGAGGAATATGAACTCAGAAAGCCAGGAAGCTGTCTTCAAATACCTTAAGATTGTGGGGAGCTCAGTTTTGTTCAAACACAGTAATTAAATGCATTGGTTAGGATCCTTTTGGTTGCGAGCAACAGAAAACCCTATATACCTGGCTAAACAAGGAGCTGCCTCATGTCATCCTAGTGAGGAATCCAGAGGGGGGAGCTCATGTCTCCTCTGCCCCAGCACCACACCAGGGGCTCGGGACACCCAGACACGGCCCGATGCTCAAGGACGGCCTCGGAGCAGAGAGACAACGTGCAGTGATACGTGCATGACGGAGGCGTGCCGGAAGAGGCAGGCAGCTTCCTGGCAGAGTTGATGCTGGGGTGGGCTCTCAGCATGAGTAAGAGGGAGGCAGAGAAGAAAGGAGCGGAAGGGAGTTGCAGGCTGCACGTGTCACACTCGGAGGGATGAGACACCCAGGTGTGCAGTGGGAAGTCCCGTGAGTCTGGAATGACTGGACCAGAAGGGAGACTGAAGAAGGAGCAGAGCCAAGACCCGAGGGCTCGTGTGTCATCCCGAGGAACTCAGACGTGGCGGTCCCCCCGAGTGGCAGCTAGAGACACAACCTACAGGCTGCAGAGTAACTTTTTGAGCCTTAGAAGCAGCACTGGGGCTGAAGATGCATATTAGAGTGCCGGCAGCATAGGGGTGATGGAAATTCTGATGTGGCTGAGAAACGACAGGCAGAGTGCAGGAAAGAGAAGGGCACCAAGCTGAGCATGGAAGCCCAGGAGCAAGACTCAGGTCTCGAGAGGCTGAGCCTGCATCAGGTGGTCTCAGGAGAACAGGTTGATGGGTAGGAAGAGCGCCAGGCGAGAGGCTGGCTGTCTTGGAAGCCAAGGAAGCAGGAAGTGTCAAGAAGGAGAGTGTGATCGCCAGGTCGAATGCAACAAAGAGGTCCCGAAAGATAAGGGCTGAAATGTATCCCGTGGGTTTGATAATCTGGAAGTCACTGGAGACTTTGGTCAACAGCTACAGCGGAGTGGTAGGCACAGAGCCAAGATCGCAGCGGGTGATGGAGCAGGAAGAACTAGGATCACCCGAGCTCTTTAAAAAACATCTGGGCTAAAGGAAAGCAAAGAGGGAGAGGCAAGAGGGGCGTTCAGGATTGAAGGAGGGTGTTGTGGGTAGGGGAAAACTGGAGCCTGTTTGTTAGTAGAGGGTAAGGCGGCAGAGGGAGATAGCAGGGGATGGAGCAAGTCGTGGAGGTGCCAGAGTGACGACATTGAGTGCACTTGGGGAGAGGCTGGACCTGACCATGGGAGAGGGGGGACACCTCGTCCTCAGAGACAAGGCGGGTGGCGGGTCTGAGTGAAACACGAGGAAAGCAGGGTGGTGGGGGCTGTGGCAGTGTTCGGTCCAGGACAAACGATGGAGAGGAACATTAGTAAGAACTCACTGCAGATCCCGACCCTTTCCAAAGGGAGTCCAGAAAAACTTTCCAATTCCAGTGGATGGCACCCTCATAAAGTCACCCCAGGAATAAGGAAGGATCAAAGTTTGGGCCAGAAAATGGGCTGTTTGTGTCAGATATCGCAGGTGTGGAATAGTTCTAGGTGATGACAAGGTCCGGGATCTGGACGTGGCATGGTGCTGAAATGGAGCAGAGGTGAAGGTCACTGGGATTGAGGAGA
This sequence comes from Microcebus murinus, assembly GCF_040939455.1. Classification (NCBI taxonomy): domain Eukaryota; kingdom Metazoa; phylum Chordata; class Mammalia; order Primates; family Cheirogaleidae; genus Microcebus; species Microcebus murinus. The sequence continues at coordinate 99,016,070 of NC_134111.1, forward strand.
TCAGAGAAATGTGAATCTAGTTCTTAGATAGGTATATCAGATGAGAATTTATTTAGCTACAGAAGCATGGCTACAGTGCCTTAAAAGAGTAAGGGATATACATAATAAGAAAGTCCAGAAGTAGATAGATGTTGGTGATGGTTCAATACCCTTTTGATGACAGGGTGGCCTCTGTTATCTATTTTCCTCATGGCTGAAATGTGGCTGCCTCTGCTCCAGCCATCACATCTGCAGTCAAGGAAGGAAGAAGGAGGAAAAGTGGTAGCTGTGTATGTCCCTGTTATCAGTTAAGCAAAAGCTTTTCCAGAAAACACTCCCCCTCTCCCAGCAGATTCCACTAGGTTTCCTTGAGAGAACTGAGTCAGTGGCCTTCCCTGGCTGCAAGAGAACTGAGAGAACTGGGAGCAGGATTGCTGTGACGGGTTAAGTGGCACCTGTGCTGGGCACTCTGCTGCACGGAACTAAGTCAGGGTCCTAGACTGAAGACAGAAGTGGAGACTGGATCTTGGTCGGCAAACACGAGATCTGCTGGGATGCGTCCCCTGTGTGGTGAATGAGGTCTTCCCGGGGGGCTGAGACTCAGGCAGTGAGGAGCGGAGTAGTTGTTACGTTCAGCTGAGAACAGGACTGGGAAGAGGAGTCATGAAAAGCAGTCAGAGGCCAGAGCTGAGGAGTCCCTGCACACCAGCCCCAGCATCTGCTGGCCGGGCCGCGAACCCCTGTGCTCAGAGGGGGCCTCTCCACGGTGTCGTGAGCAGGCGGGAGACAGGCAGAGAAGTCTGCAGGGGGTTGGGAGAGGCGGCCTTGGCCGGATAAAGGGACAGATGAGGACCACAGCAGCCGTTTGAATGGGGGCACCCCCTCTAGGCCTCTGGACACCCCAGAAATGTGACCTGGGTAATCCAGACTGCTGCATTCACAGGAGTAGGCCATGGTCTTATGGCACCCCATGCACAGGGGACTCAGGTCAGACTGGCCCTGCATGGCCCCACCCCCAAGCCCTTCCCCATGCCCTGTGGTCCTCACCATGGTCCTCCATTTGATGCCAGTCCTCTTGCCCTGCTGTCCTCTGGCTCCTCCCCCGATATGCTGGCTCTGCCCCCAGCAGTGCTGGGCGAGAACGTCCCAGTCCCCACCCCTCCGTCCAGGCCACTCTGGTCCTATGAACCGAACCAGACAGGGCAACGGAGGGGCAGGCCATGGGCTAGACAGGGCCTGGTGGCTGCTGGCTGGTTGTGAGGGGCGGAGCAAGGGGAGGGCAAGGCTGACTCCCATGTCAAGCCTGGGTGACCCACCCAGCAGCCTATGGCCGTCCAGCAGCAGTGGCACCCGAGCGTGTGGCCTGGACGTCAGGCTTTGCTCAGATCAGCCAGTGCGGAGATGAGCCCCTCATGTTGCACCCTCCTGCCTCTCGCCCTTCATCCGGTCCATCAAGCATGCCCTGCATTGTCAGACCGCAGGGCCTTTGCTCATACTGCCAGTCTGCCTGCAGTGCCCCGCCACGCCACTCTCCAAGTTGACTCCCACTCGTCCTTTGGGCCCCAGCTTAACATCACTTCCCTGAAGGTGCCTTTCTTGGCCCTCTGCCTGGTCAGTTCTCTCCCTACTTCCCTCCTACGAACATGTGACTCTATTAGCGAAGGCAATTACACCCGCGACTGAGTCAAAGCCGAGATCCCAGCGAGCAAGCACAAGTTTACTCCCTACTTTACAGTTCCCTGTGGGCGGGGCAGCCCTTCACCCTCCTGTGGCTCCGCCACCTGGAACACACAGCGCCCAAGGTCATCCTAGCAGAGCAGAAGGTCAAGGGAGGCACACCAGCTCCTAAAGTCCTTCCCTGCGCGTGACGCACATCACGCCCACTCCAGGCCCTTAGCCACAGTTTATCACCTGGCTAAACTGGAAAGGGGGTTGGGAAATGTGGGGGGTACACGAAATATCCAGGGGGCACCGCCGGTCTCTGCCACAGCTTGTCCTGCGAGCCTCTCACACATGACACAGCTGTCATTTCGCATGCATTCATGAGCTTTCATGATGACATCTGTCCCTGTCACTGGGCCGTGAACTCCATGAGGACAGGGGCTGTGCGTGCTGGCTCCCCACTCCTCCTCGGGCCGCAGACTCCCCGTGTGTCCCGGGCGGCTGGGAAACGCTGACCGAGGCTCCAAACGAATGAACTGAATAAATGGGGCCAGGCCATGGGCTCAGCAGTTGGGGGCTCACTTCAGGCGACAAAGAAACATCATTTCGGAGGGGAACAAAACTTGGAGGTCCAAGGGGGAAAGCTGACTCAGCGATCAGAGGGGCAGAGCAGAGCAAGGAGGTCTGATGAGGGAGGGGGCGCCGGGGTGATTTTGCCCCAGCAGCTCCCCGTGCCCTACATCAGCCTTTATTAAGCCACGTGCCGGTGCTGTGGCCCTGCCCAGGGACTGAGGGGCAGGCAGCAGAGACACGAACTGCTGTGGGGGGGAAGGGAGAGGTTTGCAGCCATCACCAACACCCACGGCTTCCCCTGGGACCCCACCACCCCGCCACCCACCCCCACCAGTGCTGCGGTGGCAGCAGGGACAGTCTCTGTACGTAGGCTCCGTAAAGAGGGGACCTGGTCTCAAAAGGGCTGTTGTTTCGGCTCTGGGCGCTGGCTGGGTGCTCTAAATCGGAACATGTCTGCCAGCGCAGATGCTTAACGCCGGATCCTGAGGACAGGCAGGCGAGGAAGAAGGAACCCCCCTCAGGGGGAAAAAAGCCTTCACACCTCTGGAGAGGCGGCGGGCACTGCCCCAGGCCGCCCCGCCCGGCGCGGGCTCAGCCCTGCGGTTCTGGCCACACTCCAGTCTCTGAGCTGCTGCTTCCTCGGCTGTAAAATCCCTCCTCATCAACCCTAAGATGCACTTTCTTTTCCTTCGCGTTTTAGCCTCACGGAAATCAGGATGCAATTAGCGATAAATGGCATGTTACGATTCAGTTGGTGGGGCTTTTTGTTTTAATGTGTCATAAGATAATGGTGAGTCTTACAATGAAGTTGTCTTAGATTTGATGAAATGTGGCGTTTCCCTTTTTGTTTTAGGATCACAAATAATATAAGTGAAGTTCCTTCCACAGAACCTGTACATGCTAGATTCTCCACACCAAAAAAAAATGACGATTTTAACCCTAGATATAAAAAACAATCTCAAAGTCTTTGTGGGACAGGTAGGATGAATGATTTTACAGACATAATGTACAACATGAGGACTAAAATTAATAACATTGTATTGTATTAGGGATTTTTGTTAAATCAGTAGAGTTTAGGTGTTCTTGTCACCACAAAAAGGAACTATGTAAGATGACTGATATGTTAATCTGATTCCCTACAGTAGTAATTTGACCATCTATATGTCTCCCATAATGTCATGTTGTAAATCTCAAATACACACAATGAATTTTTTTGAAAGTTTTTGTGAGTTGTTTGGTTTCTACCCTTCAACTCTGTACAACTGTCATTACAGGCTTAGGAAGGTGCCCTTGTAGGACTTGGGCAAAGTACGCTGACTTTGAAGGTGAGGCTGAGATAAAGCTAGAAGTTGAAGGGGAGAAACTGACAGAGACAGGGGTGGGGGAGAGAGAGAGGGGAGGGGAGAGAGAGAGGGAGGAAGAGAGAGAGAAAACAGATTCGCAGAAGGAAAAAGTAAAGGCGAAATATTAATCTACCACCTTATTGGAGCTTTAGAGTAGCAACTGAAATGTAAGAGATGCTGGTTCCAAGCCTGGGGACAGGGCCAAGGAGCCCAAACGAAATGATCCAGACTCAGGGATGACTCAGCCAAGGGCAAAGAAGAACACCCAGAAGAAATATTCCTTAGCCTCAGAGAACCAGAGATCTGAAAGGATTGATACATCATGAACCTTGATGATTATAAAGTTGGAAGCTATAAATGTCAAACTTTTCTTTTTAATTAAAAAGATAAAAACTGCTATTTGGTGCAAAGCTCCCTACTGCTTTTTAAAGAAAGAAAGGAATACTGTGAGTACGTGGAGATCTGGAAAGGATGCCTTAACTTACCTTGGGGCTCAGAACCCAGCCCCTTCCCCTTACTGTTACTGTCTCCACCGCAAGTGATTTGTTCCATTCCAATTGCACCAATTTTGTTACAATTGTGTTAGTGTGTGAATATCTGGGTATGTGTACTCAAGTTTAATATTTAAAGGTCTAATTTGCTTGTTGAAATGATTTTTATGTAAGTACTTCATTACTTAATGGACTGGGGTAATTTTGAAAGTAAAATCAAGGTCTGATCTGTATTGATCTGCAGAAGGTCTGCAGGATATCAAATGTTTATGGTTTTGCAGGTCCAAATTCCAAGAATCAGGAAGGGCACCAAAAACATCAAGATAAATAAGCTTATGCAGAAATTGTTTAAGTAGTGACTCAGGGCATTCATTGTTTTAGGGGAGAAAATTAATAATGAATCGCTTTGGGAGTAGAATTGCCAATTTTATGTTACACTTATGACAGAATGAATCAAATGTGAAAATGCTCACTTTTATATATAAGTCAGCATATGATTGCATAAGCGTGGCCAATTCTGCTAAATAAAAGTATAAAGTCATATGACAGATTTATATGCAGAAAATAAAGATAATACAAAAATGCAGAACTGATTTTTTGATCCTAAGATAGCTTGGCAAATAGTCACGCTTATAAATATTTTCTACGACTTAATTTGTCCTTTAATTTAATCAAGATGTCTTTAGATAATTTTTGTTAAAGTATTCAGTGATGGAACTTAATTTGAAATGCTGAATTAGAAATTGTGCTGTTTTAGTGAAATATAATTAAAAACATTCCATGGTGTCAGGGTTAATTTGCTTCGTAATTTTAACCAGGGGCATGCAATGATTATTGGTGGATTCATTGAGATTTTATGTTTTTTGAGGTATCTCATCTACCCATAACATAGACTTGCAATGTGGGGCGATTTATGGTATAATCACCATAAAATAGGCTTGGCCACTGAATTTCAGTGATCAACTCAGATATACAAACAGACTATGGACGCATTTAATAAGATGTTACATTTCTGGTGCTTTATACATTGTAAAAGTAATTTTTATCTCTTTTAATCTGTAATCTGTTTATTATATAGTCATTCGCTATCCTTGGGCTGGTTCCAGAAATGGCTGGAAATTTATTTTAATGATCCTGGGCGTGGCCAGCAGAACGTGCCGTGGACGCGGAGTTGGACCGGCAGATGCACCCGGGTCTGCAGAAGCTGTGCTGAGATTGTGGCTGTGCGTGTGGATCCTCAGCTGGGAAGAAATCAAGTTTCAGTTTGATGGATTTGATCTGGGCCATCTCCAGCACACTTCGTGTACCTTATGTGCGGTTATGTACTGTTCCTCAGACGCTGTGGCAATCCAAATATCTTCTGCATCCGTCCTAAAATAGCTGAAGATCTTGCAGATCCTTCTTGGGGGCCCTGCTGACAAGTGGAGGCCAGCTGCCAAGCACATCAGCTGCATCCTAGCCGCACTAGTCCGGGCATGTGTCACCCAGACCAGGCCTGGACTAGAAAGAGCCCCAATCCACGCCATTCCAAGAGAGTCTGAACAATCCCTTCTGGAAGCAGCGGGACTAAGCCACAGTGGCTGGCAGCTTCCCTAGGCTCTCTTCCGCTGTAGCAGAATCCTGAGAAGGCCAGATTCCAGCCACAGCTGTTGCCTGAGTGTGTGGGCCTGGTGCCTTCATCCCATCCCCTGCATGGCCGGGACCCCTGGATCCTTCTTCTTCTAGAAGGTGAGCCAGTGCTCCCGCTGGCAGAGGTCACCGGTCACCCTTCAGTGGGAAGTCAGGCTGTCTGCAGTGGGGCTTGTCCCACTTGGCAGACAACTCATTTTTTTTTTGGTAGGGAAAGAACTTGGCAGAAGATGCCAGGTTAGCAGAGCTACCTCTTCTTGACTTCCTAACCAGCCCAGCGGGTACTGCCTGGGGTGGCCAAAGGGCTTTCTGTACAAGTTCTCCGGGCCACCTCTCAGTGCACCTCCCTCGTGCATCTGCCCATGATGCTCATTTTCGTGCACACCCATTTGCCTGTATTCACCACACACATACACACGCTCTCACCACCCAAATGGGCAAATCACTCTTGTGAACCATGGCACATTCCTGTGCTTAATAGATGATCCTTTCCTATCCTCTCCCAGTCTCCAAGAATGATGTCATTTACCAGGAAGCAAAACCAACCCTCTTCCCTAAAACACAGGGCAGAAAGGATTAAAGGATCTGGCTACCTGTGGAGGTGCAGATAACTATGAGCTTTGTCACACAGATTATAGGGTGTCAGGGAGCCTTCTGAACTCTGGGCCACACCAATATGAACAGACAGCACAGATGAATGCCTGTTTCTGTGGTGCCCCACTGATGCCAAAAGCATACCCACAGAGCTCCTTGACTGCTGGACACTCCACTGCTCCTGGTCCCACCCAACTGGAAGCCCTTGGTTTCACCCTCACTTAGCGACTTGGACACGGAGCTTCACCTAACTCCTTGCAACCAACACTATGCTAGGCAGGTGTCCTTTATCCAGATTATATCAGAAGCATCCCTAAATGGTTATATCCATCTTTTGAAGTTCAGGTCTTCCATCCTGGACAACCTCTAAGACACTTACTATGAGGAGTTAGCTGGTAGTTGATCGCACCCACTAGAGACAGATGTCTTTGTAAAGAAGGAACAGTGGGAACTCTAGCTAAAACAGAACTTCCCAGGGTCAGGGCAAGGGCCACCAAAACAACAGAAGTCCTTCAGAAGGATCGACCTATCTTGCATATTCATGCAAATCCCATGTGAATACTTTTAACCACTAACCGCCCACCCCCATCTTTTCTCACCAGGGCCCAGACATTGTCTTGGGGGCCCTGATCAGGCCCATCACAACAAGAGACCATCACTCACTTCTGATCATTTTCAACTGGTGGAGCCAACTCAGAGGAGCCATCCACTCATAAACCTGAAGCCCCTATGGGCAAACAGCTTAGGCGTGCACCTGTGGGCCAGCAGAGAAGGCCTTATGGATGTGCTTAGACCAGTCCAGGAATTTGGTGATACTCAGAAGCCTGAGTCACCCCACACGTATTCTGACAACTCACAGGTATAGCCTCCAAGGCTTCCTGAGCTGGGATGAAGTCATGCTTGACTGGTGTCCTGACCCGCAGTTATTTCCTGGGCCCTGTCTTGACCACACATGTGGGCCACCTTCCCCCTCCCCCAAATACATACTCAAAATACTGGGGTTGACTTGGCCAAGTATCTGCAGCCAAGTGGAAAACTCTCGTAATACTCGTAACAATTAAAATTCTACGGTTACCACAGATATTCAAAAACTTACTTTTCCTGCTCTCTTCCACCCTCATCCAAGCCTACAGTAACTCAGCTCATCCACGTCTGTCTGGCTGGTGAGCCTCCCAACCACGTATGTGGAGCCATCATATTGCTAGAGGAATGTTTTTCTTCTACCTATTTTTCAGACTCCAGTTCTGTTCAAAGCCAACTCATGGCACACAAATAACATTAGAACAGTCTTTAAGGCTTGGAGAGATGAACTTGGCACCAGAGGCCCTTGAGGAATGGCCACTGAAGCTGAGACAGCTCCGAGACAGGAAGACTTAGCCCCGGCCACTAAGAGTGGGCACTTGACTGTCAGTGATTGGAGTTTTCAAACACCTGGGTTCTAGGCAACCACTTGGTTGAAACCTTGTCATACAATTCCAATTACAGGAGTCAGCCAAGGCCACCTGGACTTGAGGAAGATCCTCTACTTTGAAAAAAATTGTAGCTAAGCTCTCTTAAAACCCACCAGGATAACAAGATACCAGCCACAAAGTAGTGCCTACATTTAGCAGCACCCATTCTGTAGGGACTCCCAAAGTGCAGAGAACGGAGGAGGCTAGCTCTGCCATTATGACCCCTCCAGCACATTCCTTGGGGAAAAAGAAGACACAGTTGTGTATTCTTTCCCGATGCCAACCCAGAAGGACCAGGATGGCAGGTCTTCTGGCAGGACGTGCTTAGGTCAAGGTCAGGCCCAGGAAGATTCTGAAGGCTCCTTTTTTCATTTCTGATGCAGAAGCCCCTGGAAAGCTGAACTCTATAATGGTCTTGGGCCCTTGAAATGCTGACACTATGGATGATGTCACCAAGACAATATGGCCATCTCCTGTGCCAGAGCCCCACTTCCAGCCATGGTAGCCCTGTTCGCCAAGACAGTTCCAGCCCCACTGTCAACCCAGTGGGGGCCTCAGTTTCATGCCGATTCTGGAGGCATAGTTCAAAGCCTAATGTATGCCAAATCTATCTCCCTATCCTCCGTGTTTGCTAAAAGAATAAGGAGGCCAAATCCCAGAGCGGTCCTACCTTTGCACAGGACTGATTTTTAGCCAGAATCCATTCTGTTTATTTGCCTGTGTATTTCTAGTTATTGAATATATTTAATATCATCCCTGACTATACGCCACACCGTCGGCATGACCCATGCCCCTAACTTGTCTCTGATGAGGTTTCCTGCTTTGTCTTTCTTTATATGACCCAGAACACACTTTCCACATTACAGATTATTAAGCACGAAATGCCTCCTCAGCACCAGGCACTGTGCTAAGCTCGGGGACACCACAGAGAATATAACCAAGGGCCCTAAGAATCCTCAGGGCCCCCTGGTTACCACTGGCCCCTGGGACCTCACCCCAGACATGCTTGCTTCACCGGAGGGAAACAGATAATCTAACACATCAGAGGAAAACTTACTGTGGATGCCTGGAGCCCTTGAGCAACCACAGAGATGATTACAGGATGGAGACATCATCTGGGTCTCCTCACCCTTCTTGTAACATGCCCTTGCTGAAATTGGAAAGGTGCTTTCGGATCCCTGTAAGGTCACAAAGATGGCTAATCCCATCGCTTGCTGCCTCCAAACTCCCCTGGCTGTGCACGTTCTACCCAGTGGCGCCTTCCCTGCCTGCCTCCACTCCCCGCCAAGAGGAGGAATGAGACCGTGTCGGGTTGGTTAAAGGCTTGCACCCCCTTTTTCTGGCCAGTCTCATCCCCTGGACTTTCCTCTTTGGGGCCTCCCTTTTCCCCAGATTGCTTGCCCTGGCATTTTTGACCTCCAGGCTCACCCTTGTCCATCATGCTGGCCACTCCTGCTCCAAGCCAGCTCTGCCCAGTGCCTGTCCAGGCTGGGACTTTGGCTGGCTGGATATTATTTCCTCCTTCAATACAGGCACAGCTGGGTGTGTTTTTACCACTAGCTCAACTCAGAAGCATCTTGGACTGATTCCTTTCTATCTAATTCAAGTGGTGGAGTGTCCCTTCCACAGCTGCACCACTTCCTGAGGTGCCTAGGGCAACACCTTCCTTCTCTGAATTGACTCATTCCCTGAGATGTGGAAAGGGTGGTTGTCCACAGGGATAAGCCACAGGAGGACTGAAAAATGTCTCAGCGCAGGGCTGGGCGTGGTGGCTCACGCCTGTAATCCTAGCACTCTGGGAGGCCGAGGCGGGCAGATCGCTCAAGGTCAGGAGTTCAAAACCAGCCTGAGCAAGAATGAGACCCTGTCTCTACTAAAAATAGAAAGAAATTAATTGGTCAACTAAAAATATATAGAAAAAAATTAGCCAGGCATGGTGGCGCATGCCTGTAGTCCCAGCTACTCAGGAGGCTGAGACAGAAGGATCGCTTGAGCCCAGGAGTTTGAGGTTACTGTGAGCTAGGCTGACACCACGGCACTCTAGCCTGGGCAACAGAGTGAAACTCTGACTCAAACAAACAAACAAAAATGTCTCAGCACAGATGGTTGTCACTCCAGCAGGACCGTCAGGGGTGACATGCTGACTGCCATCAAAGGACGTTCTCACTGGGGCTGTGACAGGCAACATTCACCTGATCGTTAAAAAGATGATTTTATTCAGGCTAGTGTGATAGGAGAACATTCATTAGGAACATCTCAAAGAAAAGGAAGAGGGCCTGGGGTTTTACAGAGGCAGGTAAACAAGGGAGTCATCCCAGAGTCTCACCGGAGTTGTGAGGAAGGATGAAGATGAATCTTCCATCAGAAACTGTGAGATCCTGACCAAATATGGTCCTCAGTGGTCAGCAGATTCACCAGTTCTGAAACACAAAGGGGTGGGAACATTTCTTAACCGTCATTGCCGAGGTTGCACGGGGCTCAGACGAAGTTGACTATTGTCAGTCTCACTTTTGTCCAAGATGAATATCATCATCATGGGGCAACTCAGAGCAAGCACAAACCTCCTAAGTGGGGTGATGCAGCCCCTAATAAGCTGTCCCTCAGGGTTGGTTATGGTTCCCATAAATCCAGTCGAACCGCCTGTTGAGAGGTGAGTTTCTTAGCATCCTGGAGGTCAGGCATCTTAAAAGAGGGATCCCTACAATAATGAAATAATAATGCAAAAGTTACATTAAAGTAAAGAGCCAGTAGTTGAACACTGAGAATTAAGTTCAGTGGATTCCAAGAGGTCAGCAGAAGGAAATCTTCCAGCACTGCTCCTTGAGTTTCTCGAAGCTAACATGTCGATAACCTTGGTGATGTTGTCCCTAATCTTGGCTACCCTCACATGAGGGCACACGGGACCCAAGCATTTTGCTGGACTTCCTCAGTGGTCTAGACTGTGCCTTGTCCAGGGAGAATCCCCAGCCACTCATGGCCTGCTGAAGTGCGGACAGAGTCCTTTGAGGTTTATGCCAAGTCACTGAGTGTTAGCTTACAGAACTTCTTCAGATTCTAGGAGACAAGAGTAGCTACCTGGCAAGCTAGAGTCCTGACAGACATCTGGGCAGTCAGGTTTTAATTCTTGGTGATGCCAATTCAGGCTGGAGGGAGAAAGAAATGCAAGTTAGTATGGAGAACTGAGGTCTGATATTGAAAAACACTGAAGTAATTGAAAAGTTGGTAAAGATTGACAATTTGAGCAAGGCAATAGGATCCAGTGAAATTTAAAGGAAGGTCTCCAAACTGGTTTTTCCATGAGGAGTAGGAGAAGGAAGCCAATTAAATCTCATCAAACATGACAGAGTTTGCATAGTCATCAGCTACCTGCAATGTATAAAGAGGTGCAAGAAAACTCAAAGGCAGTGAACAGGGATCGTATAAATAAGTCCATCCAACACTAGCCAGATTTGACTATGACAAGCTCCCTTTTCTAGAACCTCCTATAGCTTTCTATACCCATTCAGGTTGTGCCCCACACTTTCCTCTCTCTCATTCTAGAACAACTAGTCACTTTACTTTAGGACAAAACTACTCTCTGTTTTCCCTTAACAAAACACATCTTGAACTTCAACTCCCAGGAAGTTCTCCTCTATTTCACTGAGCCACCCTCCCCTTGCACCTCTGCTCTCTTCTTTCTCTGCCCCTCTTCTCTCTGTGCTTCTATGGCTCCTCCTCCCTCCTTAGGGACCTCTAGAGATCTCTGGCCCCTTTTCCTTCCTGTACCTCCAACTTCTTCTTTAATAGTTCCTTCCCACCAGCATTAAACATGCTCAAGTCTCTGCTGCCTCCCAGACCCTCCCTTGACCAGACCCCCCTCTCCAACTATGCTAACCCTGGCTTTCCTGTCACGAAAGTGCTTCCTATCCCCACTATTTCCATTTACATACTTCCCATTCACACCGTAGACTAGCTGCCCTCACTGCCATCTGGCTACTGCTTCCCCCATGCCTCCACTGACAAAGCTCTCTCCAGCGTCACCAAAGGCCTCCTGTTGCTGCACCCAGGAAGCCCTCTTCAGCCCTTGCATTACCTCACTCTGCTGGTGCAATGGACTGCTGACGAGTCTTCCTCTTGACATGTGCCCGTGGGACACCATGCCCTCCTGGTTTTCCTCCTGTCTTCCGGTTGCTCCTAGAAGGTGCCCATCTATGTGAATAGCCCTACTATCCAACCAGTGGCCCATGTTTCAAATCCTGGTTTTCGTCCCAGATTCCTCATTGTCCCTTACCAGCTACATCCATCAAGTCACCCAGTACTACCTTCCAGATATTTTTGTTTCTAACTGATTCACTTTTCCCCATGTCCAATGCCAAAGTCCTAGCTCAAGCCCCCAGGACTCCTTCCTTGCCAGCATGAGAAGAGCCTCCTACTGGTCTTGCTGTTTCTCATCTGGCCTTCCTCTCATCCATGGCACACACTGGGATCAGAGTGGCATTTCTCAATGTAAAGTACACAGCCAAGCGTGTCCCTCAATGGCTTAAAGTTTCAGTGCTCATGGACCCAACCCGCCCCCACTGCCTTCCTGTTGAAACCCAGTGGCCTTAACCTGGATGACACAGCTCTTCAAGATTGGACCTTTGCTTCTCTCCCCAACCTGAACCAGTTCTCCTCTCAGACTCTGAGCTCTGTGTAATGAACTACTCATATGCAGGTCCCCAAATTTGCCATGTTTTGGTGCTATTTGCATGATTTTCCTTGAACATTTACCCACACCTTCAACTGACTAAATTTTACTCATGCTTCAAGCCTCACTCTTCTGACACTGCCTGTTTATTTGCGTGTCTTTCCTGGACTACAAGCTCACTGAGAGCAGGGACCATGTATTGTTCAATGTCTCATTCCCACTGTTTGTGCTCAGTAACTATTTGCTCTCAAGTAGTATTTGTCGAAAAAACAAAATTTCAGTGAGATTGAGAGCAGGTTTGGTGAGTCCGAGGGCGTGGGTAGGGTGGGCGGAAAAGGACAGCCACAAAGTTCAAGCTTCAATGGCAGAGTAAGTAGTTCTGGTGACTATAGTGTCCAGGGAGGGGCCACACCAGTGGTTGTTGAAGTAGGGTGGAAGTGAAGGTCACTGGGGCAGAGAAAACAAGGGGACCGTGATCCAATAGAGCAGATGAGTGGCGCTTGTATTGCCTGAGAGAAGGCAGGGTTGGGTGGGGAGGGAAGCTGTGAGTCAGGCTCCGAAGTCCTTTCATAGATGGTCTGATTAAGGCAGGGAGGTGCCTTCATCTTACATCCCAGCTTCAAAGGGGGAAAGAAAAGGAAGCGAGTGATGGGAAACTTACAGAGGACCACCACTGACTCAAGGAGAATGAGCCCACCTACGGCCCTGAGATCTGCGGGCACAGCACAGGGGAATGGAAGGCCTCTGAGAGTGTTTCAAGATGAAGAGGTGGGGGAATTCTCCAGAAAGTGGTAGTGCCTACCAAGAAATATTTTAATAGAAAGGGCTTTCCAGAGAGCCCAATAGAAGGGTTTAGAAGGTATCTCCCCAGTATACATTCAAGTGGTCAAATGACGTGGTTCCTTCCAGTCCGGTTTCAGAATGTGTTACAAACCCCTGTTCCAGAAATTTCTACTGTCTTGCTGCTACAATTCTCAGTTATGGTGGGTTTATCCCAGTTAGAAGATTAATCTGGAATCCTACTCGGACCCTTAAAGCAAAGGAATCAAAGTCCTGTATATGAGATAATCCACACCCATGCATTATTTTATTCTGTGGGAAATTGGGCCTGTGCTTGTTTTTATGGAATGTTAGTACAACAAAATCTTCTCTTTGGGACTACAGTTAAAAAGAACTCTCATTTTTAGAAAAAAAAAAAAAAAAGCTGTGTGTGGGTAAAGTCCATAATGAACAAAGTTTCAAAAGGAGATAATGCCTGCAGTCTCACTTGAGTCTCACTTATGACAGCCAGTCACCTCCCTTCCACCCCTGCCACAGTTAGCAGACAAACAGGGACAGCAGCAAACCTGCACCACCACAACTGCAGTCTAGGGCTGCACAGGACTGTTTGTTAGCTAATTTCTCTCTGAGCCCAGACTGCCCACAAGTCCCAGTAACCATCAGTGAAACTGGCTGGTTTTTCTAACAGCTTCCAATATGTTTGAGATAAATTGTGCCTGGTTGGTAAAGACTTTACTTTTAACATGCTGATACTTTGCTTACATTTCATATTTCTTAGTTATATCTTTCCTCTACCTACCTATATTCATCAACAAGATTCATCCAGTCTTCCTTTTTTGAGTTGCATTTATTGAGGTTCTGGCATCATGCCAATAATAAGAATAAGCTGGGCATGATGGCCTGTAGTTCCAGCTTCTCAAGAGGCTGAGGCAGAAGGTTCACTTGAGCCCAGGAGTTCAAGGCTGCAGTGAGCTATGATTGCACTTGTGAGTAGGCACTGCACCTTACCCTGGGCAATATAGCAAGACAATTGCTGGAAAAAAAAAAAAAATTAAACAACACCCTCCCCTACCCCTAGCTTGTTAAAAATGCAGAATCATGGTGGACCACTGGAACCAATATCTGCATTTCAACAAGATCCCTAGAAATGCACATGCATAATACAATTTACAAAGATGCCTCTGGCCTTGACATTCCCGAAAACCACTCCTTCCATAATCCCAGTGTCAAGCAACCTGGCTCTCCAACTGGCACCTCCTCCTTTCCGGTGCCCTCCCCCTACTGTGTGATTCCAACAATCCACTGATCCTCATTTATTGCTTTATGTGGTCTCTCTCCTCCCACTGCCCCACCCCTCCTCACTCATCCTTGGCAGGCGTGGATTCAACAGTTCACCATTATTATGACTTCTTTATAAATACCTTCACTTTCCTTTCCACTTTCTCTCCATAGAATTATCTAGCAAAAATAACTCTGGTAGAGTTTAATTCCCCATCTTCCTGCGCCTACACGTTCCCAGCAAAATGTAGCTGCCGAAAAACACAGAATAACCCTGAAAAACACAGAATAATCCTGCCGACTGGTCCTTTATGCCTTCTCTCCCCCAAGCTTCCAACACCCTCTGCACTCTGAACTCTAAGCACATGAATGACTGCTCTTCCTGTTTTCCTGAGCAAATAGAAGCCCTTACTTGGAAGGGATGGCCCATAAGGCCCTGGGACCTCACCTACCTGGTTCCCTGCCTCTCTGCCCACATTCTACCTGCCCTGGTCCCGTGAGAGCACGTCACCTTGCTTCTATCCGAGGCCAGACCCTGTGCTGTGCTCTGCATCCTTCCCTTCTCCGTTACTCAGGACAGCTCTCCAGAAAACATCCCCCTCGTCAAAGTTTCCCTCACTCCTGAATCCTTCCCATCAGCACTTAAGCAGGTGCTGTAAGCGCTCCCATCCAAAAAACAAAACAAAATGAAATAACACAGAAAATGTGCTTCCACCCCAAATTCCCCTCCAGCTACCATACCATTTCTCTGCTACTTGGTTAGAAACAAAACTTCATGAAAATGTTGTCTACACCAGTGGTCTTTCTTTCTAGAGCTTCATTTTTTCCTAGAGATCTTTCTAGGTCTCATTCTTTCTAGAAACCGCTCCAATCAGGCTTTCCCACCCACCTCTGCACTTACAAAGGCTAAAGACGAATCACCAATCCTAATCGTACTTGAACTATCAGCTGCACTGGCAGCAGGACTCATCCTCCTCCCTCAGAGCTGTCCGTCCTCTTCCAGTAGATGATTCTCTTGGGTCTCTTCCTGACACACTGGCTCCTCCCTGGCAGAATCCTTTGCTGGTTCCTTGTCATTCCCACACCTCTTAACGTTGGGGGACTTGGGCTCGGTCCTTGGCCTTCCTCTTTATTAGCACTGACTCCCTACAGGATCTCACTGAGTCTGAGGTTTTACTCTGAGCACTGCCAAAACTCTGCCTCCAGCCTGGCTCTCTCTCCCGAACCTACAGAACTCTCTGTCCAACTTCCAGCTTGGGTGTCCACCAGGAAGCTCAAACTTTATATGCCCCCAAACGAATCCCCAAGTTCCTCCCTTCACATCTGTTTCTGTTTGTCTTCCCTGTGTCACCAAATTATATCCTACAGTTGCTTGAGAGAAAAAAAAAAATAGAAATCTGCAAAATCCTGTCACCTCTGCCTTTTAAATGTGTTTAGAAGTGACCGCTTCTTTATTCCTCCACTGCTAACACCCCGGACCAAGCCCCATCTTCTCTTGACTGGAGTATTTCAACAGCCTTCTGACTGATCTCCCTGCTGACACGCTCCAGCCCTGCAGTCTGGTCTTCACACCACAGCTGCAGGGATCCTTTTGAAATGTCAGCCCACATCCCTTCTCTGCGCACAACCCTGCAGATCACTTCCCATCTCATTTCGAGTGAAAACCAAAGTCCTCACTTTGGTCTGCAGGCCCCCACTTTCTCCTCATCTCCTGTTCTCCCTTGGTGCTCTGAGCCAGCACATTCCCGCCTCAGGGCCTGGGTGCTGCTGTTCCCTCTGCCCTTCCACACACAAAGCTCACAGGCCCTCACCTTCTCCAGGGGGCTGCTCCCTGCAGGGCCACTGTGAATAACAACCTTCTGCACTCCCTCCCCTCCTCACCCGGTGCTGTTTTTCTCCACAACACTCAAAATCGTCCCATATTGGTTTGTTTACTGTTTGTCTCAGAAGCAGGGACTTGTTTAGTTCACTGCCCACAGCCTAGAATAGTGCCTGGGTGCTCAAACAAACTTGTTCAGTTACACGTGAAAGACAAAGAAAGAAAAATACTCATACATGGCATCTTTATGTGCCAAGCTCTGTTGTCAGAACTTTGCAATGCATTATCTCATTCACCCTCATACGCCTGTACGCAGGTATTACCATATGTATGTACATACATACATACCATGTGAGGAAACCCAGGCACAGGGCTACGAAACCGCCCAGGATACTGAATAGTGGAACTGGCATTTAAATCCAGGCTGTTGATTTCCATTAATTTGGAACACTCCGTCACCGGCTACGCTTTCAGGAGATGCTAAAACAAAGTGATCAGCTCCTCTCAAGAAAAAATTGGTGTGCACAACGTCGCCTCCTGGCCTTTCGCACAAGCTTGTTAAGAGTTGAGGAAGTGAGGCCGGGCCCAGTGGCTCACGCCTGTAATCCTAGCACTCTGGGAGGCCGAGGTGGGCAGATTGCTGAAGGTCAGGAGTTCGAAACCAGCCTGAGCAAAAGCGAGACCCAGTCTCTACTAAAAATAGAAAGAAATTAATTGGCAAACTAAAAAAATATAGAAAAAAATAGCCGGGCATGGTGGTGCCTGCCTGTAGTCCCAGCTACTCAGGAGGCTGAGGCAGCAGGATCGCTTGAGCCCAGGGGTTTGAGGTTGCTGTGAGCTAGGCTGACGGCACAGCACTCACTCTAGTCTGGGCAACAAAGCGAGACTCTGTCTCAAAAAAAAAAAAAGAGAGTTGAGGAAGTGCTCGTTGAAAGCGGGCAAGGGCTCCTTCAGGAAAAGTGCTCAGACCCGCGACCCCGGGCTGAGCACCAACATCTAAAGTGGCCGGCGAAAGAAGAGGAACCGGGCCTGGCTTCTGCTTTTCCCCGCGGCCCCTCCCTGCCGGCCTCGCGCGGGCTACGGGCGCCCTGAGTCCGCCGGGCCGCCAGGGGGCGCGCGAGGCCGAAGGGGGCGTTGCGGCGGCGCCCGACGTCGCGCCCTCGGCGGCTGCGCAGTGCGCACGTCAAAGCCGGGCTCGGGCCGGGAACGGGGCGCGGGGATCCGGGAGCGGCGCGGCCTGGGAGCCTCAGAGCGTTCCGGAGCCGGGGCGAGGGCGAAGGCGAAAGCGGCGCCGGGTCCCGCAGCAGCAGCCGCAGCCCGAGCGAGCGCAGCAGCTCGGCGGCCGCCGCGGGAGCCCCTGGGCCGCCGTCCGCCCGCGCAGCCGCCGCCGCCGCGGGAGCCCGTCGCCCGGAGCAGGAGCGGGCGGAAGACAACGGAGGGGCCGAGCGCCCGAGCCGCGCCGCGGGGACCGAGCGAGCAGCCCGAGGCGGCGGCGGCTGAGGACGGGGACGGCGAAGACGCGGAGAAGGAGCCGCCCGGCCCAGCCCCGTGAGTGACCCCGGCCCGGCCCTGCTCGCGGCGCGGACGCCCGCTTGGCTTCCGCCTGCCCCGCTGGGCCCGTCACCGGCCCCGGGGCTGCCTCCATTTTCTCGGCTGGCGGCGCCGGCCCGGCCCGCTCGGCCCCGGAGTCGGCGGGAGCGGCGGGCCCGGCCTTCCTCCTTCGCCCGGCTCGGGCCCCTCGCGGAGCCCTTTCGCCTTCGCTGGCGCCGGGCGCCCCGAGGCCTGCGCACCGGCCGCGTCCTGCCGCCCCTGCGTGGTTCCCCGGCGGGGCTGGCGGCGTGGGGCGTCTCGGCCGGAGTCGGGAGCGCAGGGAAGTGCGAGCCGGGCCAACTGTCACCCGCTCTGCGCCCGGGCTCCGCACCTCGCCTCCAGCCGCCGGTGAACTTCCTGGTATCAGGTGGCAGGCAGCATCTTTGTGACCGTCCTTTCGGGAACATGCCTAACTGACTTCTGGTTAGGAATTACGCGGTCGGTGCGTTCCCGAGTTCGGTTGAACCCACTGCGTTGAACGCCGACTGCGTGCAGGCGCCGCGTCGGTCCGCGCCGGAGGGACTCAAAGGTGAACCGGGCCCCGCGGTCCCCTCCCCCGAGGAGCTTAGGCTCTGGTGTGGGAGATAAGACGAGTACACAAATAACCACGATACCAGGAAGGAGGAGATAAGTCCTGTGAAAGAACGACAAAGTGTCTGAGAGGCACCCGGGAAGACCGGGCCGATCGATCCTTTCTGCCGTGGCAGAAATCTGGAAGGCTTCCTGGGCGAGGCTGTGCCAGGCAGTGTCTTAAAGGAGTGATGGGATTCGGGATAGGAGGGGTGCAGAAGAGACAGGGTGTGGAGGGGCAGCAAACGCAGAGGACGAAGGTGAAAAGGTATAGTTAGAAACCGTGGATAATTCAGTGTGCTGTCTAGGGCCATGGTGGGGTTTAAAGAGGTGTTTTGGGGCCATACCCTTGAAGGCTGTAGAGGAGCTGTTTGAGCGGCATTCTAAGGGAAACTTAGAGCTCATTTTTCAGTGACTCATGAGCCCGGAAATGTAGGCTAGGCGATATTAAAGGCGCTCTTGTGAAAGAAAGGAGAGAAGGAGGCCCAGTCGGGAGTTGACATTCTGTGCCTTGAATATAATGCAGTTTGAAATCGGTTTTGACAGCTTCCCGGTTATTCAAGTAAATCCATGTCCAGGCAAAGCGAAGTACCTTTTGCAAAAAGCTTCATTGTGTATCAGGCTCTTAAGAGGTAATGGTAAGGTGTATATAAACTAAGCTCATCTGTTACACATAAGGCGTTTATGTTGGTTCAATCACTAAAGTGCATCATAACTTGCACTGTTTATTAGGTGCCTACACTTTGGAATTACTTAAATTAAACTTAAATTACTTATGCGAGATGGCATTTGTGTGAAATAACATAAATTGATTATTTAAAAAATTCAGGTTGTTACTAATACTCTGATTATAGAAAGTTGGACATAGACCTTTTTATAGAAAGGTAAAAATTTCTTTATTAGTTTTTAGTTATGAAAATCTTTATAGGAGAGCCTGAAGTGAAAGTTTTTAGCTTTATTTGCTAGTTTTTTCATATTAACTAGCAAATAATTACCAGCCATATTTGAAGTCTAGAATATGTGATCTGTGAAAGCAGCTTAGAACCTATGTTGTTTTTGTAAGCACTTTTTTGTTGTTTATATTGCATATGACAAGTGAATGCTAACCTTTTTCAGTTTAAAAAAATTCTGTTTATTGAAGTAATTAATACATGATCTTTGTAAAAACCTTGTATAATGCACAAAATACTGGAAAATTTTTAAAACATTCTTTTCTGTAATCTTAGATTTGGTTACTGTTAACACTTTTGCATGTTTACTTTACAGTCTTTTTATTGTTGTTGTTCCCACCCACCCCCTACTTTCCAGTCTGCATTTTGCGTAACATAATGAAATATACTGTGTGCTTATATACACACGCATATCTTTCATTAAACTTTTCTTGTCATTAAATATCTTCATATAAAAATATTTTTACCCAAGCAAGGGAAGTCTTAAATGTATTGTTTTTTTCTAACAAGTTTGCATTATTTACCTCAGATGAAATGCAGTAGTCATGCTTAATAACTACTGTGGACAGAACTTTTTCTAAAGACTTCTTGTTTGAAGTATATTAATTAATTGCTCTGTAGGACTTGGATCCTGTTCCTTGTTGAATAAAATGTTTGTTACTTGACAAGATGCATGTTGTCATGAGGTATGGCTGAGAGCACACAGATCTCTGCTATATGAGTGAATGGACTTTTTAAAGGACACTCTGAAAAGTTTACTTTCTTGGCTGGTATACTGTCTCCCATACACTGTTTCGGCACCTCTTCCCAGCCCCAACTCCACTCCTAAAAACTAGTCTCTATACTAGGGCTATCCTTATAGGTTAACTACTTTTTGATCATGACATCACAAAGATTTAGGCTAGATGTAAGTAAGTGTAGAATTTGTCATGAAATGATTTGCTATTATAACAAAGGGGGAGCTGTTTTTTTTTTATATCAAGGCAACTTTTTAATTCATTAACATTTTAGACTGCAGATTTGTGTATTAAATCAGTTTTTTCTCCCTTGCACTTTATATTCTAAGATACACTAATAAGGTCTCTGTTTCTGTTTCATGGCATTTAAAGTGAGATGCTTGAGTTAGACTATATAAGTTTTCATAAAGTTAATATCAGAGAATAGCTAAGAAAGTCCCATTTAAGTATGGGGTTTGGTTTTATAATTTTGTTTTATTTGTATATTGCAAGTGTGTACACCACGCAACATCTTTATTACTTTGAAATATTTACTGAAGGTTTTTCTTTTGATTAACCTTTGTGGGATTAGAGATTTTTGTGGCTACTGCCATACTTTCCTAAGAGCCTTTTTTCCCTCTAGGAGATCACTGATCACTCACAGTTTTGCCATCTGTCATAAAAATACAGACACAAATCCAACTTTCCTTCACCTCCTAAAAAGATAAAATCCAATAGTAGGACAGAATTTCCTTTCAGGTAGTATCTGTTTTTTTTTTTTTTTTTTTTTTTTTTTGAGACAGAGTCTCACTTTGTTGCCCAGGCTAGAGTGAGTGCCGTGGCATCAGCCTAGCTCACAGCAACCTCAAACTCCTGGCTCAAGCAATCCTCCTGCCTCAGCCTCCCAAGTAGCTGGGACTACAGGCATTCGCCACCATGCCCGGCTAAGTTTTTGTATATATATTAGTTGGCCAATTAATTTCTTTCTATTTATAGTAGAGACGGGGTCTCGCTCTTGGTCAGGCTGGTTTTGAACTCCTGACCTTGAGCAATCCGCCCGTCTCGGCCTCCCAGAGAGCTAGGATTACAGGCGTGAGCCACCGCACCCGGCCCAGGTAGTATCTTTTGGTTACCTTTCTGGTGATAGTTCTATTCCAGCTCTGTTTTAAAAATCCATTTTCCTCTTTTCCATGGCTCATTTTAATTAGGAGTTTGATTTTATAGATGTCCTCAGGTATTACAGAAATGGAAATGTAATAGGTGGATTAGTATGGATAATGGCAAAACTGTGGTTGGTAAAACTTTGGTTTTTACAAACAAAACTTTGTTGAGTGATAAGATTATGGGAAAGAAGACTGAATCTCAACAAATCTCTGAGTTAGATTACTTGTAACTTGTTTTGTTTTTAAATTATTGAGGTGCAAATATCTTACATTTGTATGAATGCAGAGCAAGCCAAGAAGTGGAAAATTGCACAATGATTTAGTCATCAGTCTATCTTTTGGCTTTTATTGGAGAGAAGACTGGTATTGGAGCCTTCTTTAATTAAAGAAGGAATTGAGCTCTGGAGAGTTCTTAACAACTATACAGTTGGACTCTAACCACTGCTTTTATCAGTTCAGAATATGAGGACAACAAAGTGAGGCAAATATTTCCACTACCACCATTCGTAGAGTAGATCAGTCTGGAAATAAAATAATAAATGGTCTCTGCTGCTGTTTCCCAGGCCCTCCAAAGATTATGGAGAATAGTTATTCCTAGACTAGGTTGCAGATCATAGAATGGTGGTGATGAAATGAGGTTAACAGTTTGTTGCCATCAGCATTTTGTTAGGGGTGTGTGGGTGTGGGTGTATACATGTATGTGTGTGTTGTCTCCATTGTGCCATTTCTATCTCACTGAGCTTCCTAGTCCCACTGTGCCTTTAACTTTTCTTTTGAAGTAGAAGGGGTGAAGGGACAGGAGAATGGTGGTTTATAAGCAGCTGTGATGTTAAGCCTGCACAAGAAGGGAGAATGGCATGCAGAGAATTGCTAGAGATCAGTCAGGTGTGAAGTGGCCCGAAGGAGGGAGGCAGAGCCTGCTCTGGCAATTTTTATACCACATCTAGCACCTACCTACTTGTATGATCCTTAATAGATTGTGTCTAACTTGAGATCTTAGTACTCAGATTCAGAATGTAGTGTTTAAAGTTGTAGGTTTGTGTTTGTTTATATGTGTATATGCCTTTTCGTAGGCATGGTTACCAAGACAGAAAATGTAGTTAACCAATATTTAGTGGCAGTGGGTTTTTTATGGTAAATATTTCCTTGGGATCATTATCTAGCAGATAAATGGTTGAAGACCAAGGAACTACGATAAGGTTAAAATATCAAAATATTTTATTTGGTAAAATGTTTGAGAAACAAAACATACATTTTGTAGCTTGCTCTTAATTAATTTGCTACTTTATGACCTTGTCTAATGAACTGTAGCTTGCTCTTTTACAGGGTACTGTTAACATGTTAGTCACTGTTCTCTTCCTCTACAGTAGATTATGTATTAGCTGTATTTAGGCACACAGAAGAAATAGCATGAACAGGTTTCTGTTTATATGTCTATAGTTAAGGCCCATTCTTGGATTTATAGAATTTGGAGAGGCAGCTATTATCTAGTAGTTAAAAGCACAAGTGCAGCCAGACCACCTGGATTTGAATCCTCACCCCCTTCCCATCTGTGTAGTCTCTGTAACCTTAAGCAAGTTCCTTAACTTCTATTTAGCTTAGATTCCTTGGATGGAAATGATAATAGACCATATCTGAGAGGCTTGTGGGAGGATTAAATGTGTTACTACACCTATCATGCTTAGAACAGGGCCTGGCACATATCAAATGCCCTGACATAATACATTTTGTAATGCTGATGATAGACTGTTCCAGGTGGAAGAAACTTTAGAACTTCAGAAACAATCTAGGCGGAATTGTTCTTTCTGCAGGTGGGAACATTGAGGGCTACTGTAACAAGAGTGGTGTTGGTTAACTTTGAGCTATAACAGATGGAGCTTTCTGTGAAGTGAAGTCACTTGCGTGGGGTTGCATAGTTTATTAGCCACAGGACTGGATCTGGAGCCTGGTTCTCTTCATTCTTTGCCCTATTTGCTTGAATGAAATTAAGTTTTATAGTTTATGCAGAAATATCTTCTTTGAACCATTTCATTAACATTTACAAATATTGTATGCAAAATATGTTAAATGCTTTTGACACATAGTCTTTTAAAGGTTTAATATACTAATGTTCATTATATCTGTGATGTAGTTGACAAGTTTTGGGGGGATTGTATGAAGTTAAAAGTTGAAATAGACAAAGAATCAAGGGAGATGAATAAAAATTAAGTAGCTTGTGGGAACAGATTACCATTTGGGTCCACTAAATGTTGGGCAAACTTCATAGGAAGGTAGTATTGTCCTCAGCATCATTACAGATGGGAAACCAAAGTAAGGTGAAGGGCTTGTCTGGGGTCACACAAACATTGCACAGGCGAGAGAGGATTTGAACCCAGGTCTGCCTCACTTCAAAATGTGTGCTTCCTGGAATAAGGTATGACTTCCTCATATGAAATCATTTTATTTTAATCCATAGGGTCTCAATTTCTTGTGGAGTATTTTTTATTTAGTGTTTTAGAATGAGTTTTATAAGTAGAGCTGAATGAGGATTTTACTAGATTTCCAAACAGTAACAACATGTTATAATCCAAAATGAGGTAATTTATTCCAAATGCCTTAGTTGTACAGTTTTTTTTTTTTTTTTTTTTTTTTTGAGACAGAGTCTCGCTTTGTTGTCCAGGCTAGAGTGAGTGCCGTGGCGTCAGCCTAGCTCACAGCAACCTCAAACTCCTGGGCTAGAGTGATCCTTCTGCCTCAGCCTCCCGAGTAGCTGGGACTACAGGCATGCGCCACTATGCCCGGCTAATTTTTTATATATATATCAGTTGGCCAATTAATTTCTTTCTATTTATAGTAGAGACGGGGTCTCACTCTTGCTCAGGCTGGTTTTGAACTCCTGACCTTGAGTAATCCGCCCGCCTCGGCCTCCCAAGAGCTAGGATTACAGGCGTGAGCCACAGCGCCCAGCCTGTACAGTTTTTTCATTTGATTAGTGGTTTATAGTTAAGCCAGTAGGTAGTATTGGGGGAGGGGGCTGTGTTACAGTGGGAAACACAGAAGTCTGGGGATCAGAAGATCTGGGCTGGGTCCTGACTCAATGACTAATCATGTTGTCACTCTGGACAAGTAACGCCATTTCTCTGGGCTTCAGCCATTCCATTGTATCAGATTGAAAACCGCTTAAGTTTGCTCTTATTTTCAGTGATCCTGTGTGCAGTCTTTTGACTTGCTTTTTCTCCTGCATGCGGTATTTCCCCTTTTGCTTGTGGTCTGGCAGTTTGTTTCTTTATGAGAACTTTATGGCATGTGACCGTGCTTTAACATTTTTTTCTTCCAGTTAGATGCCTGGTGTTATTTCACAGTACTGAAATTCTATGCCCAGGGTAATATGAATAGTATCAAAATGTGTATTTTCAAATTTTCTACCTTTGTGCTTATGAATAAGTAGTTAATAACTAAATGTTATGTGGTTGTGAAGTACAGGCTTAATAAGTCAGGTTTTTGATTAACAAATCCTCAAAATTCACATCGGTTTCATTGTCATAACTGTGTTGTGAAGTTCTATGAGCTGTGTGTTTTGGGGAAAGGAAAAATATTAACCAAAAGCAATAGGAGTGGAAAAGAAAGGACCAAAAATGTAGAATCAAATTTCGGGATGTAAAGAGCATGTTTTGGCTATAATTGGTATTAATCCTATACCTACATAAAGGTGGTATGCTGGCTTAGAACACAGGGTTCTTTCCAGCCTAGGGTTCTATCACTGATAAGAAATGAGGGTGGTATTTACCACCTATTAGCATTCATAACTCCTCAGATGTCTATTATTAATTTCGTCCATGAGCAGTTTGTTTGTTTGTGTTTTGCCCATTATGTTGATAATTTTCTAAATGTGTGGCCTCAAGGAGTTCTTAGTCTAGGTAAACAATTTTTTCATGCTTTGATGTCACATTATCAGCCAGTTCATTTATTTCTGGATTCTCCAGTAGGGAGACAGAAACTCAGGTCACTAACATGATCCCACAGATCTTTTGGCTCATGTGTCTTTATTTACAGTATGGCTTTGTCCTCTGTTTAGCCTTTGTGTGTGAGTTATAAGTTTTTCCTATGTATGTAAGTTTTGTCTCTCTAGATTGTAATTTATTTGAATTGAGGATCTTTTTTTTACCTTTTAAAGTCTCTCTTCTTTCCCCCCTTCCCCCATTTTGTGTTTTCAGAGTTATACATTATTTCTGTAAATAATAAATTATATAGCTATGTGATAGTATGATAAAACTTCTGCTTAATAGAGATGAAATGCTTAACCAAAATACAACTTTGTTTATTTTTTATCTCTGCTATATTTGTACTTATTTAAAAATAATTTACATATTATAATAGCCGAAGCTTACAAGGATCTCCTTTTCCCAAATAAGTTCCACATAAAACAGCATTTGCCAAATTGTGTTTTGTAAAATACATACTAGTCTTATGAGAGATTAGTAGTAGTTAGTAGGAGAGGTTTCAGAATGAAATTTTAGCTTGGGAAAACACTGGGTTAAACATAGTTAATCAGATTTTTATTTTTATGTTGGTTGTGTTACTGTTTTTCTGCAGAGCTTGTCAGTTTTTTGTTTTCTCTTGCCACCCCCCCAACTCTGTCAGAGTTTTTAACACATTAACTGCCATGTGAGTTGTATTTAACTCACACTACTTTTGAGCCCAGGCCTTGTAAAGCATTTGTAATTCACACATCGCTTCACGTTTCATTTTTCTGTTTACCTTTGAATTACACTTAAGTCTGACAAGAAAAACATTTTACCCTTATGAACTATTTATCAAGTTTTCACATTACTTTTTATATTACTAATTTTCAAATTTTTCTATTACTTTTTTTGTTGAAACAGAAAACAATAAAAAATAACACATTTTTCATTAAATTAGAAAAGGTTGTTTTGTTTTCAAAGTTTTTATTCTGTTTTCATAATAAAACACCATGGCCCCAAGGAAAGTTTTTTTTTTTCCTAGTGTGGCAGTCAATGGGTTAATAGTGTACATTGTGACTGTCCAGGAAGGAAGTATAATATGCAATATTTCTCAATTTGTCAAATTTACATTGTCACCCCCTACCCCAGGAAATATCCACTGACATCTTGAAGGGGTGCTCTATTGGAGCACAGTGTGGGAAACCCTCTTATTTGTATACTTACTAGTATGGCATTCAAAACATTTACCTTCTGATTGAGATGATAACTTCCAT
The DNA here is from genome assembly GCF_040939455.1 of Microcebus murinus. NCBI lineage: Eukaryota > Metazoa > Chordata > Mammalia > Primates > Cheirogaleidae > Microcebus > Microcebus murinus. The sequence goes on from NC_134111.1 coordinate 99,042,539, forward strand.
CAGGGTTGAGATTCAATTAAGGTCAGAATAATTTATTTTCAGTTTTTTTGTTTGTTTGTTTGTTTTGTTTTGTTTTTGGAGACAGAGTCTCACTCTGTTGGCCAGGCTAGAGTGCAGTAGTGTCATTATAGCTCACAGTAACCTCAAATTCCTGGGCTCAAGCGATCTTCCTGCCTCAGCCTCCCAGGCAGCTGGGACTATAGGCACACACCACCACACCCGGCTAATTTTTCTGTAGAGATGGTCTTGCTCTTTCTCAGGCTGGTCTGGAGCTCTTGGCCTCAAGTAGTCCTCCTGCCTCAGCCTCCCAGTGTGCTAGGATTATAGGCATGAGCCACCTTGCTGGGCCTTATCATGTGCTGAGAAGCTCTGCAAGGTTCCCTGAATTTATAAACTCAGAAGGTGTTAGAGTGAGAATATACCATAGAAACTGTTTTATAAGTTAAAAAGCTAAAGGTCAGTGTAGAGATAAGAGGAGGGGCTCTGGCCATAAATTCTGGATTTAAATCCTAGTTGTGTGTTATTGGGCTGGGTTTTTAATGCTCATTCTTCCTCAGCTTTCTCAACTGTAAAATAGCAACAGTAGAACCTATACATAAAGTAGTTGTGGGGATTAGGTAAGAAATGTACATAATGTGCCTGATATGCTCTAAGTGCCCAGTACATTTTAGCTTTTATGATGACTGGAGCTCTTAAACTCTTTCTGCTGTACCATACATACTTTCAAAAATATGTTAAGACTTTGAGAGTGTTTAAGCAGCCTGCAAGTGAACCTAGACTCTTGATCTGTAGTTGGATGTATCATTTGTTGTGATGTCAGCCCTCCGACATAGCAAGTTGTTTTTGGTTTTTTTTGAGACAGAGTCTCACTTTGTTGCCCAGGCTAGAGTGCCATGGCGTCAGCCTAGCTCACAGCAGCCTCAAACTCCTGGGCTCAAGCAATCCTACTGCCTCAGCCTCCCGAGTAGTTGGGACTACAGGCATGTGCCACCATGCCCGGCTAATTTTTTCTATATATATCAGTTGGCCAATTAATTTCTTTCTATTTATAGTAGAGACGGGGTCTCACTCTTGCTCATGCTGGTTTCGAACTCCTGACCTCGAGCAATCTGCCCGCCTCGGCCTCTCATGGTGCTAGGATTACAGGCGTGAGCCACTGCGCCCGGCCTGAAATAGCAAGTTTTAAAATAGCAAAAAAGACACCACTTAAAGTTGTTTTGCCTCATAGCTGCGGATGGACTCATAGTTACTGAGCTTTATGTTATATTACCGTATAGTTTTGAAACTATTCTTAAGTTAAGAGTAATCCTCTTTTTTTTTAAGCCCTATAGCACTCATTATTTCAGGCAGAGTCTCCCATCTAAGTACTGACCAGTCCCAACCCAGCTTAGCTTCTGAGATCAGATGAGATTGAGCATGATCAGGGTGGTATGGCTAGAGTAATCTTTATAAGTATGTAATTAAATACAGATATGTACTACCTATATCTGTTATTAACTTAGCTTTCTTACAGTTTTAATTCACTAAAAGAACACAATAAAAGTTGTAATTTCCTGTCTTATCCTCATTTCTGCAGTTTTTTTAGTTTCCCCCTCCTCAATATTTTATACCATTGTTAGGGTGTTTAAATTTTGTGTCCTGACCTAAGAGAAGGGACATTTAGAGGAGAATGACAATGGTGGAGGCCACATTCCCTATTATCTTAAACATAGCTGGCTACTTCATATATTTATGTCATCAACTGAGCCGTTTGAGTTTTCTAGCCCTGGATTAAATGTTTCTCAGTTGTTTCTATTGCCCATTTGTCTTTAGTATGGCTGAAGTTGTTGAAATAAGAGGTTCCAGTCAGCATCACTGACACATACAAATTCAGTATGAAAATAGCATAGATTCTCTACTTGTCTGAGCAGGAGGAATGAGGTAAAAAGAATAAATAATTGCTAACATAACCGTATTTAATATGAAATTTTGTCCTCATATTTTCAGATGAATAATGGAGAAGCTAATTATTAATATGTAATTGATCTGAAGTGCTACACCTAGAAAGGGGTCCTAGATTTGAAATCATGGTTGCAGAGTTTGAATTTGTAATCTACCATACTGCCTCTACCACAAGATACCAGAAAGGAGGATCATCCCGGAACATAGGAAATTTTTGATATAGGAACAAATGAGATCAAGTGTCCTGGTCAGGATTTTTGATATCCCAGGACACTGAGAGCACTTTCACATTACTGTGTCACTGTCGATGATCTTTGAGGAAGTGTGACAAAATGGAGCTATGCAGAAAGATTAGAAAAATTAAAGTACTGTTTTTCCATAAAAGAAAAATGGAATCCACAAATCATAGAGACTGAACTTGATGTTCATTGCTGAACAGAGTGCTTAGCTAAGTGTTGATGTCTAGAAGCTACCATCCATTTACCACTATTTTCTTCCCTAATAGGATTCTGTTGAGTGTCTTGGCTAAGGCTCTAGGCAGGATATGGATATCTGAAAGAATTCATAGTTGTATGCATTTTTGAGGCCTGAAAAATGTTAAATCATGTAATTTAAGCTGGAATATTTTCTGAGACTTGAAAATCATTTTGATGGTTTTTATAAGATCATTTTTCTTAATGTTCATTTTATAAGAATATAGCTATCTACTGTGCTTTTCCTGAACTGTATGTGGAAAAGTAGTCACAGGCAGGGTGGCCTATACATCTCTGTGTCTTACCTTCTCAAGTAAGCAAGATGGAACTAGGAACTAGTAACATTTTCCTATATGCACACAGTAAAAATAAATCCTTCCTAGTTTTATATTATTAAAATAATCCATTCCTGTTCTTTAAGATTACTTCTAAACTTTTTGTTTACTCAAGAGCTGGTCTTGTTCTCATAGTGTGGGTTATAGGAAGAGGGAGTCCCTTCCTCACAGAAGTTAAAATGGGATTGGGGAATGCTGCCTTTTTCTTTTTTATGTTACGGAGGCTCCACTTTTTAAATTAAAAAGTGAAAGAAGCTGGGCATGGTGGCCTGTGCCTGTAATCTCAGCTCAGCTATTTGGGAGGCTGAAGGGGGAGGATCTCTTCAGCACAGGAGTTCAAATCCAGCCTGGACAACATAGCCAGACCCTGTCCCTCCAAAAGATAAAGAGGAAAAATAAAAGAAAGAAAAAAATGTAGTGAAAGGAAGACAAAAGCTTTTGTTATTGAGAAGAGGAAGGAATAATAAGAAATAGAGAGGGAGGAGGAACCAGACATAGGAGTATATCCAGAAGAAAGCGACCAGAGAGACTGGATCTAAATTTGTATGTCATGTACAACTTCGAAAGAGCTAATGATGAAAGTGGAACTGGTTGCTTTTTAAAATTGTCTTAAGAAGTATAGCACTTGAATAGATGTTAATCATGGAATATATTAAATATGTATTAGAGGCCATGGCTTCCTGCCCAAAAGGGGAAGAGGAGGTCCAGACTCAGGTAGCATAGAAATTATATACTCTTATATAATTATATATATATCATATATATAGAAATTATGTTTTTAATAAATATGAAAAAACTTAATAAAACTATCTCAATCTAGATCCCAGGAAAATACCAAAGGATGTCAAATTTATGTTGTGAAACTTGCATGAGCTTTTAAAAACCTAGTAAAATATAAGAATAGCAACCTGATAAGACATTACAAAGGTAGAGAACTATATTCCTATTTCACTTACTGAAGCCATGAAAATTCTAGCAAATTTAATGAAATAGGAAATTGTCAAAGAGGTCAACATAGTATTTACTTTTTTTTGCCAAGTACTATTCTAAGAACTTTACTTGTACTTCTTATTTAATCCTCACGACCATGTGAAAAATGTTATTATTATTACTCTCATTTTATAGATTAACAAATTTAAGCCAAGAGGTTAAATAGTTTACCCAAAGATTAATTTTGAGTAAGCCCCCAGAACCTGGTTTTGAACCTTGGGATTTGGCACCAATTTATAATTAACCCTTGGGCTGTGTGCCAATATAACAATGTTAATTCAACAGTTCTTCCCGATTTATGAACTCTTGAAATCAGAAAACAAAGATGCCCAGTAATTCTGATGATGTTTGATATTATCCTGGGCAGTACAAAAATACCTCAAATAAAAGGCATAATTGTGGAGGAAAAAATGGTGGAAAATAGCAATATTTGTAGATGGTCACAATCTTAAACCTAGGAAAAAGAAGAGAATCAACTCAAGCTAAAATTAAGAGTTTAGGAAGATGGCTTTTTATCACATAAAAGTATTTAATAATTCACACTTAGTGATAAATATTGGAAGAAAAATCTCATTCATAATAGCAATTTAAAAAATGAAATGCCTAAGGTGAGGGGATCTATATGAAATGTTTGGGATATCTATGGAGAAAACTATAAACTTAATTGTGTAAAAAAAGACTTAAATAAGAATGAAGAGGCCAAGTGTGGTGGCTAACACCTATAATCCTAGCACTGTACTGTAGGAGGCCGAGGCGGGAGGATTGAGGTCAGGAGTTCAAGACCAGCCTGAACAATAGTGATACCCCGTCTCTACTAAAAATACAAAAGATAGGCCGGGCAACTAAAAAAAGAGAAAAAAAATTAGCCGGGCATAGTGGCGGGTGCCTGGAGTGCCAGCTACTCAGGAGGCTGAGGCAGGAGAATCACTTGAGCCTGGGAGTTTGAGGTTGTAGTATGCTATGATGGATGACACCACTGCACTCTAGCTGGGGTGACAGAGGAAGACTGTTTTTTGTTTTGTTTTGTTTGTAGAGGGAAATAGTTTTTTTTTAGTAGAGGGAAATATGTTTTTAATGTAAGTAAATGTATCCATTGTAGCTCTTTCTGAATGTTTTGAAGCCTCTTAACTTTTTACACTACCTTGAATAAGTTGCTTTTGTTGGTGCATTTTAGATGCAACTTTCAGATTTTAAAAAAAGCAAGCTTTCCAGTTTGCTATATTGTGATGTCAACACTTACCTGGAAAGCACCACTCCATAAAGTGTGGAATGTTCTTTGAGCAATGAAAGAAGGCGTGTAGTTATTCTGTAAACAGCACTTGGGTTTACATGGAGTTTTTCACCTCTGCCTTTTCAGTCGATACTTTATTACCCACCAGAGCTTGATGAGATTACAAAATAATCTTTGTTTCCTTATCGTAGTTGAGACTGTTGCATAAAGCTCTCCAGTCAATTGTAATACATTTTCTGACTTTTATCCAGATTCTTAATTCTACAAGGCATAGTTCAAGAAACATCTCCTCTGTTGAAGTCTGAGACCGTCAGCATACAGTGGCCTGTCTATCTTCTGAACTTGCTAACCTATCACTTATTTGAGGTTTTTCATACAAGGGCTGGTAATGTGGCGTGTATTAGTCTTCCATAGATTTGAGTTTTCTATATTTGTGCCTGTCTCCTCAGTTGTATTCTAAGTCCTGCACCACTGTTGTACTTACATGCCATTGAGTTCTCATCTGTTTGCTTTTCCGTGTCGGCAACAGCTTGAGGGTCCCAGCCTGGCCGAAGACATCAGATCTCATCGTTCTGCACCCTTTTTGTTCCTGTCCCCAGTTCCCCTCAATAAAGTGGTTTAAGTCCCCACCCCCACCCCAAAAAAAATTCTTATCTTTTGGATCATGAGCTGAGTTTGGCTGTGTGATTGGGAGCTTTTCTCCTCCAGAAGCACAAAGAAGAGCTTTTATATTTGATCTTGCCAATCAGTTGACAAATGAAGTTCAATTACTTCCTCTGAAATTAAATATTTTTTAGCCTCATTTTTTTCTCTCAACTGAAGATTAAGCCTTCATTTGCTACTAGGGATATGTTGACTGGTTAGGAGAGTTTTCAGAGAAATCATCCTTATGTATAATGTTCTATAAGATTATCTTCAGGGCCACGTAATTGTGCATTCTGTGACTCTAAGTACTTCTGCTTGAAAAAGTCTGCTTGCAGTAAATACCACCATAGGGCAGCCTTTGAGCAGTTTAAAAAGAAAACAAACCTTGAAATCTCCAACTATGGTGGTTCAGCTCAGGCTAGTTTTGTGGCATGCCTGTGTGCTTTTGTGGGCATTTGGCCAGAACAGAAATAGCAATACTTGGACCTTGTAGGAAAGTGATTTTCCAGGTTCTAAGCTGATCCTGTGTGAAATAAGTTTAAGACTATACATTTATAAAAGAAAACTTTTTTTCTAAGTATAGTCCTTCATCAGAATGACTAAAAGGAAGCAATACAATTTATTTCATCACTTTCAGGTATAGCTTTATAGAGCAATAGCATTTTTAATCTACCACAGTTCTTTGACATAAAAATATTCTGGAAGGCCTTTTTTTCCATATTTGAACTTACTGTCAACTTTTCTAATTTGTTTACAGTCCAAGGGTTTTTTTTTAAAGGCATTCTTTTTAAGGAATTATCTTTTTAAAAGAGCAGGACTGGCTATTTGCTTTTCTTACCATAACGTGATATTTGTCCATGATCATATGGACTGTTTGCACAACCTTGTGGCAAAGTGAGTAGTCACTTTAACCAGAAGGAAAATAGATTCAGAATTTCATTCTTGAAGATTGGCAATTTTACCTTGTAAAATGTAGACATAAATTAGCCTTTTGTGTTGTTAAAATACAATGCTAATTTGTCTAGAAATTGGTGAAGTTCACATTTTCTGAAACTCATTCTAAAAATATGATGATGTAATTCTTAATTCCTTAGGATATCTGTGAATGAATCATTGTAGATAAAACTAAAGATGGGAGATCAATATTGATAAAAGACCTTTAACATATTCATAGAAATCAGTCATATAGGTGTTTCCAAATAATGCTTTATAATATGTAACTATAATTTTAAGCCTTTAATCATGTGATAAAAATCTTTGTGTTTTGTGATAATTTGAGAAGTTTAGCATTGTGAGTAAGCTTGGTATCATTAGTGAAGTAACTACTCATTATTTTTAAATCTTTGTTGTAAAACTGTAAATTCCATCCTATCAGTGGGCTATGAAGTCAACTTAGGGAGTTTTGACCAGCATTTAAAAGGAGGAGGGGAAGAAGTAGAGGATTGAATAGAGCAAAATAAAATAGAGAATGTCAGTATAATTTTACATAGTAAGAATAAGTGTTATTGGTGATACTTGTTTTTTAAATATGCATATATGTATGTCACAAGGTCAAAAAAATCTGAAGCCACTAGTGGTAGTGTAATTCAGTTAGGGGGCCTGGTGGCCTTGTGTTTCTTTTAATGACTGTACACAAAGCACAGATTGGTGGCAGGCTTTCTTGGAAAGCTCTAGTACTGTGTCTTCCCTGACCTATTTGTACTTTTAACAGGGAGTAAAAGAAGACCTGTGTGCCTTGCTGATCAGATTTATAGTTGACAAGAACCTGATAGGGAAAGCTAATAATATACTGGATAACAGTATTAAGACCCAAAAATAATTTTAAATGTCATACTACATACTGAGTCTAAATCAGAAGGAATTTTTTAGAAATAATTGTTCAGTCCTGCAGGCACGTTCCCAAATGCAGTAGTAAATAATGGGTGAAGGCTGGGCGCAGTGGCTCATGCCTGTAATCCTACCACTCTGGGAGGCTGAGGCGGGAGGATTGCTTGAGCTCAGGAGTTCGAGACCAGCCTGAGCAAGAGTGAAACCCTGTCTCTACTATAAATAGAAAGAAATTAGCCAAAACAACTAAAAATAGAAAAAATTAGCCAGTCACGGTGGCGTGTGCCTGTAGTCCCAGCTACCTGGGCTGAGGCAAGAGGATCGCTTGAGCCTAGGAGTTTGAAGTTGCTGTGAGCTAGGCTGACGTGGCACTCTAGCCTAGGCAAGAGAGTGAGACTCTGTCTCAAAAATAATAATGATAATAATGGGTAAAAATGTGACTTGCCACAGAACATGTATTACAAAAGACATGGGTCAATTAAATTGCTCAGTAGAAAGGTTCATAGCCAAGTAGTGTGACTATTAAAACAAACTATTAATGGAATCTAACACTACATTTATGAAATATATGGCTGTCAGATCACTTATTGAGTATGGGATCCAGTTTGACACTTTGAAAGGAACAGTAACAAACTGGAATGGTTCATCTTCATCTGTAAGAAAACCACAGCTGGATAAATTTTATATGAGTTTGGTTGCCAGCTATGCTAATTAAAGTGCAGATTTAGAATATATGGCCCTTGTTCCCAGACAGCTCACAGGCTAGTATGGAGATGGTAATTTATATATTAATGTGTCTGATCAGTCTGTTCAAAATGCTTAGCACTTTCTTCATTACAGCATTAACTTTGTTTACTCTAATCCTGGATGCCTCCATGTTTAAGATATTCCCTCTACCTTAAAACTATTCCCACTTGATACCCACTGAAATGGCTACTCAAGCTTGAATGGTATATTTTGTCAACATCTAGTATTTGCCCTTGGCTTGGCTTGGGCTGGGATGAGGTCTAGGACTGGGAATTTTGTCACATCATTGGAATGTATTCCTAAAAGGCATGTCTAAATTCAATTTTAAAATATCCTCAAATCATACGCTTGTAATTTTGAAAAATGTATCAAATTTAAATAAATTCCTTTAATGTCATACTTAAGTAACATGTATTTAAGTATAGTTATCATACGTAAAGAGTATAATGTGTCCCCCACCCTTAATAACTTAATTAGCTGGTGGTTCACTGGAGAAAAGTCATGAATTCATGTTATAGTGGGTTTCTTGGTTGAGTCTTTTGCCTACAACTAAGCAGTGCTATAATGAAAGCAGCTACGCTTTGTCAAGCTGGATAGTATAGTGAGATTTGTTAAATGATATTCTATTAGGATGGCTTATTTCAGAAAAAATATATCACTGTTTAATTATAAATAATATTTGATATATCTGAATATGAAATCTTGCTTTCATATTCAGCATACAGTTGCAGGCCTAGTAGGAAATCCAAAATTCATAAAGAAAAAGACTTACAAGTAAAGCTATAAGAAAAAGAAAACTTTCTACGTTAAGTGACGAAGTTGAAATGCAAATAGCAGCCCAGGAGAGCATATGTGCAAAAAAAAAAATAACCAAAGGGATAATATTCATAATTATACAATGTCCCCACAAATCAATAGGAAAAATACTCCAAATCTAGTTGACTGATGGGCAGTAGAGATGTTCCAACGATTTTACTAAGGAAACACAAATTAAAATTATATTCATTGTCATCAATTATTAGTAATTCAAATCTAAAGGATTGAATTGATCAGAAGGGTGGGAAGAGGAGGAAATTACAAACATTTTTAATCTGGCAGATTGGCAAAAATCAAAAGGATTGATAGGTCCCAATGTTAGCTGGTGAGGAAATGGCTACCCTCATACACTGTTGATGGCTGTGTAAATTGGAATAAACTTGTGGTATGAGTTAAAAATCTTCATGTTTTCACTCTCAGACTGCTGCCTTATCTAAGTCACTCAGAATCTTCCTTAGCTTCATCTTACTCTGGTATCTGCTATACAGAACTACACAGAACATTGTGTGGTCTCCTTGGCCAGAGCAGCCCTTTGTTTAGTCATTCCTTGTGAATAACTAGCTTTCTAAGGTGGGCAGGTCAGGGATCATTTCCTCAGTTTTTATAAAGATGAGGAAACTGACATTTAACTTCAGTGACTGTCCTGAGTCAGAGAGTGCTGGTTAGTAGAGAAGAGGACAAGGAATTGTAGTTTCTTCCCCCACCCCCTCACTTTATATGAGTTCCAGGAGACAGCTGGGCTGGAACCTTAAGACAAAGTAAAGCTGGGTAGGTCTGCACAGAAAGGAAGGGACGTGCATAGTAACTCATTAGAAATAATACCCAAAGCCTACGAATTGAGTCTTTTTGCTGAAATAGTTAAAAAACAACCTGTCCCCTGGAGAAATGCTATGATGACCCCCTGCTGACTCTGAAAAGAGCTATGTTGGTCCAACAGTTTCAGCTATGAAGAAAGTATGTATTTACTTTTAAAATTAATTTTAAAGGCATTATTAAAAGTTTTTCTGTGGAATTATTGGTAAAAAATATTGAAAGTTTTTCCAAGTTACATTCTTTCAGAAAATTGAAACATAAGGACATAGACCTTAATTTTTTTAACTCAACTTTATTTGTGGTATTATTAAGCTGATCTGGAACTAGATATTCATTTAGTCACAACTAGAAGAAACTCCTTTAGAAGAGTACTCCCATCGATGGCAACTTTTCTGTATTGAGCAGACTACCATTCTTTTAAACAACAGCAGACATTTGAGAACTACTACCGGGGCCAATATTCAACTGAGGCAAAAAGCAAATATATAAAGAGAAAACTTTTTTCCACAAAGTCAGAAATCAAATTAGAACATGTGTGTGTCTGTTTATGTGTGTATGTATATATGATTATTAGAACTTAGAAGAATAAAGTCACATCTCTGATATATGATAAAACACTTCCAGTTATATCTGTAAGTAATTCTAGAACTGTGTAAGTGGATGTTTTGTACATGCCCTACCTTGGTCTAGAGAGGATTTAAGGCAGCTTGAAATATTCTGTTGTACTTATCATAACTTTAGTGTTTGAAATCCGTAATGACTAAATGGTACACCAAAATTTCCATAGTAAAACTTGACTGTAGTAGTACGATTCTCTCAATAATTATTTGAGATTTAACATGAGATTCCTATTTGTAAAATTAACACATAGCTTTTTACAAGAGCTGTTACTTTTTAAAAAATCCTTATAAAATGATTTTTCTCTAGAAAATCAGGTGCTAAAGCAAAGCCCTCTCTCTGTTATAAGCTAGTACATTCTGCTTTGTTGCTCCAGTGAAAAATGAACTTTTATCATTTCAGATATTTTATAAACATTCATATTTTGACATTTGTCATGTTTTGTGTAAGAAAAAAAAACCCTTTAAGGATTAACAGAAAGCCTTTTTTAAGTGAAACAAATATTTCTAAACAATTCACTCACTGAGCCCATTTCATTAAGTACTCATTCTGTAATTCATTCAGAATAAAAGTTACTCATTAAAAATAAGCTATTTTTTAATAAACATTTAAACTTGTGGGAATACTATTAAAGATAGGTTAGCATAAGATTTATTTAATACTTTAGATTACAGAAATGGAACTAATGGTCCATGTGACATATCTAACAAATACATTTAGCTTTAGGATCATGGAGAATGTTCCACTAACAATGGTCTACCCTTACCTTTAAATTCTGAGAAGGTTAAAAAGATTCAAAGTCTTTGGGAAAAAAATCTTTCTTTTTAAAGATGTTCTTTAAAAATGTAGGCATGTGCCTTAGTTAAGACAGTATTTTCCCATAGGAGGAATATGTGGAGAAGCTCATACCCAGACCTATGCGTGTGCTCCAGAGACTTGGTTCCAACTGGAAGGTAGTATACAATATGCCTATCCTAGCTCTCTGTGCAGTGCATATCTGATTTAATAGAAAAAGAACTTAGGTTGTCAGTGATGAGCAGTAATCCTCTTGAAATGGAGGTATGGGCCAAGCTTTTTAAAAATCTTTTTATTGCTTTTTATTTTTTAAGGATGGCAGTATTCAGGGGTAGCCTTTTCATATTTACTTGACTCACAATCTTAGAAATTGCCTTTTTCCTTTTATCAGAATTTAAAAATCTATATTTTAAAAAAGCCACTCAGCAAACATTTGTGGTTACTGTGTTTAAAATTAAAGCATACTTTTGTATGGTACTTTTTTTGTATAATAGTACTTCATTTTTTAATTTTTTTTTTTATTTTTTAGAAGTGAAGAGTGGCACTGGGTCCCCACCTTGGGGACTGGCAGACCCCTCACCGCTTTTTTGTATAATATCATCTGTATGTAAGATGCCAGATAAATAAGTACAGAGTAGAATTTGGAGTCAAGGAACTTGCCTTGAATCCTGACACATAAACTCATGTGTGATCTCAGGGCCAGTCTTTTATGTGACTCTAAAGATAAACAGGAATTAATTTCCATAGGAGTTGGTGAAAGGGTGCAGGGATGGATTCATGGATAGAAAGTGTTCATAGCCATTAAATTAGGGAATACACATCACAATATAATATGCTTTAATCAGTTACTAAGTTCATTCAAATTTAGCTAAATTAGAATTAATAAAAACAGTCAGTGCAAAAAAGTTGTGACCTCCATAACAGGATGGCTCTATAAGTCATGCCTCAATCTTGGGACTGCAGATTAACCCTTTTCATTATTCCATTTTGGTTAATTACATAAGTCCATCACAGTTTAGTCAGAATTTAGCCATGTTTGAATTCATGGCACAAATGCAAGTAGACAAATTAGTTGCTCAGCAAAGGTGTGGACCCAGCTTTGTGCATGGCAATAGGTAAATTATAGGCGCTTTCCTAGATTTCTGCTCACTTACCCTCCTAGGTGCATCTTGCTTCTGGCCTCTAACCCCTTTCCGGTTGGGGTTCAGATGAAAATTTTCTAGGTAACCCTTGGTCATTTATGTGTCAGTCATTTAACGTGTGATTTTTTTTGTTTGTGTGTTTTTGGTTTTCAGAAATGTTTTTCAATTTTAGTCAATGTGTCTAGGGTCTTGTACAAAGCAGCATGCCAAATGTAGGCATATAAAATGATGGGTAATATGTAGCTTTGCCACCAAGGGGCTTCTAGACTAATTGGGAGTGATACATATATAAATAATAATAGCACACTATGACCAAACTTTTTAAAATCTTAGGAGTAAAAGGAGGGAGACTACTTTTATTATGGGGGTCTTCATGGAGAAGCTGGTGTTTAAAAGTAGAGTCTAGAGTTAGGCAGGGTTTTGGAAACGTAGAGAAGTGAGGGTATCCTGAGGAGGAGTTACTGTGCTGTCGTTGCTGTCGTTTCCAAGAGTAATTTCAGAGGTGGAGGGAAGGGAAACTGTGAGCCACTTGTTGAAGGCACTGCCCATGTACCTCTTTCCTCTGTAGATATTCTTTCCTTTATCTGCCACCAACAAAGTGAGTGAGTTTGTGAGTTGAATTGTAGTGGACAAAATGAAAACACATGTAGATTGGAACAGTTAAGTAAGGGCTCTGAGACCCTATAGAGGGGAAAGGCTGTTTTCATGTCAGAAACAAGGAATAAGATGGTCATTTTGCAATTACACGTAAATTTAACTTTGAACTTCTTGGTAAATAAGAAGAAAATTAAGCAGAGCGTAACACAGTGGATTATGCGGTTTACTTTCCAGTGATGTTTTTAAAAGAAACATACAGTTCTTCAAATGGAAACTTTCCTGTTATTTTTTTAAATTATAAAAATATTTAAGCATATATAGACTGTAGTATAATGAATTTACAGCCTCAACAATTCTTAATACTTTGCTAGCCTTGTTTTCTCTGTCTCCCTACCTTGCTCTCTAGGAGGGGTGGTGCTGAAGTACTTTAAAGCAAATCCCAAGTCACTCATGCATTGATTGGTATATATGTCTACCTGATCAGGACTTTTTTTTTTTTTTTACATATATACTGTATTATAATACCTAACAAATTTAATAATAATTCCCTAATTATCATACCCTGTATATAATTTTTGTGATTGCCAACATATCTTTTCCATTTGTTTTATTTGAATCAGGGTCCAGAGAAGGTGCATGCATTGTATTTGACTATTTTGTGAGTCTCTTATGTCAGGATCTCTGCTGCCTTTTTTTCCGTCTCATGCTATTTGGTTTGTTGGAGAAACCCAATGTTTGTCCTGTCAAGTGAGTTGTGTTCTGGGTTTGACTTACTGCTTCCCTATGATGTTGTGTATCTTATTCTTGTAGACTGATAGATCTAGAAACTTGATTAGATTCAGATTTGTAGTTATGAGGGGAAGAAAGAGGTCAAAAATGTTTGTAGATAATACTTTGTACTTCCTATTACATTGTATCATGAGACACATTGGTATCTGGTTGTCTGATTTTACTCATAGATCTATTTAGTCAGCCTATGTGTCCACTGTGAAATTCCCCATCAACCTTTCACCTAATGGTTTTAATGGCCAGTGATGGTTGTTGCCTGGATCCATTATTTCATTAAGGATTACAAAATGGTCATTTTCTGTTTTCTTTCTGCATTTATTAGCTATGACTTTTCTGTAAAGAACTCTTCCTTGTCAACGATTTGGTTATCCTGAAATACAGGCTATACAGAAAAGGCAAAATGAATGTACATCCTCCCCTTTATTTTTTTTAGAGACAGGGTCTTGCTCTGTCACTCAGGAGTGCAGTGGCCAATCATAGCTTACTGCAGCCTCAAACTCTGGGCTCAAGTGATCCTCCCACCTCAGCCTCCTCCTAAGTAGCTGAGACTACAAGCATGCACCACTGTGAGTTGCTAATTTTTTTATTTATTTTTAATTTTTTGTACAGATAGGGTCTCACTATGTTGCTTAAACTGATCTTGAACTCCTGGCCTCAAGCAGTCCTTCTACCTTGGCCTTCCAAAGTGCTGGAATTATAAGTATGAGCCACCATAACTAGCGTCTTTCTTTTATTTACCAGTTTTTGGAGTATTGAATTGTTGCCTTCACAACCACCAGGGTGACTAATGAAATTTTTTTTAGTATTATTGTAACTTTAATGGATTTTAATATTTTACTTATTATAGTATATATATTTATATTACTATTAAATATATACTATCATATATGCAAATATTTAATTTGCATGTTAATGGAGTAACATGTCTCAGACTCTTTCATGGAGACCTGGTTCCTTTTAGTGGGAAATGATTTATTATTATTATTTTTTAAATACTACTTTGATAATCAGGAAAAAAAATATTATGGCTGCATTGTAAATACCCTTAAGAATAATATAGGCTGGCTGCAGTGGCTCACACCTGTAATCCTAGCACTTTGGAGGCCAAGGCAGGAGAATCGCTTGAGGCCAGGAATTCAAGACTAGCCTGGACAACATAGTGAGACCCCGTCTCCACAAAAACATTTAAAAAATTACCTGGGCGTGGTGACTACACACCAGTAGTCCCAACTACTTGGGAGGCTGAGGCAGGAGGATTGCTTGAACTCAGAAGTTTGAGGCTGTAGTGAGATATGATAGTGCCACTGCAATCTAGCCTGGATAACAGAGCAAGACACTGTCTCCAAAAAAAAAAAAAAAAGTATAAAATAAATGTATAAGTCACATTCTCAGTACACATTTTTAGCCTTTTTTTTTTTTTTTGCAAGTTTGGACATTTTATTTATTTATTTATTTTGAGACGAAGTCTCACTCTGTTGCCCAGGCTAGAGTGCTGTGGCATCAGCCTAGCTCACAGCAACCTCAAACTCCTGGGCTTGAGCAATCCTTCTGCCTCGGCTCCTAACTAGCTGAGACTACAGACATGCACCACCATGCCTGGCTAATTTTTTCTGTATATGCTTCATTGTCCGGCTAATTTTCTTTCTATTTTTAGTAGAGATGGGGTCTTGCTCTTGCTCAGGCTGGTCTCAAATTCCTGACCTCAAGCGATTCTCCTACCTCAGCCTCCCAGAGTGCTAGGATTATAGGTGTGAGCCACCACGCCTGGCCCATTATTAGCCTTTGATATGTTTTCTCTTAGCATATGCCTCTGCATATATAGATCACAGATGGGATTATAATATATATATGCAACTTTATATCCAAAGTATTTCCACTTAAGGGGAATTGTGGGTATTTTTTCACATCGGTAGAAATCTTCAGAAGTATTGATTTTTAAATGATTTTGCAGTATTCAGTTATATTTTGTGAGGATTCTGGTTGTTTTCCTTTTTCCACTGTTTTAAATAACTATTTAGTAGCCATCTTTGTACATAAATCTTAGAGAAGCACTTGATTATTAGGATACATTCTTAGAAATGGGATTGCTGGGTTAAGAGAGAAACATTTTTAAGGCTACTGATACATAATGAATATATTCATTGTGGCATGAGGGATATTGGATAACCTGAGAGATACTGCTAAGAATTGGTTAAAACCTAGTTTGAAATCCCAGTTTTTTTACTTTACTAACTTCATGATATTTTAACAAATTATCCAATATTTTCGAACCTTAGTTTACTCATCTGTAGAGAAGAAATAATAGAACTTCTCTTAGGAATGTTTGAGGATCAAAATAAATAGTTCATTCTACAAATATTCTATAAGTATATCCTGCTATGGTTTGAATATGGTTTATCCTCCCCAGAACTCATGTTGAGCTTAGTCCCCAGTGTGGCAGTAGTGGGAGGTCGTGTCTTCAAGAGGTGATCAGGTTGTGAAGAGAAATTAATGCCTTTCTCATGTGAGTGAGTTCTTACTTTCTTAGGATTAGATTAGTTACCTGGAGAGTGGGTTTTTATAAAGTGAGGCTACCTCTCCTGTCAGGTTTCTTTTCACATGGCACTTTCCTTTCTGCTTCTCCACCATGTTATGATGCAGCATGAGGCCCTCACCAGAAGCTGACCAGATGCTGCCACCCAATTTTACACCTCTCGGCCTCCGGAATTATGAGTTAAATAAACTTCTTTATAAATTACCCAGTCTCAGGTATTGTGTAATAGCAACAGGAAACAGACTAAGATGATACCACACACTATTCCAGTTTCTGGGGATACACAGTGAAGAAATGAAACCGACGAAGTCCTTGTTTCATGGGACTCCTTTTGGTCAAGAAGGGAGACATAAATATAGTCATTTGTTGCTGGGGATGTTGATGGGGATATGATCTGAGAAGTGTCATTAGGCAGTTTCATCATACAAACCTCAAAGAGTATACTTAACACAAACCTAAATGGTATAGGCTGCTACACACCTAGCCTATATGATATAGCCTTTTGTTCCTAGGCTGCAAACTTGTACAACATGGTACTGTACTGAATACTGTAGGCAGTGGTGGTACAGTGGTATGTAACTGTGTATCTAAACGTGTCCAATCATAGGGTACAGTATTATAATCTTATGGGACCACTGTTTTATATGTGGCCTATTGTTGACCAAAATGTCATTATGTGGTGCATAACTGTATATGTCAGGATGTGGTGATAAATGCTGGAAGACAGTGAAGCAGGATAAGGAAATGAGAATGTGGGAGAGGTGCTATTGGAAACAGTGGTTAGGGAAGGCCTTATTGACTAGGTGTCAGTTGAGCAGAAATATGAGTGAAATGAGGGAGGGAGTCATGGTGATTTGGACTAAGCTCTTCATGTGAATGTGCTTGGGCCTAGTGGAGGAATGGCAAACCAGAGAATATTACTGCAGCCTAGAGTAAAGCAGATGAGAACAGAGAAGAGCAGATCACAAGGAGCCTTGTAGGTTTGGTCAGAAATTCAGATTTTAGTGGGTAAAATGAGAAGTCATTGAGAGGTGGTGCGGGAGATTGAACAGAGAAGTGCTTTGTAAACTGTACATGAGAGAGCTTACATTATTTTAAATATTGCTGTTACTGCTGTCACTACTATGACAATCTGATTTACTATCTAGATTATAAAAGAAGTTTGCTGTTAGTCCTATGTAATATCCATTGTTGAACATCTTCAGCCCCTGAAAGTCTGTTCATGATATATTGATTGCGAAGCACATTCCAATGTCTTGTATTCTCTTGAAGTTTTGATTTTGATCTTGACATAGTTGATTTAGAGCTATATGTTTGGTGGCTTTGATAATTGGCTTGGCTTTTTCTTAAAGCTACTCATGTTTTATCTTAATGGAGCTAAGTCATCACACCTTCCTTGAAGCTAAGAAGGGCATGCATCCCATCCATCGAAAAGCTGAATCAAGACTTTCAGATCTAGGCTTAAAAAGGATAATGTCACTCATTTTATTCCCTTTTATATTGTGACATAGTCTATGTGGGTAGATACCTTATCTACCCATTTTGGTTCTGGAAATAGTCATGAATCAGACTTTAGAGGCAGGGGGGAGAAACTGTCCCCTACTACTATTTATGCAGATTTTACCATATGCAGATGCTATGCTAAGAACTTTAAACACCTGTAATTTAATTCTTATACCACATTGTGAAGTAGCTATTGTTTTCCCCATTTTAGAGATAAGGAAAGAGGCTTAGAAAAGTGTCAGTCAATTAAAGCATAGTGAAGCCAGGATTTGAACCAAGGCTATTTTTAAAGCCCATGTAATTAACTACTGTGGTTTATATAATTGCTCAGCACTGCCAAATATAGTCTAGCACCTAACACAGTATCTGTAGATATTCAGTAATTATTTGAATTAAGTAACATTAACCCTGAAAGCAAGGGATTAGGTCTTAGAGCCAGCTTATCTAAAAAATGGATTCGTGCATGTACTACATTTTCACACTTTTCGTGACTGCTTAATTAAGGACATTAATACTCCTTTTAGGCAACAATCTTATTATGTGGGTTTTGTCTTTGTTTGCACTTTTTGCATTTGACCATGAAGTTTATGAGTCAGATCTTATACATATGTTGGTATAGTCTTATGAACTTAGCTCCCTAGGAATGTGTTGTGATTCAGCAGTTTTTCAATATTGTCTCTAAACATATACACCCACATCCATGCACACCAGAATGTTGTCTTGAGAGCAGGCACTCTTTTGATGCCTTATGTTTATGGCATGTAGTGAATCCATAGTATTTGAATGAATGTCCTAATGACTGGCATAGGCCTTTTGACTACTTTTCAGTGTTTGTCAATACATGGATGATTAGGAGTGTGTTATGGATGCCAAAAGCAATCAGATTGCAAAAGATGGGTAGTACTTAACAGTCTTAACTTTAATGGGGTAGACTTTTGTTTTCCCAGTGGGTGTCCTCTGTATTCTCCAGCACTTTCTTGGAGTGGAGCTTTGTACTCTTAGGAATATTAATGTAACAGAATGGTGATTTGATATCTTTGTGCTGTATGAGATAGAGGTGACCATTTCTAGTATCAGCTGGTCTCCATCTGTTTTGGAGAAGAGAGTTGTAAACTCCCAGTGTAAAAAATTTAAATATAAAGAAGTAGTTAAAAGGAGAATGTATACCAAACTGTTAATCATGACTGTCTCCATAGGCTTTGCAGGTGGTTTTCACTTCTTACCTTATGTAATCCTTTAATGTTTGAATTTTGCATAATGAACAGTATAACCATTTTTTGAAAGCTAGAAGTTTAACTTTCAATAGTGGACTTAGATGCAAGAGTAGATAGACTCTCATTATTCTGACTCCCTCAGCCCCAACCAAAAGATGTATTAATGGAAGCTAACAAAAGGATGCATTTATGTGAAAGCAGTGTGAAAAGCGATGCTTTAAAAAAAAATGATGATTTCAGTGGTCAGTAAATGTCCCAGTCATTGTAACAACCAAATTTTCCAGAATGTTCTTGTCTTAGTCCATTTGTGCTGCTGTACCAAAATACCTGAGTCTGGGTAATTTATAAAGAATAGAAACTTATTTCTCCCAGTTCTAAAGACTAAGTTCAAGATCAAGGTGCCAGCATCTAGTGTCTCCTGAGGGCTGTATCCTCACGTGGTGGAAGGCAGAAGGTCAAAAATGGGACAAACACTTGTTCCTCACGTGGTGGAAGAGAGCAACCCACTCCTGCAAGCCCTTTCTGTAGCAACATTAATCAGTTCATTGAAGGCCGAGCCCTCATAACCTAAATACCTCCTGTTAGGTCCTACCTCCCAACACTTGCATTGGGGTTCCCAGCATGTGAATTTTGGGACACATTCTGACTATAGTAATCCATCCTATAGAGGTGATATTGGCCCCATTGACAACTCCTGGCTGGTGTGGAAGGAATGGGTGTCGTCTGTAGAGAAAGAAATTTTGAAAATAGAATTAACTGGAATTCTGATTTAAGTGAATGGAGTCTACTGTGACAACCAAGTTTAGTGATTGGGTGAACAGTGGATCCATTCACTGTGAAGGGAAACATAGAAGAAGAAGATGGACTTGGATGGGGTTTGGTTGCCTGGAAGATATTCATAGGGAACAGCAGCTGGAAATGCCCATTGGTTGGGCCAGAAACAGATTTCAAATTGTTGAAATAGATGAGATCACTCACAGGGAATATGGGGTAGGGAGACAGCCAAGGGTGAAACTTTGAAGGACATCAACATTGGAGTAAAGATGAGTCATTGAATTAAATGCAGAAAGAAAAGTAGGTAGATAGATGCAGGCGAAAAAGGGCATTTGGGGAGAGAGGAAAACAGCTAGCAGAGAGCAGTGCATGAAAGCGAAGCAGGGAGCTAAATGTCCATGCAGATGCAGTGTTCATTTCATATAAAAGTAATATGTTAAATCCCTCCTCCCCTATTTTCAAATTAATTTTTGCCTCTAGTCATGCACACTGCATCAAAAGCAAGTCTACTCTCTGTTTGAGAAATGTACATGTGGGTTTCTACAGCCCCCTTTAGAATCTTGGCAGTGCCTGGCTTTGTCCCAATTGCATTAATAATTTTGGCTCAGCCCAAGGAATCCTGCTGAGGTTTATTATGAATCATTTTTTTTGAGGGGACGGGGGAAATTGTATTTGAAAGCAAAATGATTTTTGTAATATATATTTCTGCTCATTTCCTTCATGAAGTCCAGTTATGTCCAAAGCATAGTTTAGGCTGTTTTAAAACAATATTAAGAAAAATTTTGAATATACAGAAAAGTTGAGTAACAATGAAAACCCGTATACCCACCATTCAGACTTTAAAATTACAATTGTACCATATTTGCAAATGTGATACTCTGCCTTAGAAGCAGTTGGCATATTCAGGGAGCAGGAAGGACATCAGCGTGTCTGGGCCTCTGGGATAAAGGCCAGAGGTTGTACTGTGAGCTGAAGATGACTAAAGCCTAGAGGGCCATGGTAAGGAATTTGGATTTTATTCTTAGGGCAATGGGAAGTCATTGGAAGGGCCTTACTCAGTGAGTTTTTGTTGCTGTTGTCCTCTACAATTCCCCCAAATACTTCTCTAAGGAAATACTGCTGATGATAAACTGGAAATGAGAAAGGCAAGCAGATGGTTATGGTGAAAGATATCTTTAACCACCTTAACCCTTATTGAACTATTGCTACCTCCAACTTGGGCATCTCCATACTCTTGGGATTGGCATTTCCAAAATTTAGACATGTACCTGTGCATTTAACATTCTTCAAGGCCACAGAGCATTCTGAATAGTACTGCTTGGTGGAAGACCAGTCCCTTTGGAAGGCATTGTCTTCATTCCTGGAAGAAAGTAGTGCGGCCTAAGAGTCTATTCTTAAAAAAAAGGTGCTCTTGCTGTAATTTGAGCATTGTCTGAAAGTTACATGTTGTTCTGTGAAGGAATTAACTCCTGTTTTTTGCAAGTAAGGAGAGTAAAACAAGAGTTGAAGCATGAAGCTCAATTCTTTTTAAAACTAACTTAGTATTTGGTTTCAAATTTTCCTGTTCCTCTTTATTATCACTAAAACCACTTAGTGATTCATGAAATCTATTTAGTTACTCATGTATTTTTTAAAATGTAATTGAATAAAATAGAAAATATCACTTTTAGCTTTGTGTTTATGTGTGCGTGTGTGTAACATATTGGATAGGTTTCATACCTAGGTGCCATTCAGCCTTGCATTTGAAAGTTTTATGGATAGTACTTTCTGTGGATTAAGGGTGGATTTTTTTATTTTATTCGCTGATTTCTTTAGTTTGTATGTTTACCAGAGTTAACATGTGTATAATTGAAGGAGTCAAATAGTTACCAAAAAGGCTTCTAAGAAAAAAATACCAAATTCCTATCCTTTTCCTGCTCCCCAGAGGTGTAACACCTTCAATCTCTTTTTACTGATGGTTTTGGTGTCTTCATGTCTTTAATGAACATACTTACAAGACATCTGGGATTTTACCACATAGCTTGTGAGACAAAGTGCATCAAGACAGATGTTTTTACCTCAGTAGCTGCTTTAAATTCAGTAACACAAAATCTTAGTAGCATTATGCACATTAATCTAACATGCTTATTAAGAGCTTTATTTCTTAAAGAATGACTTTTCCTTTTAGCAGTGTTCATGTATTATCTATCTACTTGGTCATCACTTTTTAGGGGCTATTCTTTAATTCTAAGTTTTTCTATATTTTCAGTTATTGTAAAGGTTGGATCACTGAGTGGCATACATTAGCACAGTCATGCACCACTTAAGGACAAAGACACCTCTGAGAAATGTGTCGTTAGGCACATTCCTTGTGCAAACACCTTAGAGTGTACTTACACAAACCCAGATGGTATAGACTGCTGCACACATAGGCTGTATGGTGTAGCTATTGCTTCTAGGTTATAAACCTTTACATGTTACTGTACTGAATACTGTAGGCAGTTGTAACACAAATAATCACGGGGGTGACAGGAATTTTTCAGCTCCATTATAATCTTATAGCACCACTGTTGTGTATGGTGTCTGTTGTTGACCCAAACATCAAGATATTTGACATATTAACTGCCATGTGAGTTGTATTTAACTCATGCTAGTTTTCAGGCTGGGGTCACGTGAAGTATATGTAACTCACACATCTCTTTACCTTGAGCCACATGAACTATTTTTCAAGTTGCATGTAACTTATGGAAAACAATAAAAAATAACACATTTTTCATTAAATTAGAAAGGATCAATTTGTTTTCCAAGTTTTTGTGCTATTTTCATAATTTTTATAATATTTTTTTTAATATTTTCATAATAAAACACCATGGCCCAGGGCAAATTTTTTTTTTCTAGTTTGGCAGCCAATGCGTTAAGCTTACTTCATGGCAAACCTAGACATAAGAAACAAATTCTGTAATGCAGAAGTTTTAGGAAGTGTTATTTCCTTGGTTTTGCCCACCAAAATCTTGGGCAGCTGTGTTAAGAGTTGGTGAATTTGAGGACATAAAGGATTTATTGAGAATTATTGCACTTACAATTTAAAAATAAGAAATATTCCACAGATGTAGCCAATCAAAAAAATAAATAAATAAAAATAAGAAATATTTACTTAAGGGAAAATAAATAATCATTTTTAAAACTAAATCATAAAAAAAGACTTACAAAGCAGAGGAGAGAATATGAGCATGTCATGAATAACTTCACCAATGTGATTGGATCCTGCTGAGGAATGTCTTGTTTTGGGTACTTGTTACTAACTGTATTTCCTCAGAGTGCAGTCTTACAAATTCATATGTTCTATAAAATCTTAGCTACCTGGCATGTTAAGTAAGAGGAATAATTGTATCACACTGCCCCTTTCCCACTCAGAAGCATTTTATATGTGTGCTCTCTTTGGCACTGTACTCTTTCTGCTGTGACCAGCATTTGGTGTGTGATAGGACTTTTAAATCTCCTTTACCCTGGAAAGTGACCTCTTCCACTGTTGAGCCAGAGCTGAAAATATCCCTGTTGCATAGCACCGTAACACTTCCTGCAAAATACCATTAAACATTCCCACCCTCCACCCAGCATTGACATGTATAACATCACTGCTATTCTTTGCAGACTTACAGATGGGAAAGATAATATTTTCAGAGAACTTTATTATGAGTGTGACCCATTGTGTTTGTGGAGAAGCAACCTGTATGTCCCCCAACAAAGGAAAAAAAAAAACATGTAATGGAAAAGAATGAGCCAGGATTTGTGTCCCACCCATCTAGCTGGATAATCAGAGAGATAATTTAATAACTAGTTGGGAGTGACTCCCCTCTAGTCAGTCCAAACTTCTTGTCATAGAAGTGTTATTTAGAAGTGGATTTAAAGCATCCTTGAATTTTGAGAACTTGTGGCAAGGACTTGTATTAGTCTATTTCTCTTTGATTATGAAAATGTGGTTGTAATTTGATCACAAAAGGATTTACAAGCTGACAGAAGGTAAGATAGGCAATATTTGGGGATGGAGATTGGTCAGAACAGATCACATCAAGACATGTTGAGAAATAAATTAATTGTAGGATTAACATTAGTGTTCATTTGTATGCTTGCCCCTAAACATTTATTCTCTGTAAACAGATATATAGGTCACTCTATCTCAAACATTAGGGAAAAAACATTCAAGTTCTTTCTTCAAATGAAATCTTAGGCAAAGTTCAAAAGAAGTGTGGTGATACCATGCAATGGAGATATTTTTGTGTTTATATTGGGGTGTCTGAGACCTACCTCTTCCTACTTTGGTGTGTGTGAGGAGCACTTGGAATAGGTAAATATAGGAGGTTGCAACTCACAGTTTGCAAACCACTGACTTAAGTGATCCATAGGGTTTTTCTGAAAAGTGTTACTTTTTGATGTCTGATATGAGGGCATTTGATGCCTATGAGTTTAACCTCTTTTAGTTTATTTAGTGAAAAATTATAACTGCCAGTGTGTTCCCAAGTCACTTCCATTGTTTGTCTTGTTAACTTCATTTTTTCATAGTGGCTTCTTGGGATAGTTGCATGTCCTCCTTTTGGATGATGTAATATTATGGTTTATGTGGTTGAAATGTTCTCTACTGCCCACAAAAAATTAAGAACTTCCAAAAGTTCGTTATCCCCAGGGTTTTATCCAGTGAGTTCTTTCATAGGAGATGGTCACATCCATGCAGAAAGTACATGTTGAAACTGCCACATAAAGGATTGCAAGATCTGATGGGAGAGTTGTCCAGAGTGCCGTCCAAGGTTCTCTCCAGCTCTGAGCCCCTGTGACTGACTAGGAGGAAGTGTGTGTGTGTGTGTTTAATGCTTAGGAGAAGCAGCGTGAACGCTGGGGGAAAAGCATCTGGAGAGACCTAAGTAGTACACCTGTTGCCACTGCTGTTTGACTAAGCTCCTTACCTAGCTTTCTGCCTCAGTCTCCTCAATTATAAGACAGAGATACCTATTAATTGGAGGGACAGTGTGGTAGGACGCTTTGGATCAAGACAGACCTGAGCTTGTTTTACCACTTAGTACCTTAAGCCTGATTCTCAACCTTGCTAAACTTCACCACTAAAAGGGAAAAATAATGTCCCTTGGGATTGTTTGAAAAGATTCCATGAGCTGATGAATTAAAGTGCTTAGCATCATGCCTGGCAGTAGTAGCTGCCCTGTGAGTGGTAGCTGCTGTAGACATCACCTACGTCAGCAGCATCAATCAGCGTGTTCCTCACATGGGTGATTAGGAGAGCAGATGATTTGAATGAAAAGGAAAAAAATGTGTTTTGAAAAGTAACAAGGTATTCTATAATTCTAAGACATTTCTGTATTATCATTTCTTGTGTATGTTAGTGGGTGTCCCTGTTCCTGCTGATTTTTAAAATGGCTTTCTTAAACACTGGTTTTCTTTCCCAAGATAGGATTTAGAAAGTATGTCGTCTGTTAATCCCGCTTTTTTCTCACATGAGCTTCATGCTGTGTTGCAGGTAGAGCAGGCAGAGTGCAGCGGAGGCCTCTGGCGCTGCCGCCATGCCGTTCCCGTTCGGGAAGTCTCACAAATCTCCAGCAGACATTGTGAAGAACCTGAAAGAGAGCATGGCTGTTCTGGAAAAGCAAGACATTTCTGACAAAAAAGCAGAGAAGGTATGTATTTTGGCTTTATTTATATTTGAAATCTCTTAATTAGGAGCAAGTGCAAGACAAATTATGAGGTAACTTTAAAAAATAAATCCCAATTTGGGTTTATTTGGGGTTTTTAAAATGGAGTCCTAAAGTAGCATATAATGCCGCTGAAATACAAAGTTTTCTTCTGTACTTCCATCTAACAAAATATTTCTAACTTTTTTCTCAGTTTTTCAATTTAGGTTTCCAAGTTTATTTAAATTATTTATTTCATTCTTGAAGTATGTCTTCTGATTCTTTTATTTTTTTTTTTTTATTTTTTTTTTTTATTTTTTTTTTTTTTTTTTTTTTTTTTTGATAAGAGCCCCAGTGTTAATCTTCTGATTCTTATAATCAGTGTTTCCACTGGCAGGCTTCCTGGGAAGATTCCTCTCCTGGTTTTCTTTCTGCATTCTCTGTGTCCATGCCAAGTACCTCCATCTACCCAGTCATCCCAGTCCAGTGCCTGACTTCCATCCCAATTGTGTCTTGCCCCCGTTCCCTAAAACATCATTTTTCACTAAATATTGTTGAGCTTCCTAAACCATTTATGAATGAATTCTGACTTCCATTTCTTCTTGCAGAAGATCATCATACTCTTTGTGGACCTTAGCAATAGCCTTCTTACTGAACTTTCTAAAATATCTTCCCTGCTTTATTTCATCAGTGGAGACTTCTCCCATAACACACAAGACCCTTCGTGATCTGGTCTTTGCTTTTATAGGTAAATTGTACTGAGTATCACTTATCCAAAATGCATGGGACCAGAAGTGTTTTGGATTTTTTCAGATTTTTAGAATATTTGCATATATATATGTAAAACTAGATGTCTTGGGTATGGGACCTAAATCCAAACATGAAATTCGTTTGTGTTTCATATATACCTTATACACACAGGCTGAAGGTAATTTTTTATAATATTTTAAACAAATTTGTGCATGAAATAAAGTTTGTGTACATTGAACCATCAGAAAGCAAAGATGACACTATCTCAGCTACCCACTGAGTTTATATGCTTCCAGTAAATAGTCATTTTCTTATACTTACGTACATAACATAATTACTTAACAGTAAAATATATGATGTACCATTAATACTGTGAAAAAACAATGTGTCCAGGGTAACTAAGCACAGCAGCATCATTAGAATAGCTGTAGTGGCTGTTAACAGCACCAAAAAACAAGGGCAGACTTTTTGTCTCCACCTACAATGCTGTGTTTTTATTAAAAAGTTACTAGACACTGTATTTTATTTTTTTAGATGAGAAGAAACTTTAGAAGCAGTTGAAGGACCAGGAAGTGGGTCCTCCAAGAATGCAGAGGCATTCTGCTTAATGGCTTTTTAAAATGTTTCCTCCAGAGTTATCTGCCTCATTAACAGTGATGTTTGTCCTAGAACTCTCTTTGATTTTATAAGCTGACATGATTTCTTCTTCTATTATGAATGCATATTGCTCTAGTCCTTCAGTAAGCTCATCACACATTTTCACTATGTCATTTATAGACACTTTTTCTGCCAGTGTTAATGTCATCTTCATTGTTGTGTGCCTGCGTTTTGACTGCAACCTGTCACATGAGGTCAGGTGTGGAATTTTCCACTTGTTGCATCAAGTCAGTGCTCAAAAAGTTTGGGATTTTGGAGCATTTCAGATTCTCCTGTTAGGGTTGTTCAACCTGTAATCCTTCTCTCTCTTACTCTGTAGGCTCCAGCAGTCTCAACTGAATTAAATTAACCATATACTGTTTTTAATGCCTTTGTCTTGTTCCCTCTGCCTGAAATCTTGTTCACCCTCGTCCCATTTCCAACAAAACCTCAATTCCTCTGTACTACGCCATACATTTCTTTTTCCAAGATGACTTCCCAGAATATTCACTCTCCTTTCCAAACCTTGTCCCCCTTAAATAAATTCTCTACCATTTGGGCACCTCTCTGGAAAACATCATAAAATGCTGCCATCTTCAACCTGATTTTGTTTTTGCTGTATTTTTGTCTCCCTTACTTGGCCATGAGTTCTTTGACCCGTGTGTCATTTCTGGCCTACATGTACCCCCCCCCCATAGTACCTTACTGTCATGGGCTAGATGCCTGCTGTTTATTGAACCAGTGTTTGATTAGAATGAAATCCAATCCACCTTATCTTTTCTTTAGGAGGTTTTCTGTCTTGGAATGAAGGTTAGACTACTTAACTACCACCATTTTTGTAAGTCTAAGACTCTGTATTTACCTATGTTCTGACAAGGAAAAGAACACACTCATGGGATTAAGATTTCTAATTATAGGCTATTGAGTTTATATATTTTTCTTTTATTGGATGCAATCTACAATTTGTAAAATTTTCTGTACGTCAACTTTAGATCTTCCATAGAAATTCTAGACAGTTTCTTGCATATCTACAATAAAAGCTGTAGATAAAATTTAATATATTAAAGCTTGTTTTTAAAATTCTTTGTAATTAAGAAGAATTTTGCCTTTGGTATAAATTAAATGCAGTGTAGTTCCATAGTTCACAAATCAAAAAGTAAACATTGAGAAATATGGTTCCCACCCCATTCTCCTTCTCACCTGATGGATAACTACTTTATTACTTTCTTGTATTTCTTTATCCAGATAAAAGAAATACGAACACATTCTTATTTTCTTCTTTTTGTACACAAAATGTAGCATGCTATATACTATTCTATATAGCTTTCTACTGTTAAATAACTCTCACAGAAATTGTTATTCTAACAATTTTAGCTGTTTATCCTCAGCTAAAATTTGTCCTTTGAGTCTAGAGAGGGATGGAAGAGGATTTAAAAAATATATATATGATGTGTGTTTGTGCGTGTATTTTTTTTAAGAGACTGGGTCTAAACTTCTGGACTCAAGCAATCCTCCTGCCGCAGGCCCTGAAATAGCTAGGACTTCAGGTGCACACCACCATGCCCAGCTAATCTTTAAATTTTTTTTAGAGATGGGATCTTGCTATGTTGCCCAGTGTGGTCTTGAACTTCCAGCCTCAACTGATTCTCCTGCCTTGGGCTCTGAAAGTATTGGCATTACAGTCGTGAGCCACCACACCTGGCTGAATTTAAAATATTTTTGTCTTTCTGTTTTATTTTTGCTTTGAAATCCTCAGAAATATTTGATGCTGTCTTTACTTCTTAGATAGAATGTCATAATCATTGTTTGATTTGGGATTCTCATTATAAATATTATACTGCAGTGTAGTATGGGTGCCTTCAGGTGAGTTTGAGGAGTATATTCCTGATTATTCCTACTCTAAATGCTCCCAGCTTCTGTGCTTATGACTTAGCATTTCTCCTTTGTCTGTGTTTGGCTTTATTATTTTATTGTGATCTTTTGGTATGTGCTGCTGGCTGATCTTATCCTTATCCAGCTTCCTTTCATTTTCTCCTTCTGTTCAATGTTTCTAATGCCCTTTGGACTGGGAAACCAGGCTAATTGAACCAATTTGTAATAAGGGAATATAGATTCTGAGAGAACTTCTGGGTAAGGTAAGTGGTATTGTAAACCCAAGATTTGAGTTCTCTACCATCTTATTTGCCAGTGGAATATAAAAATATGAAAAGTCTAGTTCCAAAAACCAGACACAAGGGTCCTCAGGAAGTTAGTGGGGATGTTTGACTGAACCACGTTCACAACTGCTAACTCAGAGAGTAGGAGTACACTGTTGGACGTGTACAACTTCAGGAAGCACTTAGCAGTCCTCACAGTCTCCAGTGTTTCCATGAGGTGGGGGCAGCTACAGCTAGTAGGAAGCAGGGATGGCACCTATGACTAGTACCTGGGCTAAAGAGGCAACGTGAGGGAAAGAGCAGACTCCACAGAATGGACATGATACCTGTCTGCTGGAACTGCCTTCAGCTGTGAGTTCCTTTATCCATATCCTGAAACTGCTAATTTCTGAAAGGATAATGTGTACCATAAATTAAAAATGATCCATCTTCTTTTGTCTGTGCCTAAATATACTATCCACACATTAAATACATTCTGTTTGTCAAAATAACATTGAATACCTACTGTGTGCTGATTACAATTTTAGGCACTAGGAATATGTTGCTCAGTAAGATGGTCAAGGTCTCTACTCTTTTGGAGTTTTCATTCTAATTGAGAAAGATGGACGATAAACAGGTAAACATATAACTGAACAAGAATTTCAGATGGTAGTGTTACAAAAACAATAAAATGGACTGATGTGATGATAGAGCACACTTTTAAACTTTTTGGTCTCAGCATCCCTTTTACACTCTTAATTTATTGAGGACCTAAAAAAGCTTTGTGTAGGTAGGTTGTCTACTAATATTATCCTAATAGGTTCACTTCATTCATTTTTGAGAAAACATCTGCCAAATATTCAAGTCTGAGTACTTTGTCAGTTTTTCTTCCAAGTACAAATGATATTCTGTAAAAGAGTGGCTAGTTAACTTAAAGTTCAGTCATACAAGTACTTTTCTTTTAGGCAATCTGTCATGTTTTATAAGGAGCCAAAGGTACTTTATATATACTCCCCATTTGTCACACCAAATATTAAAAATATGTATGTGTACTCATAGGTCAACATTTAATAAAATTAATTCTTTACTGCTGCTTCATGAGCATTTTTAAGTGACACTGGCTTTCTTTTTTAGCTTAGTACATGGTGATGAAGACTGCAGTGACTGCTATTACAGTTTGGTGTCACTGCTTTGATTCATGCCAGGGTGTCGGCACCATCAATGCAAATAGCAGTACAGTGGGGAAAAAGCAAATAATGTCTTAGTACTCATATAAAAACAGTTTGACCTTACAGACCTTAAGGGACCATACTTTGAAGTGTACTCTGATAGTTAATGGAAGATGTGTGGGTGGCTGGGTGGGTGGCTTGCAGGTAGGGGGAATGTCCTAATTTACATGGGTTGTATGGGGAAAGTCTCAAGAAGGTGACATTGGAAATGAGTCCTACAGTGATAGAAGGCAAGTTTAGTCTGATGGAATCCACGTCATCTTCTTGACTAAATCAATGAATTTTTTCAACCAGGGACACTTTTGCCCTCAAAGAGGACACTTTTAATGTCAGGAGACATTTTTGGTTGTAACACTAGGGGAGGGTTGCTACTGGCATCTAGTTACCACAGGCCAGAGATGCTGCTAAACATGGAGTAAATAATATACCCCACCCCATACAACAAAGGATTACCTGGCCAAAAATGTCAGTAAGTAATTCTGAGGTTGAGAACTGCTGCTCCAAACCAGCATTAAACAAGGGTAGACCTCCTGCCATTAGGATAAACAAAACAAAGAAAAATAGTTGAATTTACGAAAAGTAAATTTCAATTCAAAAGAAGGGGACAACTCTGAAGAACAATTTGTGTAAATTACTTATGCCAAAATACATTAAGACTAGGAGGGGAAAACCCTGGAATTTCTTTCTTATCAGACTCAAAAGGAAGTAGCAACTAATGCAAATGGTGAATAAGAGGGAACTGAAAGACCTGAAAACAATGGAAAGATGAAAATCTGGTCACTAAATTAAAAACATGAAAACAACTTCGATATCATACTGAAAACCTGACAGTAGTCCATTAAACCAGGGTGTCTTCCTACCTGTTGATTAGCATTGTTCTTGAAATTCTAGCCAATGCATAAAGAAATGTTTTAGAAATAGAAAATACGGCTATTGCAAATAAAGAGGGAAAGTTACAGTGTTGAGCTATTCATAAATGTTTATAAAATGCAAGAGAATCAAAGGGAATATGAGAGTTTTTTAGGATGGCTAAATGAATAGAATATTTGTAGCTTCCCTAAATGCCAACTATAACTATCTAGAAATTATAATTTTATAATAGAGTCTCTTGTTCACTATAACAACAATAACAAAAAAAGTATAAGATGTCCAGGAACACTTTCATGAGAAAGAGTGCTGAACCTATATGCAGGAAACTACAGAACCTTATTCTGAGACACAAAAGAATACTTGGTCTGTGTTATCAGCTGTAAAGATAGAACATAGTTAACATGCCATTTCTTTCCAAATTAATTTTATCCTTAAAGCAACTCTATTTAGATCACAGCAGGATCTTTTTTGAAACTTAACAAATAGAAATTCTACTCTCTTTTGAAGCAAAACACACACATCAAAACCTATTCCACTCACATTCTTCACACTTATGGTTAACAGAAATCTGTCTTCCAGTGTTTCAGGCCAAAGGTCTTAAGAGTCATCCATGACTTTTTTCTCATTCCCCAAATCCATCTACTTCATCTGAGAAAAAAAAAAATTTAAAAATTCAGAATATAACCACTTCTCCCCATTTTCCTTGTTACACCATAGTCTAGGCGATCATTATATCTGTTCTGGATTACTGTAGTGTCCTTCTAACTGGTCTCCCTTGTCTCCCTACAACCATGGTGATTCTTTGAAAACGAGTCAAATATTTTCCTTAGAGTAAAAGTCAAAGTCCTAATAGGGGCCTAAAGTAAGTCCTACAGGCAAATCCTGCCTAGGCCTATTTTTGTAAGTCTCATGAGCTAAGAATGGTTTTTACATTTTTAAAAGGTTGGTTAAAAAAGAAGTATATGTGACAGAGACCTTATATGGCCTGCAAAGCCTAAAAAATTTTTTTCAGCATATTACAGGGGTACAAATGTTTAGCTTACATATATTGCCTTTGCCTCGCCAGAGTCAGAACTTCAGGCATGTCTATCCCATAGACAGTGTGCCCCACAGCCATCAGGTGTGAATATACCCATCCCCTCCGCTCCCCTCCCGCCTGCCTGACACCTAATGGATATTAATACTATATGTGCACATAAGTGTTGATCTATTAATACCAATTTGATGGTGAGTACATGTGGTGCTTGTTTTTCCATTCTTGTGATATTTCACTTAGTAGAATGGGTTCCAGCACTATCCAGGATAATACGAGAGGTGCTAGATCACCATTATTTTTTGTGGCTAAGTAGTACTCCATGGTGTATGTACTCCACATATACCACATTTTATTAATCCACTCATGTATTGATGGGCATTTCAGTTGTTTCTACATCTTTGCAATTGTGAATTGTGCTGCTGTAAACATTCAAGTGCCTAAAATGTTAACTATCTGCCCTTTTGCAGAAATATAAATGCTGACTCCTTCCCTGGACAGTCAGGCCTGTGATGTTAGCCATCTCTTCTCCTAATACTCTTCCCACATTGGCCTCCTTTCCTCTTGTGCTCCATTCACACTGATGCCTATAGGCCTTTGTGTTTGGCTGTTTTATTTGCCTGGAATGTTCTTTCCCCAGCTCTCTACTTGGTGGACTCCCTGTCTTTTTCAAGTCTTTGTTCAAATACTACTTTTCACCCAACCCCCTATTTAAAATACATGCCTGCCCTATGGCACTCCTATTCTCCCTTATCATGCTCTATTTCCCTGTAAAATATACTTAACTATATTTTATTATTTTAGAATATAAGCCTTCAAAGATAGAGCTCAGTAAATAGTTGTATTTATTGAAAATGGAATAGAAAGAGCTAACATGAAACAGTGCCACCTTATTTATTTTCTTCTAAATTCTTAATATCTGCTGAATTAGACAAAACATTTTGCTAAGGATATTGTCACAATTTGTATATTGAGTTTGTGACTTAGAGAGTACCATAGCCAGGTATCTTCTCTGGATTCTGTGATAGTAGCCAAGTACTGTATCATATTTCCTTTTTACTGCTACAACCCACAGAATTAGTAAAATAAATGACTTTTCTCAAGAGATCTACACTGCTGGTCCTAGTGTTGTCCATATAGTTTTATAGTTTATTTTCTTCCCCTATAGGTAAGGATAATCAGGGGACATTTTCTACAATTAGATAAATAATTATACCCAATGGATCTGATGATTAAATCACTGAGCTTGTTGGTTTTGGTGGATATACAAGATATAGTACTCATCTATAAACTGACATTTATTGTGCTTATATGAGAGTTAAAAGGCTTAATTAGCAGAGTTTGTGAATGACAAAAATTCAGGAGGATAGCAAATTCTATGGGTGACTGAATCAAGGTCCAAGGAAGGGTCAGTTAGCTAGGGGTAGTGGGGCAGTGGTTGGAGGGAATGTATAATATTAACAAATAAAACACAGTACAGATAAAAGTATGGTATTCAATCTAAAAAAATTTACTAGATGCAATGAAGAAAATAAAACAATCATTAAAAATGTTTGATTATCTAAAAGGCAGATAAAAAAGAAAAGGATTAAATAACAGATGGGACATAGAAAACAGGTAGCAAGATGATAGACTCAAATGTACTGTTTTAATAATCACACTAAATATAAATGCTCTGAACACCTCATTTAAAGGCAGAGATTGTCAGATTGGACAAAAAAGTCCCCACTATGTATTGCCTATAAGAAATATACTTTACAGATAACAAAACAAGTAAATAAAAAGTAAAAAAATGGAAGAAGATATACTTTAATACTCATCAAAAGAAAGCTAGAGTGGCTCTGAGAAATCTTTACAAAGTAGATATATGATAAAAGATTGCATCCAAAATATATAAAGAGCTCTGAAAACTTAAGAAAACAATCCAGTAAAAAGTGGACGAGAGATTTGTATATACGCTTCACCAAAGGAGATATGCAGATACCATATACATATAGGCATTTGAAAAGATGTTAATCGTTAATTATTAGGGAATTGCAATATGAAACCATAATGAGATACTACCACACAGCTATTAGAATGGTTAAAATTGAAAATACTCTACCAAATGTTGATGAGGATGCAGACAACTGGAACTGCTGGTGGGAATATAAGATGGTACAACCACTTTGGAAAACAATTTGGCAGTTTTTTAAAAACTAAACTTGAGCCAACTATATGATCTAACCATTCCACTCCTGTAAGATTTTACCCAAGAGAACAAGAATTGTATATCCACATAAAGACTTGGCTGTAAATGCTCATAGCAGCTTTATTTTTATTTATTTATTTTTTATTAATTTTTTTTTTGTATATATATATATATTAGTTGGCCAATTAATTTCTTTCTATTTATAGTAGAGATGGGGTCTCGCTCTTGCTCAGGCTGGTTTCGAACTCCTGACCTCGAGCAATCCGCCCACCTCGGCCTCCCAGAGTGCTAGGATTACAGGCGTGAGCCACCACGCCCGGCCATAGCTTTATTTTTAATAACCTCAAACAGGAAATAGCCCAGGTGCATGGATAAACTAATTGTGGTACAGCAACATAATGGAGTACTACTCAGCAATTTAAAAAAGAATGAACTATTGCTATACAACAACATGGATGAATCTCTAATTATGTTGAACGAAATAAGCCAGACTGTAAAGAGTACATAATGTGTGGCTCTATTTGTACAAAACTGTAGAAAATGAAACTGATCCATAATTACAGAAAGCAGATCAGTAGTTGCTTTGGGGCTGGCAAGGAAGAGCAGGGAGGGTAGAGGGAGGGGACTGCAAAGGGGTGTCAGGAAACTTTTGGTGGTGATATGTTCATTGTCTTGATGGTTTCATAGGTGTATACATACTTTTAGATTCCATCTCACATCTTTGTCTTCATTTACTTTGATACAGGACTTTCGTAACAGATGAAACTTTAAATATGTGGAGTTGTGTTAATTGTAACTCAACAGAGAAGTAGGAAAGACTGTACCACCTGGAGCAGATGTGGCTTAGAAACCACATATGTATTCTCTGAGAACAGATAGTGTAATAAAGCACCCAGAAAGGCTATTGAAAGGCTAGATTGCAATAACAGAACTACACTATTGAAATTCAAAGTGATAATCTTCTGCACTGTGAAGGCAAGTCCACACTTGATGATATGGAAACTGGAGTGTGTTGAGAGGTGTGAAGAGGCTGGCATGGAAATTCAGACCTCTGCCATGAGGAATAGGTGAATGGACTGGAGATGTGAAGTACAACATGGAGAGAATAAGAGTTGAGCATAGTAATTTTGTAGAATGGAATAAATCACTATAGCTCTTAGTAGTATGTTTTTGGGATACCATGTAATGTGAGGAAAGGGTTAGACAGTGTTTCACACAGTAGTAGGAGATAGAATTCACTGGAAGGAAAACAGGAAGTCCAATTTTGTCTTGATATTTGGAAAGTAATAGGTATAAGTTGGCTTTCTCAGGAGACAGCAAGTTTCTCGTCTCTGGAGACACATTGCCATGGGCTAGGTGACCACTTAGTTAAGTGTTGTAGGAGGAATTCAAGCTTTGCATCTTTGACACATCCTTACATCAATAAAACACCACACTTCACAAGGTAACTTGTAGAGAGGCCTCCATCTTATTTTGAGGTAGAATAGGTTCCTGTTGTTATTCTTACAATGTAGATGAAGAAAGCTGTTGTTTCTTAGGTAACCCATTACATTACAGTCAGAGACAGAATTCACAACTAGCTCTGCCAAACCTATGGTCTTGCCTATTTCTGCTTTATTTGTTATATCCGTGGGCATTTTCCCAATCATTTCTTGTGATCTTCTAGATGAAATGATAGATGCAACAGTTCAGTATTTATTTCTTTATTTATAATATGTTGATATTTTTACTTGTTTTATATGGTACACAGCTGCCACATTTTAAGAATTGCGTATGATACAAATAGATTAGTCCCTTAGGAAATAGCTTTTTAATGACTTTGTGCAAAACTAATTTTCGTACACCTTTAAAAAAATGGTTTATCTTACCATCTTTATTTTTAGGTAACTGGGGGATGGAGTTTGGGTGGGACTTGTTTCACTGCTAACAGCCAAACAGATGTGGTATGTGTAATGACTGTTTACACACTCTTTGCCCACTACATTCTATATAAAGAAGGATGGCTGCCTTGCGCAGCTTATGCTTGGTTTCCTTCATCAGCATGAATGCATGTGTTCACAGGGTTGAATGGCTATATTCACTCATTTCATGAGAGGAATATATTTGCTGGAATATTTAAGAGGGGTTAAGGGAGTAGCAGAGCCTTTTCATAGCATGGCCATTTAACAGTGACTCATGGTTACTAAACTTGTTTAGAGTAATCATTGACACCAGGAGGTTATTAATAGGTTTTTTTAAGTCCATGATCTTTCATCTTAGAACACTTAGTTTCTTTATTAAAGGGGGAGGAAGGGGGCTAAAAGTATTTATCCCAGAATTAATGCGATAATAGAATTATTCCCATTATCAAATACTTGGCACCAACAGTCTTTGTCAGTTTACTTTTAGATTTCATCTCACATCTTTGTCTTCATTTACTTTGATATAGGACTTTCTTTTTTCAATTAGTTCATTTAATCCCTTTTTGAGAATGAATTGATATTTAAGGCAATAAATATAGATTGGTATATATTTAAAGGACTCTTGTTTAAAATGATTCTTTTGCTAAAGAGTGGGTTTAAAGAAAATCAAAAAAAGACAATAATAAGACATAACAAATGATTTAAACCTCCCCATTCTTCCTAAATCTGACCTCTTTGAGGCATTTCTCAATAATGATAATTCATTATAAGTAAAATTATAGTAAATTTAGTTATGTAAACTAATGATGAACTGAAGCATGGAAAATTTTGCTTAACAGATCACTTAAATTGTCTCTAAAAAAGATGACTTTATCAGCCGTGATGCCCATTGGAGTTGTTTTCCTCATGCCAGGGTTTCTCTACACAGTCATTGGCAGGACAGAGTTGTTGTCATCAATTGTCATTATCCCTTACAAAGGATTCCCAATTTAATTGAATCCACGGACATTTTAGTGCCTCTGTGTGCGGGCAGATAGGCACATGGATCAAATCGTCTCTCTGTTCTTAAGGAGTTTATAATCTAGTAGAAGAAATAGGCATGTAAATAATATAGAGGCACTTGGTATGAATAATAGTCTGTGGGAACCAAGAGGATAAGGCAGTTGCTACCTCTCTTGGGGACAGGTATACAGATGGCATTAGGTTTGAAGTGACATTTGAGCTGGTTTTAAGCTGTTTGGCAGGCAGAGAGTGAGAAGGAACAGAATGTGAAACAGCGTAAACTATGGCATGTTCAGAAAACAGTGACAAGATCAGTGTGACTTTAAGGGGTGGAGATATAGGGCAATGGTGGGAGGTAAGGCTAGAGGTGTAAGTTTGATAACGGCCTTATTTACCAACCTAACAATATACTGAGAGAGCTAAAGAAGTCTTATATTGTAGTTTTGCTTTGTTTTAAATGTTTATTTTGAAATTATTAATTCACAGGAAGTTACAAAAATGAGTTCCCATGTACTCTTTACCCACTTTTCCCAAGTGGTAACATCTCACATAACTACATACAATATCAAAACCAGGAAATTAACATTGGTACGATCCATAGGCCTTACTCAGATTTCAACAGTTTTACAATTTTTGTGGGTGTGGGTATAGCTCTGTGCAATTTTATCACATTTTATAACCACCACTACACCCAAGATACAGAACTGTTCCATCACCACCTTTATAGCCACACCCACCTTTCCCCTATCCCTAACCCCTGCTGGCAACCAGTTGTTCTCCAAATCTATAAATTTTGTTATTTCTAGAATGTTATATAAATAGAATCATATAAAATGTAACCATTTGAGATTGGCTTTTTTTCACTCAGCATAATACCCATGAGATCCATGCAAGTAGGTGTGAGTATCAGTAGTTCATTGTTTTTGATTGCCGAGTAGTCCTCCATGGGATGGGTGTACCACAGTGTGTTTAACCATTGACCTGTTGAGGGACAGCTAGGCTGTTTTCTGCTATTTCAAATAAAACTGCTATAAACATATCTGTACAGATTTTTGTGTGAAGTGCAATCCCTGGGTCATATAGTAAGCACATATTTAGTTTTATGAGAAATGACCACACCTTTTTCCAGAGCTGGTGTACCATTTTGCATCCCCACAAGCAAGATTTCGAAGTCAGAGCCGGGGAGAGATTGAATATGTATTTGGGAATATAGACGTAATGACTGAAGACAGATTTGGTAAGGGAATCCTAGTGACAAAGATTAGGGGTAAGGAGGAAAAGTAATTTATGAAACTAGATTTCTAAGAGAATTGAGAGGATTTAATGGTTGTCCACACTCCACTCCCAGTTCACATACCCATTGACCATCTCTTCTTCTACCCACCAAATATTTTCCAAAGCATGAGTTGACAGACTGCATCTCAAGTTGGCCCACTACCTGGTTTTCTAAATAAAGTTGTGTTGAAACCCACCCATGCCTATTCATTTATATGCAGGCTGTGACTGCTTTCTTGCTACAGTGGCAGAGTTGAGGACTCATGACAGAAACCGTATGGCCGCAAAAAGTTTGCCACCTACTTATCTAGGAAACTTGATGGATATGTCTGATGATATAGATTATAGCAAGAATTCTTAATTTTGGTTAGAAATTGGGGCAGAGGGCAAGGCGAATTTTTGTTTTGTGTGTATTTGTTTTGTTGATAAACTTAATGTTCTGCATATGTATAGAGGGTATCCTGCAGAAGCAGGCCACTGTTTCAGGTCCTCTTCCCTTCATCCACTTTTTTAGTTTTACTTTATCCTAATTTGTACATTGGGATCCTACATAAGATTGGTATTTTAAAAAATGATGGCAGAAGAGAGTGGGATATCAGTGGCCCCCTAAAAGGTTTGCAAACCACTGATTTAGATGACTTCTGATGTCCCTTTCAGCACTTAGGGTGCTATGGTTCTGTACTGCAACATCACTTCAAACTTAACACGTGCAACTCAAAATTCATTTTCTCCTTCCCAGAATTGGTCTCTCTCTTCCTGACTCCTTTAAGAAACATTCCCTTTGTATCCCTGGCTTAAAACCTTGGAATCATTATCTTTCTCCTTACTTCAGCTTCTGTTTGCCAGTCTTGTGCATGTTTAATCATTTGCAGGGAGGGGAGGGTTGCAGATTTACAACTTCTTCCTCTTTTTCTTAAGCACTTTATAGGAAATGTATGTATGTGAGATAGATCTTTGTTTTCTTCATTAAACCTAATAGTTTTAATTCATTTCTATATTTATATCTACCAGTACAAAGTGATATGTCCTAATATATATTCATTCAAAAAAATCAGAAAATACAAAAGCATATAAAGAAAAAATAAAGCTCATCCTTAATTTACTACCACATGAAATGACTACCATTAACGTGGTGGAGTATCCTTATAGATTCTTGTTCATGTTCTAGCGTGTGCCCTCCTTGTTCTCTAGAGCAGATAAGTAAATAAGTATGGAATCATGCTATTCTGTAACCAGGTTTGTTTTTTAATTTTAATGTTAACATCTTTGCATGTCAGTAGATCTAAATTATTTTTAAAGCTTGTCTGAGTTCCTCTGATTTATGGGTACATCATGATTTAACTGGTTCAGCGGGATAACTTTTATTTCTATTCTATTTTATTTCTATTTCTTCTACTTTTATTTCTATTCTATTTTAGTTCTATTTTATTTGCTATTGTAAATGATACTGCATGTACTTACATCTTTGTGTATTTGTCTGTTTCCATGAGGTAAATTCCTAAAAGTATAATGAGCGGGCCGGGCGCGGTGGCTCACGCCTGTAATCCTAGCACTCTGGGAGGCCGAAGCGGGCGGATTGCTCAAGGTCGGGAGTTCGAAACCAGCCTGAGCGAGACCCCGTCTCTACTAAAAATAGAAAGAAATTAATTGACCAACTAAAAGTATATATACAAAAAATTAGCTGGGCATGGTGGTGCATGCCTGTAGTCCCAGCTACTTGGGAGGCTGAGGCAGAAGGATCGCTTGAGCCCAGGAGTTTGAGGTTGCTGTGAGTTAGGCTGATGCCACGGCACTCACTCTAGCCTGGGCAACAAAAGTGAGACTCTGTCTCAAAAAAAAAAAAAAAAGTATAATGAGCGAATCAGAAGGATAGTACCTTTTAAAGCTTTTTGATACATTTTGCGAACTCACTCTCCAGTAAAGTTGTACCAATTTATTTTTCCACCAGCAGTGTATCAAAAAGTCTTTGCCTCTCATTGGAAGGGAAAAAATATTTTATCAGTTTAAGTTTATTATTATTATGAAATAGAATGTTTTTTATAAAGTGTTTAATTTCTGAATTAGCCATTTCTATACTTTAACCATGTTACTCTTTCTATGTTTGTCTAAGTGTGCTTTATATATTAAGGTTACTCTTAACTTGTAACTGTCTATTAAAAATATGAGGCAACAAGGAGGGCAGCCCCAGACTTGTATCCTGCTAGATATAACCCTGTCCCTCCATCTGTGAATAGCTAGCCAGTTTGGATCCACTGAGTAGCTGGATCCGGAGGAGGAATGGTTGCGAGGGCCATGGGTACTATAGGAAAATGGTCAGGAAACACTAATGGGCGAGTGGGCTGTCTTCTCTAGTCTTCAGAAGTTGTATTTTTGTATAACTGCCTTGTGTCTGAATGCTTGTCTCTAGTGATGATAAAATAGTACAGTAATGGGTACTGTGGGAATATTGGATTTAAGGCAAGAGATTTAATAAGAAACCTCTTGAGTTTTTAGCAGTCTTGGAAAAGACCATTTATACCAATGTTTGGCATGCTAATGCTAATTTTCCTGCATTGTTTTATTTTTTAATGGGAAAACAGGCAGTGGAAAGTCTCAGCCTTAGTACTAGTTGATGAGGTTATTATGGACACTACCCTTAAAATTTTGAAATATAGTCACGTGTCACTTAACGGGGATAAGCTCTGAGAAATGTGCCATTTAAGTTACATAGGTTTGTAACCTTAGGTTACTTTGTTGTTGTGCAAACATCTATGCTTACACAAACCTGGATGTTGCAGCATACTGCACACCGATACTATATGGCATAGCCTCTTGCTCCCAGGCTACAAACCTGCACAGCATGTTTGTGTACTGAATACCATACGCAATTGTAACACATCGGCAAGTGCTTGTATATCTAAACTTAGAAAAGTACAATAAAAATATGATACTATATCTTATGAGAGCATCGTGTCATATTAATTTAGAAATTTCTTAAAGTTAGTTAAAAATAAAGTTATTCTCATTCAGTTGTATATCATTGAGGCTTCATAGTTTAAGATTAATGGTCCTGGCCCCAGTAGGACTTAGAGACTGTACTTCTCAACTTGAAGCCTTGATTCTGAGCAGTTCTGCCAAACCACAGACTCTTCTCTGTGACTCCACTCTGTTAGGGTGACTCCAAACTCCCACTACATATGGCTGCTAAAAGTAGAGCACACAGGGTAAATCACTTTAAAAGCCATAAGAAAACTAAGAACTTAAACAAAATTCTGCACCTCTGTCCTAGATGAGTCAGCAGTGGGTGATCCACATCACTTTCCTGTCAAGTAAGTGGGCTTGTCACGAGGGGCACTGTTCTCTCACGTGTTTCTCCTCTTGACCGTGTATTTATAAGACAGTTGGCTACTGTTAATAAAGCAGCCTGTGCCCGTGAAACATAATATGAGGCTGACTGGCCCATACAAGAGTAGCATCTGTGTCTCGGAACACTGTGTTCAACTAACAAAAACTTTCTAGAGAATTCAGTCAATTAACAAAATCATAACATTACTTCATGTGTAAATCACCATCTTAGACACTGGAGTGGGGATGGGGTGTTATAAAAAGTGTAAACAAGCCTCTCTCAAAGCCCTTGAGTATGTTAGGGAAATTAGAAGTCACAGCACTGAAATAAGTCCACAGCCCTGTAGCCATCAGAGGGGGAGAGAGCCTTGGTAGTGGCACAGGGACTCTGGGAGTAGAGAGGACTGGTGCAGGCACTCAGACTTTCAGCTTAGCTTGAGCAGAGACAAAACGTCCAGGGTGAGAGAATGAAAGTAGATGACAGGGCAGAGGAAAAGCCAAAGACCTTTATTTGGAATTTGAGATCTTAAGAAATGGAATGGATCTCAGGAGTCATCTGTTCCGCTGCCTTAGTTATCAGATGTTCCAGTAAGACTTAAGAGGTTTCCATGAGGCCACACTACTGGCAGAATTGCACAGGGGAACATGAGTCAAAGCAAATCTCTTTTTTGTTTAGTGGACTTGGAACTTGTAGAATGTCCCTTACCTGTGAAGAAAAGGCAAAATAAGAGGATTGATGAATGTGTCAGACTTACATAAATGGTTGCAAAAAGAGCACCTTTCACCCACCTTCCCTGAATGTCAACATCTTATGTAACCACAGTACAATGATCAAAATCAGGAAAATAACATTGATACAATACTGTTAACTAACCCATAGATCTTTTTCAAATTTTATCCATTGTACCAATAATGTTATTTTTCTGGACCAGGATCCAATTCATGATCACACATTACATTTAAGGTATGGCAACATCTTCTTTAATTTGGAACAGTTCCTCAGTCTTTGACTTCTGTGACCTTGACACTCTTGAAAAGTACTAGCCAGTTATTTTGTAGAATGTCCCTTGATTTGGGTTTGGCTAGTGTTTGCTCACG
Source organism: Microcebus murinus (assembly GCF_040939455.1). Taxonomy (NCBI): domain Eukaryota; kingdom Metazoa; phylum Chordata; class Mammalia; order Primates; family Cheirogaleidae; genus Microcebus; species Microcebus murinus. The sequence goes on from NC_134111.1 coordinate 99,085,420, forward strand.
ATTCAGTGTAGTTTAAGAATTTTTGGCAAGAATCCCATAGAGGTGATACGGAAGCACGTGATATCTGTGGTCCCATTACTGATGATGTGCACTTTGATCACTTGGTTAAGGGTGGTGTCTACCCTATAAAATTACTATTTTTCCTTTTGTCATTAATAAGTATCTTGGGGAACTGGGCATCTTCTCTAAAAGTTCCTTAAGCGATTCTGAATATATTGCCAGGGTGGAGACAGAGGATGGCAGAAATACATCAAGATGAGTGAGGAAGTTGAGAATATTTTAACTAGAAAGTCTTATATTAATATATAAGGAATGAAGCTAGATGTTTAGAGATGGAGTAGAGAAAGAGACACTAAAGCCTCTTAAGAAAAGTGGAGCAGTTTTGAAATATGTGCTACTAGGAATTACTGGTTGGAAATCAAACCAGTTGAGAGGAATGTTCCTGAGCTGGATTGAACAGCATGAATTATTAGTGAATCAAGTGTGCACAAGTTCCATCACTTTTTCTACAGTGCTCTGAACTCTGGGAGCTGAAGGAGAGAAAGTTTTGAGTAAAGCATATCCAAGATTGTGTAGTGGAGCCACAAGACTGAGCTGCTAGCATGAGTGGCACTGAATGACATGTGCCGTCTTAGGAGGACAGGTAATGTGGGCATAAAGGGCTAGTAGGTTAGTTGACATATGATGATTTCAGCAGTCCTTGAAAAGTACACAGTGTTCCAAGGAGCTGTAAGTGTGAATAGCTTACTCAGTAGGTGTGAGGGGACAAACAGGAAGGTGACAAGTAAAAGGGATGTGGTCAGAGGAGCAGAGAACATATTGATATAATGCCTGCACGCCAGAGGTGGGAGACTGGGCATGGTCACTAATGTGAATGCCCGTGAGGGGAACCAAGCCAAATCTAAACAAGACCAAAGTTTTATGTTGTGTGTGTGAGTATCTTCAGTCAGTAGATACTTGCTGAAGTGCCTTTTCTTGTGAAATAGTTTACTTCTTAAACTTTCCTGATCATCTTTTGGTAATAGTTGGACATGTTTATTTTTATAAGGCGTTTTGTTTAATCTACTTGTAATTGTCCATGTAAATAGGGAACAGAGGCCGGGCGTGGTGGCTCACGCCTGTAATCCTAGCACTCTGGGAGGCCGAGGCGGGCGGATCGCTCGAGGTCAGGAGTTCAAAACCAGCCTGAGCAAGACCCCATCTCTACTAAAAATAGAAAGAAATTAATTGACCAACTAAAAAATATATATACAAAAAATTAGCCGGGCATGGTGGCGCATGCCTGTAGTCCCAGCTACTTGGGAGGCTGAGGCAGGAGGATCACTTGAGCCAGGAGAGATTGAGGTTGCTGTGAGCTAGGCTGACGCCACGGCACTCACTCTAGCCTGGGCAACAAAGTGAGACTCTGTCTCAAAAAAAAAAAATAGGGAACAGAAATCACACACATAGTTGAAATATACATATGATTAAAAGTCATCAATTGAAATATGAACTTAATCTCATTTATTATAACTGCTAATAATTTTATTGATTAATTTTAGTTTTTTTTATATCAAGCTGCTGGTAATCCTTTGATAACTCGCCGTGGGAATGCCCAGGTTTGGAAGTCTCTTATTCCCAATGTCCATTATCTGGTTCTGAATAGTTGAGCACCTTCTAGCTGTTAAATCCCCTTCCAGTCGTTTGGTTTATACTTGGCATCGTTTGTGGCACAGTTTTTGAAAGTGTAGTTGGTAGAACTACCTACATATGTAGACTTGCATACTTGGTTATTTGTTAGAAATAAATCTGAAAAAATTTTGATGGGGGAATGTGCTGAGGGGAGGGATGAAACAGGAGAAATAGAAGAAGAAATTAGAAGATAAATCAATTAGTACCAACCTGATGAACATTTTGATCTATTTATCTTGTCCACTTTATTTTTTTGTTTTTTTTAAATGTGAATTGTCAAACATTCAAACAAGTCTGAAATAGAGCAAGTAAAAAATAGAAATACTTTTCTTACCCCTCCCCATGAGTAGACCAGTTTGGTGTGTATTCCCACAGACTTGTTTTCTCTGTGAGATCACAGGGAGTTCAGTTGTAAATTGAGCACAAGGCAAATCACAACCAAATTTAAGCTTTGAAAACCCCTCAGTTGCCTATAGAGAGCAATATCCAGTGTGAGTGTACTACTATGACTCAAGATTTCCAACACAGCAAGTATTTCCTCTAGGACTGAAACAGACCGCTCTTTCTTCAGTTGAGTACCAGATGCAGTAGTAGGCTTTCAGTAGGCTCACATTGGGGGATGTCCACACTGTGAGCTGTGTACGCACACTGAGGCCTAAGCTCAGGATGTACGCTTAGTAAGTTAAATGGTCAGCATTATTGAGACATACAAGTGGAGACTTTTCCAGTAGGCTGCTGAATGTAGTGGTAAGGCCTGGGAGAAGAGAACTGGATTAGAGATAGGAATCAGTGAGGCATCTGCATTTAGGTGTTAATTAAAGCAGTGGGTGTGGGTGAGATCACTCAGAGACTATAGAATGAGGAGGACCTGGTGGTACCTTGCCTTGAGGAATTCTCTATGTTTAAAGAAGAACAAGTCAAAAAAGAAACAAGAGAAGGAGCAACTAGCAACCAGAGAAATAGGAGGGAAAATTAGGGTGGTGGTGAGTCACAGAGGCCAGGGGAGGAAGAGTTTTTAAAGGAGTATGTATAATCAGTAACTCAGTGAGTGCTGCTGAGAGCTCAGGTGTAATGAAGACAGAAAATTGTATTTAATGGCACGCAGGCCCGAGGTGACTAGTCAAAAGGGTTGGGCCGAAGAGTGAATGAGGAAAGATGTGAACTATAGCAAATACAGGCAGATGTTTTCAGAACTTTAGTTATGGGCTGGGCAGAATTTTTTAATTAAAAATTTTTAATTAATAATTTTAAACAATAAAAATTATTTAATTTTGTTAAGGGGATCTTGATCATGTTTAAAAACTGATAGGGAAAAATTTAGGTGAAGGGGAGTGGACTATATGAGTTGATGAGATAGTAGGCAGGTTGAGTTCCTGAGAAGGCAGGATGGGAAGGGATCCAGAAGCAGGTGAGGAGGAGTATAGGTAGGTGAGTACAGTGGTCAGCTGGTACGGAAAGTCCACTGGTGTTTCTTCCCCACCCATAATGAGACAGTCATCTTCTGAAAGGCAAGGGGCTTTATACATGAGTGTAGGTTGCCATCCAACTAAGAAGAGCAATAAATAGCTTTCTAATTATGTCTCTGCCTCTCTCCTCCCTTTTTATAAAAAACAGCTTTATTGAGATATAATTCACCCATCACCCATTTTAATTGTACAATTCAGTGGTTTTTACTTTATCCACATATGTGCACAACCATAACCACAGTCAATTTTAGAACATTTTATCGCTTCAAAAAGAAACCCATGGCCTTTAGCTGTCTACCCCCCTTCTTTCTCATTCATGTTTTGCTGTCAGAATAGACTATGATCTGAATTCAAATTTAAAATCAGATAAATGATTTCAGAGAACAGTATAAACTGAGGTATATAAAGGGTTGCTAAGAGCTTTGAAACTTTGACCCAACCAGAGAGGCAAAAGAGGCCGAGGCCTACTACTTAGGATCACTGTTGTAAAATCAACAGATAATACCTTCAGAAAACCTATTAAGTGTCAGATTCTTCCCTGTCAGAATCATCTGAAGGATAAAGGTTAATAAAATGGAATTGAAAAGGGAACATGTGTAAATAGATTATAAGAGAACACTTATTGTTGCTAAATGATTTTCTCTCGTCCCAGAAAAATTATGTTCTGGGTTACTTAAAATTTGCATATGGGATGATGAACTGCTGTCTGAAATCTCTGAGGCATTACTGAGAATGGGATAGTAACAGCAGACTAGAAAAGGTAGACTCTGCTTAACATTGATACTGAATTAGGTTTCATAATGAGCTTATTAGGAGGATGATTTATAAGCATTTAGAAAAGAATGTTGTATCAGGAGTAATTAGCATAGGGTTAATAAAAGGATCATACCAAATTCATTTCATCTTCTAATAGTCAGGAAATAGGGAAGAAATCATATTTTTATTTTATCAAAGTATTTTTTAAAAAGCCTTTTGTTTTTGTTTTTTTTTTGAGACAGAGTCTCACTTTGTCACCCAGGCTAGAGTGAGTGCCGTGGCGTCTGCCTAGCTCACAGCAACCTCAATCTCCTGGGCTCAAGTAATCCTGCTGCCTCAGCCTCCCAAGTAGCTGGGACTACAGGCATGCGCCACCATGCCCGGCTAATTTTTTCTATATGTATTAGTTGGCCAATTAATTTCTTTCTATTTATAGTAGAGACGGGGTCTCACTCTTGCTCAGGCTGGTTTCGAACTCCTGACCTCGAGCGATCCGCCCGCCTCGGCCTCCCAGAGAGCTAGGATTACAGGCGTGAGCCACTGCGCCCGGCCTAAAAAGCCTTTTGAATATGATTTGAATGATGGGCTGATAATGAGATTAGTGAGAAGTGTTAAAATCTTCATTGCAGTGTCATTCAATCCAGTTTAAGAATATTTGGAAAGACCTGGCTTCAACAAACAGTGCCTGTGAAAGCCAAAGGGTTAGTTCACTTAGAGCTCTCTTTCAATCAATTATAGGATACAGTTGCAAAAATTCTTAAAGATATTCTTGGGCTGCATTAACATTTTCATCATTCCATGCAGAAGAGTTGGATAGGGTTAAAACATTAGCCCTGCCTTTCTTAGCATAATTTAAGAAAAGTTTTCTGGAGTAGATGACAATTAAGGAAAGATAGGCAAGCTGCCTTCAAATAGGAGCCTTTACATGGATGAGATGTTAGAATGCCACCTGATCTGCAGTGCAGACCCAGGGCCAGCAGCCAGTGTAGTGAAGCAATGTTTTCTCATTATAAAATTGTTTAACAGCTATCTGATTCTGAAATCTGCTAATACTGCATTACTAGATACTGGAAGTATTTAAGGTGAAGGGATGTGATCATTTAGTAGATTAGAAGCAGGTTGTAGAAGGGAGTACCATGGGACTAGATGATTCTTTAAGTACTGTTAAATGCTGATGTTCTGTGAATCTGTGCTAAGTAATCTCCCTAAAGTATTTCTCTTATCATAAATGGCTTCACTTTTTGTCAAGGGAAAAGAACTCTGCAAAATAAAACTCTGTAAAATAACTTAATGAGGTTTATTCTGAGCCAGATTCAAGGACCAGGGCCCAGAGCCATACCCAAGAAGCCTTGAGCAAGTGGACTCACAGTGGTTGGGTTACAGTTTGGTTTTACACATTCCAGGCCGATAGGAATTACACGTAAAGTGGTAAATCAGTACGTGGAAGGCATACACTGGTTTGGCCCGAAAAGGTAGGACATCGCAAAGTAGGGCCGTGTAGGTTATAGGTGGATTTAAAGACCCTTTAATTTATAATTGGTTAAAGAAATGAAGCCTTGCATTATTTGTAACCCTAACAATATTTGTACCTCCATAATATGATGAAATAAAAGGAAAAAAAAAAAGAAAGAAATGAAGCCTAAAGACTTGGAATCTTTTAAGATAAGGAAGTCTGTTAATCAGAGTCAAGCCACCTGCCATATACCCAGACTTAAGTAAATGGAGGACCTGCAGGTTTGTCTTGTATAGCCTTAGGCCTGTTAATGAGTTATAAAGGATATCTACAAGAAGGAATGGGGGCATGATGAGACATGTCTGACATCCTTTCTTCTGTCCAGCAACTCAGTTTTAGTGCATCCCTTTGGCCAAGAGGGAGTCCATTTAGTCGGCTGAGGAAAGCTTAAGATTTTATTTTAGTTCACAATTTTATATAGGTTTTTACAGTCTTTGTTTTTTCACGTCTTTACTATTCCACTTGAATCTCCTTTGTTGATTTATTAGCTATTAATATAAATCTTTATTTGGGGTTTTGGTTTTAAGTGGTTGTTTTAGGACTTCTCATATATGCCTTTAACTTACTACAGTCTATCTTTAGGAAATATTATACTGTTTGTTATTAAAAGAATCCTTATAACATATACTTCCTTTATGCCCCTTTAAAGTATTATTGCCATATATTTTTGTTCCACATATGTCATAACCCCAAAATACATTATTATCTTTGCTTTAAACAGCCAGATCTCTTAAAGACATTTTTTTAAATATAAGGAGAAAATATTTTATATTTCCTCACATTACTATCTCCATTGCTTTTCATTCCTTTGTGTATATACTGATTTTCATCTTGAAAAATTTTTCTTCTGCCAATAGGACCCCCTTAAATATTTCATATATTACAGATCTTCTGGTGATGAAATCTTTTCACTTTTCTGTGTCTCAAAACCTTTTTTTATTTTGCCTTAATTTTTAAAGATATTTTCACTGGATATAAAATTCTATGACAGTTTGTGTGGTGTTTTTTTTTTTCCTCAGTACTTTAACAATGTACCTCTACTGTCTTTTTGCATCATTCCTTTCTTTCTTTCTTTTTTTGGGGGCATCATTTCTGTCAAAAAGTCTGTTGTCGGCCGGGCATGGTGGCTCACGCCTCTAATCCTAGTACTCTGGGAGGCCGAGGCAGGCGGATTGCTCAAGGTCAGGAGTTCGAAACCAGCCTGAGCAAGAGCGAGACCCCATCTCTACTATAAATACAAAGAAATTCATTGGCCAACTAAAATATATATAGAAAAAATTAGCCGGGCATGGTGGTGCATGCCTGTAGTCCAGCTACTCGGGAGGCTGAGGCAGCAGGATTGCTTGAGCCCAGGAGTTTGAGGTTGCTGTGAGCTAGGCTGATGCCACGGCACTCACTCTAGCCTGGGCAAAAACGTGAGACCCTGTCTCAAAAAAAAAAAAAAAAAAAAGTCTGTTGTCATTCTTTGTCCATAATATTTTTTCCTTCTAGCTGCTTTTAAGATTTTCTCTGTATCACTGAATTTAACCAGTTTGATTATTCCATACCTTGGTATTGTCATCTTCCTGTTTCTCATGCTCGAGATTTTTCAACTTTTGGGCTTGGAATTATAGCTTTTATCAAATTAGGAAAATTTTCAGTCATTATGTCTTCAAATATTTTGTCTGCCATTCCGCCTTCCTTTGGGGACTACACTTAATGTATATTAGATTGTTTAAACTTATCCCATAGCTCACTAATAAAAAGTCTTTTCCCCCACCCCCATGTTTTATTTCTGTGGTCCTCAACCCCCAGGCCGCGGCCCAATACCAGTCCATGACCTATTAGGAAACTGGCCTCACCATCACCTCCTAAGCTACCCACCATTGCCCCCCTCCCACAGTGCCCCATGCCGCATGGAAAAATTGTCTTCCATGAAACCGGTCCCTGGTGCCAAAAAGGTTGGAGACTGCTGTTTTATTTTAGATAGTTTTTATTGTACTGTCTTCATATTTACTAACCTTTATCTCAGACATGGTAGTTTATATTAACTACTTTAATCTCCTTGGTGTCTGTGATGCGCAAACTGGCCTTCCTGTGCAGTAAGCATGTTGGCTGCCCTGTGCACGTGTGCACTGTGTCCAGCTCTGGTGGGCAGAGCTGGAGCTTGCCCACCTTTGCCTCTTGTACATAGGTCCATAATGTAGGGGGTCTACATTTTCTCTACATTATAGAATGTAGAGAAAAGTTATTGAACAAATGTAGGTATGTTACATGTTTGTTAAAATGAATTGTTTTTCTCCTCTTCCCCAACCCCTCCCCCCAAATCAGGCTACAGAAGAAGTTTCCAAAAATCTGGTTGCCATGAAAGAAATTCTGTATGGCACAAATGAAAAAGAGCCGCAGACAGAAGCAGTGGCTCAGCTCGCTCAGGAACTATATAATAGCGGGCTCCTCAGCACCCTGGTAGCTGATTTGCAGCTCATTGACTTTGAGGTAAGAAATCAATTTCTTGTTTTTCAAAAACAGCTCCCTATTCATAGTCCTTTCCCATATGTTCTCTCCTTTGGAGCATCTTAAGGTTCCTGTCCGACTGTTGGTGGGGTCACTGACCGCCATCAGCATGCCTAGGCTGCCTGCCTAATGAGCAGAGCCAAGTCAGGAACCCAATGTTGTGTCAGGCTTGGGGCAGGGTTTCTCCCTCTATTTCACCACATTGTGTATGGAGTAAAAGACCATAGAATGTTATAATTTTATTTATTTTCTTTTTTGTTGTTTTTTTTTCTTTCTTCATGTCTTTAGATTTTTTTTTCTTTGTAGAATGTTAGAATTTTAGAGGTGCATAAGATCTTAGAGAACATATAGTTACGTCTATTTTTTTTTTTTACTTGTTGATATTCATTACAGCAGAGATCATTTGTGTTTTTTTTGCTCAGCACTGCTTTTGAATTTTAGATTAGTATAACATTTAAATAGCAGGAGATTTTATACACAATTCTGAATTTCTGGCTTCTCTTGAGAAATGTAACTCTGGCAATGTTGGGCCTGTAGTCCTATTTGGCCTCCAAGCTGGACAAAGAGCATCAGCACAGGGCATCCGTACCTGGGTTTGCTGTAGACGGCACAGATTGCACTTCTGTCCCAGGGCCTGCTTTACCCATTTGCATCTCCTGCTCTGCCCTGGTAGGCATTTGAGATTGTTACCCAAGCTAATACAACTGCCTTGTGCCGTGGTAAATATTTAGTGAATTTAATAGTAAGAATAATGGTCCGTGACACCAGTCTGAGTAAACTAGTCTGAGAAGCGTATATTGTAATGAAGCACTCTGGCATGGTCATGGGCAGTCTCCTCTTTGACTTTTGTCATGAGTGTGCTTTGTTTTAAGCCCCAATGTCTATCAGCCTGAGTGGTTGGGTGTCTGTACAGGTGCTTGCAAGACAAGTACATGTTCCAGGGGAGAAAATGACAGACATAAAGCCAGATTAAATTTTGGAGGAGAGTGAGAAGGTATGGTTCATAGGTTATTTGAACATAATATTGATAATAAAAATTTACTTATGTCCTATAGAGCAGATAGAACTAGGTTATTTCCATTTATATAGCTGATTATATTTAATAGTGTATCAAATTCTAACAAAACAAATTTTCCTATGCTAAGTTGGAGATGCACTGGAGCATCTAATTCCTTCTTCTTTGTCTGCTCCCACCCATCCTGCTCCCCAACCTGGCCACTGAATTTAATATTTACTATTCATTAGGGACTTTAGAGACATCAACTTACAAGAAATGTGTGCCCTTGAGACTGGTTCTTAGAGTTTGCCATTAGTGCTCCTGAGTTAACACAGGCTCCAATATGATCTGTTTGTGCTTTAGGTATACTGAAAAGCTAGCATTTCGCTCACTCTCCTTTGTCAGCCTCATAACAGGTGGCCATTCTGAAGGGTCCATTCTCTTAGGGTCCATTTCTCCATTTGTTAATTTCTTGTGTAGCCTTTTGATTGTAAGGTTCACCAAATGGGTCCATCTATTGTGTACAGTGGTGTGATAAAGTTCTGATCTCTGAATTACTGTATCATGTGATACTTAGCATCTTTGTTATTAATATATAAAATCTTTCCTAAGTAGACCTAGTGTAATCAAAAGATATGTCTACTTGTCACTAAAGCTCAGCTCCTTATGGAATTATTTCTTTTTTTAATAAATGAATTATTATAACAGCATGATACTGTTTCCCTGTATAAGAGGAAAGTATCTATATTATTCACAATGCAAGCATCTAATTTGAAGCTACTTGTTCCATTTGGGTGGGATTCAGATCCCTATAGATTGTTAACATATAGCAAGGTTTTGTTTTTCATATCTGACTCAGCATGATCCTGAGTTAGAAATGGTTGAAATTATATGTGAAATGTAGTGAGATTTCACTTTGTCAACACATTGTTCATGTTAAAAGTAGCATACTATTAAAACTTAGAATTTGTAATTACAAATGAAGAGATAAAATAAGAAAAATTTAATATCTTTGAACATGTTAAAGTCAGATATTCAGTCATAACTGTAAATATACAGTAGCTTTATTTGAGTTTATTTGGCAGGGTAAATGGACATTTTGATGTTTAGTTAGGTAAATATTTTAACGATTGTATTCCTAATAGGGCAAAAAAGACGTGGCTCAAATTTTCAACAATATTCTCAGAAGACAAATTGGTACAAGAACTCCTACTGTTGAATACATCTGCACCCAACAGAATATTTTGTTCATGTTATTGAAAGGGTATGTACAATGTGATAAAATTTATATTCTTAGTTTAAAATAAAAAGGAAAGATTGCCTTGGGGAAAAAACAGGATGGTGAATTTGAGAAACATTCTCTCTGTAGTTTAGTCAGATAATTTTTCCATAGGTCTTGAACACATTTCCCTCCTTAAAGTTCAACCTGTGAGCTAAATTAAATTTGCAAATGCCCTATAGAGAGTTTAAAATTGGGTTAATTGTGAGCCTTTAAATTCATAAACTGAACATGACTAAAGGAAAAAAAAAATAAGTCTTCTATGATCTTATTTCTAATCTTTAAGATTAAATTGAAATATCATTTAAGTCATGTATTTAAAGACATCTCCTTTGTACATAATATATACACTGTAAGGTAGTATAGGCTGCCTCATGAACAGAGCATGGATGTTCATAGCTTCACTTTGTCGGTCAACAAGGCATGTGTTTATGATGCAGTACCCTTTGATTTTAGCCCTCTATGTCCATCACTAACCCACTCAATTTGGCAGTTCACAGTCCTTCTTCCTAGAGTTACTACCGGACTAAACAGGCATTAATGTTTGGGTAATCTGGTCAGTTTAAAAGCAAACAAAACTGAAAAAGCCTAAAAACTAAAACTTAAAAAAAAAAAAAGAAAAAACAAATCCTCTTCTCCCTCATCTCTGAACCTTCCTGACTGGCAAGGTAACCTCCTGTTGTTTCACACAAGAGTTGTCTGCCAGCTCTGGGTATAGTGTGCATCTGTTTGTCCCAGCAGTGGTGGTGGTCTGTTACACTGGTGGGCACGCATGTTACTGGCATGACTGTTGGCATGAATCAGCTTGCTCTCCTCCTCCTGGCTTTATATCTTGCCTCACGCTGATTCATATCTCTGTGGTTTAACACTTCCCCCAAGTTCATACTTGTTTAGACAAAGCATGAGTCAGTGCATGTGTTGCAGGCCAGCATTCTGTTTCCTTCTTTCTATTTCTAACCATCATGTTGCTTCTTCAGATATTGCCATACAGAACTTCACTGGCATCTAATTTGTTGTATCAATTTAGAGTTGTGAGTGTAAACATGTAGTGAGTAGCTTGAAACTCTGGTATTCTTAGACCAGCTTCCAGATGCCTTTGTATATTTCCTTTTCCATAGAAACCAGTGATTATTAAAACCCATAAAGTAGTTATTAACTCTGCCTACATTTTCACTTTAGAGTAGCCAGAGGTATGTTACAAATATTGTTAAACATCATGTAAAGTTATATTTTTGAGATACAATTTGAAGTTTAAAGCTCTCATTAGTTGGTCAGAGCAGAAACCTCAGCCAGGAAGGGAGGAGAGGCATGGAGAATGCGGCTGGTACTGGGATCCAGCAGAGCCCTCACTTTGTTGTTGAAAATATGCGTACAACTGGAGGGAATAATACAATAAACCCATCCCCTGCCATAACCCAGCTTCAGCACTTATTAAGGTTCTGTCATTCTTGTGTCCGCTATTCTTTGCCTCCTTTTTTTCTCCTCACACATGACATTACTTCAGTGTGCATCCCTAGTACATACTACATGACACAGTGTAACAGTCACAATACCATTTATAGATCTCCTTGGTTTTCACCAAATGTCATTTTACAGTTGGTTCATTTAAAATCAGGTTCCAAATAAGGTCCACAAACTGAATTTAGTTAGTATGACTCTTAGCTCTCTTTTAATCTATAATAGTTAATGCCTTCTTTTATTAAAAAATGTATGCCATTTATATGTTGAAGCATCTATGTTATTTATTTTATAGAAAAATCACGTATTTTGGATTTGCATTCTTATGGTTTCATTTAACAAATTACACTATCCCCTATTGCTTTAAATTGGTGGTTAGCTCTAGGCATTTGTTTAGATTCAGATTCACTTAGAGGGGGGCAAGAATTCATCATGGAGAGTGCTTTATGCTTCCTATTGTATGGCATCTGTTGTCCCACTTGTGGGGATTGACCAGTGGATGCAGGTTTTATTAGTCTGTGATCTATCCATTGCAGAGTTTTCCATGGACTTGATGGTTTTAGTATTCATTGGTCATTGCCTAGGTTCCAAACAGCAATTTCTTGATTCTGTTATTCCTTCTGCATATAATTAAATGTATTTCTTCTATAAAGAGCCTTTCCTCATTGATGACTTAGTTATCCCTAAATACAATCTGTATGGGAAAGACAGATATCATTATACTGAAAAGTATAATCAATTGGTGCCCTGGCCACATCCTTAGATAACCATTGAATTATTGTTTAAAGCATCATTATAAACTCAAGTTTTTGTTTTTTAAAAAAATATATTTGATGTGTCTCAATCCATTGTAGTCATTACTTATGTCCAAATTTCCCCATCTTAGGCCACTGGGAACTCCTCCAGATTGGTTCCTATGTCCTTCTGGCAAGACCCCATTAGTCTGTGATAGCTTCTTGCTCCCTGGTGCAAGATGACCACCTTGCTCATTTTATACAGTTCCTGCCAGACCTGATTACAGCCACTTCTTTAAGGAGCCCTGTGAACTACTTTTTAATATTTTTTTATTTTTGTTGTTTCATTAGTATAGGTTACTTACATACAATATGACTGTCTACTTAGACTATAAGTATTTTGAGGTTAGATATTGGGGAGGATATGCTGCTGATATTAGTGTGCATTTAAAATCTTATTGCTAGTCTTAGACTGCATTTGTAGGCAAGAGGGTTTTTTTACTGGCAATTTAAATGTTAATGTGCTTTCCACTTTAGTGCTAACAGGTTGTACAGCATAACTGTTTGCCTTGTACTCAATTGGTTTATGGTTTAATCATTTAGACAAGCTTGACAAACATCCATCAAAACCTGCCCAACTTGTTGTACCAAACTGTCTTGCCCTTGGCCTTCTAGTTTCCTGCTTATTAAAGATCAGCAAAGATAAATTGTATGATCAGCCATTTATAAGCAGACATTTCAGATAAGAGCCAGTCAGCATTCTAGCTGCCATACCTCAAATGATGTAAAGGAATGTGGTTTTGATCTTGTTGAGGATCAATGATAAGCATATGTACAAGAGGCTGATGCTATTAGATAACAAATTAGTACTGCAGAAATTCGAGAATAAAATGTGATTTTGGTTAAAAAGGCAAGAGTTGGTAAAAGAAGTGGGACTTAAGATTGGAGTTCCCAATAGTTTAGAATTTGTATAGACAGAAAAAAGAGAGAAGGCATCCTTATATGGTACATTACTGGCAGGAACAAACACAATGTGATTGACAACAATAATCTGAAAGTTTTATGGGCCAGTGGGAGATAGAGTTGTGCCAGAGTAGTAGATGCGATGAGCAGAAGACTGGACATTGAGCCCACATGTTTGTGTTTATTTGATTACCTAGAAAGAATTTTAAGCTCCTAAACTGGAAGTGCTGCTGATAGACTGTGTGTTGGGTGGATTTATTAAGATAGAGCTTGAACAAAGATACTGGTTAGGAAGCATTTGCAGTTGTCTGGGTGTGAGTTAATGCAGCTGTGGAAATGGATAAAAAGAAATGAAACTGAGATATTTCAGAGAAGCATTTTTAAAAGTCTGGTGACACTGAAAATGGGAAGCTTTGGAATGAAGAAGGAAAAGCCATTTTAAATTAATTTAAATTAAATATTTACAGTTCAGTCCCTCAGTCGCACTAGCCAGATTTCAAGTGCTCAGTTAGCTGCACATGGCTAGTAGTTACCATAATGGACAGCACAGATCTCGAACACTTTCTCCATGACAGAAAGTTCTGTTAGACCTGGTTTAGACCTGGCTATCTAAAACAAAATAATGATGCCAAATTATAGAAACGAAGAAGCAGCAGAGTTGGGGAGTTATTCTGTGGAGGAAAGTGAGATTTGATTTTAGACATGTTGCATGTATGTAGACTTTTAACTGAAGTTGTCCAGAGGCAATAGAAAATGCCTAACTACAATTCCGGAGTAGACTTGGGGTGCGGATAGTAGTCATGGTGGGAGCCAGGAGACTGTGTGGGCTTTCATTAGCAGATTGTAGGCAATTGGTAAAGACCTCAGCTAGGCAAGAAATAGGAACAGTCAGAGATAGAAAGGAGAACTGGGAGAGGTTTTATTTGTTTCTTTTTTTAAAGAGAAAATGCAAAGATCAGGACTGTTAGGACACTTAATAGAAGAATCTGTGTTATGAAAAAAGATCACTAGTTTTAGCCAAGTGGAGGTCTTTGCTAGCCAATTAGTTATTTCACTAGAGTGTTGGGAAATGGAATTTGACTGCAAGAAACTAGAGGAGAATGGGAGTGGGGAAGAAAGCCAATGTGTGCAGCTTGAAAGGAAGTGGAAGAAAAGAAAGTGATGTGTTGAGCAGGGTGGCAGGGTCCAATCCCAGGACTTGGTCCCAGGACATCAGAAGAGGAAACACCTCTTGCTTGGTTGAGGGGCTTTTTTCTGATCACAGCCAAGGAGGAGGTGAAAGACTCCAAGAGGAGCATAGAGGAAGGCTGTATGCAGAGAGCTGGTGAGGGACAAGGCACTTTGAGAAATGCTCAGGAGGAGGCTTTTAGTTCTGTGGTGTTTACAGGTGGCTGGGAGTCTCAAAGTACTATTTTGAGTACTGAATTGAAACAATGAAATATAAATGCTATGTATTTGATAGGTCTATTTAGATATTCTGAGTTTCTGAATCTGGAAAAATATTTTATATTGTTTTTTGATTCAGCTTTTTTCTGAGTATTGAGAATACTATATTTAAGAGTTAACCACTAAACAGAGTGGTATCACCCTAAATACTTCTCTTCAAATCTGTTAGCTTAAATAATGAACTTTTATTCACACAATCACTCTCGTGGCTATTTTTCTTTGGTTGAAGGCAGTTATCACCAACCAATGTGTTGTGTGCACTAGAGTAAATTTACCTGAGCACATGTTCTACTTACTCTGAAAGAAATGCTTTGTTTAGGACGCACGTCTGCAAACTTCCTGTTCTAAAAGTTTGAACTGTTCAGTATTGGAGTTGTACAAGAGCAATCATGTTTGTCTTTTTGTTTGTTTGTTTTTGTTGTTTGTTTTTGCAGGTATGAATCTCCAGAAATAGCTCTAAATTGTGGAATAATGTTAAGAGAGTGCATCAGACATGAACCACTTGCAAAAATCATTTTGTGGTCGGAACAGTTTTATGATTTCTTCAGATATGTGGAAATGTCAACATTTGACATAGCTTCAGATGCATTTGCCACATTCAAGGTAACATGAAAACTGTAGAATTCTAAGTATACTTGCAAGTTAGATTAACAGGTGTGCCGTTTTTCCTAAGCCCTCCTAAATCTCTACACACAGCTGCCCTCTAGTGGGAAGAGAGAAGATATATTTTATATGTGTTTGTGTGATTTAGTTATATGCAATGAAGTCACAGCTTAAAGGGGGTGGAAGAGGAGTTAGATTCTAAAATCTTTCTAAGAGACAAAAGTCCTGTATGGTCAAAATTATACTTTTCTGTTAAATTGCCCATTAAGTATGATATACCATATGGTACACATACTAACCAGGTTGTCTCCTGTGTTGGAACATTCTGTAGCAGTTTCTTTGGTGAAACACCAGATGAAGTAGTTGACTCTGTTCAGGGTCCATGTTAATTTAGAATATGCATGTCATTAAATAGTAGAACCACAGTAAGGACAGAGATACCCACACTGTAGACAGGCCCAGGGGAACGGTCGATTCACCTCTTCCCTCTCCTGCTCACGCCAGAGCATATCTGTTAAATGCAGATATGATTCTGTGAAGACAGAATCACCTGCACTATTCAGGTTGTTATGTATTCTCCCTGCACCCCTATCCACCTTACCTCCCTTGTGTGTTTGTGTAAATTAAATACACATGTGATATGAGTCCACTGTACAACATGCAGGCTTTTGTTTTGAGTTGCAGGGTTCTATGCTATTTAAAGTATATATAAAAGCAGTAATCCTTATTAGTTTTTTTCACAATGAGAGCAAGCTTTTCTTTGTTACATTTTCTTATATAAAAATGGCTGACCTTATAAATAAATATTTAGAACTATTTTAATATAACCAGTATTCAGCATACTTACATATACATGACCATGTTCAGAAACCATGAACACAATTACAGTGAGAGGTGGCCACTTTTCTTGGTAAGGGTTCAGTTTTATGGTTAAAAAGAGCCCGTGAGGAATGAGCACACACCTTGGTCTCTGGGTAAATATGCGAGCCTCAGAGTAAAGGCCCTTAATATAGGATGAAAGCCTGAGGATCTGGTCATTAGGGTTTCACATTGAATAGGGTTATAGCATAAGAGGTGCCCAGCAGGCTATTTCCCAAAACCATGAAAGAGGATGTCAGAAGCCTTAAGTAAGACCTCAGATGTTTATATATCAGTGTACAAAGCAAAATGAAATGAATTTGAGATTATAACCTAGAGTGGTCAATATGATGTCTTAGGTGTCACCGCAGTTGGTGGGATAGGACTCATGATTAGAATACATCGACGGAAGGGTGTGCCCCATTCAGAAGCAGCAGACTCGGCATGGAGGGAGGTGTAGCAGCACCATGTGTCAAGGAGAGATTCCCCTGTGTGGAAGGACAGCCAGGAGCCCGAGAGTGGCAACACTCTGGGCACATGAGGGTGAGGGAAGAGGATTGAGGAGCAGCAGTGGTGTGGGAGAATGCAGCGAGACCCCTGACCACGTGGAGGACATGCTCCTGGCACAGATGGCAGAAGTGGCGCAGGTGAGAGAGATGTGCTGACTATATGCCAGAATGTGATTTGCAGTGTCTGACAAAGTCTTGATTGGCCTTGCTGATGATAGGATTTCAGTTATTCTCACCAAGGAGAAAATGGTGGTGATAGAATCACTGCAGGCAAAGCAGCCCTGTCAGGTCATGGTAGCCAGAGAGGAAAAGACTAGGCAGCCAGGCAGGTCTTCTCTGCTTAAAAAAGGGATACTTCACAGCCTGAGCCAGAGTGACACCCTGTCACTACTAAGAAAATACAAAGAAATTAGCTGGACAACTAAAATATATATATATATATATATATATATATATATATATATATATATATATATTTATATATTTATATATTTATATATATTAGCTGGGCATGGTGGCGCCTGCCTATAGTCCCAGCTACCTGGGAGGCTGAGGCAGGAGGATTGCTTGAGCCCAGGAGTTTGAGCTTGCTGTGAGCTAGGCTGATGCCATGGTACTCTAGCCCAGACAACAGAGTGAGACTCTTGTCTCAAAAAAAAAAGGGAGGGGTGGGGGATACTTCATTAAACAACGAAGCATTCTAGGGGAGAGCTCTAGGAGAGAGCGCTGAGGGGCAGGTGTGGACTCTTGTGTCAGGTGCTCTTGAGTCCACAGAAATGGGGAGCTTATGAAAGAGGCCCCTGAAGAGAGAGCTCACCAAGAAACAAAATGAAGCAGAGCCTCCAACCAAGAGAGAGAGGCACAGCCCTATCCCCGTGACCTCAGGGTGGCTAAGCTACCAAATAGACTGGAGCTGCCTCCCCATTTTACCTTAGGAGAATCTGCAGCCAGAGCAAGGAGAGGGGCCAGGAGGGGCAGCGGCACAGCTACTAGCAGAGGCACGGACAAGAAAGAAAGGGATTGCTCCTCTCCTTCCTTGCTGGGTCCTCATCACAGAGGGTATTTTTGTAATGGAAAGGGAGACCAAATGTGTGGTTCATGTTCTCCTTGGAGAATGTGGCAAAGCTCCCTTCCAAAAAGTGTTCTACACACAAAAATGTTCAAAGAAATGCAGTTCATTCATAACCCTGGATTTAAACCCCCTGAAATAGGTACTGAGTCTTAAAAGGAAGTTAGAAACTACCTGCCCTGAATGTCAAAGATTCATAGCTTGAATGGATGGATACTGAGCTGGTAAGCCAGATGGCCAATATTTGTTAATGATTTTTTTTTTCTTTTTTGAGGAATTAGGGAGAATGGGGGAGGGGCATTAGAAAACCAACAAATATATTTCCAATTATCCAGAATAAAAGAAGATAGGTTCCCTCAGAGAGACTGGTTGGAGCTTGGGTCTTGATGCTATACCTGTGTAAGTTTCTAGAAAGTATTTCTAAAGAAATGATTTCTGACCATTTTAGAAAGGAAATTGTGTCCCCACAGCCAGCATGGGATCACTAAGAGTAAGTTCAGTTCTACTGATCTCATAGATGCCAGTGGATCAGGGAGAGGGTGGTTTGCCTGGATTCAAACCATCTCTGCTGCTGATTTAACCTCCACTTCTTCATCTGTTAAAATGCGGGTAATAATACAATCATGTCAGAGTCATTGCACCTCCACACAGTATGTATGCAGTAAATATCAGCTATTAGAATTATGCCTTCATGATGAGGATATGCTAGATACGGAATAGTTCTACAAATCTGTTCTCGTGGAAGCAATTTTAGAAAGCTGAGCTAGACACAGTTTCAGTATAGTGATTCACAGCTAGTTGAATGCCATATTCATCCACTGTTGGCAAATGTATTAGCATCACCTTGGAGAGAAACTTCTAGTAGAACTCCACTGGGCTCTCCCCACCCAGCCCATCTGAACATTTTTAATAATAATTAGAAAAAAATGGTGACAAGGCATACTTATCCAATATGTAGATGCTAGCCACAAAGGGAAAGATAGCAGATAACAGTGAATCCTAAAATTTATGATGATCCAGAGAAGCCAGAATATAACAGGATGAAATTAAATACAGATACCTGAGGTCTTCCACTGGTGGACCCAATTGTATAAATATCAGATGGGAGTAAGGCATAATAATAATAGTTAAAACTAAACGAAGTAATTACTAAGTGTGATAATTACTAGAATGTAGGTCATTTCATCTCATACTTAACCCTGTGAAGGAGGTATTGTTATTATCTCCTTTACAGATGAGGAAAATGAAGCCTATTGATATTGAGTGAAGTCAGAATTTGAATGCAGGCAGGCTGACTGCAACACCCACTCTGAGTGTACAATTCTGAATATGACAGTAAAATGAAACAGTGTGATGATGCTGCCCTCAGAGCTCCTTGTGACAGCACATTGTGTAACCTAAGGAGCTAATTGATGGTCTCACTCCACTATAAGCTTATCAGGTAACAACACATAAATGTGTTCCATTCCAGGCGCTACACTTTAAGAGGCACATAGACAAATAGATGACTTTCAGAAGACAGTAGATGGTGAGGGGGACTCAGAACCCTGTCATTCGAGGAGTGGTTAAAGGAACTGGACGTATTTAGCCTGGAGAAGAGAAGACTCGGTAGGGGCTTGCCATGAGAGTACTACTTGTATTTGAAGTGGGGTCCTAAAGAAAATGGACTAAGCATATCTGTTGGCTCTGATAGTTTCTGGAAAGAACTTGAGGATAGGTTTGACTCTAGCTCAGGAAGAACTTTCTAACTATAAGAGCTCCAAAGGTGAACTAGCGACACAATTGGAAGAATTGAGTTCCTTGTCCTTGGACATAGTTGAACATCAAGTAAGAAACGGGGCCGAATAATTTGCCAAGGTGAATGTGAAAATAAGCCCCCCAGTTTAGCAGTGTTTCTTCAGGGGTTCCAGGGCTGTTTGTCACATGATGTTTGGGCCCAAACTCAAACTTTTAGGAAGCTTTTTAATTCAGCCCACCCCAAAAGTTGGCTGCTCAGTCTGCTGGACTTGGTAAATGATCCCTGGTCTTTTTCAAAGTTATGCCAGGGCGGTGGGGAGACTGGAATTCAGATAGGTGGGAGATTAGAGATCCTTTTCTTCTCCCCTCTGCTGACTGACAGCACCTCTGCTGGTCTCAGATTACATGTACCCTGTCTGATCGCTGACTGGATTCTGACTGCATGCCCTTTGCCCTTCATTTTCTATTCTGTTGGTTTCTAAGGAGCCCCAGCCCCATCCCTGCACCCTGCACTGAGCTCTCCAGAGCTTTTAGCTCTAGCTGCTAGACTGGTTAAAGGAGTGGTTAAAGAAACTGAATATCTCTCAGCAGATAGAGGCACTGCCCAAGTCCCCATCTCTTACTTTTCCCAGTTTAATGTTAGCCTTATTCTCAGTGCTGGCTCTTAATAGTTGCTCCCTTCCTGCTAGTGCTTCCCCCAGCACACCCACCCCTTCCTTCTTAACTTCCTGCTGTGCGTTGGGTCCTACTCCCACCTCGGCAGTCTCGGAGCGCCCCCTTTCAGTCTCTCATATGCCACGGCCATTGAGACTTGATTCCTAGTTGGCAACAGTTTCCTGAGTTTCCAGATGATAACAAATAGAATCCTCCCTAGAGGGGGGTTTGGAGGTCCTCCTTTTAGTGTGTGGCCCCCTGTGTGCCTCTTTTTCTTTTTCTTTTTTTTTTAGAAGCCACCATACTTTGGAATCAACTCTGAGCCTCTTGCTCCTACTTGAGATGTCCTTCAGAGTGAATAGTCACTTTAATCAAACATTTAGTAAAAATCTTCTGTGGATCATGTTTACACCTAGAAGACCTTTGCTGTATAGAGTAGACACTTTCTACCTACCTATTCTTAAGAATCCAACCCCAGTTCATAGCCAGCATCTCTTAAGACCCCTCTCCCTTGGCATCTTCTTTCATCAGACTATGATAGAACAACAAGCACGTGGGTTCCTTCCACTGCACTTCCTCATACTGGCCTCCAGAACGATTTAGTCACAAAAAAATAGAAGTGACACTCAATCTTGCATGGATCCTGATACACATTAATCCCTTAATTCACGTATTCATTTGTTCATTCACCATGTCTCAGAGTGCCTGCCTAGGGTGCTGGGCATTTGGTGATGAACCGTACAGCCAAACCCTGCCCTTGTGGCACTTCCAGAGGTGGGCACCAGCCATGAACAAACATAATAATGTGCTAAAAGGTGGTTAGTGCTCTTTAACAGGCATGTATTAAATGCCATCAGTGCTTAATAACATTCTCCTCCAAGTCTTCATTGTCCTCTCCTTCACATCTGTCCCCATGGACCAGTGGACTAAGATAATATAAATTCTCCTACCGCTGTCCTCTTCCCTATAGGAGAAACCTTGTAGCACCTCTTGGCAGATTCTTGGGGGTACACAAACTCCAGGTTTTCTAATTTTGCCTATTTAGTCCTCAAGGAGGATTTGGGAAAAAATGGGTAGGTCCTTCCTGGGCACCCCTCTTATAATCAGGAAATATGATACATACCCTTTCCAGCAGTGTGAACAACTGTAAATCTTTGGGGTTGGGTTAGAAACCTTCTTAAAAGCATACTTTGAAGATTGCGTAATGTGATATTTTTGCAGGTAGGCTCCCTGGTTTTATTAGTTCTTTCACAGATTTATTAAATATTAAGCTCTTACTATGTGCTGGGCACTGCATAGGTGCTTGGGATTCAAAGGTTAGTAAAAAATAGATATGACCCTTGTATTTGTGGAATTTATAGACTAGCACAAGAGAGACTTCACTCAGATAATCCCACAAACAGATATAAACTCACAGCTGTGACCAGTGCTTTCATGCTGGTGACCTGTCAGGAAGGGCTCCCTGTAGAAGTAATGTTTGAGCCAAGGTAGGAGGGATGAGTACTAGGTAGCCCGGCAGGGGGGAAAGCCTGTTGTTATGGAGGCCTTTTGGGAAAAGATGTTAATGGAAGGTAGGTAACAAAAGAGTCCCTACAAAGTCTCAGAGACCTGACAGATCCCTACAAGGGAACTTGAGTTGCTGCGACTTCCACGTTTGTTTTACTGTGGAAAATTACCTAGAGTATTTCTCAAGACCAGTGTTAAACTTCAACATACTTCAGGAAACACTAGTTCATTATAACCTGGGCAACCTCAGGAAAGAAGACAAGTTAAGGAAAGTCAGTTTGGAGAAAGGAGATTATTACACTAACCTCTGTAGTAGTGGTGCTGAAGGGACTTAATCATTAGTTCTCCAGGTACTGACTGGGCGTTCCTGCTGTCGCCTGTTTTCATTCTCTTTCCCACCTGGTGAGAACAAGACCTAGTCCATTGTGAACTTGTAGGTCCTTGAAGGCAGGGATCATATCTCTTTGTCTTTGAAGCTCTAGCACCTAGAACTTTACCTGGCACATAGTAGATGTTTCTGAATGACTGATCCTCGAGTTGTTTCCTGGGAAAGGTATGGGGTGAGGCATTTCATGATAATGCAGATTTGGGCCATAGGTCAAACTAATTGTTAATCCTACATTTTTATAGCATTATTTTGCTTACATAGAGACTAATGCTTATATAGGGGGCTTTTAAAGAAACATTCTATCTCTGAAAAAAAGATTACATTAGATATAAAACTGAAAGTAATTAAATTTAGGAGGAAGAAAATAGAACCTCTGATACTTTTTCTAATAAAAGAAATTTTCTCTTTCTCTACCAGGAGCACTAAATGGGTACACGATTCTGTTTGACATTTACCACTACTGTTAACTTATTTCGCTATAATTCTTTAGTCCTTTTCTTTTAGTTTATGTTTTTATTGCCTTATATGTTTGGTTTTTTGTTTTCCTTCTAAGAGCTATAGATTCATGCCTAATTATAATCATTAAAATTGCAATTTCAAATGATGAATGATTTTATTTGGTCTATAAGAATTCTCTATAAGAATTCTCTGATTCTCTATAAGAATCAACATTTTCGGTACAATTCATGCTCAAGTGTTAAATATAGTAACTTTTAACAACAGTTTTTATCAGGTAAAATGGCGTGGAATGTTTTAGGGTTCTCTTTTCTGAAAGAATTTGAATGGAGAGCAACAGTAAAAACAAATTTTCTTTTTTTAGGATTTACTTACAAGACATAAGTTGCTCAGTGCAGAATTTTTGGAACAGCATTATGATAGAGTAAGTATATGAAATACAATTTCTAAATAACACATTGTAACTTTTGTTACCAGAAATGAAAGATTTAAACTAGATTTTGTACCAGAATATGTATTTTGCAGATACGATGTTTTTAAGTGGTGATGTAATCATTTCTCTACTGAAATAGCTTACAGAGTGTTACTTGGTCAGAAGCAGATTTTTTTTTAAGCCAGTCAAATTTAGCAATGGGGGGGGCGGTTATATACCAACTTAGTGACACCAGTGTTAATAAAAGCAGATCTTTTTCATTGACACATTGCCCCTTGCATCTTTTCTTGCTTTGAAAGAGAAAAATAGAGCATTTTTCTGCTGAATAATAGCACAGTTAAGATAATATGAAAATATTATCTGACTTTTTAACTTTTCCTTCCTTTCCATCAGTCGCCCCACATCCCTGCTGCATACAAACAGAGGGCGGCAGGCGCTGCTGAGGGCGTGGGAGCAGCACTGGCAGAGGAGACAAAGCCCGCTCTGCTCCTGCCCCGCTGCTAACTTCTCTGTGGCCGTGGCCATGGTAGTTAACTGCTTGGGGACTTAGAAATCTGTCCTTATTGCAAAATGAGGACATGGGACTAGCCTTCCAGTGCTGAATCAGTGTCAGGCATTCCTGGTAATGGTGTCCCCCGGAGATTTATAAATGATTCTCAGAGTGCTTTGATAACTTAATTTCCTTAGACCAGCACAACTGCCCCTAGGGCTAAAGTGGGTTCTGCTTTCCTCTGGAGGGTCTTCTCAGATGCCCACAGGCAGTCTCTCCTGCCATAGTGGTTTAACTACAAGTTGTCCAAGACTGATAGGTACCCTTAGAGAAATTAGAACAATAACAATCCACTCAAAATCCCACGAGATTTGGGTTAGGTTTTAATTCTTCCAGCAGTACGTTTGAATTTTTGAAATTCTAAGTATTGTTAATACTTTATTGTTCACTTTACTATTCAACTAAGTTATAAGATTCTTAGAGACAAAATAACATGTTTTCTCATTCTTTTGTGTTCTTTCTCCCTGACTTGCCCTTCTCCTCCCAGCAGCATCATAGCACAATGCTGACTCCATATTAAGGCCTTCCTAAATAGCTTCATAAATGGTTTCAGTGTCACTGATGCTTTATTTTTATTTCTGCACATGTATTTGGATATGGGTGTGTTTCTTTTTGAATGTTTGCTGGTTTAAAGTGGCAGCACTGTCATTTCATTGGGCCTTTTTACACTAATTAGAAATATGGGCTTCAGTATCAGACTGCCTAGATTCCGGCTACAAGTCCCAGCCCTGCCATGTGCTAGTGAGATCTCGGGCAGCTGCTTCATGTACCCTCTGTGCCTTCAGGATCTTCAGCCCTAAAGAAGGCTCATAGTAGCACTTGCCTGCTGGGGTCAGTGTGGGGATTAGATAAGAATGTGTATGTGAAGTGTGTGGCACAGTACCTGGAACATAGGAAGCATTTAATAAATGTTAGCTAATTTATTATTATGACTACATGGTCTCAAGGATTTTTTTAACATACTGGTATCTCATTTTAAAGCCTACCAAAGCCAATTTCCAAGAAATTTACTATAGGCAGTGAAATCTGTTTAATCTTGCAGGAAAATAGTTTCCTACCTGTTATTATTAGTGGATGACATCATTTAACAGGATTTTAGAAGAATGTATGTGAGGCAACTAACAGGGAGAAGCAAAGTGAGGGATATATATGGGTAATTTAAATAAATTACCTGAGGTAAGATTATTACACAAAAAATGCATGCTCCAAACTCCTGTATACTTTGGCACTGAGCTTTCTAATAATAACCAAAGCATAGAAAGAAACAAAATCAACTAAAAAGATATTTACAATATTTGTAAAGTAAATTATATATGCTGGTTGTTGAAAAGAAACATAGCCTTTTCTAGCACTGGGACCTAAAACCAATTTCTCCCATTGTCCTTCTTAAAGCGGAGTCAGATTGCAGTGTTGTGTCATAGACAGTTACCGTGGTTGACACCACAGTAAGTACAATGCTCAGTGGAAGTGCAGTTCCCTCAGAGCAAGTCTTGGAGTTTCCTAGAGGTGTGTGGGGTGAGGGGGAGGTGTCTAGGTTTGCTCCTTGACCTCTGTCCTAATCTAGAGAGAAAATCTAATGTGTCTCGGGAAAACATGGACTACTCTGGACATACTCTTCATACAGTTCCCCGTGAAAAATTTCGTACAGCCAAGCTTATCCAAAGAATTATGCAGCAGAAAAGCTTAACTTGGATTTTCTGTCAAGAACTTGGGATGCACATATTCTGCGTTACTGATTAAAAGCAGATCCAGTTGTTTTGATCAGTTTAACCACTTCGGTATACGAGCGTCGACTGTAGTCAGCAGCCACAGATGAACATGCACGTTGACTTTAGCCAACAGCCATGATACGACTTTTCTAATTTTTCATTTATCAAAATAAAATTATGAACATTTAAAAATAACATAATAAACATATATGTATATGTTACCTACTCTGATTTACATCACAAGTAAAGCTGCCTGTAAAGTAAAACAAGCTCTCAGTGCTTTAAAGCTTTCCTCATCACACAAGAGCAAAACGGATTCATCGTCAGTGCGCAGCACAGACTGTCGTGTGGACTGTGAGTGCTGGCTGTGGGCGAGGTTTCGCAGCCGGTGAGTGCCGTACTGAGGTAGTTAATGATTTGAGGAGAAGGTAGAGTTAATAGCTTTTCTGAAAAGAGGGAAATCTAACTTGCTTGCATATTAAATAGATGGCCATCCCACCTGTGCCTGGGATGTGTAGGCATCTGGGTCAGCTCTAAACGAAGAGGGCCAGATAATAAAGAGTTGAGGTTTTGTGGGCCCTGCAGTCTCTGTCTGCTCACCTGTCTCTTGCAAACAGTCACAAACAATACATAAATATATAAAAGAATTCATTTTCAGTAAACAAATGAGCATGGCCGTGTTATTTGTGAAAACAGGCAGCAGGCTAGATTTGGTTCTTGTGGTCTTAGTTTGCCATCCCCCACTCCAGACCACAGATGAATGGCTCCTGAGGACCCATCCTAGAGCGTGGACATGTGTAGTCGTCACACAGATAGATGACAACGCTGGCATCCCCTCGAACTCACCATGACCAGTGAAAAGTCTCAGGAAAGCTCCAGTCCAACAAAGTCACACTAGTTCTGCAAACTTTTGGAATGTTCTAAACCTCCTCAGTTTAAACAAACAAAAAGTATATATAAAATCTTTACACTTAACTGGCCTTCTCTACTGGTTTTGAAGGGTAGCCTGGCCCCTGTGTCTCCGTCATTTTTGCTTCCTGGTTTCCTACTTTACTCAGCTTCTACCCCTTACCATTCCAGGGACGCTGTTCTTGCTAGTGACCACCATTTTGGAGATTAGTGGACACTAATCACTTCTTAAATTTGCTGTATTCTGCCCTCCCAGGTCTTCACTCATGCTGTGCCCTTCCTTTCTTACCCTCAAGACTCTCTTTTCCCCTCCCCATTTCTGAATGAAATCCTTCCCGTCGTCAAGCTTGAGCCTAAGTCCCACCTTTTCCGGGACATCTGCCTATAACAGATGTGCTGAATTGCTCCTCTCTTCTGTTTTTAATTATTTTCTCTCCTTGCTTGGTATCTTGAAAGAACAGGTAACTTTCGTCATTGTGCTTTGGACAAATTGAGTTCTTGTTTATAAAAAATATGAATAACACAAGAAATGAGAGCTGATTCAACAGTGGGGAAGCCACGGGCGGGGGAAGGGAGTTATGTCTGGGCATATAGAATTGGGTGACAGGGGACTAGATTTGCGATCTCCATGGGCTTTCCTGGAGCTGGGCAGGGAACAGCGGGTGTCACTTTGAGCCCATCAGAGGAATGTGTGAAAGAGACCACGATAGGGGCGCCAGGGCCACCATTGGCCTTCATGGTATTAGAAGTTTATACTCAAGCTTTACGATGTTATCTACCATTTTTTTCCTCGATAACCCTGATATATGTTTTCTTATCTCTTAGTTTTTCAGTGAATATGAGAAGTTACTTCATTCAGAAAATTATGTGACAAAAAGACAGTCACTCAAGGTATGGCAGACTATTTTGTATTATTTATTTCTCTTCACCCTGTGTTTGAAATTTGGATTTGGGGAAATGGAAATGTTCTAGTTTGGGTCTCAGACCTTTGAGGGGAAATACATTTGCTCTTAGCCAGGATTTCTGCAGAAAGGAACAAGGTTCAGCAGTGAGCCGTGCAGAGCAATTGCCCAACTCCTTGTTAAGGAAGAGACACCAAAAGGGAATGGGCTGAAGTTTGAAGAGGACTTTATCTCCTAATATGCATTACTTTAGATTTTGAGGCATATTTTTAAAACTTAGGGTCATATCAGCTAGATGAAAGCACTGCTGGTATTTTGCTCCCTGGGCTGCTATTTGAGGGGAGGGCACAGGACAGCAATGTAAGTGTGACGCTGCGAACCGTGGACAGGCTTCACTGCTCTGTGTCAAATAGGATATCCATTTGCAACTTGAAAATGTTAAATTGAAGAATTAAACTCTAAAACAGGTTGACAAACTACAGCCCATGGGCCAAGTCCAGCCAACTGCCTGTTTTTCTAAAGTTTATTGGAATACAGGGATGCTCATTTATTTACATATTGTCTGTGGCTGTTTCAGGATACAACAGCAGATTTTAATAATTGCCTCAAAGACCATGGCCTGCAAAGTTTGAAATATTTACCACCTGACTCTTTATAGAAAAAGTTTGCTGACCCTGTGCTCTGGGATATTCTTACAGGAGTTAATAAATGCACACACCGCATTCTGTCAGTAAGCAGTGCTGACAGGAACTCTAGATGGAATCACAAAGGACTTGGGGAGGAAATCCTAATTCTATTTAATTTCTTGCCAGGTCCATTGTAAATCCTCCTCTGCCCAGAGTTCTCTTCCCTTCCTACTTTGAGGGCATTTCCCTTGATACCTTATCTTTCTGTGGAAAGACACTAAAGGATACTAAGAGCATCTGTAAATACTTTGTGTCCTTTGATAGAATGTTCTCTGTCATCTCAATTTCCAGTCAAATCCTTTTCACCTGACCAGCTACTTCCTTCTTTGCCCAAAGGGCTGCAGCTGTTGCCGTCAGGGATCAGTCACAGCCACAGCTTAGAAATGCACCGCTACTGATACAGTCCTGTCAGGCCCCAGTGATTTCTACTAATTGCTATTGGTTGGGCCTGGCCTCACAGCCATCCTCAGGATACTTACCCTACTCCCCTCTCCAGGCATCCTGGCTATAGATGATCATCTGGTGCCCTGTTAGCTGAACTTCCGGCAGCTCTTGGAGGAGTTTGTCCTCCCCGTACATTGGGGTGATAGACCGGATGTTCCCAGGGTCTTTCCCGTGCTGTGATCCTCTGCCAAGACATTCCACTCTCCCTAGTGGCCACACAAACACACACAGCTCAATGGAGTCAGTAGCTTTTAGCACCGAGAAGGCCATACCAAATTGCATAGGATAGTAGCTTGTAGGGGCAGGGCAAGGGGAATGGAATTTATTGGCAAACCAGTAAACTTTGACCAAATTGTGGATTCTTGGGCTGCTTGGATAAGGAGACAGGCTTTCCAGACCCTTCTGCCATTCAGAATGACCAACATGAAAAAGAAGGTTGAGACCTCCATCTGCAAGCCCCTAGGAGTAGACGTGAAGCAGCTCACTCGTCCTGCAGTTTGTGTTAGTGGTGACCACGTTGACTACCCGTGAACACGTGGAGTAGTTTCAGGACCAGTGGTATTTTAAAGATGGATTTTAATATGAACTCTTTTTTATGGCCACATTGACATTTATTTATTCCTATATTTATTTTGCCAGAAAATTTATATTTCCCAAGCAAGACTTCAAGTTTTTTATTTTTATGTCAAAAGAAATTTAAAGAATTAACCAGTCATCTTCCTTCAGACAACTGAACTGAAATAAGCCATTTTCAGATTTTCTTTGGTTTCTGTGATAGGAAATGAACACCATGAAACGTATAAACTCTTTCACATGATTCTAACTTGAGTCTTCATGATAGTAGATACTGGTTGCTTCTCACCTGGACAAGAATTAGATTTTGTGATTCAGGTTGACGTGAAGCCTGAGCTTTTGAGTTCTTCCTACAGATTCCTCATAAATCCTAAGTATAGGTTTGTTTTCTTACACACCAGATTATTTTTTAATATGATGACAAGCTACTTTTCAAGAGATCAGTTATCTAGAGCATACCCAGGAACTGAAAAAGGAAGGAACAAAAGCAATAAAACCTGAGACACAGAAGCTCTGTTCATGCATTTTCCTTCCCATAGACCGCGCTCCCCGTCTCTCCAGACACAAATCTAACACACGCTTTGCACGTGTCAACACTTAGTGTTCACTACGCTTTTATGAGATATAGGCACTATTCTCCACCCCTATTGTACAGATGATGAAACTGAGGCACAGAGAAGTTAAGTAATGTGCTCAAGGTTACAGAGCTGACAGGAGGAGGGACCAGGATTGGATCTCAGGGAGGCTGGCACCAGGGGCCAAGCTCTCATCTGCTCTCTGCTCCCACCTCTGTCCACGAGGACAGCGGCTCGGTGCCTACTCCACGGAGGCTGTGCAGCCTGCACACTCAACCTTGACTAGAGCTTGGCATGTTGGCAACCTGAAGTGACTGCTGGTTTTTGAAAAAGAAAAGTCTAGAATAAGCAGTGGCAGTTTTAAAATTACGAGCTTATGTAGTATAATCAACTCTACAGAAATCAGTAAACCCTGAAGTAAACACAGATGTTTTTTAGCTTAATTGATATCATTAGTGATGATGAGGAGTCAATAAGAAAAATTGGATTATCTTCAGGATACTTTGTTGAAGAAGGAACAGAAAAGCACTCACTTTTATAAACCTTTTTGAATCAAGATATCAGTAAATAATAACTTCGGCATGTATAGGGGTGAGTATATGGAAAACTTTGGACACAAGCCCCTTTATCCTGTTAAGTGCATCTAAATAAAATGTTAAAATAGTAAAATTTTTTTATATTAAGCTTAGGTTTATGATTAACAGGAATCATCAATGACCTTCCTTCTGTACATTTTCTTTATTTCTTTTTAGTGAGCTAACACAAATGCACATTTAAAGAGTAGGCTCTGACAGGCTCTGATCCTGGGCCAAAGGTGCCTTGAATGTCCTCCACAGAGAGCAGTGTCAGGTTTACTGTAGATTTAAGCTCCTAAGGGAAAGGTAGGTTGGTATTCAAATGGCAGAGAATAGACACTTGATAGCTTTTAGATCATAATTCAGTTCAGTTATGAATCTTTTGAGTGCCTGTCCATTTCTATGCTTAATAATGATTATAAAATGGATTATGTTTTTTAACTTTGCTTTTTCTTTAAATCTTAATGATAACATAAGAGTAATTGTTTAATGTCTTCTCAGCTTCTCGGCGAACTACTATTAGATAGACACAACTTCACAATTATGACAAAATACATCAGTAAACCTGAGAACCTCAAATTAATGATGAACCTTCTACGAGACAAGAGTCGTAACATCCAGTTTGAGGCCTTTCACGTTTTTAAGGTAGAGTACTAAAACCATAAACAATATTTTCCTCCAGAGTTGTTAATCTCCTTTCATTTACAAATTACTGAAATATTATTAGCTTCATTTTGGTAATCTAAGTGATACAGTTCAGTCCATTGTCACATTTATGTGGTACAGCATTTAAACAGAAAGACTCAGACAGGGCATACCGTTTGGCTTTGGGAACAAGGAAGTTTTATTTATAGAAGAGTGTCATTTATCTTCAGCATAGAAGATTATTAATGACAAAAGCATTTTTGTTTGTTTTTGAGACAGAGTCTTGCTTTGTTGCTCAGGCTAGAGTGAGTGCCGTGGTGTCAGCCTAGCTCACAGCAACCTCAAACTCCTGGGCTCAAGCAATCCTTCTGTCTCAACCTACCGAGTAGCTGGGACTACAGGCATGCGCCACCATGCCCGGCTAATTTTTTCTATATATTTTTAGTTGGCCAATTAATTTCTTTCTACTTTTAGTAGAGGCGGGGTCTTGCTCTTGCTCAGGCTGGTTTTGAACTGACCTTGAGCAGTCCACCCCCCTTGGCCTCCCAGAGTGCTAGGATTACAGGCGTGAGCCACCGCACCCGGCCACAAAAGCATTTATTAATGCTTTCCATGGAGGTTTTCTTCTTAAAATTCAATCTGACCTCCTATGCTCAGAAATAATTTCTGCTTATTTTATTGTAAAATCAAAATCTATGTTTAATACTAACCAATGTGTTTCAGGGCTGGCATAATGAGTTTGTCAGTCCCATTTGTGCTGAAACATGTAATTGTTATTTTTTCTCCAAAGTGTAAAATAAGGTCTTCTAAAGCAAAAACTGACTACCCTGACTTCACCACCTGCCCCAGGACAGCATCGGATGTGTGCTTTTGTGTTCTGTTACTGCAACTCGGGTATCTCTCTGTGTCTTGTTCTTTCTCCGTGACTTATGTGGATTTCTCTCCATACAGGTGTTTGTGGCCAATCCTAACAAGACACAGCCCATCCTAGACATCCTCCTCAAGAACCAGACCAAACTCATAGAGTTCCTCAGCAAGTTTCAGAATGACAGGACCGAGGATGAGCAGTTTAACGATGAGAAGACCTATTTAGTTAAACAGATCAGGGATTTGAAGAGACCAGCTCAGCAAGAAGCTTAATTTCCAATAAACATCTAAAATATTAAATCCAAATTCAGCGTTTGCTGTTAGCTATTCAGCATCAGGCACTCTTATCGATTCATGAGGAACATTACTGCTAATCTGCTGTTAAGTGAACGGTTTTTCATTTTACCCTTTTGTTTTTCAGTCCAGGTTGGAGATCGTAGCTGCTGCCGCTTGCACACTAGGGCACATGTGGGCTTTTTCTTGATCTTTGTGTCATTTCAGAATTCAAAGACTCCATTTGCTACAGGAGTTCTAAACACAGCTGGGTTCACGAAGACAAATGTATAGATGAGAGTGTCGTTTGGGGAAGAGGGCATTGATGTCATCAGATTAAACTTAAGTGTTCACATTCGTCTTTGTTGAAGATCTGAGCGCAGTGTGGCATGTGCACACCTGGTATCTTGCGTCAGATTGTGCTTCTTCGCCGAAGGAAATCAGAGGGGAACTGTGTCCAGGATGTGAGCTTTTAGGGCAGATAAAGTTGACATGCGAATAAATTGATACTGAAACTTAGCAACTTCTCAAAAGTGTGAAGCTTCATATGGAAAATGTATATATGCTTTTCACAGCTTTCTAGAATTTTTTGACATTTGATTTTCTTGAGACTTGTAAACCTGGATATCTTGAAGGGTATTCGTTAATTTTACTTTTTGGAGGCATTTTAAAACAGTAGAGCTAGCAATACCTTGGCATTTCATTTCAGCACTGCTTACAGGTTTCTTTTGTATATAATTCTTAGAATGCTCATTTCTTTTAAATGGTTTAATTTGTACAGCAGAGGAATGTTATTGTAGTAGTATGTAACTATTACCTAATACTGAGTTTTTGCAAAAAAATAAATGAATGCTCAAATGTAATTGAAATACGTCAGATCTCATGAAAATGCTGATTTAACACTTAAGTATCACAGCATTAAAAGAAAAAAAGGAAACCAATCCTTTGTATTCAGTTACCTAATGGGATGCCATCAACAAGCTGAAATACAGCCCTGGAACTCAGTCAGCCACACTTTCCTTCATAATATTGGCCTTATCATTTAAAATGAGTTAGGAATTTGCCAGATCCATGAATGATAGAGATTATGCTAAATTAATGCTGATTCTTTGTGTGTGTGGGAAACCTCTGTAGAGCACCTTTTCTTTCTTAGAGTAAGTAATCCAGTACAATAGTTGTGAAACTGAATAATTAAAACTTTGGCTTCTCTTAGGAAAAGAAGAGTTCCTAGTCATAGGTGTCCTATGGGGAAATTTATTTTTTTTAATGTCCTGTTCCTTAATGCTGCAAATTATCAGTATTTACAAAGTAACTGATTTTGCACCACTTTTTGTTACTGTGACCACGGCAGAACAATGTCTCCTAGACTCTATCTATGTAAAGTTATTAGAATGGTATCTGTTCATCTTAGTGATACGAAGATCACAACTAACAACTTACAAATCAAAGTTTGCCAGTTCAAATTCAGCATGGCTATAGCTGATTAAGAAATTGATATAATTACTCTTTGCTAGCCTCTCTTACTAATTGAATTATTTATCAGCCAGTAAAATGAGCCTCCCAATTGATATTTCAGCAGGTTTTAAAACCTCCTTCAAAGAACCAGTTAAGAAAATAGCTCCAGAAAATACAGACATATTTTATTCCGTTTAATTAAAATGGCAGTCTACATTATAATTGGTTTCCCTGAGACTGTCTTTAACAGAATCTGTGTGAAGTAATTCATGTTTTTCTTCTGAAAGTAGGGAAAGCAATCTAATTTCCTTGAAAAGAAAATCTTGAATGTTTAGGCAGGCAGACTTGGCCGTGATGTTGCATTCTGGCTCTTGTGGCGTCGTGCTGTGTGCATGGAATTAGTGTGAAAACATTGATGACACCAAGTGGAAGAAATGTCTCCTTGCCAAGCTAGTTCTTAGAACTTAAACAACAAAAATCTTCCACTTTGGTAATTACGTGGTAACACTAGAGCCTTTTACATGGGAGACAGTGAGGGGTGCAGTGTGTCAAAGAAAACAGTAATGTGTTACTATTTTGCATTGGAATCTGAAGGTAGTTAAGACTTTCTGGGTTTTGTTGTTAAAGCAATGTGAAAACACTCAAAATTGAAAAATTACATTTGAAGTTATGCTCATTTAATATATTCATATTACCAAAACTATTATACTGGAAGTGGTTTCTTTTTGTGTTATAAAGGTTTAATTTTACATAAGGCAGTTACTTAATGTGATTTTTTAACCCTTAAAAAAAAGTGGAGATGTATACATTTGTTAACAATGCCATGAAAGCATTTTCTCCTGAGGAAAAGTGATTTCTTATCAGAATATCTGGCTGGCCCTGTAATTTAAATTAAAATAAAATTTTGGAGAAACAGCATTGTCTGTCTTTATGATGCATTTTAGACAGTTGCATTCATGTCACTGTGAACAGTGCTCAGGAGACATGAGTATGAATTTTGTCACGTGCTGAAAAGGAACCAGTTAATTACACTCTGTGTCTTTTTCCCCATTCAAGGTTTTATGTGACAGAAGCACAGTTTCACTTACCTCCCACGCCATGCTCACGTTTTCGCACACCTCATACTACCATGCCTTTATTAGCACCACTTTTTAGTCCATAACATTCGAGCAGTAGATCCTTCCTTCCTCTTGGGTTCTGTGACCCTTTATTATTAACACTCCAAGGTAGAACTAACGGGCTCAGCAGGAGCATTTGCAGGTTACTAGAGAGAAATGGTAATGAAAGTGAGAGCTGCGTGGGAGCTGGGAAGAGGACTCCTGCTCCTGAGGGAACGGCCGTTGTCTGTCTGCCCAGGCACCTCGTGGCTTGTAGCGGGCCATCCTGCCCTGATTCTGTCCTAACCGTGTCAGTAAGTGAGATCTTCATTCTCTAGGGTGAAGGCAAGGGATGTTCTCTTGCCAAAAACACTTCATCTGAATAACAGCGTCTTACTATCATTTCTGCCATGCAGTTCAATCTACTTGTATGCCCTAAAGATGAGAGGGTCTCATTAAGTCACAGCTTGTGACTTTACCACTTCTGAGGGTGCCCACACTGAGATCTCGACTCTTGCTTCAGCTCAAATTCTACTTCCTACCAGTCTCCTATTGAAGGTTCTCCTCCCCTTGCCAAAATGCCCCAAACTGTCCAGCCTCTGGCTGCTCATGGGTAGTGTAATTCTTACCCTACCTTCCTAATTGATAAGGATCAAACAAAGCTCCTTGAGGGCTGCAATGCTCAATGCCTACTTCATTCTGGCTAAAGCCACTCCAAGGTAATGAGAAATCTCACATGAGAATTTGCCAAAGATGTCTTACTGAGGAAGAGGACAGGGACTGCCCAGAACACACTGCCCTTCTGTTGCTCCTGGGTTTGTAAGATGTGTTCTCCCCAACCATTTTTGTGACCTTCCACATCTTCCAAAGCCCAGTGCCCATGCTCTTACCATCTAGTTTGCGAAGGCGTGAAGGACAAGGTAGGATTCTCCCCACACGGCAGACTTAGGGTTGCTGGCTCCCCGCAAAAAGGCCTGGAGCGGTCTGAATGCATCCTACTTCCGCCGTCCACTGCGGATGACCGCCAGCTTTTGCCTGCTAACGTTTCCACTTGTGCACACCCACCAC
This sequence comes from Microcebus murinus, assembly GCF_040939455.1. NCBI lineage: Eukaryota > Metazoa > Chordata > Mammalia > Primates > Cheirogaleidae > Microcebus > Microcebus murinus. The sequence goes on from NC_134111.1 coordinate 99,120,737, forward strand.
CACGCACTTAAACCCGAGGTGCTTCATCGGGACATGAGCTTTTGAACCTCCAGGGATTGTGCCCCGTGTTCACGCTGACCTGAGGATGGTGGTAGTTGCACAAGGCCACATCACTTCACGGTTCACATGAGGCCTTCGTGAGTACTTACAGCCGCCTCTCAGGCCTTGCTTAAGTCTGGTTACCTGTGTGGGCGGCAAGTGACAGATGGCAGCCCGGCACCCTTCCCCACTGCGGCTGGGAGGCAGGGCATGTTTCACCTGACATCTGTCCCCAGGGAGCTAAATCCCCAAGGATGGTCACCCCCAGGTTTCTCTGGAGGAGATTGTGTCCTCTGCAATTGATTAAACATTTGTTTCTAGGTAGCTCTTCAGTGAGGCCTTCAAGATTTCTGCAGAAGTCGTTGACACTTTTTCAATGTTCTTCATAAGATTGACAGGTTTTACAGATGAACTTTCCCTGTTCCTTGGTACTGAATTGTTATCACCTATATCTTGGTGTTCCGTGGAAATAGCATGGTCTGGCTCTAAGTTCCAGTAGCTAGGTCTCCCATTTGGTTGAAATGCAAGCGGTGTGCAGAGGCGGCAGCAGGAAGAGCCACAGGCCACCTGGGGAGGCTTCAGCCCAGGGGAAGCTTCCAGGCGAGGCTGCACCCCAGCTGGCTCCCTCTTTCTTCCCCAGTGGGCTGGAGCTTGAAGACACCAAGTCTCCTCCAGCCCTGCCTGGTCCCAGGGAGCGAAGGCCTCTTCACGCTGCTTACACACATTCATGGGCACCTTTGCATGTCCCCATCTTACAAAGTCCTCACCTTTGTGAAGAAAACGGAGGTGAGGGCCCCGCTGCATCCCTCCTAACCTAAGGGCTGCCTTCTCAAGCTTAGTCGAATTTCTGTGTTGTCCTGGGCTTGCCTCGAGCCTTCAGGGACATGCTGGTTTCTAGGACCTAGCTCCTTTGGAGATGCAGGGGGTGGATGGGGTAGCACTGGGCGCTGACTGGCATCATCCACACACTCTAAGAGGACCCTGTCAGTGGCCCGCACCCTAACCTCCTCGGCACCCACTCCTGCTTGCTTTGAACACCCGCGACTGCCTCGGCAGTCCCAAGTGCAGGAGTAGCTGTCCCCAGCAGCAGCCTTCAGCTGATGATGATGACGGCGGCTGGTGGGTAGATATCCCATGGCTCAGCCTTCAGTGGGGCAGGTGCTCTCCTGCCTTCCAGGGTCCACGGCAGGGCTGGGCTCCGATGCCTGCTACTACCCGGCTTGCTGCACGCCTTTCTTCAGATTCTCTCCCTTCCCTAGCGCACGCCCACCCTGCGCTAGTGTTTCCCTGGATCGAGTCCCAGATAAAGGACCGGCATCGGAACGCTTGTCCCAAGGTCTGCTTCTGGAGAAACCCGAGCTAAGACAGGCTCGTTCCTTCTCACGCAGAGGCGGGAGCAGCCAGGCCTGCTGAGGGGCCCCTCCTAAAACAGGAGGTCGGTGGGATCGCAAAACCGTGCCGTCTGCACTCTGGGAGCACCCTTCCTGTCCCTCTTGCCTCAGTATTTAGGAGAGACTGTGGCCACCATGTGTGCATCGAAGCCTGACACCAGGCCCGCCCAGCACAGCCGGGCTGCCCTTAACCACAGCTTCGGGGGCCAGACACGGGCCTGCCACCCCCAGCCCGAGGCCCCGCTGCGCATGCCTCCACGCGCTCAGTTGCAGAGCAGCTGGATGGGACACACTCTCTGCCGCCAGATGGTTCTTCGCGGTCATCAAACGGGCTAGCAAAACCGGGAAACTCCCGATTCTCGCACGCTCTCTTCCCAAAAAAGACGTTTTTGAAAGGTGTAGCATAAACCTACAGTATGACTGCGCAATTGGGACTAGGGGGCAAAGAATGCTGATGGGGACCAGGGAAGAGGAGGCTGGGGTCTGTGTGGGGTCCGAGCCCGCCCGAAGGTACTGGAACAGCTCAGGGACGCCCGGAGGGGCCCCTTTGCCTGCCGGGCCTCCGCCGGCTTTTCCTGCGGTCAGCTCGCTGTCGTTCTCCAGAGCAGCCACGAGGTGGCAGCAGCGCGCTTCGGTTTTAGCAGGAGCCGCGCCCGCGCCTGGCGCGCTTTTGGCGCGAACCGAAAGACCCGGAGACCCCAGGGGTGTCGTGTGCCCCGGGGCGAGGGGGAGCCGAGCGTCCTGGGCGCCTTTCTGAGCAAAAACGGTGCAGGCAGTCAACGAAGGCTATGAAAAGAGAGAGGGAGGGAAGGATGCATAGGGTCGTTTTGTTTGTTAATAAGCTTTATTTTTTTTGGAAGAGCTGTAGGTTGACAGGAAACCGTGCCAAGACAGCAGAGATAGCTGATATACTCCACGCTCAGTTCCCCGCATGAACGTCTCACGTTGCCACGCACATTCCTTACAGCTGATGGACCAGTGTCAGTGCACCACTAAGTCCGTGCTCAGATTCCCTCCGTGTTCCCCGCCGGCCTTCTTCTGGTCCCGGTCCTGCCCCTGAGGCCTTCCTGGCTTCCGACGACAGCGTGGAGACGCGCGGACCAGGTACTCGCCATCCCGGATTACAGATCCGCACTTAGGAACCGGCTCCCAAGCCTTCCTGACAGGGAAAAACCCCACCGGGGGCCCCATGGCTGAACTCACTGCTGATTGGAGGATGTTTGAGTCCCACTGCTGATTGGATATGTAAAGCTTGTTGCTGATTGGATGTAAAGTTTGTTGCTGATTGGTTGCTTTTTGAATCCCATCGCTGATTGGATAACTCTTCATGCTCATAGTTGATTGGTTGTGTGTAACCCCAAGAAGTCTATAAAACTAGAGGAGAACAAGGAAGCGGTGGCCCGGCCCCTTGGAGCACCCTGGGGAAATAAAGGCTGATTCTCGGACCCTCTGTTTGCCACTGGGTTCTTTCCTTGGTCAATCGCTCTTAATACTTGTTGTAACACTTGCTGTACACTTGCTGGAACATTCCCATAAGGATAATTTATAATTAAATGATTATTAATCCGGGAACTAGTTTCTTCCACGTATGTCAGCAAACCGCATGGCTGAGCAGGTCGCCGGAGCCGGTCCTGACACTAAGGGCTGGTCCCATCCTCTACAAGGTCGCTAAGCACGGCAGCGCTTTCGCCTTAACTTGATCATGCGAGTCTGTGTTTACCCTGATGACCACCCGAAGCAAGAGCGCAGGGCAAGCCCACGCGAGCCTGCAGCAAAGAGACAGGTGATCTGTCAAGAATTAAGTGTTGGGAGAAAGTCCAGACACCGTGGTCCTCTGAGAAAGCATTAGGCTTCAGTCACTAGACTATGGGGACGATTACAAAGGATAAGGTGAGAATGATGGCAGAGGTGAAAGGCATGCAGCATGAAAGCATCAGTTATTACTAAGCAATGCCAGTAGACAATTGTAGGCCCAAGGGATTTATTTCCATTGACACCACAGACAAAAATATACTCAGAGGGTGCACCAGCAGGACCTGCTCCTGTTTGCCTGTCCCTCTGGGACCTGGTGTGTTATCAATTCCCTTAGACTGTGGGGAAACATTTGCTAACACACTATTGTACAAGCAGGGCTATCCCTGTTCCCTAATGCTGCTTCCATCCATAAAGCAGCATCCTGGCCATCCAATGGGAGGGAGGGGATGAAGGCCAATTGGCTGGACAATTGCCAGGCTGCTTTTTTGGCCCTCACGTCTCCTATAGACAGTTCTCTGATGTCCCTGGCAGTGCATGGCGGCTACCTCCCTGCACAGTAAAATGGATTTTAGTAATTCAACAATGAGTGATGCATGTTTAATTTTCTTGTTTTCAGAGGTAAGGTACCCTCGTTTCTTCCAAATGGCTTTATCATCAGTCTAGTAAATGCAATTAACTTATTCTTCTGGGCAGATGTCCCAGGGGTAGGGCTCGGGGCTCAATTACCTGCTGGCGGTGACCATAGCACACCCACCTTGGCATCACCGCTGCTCCATCGTGCTGCTTCCATCTGTAAAGAGCCCCTCATCTGGGTCTGACACGGGCTGCTCAGCCAAATCCGGGGGATTAGCATACACTTGGTCAATAATCTGAATGTGATCACAGAATGGGGAACGGGAGTCCACAGGCAGCAAGGTGGCTGGATTTCAGGCAAGCTCCACCTTCAGAGTGGCACTAGGTGTATCTAACAAAGTAGCCTGACATTTACCCGTCCAGCCGCTGGCTGTTAACCAAAACCCTCCCTTCTGTTCTAGCGGGTTAACTTTTCAGCTTCCTGTAAAATATCCTAGGTAGCAGCTCCACTCTCAGACAAGTGGGCCATCCTTTTGTTGCCACATCCAATTGCTCAGAGAAAGGAGGTACGGCTTGTTTAAGATCAAACCCCAAAACATAACCAGCTAGCTTGCAGCCAGTACTCAGAACACATCAAGAGGAAGCCAGACCAGAAAGACAACTGAAGCCTCCAATTCAATTTCAGTTCTTGTAACTACAGCTCCTAGGGCAGCTTTAAATCCCAGCACTATGTTAGTATCAGATGAGAGAAAGAGCGAATCAGAAACAGACTTTGCGTGTACCTTTCCGCAGACAGTAAAGTTCAATAGAAGAAACTGCATCTGCAGCTAGGATTAACAGACCAAAACCAAAATTTCTTCATAAGCCTTTGACTGTAAGTTTCTGGTTTTGTGCTATCATTACTTACAGTTTTATTTATGCTAATGGTGACACTTATTTTTGTTTAGGCATGCCTACTTTTTTACCTAAACAAGAACCTTAAACACATGGATATTTTTGCAATTAACCTGTGAGATTCAGCTGTTTTCATTACACCAATACTATTAAATTAGTCTTAATTATCACACAAACAGAGGTCATTTTGTTTTGACTGAGTTTATAGTTTTATAACTTTTGTGTCAAACTCTGACACCTTCAAATATGAAAATGACCAATAAACATAGGCAAAAATGTATGCTGACAATTTCAGAGGTTTTTTAAGTTTTATTTTACCAGTAATTTTTGTAAAACCAGCTTATTTACCAAAGATTACTAAATTCACAAGAACTTGAAAAGCATTTGGGTTTATTTATGAGGGCTCCTTTTATTTATAAGCCAATTTGATACCAGGTAGACAGAGTATATAATACATGTATATACACTAAACCCATACCCACACACACAAAGTTTCAATAGCTTTTATCTCAGAACTCCAGCCATTGTTACGTAGATAGTTAGGCTCTCCAGCTCTTCCTGGACAAAGGTTCCCTGTTCTGGTTCTGTGTGAGGGGTCGAGACATTGCACACCTGCAAGGCCCACACCCCCAGTGAAGCCGGAACCAACATCCGGCTTCTGGAAACTGTTGCTTGCTTGCCATGGAAACCGTTGCTTGCTTGCTTGTTTGCGCCAACTTTGCATTGTTTGAACCCCTGTATAGTGGGGCTACCAGCCAACCAATCATGTTAAAGGTCAATGCATGATCCACGCATGATCAGCCACTGCATAGCGTATGCACCATAGGGATACAAGGCCCGCTGCAACACCAGTCAGGGTGTTGCCTGCAAGAGTGGCCACTGCGTTGGTGCTCTAGGGCTTGCACCCTGGCTAGCCAGAAAATAAGCCTCCTCTTGTGTAATTACATCCTCAATGTCTCTGCTTTTCTGTCCGGTGGGGCTGTGGAAGGTCGGTCCCTAACAGCTGTTTCGAGCAATTGCTCCACCTAGGAAGAAAGATGAGGGCGGGCACTCCATTTTGGTTGCTGCCCCTCCCTTACTTAATCCTATCCCCAGCAACTGCTACACCTGGAGAAAGAGGAAACGCTTTACAATTATGCCCAGCCCAGGCATAATAAGATTTAGAAAGTGACCTAGAGTCACCTAAGGGTAATTAACATGCCATTATCTTGAATCTTCATTGCAGTTTACCGCCCCTCCACCCCCGCCAGGTGGGCTTCCTTAGAGGGAGCTCATATATGCAGACGGAATTTTGAGGACACCTGTTGATCATTTGATAACATCCCACACCTCCCAAGATCCCTCCCCAAGGCTGGGCTCATAAAAGGAAACAATCCGAGAAGTCAGAAGTGAGTAAGTGGGTCAGTCATTGAGTGAGTTGGTGTCTGTCTCCAAGAGTGGAGACTGTTTCATCCTACAGTAAAGAGCTGCTCTTGCGGATCTGCTCCCTGCCTGAGGCTACTCCATGGTATTGGCCTATTGATGATTTTTCCAAGAAAGGAGTCAGAGGATGGGGATAATAGTTTGGACTTGACACTTGGTGTGTCTGGTCATTCTTCAGCCAAGAGCACACCGAGAACCGAGGGCAGACTCCCACCCTGGTACTATGAGCTCCTCTGAAGTTCCACGTAAACCTGTATGTAATTTTTCCCACTCCTCTTCCCCTTTCCAACAGCCTGCATCCTGCGTCTCAGCCCCCATGGACAGAGGTGTCTTTCAACCTCCTAGACCCTAGGACAGAGAAGTCTTCTAGTTTCCCAGACTTTAGGACAGAGATGTCTGTTAATCTTTCAGCCCCTAGAACCTGCTGCAAGAAAAACTACCTTGAAATTCCCCAAATTGAGAGGGGCATCCCCCACTGTGCAGTACCTTCCAGTAGTGCTCACCATCTGTCTGGACACAAATGGCAAAATTCAGAGATTCAGAGGTCCTTTCTTCTGGGGAAATCAGGAATGCGCTGGAAGCCAGCAACAGCCCCACTGGCAGGAGTCCAAGGCTGCCCTCCGCATGTACGGCCAGGCAGCTGCTGAGGGAGGCTCTTGGCCTCTCCTCCCTGCACAGCCGCTGAACCACGAGCAACACCGCCCCAGTCAGGGAACCAAAACTGTTGCCAAAACCACAGGGGAGTTTCAGCCTAGGTCTAGTTACTCGCTGCACAAAGATCCACGTGTTGACACAACGAGGATTGCCAAGAAAGGAATGGGGTTTTTTTTGTTTATTTGTTTGTTTGAGACAGAGTCTCGCTTTGTTGTCCAGGCTAGAGTGAATGCCGTGGCATCAGCCTCGCTCATAGCAACCTCAAACTCCTGGGCTCAAGTGATCCTCCTGCCTCAGCCTCCCAAGTAGCTGGGACTACAGGCATGCGCCACCATGCCCAGCTAGTTTTTTCTATATATATTAGTTGGCCAATTAATTTCTTTCTATTTATAGTAGAGACGGGGTCTCGCTCTTGCTCAGGCTGGTCTCAAACTCCTGACCTCAAGCAATCCGCCCGCCTCAGCCTCCCAGAGTGCTAGGATTACAGGCGTGAGCCACCGCGCCCAGCAAGAAAGGAATGTTTTAATAGAAATGATGTCTTTTGGGGAGGATGGGGGAAGCTGCCTCAAATCTGTCTCCCCAGTTAATGGAGATCAGGGGTTTCTTAAGGAGGGGCCATGTGGGGGCCATGTGCCCTGGGGCAGGCCAAGGGGGATGGGGAGTCCTGGCCTCAGGATTCTGCCCTGGGGCCTTCTGGGTCTCAACTCCTTTGTCTTGCAGAAAATCCGACATTTCTGGGAAATGGCTCACGAGGTCAAGGAGTTAAGGGAGAGGATATAAAAACAGGGAGAGGTCATTGGAATTTGTTCATGGAGCAGATTACATTGACTTGTGCGCCTCCCCGGCTGAACCACGGCACCACGGGGGCCTGTTCATGTGTGTGCCATTGCCAGGCGTGTCTGTGTAACTGGCTGTGTCCCAGCAGATGACAGCAAGGTGTCTTGGGGAAGGTGCCTCTTTATTTTAGTGCCCACAACACACCCTCAAGGCTGCCTCTCATCGACCAATGAAGGATGACCCCCACCGCCACCAAAGCTAGGAGGGGGGTAGGTGTTCTGACTTGCCAGGGAGCCAGCCACTGCCCACCCACTCTGGGAGTTGGAAGTTCATGGTCTTGGAGCACAGCCTGGAAAAGCAACAGGCAGGTCCGTACCGGGGAGCCCCAAAGGCAGTGCTGGCTCTGGTGGTGAGGACATGGGCACCCACCAGCCTGCAGAGGGCCTATCCCCGCCCTGAGCGCCTGTTTGTAAAGTTTTCCTGCGGTGAAAGAAACAGAGAGAGTGGGGGCGAACAACGTGGCTTTATTGTGCGCTCCCGGATGAGGTTCTCGGGTCCCAAGAGAGGGGGCCCTCGAAGTTGCATCCGTTTGGAGGGGGTGTGAGCCTTTATGCTGTTTGGGGTGGGCTAAGGACTTTTGGCAGGAAAAGCTGGGGATTTTCCATTGTGACCTTTGGTGGTCATTGAGAAATAGGAGGGGCTGGCGGTATTTGCGGAATCCAGGAGCCAAAACATTCTTATCCAGGTGGATATCTAGGTGTGGTTGGTCTCAGCGGGGGCTGGTCTTGTGAGCCTTTTCTTTTTGATCCAGGGAGGGAAGGGGGGTCCGTCACCAGCTTTACACTGTTCTGCTCCCAGGGCCTGTCTCTGCTCCCCAGCCTGGGAGGGAAACACTTAAGTGCTGTGGTGGGAGATTGGGGTCTGGTGGTGGAAACTTTTCTGGCTCATACGGCAGCACAACTTCTGCCTCCATGCTGAGGTCAGGACTCGGGGCTCCGAGGCTTGGCAGTGATGCCTGAAGGCCTGGTTCTTCCTGGGGGGCAGTGCAGAGTCCCCCAGTGAGCCCCAGCAAACATGAGAGCGCATCTGTGACAGCTGCCCGCTGGCTGAGGTGGCACCCCATGGAGGGGTGGTGACAAGGTCTGATGACTCAAACGCACTCCTCCCCAGTTCACGGGGACCTCACAGTGCCGCCATCTGGGGAGCAGCTGGGCCAGCCCCCTGAGCGTCAGTGGGAAGCACTGTGGGCGGTGGGACCCCACACTGCAGGCTCCCAGACCGTGACCCACCCGGCATGGAGACAGGACGTGAGGACGGCAGCCGAGGGCCATGGAAGCCTGAGCGGGAGGGAGGCGAAAGTGTCCTAGCATCTTGGTGCCTTCCTGGACACGGCCCTGAACTGGACTCCACCTCGGGCACGTTTGTGCAATGAGGAGAACACAATGCCACTGCCACACAGCTTGCACTGGCATCCAGACACAGCGCCTAAGGAAGGGGGCCCTGAGACCCCTGTTGGCCACCGTAGGTGTGGGGTGGGAGGCCCGGACGAGTGGGCTGTTCCCCACGGAACAGCTTCTTCCCGATGTAAATGGGAAGGTCGCAGAGGCCAGGATGACTAGAAATCCTTTGTCCCTCACTTAAGACGTGGAGCTTTGACCCAGACCTACAGCTGTGAAGGAGCTACCTCTTAGGCCTTCTACAAGGACTCAGTCCGTCAGTATTCACAAGAACCTAGGACAGCGCCCAGCACATGGTAGGTCCTCAATACACACTTGCTTGGAAAAGCCATGAGGTGTCACATGTCTGCTGTGTCCTTCAGGACACTGCCTTGCCTTGGTCCATCACCTCTGTTCAGTGGGTAAAAGCACATCCACTCACCAGCATTTGCTGTGCTAGAAACATCCTGGCGCCTGCCCCACTGGGGCCACCACACTTTGTGGCCACTGTTACAGCGGCTGCTGGTTGAGCACTTACTGCCTGCAGGGCGTGGTGCTGAGAGTGTTGTGCATCAGCTCAAGTCGTCCTCACCAGCCCCGGGAGGTCAGGACGGATGGGACAGCAAGGTGTTGTGTTTAAGATCAGTCACTCTGAAGCTCAAGATCCCCAAGGGAAAGCTCCAGACTTGACCTCTGCTTCCAGCAAGGACTTAGAAGGGAAGAAGAAAGAAGGGAGGAGGAGAAGGAAACAAACAATACATTTCTTATGAAGCTAGCAAGAAGTGGTAAACACAGAACTAAATTCCTGAGAGTGCTGGGGCTTTTGTGGAAGCTGAGGCAGCTTCCAGCCCAGGAGGTGATGTTCCATCTGGCGAGAGCAGCCCTGAGGATGCAGAGACTTCTCCAGGATGCGGGAGACCAGCCAGATCGTGCAAAACAGAGGGAGTTCGTGGGACAGATTGGAGTCTGGAAGAGCCCCAAACACAAGAACAGATCGCTTGGCCCAGAAATATCCTCCTCTGAGTTTTTCCAAGAAAGCAACAATAAATCAAGCATTATACAAGGTATCCATGTGACAAAAACATTTGTACCCCCTTAATATTTTGAAATTAAAAAAAAAAAAGAAAGCAACAGGGCAGAGGGTGATAAGCAGAAGGAAACTGTGTAATCTCAAACATTTTGGTTGTGATTGGATCCTGGGGCTCTGCCAGAGTTGAATCCAAAGGTGAACCCCAAATAGCTGAAATTGAAGCGAATTGGCTCCCAGTTGGTAAGATGAAAGGGCAGTGACCCAGGACACAGGGGTTGGGCTACCACAGAGAATGCAACTGATTAGAGAAGGAGCCCAGGCAAAAGTCATCTTGTTCTAGGGGGAATCTGAAGGACTCCCCCACCGACCACCAGACGGAGAGAAGAGCTTACACCAACAACATGATTGTATATGAAACAACATTATTCTGCACATCCTAGAAACCCAGCGAGTCCCAAGTAAGATAAAAGCATAAGAGATTCACATAGTAGGTCCTCAACTACATTGAACCTAAAAAGAGGAAAGCTTGAAAGCAGGAAGAGGAAAATAACTCATCAGTCGGGGGAACAAGAATACAATTAATGGCTGGCTTCTCTCATCTGCAGCAATGGAAGCCAGAAGGCAGTAGATGGCATATTCAGAGTGCTGAAGAAAAAACTGTCAATCAAGAATTATTATTTTTTTCTTTTTTTGAGACAGAGTCTCACTCTCTTGTGTGGGCTAGAGTGCCATGGTGTCAGCCTAGTTCACAGCAACCTCAAACTCCTGGGCTCAAGGGGTCCTTCTGCCTCAGCCTCCCCAGCAGCTGGGACTACAGGCATGCACCACCATGCCCGGCTAATTTTTCTATTTTTAGTTGGTTGGCTAATTTCTTTCTATTTATAGTAGAGACGGGGTCTCGCTCTTGCTCAGGTTGGTTGATCAAGAATTCTATATCCAGCAAAACTATCCTTCAAGAATGAAGGTATAATACAGGCATTTTCAGATAAATGAAAACTGAGAGACTTTATTACTAGCAGACCTGCCTCAAAAGAAATACTAGAGAAAGTCCTGTAGAGTGAAAGGAGATGATACCAGATGTTAAGTTGAATCCACAGGAAGAAGCAAAGAGTGCCAAAAAGAGTAAACTTGTAGGTTTATGTCACAGATAAATATATGTTTCTCTTATTTCTTCTTTTAACTTCTAAAAGACTAAAGTTTGTGGTAAGCAATAAATATGACACTGTAGAATTAAGTTTATAATATATAGATTTACTATCTGTGACAAAAATAGCACAAAGGAAGGAGAGAAGGAATTGAGTCATATTGAAGCCAAGTTTCTATATTTTACCAGAAGTGAGTTAGTATCAATCTGCAGTAATTTTTGGTTAAGATGCCTAAAGCAATCACTAAGAAAAAAACTTCAAAATGTTGGTCAAAAATCAACAAAAAGAATTAAAATGGAAAAAAAAGAATTAAAATGGCACACTAAAAATATTTACTTAACACAAAAGAAGGGAGTCATGAGAAACAGGGGGAAAAGATATGACACATTCAGAAAACAAATAGCAAAATGGCAAATACAAATCCAAACATAACAATAATTACAATAACTATGAATAGTCTAAACACTCCGATCAAAAGGCAAATACTGTCTTAACTGGGTCTAAAAGCCAAATCCAATGACATTCTGTCTTCAGGAAACAAACCTTATATTCAAAGACCACAAACAGGTTGGAAAGGAAAGGATGGAGATAGGTTAACCTTGCAAACAGTTAAACATAAATTTACCATATGACCCAGCAATTCCATTCCAAGGAATAGTTCCCAGAAAAATGAAGATATATGCTCACACAAAGCCATGCACCTGAATGTTCATGGCAGCATTATTCATAATAACCAAAACCTTGAAACAATCCAGATGTCCAGCAGCAAATTATTGTATAAACAAAGTGTGACAGTTCCATACAATGGAAAATTATTTAGCAATAAAAGGGAAAAAACTGCTGATACATGCTACCATGTGGATGAACCTGAAAAACATTATGTTAACTGAAAGAATCAAGACACAAAGACTACATACTGTGTGATTCCATTGATATGAACTGTCTCAAATTTACGAGACAGAAAGCAGATCAGTGGATCTTTAGGGCTGAGGAAGGAAGCAGGGTTTAACTGTAAATGGACATGAGGGAATACTTGAGAGTGATTGAAATGTTCTAACACCGGGTTGTGAAGATGGTTGCTCAATTCTATAAATTTACTAAAAATCATTGAATTGAAAAAAGTTACACATTTAACTAAAAAACAAAGACATTTGACAGAAGATTTTGCTTTTCTCCATCTGTTTTAAAGTTTGGAAATACTTTAGTGTTAAAAAAAAAAAAAAGGTTTGTATTTTTTCTATTGACTGAATTTAATCCATTGAGAAACAAAGTAACAGTTGCTAATGCATTCTTCCTAGCACCAAGTAGTGGCAAGACTGTCTCCAAACAAAACAAAACAAAACAAAACAAAATTAAAAGAAATTGTATGTACATTAAATTAGCTGAAGGAGATGATCTCATCAATGCCCTTCTATGTACAGTCTGCAAATGGAGAAAGCTTCACCCAAGTCAGGAAAACACAGACAGGAGAGGCTCCAGCTCCAGCAGGAACTCCAAGTCCTTCCTGAATCACATCAAGAGAAAGAAACCAATGTGCATCAAATGTCCAATCTAGAGAGAATTTACCCTTTAACAGCAGGGGAGACTATTTCCAAAGCAGATGGCAGGATTGGCCATGCTGGACATTAATAAAGCACAAGCCAAACTTCTGTCAGCAAAATTGAGAAGAATCATAAGCTGTTACTGAAGCCAGCTTATTTCCTATGAGATAAAAAAACAAAAACAAAAACAAAAAACCCTAATGATAAAGAGCCGAGAACTCTATTGGCTGAAAGAAACCCTAATAGCTTAAGAAAAATTAGACATTGGACAAAAATTGTTGAGGAAGAATTTGAATGTTTGGGAGGGAAGGGTCTGCCTGCTTCTGTGATATTCCAAGTGGGCCCTTGGCAGAGGCTGAAAGGACCACTAGGTAGGGCTGCGGATTAAATGCAGGATGCCCAGTTAAACTGGACATATTCATACTAAAAAATTATCTGTTGTTCATCTAACATTTGAATTTAACTAGGCACCATGCGTGTGTGTGGGTGTGTGTGGTGTACGTCTGTGTTAAATCTGGCAACCTTATCAGCAGGGAATCCTTTAGCCACCCAGATCCCCGAGGAAGGAGGAGCGTCAGGTTGTGGACAGTCAGGGTCTGGTGCCCTGTGTGGCCTGGATGCCACATGCCAGGGTGGGAACTACGGGGGCAAGATCCCTTGGTCACCTTCCAAGTTGATCCTGTCTTCTAATAAACTGACTTCTGAAGATCCAGAACCATAATGAATACTGTTTTTATCTTTCCAGTGCTTTCTATTCATTTTTGCTTGTTTTGCTACTGAGTTAACTATACAGTGGCTCAATGCTAACTTGATAGGACTATAATTCTTAAGTTGTTTTATTATGATGACTATTTAAATGTGACTCTTTTAAATCAATTGCTTCCATTTCATCCTATTTGCAGGTAGCAAATTTTTATTGCCATTAACAGGTCCATTAAAATAATTCAGAAACACAGAATACATTTTTGTGTTTCTTCTAAAATAATTTTTTTCTCTTTTTTGTTATTACTGGAGTAATTATACAATAACACAAGTGAAATCTTGATAGAAGCATAATTCTTAAGATTGTGCTTAATATACATCTCATAAATGTGAATCTTAGTAATTTGTTGCCATATGATTTGATTTCTAGATAATGTAAATATAGTGTTTTTGTTATTTTTAACAATTTTCTCTATTGATCCAAAATCATAGCAATTTGTTGCCTTTCCATTAAAGCAATTTGCAATGTTCTCTTATTTAATTTCAATGCTGTGGTTATGTGATTATACAGTTGTTCAAATGGAAGCTCAATGGAATTATAATTCTTGGGATAATATAATTCCCAATTATATTATATTCCCAATTCCCAATTATATGGAAATATAATTCTTGTTTTACAAGGACAGTTCATTTCAAAGTACATTTAGTGAGTAAATTATTTCCGTTTTTTCTATTTTTAGAGAGTATAGGATAGTATTCCTATTGTTGCCATTTAATCACTCCCTATAAGATAAACTGTGATAAGAGTTTTATGTGAGAAATCTCTCAGTTGGCAACATTTGAAACACAAAGTTTACTTTTCTATTCCAAAGGTTGTAATTACTTTAGTTGTAAGATTACTATTGCTGGGAGATGCTGTAACCAAATGAATAAATGTTGTTTAACAGTAAATTTTTGGTTTGCAAAAACAGGTGAATGGATAAACAGTCTGTGGCATATCCACACAATGCAATATTATTTAACCATAAAAAGAAACGAACTATCATGCCATGAAAATACCTGGATGAACTATCCATGCATATTGTTAAAGGCAAGAAGGCAACGTGAAAAGGCTAAACTTTATGATTCTAATAGTATGCCATTCTGGAAAAGGCAAAAGGGCATGAGGAGCTCAGGGGAGGTGGGAGCATTGGACAGAGGATCGCAGGAGATCTTTAGGGTTCCACCACTCAGCAGCTTTGTGACCTTGGGAAAATTAAATAGCCTCTTGAAGGCCTCCGTTTCCAGGTCTATAAAATGGGGACAATAGTTGTAATTACATCACAGAGACGGGAGAAATGAAGTCATGGGTGTAAAGTGCTCAGCACTGCGGCTGGCACAGTCAATCCTCAGTACGCGTTAGCCGCTGCTGCTGCTGCTTTTGATACAGACACAGATCTCTGTCTTCTTGGATGATACAGACGGATTCAGAGACACAGATTCAGACCCAGACATTTGCATAGATACAGACACCGCAAAGGCATCCCCTTCCTCACCACATCCACCTTGTTTTATGCTGGGAAATCAAATCGTCTCAAGTCTCCTCCCAACAGACTCTGTTCATGAAAGCCCTGCCCTAGCTGCTGAGAAGGAAGGATGAGTAGATCCTCTGTGCCTCCCCTGGTCCCACCCACAACTGTCCTGGCCTCCTTTCCGGACGCCGACCCCTGCCCACTCTCCTTCACAAGTGACCACGTCCATTACTGTCGAGAGGTTCAGCACTGAGGAGTCGCTGGGAGCAGGGGGGCCCGGTGGCCAAGCAGCCTGTATTCTACCTCTCTGGTTTCGTCCTCCTTCCAAGGGTCTCTCGTTCCCATTGTCCTTGTCATTCATCCTTTCATCCTCCACATATGACATCCAGCAGTCCACGTGACCATCCAGGCATCCATCAACCAGGGGGGATCTGCAGGGAACTTCTGGCAACGTCTAGAGATTCTTGTTATCACAACGGGGGAGGGAGGCAGAGGTCAGGGTTGCTGCTAACGCACAGGCCGGCGCCGCAACAAAGGACTATTCTGCCTCCAATGTCAGCAGTGCCAAGGCTGAGAAACTCAGCCATCCATCTGCCCACCCAGACATACCTGCATCTATTCATGCATTATATTTTATCTCAAGGACTGTACAGCTCAGCCCAGAAAGACTGCAGATGACGTTTGCTCACAGGCCCTCATCCCAGCCTCTAATGGTGTTTTATGGCTTCCTATTCATGGCTGAGAAGAGAATTTAGTCACTCGGAGACGGCAGATACCTTGACGACACACTTTGATCCTTAGCTATGTTCACTGGTCTTGCTGGCAGGTGGGGGCTGTCTAGATACACACCCAGAAATACCGCCTGCTGTGCCGGGGAGCCCCACGAGGTCCTCAGTTTGCAGCGGAGAGCAGCTCTGTCCCGGCGGAACACTACCTGTGTGGCTGCCGGGCAGGACAGGGCGCCGCGACTTCCATCCTCTGTCCTCCTCTCACCAGACCTCTCTGCAGCACATGCCACAGCCGGCCACACCGTCCTTCTCGGAACACCCTCCTCCTGGCTTCTGTGCACCACGCGCTCCCGGCACCAGGCGGCTTCCTCTCCTGTGTGGCTCCTCCTCTTCTGTCCACCCTCTAAGGGTGGACGGGCCCCAAAGCTCGGCCCTAGGCCTGTGGCCTCTTCATCGACAGATTCTTCTTAGATAACCTCGTCCAGTCTCATGACTTTAAACTTCCTGTAAGCCACTGAATCTCCAGCCCAACCTCCTCCCAGGATCCACGTATCAAACTGCATTTCATGTCTCCTGGACGCCGAGACCATTCCTGACCCCCCTCCACAAGTGCCCCATTTCACCACCACCCACCCCGGTCCTTAGGCCTAAGGCCTGGGAGTCATCCCAGAGTCCTCTCTTCCCTCTTCACGTCCCCGCACATCCAGTCCTTCTGCAAGTTCTCCTGACTCTGCCTACAAACACACTCGGACCACCTGCTTCTTCCCAATCCCCAGAATATAAGTCTCTCTGAAAACAGGGACCTTGTCAGTCCTCACTGTGTACCTCCAGGGCCTGGCACACAGTAGGTGCTCAATAAATACAACTCGGGCCAGGTAGTGAGCACCCCTCTCTTAGGTCAGTGGGCTTGGAAAGCTAAATTAGAAGTCGAAAGGTTGTCCCGTGAGCAGGGACAGGGCAGGAGGCAGGGTACCGGTAGGGGTGACGCCAGGGACTATTTCAGCAGATGACGGAAAACCCTGATGATTTTTCCCGGACTCACAGCTTCTCTTTGTTGTTTAGTTTCCTCCAAGCTTCATGTGCCTCCTTCCTTGGGCTTCCTTCGCCTCCATCCCCTAGAAAGGACTCGGCACTTCCTCAGTGTCGGTTGAATAAGTGAGTTTCTGAAAGCTTTCCGGTCGCCGCCATCTGAGCTCCCAGTCCTACCTCCTTTCTGTCAACACGTTCTTTCCTCACGCCAGGTACTGCACGGTCAGTTAGGCCTCAGCTTCTCAGGTTTGGCCACATTCCAATCTCATGGCCCTGACGCCAGCAGGGTGGTCCTAATCCTTCTAAGCCCATATTCACAAATTATTCTTAGAGTAGGTCATTCATTTCAACCATGACACTTTGATTCTTCTAAATTTCATCCTAAAGATAACGTTATCTAAGCGTCTTAGTTTGCTCAGGCTGCCATCACGGTACTTAAGCTGGGAGGCTTAAACAAAGGAAATGTATTTCCTCCCAGGTCTGGAGGCTGGAAATCCAAGATCAAGGTGTCCGCAGGGCTGCTTTCTTCTGAGGCCTCTCTTTGGGCTTGGAGATGCCATCTTCTCCCCGTGTCCTCCCATGGTCTTCCCTCTGCGTGTGCCTGTGTCTTCATCTCCTTATAAGGTCACCAGTCATTTGGGATTAGGACTTGCTCTAACAACCTCATTTTAGCATAATTACTTCTTTAAAGACCCTGTCTCCAAATACAGTCACATTCTGAGTCACTGGGGATTAAGATTTCAACACACAAACTGGGGACAGAGGTACAATTTAGCTCCTAACACTGTTACTAATTCCTAGACTTGCACTTTTGTATCGACAATAATTACAGCAGAAATAATATCCTTAAGGACAGCCCAAAAGACAGTTCAAGGTCTAAAGGGAAAAATAAATAAATACAAATGAAAAGGGAAATGCCTCCCACCCCAGGCCACAGCTGACACCTGCGTCACCTAAACGAGTACAAATCGCTGGGGGGGCCACAGACCCTTCTCCCTGAGGACGAATCTAAACGTTTATCTTGTGGGTGAGTCACAACTGCATTGTGAAATATGCATATGAAAGAATGAACACAAGGCAACAGGAGGCGCATATACTACACTTTTTCCCCCTGATTGAATTTCCACTTCTTATAGAGTGGAAATAGAGTCTGGACAAGACTATGTGACAAGAGCGGGTGACCTCCGGTAGCCCCATCTCCAGGTCACTGGCTCCTCCACTTCAACAGTAGCCAGTGCTGGGCCACCCCACCCCTTTCTTCATTGCTACTACATCAATGCTTTACTGTCTTCAAACCACAAAGATTATTCTGGAAATAAGCACATGTATTTTCTTGTTGTTTACCTGTCTCCTGTCACCAGAACACTGATGAAAGGGAATAGTAGGGCCATGTCTGTCTCGGTTCAGGTCTGAATCGCCACAGCCTGGCCCCTAAGACACCCTCAGTCAACAGGTGTTGGCACGAATGAATAATCAATAGGTGTTGAATAAATGAATAAAAAGCTGCTACATTTTTAAGAGTAGATTTGGCTTGAACGTTATTTTTTCATATTTCTATTCCAAGTTGTATTTTTGTTTTTCTGAGTCTAAAATATTGAAAATCATTTGCCTCTCTTCACGGGAGGCGACTCAAGCCTCGAAGGAAGATGAAGGTGATGCCGAAATGGAATTGAAAATTAGCAGACGCGCGGCCCTGAGGCGGCCACAAGGGGGCGCCACGGGGACCCAGTTTACCGTGTGGCCCTGCGCGGCCCCAGGTGCCGCCACCCGAGGCTCCAGAGCTTGGAGGGGCACCCCGCTGTCCGCCACCACCTTCCGGTCCTCAAACGTGCCTCTCGTCCTCTTCAAAGTGCCTTCGACGCAGGAAGAGGGGCCAGGCCTGCCCCCTGGAAGAAGGCTGGCGGCAAAAACATTCCCTTCGCAATAGCAGCTACAAATTCAGAACTAGGAATAAATTTATGATCTGTATGAAGAAAGGGACAAACCTCTCCTGCGGGCCATAAAGCTTAACGTAAATGGAGAGACAGACCATATTCTTGGATGGGAAGGTTGTGAAAATGTTGGTTCAGATTAAAGCAAATCCAGTTGAAATCCCAATAGGTTTTTGCAAACAAGTAGCAAAACCATTCTAAAATTTGTCTTGAAAAGCCAATATATTGCAATGGTCAAAAACGTAAAAGGGAAAAAAATGATGGCCCAAAATGTCAATTTTTATAAGTTTATACAGGAGAGAGACTTTCTACGTGTACAGGCAAGGAAGAAATCATAATGGAAAAGCTGGACGGATTTACATACCAAAAGAGTTCGTGAATGCCATAAAGAAGCAGATGTCAAAATGAAAAAATACCAGTGGCTTCTCATGGACAGAGCTAATATTCTTAATATGCAAAGGGGTCTTCTCAGTTTCTTAAGAAGATAAACGCACACAGAAAACCTGGGCAAGGAAGGACACAGGCAGGCAATTCAGAAGACAATACGTGACCAACAAACAGGAAAATATCCAAATCTCCCCGTGATCTGAGAGGTGCAGATTAAAAGACTAGGACGCCGTCTCCTGCCGGTCAAACAGGCGAACGTTTCAAAGGACGGCGCCAGGACCCGGGAGGACCCCTCGCCCCGCCGGCTGCAGTCGGGGCCCCACGCGCGGGCCCGCCCCCCGCAGCGGTGACGACGCCGGACAAAGTCCCGCTCCCAGGGGCCGGGGCGGGGACAGGGACACGCGCGACAACTCAGGCGCAGCACACATTAGTGGGCAGTAACGGTATTGGAAAGAAAAATCGCGCTGGCAGGGGCAGAGCGCGGGGGACGCCATTCTAGGGGAGGGCAGACATGGCGAGAGACGCCGAGCAGAGACCCGATGACGTCATGAGCGTGCGCGGGTCTGAGCGGGAACGTCCCGGCAGCAGGTGCCGGGGCCGCGCAGGAGCGGGACCTCAAGGAAGGTGGTCGGGGGCGGGGGGCCGGAGGTGCGGTCCGGGAGTCGGCGGGCGCCAGCAAGGGCCGGGCCCGGAGCCCGAGGCCAGGTGTGCGGGTCATTCCGCGGGAGACCGGAAGCCGGAGCAGGCCCCCGGCAGCGGCGGGCGGGACCGGTCGCACGTTGTGCGGCGCGCCCCCTGGCGGCTGCGGGGAGAGCCGACCTGGCGGGGGCGGGGGCGGCTCCTGACGAGGTCCAGGTGGCAGACAGAGCAGGTGAGATGGGCCACAAGGGAGGACAACGTGAGCAAGTTGGGAGAAATGGGCGGATCTGGACAGACTTTGGTGGCAGAGCCTGGGGAAGTTGCTGACAGATTCAGTGTGGGGTGTGAAACGACGAGAGAAGGATGGCTTCAAGGTTTTGGCCTCAGCTGCTAGGGCAGAGTTGTCCTCCCTGAATTGGAGACCGCTGCTGGGAGAGGAGCAAGTGTGGCCAGGGTGCATTTTGATGGCAGGAGTGTAAAGAGGCGCAGTGTTTCGGAAGGCCAGGTTTGCAAGGTGCAGGCTGTCTAACCCAGCTGACCCACCTGTAGCCGGGTATCTTAGGAAACTAGTGCTCTAGAAATCAAAGCAGCTCACTGGACATAGAACTACCTTCAAGCCTGCTTTGCTTATGAGAGCAAACATTTGGGAAAATATAGACATTCTTCAATCAAATAAAGCACAGTGCATCAAAACATAGAAGCCTATACATCCATTAAAATATAATCCATGGTTGATGACATGGAGAAGTGATCAAAACATTTTCAGTGAAAAGAGCAGATCAGGAAACTGTATAGTCTCATTTTTTTTTTTTTTTTTTTTTTTACAAAATCAACTTTGTGAGTGTGCATATGTGTGCAGAGAAAACTGGAAGAAAATACACCAACTGCATACTGACATTGATAGCAGCGGTTATCCTAGGGAAATATAATTATGGTTAAGCTGATGTTATGGGTTGAATTGTGTTCCCCTGAAATCCATATATTGAAGTCCTAACCCCCAGTACCTCAGAATGTGTTGGAAATAGGGTCGTTACAGAAATCATTAGTTAAAATGAGGTCATTAGAGTGAGTCCTCATCCAATATGATTGATGTCCTTAGTAAAAAGGGAAATTTGGACACAGACACATGGAGAGCATATGAAAATAAAGACAGAAATCGGGTTGATGCGTCTGCACACCAATAAGTGCCAAAGATACCAGTAAGCTAGCAGAATCTAGGAGAGAGGCAAGCAGCCAGTTTTCCCTCAAAGCCCCCAGAAGGAACCAACCCTGCTGGCACCACAATCTTGGACTTCTGGCCTCCAGAACTGTGGGACAATCAATGGCTGTCGTTCGAGACACTCCGTTTTTGGTACTTTGTTATGGTAGCCTCAGAAACTAATACAGCCAACTTTCTATATTGTCTGAAATTTCTACACTATGCAATATATTTAATTTATCTTTAGAAAAACAAAATATTTTCATTTGAAATAAAAGTTTTAATTAAAAATTAAATTCTCTGATAGATCTTAATTGAGTAAAAACAATTTGCCTCAAATGTATTTCAAATTTATATTCCCGTTGATGGTATTTTTATTTTCAGAGCCTATTCTGGAAAATGCAGGTAAAACAATATTACTCTTTTAAAAATTGTTTTTAAATTGAAAAAAATCCACTCTCCTTTTGGGGAGGCTTAAGGAAGGAAGCAGCAGTAGTAGTGATGTGGGTGGGTTTACTGAGATGCCCTTTGTGAAGAGTGATGAGGATGTCCACTGCAGTATTATTCATGATAGTGAAAGCTGGAAGCAATCCATCCAACAGCAGGTAGTTAATCTAGTTAAACACCAGGCTTGGTGCCACGAGCCTGTAATGCCAGCTACCTGGGAGGCCGAGATAGGAGGATCCCTGGAACTTAGGAATTCAAGGCCAGCCCAGACAATATAGCAAGATCCCCGTCTCTTAAAATATATACATATAGCTAAAGGAGACGAATGGGCTCCGGAGTGAATGTCAGTTTAAAAAATACCTTCATTGTTTAGACCTGCATATTTAGCTGTTTTGGAATGCAGTTGATACCTCCTTGAGTTTCAAATATAAGACTGCTACAGTCACGTCACCCACACACACACAATATATATATATATGTGACATAGGTAATATTTCCCCCAATTTGTAGACAGAGACACAATGAACATGAGAAAAAGAGTTCATCTTTGCTAGCAATTAAAAACAGGAAAAGGAAAACAGGACAAACATGAACAAAAGAGAAAAAAATTATTTTTTTAAAGGCAGAAATAATTAGAAAACAAAAACATAGAATTGATAAATCCAAAAGGTTGTTCTTTGAAAACATTATAATTAGTAAGTATCTGATTAAACTCCAAATTGTAATTTTTTTAAATAAAAAATTAACGAAACATTATAATATCAAGGTATATATTCTTATCAAATTAGAGGACATGTTTTAAATGATTTCACTAACAATAAGGTATGGTGTTGCCAGTTCTCTCAAATATGCCTAATGATAAATTGAAACAAAATTGCTGGAGAGAAACTCGGTGATGTCTATAAAAAAGCCCATGATATGGGCACAAAGATTTATACACAAAGATGTTCATGAACATGAGAGAATTTTTAATTGGGCCAGACGTATTAGTTTTGTATCGCTGCTGCAACATATTACCACAATTTTAGTGGCTTAAAACAACACAGATTTATTATCTCAGAGTTCTGTGGGTCAACAGTGCAGGTGGGCTCTGCGGTTCCCTCCACTCTTGGTCACAATCGAGATGTGGCCAGCTTGGGCTCTTATCTGGAGGCTCTGGGGGAAAATGTGCTTCAGGCTCATTCAGCTGGCATGCTGTAGGACCGAGGTCTCCGTGTCCTTGCTGAGTGTCAGCTGCAGCCTCTCTCAGCTATTTGAGGGCACCTGCCTTCCTGGTCACACTGCCCTGCCCCATCTTCAAACCAGCAATGCATCCAGTCCTTCTCAAACTTCCAATCTCTCCTTCCGCCATCTGTCTCTCACTCTAGCCAGAAAAGGTTCTCTGCTTTTAAGAGCTCATGGGATTAGATTGGACCTACCCAGGTAGTCCAAGCTACTCTCCCTATTTTAAAGTTTATAATCTTAATTACGTCTGCAAATTTATTTTCATCAAGTATGGTAACAAATTCACAGGTTCCAGAGATTAGGATGTGGATATTGTTGGCAGAGGGAGGAGGCATTCAGAAGAAAATGCTGAGATTATCTTAAAGAGAGAAAACAAAAATCAGGATATTAATCATTGTTTCTCAATCTGATTGAGGTTGAGAATGTCAATGGAGCTATTGACATTTTGGACTGAATAATTCTTTGTCATGGGGACTGTCCCGTGCATTGTAGGATGTTCAGCAGCACCCCTGGCCTCTACCTACTAGAGGCCAGTAACACACACCACCTGCCAGTTGTGACAACTGAAATTATCTGTAAACATTGCCAAATGTCCCCGTTGGGGGAGGTCAAAATCACCCCCAGCTGGGAACACACAAACACACACACAATGTGGTCCAACTATGTAGAAAACACAGTGTATACACACATGCTCATATATTTATGGAGAAAAAAATAACAAGGTATTAATAGTAGTTATTGTGGGTCTTGTCATAATTGATTTTTGTTCTTAATGTTTTTCTATGCTTTTCAACTTTGAATAGCTATTACTTTTAAGCATTATTTTACAAAGCAATTTCCCCCCAAATAGATTTTTAAACATGAAATTTATGTTTTTATTTCTAGGAGAAGTTCTACTTGATAGCTATTCAGTGTTCTTCTAATGTACTATTGAATTTTGTATCTATTCATAACTAAAGTGCTTTTTTTCTTTTATTTGTCAGATTTTTGTGTCAGAATATATAATCTATGCCTGAATTTAATCAAAGCATCAATAGAATTAGCTGTTCCTCTTGTTTGAAAAAACTATCTAGTTGAATGGACTGGCTGTTCAGAATTATTTTTTTTTGGAGATAATTGCTTGAGAACTTTTTTTCAGTAGTTTCCTTGATTATAGAGTATTAGAATTTTCTAAATTTTTTTTCTTTTTGAGAGAGAGTCTCACTTTGTTACCCTAGGTAGAGTGCAGTGGCATCATCACAGCTCACTGCAAACTCCTGGCTCACGCAATCTTTCTGCTTTAGCCCTCCTACCAGCTGGGATGACAGGCATGAACCACCACGCCTGGCTAATTTTTCTATTTTTAGTAGAGATGGGGCTTCAATCTTGCTCAGGCTGGTCTCAAACTCCTGAGCTCAAGGAATCCTCCCACCTCAGCCTCCCAGAGTGCTAGGATTACAGGTGTGAGCCACCTCGCCCGGCCTTCTACTTCTTCTTGAGTCCATTTTAGCCATTTATACTTTTTCATAAAATCACTCACTTCAGAATATTTATATTCATTAGGTAGGATTATATGTAAAATACCATATAATTTATCATATCTGTCATATCTATAGTGATATCTTCTTTCTTATATTAATATTTTGTCTCTTATTTATTAATTTATTTTTCAGAAGTTTGTTTCTTTTTATTGATTTTTTTCAAAAGAACTACCTCTTCAATTTACTTATTAGTTCTTCCATTTTTCTATTTTCTCATTGATTTATTTCCTTTCTTCTGTTTTCTTTAGGTTTGTTTTGTTGATCCCTCCCTAGGTTCTTGGAGTCAATACTGAAGTCATTTACTGTATTTTCGTTTTTTAAATTATAAATTCTTATTTTCTTAAAATCATGAATTCTTATAGCAAGGACTGTTAATTGATTCTCACTATTTTCCCTTT
Organism: Microcebus murinus; assembly: GCF_040939455.1. Lineage (NCBI taxonomy): Eukaryota > Metazoa > Chordata > Mammalia > Primates > Cheirogaleidae > Microcebus > Microcebus murinus. The sequence continues at coordinate 99,145,108 of NC_134111.1, forward strand.
CTTCTTTAGTAATAAAAACTCACTCAACTGAGCTCATTGCTGCCTAATTCAAATGACTGCATTTCTCGACCTTCTCTGCCTCCATCAGAAATCACTAGAATTTTTCCAGTTTAACATCTGCTTCCTTACTCCATTCATGGCATTTTCCAATATGTAAATATATCAAATGTGCAATCATGATTTCTTGCCTATACACTTAGAAAGTCCCCACTTTAAACTTTACATTCAACCAGTGTTTTCTTCTAGCACTGTTATTTCTGTTACAGTGAAATCTTTAGTCATCATTACTTTTTTCTTTTAAAGTTCTTGGTAACTGCAAAGTGTTGGCTTTTCAAGACAAATTTTAGAATGATTTTTCTACGTGTCTGCAAAAACCTATTAGGATTTTGATTGGATTTACTTTAGTTTGGGAAAGAATTGACATTTTCATAATCTTCCCATCCAGGAATGTAGTTTGTCTCTCCATTTACTTAGCTTTGTACCCTCAGTGGAATTTTGTGCCTTTTTTCACTTAGGTTATAAAATTTGTTCCTAGGAATGCTACATTTGCAGTTGCTATTGTGAAAGAAATATTTTACCCATATTTCCAGCCATACATTGTGACAGCGTGTGTCAAAGCACCTGGGGGGATGTGACCGTTGTCAGGCAGGCTTCTCAATAGTCATTGCAGGCCAGTCCCTCCTCCTGCCATCCCAGGATACCTGGCCCCTGGATTAGGAGTGGTGGTGATGGCAATTCGATCCCAAGGGGTCTATCTTCAGAGCCAATCACTGCACCACCTCTCTCCAAAGAATCACTTTCCACCAAAATGTTTCAACATCACAAATCTAGCTCTGAGAACACCTATGTGGCAAGATGACAATGAAAGGGCTGGGCGCGGTGGCTCACGCCTGTCATCCTAGCACTCTGGGAGGCCGAGGCGGGAGGATCGCTGAAGGTCAGGAGTTCGAGACCAGCCTGAGCAAGAGCGAGACGCCGTCTACTAAAAATAGAAAGAAATTAATTGGCCAACTAAAAGTCCCAGCTACTCGGGAGGCTGAGGCAGGAGGATCACTTGAGCCCAGGAGTGTGAGGTTGCTGTGAGCTAGGCTGATGCCATGGCACTCTAGCCCGGGTGACAGAGTGAGACTCTGTCTCAAAAAAAAAAAAAAAAAAAAAAGATGACAATGAAAGGTCTGGCAGAAGAGTCTGATAATGAAGGGCTTTGTTCCTCGCCCTGGCAGCCCGTGCCCACTGCCCATGGCGGCTCCCGTAGGGAACGCAGCCGTCCGCCGCGAAGAGAGTCTACACCGTGTTCTTAACAGCTGCTTTATGTCACTTCGATGGAAGCTGCTTTATTCCATCCAACTATAATTTGCACACAAAGAAAGAAAATTGAGGGGTACTTAAAATAACAGTGAAAGGTGTGAATGTCACTGCCAGGGCTGTAGAAACTTTTTTTCATTTTGTTTTTGTTTTTATTTTTAACCAAAGTAGTTTGGAGGAACATGGCCTTCCACCGTGAAAGTCTGGCCTCCCGTCTGCGAAGTGAATGCCACCCATTAAAAACTGAGACTCAGTTCCCAGGTAGGTACGTACCCAACAGAGAGGTGTACACATGTGCCAGAATGTTCGGAACAGCCCCAAACTGGAAACAATCCAAATATCTACCAACAGGGAAATGGATGGACAAACCATGGTACGTGACAGAACACCAAACAGCCAGCCGTGAGGATGAACCACCTGCCAAGGTACACCACGTGGCCCACTCTCCCCACACCGTGTTAAGGGTGCCGCACAGAGAAGAGCACACATCATGAGATTCATGGGTGTGATGTCTTTGAAATTAGGCAAAGCTCCTCAATGTGCAGGAAATGAGGACAGTGGTTACTCATGAGTCAGAAATGGTGACAGGAAGTGGAATGACAGGAGGTCTATTGATGTTTTGGCTACATTGTCACATTAGCCCTAGGAAACTAATACAAAAGGCACTTATGGAAAACGTATCATTAAATTACATTCACCATGAAGCGAACACTTTCTCTCTAGGATGAGAAACAACGCAAGGATGTCTACCCTCACCGCTTCTATTCAGCGTTGTCCTGGAGCCCTAATCAGTAAGCCAAAAATAAAAAATAAAGTAAAAGGCATAAAGAGAGAGAAAAAGAAGTAAAATTGTCTTTGTTCTCAGATTAAATTATTATGTATATAGAAAACCCGAGGCACCTATCAAAAAATACCATGACTAATAAATTAATATATTAAGGTTATAGGATACAAGGTCAATTTTCCAAAATCCATTTATGTGTATATATATTACCAGTAAAGAATTGGAAATGAAATAAACAAATAAGTACAATACCATAAAAAACCATAAAATAGGCATAAATTCAACAAAAGATGTGCAGGATCTCTACACTGAAGACTACAAAACATTAGTGAGAGGAGTTAAAGAAGACCCAAGCAAATGGAGAAATATACCATATTCAGGGATTTGACATCAATATTGTTAAGACATCATTTTCCCCCAAATTGATCTATAGATTTAACACAAGCCCAATTAATAGCCAACAGGTTTTCTTTTACAGAAATTGACAAGCCAATTCTAAAGGATATTTGGATATTCAAAGGATCTAGAAAAACAAAAGCAATATTTAAAAAGAAGAAGAAATCAGAGTACTCATACTACTTCATTTAATACTCACTAGAAATCTATAGTAATAAATATAGTGTATAATTGGCATAAGGATAGAAAAAAAATCAATGTAACAGAACAGAGTCGAGAAATAAATCCACATATAAATTGTCAACTGACTTTTGACAAAGATGCCAAAACAATTCAATGAGGAAAGGAAAGTTTCTTAAACAAATGATGCTGGAACACCAGAATAACCATATGAAAAAGAAATAAACCTAACACCGTACCTCACACCATACACAAAAAGTAAATTAAAAATGGGTCAGGCCATGCACACTGGCTCATGCCTGTAATCCTAGCACTCTGGGAGGCTGAGGTGGGAGGATTGCTTGAACTCAGGAGTTTGAGACCAGCCTGAGCAAGAGCAAGACCTTGTCTCTACTGAAAGTAGAAAAATGAGCCAGGCGTGGTAGTGAGCATCTATAGTCCCAGCTTCTTGGGAGGCTGAGGCAGGAGGATCACTTGAGCCCAGGAGTTTGAATCTACAGTGAGCTATGATAACACCACTGCACTCTACCCAAGACAACAGAGTGACACTTTGTCTCAAAAAAAAAAAAACAACAAAAAACAAAAAACACGGATCATAGACCTGTATGTAAAACCTAAAACTACAAAGCTTCTAAAAGAAACATATGAGACTGTTTTCACAATTTGGGGGTGAGTATCTAAAGATTTTTTTAGACAGGACACTAAAATAAAAAATACAAAAATTAATACATTGAACTTCATCAAAAGTTATAAACTTCTCCTCATGAAAAGACAAAGTTAAGAAAATGAAAATGTTAGCCACAGCCTGGGAAGAAATATTCATAACAAATATATGTGACAAAGGACTTGTATCCAGAGTATAAAATGAACTCCTACAAATTAGTAATTAAAAGAATGTAATTTCTTAATTATATCCCGGCCCGCTGCAGCCTGTCACAGCTGGGTTGATGGGGCCGAGGGCTCTGCTGAGAAGCTCCCAGCTATCCTGAGTGAGATGAGGACTGAAAAACAAAAGACTTGAACAGACACTTCACAAAAGAAGGTTTATAAATGGCCAGTACCACACAAAAAGATGCTTAACCTCATTAGTCATCAGGGAAGTGCAAATTTAAGCCACAGTAAAATACAACATATTATATTAACTGGAATTGCTAAAATTAAAACAGCACTGGCTGGACACGGTGGCTCACCCCTGTAATCCTAGCACTCCGGGAGGCCAAGGCGGGCGGATTGCTCGAGGTCAGGAGTTCGAAACCAGCCTGAGCGAGACCCCCGTCTCTACTATAAATAGAAACAAATTAATTGGCCAACTAAAAATATATATACACAAAAAATTAGCCGGGCATGGTGGCACATGCCTGTAGTCCCAGCTACTCCGGAGGCCGAGGCAGGAGGATCGCTTGAGCCCAGGAGTTTGAGGTTGCTTTGAGCTAGGCTGATGCCACGGCACTCACTCTAGCCTGGGCAACAAAGTGAGACTCTGTCTCAAAAAAAAAAAAAAAACAGCACCAAACATTGAGGTTGTGGGGCAACTAGAACCTCGTGCATTGCTGGCGGAGTATGAAATAGCATCATTACTTTGGAAACCTGTTTGACCAGGTAGTCCATTCCTAGGCAGTGGTGTACCAAGGTGAGGGAGAGAGTCGTGTGAGTGGTCTGCTCAGATCAGGCAACGAGGGGACACCGTCCCCCTGCAGCTCCAGGCACCTCCACCGGGCTGCCACCGGGTGCTGAGCAGCACTGAAGGCCCCCAAGAAGAGGGAGCATGGTGGTTCCAAAGGGTGTGATGGTGTCATTTTCCCCAACAGAACTTAGCGGAGCAGGCCCTGGAAGGAGAGGTGGGCAGGAGCAGCTCTGCCACTTGGGTGAGATGAGAGAACAGAAAGACAAAGCGGATAGTGGCGCTGGCAGGAGAGTGGCTGGCAGGTTGGGCTGAGGGCTCCCAGCTCAGATTCACTCTCTCCCCCTCCTGGTGTGTCCTCTCGTCCCCTGTCACCCTGTCCATGCCCTGTCTCCTGTCTGCCATGGAGCCTCAGCTGCACCACCCCGCTCAGGCCGCTATCCTACTCCGCTCAGTGTGCGACCATGAACCTCACGCAGCCTCCTGGCACCCCTTGGATTACTGGCTGGCTACACTACATTCCACCAAATCTAAGACGCTGTCGTTCGTAACACATTATTTTAGGCACATTAAGAAAGAAAAATCACTGACAATTATAATTATAAAAGATATCTTGATATTGGAGAAGTTAAAACATGAAGAAATGTCTTAGTATCTTAGAATCCATGGACTATGGATTCCTGAGCTTCCACCAGAGCAGCTGTTCCAAAAGTCTGATCTGAAGGCCCTAGTGGTCCCCAAGACCCATTCAGGGGCTCTGCAAGGTCAAAGCTATTTTTGCAATAATACTAAGACATTTGCCTTTTTCACTCTCATTCTCTCATGGAATGAGGCTACATGCGTGATGGCTACATGTGTGATGACATTGCTTTAACGGCCAATGGAACATGTGTATTCTTGTGTTTTAAAAGATAGACACACTCCACCTAAATAAAAGCTCTTTGGGGTCCTGAAACCAAAGAGTTTAGGAATCACTGCCGTAGGCTGTGTGCCCAGCACTTGGCTGGCATGGGGCCGGTGGCCAAGGGTGAGGAGAGGTGTGAGGGGGAAGTACACAGAGCTGAGGATGCACAGGCAAAGGATCTCGCCGCACCAGTCAGGGCAGGCTTGCCAGAGGGCGTGGGCCACACACCTGCCAACCCCGGGCAGCGGATGCTTCAGCTAGGTGGTCCTGTCTTGCCAACCAGAGATCTACGCCATACCAGCTCTGCAACCTAGGGTGTAGTTGTGCTACTTTCTATCACTGACAGGAGGTTAATGTGTAGGTCACAGGGGCTGTGATGAACAGTAAATGATTTGATGCATGTGAAAGAATGCAGCAGATGGACGGTTCAACATGATCAGATCCTTGGTTACTGAGCTGTGTCTTGGGCGTTTCAGTTTTCTGCCACAGAGCTTCACGCGATGCTTGGCACCCACAGGGGCCTGGAAAGCACTTACAGAGTGGGGGAACGAATGTTGGGCGGTGCAGTGCCAAGCAAGGCCTGGTGTTCGGCTCCTCCAAACACCAAGATTCACACAGAAGTTCGAATAGCTGATGAACAGTAGTCCATACCACTTTCCTCTCTGGGTCTGGTCCAAACCAAATTCCTGCCCCTCTCCTCCAAACCATCTTCTTCCACTGCCCCATTCCCTCCCACAGACCCCCGGCTGGCGGCCTTAGCAACGTCAGCAACGTTTCTTTCTTATCCTCAAGGTTCATATAAGATCTAAGCCAAGATGTACAGGTCTGGGACTTGACACCAAGGGCCCAAGGCAGCCGCACAAGACCTGACAGGTAAGAAGAGAAGTCGGTGGAGGACCATGGACTGTCCTCAACAAGTTAGCAGACCCTCTGCGATCCACTGTCATCCCAGCAGCAGAATCAAAGCTGGGCGTGCAGCACAATGTTGTGTGTTGGTTTGCTAGGTACTGTCCCCAGCCCGGCCTGGACCAGGGACAGTGGGGAAAGATCCAGAGACTTAGTGCCAAGAGACGCCCCAGCGCCAGAAGCCCCGCTGCTCCCCAACGCCAGGAACGCTTTGCAGGGGCAGAGAGTCTTTACTGGAACCCAAGCCTCTGCACCCGCCCTGGGAACCTTCCCACCTGGCCCCAGGCGGCCGGGCTCTGAGGCGGCTCTGCTCTGTGCCCCGCTGGCCCCCTGCCCAGCCCGCGCATGGCCCCGGGCCGGGCCCTGGAGCCGCGCCAGGACCCCCTGAAGGGGCCAGTCACTCAGTAATTGAGGCCGCAGCCAACACAAAGGAGCCAAAGAGCAAGGGCTGTCGTCGTGACTCCTAGCAGCTGCGCGTGCACGCCAGGCCCCCAGACGGGTTCACAGGGATGCGGGGGAGAGAAGCGTGGATGGATTCCAAATGCAGGACTGGGACGGGGGCAAGCAGTTAGGCGCCAAACCCCGACGCCTCCTGCCCCGCCAAGGGCAGGCCCGAGGAGGGGCCGTGGGAGCGGGGCAGTGGAGGCGTCTCCAAAGCGGAGCGTGTGGAGCGGGCCGGGGAGATGGGGGATTCGCCCAGCAGCTGCGTTCGCACCGCAGCCGCCGCGTCAACAAAGACTTTTGTGGGGATGCTGGCCGGGGAGCGGGAAGGGAGAAGGCTACGAGAGAGCCGAGTCCACGCGTGACGGCTGAATGAATGAGTGAGCGAGCGAGCGACGGCAGAGGAACCCCGACCGGCCCCCGGGCCGGGGCTGCGCGCCCGGCAGGGGTCAGTGCGGCCCGCGGGCGGGAAGGGGGCGCAGGCGCGGCGGGCGCCGAGGCCTCCCGCGGGGGGCGGGGGCGGGGAGGGCTGGGGGTGGGGTTAGAGAGAGGGACGCCAGCAGGGTCCAAACTTCCGGTGCCTGCAGCGCTCGGAGCGGCGGTTGCACGGAGAGAGGCTGCACCGGCGGAGGCTGCACCGGCACAGGCTGCGGGGCTGACGCGCGGGCAGGCGCAGCCATGGTGAAGATCAGTTTCCAGCCCGCCGTGGCCGGCATCAAGAGCGACAAGGCCGACAAGGCTTCGGCGTTGGCCGGGGCCCCGGCGTCTGCCGCGGCCGCCGAGATCCTGCTGACGCCGGCCAGGGTGAGAGGGGCGGGGGGGGCGAGGCACCGAGGCGCATCGGGACCCTCCGGCAGCCTGGAGCGGAGACGTGGAGGGAAGCCTCGAATGGGGAGGGGGCTTGGGTCCTGCCCTGAAGCGGCGGCCGAAAGCAGAAGTCCGAAGAGTGGGAGGGGGTCCGTCGCTGGTGCTCAGGTGGGGAAGTGCTCAAGATCTCTTCCAGAAGTGGAGGGGACCCTAAGCGCCTGGCCCCCAAATGGGGGGCGCGGGCTGGTCCGAAGAAGTTGGGGGAATGTTGGTGGGGGGTATGCGTCTGGTTCCAATCCAGGGGGAAAAGCCGCGAGTCGCGTCCCCAGGTGGGGGATGGGGAAAGGGTTAGACGTAGTTTCCCCAAAATAGGGCGGTGGGACCTGAGTGGCTGGGGAATTGGCGGAGATGGGGGCCTGGCACCAACGGAGGAGGAGGCATTGATTTCGTCCCCACGGGGGACTGCGGGGGGCGGGGCTGAGGATGTGCTACTGGCCAGCGCTGGAATTGGCGGACCAGAAAATGGTGACATGGAAATCGTCCCGAACCGGCCAGGCGCCTCTGGGGGTCGGGGGTCCAAGGCCGGGCGCCCGCATCCCGGCCCACGCCCTGCCGTCTGGGCCTGCCCGCTCCCTGTCCTCCCTCCACTCCCGGCCCTCCCGCTGGGCTGTCCACCCCCGACACACACACCGCGGAGAGAGGGCTCCCCGCTGCCCTGCGCCCTCGCGTCCCGGTCTCTCGGGCCCTGCGCGCCCCGCCCCCTCCGGCGTCCTCCTCTGGCGGGGAGAGGAGTCGTTTCCGCCGTGGAAAGCCGTGCGAGCTGCGTGGAGTGTGTCGGGGAGGGCCGGCAGGGGCAGGACGCGTGGCGGGCAGGGGGGAGAGAGGGGTGGTGCAGCCACGCTTTATTGTGCCCTGGCAAAGGTGTCTACGCGGGGTGCTGTCCCTGGCGGTCTTGGGGCGCACCAACCCCGCCCCCCCTCCATCAAGGCTGGACTAGTAAAGTCTTCGTCCACTCCCCCCCTCCTCCCGCTGCAAGCCTCTGAAGAGGCTTCCTCTTCACCTAGCGCCCAGGGGACCTGCAGACGACCTGGGCTCTAGAAGAGGAGAGGGGCCTCAGAGATGAGTGTGAGCTGGGCAGAGACCCTGAGCGAGCTCCCCTGCCCCTGTGCAGTGGTCACTGCAGCGAGCACCCAGGCCGGGTTGGGGGGTGCTGTGCACCCCCACCAGAGCAGCTCTCCCTTCACCCGAGGCACAGCTGGTTGACATTTGAAGACGGTGGTCTAGTTTGCAAACGGCTCTTCAAGCCTCCTTTACCAAAGGGAAGCTGCCTCCACTGGGCCTGGGGAGGGGGCAGCAGTGTTCTTGGCCATTTCTTCTAGCTGCTTCTCCCCAGAGAGATTTGGGGAGGAGGGAAGGCCAGGCCAGACAGCGGGAGGATGTCATTCCAACTTCGTCAGAAGGTCCACCAAATTTTGCAGGAGTGGCACATTCTCCTGCGGGCCACAGTCTGCTGATGACAGTGGGCAGGACAGGGGTACCTGGCATAGCCCTGTCAGTTACTGATGTCCAGCTTCTGGCTTCTAATGGGGCTCAAATCCAGCGTCCTCTGTCCCCCCTCACCCAGCGTGAAATGGAAATATCAACATCTTCCTGCGTGCTGTTTGTAATGGCCTTGAGCCTGCTGAGTGCCTCCTCCCCCTAGCCTTGTTAGTTGAGCAGGGTCACCCCCCACCACCACCAATTGGCAAGGTGGGGCACAAGCAGGAGCAGGAATTAAAATCCCCGAACCTTTACAAGAGAGTGATGTGTTGGTAAACTCGGAGCTTCCTGCCACCCTGAGCTGGTGCGAAGACGATGCGTGTTGGCTCTGCCTCTCCCCTGCTAGATTTGGAGCCTTGAAGATAGTTCACTTCTGCCAGCCTCCTGCTGCCCCACCTGGCCAACGCACACGTCTCCCCCTCCCTGGTGCCTGGCATGGAGCTAGCCTTCCTCTCCTCTCTAAGGGGGGCGGGGGGAGCGGTAGCAGCTCTGAGGGCAGACAGACAGGGAGGCCCCACGAGCTGCTTTCTCCAGGAAAGCTTGTTAGGTCTCTTCTATCTGGGGGTGACCCCACAAGCCTCCTTGGTGTCTGAACTGGACTCAAAAACAAGACTGAACCTGATCCCTGGAAGGAGCCATTGCTGCACAGCGGGGTGTGTGCACCTGCACAGCGGGGGGGTGTGCGTGCTCTGGGGCAGCAGCTGACCTGTGACGTGCGTCCAGGCGCAGGGTGGGGGCTGGCTGCAGCAGCACCCTCGCAGCAGCCAGGACTCCCCCTGCTTCTGAGCAGAAACTGAAACACAAGGAGGATTTTGTCCCCAGACCTGAGGCTGGAAGGAAGTGGCTCGGTGGGCTGGGGGAGGGGTGGGGCCTGGGGCCCAGCTGGGCCTGCAGCTGCCCAGCCTCGGTGGTGGGGCTTTGACTCTGAGGCAATGAGCCTGCGCCCAAGGGGGCTGGTGCCCGCAGCTTGGGAAGTGGGGTAGGCATGAAACACCCCCTGCAGCGGCTGCCTGGAGCCCCTTCTCCTTTGGAGGCCCATTGCGGGCCCTGCCTGCCCACACCCGCCGTGCCTGAGTGTACACACACATGCACACTCGAATGCACACATGCACGCAGGTGTAAGCATGGACAGACTCCCGGGCTGGGGGCTACAAGGGGAGGGAAACATGTTAAATACAGTCATCTTCTCACCTCTGTAATTTTCTCCTTGACATTTGCCTTTGATTAATGACTGTGTCCCCCCTCCCCTAGCCCGCATACCTGGGGATCAGATTTCACTTTCCACATGTGCATGTGTCCTGGGCCACAGGCCCTTCCTTGGCAGGAGGAGCTGGGTCTCCTGGAGAGCTGGGCGGTGGAGGAGGGTCTCCAGCCAGGAGCACGGATCTAGCCGGCCTGGGGTCTTCCTGCCCCAGTGCCCCATGCCCATTGGCTGGGAGAGCCAGGCCTCAAAGACCTCGAGAAGAGGTGGCCCTGCTCCCTGCGCAGTGGGGACTTTCAGGGCTGCCATCCACTCCTGGCCTGCCCAGAGGGCTTCCGTGTCTGGGCAGGCACCACAGAGGCTTTTCTGCTTTCCCTCCCTGCTTCCCACTCACTCCCTCTTTTCTGTTCTCTTCCCTCCGCTGTCCTTGCACGTTTGAGGGCTGTCATGTCAGCACACTGCCAGGAAGATGAGTTTCTTAGAAAGAAAAAAATGTTTACGGTGAAATCACAGAAGCACAGCCCTGCTACCCCCTTATCCCCACCCCAGCCTCCCCAAGTTCCCTCTCCGGGAGCCTGTGAGCGCTCTCCCAGCAGCACGGCCTTCTGAGCCTTTGTTCCCTGGAGACGCCTTGACTGGCAGGACAGAGAGAAGAGAGTCCGGCTGGCAGCCAGGCCGTGAGCGCTCTGCACAGATGCTGCCCGGCCACGGTCCGGAGGGGAGGACAGGGCAGTGGGGTTCCCTGACCCTTTGGCTTGTGCCCAGGTGATGTCTGTACTCCTGGACCACTGGGCTCTGCATGCTCAAGTGGACAATGGCATTTGCCCACTCCTCTCACCTCTAGCTCGGCCTCTGTGTGTGTCCTACACACACCCACGGGCCGCTGCCTCTACTGTCTGGGGCCTCGGCAAGGGAGCGGCTGAGAAGCCTGAGTGATGTGGGGGAGGTGAGACGCAACCCCCATCCCCCCACGCCCTCCGCCTGGGCCTGCCGGGAGTGCAGTTCTGGCTGCTGGCCTCGTCCAAGCAGCCTGCAATCTGCAATCCTAGTTAATCCGCTTGCAGTCCATTTGGACGTCCTTACTGAGGGACCCGAGCTGGGGAGCTTTCCCCTCAAGCCGGTAGGGTCTGCGAGCTAATGCCGCAGTTGGCTGGTTTCCCCTGGCTGTTTTGGCCCCGGCCTTGCTAGATCATCTAATGAGCACCACTGTGGGCCTCGGTGCAGCCGGCAGGCAGAGGCCCGGGCCCCTCTGTCCCTGGCTGTCTGGCTCACATGTCCCACACCAATGCAGAAGGAGGCGCTTTGCTCAGAGGGCCCGGTTGCCTTGGAAACATGTAATATTTTTCTACTTTCTAAATGGGAGTCCCCCCCCCCAGTGCCTGGCTGTCAGTAACTGCTCTGTGCGGGGAGCAGCACCTTCCTGGGTGTCCAGAATGACAACCGATGCAGCTGGGGGGCTGTCTCAGGAAGGTGGGCCACTTGGCCAGGGATCCCAAAGGGCAAGGGCCTGGCCTGGGCTGCCTGATGCCCTACCATCCACCCCCACAGATGTGATAACCCTGAGGTCAGGCTGCCTCGAGGGCCAAGGAAGACAGCAAGGGTTCCAGGGCTCTGGAATTGAGCCCTGTCTTGATTGTATGTTGTTGGGCCCAGGAGGCAGAGGCAGCACCGGGCAGGGTGCGGGCTGTCCCCCTGTGTGGGGCTTTGGGTTGGAAGTGCCTTTTGTCTCTGAGCAGGGACGACCTGGTTTCCTCCCGGCAGCCTCTGCTCCTGCCTTCACTTCCAGCCCTGCTGTTCAGTCCTGATGCTTCTGTAGGTTTGGGCCCCCAGGCCGGAGGGGTGTTGGGTGGTGGCAGGGTGGCTGAGCCCTGGATGTGTACTGGGGAGTGTCAGTGGGGATGAGTGAGAGCCGGTTGTCAGCCCCGGCCAAGAGAGGGAGTGTCCACTGCCAGCAGGGGTGAGGTGAGGTGGGAGCCCCCAGCCTTCACAGTGGGGGGTCCTCGCCCACTTAGCTGGGGTTACTGAATTCCCCTTCCTCCCTCCCTGTCCTCTCTGACCTCCTCTCCCCCCGGCCCTCTGTGGGGCCTCTGCCCCGGCTCTGGGAGACACCTGACCCAGCCAGAGCCCCGCAGCGGGGGGCAAGGCCGCTGTGAGCTGGTGGGCCTTGGTGGGCCTCATCTCGTCAGTGAATTCAATTCATGGGGCAGGCCCCTGGGCTCTTCCGTGTGGTACGTTGACTTTTTTCTTTTCTGGTTTTCCAGAACGCAGGACCGAAAGCATGGCCACAGCGCAGCCTCCACAGCTGGCCACGGTGGCAGCTCTAAAAGGAAAAGTCGGCTGATAAAGATCTGCTATTTTTATCTAGCGCTTTATCTTCTACAAAGGGCTTTCGGCCTCTCTGTCTCTTTTAATCCCAGCAAAACCCCTGTCCGGGAGTGAACGTTCACATTCTACCGGGAGACCTGGGAGGAAGGTTGCGCAGGGGGCTTTCCCCTGGCGGGCAGCCCCCTGGACCCCAGACAGTCAGGGCCCCGGTGTGTGTCGTGTCCCCAGGACAGGATTGCCGGCTGGTGTGGGCAGCCTGGCCTGTCTCGGGGTCAGCCACCTTTCCTTACGACCCACCCTGACCGCTGGAGGGGCAGAGAGGCCGCCACTCTCCCTGGCTGCCGCGTTGGCAGGAGCCCCAGGGTGGGTCGTTCCCTCTGAGTTGCTGGCACAACTCGGCTATGGTGTCCCCACATCTCATGCTGCCCCTGGAGCCCATTGAAAAGTCAAAGCTGTCTCTGAGGGCCCTGTGGCCCAAGCCATGTGTGCCACTCACTGATGACCTTGGTTAGTGTCCCCAGGGTGCTGAGGAGGTGGCAGTCAGGTGGGGGGTCCCCGTGATCATGGGACCCCAGGCCTGCGGATAGACCAGGCAGTGAGGGGCAGTAGTGTGACCTCCCACACCTGCCAGGTGGGCTTCTGGGGTGGGGGGGGCAGACCAGGGTGGGGAGAGGCCGGAGCTCCATCCCACGGTGCAGATGCTGGGGCCAGCTGGTCTACTCATGCGTGTGCCCAGTGAGGGGGAGGGTACATTCTGTTTTCTGTCCTTTCCCTGGGGCTGGGGGAAGTGCCAACCAGGGAGGGATCAGCCCTCTGATGGGGCTCCCCTCCCTTCCCCAAGGCCCACTCCCAGCCTGGTGCTCCCAGGCAGGAAGGAGGGGAGAAGGGAGCTGCGGAGCACAGCAGGCTGCCCCCCCCCACCAGGGCAGGCCCCTGAGCTGTGCTGAGTAAGGTCAAGCCAAACTATGTCCCCAGCCTCCCACCACCCCCTGCAGGGTGAAGGGAGAAAGGAAACATGGCACAACCCCAGAATGACTGGCTGGAGAGCACCTGAGAGGTCACTGAGTCTGACCTGCTCATTTTAAAGATGGGGAAACTGAGGCCCCGAGAGTAGTAAGCAGGCAGTTAGTGGCAGAGCCAGAAGGGGCTCCTGTGTTGGAGTCTCCACGGCCCCCACACCGGCTCAGCTTCTTGAGGTCGAGGGGTGGTCCCTGGGGACTGGCTGCTGACCTCACCCTCGGCCATATCTGGACACTGTGGTGGGGACTGAACAGTGGACACTGCAGGCAGATGCAGGCCCTGGGCTGTTGTAGCGTCTCCAAGGTGAACGAGGGCCTGGGGGAGACAGGGAGGACAGACAGAAAGATGACCATGGCCCCCCGGCTGGCTGTCAGTCCAGGGCTCCAGGCAAAGCCATTTCATTGAGTTTTATACCCACACAACTTCATCCGCTGGGATGGCTGGGACTTGTGTCGGGTTGGCTTCTTGGCAGCCCTGTGGCTGAGATCCTGAGCCCAAGTCTGGCTCCCAGAGCAGGTGTTTTCCAGGAGCTCCCTGGCCAGACCTCCCTGACGGCCGCGGCTCCCTCCTGGCAGGACCTGCTGGCTTGCGGAAGCTCCCATGCTTCACCCTACAGACTCCACTGCTGACAGCCTGCTTGACACTGCCGGCCAGGGCCCGTGCGGGGCCAGCGTGGATCGCAGGCCCAGGGCTGCCTGGCCAGGGACAAGCACCTGTGCCCAGACCCTCTGGGCCTCCCAGAGCTCCTGCCCCAGAATTCACCAGCTGCTCCCTGCCACAGCCTCCTTGGTGCAATCCAGCAGCCTCCACACACTCCCCCACTTCCCACTGCCCAGTCTGTCCCCTGTATTCGGCTTTAGAGTGGATCTTGTCCCTCCCCAGCTCAAAAGCCTTTCGTGGCTCTCCACTGCCTAGGGCAGTGGCCCCAACCTGCCTGGTGTACCCCAATTCCTGTAGATTCCTGGGTCTGTGCAATCACTAAGGCCATGTCGGTGCACCCCCCACCTTACATTTGAAAGAATATACAGTGGTCGCAGCTGGTGTGATGAAAGAGACCGAGAGTGCAGATAAATCAGAATGCACCTGCTTAATCCCAGTGGGTCACTTTAGGTGGCTTCGAGGTGGGGCTTGGTTCCTGTCTGACTGGGAGGGGACTGAGAGACTCTGGTGAGGCCCCTTCCCCTTCCAGCTACGTCTCCTTCCCTCCTCGCCCTATGGGGCTCCCAGCTGACCCCACGCTGTTGCCCACAGGAGGAGCAGCCCCCATGCCACCGCTCCAAGAAGGGGAGCTCCGTGGGCGGCGTGTGCTACCTGTCGATGGGCATGGTCGTGCTGCTCATGGGCCTGGTGTTCGCCTCGGTCTACATCTACAGATACTTCTTCTTTGTTCAGGTGAGGGCCCAGGTGGGAGACAAGGCCTCAGAGAAGTGTCGCTATGTGTTCTGCAGTGGGCGGGGCAGCAGAAGCCCTGGGCGAGCCCAGGGACCAGCATCCTCCCTCCTGCCCGGGGCCTTCTTGGGCCCAGGCCCACCCCACCCCCAGCCCCTTGTTCTGGGCAGCCCATCATGGGCCCAGGCGACAGCACTGAGGTCCCTCCCACAGTGTCACCCTGGGTAATTACACCAGAAACTCAGATCCAGCAGCAATTGGAACTCTGTGATCCCTGCAGACCTCAGACCCTGTGCCCGCAGGTCATGCTTTAAGGTCGACCTAATTCTAATTCCACCCATGCGTGGACATCTGGGTTACCAGACAGGAAAGGGGGAGGGAAGGGTGTACAGTCTCCACTGCCGCCTGGCAGGAGCGGGAGTGTGGACCTGAGAAAGGCTCAGCCTCCACCGACGGTCACACGACCTGGGTGTGTGGGCACAAAGCTGGGTCCAGCCAGACCTGGGAGGGAGGGAGTGTCACCGAGTTCTCGGAATGGAAGGTAGGTAAATTAAAAGTAGGTCAGAGGGATAAATGCAAGTGCAATTAACCAGGAATCTAAGAGTGACAAAAAGGCAGGAACTTTCGAGTCATTTATGACCCAAGTGACCTCCCACCC
Organism: Microcebus murinus; assembly: GCF_040939455.1. Classification (NCBI taxonomy): domain Eukaryota; kingdom Metazoa; phylum Chordata; class Mammalia; order Primates; family Cheirogaleidae; genus Microcebus; species Microcebus murinus. Next base: position 99,160,584 of record NC_134111.1, read on the forward strand.
CTAAGCATTTACCTGTGTTGTCACCCAGTTTTTCCACGATAGAAATTGCTAAAGAGTCTGTGTTCTTTGGGGCTTTCACTCGAAACCCCAGAAACCCCAGCTCCCTCGCCTGCCAGCTTCCCCTTTCATTCAGCATCACCCTGCCCGCCCCCTGCCGTGGCCCGCTGCCTGCCTGTTCCAGGTTCTCACGCTCCTGTGTGACCCTCTCCCAGGCCTTTCTGTCTGGCCCTGCCCTTGCACGTGCTCTGCCCCCCCCACCCCCGGGTCTCTGTTCCCAACCCTGACTCCTGCCCTCCTGGATTGCTCACCCTGCCCCAGTGGGCACCTCGGAGCAGCCTCTGGGTCTGTGTCCTGGGACAGTTTGAGGGTCCCGCCACAGCAGGGCCCAGCCCTGGAGCCTGCCTCCCTTGGGCCGTCATCCCTGGCAGCCCTCCAGAGCATGCTCCCAGGACAGCGTGCACTCAACAGCAGGGTTCTGCTGATCGCAGGCCAGCCCGTCTCGGGCAGGGATCCACAGGAGCCCCCAGGGACGTGAGTGGGCACACGGAGCCTACTGACGGAATGCCTAGGCTGGCCCGACACGCAGGGGCAGTGGACAGTGTCTGTCAAGGCATCTCAGCCCAGAGGGCCAGGAAGAATGATGGGACCTGTCTGGGGAGTCTGGCTATGGAGTGGCCGTGGTGGTGGCACCAGAATCTCATGGTGCTGCCTCTATCTACCTCCTCCCCTCCCTCTTCATGCCCCTCGGGGTCTGCAGGCCAGGACGGCAGGTGCAGGCCCAGCTGCCCTCCCGCTGGTGCGGCTGGGAAGTGCCTCATCCAAGGCTCAGCTCACCTCTTTCCTGGCAGCCCCAGGCTCTGACCTGACTCCCCGCATTCCTCAGTTTCTCCATCTGTGAAGTTGGCCTCACAGATCCCACCCTTCTGCTTCCCCAGGCCTCAGGGCATGTAGTGGATGGGTAGGTGGCAGTGGCAGTGCCGAGTATGCTGCGTCACCAGTCTGTCTGTCTGTCTGTCTCTCTGTGTCTCCCTCCCGCCCTCCCTGCCTTGCTCAGCTGGCCCAAGATAACTTCTTCCGCTGCGGTGTGCTCTATGAGGACTCCCTGTCCTCCCAAGCCCGGACTCAGATGGAGCTGGAGGAGGACGTGAAGATCTACCTCGAAGAGAACTATGAGCGCATCAACGTCCCCGTGCCCCAGTTTGGCGGCGGCGACCCTGCAGACATCATCCACGACTTCCAGCGGGTGAGCCAGGGGCTGGGGCCGGCGGTGGGCGGGTGTCCCAGGGGCCCAGGGCAAGGGCGCAGGCGTGAAAAGAGCATCCTCGGGCTACGTGCTGTGTAACATAAACTGTACAGCAGGCGTCGGGGTCAGGTTCACCAGGTTTCATCATACAGGTGACACAGTTGTTCTCGTCGAGCGTGAACTGGCCGTGGCTGGTCTTCCCGTCGGCCGCTTGCCGGCTGCAGACTCTGGCCATCGTGGCAGGGCAGGTGTTCCTTGTTGCTGCTCACATTTTGTCGGGGTGTAGCACACCCTTGGTCAAGTGCATCGAGTGTACCGCTTAGCAGATCCTGCAGAGGTTTCTCATCGTGTGACACCAGCCAGATCGAGATCTGGAGCATCACTGGCACTCCGGAAGGTTCCCTCGTGCCCTTCCCAGTCAGTAACCAACCCCAACCTGGAGGAACCATCCCTCACACCCTGTCACCTGTGACTGTTTAGGGGCCAGTGAGACACAGGCTCCGTCTTCTTTCCCCAGCACTTACTAAAGCTTCGTAGGGGTTTTTTAGTATCAGTTCTCCTCTCTGTGTCCTGGGTGTTCTCCTGGCAGAAGCCCACAGAGGGCCTGGCATGCAGCAAGAGGGCCTCTTGTTGGGGTCCAGGCTGTCCCCAGGGGTGGCTGGACCTCACAGGTTTGATAAAATGCACAGTAGGTGCGTTACCATGGTCCCCGAACCTCAGCTCTGCAAACCCATGAAAAGAGGCTTTGTAACAACAGCGGCATTGAACACCCAGCGGCTGTTTTCATCTATTATGTGGCACCTCCTGCAAACACAGGCTAGGAGAGGAGCAGGGAAAGGGAGCGCCCACCGGGTGTTCAGGAATCTGGGTGCACACTCCTGAAGGCCCAGGGCCCGGGGAAGGCTGACATGGTCCCTGTGTCCCGCTCAGGGTCTGACCGCCTACCACGACATCTCCCTGGACAAGTGCTATGTCATCGAGCTCAACACCACCATCGTGCTGCCCCCGCGCAACTTCTGGGAGCTCCTCATGAACGTGAAGGTGAATGGCGCGGGAGCCGGGGGGTCTCCGCAGTGCGCCTTGTCCCTCCCTGTGCAGCTGGGCCTGGGGTGCACAGGTTCCTGCGGCAGGGCTGGGGGAGCCAGGGATGCTGCTGGCAGATGGGCCCTGCCCCCAGACGGGCCTCACCTCCACCGTCCCCGGCTTCCGTGTCCCCAAAGTCAGCACCTGACTTTTTCTCCTCTCCCACTTGTGGAGGGCCCCGAGACCAGCTTCCTTGGCGGTCAGAGCCGTACCCTGGGCTGGCGAGGAGCGCTCCCCCAGGGTGGGAGGCCAGACTCACGCACGCGCTGTCGCTCTGGGCAGCATAGGCACAGGCATTGGGCAAAAGCAGAAGTGGCTGGGGCCATCAGAAGGCCGGCTGAGGGGCCTCTGGATGAGGGAGGTGGGCGTGTGTGGGTGGGCATTTCAGGCGAGGGGTTGGAGCACAGCCCTGGGGGCTGACCGCGGGCTGCGGCTACCCCCTTTGCAGAGAGGGACCTACCTGCCACAGACGTACATCATCCAGGAGGAGATGGTGGTCACCGAGCACGTCAGCGACAAGGAGGCCCTGGGCTCCTTCATCTACCACCTGTGCAACGGGAAGGACACCTACCGGCTGCGGCGCCGGGCTACCCGGAGGCGTGAGTGGCCAGCTCCACCCACCTGTGGCCCCTGCCCTGGGCTCCAAAGCACAGCCGTCCTCGAGCAGGGCTTGGCCCAGCTGTCAGAGAGCTCAGATAGCAGCAGCAGTAGCAGCTAGTGTTAATTGAGCACTTACTATGTGCTGGGCACTGCTTTACACTCTGTCCTTCCAAAAGAGTGTAAGTTATCATTGTTAGTCATCATCATCATTCTTGCTGCCCCTTTTAAAGATGAGGAAACTGGGGCACAGAGAGGTCAACTAACACCCCTGACAGGGTCACACAGCGGGGAGGTGTCTTCTGAGCTCGCCCCACTTCACCAAGCTGCTTTGGGTGAATCTGGGTGTCACTTCCTGGGCCTCTTCCTCCCACTCGGGCTCTAAGGCTAGTGGTCTTTGTGGCGCAGCCAGTCTGGGCCGGACACAGGCCTCACTGGGATGTTTCTGTTTCCTCCCAGGGATCAGCAAGCGTGGGGCCAAGAACTGCAACGCCATCCGCCACTTTGAGAACACCTTCGTGGTGGAGACGCTCATCTGTGGGGTGGTGTGAGGCCCCCTGACCCCTGCCCCTGCCCTCTTCCTTGTTCCTCCTTTCTGGCCCCTTCTGGCCCTCCTCCCTCCCCTGGCTTAGCTTGTACTTTGGACGCCTTTCTGTAGATGTGACATGTCTCACCTTTCCAGCCCTGCCCGCTTCCCTGTACCAGAGCCGTGACCTCTGCTGACCTCCTGGTGTGGGGGAGGGAGGGGCCCCCCAAGATGGTGTCTGTGCCCCACCACCTGGAAGTCGGGTCCTGTGGGCCCAGGCCCACAGCCGAGCGGGCAGCACGAGCCAGGCCTGAGCAAGGTGGGGGAGGGGGAGGGGGAAGGGTGCCATGGGCCTCAGAGACACCCGCACACTTGGGAAAGTCGGAAAAGGCTTTTCCTCAGATGGCACACGTGCTCCGCTGTCCCTGTTCCTAGGCGTGGGGCTTGGCCTAAGGCCGGGGGTGTGCCGGGATGGACCTACGGGAGCACAAGGGAAGGTGGCTGTCCTGGGGGCTCCCAGGACACCCGTCAGTGCCTTCAGCCCACCAGCAGGAGCCTGGGTTTGGGGGTGGGGAAGAGTCCGTCAAGCACAATTCCGAGTGGAACCAAAGAAGCGAGGAGCCGGGCCCCCGGCCCTGGCCCCGCAAGAGCACAATTGGGGTCCCCACAGCTAGGCCAGAGCAGCGGGTGCCGCGGAGGAGCAGCGGGTGGAGGTGAGCTGTGGGTTCTGCCGAGTGGGGGCCGGCGCTGGCTGCAGCGTGGAGCTGCGTGAACGATGACACGGAGGGGAGGAGAGACGCCTGGTACCCGCACACCCCGCCTCTGCCGAAATTCCATCCCCCTGCCTGGGGGGAGTGCATCGTTTTTCCTTTTCCTTCTCACTTTTGCATGTTTTTACTGATCATTCAATATGCTAACCGTTCTCTGCCCTGAGCCTTGAAGCCAGGGGGGCTTCCACCCCTCCTCCACTCAGACTTAGGTGCTCTCTGGAGACGAAACTCTTAAATGCTTTGTATATTTTCTCAATTAGATCTCTTTTCAGAAGTGTCTGTAGAACAATAAAAACCTTTTACTTCTGACTTTGACTTGAGCATGGCGGGGGGTGGGGCAGGAGGAGGTGAGCGCAGGCTGGGGCGCTGGCTGGGCTGGGGGTGCTCTGGGCCAGAGGGTGGTGGAGGTGGACCTGGGGGGCAGCAGGGAGGGAGAGGCCAGCCGACCTTGACATCCGGCCCCTGCGGAGGTGAGCTGACTCCTGGGTTCAGCCACGGAGCTGTCAACTTGTCTGCCTCATTCTCTCCTTCCGTCATCACGACCACTCTGCAGCAGGTGAGGAGGGAGGAGAGGGTTGGGAGAGTTCACCGACTCCCCCAAGGTCGTGCTGCCTTTAAGTGCCTATAAACCACCCTGTTATGTTCTGCATGGCAGATGACATCATTATCGCATGTCCTTAAGCACAAGGACGATGTCGTATTCTCCACAATGTCTGGGCAGTTCGTAACCATTCTTAGTGGATCTGAACTGAGGTTTGGCATGGTAGTCACGGGGTCACATTCTCCAGAGAATTCTGGAAGTGGTGGGAAAGCTCGCCAGAGCCTTGCCTGTATTGTCTCAGAGGCAGGACCTGTACTCTGCCCTGGGGACCAGGATGGGTACCTGCACGCTTGTTGCTGTTCCGTCTTGGTAGCCAGTGAGGGACAGAAAAGCCTCGACTTAGTGCAGACACTCCTTGTTCTTGGATGCAAAGGCAATCTTGCAGAGACATCAGGTTTTTTCACATTCTCCGGTCTAAATGCAATGCAATCACAAAAAGCCAACCGGATTTATTTTTTAACTTGACACAATCAGTTCTTTGGGAAAAGTAAACATGGAGCACAGCCAGGTAAATCTCAAAAAGGGTAAAGAGCAGCCCTCCCAATATTGAGCGCTATAAACTACATTAATGAGGGAGTTTGGTATAGCAAAGGAATGGGGCAGGGTGCCACAGTGGAGGGCCAAAACATCGACTTAATACGCTCAGAAGTTTAACATACGATCAGAGGGGCATTTCCAGTTAAGGGGGAAGGGAAGGTGGATTCTTTTGAATGGAACAACTGGCTAGCTGTTTTGACAAAGAATTAACCTAGATCCTACTTCCCTGTAACACAATTAATTCTGGGAAGATCTAAGGTTTTAATTATGAAATGAAACCATAAAAGTACTTGAAGAGAGAGAAGAGATGATTTCAAAGATAATCTTGGGGGAGGAAAGGCCTTTCTAAGCATGATACCCACGAAGCAGTGGAACTATGAAAAGATAGAACTTATATACAGCGAAATACGCCACAAAGTCAAAGGTTTTTGTTTGTTTGTTTGTTTTTTTGTTTTTTGTTTATTTAGATGGGTACAAGATCAGAAAAAGTCAAAGGTTTTTAAGTGGCAAAAGAGATGTTTTTCAAACATAGGGCATAAAAGGGGTTATTTCCTTAATTCATAAAGTTCTTATAAATCATGAAAAGTAAACAACCCATCAGAAAAATGGACAAAGAATGTGAACAGGCAGTTCCCAGTATGTGAAACAAGTGGATGGCTGCCTACACATGAAAAGATGATTAATTGCATTGATAGAGAAAATGCAAATGAAAACTGGGGAGATACATTTTTACACGGCAGGTTAGGGCTTTTTCCTAACTGATTTTGGGCTTTTCCCACATATTCTATATTGTGAAGCACTTATTAAACACAAAATACTGTATGTAAATCTTTAGTATGTAAGCTATGAAGCATAGCGACCAGTGCATATCTGGAAATCCACCAGCCAACTTAAGGAACAAATGACTGTCAATGCCATTGGAACTGCGTGCTCCTCCCCCTTTGTCGCTGTGTAACAAACCACCCCCAAATGTAGTGGCCCAACGCAGCATTTCTTTTTCCTGCTCCTGCGGGTTGACAGAGTGCAGTGATGGCCAAGCAGCTCCCCGCGGGTGACTGCTCTTGCTCTGCGCTCAGCTGGAGCCTGGCTGGGAGCAGCCAGGACACCCTCTCACCCTCCGGGGCCTCCCTGCACGTGACCTCTAACCAGCAGGGGTCCAGCCAGGCCATCCTTACAGCTCGGTGACAGCTCCCAGTGAAGGGAAGCAGAAGCTGCCAGTCCTTTCAAGCCTGGAATGAGAAGTCCCAGAGCATCACTTCATTGCATTCCAACTGGCTCAGATTCACGGGAGGGAAGACTGCCTGTCGGCGTGGGGGGAGGCAGGCACTCCCAGGGGTTGTGGGCAACCCGTATTTGGAGACTCTCATGTCATCCCAGCCTCCACCCTCCATCTCCCCCACCTCAATACCCTGTGAGGGACATTAAAGACCCAAATTAGTGCAAAGACACACCTGTTCATAGAACCAAAGACAATCTTAAACATGTCCAGTTTCTACATTTTAGCCAGTCATATACTATATTGATTAGCCAGTCCAGGTAATTCCTATCCTGAGTTTCTCTGCTCTGCTCTAAAATTGTGCCACGTATCTAAGAACCCCTAATGGAGTTATGCTTGGGTTTGAACATTCCAAGTGTAACGAAGTACGTGTATCATTCTCTGACGTGTTTCCCCACCTCCCCAACCTCGTCTTTCTAAGATTCGCTCATGTCGAAGCTTATAGGTGTATTGTATGAATGTACAATTTAATCATCTGTTAAACAATAACTAACAATGACTATTTGGGTTTTTTTTCTGATGCTTTACAATTACAGTGGTTCCGTGAATATTTCTTTTATGTGGCTTCCCCTGCACCTTGGCAAGGGTCTCTGTGTTACGCACGCACAGAAGGGGAATCACTGGGCCACACAGCGTGCATATTTTCAACTCACAAAATCCGCCCAGGTTGTTTTTTATCAGACGCTGAACCAACGCACACTCCTCCCTGCACCACTCGGGCATTCTCCTCCTTCCACGTCTTTGCCAACACTTAGCGTTAACAACCTAAGGGTTTTTTGCCAATTCATTGGGAGTAAAATAGTATTTCTTTATGATTTTAATTTTATCTCCTTGATTACTAGGAAAGTGGGGCAAGTTTCATGTTTATTGGACCCTCAAATTTCCTTTTCTATAAAATGCTTATTTGCATTCTTTGGCCTATTTTTCTATTGGGTGTTTTGTTTTCTTCTTTTTAATTTGTAGGAGTTCTTTATGTACTTATATAAATTTATATTTTGTCATTGATGGACAGCAAATATCTTATCCACAAAGAGACCCTTTCTGGTCTCTTTGATAAACAAGTTATTGATTTTCATGTAGTCACATTTATTCATCTTTCTTTATGGTTAGGGCTTTTTGTATCTTGTTTCAGAAATCTTTCCTATCCTAAGGTTGAAGAGACATCATTCTATGGTTCCTTCTAATCATTTTAAAGTTTCATATTTTACATTAAAAATCCCTTGGAGTTTATTCCTTGGTATGGTGTGAGGTAGGGATAACCATTTATTCTGTTTTGTTTTTCTTTCCCCCAGGAGCTACAGTGTATGTCTGCAAGGATCAAGTTTCTGTATGTGTAAGGTCTATTTCTGTGATTTCTATTTTGTTCTATTGGGTCTATCCCTTGGGCCATAACCACACTAAAAATAAGTCTTGATATCTGTTAGGGCAAATTTGCTACCTTGATTTTCTCCAGCTATGCTGTGCCTTTTCTTGACTCATTGTTTTTCATATGTATTTTAGAAACAATTGTCAAGTTACATGAAAAATTCTGTTGAAGTTCTTATTGGACCTGTATTAAATCTATAGATCCACTTGAGAAAAATTGAAATCATTATGACATTAAGAGCCCCAATCCATAAACATGGTTTTTTAAAACTTTATTTGCATGTTTAATATCTTCCAATCTAGTTTTACACTTTTCTCAGTAGAGGTCTTGCAAATCATTCATTACATTTGTTCCTAAGTCCTTTATATTTGTTTTTATTATAATTAATAAGTATAATTTTGTTGCTAATGTGTAGAAATGTCATTTATTTTTGAGTATTGATTCAGCAAACTTGTCAAGCTGTCTTTCTTATGCCAAGAAGTTATCTGAGGATTCTTTTGTGCTTACTATATAACTAATTGTGAATAAATTTTGTTCTTCCATTCAAATAATTACAACTTTTATTTCTTTTTGTTTGTTTCTGTCCTGCCTTGCTGGGTAGGAGCTCCAGTATCATGGTGATAGCTATAAATCTTTTTTTGGTCTTGATTTTAAAGGGAATTCACCTTGAGTATAATTGAGCTATAGATATTAGGTGAATACTCTTTTTGAGATTAAAGAAGTTCTCCTCTATTCTTAGTTTTCAAAGTGTTTTTGTTGTTAATCAGAATTGATGTTAAATTATTTTATCAAATGTTTTTTCTCCATCTATTCATATGGTAACATCTATTCACGTGATTTAATCTGTTAATGTGGTGAATAATATTAATAACCAATGTGGTCGTAATTTATTTTTCTGTTTCAACACTACTAGATTCCATTTGCTAATATTTTGTTTAGGAGTTTTAGATATATGTTTTTGGTAACACTGGCCTGTAATTTTCCTTTCTCATTCTGTCCTTGTCAGGCTTTTGTGTTAAGGTTTTGCTGGTCTCATAGAATAAGTTGAGGAAATTTTTTTGTGATTTTTTGCTTTTTTTTAAGGTTTCATAATACCCAGTCTTCTCAAATGTGTACAAGCCCTCTTGTACCACTAATGGGAATAAATTAGTTTGACAATATTAAATCTTAAAATGCAATATCTTTGATCCAGAAATATCGCCACTATGAATTTATCCTATGGATATACTCAACCAAGTATACAAAAGTATGTGTACAAGGACATTTATTGTTGTAATAGCAAGAGACTGAAAACAAACATCCCTCAATTGGAGATGGTTTTAAAAAAATACAATATTTTGTTGCCATTACAAAAAGAGTGAAGTAGACCTATTTGTGCTGATGTGTCAAGTTCTCCAAAATCTATAATTACAGTAAAGCAGGTGGCAGAGCAAGAATATGTGTATGTATATGTGTGTGTATGTATATATATATATACATACACACACACACACATATATCCCATTCCCATTTGTGAATTATTAAAATGATAGTTATGTGGATGTGCCTACACTATTTCTGGAAGGATACTCAAAGCCTTATACACAGGTTACCTCTGGGGAGCAGGGATGGTAGGGAACTGTGGAACCATGTATCTTTCCACGCCATTTTGTAGCTCGTGTACACGTGCATGTGCATGTCTTGGTCCGTGTGTGCCTGCCCCTGGGCTGCAGTGGCTCACTTCCCACTAACCGCACAGTCTCACGCACTTCCCCTCTGGCGCTTGAGGTCTGTCACCCATCCTAGAAAGGAAGCCCTGCATTGGGCCAGGGTTTGGCCTGAAGAATAGAGTGGTTGGAAATGTTAAGTTGACATAAATAGGAAGCTCTGTAACCTCATGCAAGCGTTGCCTTGGAAACCAGAGCCTGGGCGGTCTCCATGGAAACCGTTCTCAGCCTTCTGCCTGAAGGAGTTACCACCCACTGGTGCTGGAGTCTTACTGATCAGGCACCTCAGCGCTTCAATAAATGCCTAGGGAGTGATGGTGAAATGGTCCCTGCCCAACCGAGCCGTGCCTGTGTGGGGCTGCAGGCACCCCCAGCTGTCTGCCCAGGAGGGAGAAAGAGCCCCTCCACGCAGGACATGTCTTCCTGGGGAGGCACAGCACGTGTGAAATGCAACAGACCACCCAAGGCGGTATACACAGTGTGCCCAGAATGAGGAGGGGGACCCGTGTCCAGAGGTTTTGGGGGTGTCTGGACTTCTGCCACTGACCACCGGTGCAGCTGTGCAGCTGCGGTGGGCTAACGCTGGCCCTGGGCAAGTTACACCTGCCAGCTTACCCTTCTGTAAAATACAGAGCATGGACTAAGTCAAGATCCAAAGGTCTTTTCCAGCTTCAATGACATGTAATTGCATGTGGCCTGGCAGCATGGGGTTCAGAGGAGGGAGAGATCACAGTGTGACCAGGGCAGGCTTCCTGGGGAGTCATGTGAAGGTGGTGAGGAGGAATGGCAGGGAGTGGGTGAAATGCAACGGGGAAGAGAAGTTCACCCTTCATGGGCCAGAGGACCCAGGGGCAATGTGTTGGATCCTACGGCCGCCTGGGGCCGAGTTCCCTGGGCTCTGGAAGGGGGACTTTGAGCCTGGGGCTTGGGGGTGGGCAGGTGGCAGGGATGGGTGGTGCTGTCCCAGGAGGTCCTCCCCATGGCGTCTCCTCATCCTCGCTGGCTGCCGCACACACTCCCGCTGCCCGAGCACAGAGGGAGGGACGCGAGAGCAGAGGAAGGTCGCTGCGCCAGCCTCCCACCTGTGGGACAAAGGATCCTGTCAAGGGAAGCTGGTGGCCTGTCTGGACACCAGCCCTGGAGCCGGAGCTCTTTGCCTGGCAGAGAACTGCCTGGAAGGGGAAGAGAGGGGGAGTGAGGTCAGGGAGTGGGGACAGAGGCAGGGGGAGGGGAGGGCGGGCAGTGAGCCTGACCAGCACCCTTGCCCGGCTCTTACGGAGCCAGTGCCCACTAAATTCAAGTATTATGCCAGCGGCTTTCATTGATTTATTTTGTTCACTTCTTGCATTATCTCTGGGGTGAGTATACATTTCATAGCCACAGACCCACGAGTGCATAAAAAAAAAATCTTTATTTTTCTATAATAATCTATATCGTGTAACAATGTGGGTTTCAAATCCCCTTTTAGTCTGGTGGTGGCAGAAAATCTAATCTTGGTGATTTCGGGTAAACTCAGTCATCACTTCAGTTTCATGCTCAATCAGTCTCCGGGCAAGTGGCACTTGCCAGCTTACCCTTCTGTGAAATGGACAGTGTGGACTAAGTCATTCTGAAGGCCTTTTCCAGCCTTAATGACTCGCAATTGCACGTGGCCTGGCATCTTTTTGAAGATATTAATTCTCCCCCCTGTCCCCTGCCAGGGCCATTATCTGAATCATAATCCTTATATTTGGGGTTTTCCCCACCAAAACAGCTTTGATGGGACACAGCGGCCACCTACTACTGCACAGTCATGTGCCACATAAGGACGTTTCGGTCAACGAGGACTGCGGATATGAAGGTGGTCCTGTAAAGTGATTAATAATGGAGCTGGAAATTGCCTGTCGCTTAGTGATGATGTCATGGGCAACACGTTACTCACGCGTGTGTGGTGACGCTGCTGTCAACAAACCCACTGCACCGCCAGTCGGGTGAAAGTCTAGCGCATGCCACAGTGTGCAGTACATAAGACTTGATAGTGATGACAAATATTGACTGTGTCCCTGGTTTATGTATTTATCATTATTTTAGAGTGTACTCCCACTTGTTAGAGTTAACTATTAAACAGCCTCGGGCAGGTCCTCCAGAAGGTATCCCAGAAGAAGCCATTGCCATCTCGGGAGGTGACTGGGCCATGCAAGCGACTGCCCCTAGAGACCTTCGAGTGGGGCAAGATGTGGAGGTGAAGACGGTGACACGAGCAATCCCGACCCTGAGTTAGGCCCAGGCTGATGTGTGTGTGTTTGTGTCTTAGTTTTTAACAAAAAAGTTTAAAAAGTAAATAAAAATGTTTTTAACTAGAAAGAAAGCTTATATAATAGGATATAAAGAAAGAAAATATTTGTGGATGGCTGCATAATGTGTGTTTTGAGCTAAGTGTTATTACAAGAAGCAAAAAGCTTTCAAAAATTAAAAAGCTTAGAAAGTAAAAAAGTTACAGTAAGCTAAGATTAAATTATTATTAAACAATTTTAAGACATTTCATGTAGCCGAAGTGTGCGATGTTTATGAAGCCTACAGCAGTGTACAGCAATGCCCTGGGCCTTCTCGTTCACTCTCCACTCACTCATGACTCACCCAGGGCAACTTCCAGTCCTGCAAGCTCCATGCATGGTAAATGGCCTGTGCGATGCACCATTTTTTATATTTATACCCTTTATTTTACTGTTCCTTTTCTTTGTTTAGCTGTGTTTAGTTACACAAATACTTAGCACTGTGTTCCAGTTGCCTACGGTATTCAGTACAGTGACGTGCTGTGCAGGTCTGTAGCCCAGGAGCAATAGGCTGTACCTACAGCCTAGGCGTGTCGTGCACCCTGTGGTGTACACACAATGAAGTTGCCTAACGAGGCATTTCTTAGCTTGTATCCGATAAGTGGTGCGTGACCCCGTGCTTGCTGGAAATAGGTGAGCCTGGCTTGCCCAGTGGCCCCTGCGGCAGGAGTCGGGCAGGTGACCGTGCTCAGCCAGACATTCCCACCCAGACCTCGCCGTGGGGGCAGGTGATTCCCGAAGGGGGACAGTGAAGGGAAGGGACTGCATGCTGGCAGAGGCGGTGACAGCAACACCCAGAGTCCTGCGGGCAGCAGGAGCATGGTGGCATCCTCTCTGCAGTCCTGGAACCTACTTTGGACCGTGGTTCCCTTTGTGGCCTCCGAGTTGCCGAAGCAGTTTCTCCAGCCCACCCAGTGATTCTCTGACCCACCCAGTGTCCTGTCGATAAATTCCTTTCTTCCTGAACTAGCCAGAATCTTTCCTGTTGCTTGTGTAACAGTTTTACTGAACAAGAGATCCTTGTGGGGTATAAGCAGAAAACAACTTAAATCTCCCTTCCCCAGTTCCTATTGAAACCTGTTAGGTGGGGTTGGTTCTCACCCAGGCTTCAGTGACATCTAAGGTAGGTTTCTTGGTTTTTCTGGTTAATCTAAGATAATAAAAATTCCTTGGGTCACTTTTAGCCACAAAATTCCAATTTCAGTAATTGCAACATCTAGCTATGAAAAATAGTCAAGACTCCAAACGTCACTGGAAGCTAAAACTGCTCCCCTCCCAGGCACAGGCCTGCCCACACGGGAAGCCTGCCCGGGCATGGGGGGGGGGGCTGAGCTGGATTCTCCCTCTGTCTTCCTGCGTCTTGTCTCACCCTGGGCTCCTCCAGCTCCCTCAAGGTTGGGGCAATGGGGAGGGGAGGTTGGTGCAGGGCAGGGAGGAGAGGAGGGAGCAGGAGAGGTCCCTGGTGTTCCCTGGCACCAGTCTCCCCTCCCCGGGAAGATGCTCCGAGGGAGTATCCTTTCCCTGTCCCCCCTTCCAGTGGCGCCCCAGCGCAGGTGAACGCCCCCCAGCTGCACCTCCTTGGGCTGGGTCTAAGTAACTCAGACCAGCTTCTGAGACCTTCACACGCCCTTCGATGCTGCAGGGGCTGTCGCTGGCTCCGTGCTCCAGGCAGCAAGCAGGCACCTCTGGCCACAGCCTCCCGCCACTGGCGCCCCAGAGGCTTGTCCACACCTGGGCCACAAGACCCCTCCCAGCGGCCTGCGTCAAGCTGGGCCACACGTCAAGCTCTCTGGGCAGACTCGGAGAAGCCCTTCTCACGGGGCGTGAGGCAGAGGGGTGGTACGTGGGACTCTGTGGTCATTCTCTCCTTAGGCATGTTCTCTCCAGTCAGCTCTTTAGAGAGCCAGGAGGAGGGCTGGGCAGGGGCTGCAGGGGTTGGGGCGCCTCCTTCCAGAGTCTTTCATTTTGGAATGTCTGACTCGTGGGCACAATCCCTCTTCTCTCGGCCCCCCAAGGGGTGCTAACCCCTGGTGAGGGGACAGTAGGACCCAGGTCCCCCATCCCCCCACACCTCCCTCCCCCGCACCCTGCCCCCAGTCTCTGATTTCTTTTTCCCTCCATTTGTGGAGTCCTTATCTAGACTTGGGTAGGGGGGAGATGTGGGGAAAAGGGAAAGGATGAAGAAACCCCATTGGGCCCACATATTGTTTAGGCCCCTGGGCTCCCCCATGGGCGTCCCAGACAGCTGGTCCTAGAGCTGAGGAGGCTGCAGTGGGGAGCCGGACCCCGAGGGGCCTTTTGCACACACCCAGCCTGAGCTGGGGCCTGAGGGTGCTCACCCTGCAGCCTGATCACGGAAGGAAGGTTGGGCAGCCTTGCCTTGGGCCGAAAGGTCAGAACTTTGAGTGACACCCTACTCATCAGTGGGGACAGTACAGCCTGGGGGTGGAGGTAGGACAGTGGGTTCTAGACTACCAGACCTGGGTTTGAATCCCCTTTCTGTGATTGCTTTGGCTACTTATTTCTGCATAACAAATCCCCCAAAACCTGGTGACTAAAAAGAGCAGTCAAGGCTGGACGTAGTGTCTCATGTCTTTTTTTTTTTTTTTTTTTTGAGACAGAGTCTCACTTTTGTTGCCCAGGCTAGAGTGAGTGCCGTGGAGTCAGCCTAGCTCACAGCAACCTCAAATTCCTGGGCTCAAGCGATCCTCTTGCCTCAGCCTCCCAAGTAGCTGGGACTATAGGCATGCGCCACCATGCCTGGCTAATTTTTTGTATATATACTTTTAGTTGGTCAATTAATTTCTTTCTATTTTTAGTAGAGACGGGGTCTCGCTTAGGCTGGTTTCAAACTCCCGACGTTGAGCAATCCGCCCGCCTCGGCCTCCCAGAGTGCTAGGATTACAGGCGTGAGCCACCGCGCCCAGCTGTGTCTCATGTCTTATAATCCTGGTACTTTGGGAGCCTGAGGTGGGGGGATCACTTGAGCCCAGGAGTTCAAGACCAGCCTGGGCAACATAGTGAGACCCAGTCTCTACAAAAAAATAAAACTAAAAAAATTAGCTGGGTGTGGTGGCACACACCTGTAGTCCTAGATACTAGGGAGACTGAGATGGGAGGATGACCTGAGCCCAGGAGTTTGAAGTTATAGTGAACTATGACGACACCACTGAACTCTAGCTTAAGTAACAGAGTGAGAGCATATATATATATATATATATATATATATATATGAAAAGGAGCAATCATGTGTTCAAGATTTTACCATTTGGACGGGGCCAAGTAGGAATGATTTGTTTTTGCCATATGTGTCATCAACTGAGCTTTTTTTAAAAAAAAAAAAAAATATTTAATTATTTTAGAGATAGGGTCTCACTCTGTCTCCCAGGCTGGTCTCAAACTTTGGGCCTCAGTGATCCTCCCACCTCAGCCTCCCAAAGTGCTGAGATTATAGGTGTGAGTTGCCATTCTCAGCCTTGAGTTGTCTTTGTGAGGGGAAGAACAATCTACTTCTAAGATAGGTTCACATCAGTTCAGAGCTCGGCTGGGACTGTCAGCTGAGAGCCTCAATTCTCCTTCCGACAGGCCTCTCCACTGGACTGCTTGGGCTTCCCCACAAAATGGAGGCTGGACTCCAAAAGGAAGGAAGCAGAAGCCATCTAGTCTCCTTAATGTCTGAGCACTGAGGTCCCAGGACACCATTTCCTCTACATTCTATTGGTCAAAGCAGTTAGGGTCCCAACCCAGATTCAAGAAGAGGGGACATAGCTCCACTTCTTGAAGGGAGCAGTGGCATGTGTACCCAAGGAGTGACAAAATTGCCTCTGGCCATCTTTGGATACACAGTGAATTGGAGCAAGTTATTCCATCTCTCCAAGTCTCAGTTTCCCTGTCTATAAACTGGAGGTAACAATATCTATCTCACTTGGTTACTGATAAGATTCAAGAAGCTCTCAGTTGAGCCCACACGAGTTGGAAGAATGTACAAGTGCAGCCCATGGCTCAAAAGAATTCACTGTCAGCATTAGACGATCCTGAACACACCAGGAGATCCTGAACACCACACACGTCCAGGAGATGGTGGAAAACTTTCCCCATCATTAGGTGTCTGCCTCTGCCACTTCCTTTGTCTGGTCTCCCTCCCTGCCTCCAGGTCCTCACCCCCAAGACCCCCTTGGCCTTTCCTCCCCTTCTGCCTGCGATTCACCCTAGAGCCAGAGTCAGGACTTGGTGCCTGGAGGGACTTTTAGGCCGTCAGTCTCCCCACGCTGGGACTCATCGCCCGCACCCTGTGAACGAGGCTGACGTCATCCTCCCTGCCTGAGCCCTGTGTCACCCAGACAGCCCCTCCCGCCGGCTCCCACTAACTAGGAGAGGTTGTTGGAAACCCAGAGAGCTGACCTCCTGGGTGCCTCCGAAGGGCCCCCCTTTGTGGTAAAAATTAGCTGAGTAGGGAAAGAGGGAAGCAGGAGAAGAGGAAGGAGAGAAATGGTGCGTCTTTTAAGAGGAGAGACCACCCTCAGCCCCAGCCCCAGCCCCAGCCCCAGCCCCAGCCCCAGCCCCAGCGCAGCAGCCGCAGCTACCGGTCATCAGAGCACTACAGTCGCCTCGGCGGCTGCCCGGCCCAGCCCTTTCCATAGGAAGCAGGGTTGGAGCTGACCAATCCTTCCAGACCCTCAGGCCCCTCTGGATTCAGGCAGTCAGAAGCTGTGGTTGCGGCAATCTGATGGAGAACTGTGTAATTTGGGAAATGGGGCAGCTCTAGCCGGTCTGGGGACCCTGGCTTCCTGTTTTGAAAGAGATGGAAAACCTGATTTTCTAGGTGTTCAGAAACGCCCATTTAATAGGGGCAGGGCAGGCCCGGGCTGCCCAAGAGCCAGGTGACTGGGGGCCCTGCAGCAGTGGGGCAGGAGGCCCAAGATGCATCCTGTCTCAGGAGCGCCCCTTCTCCAGGCGTCACGAGGACACCCTAGTCCTGACCACCCAGGCCTGTAATCCCGGGCAGAGACCCAGGCCCACCCAGGTCGTATCTCCCCTAGGTGACCCCCTCAGGAGCAGAGCTGTCCCTGAGCTCCTGATTCTGGTCCACCGTTACCATGGAGACCGCTGTTCCCAGAGCTCCCGGGCCAGGCTGTGCTGAGCAGAGGCTGTGCCTCCAAGACTAGGAAGGTTTCCAGTTGGATCGCCTCCGACTTTGTCTTTTTGTTGTTGTTGTTTCTGGTAATAAAACTCACATTTACCAGAATTGGGGCAAACACAGGGAAGAAAGAATAGTATTTTGGTGATTGTGCCAAGTCCCAGGGCTTTGGTGGCCCTGCTGCGGCAGCCAGAGCCAGGGGAATTGGACGCTGTGGCTCAGGAGGGCTGTGTTCCACCAGTTTTGCACATACTGTCGCCCCTCCTCGGGTAAACGGGTGCGCAGCAAGTGAAAACACTCCACACCGTGTGCCCTCGGAGGCCGGGAGCCATGAGGACACCCCCACCCTTGCTGCCATCGCTGCACAGAGAGAGCATCGTCACAGTTTTCCAAACTGTTAAGAGACGTTCCTTTGCACATTGTTCAGCTCACGAAGGCTGCAGGCTGGGATGGAACCAAAACACGAGTGAGGAGGAGAAGTGAGTCAGTCATTCATTCCACACACACTTTTGAGCCCTATTATGTGCTGGGCCCTGTAGGGACTGGGGACAGAGATGAGCAGACAGCTGACCCTGTCCCCCTGGCGATCACAGACCCAGGATTAGCAAAATGGCCCAGACAAAATGGCAGCCTCTTTGCCAGCGTGGACCTGATGTCTAGGCCAAGGCAGAAAATGCAGGCTTCAGAGCATTGCTGAGGGGCCTGCAGCACCACGGGCTCTGGGCTGTGTGACAGACATGAACAGAGCTCATGGGCCAATGGGGTAGAAGAACAAATGGGACTGTACTGGACAGTGTGCTGAGTGTAGTGATGGGGGCGTCCAGGGCACCATGGGAGCAGGGATGTCTGGACCAATCAAGCAAAGCAGGGGACCTACGTGTTTGATTCATGTTAAATGTAACCCGATGTCATCAAGGCCAAATATTTTCAGTTTGTTAACCTTGGCAATGAAGCTATGAGACTGCAGAATACTTGTCCATTCCTGTGCAGGTGGATGGTGACCAGCCCCACAAACAGCCACCAAAGGCCACCCTCTCCCTCCCCAGCCCTCGAGGCCAATGAGTAGAACTGAGCTCCTTGAATTCCGTGACCTCCTGGTTCCTGCAGAGAGAGGGGGGCTGGGTTTAACCAGGACACAGTGAGCTGAACAGACTTCTGCACCCTGTAGGCTTGAGACCAAGTCCTCCCTTCCTCCTTGGCTGTGGGCTGGGGCTGGGTGGACCCTGGGTCTTCTGTGATGTTCTGCCACCCATCTGCTCGTCTATGTCCTTTGGCAAAATTTCAAACCTAGTTGTTTGACTTTGGAGTGCCACCCACCTCCACACCCAACCCGCTGTTTCAGACCTTCTCTATGACACGCAAGAACACAAGGGGACTAGAGTTTACAACTTCTGTTCAGCTTTATTAAATATTTGCTGGGCAACTTTTATAGGACTTATTTCAATTCCACGAAGAGGAGCCAATTCCACCTTTTCCTTTTTGGGACGCTAAGGACTGTCTCTTGGTTCTCACTAGAGACAGCAATGACTGCTGCAGTGCTGGCCACCTGACAGCCTCTTTGTGCAAATGCCAGTTGACCGTGGGCTCAGCCGCAGAGATGTGGAGACCGGGTGGTCTCCAGGGGCGCCATGACGACTCTAGCTTTATCTGATCCCATGCTTTTGGGGTCCCTCTCTATCAGGCACCTCTTTTATATGCCACTTTGGATCCTCTCACTTATCTTTGGGCCACTGGCCACCAGTCCCAGCCACTGCTGAGACCGCCCACTCTGCGTGGACTCTGACCAGCTTCCCCCAGGCTCACCCAGCAGCCCCTAGGCTCGGGTCCAGGCTGCGCACCCCTTACACCTCCCCTGGACGCTGGTACGTGAGACGCTGCACCCACCCATGCACGACCAGCAAGGCTGGGCAATTGACACCCCATGGGTGAGCCAATTTGAGATAGGAACCTGTGCACAAAGTCTTCTCCCTTTCCCCCTGGAGGACTGTGCTGAGAAACATCCAAACAGCTTCCTAGAGGATGGGCCCGTGCAACTGAGCAACCAGTTTGCTGTTGCCCAGCCGTGGCCAGCTCCATCACACTCTCTGCAGTTGACCCCACCTCCTTCCCAGTGACACTCCCCTCCTCCTGGGGTCACCCTCCCTGAAAAAGGAGTGGCACATGGGCCTTTGCTTCCCACTCAAAGAACCCAAACTAAGCTACCTTGAGTTCCTTCCAGAGCTCTTCTTCCACTCCATGGGATTTTCTTGGTGCCACAATCAGCACCCCACTGTCCCCCTGAGATGGACACATGACCCAGGCTGGCCGGTAGTGCCTTGTCCCCCTAGCCACAGGACTTGGGTCAGGAACTGCCATGTGACCAACCTGCGTCTTCCCTGGGGACTGATATGTGGACACGGGGGGCCTCACGCACCAGTAAGGTCACTGTCTTCCCTCTCCTCTCCCAGCGGTGGATCCCTCCTCATCCAGTCCAGGCAGCTGCCCTCCAGCTCCCCAGGAAGCCTTTTGTCACCACCCCAGCCCGCTGAGATCTTAGCTGCTCTGCTCGGAAACACCCAGAATCCCCAGCGCCACTGCCACCGTCAGGCACGCCTTGCTCTTGTGCCCTGTTGTTTGACTCGGTCGCTGTCACGCAGCCAGTGACGTGTGAGCCTGTGTCTGCTGGGCGCACGGCTCTACCGCAACCCGCTGTGGATTCACTGGCCGATTGGGGCAGGCAAGTGCTTCTACCTACAGAGAGGCCAGGTGTCCGACAAAAGGTGACCACATGATCCCAGTTTCCCTGGGACTTTCCAAGCTTTAACGTGGAATGGCCTGCACCCTGCAAAACCCCTCAGTCCTGGACAAACTGGGACAGTTGGTCACCCTGTTCCACGGGCAGGCATGTGAGCAGATTATTGTCTAGGGGAAGCCTCCTTTTGAAGCGAGGGGTGTAGACTGTGCAGATCCAGCCCAGACCCCAACTGCTTACTCATTTAACACGATTTACTGAGTTCCTTCCATGTGTCTAGCACTCTGCTAAGTTTGGGGGATCTGGGGATTAACGAGACCTAGTTCCTGCCCTCAAGAGCTCAAAGTTCAGGGCGGGGGTCAGGGAAATGTCTTGCAAACAATCAGATGACAAACATATTTGGCTTTGTGAACCATACAGTCCCTGTCATAACCACCCAGCATTGCCATCACGGCTCAAAAGCAGCCACAGACAGTGAGGATGGGTGTGGCTGTGTCCCGATAAGACTTTATGGGCAGCAGCCCTGGTGTGGAGGTGGCGACAAACACACAGAGATTCAGAGCACCTGCCAGGCCCTCGATGAAGGCAGTGGCTCCGGGTGGCTCTGTAGGTGGCCATGTGGCATGTCACATGGTCCCATCTCCCCCATTGTGGACCAGGGGTAAGCACCCGACCCCTGGGCAGCCCCTCCCCAGGCTGCCAGAGAGCAACAAAGGAGGACAGGCCAGCAGAGATCATGGCCATTAGCTGGAACTATGGTGGCAGGGACGGAAGCTGAAAGGGCAGCGCTGGGAGGCGTCCGGGGCCCTCCAGCCCTTCCAGACCTGAGCCACATTCCAGGCCCCACGAGGCCCAGCCCAAAGGGACTTGCTGTGGGCCTGCCCTGGGGTCCCTGGTAGCTGTGACTGGAGCTGAGAGTCCTGTCTTCTTTATTTCCATGAACATTCTTACAATAACACAGCTTTGCTCTTCTTTCCTTCCTTTTTGACAAGTCAGTAATTTTTAGTAAGTTTAAGTTGTGTAACCATCGTCACCACCCAGGCTCCATAATAAACCTGCTTTTCTCAAAGTGATCTGAATCCAAAAGACCCTCCCTCACCCCAGTGCCGTGTGGGATGCAGAGTGCCACGGGGCCACAGAGGAGGGGCCTGGCCGGGGCTGGAGGCTCAGGGAAGGCTTCCCGGGGAGGATGGTGAGAATTCCCTGGGGGATGTGGGGGAGGGGCAACCCCATCACCTCTTTGACCCTAGGGGGCAGCTGCCAGATGCCAACATCTGGACCAGGGGCCTGGCACACGGGGCAGAGGCGAGCGTGAGCCCTTGCTGGGAGAGACGATTAAGGAGGATTGTTTCCACTTAGGACACCGTGCGGTGCAGTGTGATGGGGGGACCAGCGAGGCGTAGCAGACACGTCTGCTCTCCGCCAGGCACTGATTAGGCAGCGGAGGAGGACAGGTGGGCTGCTGCCAACCTCTGCCAGGGAGCAGATCGGTCACCTCTTGATGGCTCAGGGTCTTTGAAGAGCCCCAAGAGGATCTTGGAGTGGGAAGGGTGGGCTGGGGCACAGAGACCCAGCGTGGGGTTTAGCACGGTGCTGGGAAAATCGCTCACTGGAGCATCAGAAAGCTGGTGCCACCTGCACCCCCACAGGCCTCAGTTTCCACATCTGTACAACAGTTCTCTTCAAGCCAAGGTCTTACTACAGACCTCTTTCTAGCCCCAAATCCTCCAGTTTTGTGGGGGCACCTTTTTTTAAATCTCCAAAACAGAAGGGCTCGTGATTTCATCCCACATTCAGCAGGAGCCCTAGGATCTCCCTCAAGCGTCCCAAGAACTCCCAGGGAAAACTGTCTAATTCTCCATCTTAGCCCTGGGTCCACAGAGCTGCCCTCTGTATCTGACCCCACGAGGAACACCTCCCAATTCCTTTCTCCTGTAGAGGACAACTGCCACAGGCAGAACTTGTGGGAGGCTTTGCTAAGGGTAACAGAGATGGATCTGAATGCACAGCCCCGTTCTCTGCCAAGGGATTGCCCCTTGGCCTGCGCCGCCCCCCGCCCCGCTTGTTGATTTCAGATCAACAGACTTGGGAAGCCGCGCTGCCCCTCACCTGTGCAGCTTGTGTGTTGCGACTTCAGAGGCACTGGGGGTGCAGTATTTCTACAAGTGTTTCTCTCTCGGTTCCTCCTTTGAATTACAGCTTCGCTCCCAGTTTCAATATGTAATAAATAGCCCTAGGAGGAAGAACAGCCCTGGCCAAGAAGTTAAACTCGAGGCTACCGGCTCTTCAGAGCAGATGACGCAGGGCAGGAAGAGACAAAGGCTGGGGTCTGGGGGACGCACAGTTAGCAGTGGGGGGAAGGGGTACTGAGAGGGGGAATCAGGAGTTGGGAAACTGAACACACAGTCCGCCCAAAGGTGGGATCTGCGGGGAGTGGTTGGGCCTTGGAGATGCTTTATGGGGTGTCAATTAAGTGACCCCAAGAACTTTCAGGTAAGTTTAGGTAAGGCCATCCTCTGAGAGTGGAATGCATTACACTCTGGGAGATGGTAATAATAATAATAATATATCATACATAATTATGATGATGAACTGATGTGACCTGCTTCACCAACTTAAAATGGTCACGTTATTGCCTCAATTCATTGCTTTAGCCCCTATGTGCCTTTTGGGCAGGAAGCTTGCCCCTAAATTGTTCAATACCCCCAGGGTCCTCTTTAGTCCAAAGGGGAGGTCAGCTTTGCTCCCTCACAGCTGGAGGGGAGCCAGTGTCCCAACAGCTCGCTGCTTCTGTTTCTTCATGCTGTCACAAGGTGTCACTGTTGAAGCTTGGTCTCTCACAGAAGGCTGCTGCTGCCCCCAGAGGCTGGGATGCTCTTGATGGTCCAGGTTCAGGTTTACAGTTCTTTTTAGTCCTCATTCCTACACTCGGCCATCATTTCTGGAAGCATGGCCCTGGGGCGGAGCGGCTGCAAAGCACCAGGCACATCCCATGCTGACTGCAACACCCCCACTCTTGTGTGGGTTCTTGGATCACCCTAGCACACCTGCACAAGTATCCCTTAGTTTGCATCTCAGAGCCTGAGGGCTGGGACATGGGTGTCTTTGCTTTGAGAGAGCCCCAGGACCTCTGGCCCTACAGTGCAGCAGACAACAGGGGCCAGCCAGCTTCTGCTAAGCCCACAAGCAAATGTCCCAGGTCAGCCCAGACCCCAAGAGGAAGAGGATGGGAGCCTGGTGGCCCACATTTGCATAACCAAGAGAGCGCACAAATGATCCTTCTCTGGAGGAAGAACACCTGCTCCCAGGTATCCTTCTGTCTCTGTCCAAACAGGGAGTTCTCAACCTAGGGATCAGGAGTGGAATTCAAGGGGGCCATGAACCATTTGGGGGAAAACATTACATACTATTTTCTCTAATCACTCACTGCGAGTAGCATTTCCTTCCACTTTGCATATGGGCATCACGCCCCAGTAGTGTAGATGGTTCCTGGAACTTGTCACCAATAGATATCACAGATACTCTCATGTCACACTATAGTTGCTGCAGATATTTCAAAGCAACATTTCAGCTCATCACTAACTCAAAATTATGACAGTTATTAAACCTGTCACTAGACCTTATTGTTTAATGCCTAAATAAAGAAGCTTATATATTGCTATATTGATGACTATATTTCAATATATTTGCTTTCCTTCCTGATTCCATGCATTTTACTGTTATCCTGGGGAGGATCCCCAGGTGTCACCAGGCCACAGGAGGACTCCAGGCCACAAAACCGATCAAGACCCCAAGGCCTACAGAGAGAGCAACTGGCCCTCTTCTTTTGTTTTTTTTTTTTTAAAAAGTACCTCACTGCGTTTCTAACAGCTGATGTTTTCTGAGCCCTAACCACGTGCCACATGTTTCCTACGTGTTACCGTATTGCAGGGAGAGCTGTTATTTCCACGGAACACTCAGGCACTGTGCGCGGAATGGGGTCACTTGGCTACGATCACACGGCGGTCAGGGCCGGCGCCGGAGCTTTCGCCATTCGCAGCAGGTGCCTCCAAGGCCCCGGGGCCCAACGAGAGCGCGGCTCACCCTCTCAGGCCTCAGCCCGCTCAGGCCAGGGAGAGCGGTGGTCTCGGGGAGCCCAGCATTCGGCCCACTGGGGGCCGCCTCGGCCTGGACAACGTGCCGTCTGCTGATTTAGTTTCCCGGGCACTGAGCGAGCTTCCGCCCTCCAGGGTCACGCGGGCCCCCTGCCCCTCGGATGCCTGGAGGAACCTGACCGGAACCCAGTGTCACAGCCTTGGGGGGGAACACAGCCTTCGTCATGACACCCGCACATTCTGGGGCTGACATTCTTTGGCATCTCTCTCTCCCTAGCGCTGTGTCGCCAAGCCTCCCCTCCCTCTGTCATCCTTCTGGCTCCTTCTGGCTGCCTGTCACTCTCCTGCCTCCCTGTCTCCTTCCTCCCGCTCTGAAGTGATAGATTCTTCTCTCTCCCTGCAGTTCCTCCCACTTTCACCCCCAAGGACTTTCCCAAATACTTTTTTTTCCTAAGAGGAGTTTCTGGGAACAAAACATTCTCGATCTCACTAACAACTGATTACCAAACTGGGTCCCCACTACCCCAAGTGCTAGAGGAGGGAAGCCCGGGGCAGGTGACCTGTGCATCCGGGCACCGCGATGGGTCTCACTTGCTCCCGTCACTGGTGCCCGCGGCTTTCTCGGCTGGTCCTCTGGGCACCCAGCTCCAGGAGCTACTGCATGGCAGTTGAGGCGCTGAGAGAGCCCGCCCCCATCGGCTGTGCACCCCTCTTCTTCCTAACAGGGCCGCTGCGCTAGCTCAGGGCGTCTCTGTGAGTGGCAGAGGCAGAGGGGGACACTGGAAGACAGAGAACCTGGCCCCCAGCACAGAGGCCAGGGCCTGGACACGCCGAGTCGCTGGGCCTGCCCTGAACATGCTCGTGCCCTGGGAAGTCTCAAAGGGACGTCAAGGCACGACCCTGGGTCTGATTCTTGTAAAGGCCCCACAGCTGGGCACCAGGGTCTCCAGCTGCCTCTGTTCCCAAGACCTTCTCCATCTGGCTGCCCACTTGCATTCCTTCCCAATGCGACTGACCAGCTGTGCCCTCAGTGACGCCCCCCACAGCCTCAGACTGGCCACCCTGCTTCCTGCTTCCTGGGCCAGGCACACATGGGCCCCCAACCCCTCCTCCCAGGGCTGAGCTGGCCCCCAGATAGATCCAGCCTCGTGGCTTGAGCCGCTGGCCGCATCTTGTGGCCGCCCATTTCTGGGGGGACCCCGGGAGGCACAGCCAGGCCGCCTTCAGTGAGGCCGGCTAGCCAAGGTCAAGCCCTTCCCAGGCCACATCCAGGACTGGGCCTTGTGAGGTCCGGTGTTCTGACCGTCTCATTCCCACTCGGTCTGACTCGGAGCAACGTTTCAGCTGTGGAGCTCCTCCCGGGGTCAGCCGATGCATCCGGGCTGAGCTTCTCCCGCCACACCCACCGCCTCACCCCGCCTCCAAGGCCAGAGCCAAGGGCACTCCTTGATACAGCTTCCCGGTGCAGAGCTGCTTAGTGGCTTCTCAGGACACCGGGCCGCAGCGCGCCTGCAGTGGCTCCGGCGGGGCCTTGAAGCCAGGCCTGAGGCCTTCTGCAGAGGAGGCCACGGGATGGGCAGGGGTACAGGTGGCAGGAGGGGCTGTGGGCGCTTCACAGACCCCCGTGCAGTCCCCGCCACTCACGCCACAGGCCTCAGGACGCCGCTTGCGTTCAGGCTACTGCGGCTGACGGGGCCGAGGGAGGGGGCTCGAGACACCCCCTCCTCCAGCATAGCTGCTTCTCTTTCATCGTTTTAAAACCAGACCGCCACGCCCTGCCAGGGAAACTGCTGTTAAGAGATTTTTTTTTTTTAAGTTTAGAAAAGCACTAACCTGGGGAAGGCAGCCTGGGACTGTCGCAGATGCCCCAAGCCAGGCCTGCAGCGCCGCCCTATTCTCCGCTTCCCGGGTACTCACTGGTCTCTCAGAGGGGCTGCGAGCTCCCGGTCTACCCCCTGTCCCACACAGGAGTGGGCACTCAGCGGTTGCCCAGGAAATACAGTGCCTCTCAGCTTGAATCGAAGGTGCGGGAAGCTGTTCGCCTCAGCCGGGGCTGACACCCAGACAGTGGCTCCACCCTCAGATGGCGGAGGGCACTGCCCAACAGGACCACAAGTAAGAGGGTAGGAAGAGTCAGGCTGGTTGAGCATCTCTTTCCTTCCCCCTGCCTGAAAAGGGAGCTTGTGCATCCAAAGGTCCGATGGAGAAAGGACTGCAGGACTGTTTATGGGAGGGTGAGACTGCCGGCACCCAGGCCTGGGAAGGGGCAGGGCTGTCGTAGTTGCCAAGAAGAGCCGGGACAAGCACTCTGCAGGAAGGGGACTCAGGCGTGGTGGAGCAAGAGTGCTAACCACGGAGGTCCTGGAGACCACAGGAGTGAGCTTCATGCCAAGTAGGATTCAGATGTCACTACTGAAGGCCTGGTTGATGGGCACCGTAGCTGTGAGCAGTGCAGACTGAAACCCAGGGGTCTCTGCAAATAGCACAGCCATCAAGGGACACCCCCGCTAGGACTCGTGCAGGATCCTGGGAGCAGGAGGGAGCCCCAGGGTGGTGGCGCTGGAGCATCCTACACTGAAACTCAGGGAGCTCTGTGCAAATTACATTTGATTTGAAGAGAAGAAAGAAGCAGGACACTTCTGCTCCAGGTCGCAGCATAAAAGCCATTGCTGTGGACTGAACTGTGTCCCCCAAAATGCGTATGTTGAAGCCCTAACCCCCAAGGTGACTGTGTGTGGAGATACAGCTGTTAGGAGGTAATTAAGGTCCCATAGGATTAGTGTCTTTATAAGAAAAGACCCCAGAGAGCTCGTTGTCCCTCTCTGCCAAGTGGACACAGTGAGGAGGTGCCATCTGCAAGCCAGGCAGGGAGGGGCCTTGATCTGGGACTTCCGGCCTCCACAACCGTGGGAAATAAATTCCTGTTGCTTAAGCTGCCGGCCTGTGGTGCTTTGCTATGGCAGCTCAAGCCCACTCAGACGCCATACTTGCCGTGTACGGATGTTCTCTGGAGGGTGAAATTCCGGGGAAGAAATGCCGATAGCTCACAGCTCTATTAATCGTCAAATTTCACCCCTATTTTATCCGTGTAATTTGAATGTTCCAGTCTCCGGAGTGAAATTTTCTTTAATACTCAAGTCATGATGACTTTGCTCCCCACCAACTCCATTGACGGGGGAAGTCCGTTTATCTGCTGGGTTCCCCTCCCCAAGTATTTCTGGGTGTCCTGGGCAGGAGGTGCGGGCAAGGCCCCCGAGTGGCTGGGGTTTTGCGTGTGCGCCCCTGTCCTTGCACTTCCCCTCAGTGCGCCCTGCCTGCCACTTGAAGTCGGGACTGAAGATTTGGAAAACCGGAGGGAAAGCGCAGCACAGAGGCCAGTATGTGACGCTGGACCTGGCCACTCCCAGAGCCCAGAGC
Organism: Microcebus murinus; assembly: GCF_040939455.1. Taxonomy (NCBI): domain Eukaryota; kingdom Metazoa; phylum Chordata; class Mammalia; order Primates; family Cheirogaleidae; genus Microcebus; species Microcebus murinus. Next base: position 99,187,980 of record NC_134111.1, read on the forward strand.
CCAGAGCCCAGCGCCGTCCGGCCCATCCTGGGGAGGGCTCTCCCCACCCATCTGGTGCTACCTGGCGTCCCACCACCTCAAACACGCCCTCCCCTGAGCCCGTCCTCTGGAGCCTTCCTTACCTGTCCCAGGCCTCTGGGGGAAACCCCTCCACCCACGCCCAGAGCTGGGCTTTGGCCTTGGGCCTCACGCAGCCATCACTAGGTCACTGGACTCTAGTGTTTTCCCAAGCCAGGGTCACCTCGTCTGCAAGGCACCATCTGTGAGAGTCAGCTGTCTGGATCGCCTGGTTTTGCTTTCCGCATCTTTCCTAAGTTCTGTGTTGCCTCCCCAGCCATTTGCTCCAGGACACGGCTTGCAGGTGGAACACACACGTGTGTTTGTGCACACTCATCTGTGCACACGCACAGCCAAAGCCAGCCGCAGAGAAAAGGCTTCCCGGAGGGGGACATGCCCGCTGAGACGTTGTATCGGCGCCCCCCAGACAGCCGTGTGCGTGACCTGACCGTGGTGCGCCCTGTGGAGACAGTTTTCACACCTCCCTTCACAGGAAGTGTCTTGGCTGCACTCTCTCAGGCACAGGGGCCCCCAGAATAAAGGTATCACCTGAGGTCTAAAGGTGAACTGGGGGTGTCAGGCTTTGAAATGACAATGCCTCTGATTCCACCTTCCCCAGACTTCAAAGCACTGAGGGCTGCTTGTCGTTGAGACTCAAGATCAAGGTGCCTCCTGAAGCAGCTTTGCAAGGGGGGTGCATCTTGCAGGCTCCAG